>NC_135631.1:38985142-40235142 GCF_053574225.1 Canis aureus
GCTTCCATGCCTTCTCTAGGTGCACCACTCTCCAAATCCACACATACTAACCAACCTGGAAGCTCTCCAAACCCTGTCCATTTAGGATTTTATGGAGGCTTCATTATGTGGACATGTTTGATGAAATCATTGGCCACTGGGGATTGATTTAATCTCTAGCCTCTCTCCCCTCCCAGGAAGTCAGAGGGTGGGACTGAAAGTTCTACCCCTCTGTTCTTGGTTGGTTCCTCTGACAACCAGCTTCCATCCTAAAGTGCTTTCCAAAAGTCACCTCATTAATATAAACCCAGTTGGGGTGGAAAGGAGTTTGTTATAAAAAGACACCCAGTTCACTTTTATGGCTCTGAATTGATTTCAGGAACTGAGGACAAGACCAAATATTATGACAAAAGATGTTCTCATTGTTCTTGTAGCCCAGGAAATTTCAAGCGTTTGGGGAGCTGTGAGCCAAGAACCATGACAAAAGACCAATATATATTTCTCATAGATCACAATATCACAGCATTAGAAAAAAAAAGTATATCTAACTCAAAAATGCCTTCTCAAGGGTTTTCAAGGGTAGAACAATGCCATTTTTCTAGGAAGTTGGTTTGAATATTGAGGCCAGTACTAAAAAAAAAAAAAAAAAAAAAGTAATTGGCAATTTCTGTAGGATCAGAAATGAGTAATGATATTTGCCTATGAAGGGGCTACTTTGCCCACTATTACCATATATTACACTGAGTTATTAATTGCAAAAGTCTGGAAACAGTCATTGATAAAGAAGCTGGTATTACCACATGCTTTGAGTTAAATTTGTGCTCAATGGCTATATGTGTTCAGGCAGCACATATGAAATTGGAAAAGGCTGAGATGCATCAGTTGTTTAAAATGCATTTCATTTAAACCAAATTTTAGATGTATTAAAATAATTATAACCAACTCAACAGGAAGACAACCATAGCATTACTAATTCCATCTCTTACCACATTGCTTTTTGGCATATATAATTCCACTCACATAAAACAAAAACTAAAACAAAACAAAACACACAAGTTTAAAGAATAACATAAGTAAAAGCAAATTATGGTAATTTCTAGTTCTGAGCCATCAATCCTATGAACTAAAACTTGGCAAACCAGTGTCTTCTCTTTAGAGAAGTACTTATTCTCAAATTTGAAAATTTTAAGTTTATGGTCAAAGATGAAGTTTTACATTCTGGTAATGTTTTAAATTTTTTTTTTTTTTTTTTTTTTTTTTTTAGTGTGGTCCTACATTTGAAAATTCTTTTTTTTTTTTTTTTTCCCAAGCCAAACTGTATCCAGCTTTATTAAAGATACTTTTCATAAACAATCATGGTATTTCAGGCAGGACATGGGCGGACGATCGTTAACAATATACAACAACTTTCAAACTCCCTTCTTCAATGGACTACCAAAATCAGAAAGCCACTATAAAACCCAATGAAGTCTTCATGTGATGCTCTGAACAGGTAAAGTTTAGAGTGAGGGTTGACAGTTCACATTTAGCATGTTGTTTAACAACTTTTCACAAGCCGACCCTGACTTTCAGGAAATGAAATGAAAATGGCAGAATTATCAATCTGAAGATCCACAAGCTAAAAAAAGGAACTCTTTTGAGGGACGCCATCTCAGTGGTGACACCGTAAAGTCCAGATTGCCTGACATACTGGGAACCATTTCATGGGATCAGGTTCCAACAGGTCTCTGGGTTTAAGGGAGTCAAGTCTATGTTGAAGGCAGAGAGGGAGAAGAGGACATAAAAAAATGAATTTTAGTTTTTCCACACCACCAAGGTGGCTCATGTGTGTCAACATCAAGGAATCCCTCCTCCTGGGAGCCAAGAGGAAGTTTCTCAAAACTAGAAGGGGAAGGTGTTTTTCCCTCTTGTTATCAATCTAGCTTCGGAGATATTCTATTAGTGACATATGCCCTTCCCCCAAAACAACAATGAAGTGTTCCGTGTGCTAACAACATAGCTTAAAAAAAAAAAAAGTAAAACAAATTCTGCATTTTCATAAAACTTGATAAAAAAATAGTATTTCAAACTGTACAGTCACCAGAAGTACACAGTTATCAAAAATGCACACACTTCACTTGGCATCTCCAGCACCTTCAGCTTTCTGTGCCTGGTGTGTGTTGGCATCTCTATTTTCTGCAGGGTTATTTCCGTCCTTGCCAGCATCAGCTGTCCCCTTTTTCCCTTTGGGTACCTTCTCTCCCTTCTTTGCAGGGGCCTTTTTAGGCTTGGGCTCTGGCTTTGGAGGAGCAGGTTTAGCAGATAACCTTGCAGATCTTCTCTGTGGCTCATCCTTCACCTTGGCTGTATCTCCTTTAGCCTCCCCTTCAGCCTTTCTCTTGGGCGTGGTGGCGACGGCGGCGGGATGTAAGCGCTGGACGCGGGGATGCGGCGGCAGCGGGCCTTGGCCGGTCCGGGGGTCGTTCTCGCCTCTTCTTCTTCACACTGCTCTGAAAATTCTTATATATGATCTTTATATGTCCTCTAAGTAGGACATCATTGTGCAGTAGTAAGAGTGTTATATCTTTAGCTTCTTCCCATTTTCTTCTGAAGATTATTCTCCCCTTCCAATTCTATGGAGCTGAGATTGTTAAGGTTTTGAGGGTGTTTTTCATGAAGATTGTTTTCCCTTGAGCACTTACTGTAACATAATACCAAATGTCAAGGGAATCTGAAGCATAAAATATTGGCACCATCAGTTTCAAATATAAAACACCTCCTCGGCAACAGAGCTTCGTTGTTACTAACCCTTCACCCCATGTCTGCCTATTTAAACTCAATCCATCTTTCAAAACTTCAAAACAATCCAGCCTCTTGTAAAGACCCACACCCAATCAGTTCCTCCTCTGAACTCTATAGAAAGTTGATCATGAAGTTAATTTCTTTCCAATACATAGCTTCATGGCATTAATTGTTTACAATTTTAAACTTTATTGGGATGCCTGGGTGGCTCAGCAGTTGAGGGTCTGCCTTCAGCTCAGGGTGTGATACCGGGATCCAGGATCAAATCCCACGTCGGGCTCCCTGCATGGAGCCTGCTTCTCCCTCTGCCTGTGTCTCCGCCTCTCTCTGTGTGTGTCTCTCATGAATAAATAAATTTTTTAAATCTTTAAAATAAATAAATAAATAATAAATAAAAATAAACTTTGATATTTTCCTTTTGTTTAAGAAGATAGTAAATTATTTAAGGGTATATTCCATTTCTTTGTATCTTCAGTGGGAACCCAAACAAGACATTTTCAGCAGTTTACACCAACAAGGGAAGCCGTTTTAGCGCTCTTACGTCCTGCAGGTTTGTTTGAGGCATTCTTAGGTTGCTTTTTCCAACACCCTCTTGCCCCCTGCCAGGATCCTCCCAAACAGCAGAGCTCTGGCCTCACATTCTGTAGTTCACAGTAGTTGGTAATGATTCAGTGTCACTGATGGTAAGTCCAGTACAACTATAGGCAACAATGGCCTTGAGCTTTAGGAAAAGGATGAGTTTGAGGAGTAAAAGATTTGTAAGTAATTGACTAAAGTATATGTATCCTTTGGCCTCAGAAGAGCAACAGTTTTTGAAAGGTCTAGATAACTGATAGGAAGATAAAAACTCTTAATGCTAAATTTGTAACATATGAATAATGGGTCATACAGTTCCCCAGTCAGCTACGAGCCAGGGTAAATGAGATGATAATTAGGGCAAATAATGGGAGTTTGAGAAGATAACCAGCAAGTTGGGGATACTAAATCCTCAATATAGACAAGAAAAAATAGGGAATGAATAGGGAAGAGGACTTGTTAAATGCAATCTGATGAGACAGAGTGAACTTGAGTTTCTTATTAAGCACTACCCATGGGGGAAGTACCCAGTGGTATGTGCTGTTAACTTCAAGCAGATAAAAGAGCAATTTTGTTTAAGGTAAAAAATAAATTTACTTGGGAATAGCAGAGGAATCGCAATTAAGGACAAGCAAGCTATGGTAAGCCATAAGCAAGTTCAAAAAGAAAAAGGGAAGGTCAGCTTTTATTATGTTTTAGGAGGAAATTGGGGAGGATTGTTTTCAACAAAAGTTTATTGGAAAAGAACAAGAGTTTGAGGTTGTGGCAGTTTCTCATTGGCTGCAAGTGGTGGTCAGTGCGTTGTTGCTGGGGCAGGGAGGGATCTTCCTTTTCTGAAAAGCGGAGATAAAATTCCTGTGAAAAATGTCCTCTCTTGTTGAAATACAATTGTCCTTGAGCAACACAAGGCTTAGGGGTGCTGACCCCTTATTTCTTGACTCCATGCCACCTTTATCGCTTTATCATAGCTCTTAGTGGCAATCATTGCTTTTTGTTGTACTCTTCGTCAGCTTCATTGAAACTCAACATCCGAAGGTCCCCTGACCATTGGAGGTGATGCTTACAGACCAGAGAGAAGCAAAGGATCAGGTTTCTGATCCTTCTCCCTTCCCTTCTTCCCCAGTCTCAAAGGCCAGGACGTTAAGGCTTTCTGTAGCTTAGAGTGTTTCTGAAGCGGATCTTAAAGTGCGTATGCTTTCACACCACGGTAATGGGAAAAAAATGAAAATCTGAATCTGTCTTGGGGCAAATCTGAGCTTATTAGAATTAGAATGCCAGCATAAACTATTCCCTAATCCACTTTCTCTCCACCTTTTAGAAAATCCTTAGCCCATGAACTAGCTGTCCTTACCACCTCACTTGAACCTGTGGCATCCATCCTCTTAGGACTGACTCCTAAGACTCAGGACCTGGCCAACAGAACAGACCAGCATAGTGTCTGCCAGCAAATATCTCTGAGTGCTTTTTCACAAATCCTGTTTTGCTGTGTGTTTGCACACATGCACTTTTGAAAAGTATCCAGAAACTTGAAAAATGTAGAAACCGAACATTCCTGCCAAAAAGAACTCTCTCTCTCTTTAGTTATCAAAGTAGTTTGGTGGCCTGGTATGATCAATATATGGGAGCTAAGAGATGCTGAAAAGAAGATGTCTGCTTAGGAATTACTATGTGTTCTAAATGTCTTAGAGTACATATGGAATCCTTTGACTCCTTTCCACTCTGGCTTGACTTAAGTTGTCTCTAAGACCCTTGGACCTTGTAGGAAATGCTTTGGGAACGGAATCAGTGCACTGCTTAGTGATCGTTATTCATTTAACTTGGTGAGGCAGGCATCTCTGGATCAGTAGAGAACATGATTTTCCAAATGATACATACAAACAGTTGTGAAGTATCACATTAGATGTTTAGTAATAATGAGGTACTGATGATTTTAAGTGATTTTTGGTTTTTATATATTAAAGGGGATTTCAAGTTATTTCTATAATAACACTACTTGCTCTCACATACATTTCCTCCTAGTTTCTTGAGTAGCATAAAAGGGGGTGGAGTGTTGGAGCCAACGCAGATTGCTGGAATCAGCAGCCTCTCAAATGTACACATCAGCAAGTGAATTGGGCACAACAGAACCCATGTCTTCCCTTATTTATCAAGTCCTTTGAATGTCAGAGCTTTAAAAAAAGCTTGAAAATCACTAAGCTAAAGGTAAAAGAGCACCACCGTGATGATTAAGATATAGGTACAAAAAGTATGGCTCTGCCTTTTATTTGTTTGACCTTGGAGCTTTATTTAAGCTGTTTAAACGAGTTACCTTATTCATTTTTAAATATGGTGGTATTTATGAGCATTAGATGAGATAGTAAACAAAATAGGATTAACAGAATAAATAGCAGATAATAATTGTTAGGTAATATTATTTGTTCATACTAATAACATTCAGTAGCTCCAGATTACAAAGGCCTTTCCCCAAAGATTTTTCCATGAGCTAAAGAGAACTCTGATTAGAGTTTTATTTCCTAGCAACAGACCTCTCAGGGGGGTTGGCTAGTACTTCATGCTGCCAGCCAGCAACTGCTACAAAGGCCTTCAGGATATCTCTTTTTGGAGCTCTAAAAGCCACCAAGACTCTACTCATCTCTTTAGAGTTGAAAGTTTTGGACTCTGAACACAAAAATGTCAGAAAAGGCCCTTTATTCTTTGCTAATTATAGACTTAATGTCTCTTTTACCTCTTTGTGGCTCAGACCCTCCTGGGTTGTGAAGACCATTGTTTGGGTCTTGTTCCCTCTCTTCAACTATGCTCTTCTTCCTTTCCATTGCTTGTTTATCCCACCGAAGGCCATATGTTAAAAGGTTGGTTGTACACAATTGATTCAAATCTAAACTGATATTTTTGTCATGTTTATGATCATAGTTGCTACTTATTGCTCCTTGAATTAAAGGAGCCTAGATTATGTCTCCGCATGATGCTTCTGGAACCACTTCTTGTGATCCCTTTAGGCTCTGGGGTTGGTAGAATGACAGTATATCTCCTGCTGAAAGCTCTCTTGCAAAATTTGCCAATTTGCTCTTTGACCAAAAGTTTCCTACTCCCCCACTTCAGCTGGACAGGCGTCTTTGGTTTGCAAATCTGGCTTAAAATTTTTAGATTCCAATGAGTATAGGGTAATTTATACATAGAAAAGTTTCTTCTGATGACAGTAATTGGATTTTAAGAGCCACATCATAGAATATTTTCTTGTTCAAGTGGAAACAAACATGTGGGAGCCCAACACTTTGTGATTCAAAGCCATTGAACCACTTCCCACGCAAGAAAAATTTCCTCTATCCCAACTACCAAATGTTCTATTTCACCCAGACAAAATGGCCATTGCAGTTGAGGGAGCCACATTAGTCATGGAAAGAGCAAACAACTCTGATTTTTTAGAGTCAATATAAGTAAGCGATTAGACATCATCACAAACTTGAGTCTTGAAAGGGCCACATATTCTGTGCAACATTTCCAATTCCACCCAAGGATTTAAGTGGAGGAGGAAGCTGCTTTATAATCCTTAGAGCTGCCCCCAAACAAACCTGACCCTACCTAGCCAGGCCTTAACACTTCTCCAATCAAAGTTTTCAGACCAGGTATTTTGGAAGTTCCTTGACTAAAAAACAGTACCTGTCCTAGAAGTTGGAAGTCAAGACAAGTATTTGCAGAGCCTTACTAGTCCAAATGCTAGGACTCTCCAAGCCACTCTACTGTGGGGACTGCCCTTCTTTATTGCTAGACAAAGACAGAATCAGAGGATTCTAGGCCTCTTTCCTACTGGAGCGTAGCAGGGGTGGGCCTATGAGGAAGACTGAGGTGGTTTGGCCTTTTTAGACAATGAGATGGACAGACAAGCCAGGTGCCCTCTAAACACTAGGACCATGTCTCTGCTTCTTGCTGGTAGGGACAGCCAGCTGTGGTGGTAGAAAACAAAATAGGCCTTGACTGTCCTAGCTTAGGAAAGGAATCTTTCATAGATCCAACTAGTTGACTAGAGTTTTGCATCGGGTTTGGGGGCCAAGCCTAGCTAGTAATAAAGTCTTACTTTGCCTTATTTTGTTTTTGTCACATATTTTTAATCTAGTGACTTTGAAGGCAGGATTAGGATATTACAAAATATTTTGGGTCTTCTTAACTAAACACCATTTTTATCATACTTTAATATCCCATTAGGTTCGTGTAGACCCGTACTAGAAAGTCTCCATTCATTCTTACTTAAAATCCCACTTATTAGAAGTTTAGTGATATTACCTCCCCAAAATACTAATTTTGTTAAAACGCAATGAGATTAGAAACCAGACTCTTTTGTGTAATAAGTTATTCATTCATTGTCATATTACCCAAAATTGTCTGTTTAATGATATGACAGGGTTGGCAGGGACTCCCAGGACCTTATTTTATGGTATCCTTTCTCAATGAAGTTAATAATATCCATTTTAGTCATCTCTAGACCTATTACGAAGGGTATGAGTCTCCATTCCTCTTCAAAAATTTTCAAAGATCTGCTTCTTTTCTTCTGACCCAGCTTCAGTTGGCCTCCCCCAATCAGGCCCAGGCTCAATGAGAGTGCCTGTCTTACTAGTAATAATTTTTGTGTGCTTCCCCCCTCCCCCCCCCCCATTTCATTTCATTTTAACACATACAGCCTTAGATCAGAAACCATTTTCTTCCTTAGGCTTCAAGTGATCAGATCTCCTAGTTCAGCTTGTGCCAAGACTATTTAATTAAGAAAGTTCCTCTGTGACATATATGTGCTTACACTTTATACTTTGATAATATTAATTCTTAGTATTCATTTTTCCAGCCTGCTGCAAAGAACCAGACCTTCAGGGATTGGTCAAGAATTCTCATTTTGAACACTCCACTGGTTACTTCATCAGGTCAGCTAAAACTACTTGCATGTTTTTACTCTCCACCAATAAGGAAACAAACTAAACAATGAAGCAAATAACTGCTTTATATTTTAAAACTCACAGAGTAGACACCTGAGACCCTCTCCTTATATAGAGTGCTTATTTATCTAACGTTTGCTTCCATGGAAACATTTTGCAAATTGTAGGAACCAGCACTTGGCCTGTAGCAGTCAAGCCAGAATACTTTACTCTGAGCTGTAGCTCTTAGAGGAAATCCCTAAATGAGTAACAACTATCAAGCAACTAGCTTTGAGAGACATGGGGCTTAGGGGAACTGTTAGTAATTTATACTTAATTGTTAACTGGTTTAATCTAATTATTTCTTAGCCTGTAGGGGAGATTAACTGAATGGAAATATTTTTGAGAGATGAGTAGAGGAAGAGGTCATGATAGTTCTACGAGGAGCAGAGTTAAGCTTTTTAACACTGGCATGGTCAAAGAAAGGGAGGTGAGAAGGTCTGCTAGTAAAAGGATATAAAACCGCAAAGACCATTTTAGAAGAAAGCGTAATAATGTTCAGTTCAAAATGTGACTTCAATTAGGCAAAAAGTAAAATGAAACTTCATAACTCTGAAAGCCACTATGTATTACAAATGCCATTCTGTTGTCTCAGAAAGTTGTTCTCAAAGCTTTTCATATTCGGGTTCGTACTTACTTGGAAATAAGTCTGCAGTATTGCATCTTAAGGATTCGAAGTTGTTTGCAGCCCATCTGAAGGTCCTCAAGCATTTGGTCAGTAAGCAGGACACAACCAGAAATATCCAAAATGTGCAAGTAATGGCATTTTGCTGATAACATCTCCATCGCTGAGTCAGTAATCTGAACACACAGCCAAAGTTAAGTACTGATTATTCTGATGAACTCCATCCCAAGAAAGAATGTGTACTAGGCAATTTGAGCTGCTGTAACAAAATACCATAGACAGAGTAGTTTAAACAACAGACATTTGTTTTGCATAGTTCTGGAAGCTGAGAAGTCTAAGATTAGTTTACCCACAGACTGAGTGTCTGTTGAAGACCCTCTTCCTGGTTTGCAGATGGCTACTTTCTTGCTGTATCTTCACAAGGCAGAGAAATAGCTCTAGTTTCTTCCTATTCTTACAAGAACAGTAATTCCATCATGGTGGCTCTGCACTCATGACCTCAATCTAAACCTAATTACCTCCCTAAAGCCTTACCTCCTAATACTATCACGTTGAGAATAAGAGTTTCAACATATGAATGAGTGGGGGGCAAAAATTCAGTCCATAACAAGCAGAATCAAAACTCTTGCCCGCTTGTCATGGGATGAGCCTATAACTCATGTTAGTCGTTTAACTGTTTGCAGAACAGAAAATTATATTTTAGGTAGTGCCAATAGACTTTGTGATCTTGCTGTTATTTTCATTTTAGAGTTGTCTATTTTGGATGGGTAATTTCATCAAAATTTCCTTAGTAATACCTATTACACCAATATGAGCATCTTATGAAATGTTGCCATAATGGGATTTGGCTTTAAACTTGAATTCACTCTAAGGCATCATCAGTTTAGAAACATAGGGTTAATAACATAGTATGTTATAAAACTATGAGGTTAACCCGCATACAAGGTCAAATTACTCTGAGGAATCTGAACATCTCTTATGGTTTGTGGGTAGAGTAACACGGTTATGGAAAGGGACAAGTAGGGGAGACATGTTTGTAGGCAGGGGAAGAAAGAGCAGAAGACCACAGAGACCACATGAATCTTATTCTGAAATATTCTGCTGAGGGTTCTGACTTTTTTTTTTTTAAGATTTTATTTATTCATTCATGAGAGACACAGAGAGAGGCAGAGACACGGGCAGAGGGAGAAGCAGGCTCCTTGCGGGAAGCCCCATGTGGGACTCGATCCCAGGTCTCCGGGATCAAGCCCTGAGCCAAAGACAGATGCTCAACTGCTGAGCCACCCAGGGATCCGGGTTCCAACATCTTGAGTTTGCCCACATGTTCTGCAGAGATAATTCAACTCCAATTCTTAGATTATTTTACTCACTCAAGGCCTAGCTTTTGAATTCATAGCTAAACTGAGACTGGCTGTAGAATCAACGAGATTATTTTCCTCAAAGGAATTTTTTTTCCAACTGGATTTAATTTCTCATTTTAAATGTCTGAACATTCTAAAAAAAAACATGCCATGAGGGACACCTGGGTGGCTCAGTGGTTGAGCATCTGCCTTTGACTCAGGATGTGATCCCACACTGGGCTCCCTGCATGGAGCCTGCTTCTCCCTCTGCCTGTGTCTCTGCCTCTCTCTCTCCCTCTCTCTCTCTCTCTCTCTGTCTCTTATGAATAAATAAATAAAATCTTTTTAAAAATGCCATGAGGCTTGGCTCTTGTTTTTAATATAAAGTTGAGAGACTTATACAGAAAACCCTTCAGTTTGAAATGTACACTAAGTTTGAAAAAACAGATGTTGTCATTGTCTGAGCATGGCCTGTTTTCAGAACATGTTTAGGACCAAGGTTTAACATTGTGTCTGATTCTCCCAAAAATGCCTTCAGACATTCCTGCCATACTGTGTTTGTCTTTGAGGATCTGATGTCATTGGAAAGAAATAGGAAGGGAAAAAAAGCCCTCAGAATTGTAGAACACAAGAAAGACAGTGAGGAGATGCAAGAGTCCAGGATGGGTAGAGTTCAGAGAGCTAGGATTTATTGCTTCTGAAGGAGTGAAAAAGGAGGCCAACATTTCCATAGATCAGAAGCCCAAGATGTTCAGTGACTGAACTGTTGTTGTTGGGACTTATGGGGCTGGGAACTAGAGTCGGAGGTGACTGGCTAAATTCTTAACTTCCCGATACGAGGTCCTAATGAGCAGAGATTGTTATTCCCACTTTAGTGCTGGGTAAGATGGGATCACAGTACTAATTACTGAACTTGGTGAGCTGGTTGCAAGAAAGAGCTGGTCAAAAAAATAAAATAAAATAAAAAAATAAAATAAAATAAAAAAAGAAAGAAAGAGCTGGTCATCCAGGAGATGGATAAGGTGACCATTCAAGATTGCCTCATGGGCTTTTGAGAAACCTAGCCAAGGATGATGAGTCAGATACTAACGTGTTTAATGGCTCATCAAAACCAATATAGGTAGAAATATAACATTGTATGTCAACTATATTGGAATTTAAAGTAAAATAAGATTTAATTTTAAAAAGCAATGTAGGTGGAATACATTAGACTGGACCCATAGCCTTATGATTTCTCAATGAGGAGTATTCCGATTGGCCCAGATTATAGTCACTACATCTTTTGAATCAGGATGCTTACTTGATTCACAGAGATAATAAAGCTAAACCCTTCTTCTCTCTTACATTGAGGTTCTGGAATAATCTACTCCTTTCCCTTTTTTTCACCCTATATATTTGATATAGGGTGATTTGTTTTGTAATATCTTATTTGTGTAACATCCTCCTTAGTTTCTAGGCTGCAAGATAGTATCCTCTGCCCAGTTTATAGGAGGAATTCCCTCAGCTTCTCCTTACCAAAAACCAAAAAACCCCCAAATCATACAAACAAAAAAATCCTCTGCCCCAACTCCTCTTCTCACTGGAATCTTTACTTCTCTCATTCTCCTACTTTCCCCTCTAATTAGTAGAGCCACTAAAAAGCTGAGTCCCCATCTGTGCCTGCTTTATGGCCAGGGTAATTCCCAGTGAGCCATGTGTTTCCCATGTGTCCACATGTCTGTATGCAATGAAAACAAGAACTCTGCAGAGGGTCCATGGTCAGTGCTGCTAAGTGTCCTGACCCACTTCTAGAACCAGATGATGCTGACCAGAGACATTTGGTTTCTCTAGTTCTAAACAAGTATATCATTAAACAAGAATTTTGCTGTGAACTTTTTTTTTAAAGATTTTATTTATTTATTCATGAGAATACACAGAGAGGAGAGAGAGAGAGGCAGAGACACAGGCAGAGGGAGAAGTGGGCTCCATGCAGAGAGACTGATGTGGGACTTGATCCAGGGTCTCCAGGATCACGCCCTGGGCTGCAGGTGGTGCTAAACTGCTGAGCCACCGGGGCTGCCCTGCTGTGAACTTTCTAAATTAATTTTGTCACAATTTACCACATCATTCCCCCCACCCCCCCACCGCCTCCTCTTCCTTACTACAGCACAGTTAACTATGGAGGAACTAGGAGGTTTTAGCTTCACTCTCTTAATCCACTCATCACACAAACTAAACAGCTGAGAAGCTGAATATTTAGACTAGCTGGAATGCATGGCATCCTGAGAGTTTGGGTGACACTTTCCTAAAAAGAAGTCCATTAGTGTGCACCACCGAAGACAACACAGTTGTTAAATGTTCTTTTAATTTCTGAGGATTGTCTTTTTAAAGATTTTTTAGTTCTCTTTCCTCTGCATGTTTTTATTCCTCCAAGTTTTTTTTTTTTTTAATTTGTTTTGGTCTTTATCTTCTACTTTAGAGGCTTGTTTGTTATGTCTGGTAATCCTTGATTGTCTACCATTTATTAATAACAAAAGGACTAAACACTGATGGGAAGCTCTGAGTGCATGATATGGGTCTTCTCTACATAAAGCTTCAATGGTTAGATGGATTATTAGTTGGTAAACCCCCAAATGTCAATATTTTTCTTTCATCCTGCAGTAGTCAAGAGCCTCCAGAAAAGAGGGTCCCGTCCCGGTCTCCTGCCTGAAGGGGAAGACCTGGCAGCCACATTCTAGATGCTGCGTTGGAAGAGTTCTTGAGTGTCTCTGCATTTGGCAGTCACTTAATTCCTGTTTTCACTTTTGTACCCAAACTCTAAATTATACGTAGTATCTCCCAGCCCAGCAACCCTCTGTTTCCTGAAGGCTTTTTTAAGATTGATTCATTCATTTGGGGGGTGAGGGGGGTGTGCATCAGAAGGGAGAGAATTCTTAAGCCAACTCCCTACTGAGTGCTGAGCCTGATTCCTTAACCCATGAAATCATGACCTGAGCCGGAAACATGAGTTGGACACTTAATCAGCTGAGCCTCACCGAGCAGCCCTCTGTTTTTCCTATCTGTAGAATAAGTGGTAGAGAGCAGTTTTGCTCCCCAGAGGACATTTGGCAATATCTGGAGACATTTTTTTATTCTTACGAGAAGGGGGTATGGAAGACCAGGAGCTACTGGCATATAGTTGGTAGAGGCAAGGATGCTGTTGAACATTCTACAGTGCATGGAACAAACCCTCACTACAAAGAATTATCTCATCTAAAATATCAATAATGCCAGGATTGAGAAATCTGGGAAATCTGGGAAATCAGTATCTAATCTTTTGGTGAAGGTAGGGAAGGGCAGCTGCCCAGAGGTGTGAAGTAGAGGAAGAAATCTAGGGATCTGTCTACTTCTCAAGAACTTTTAACCCAGCCTTCCTCATTTTAGCCACATTCCTTTTTTTTTTTCCTAAGATTTTATTTATTTGACAGAGAGCAAGAGAGCACAAGCAGAGGGAGCAGGAGTGAGAGAGGGAGAAGCAGGCTCCCTGCTCAGCAAGGGGATTCAGGGCTCAATCCCAGGACCCCAGGATCATGACCTGAGCCTCACTTAACTAACTGAGCCATCAGGCACTCCATTTTATTTTATTTTATTTTTTTATTTTTTTTATTGGTGTTCAATTTACTAACATACAGAATAATACCCAGTGCCCGTCACCCATTCACTCCCACCCCCCGCCCTCCTCCCCTTCTACCACCCCTAGTTCGTTTCCCAGAGTTAGCAGTCTTTACGTTCTGTCTCCCTTTCTGATATTTCCCACACATTTCTTCTCCCTTCCCTTATTTTCCCTTTCACTATTATTTATATTCCCCAAATGAATGAGAACATATAATGTTTGTCCTTCTCCGACTGACTTACTTCACTCAGCATAATACCCTCCAGTTCCATTTTAGCCATGTCTTTAACCCAGTTCCAGAGACAAGCAGTGCTATCAAATTTGAAGATCATGGTATAAATCAATTTTTCCCCTAGCTTTCTCTACTGTTGGCTTAGGATTCAAAGCTATCTCTGGCCTGCTAAATTAGTTGATCTACATTCAAGCTTCTAAAATTTTCTTGCTCTTTTCTCCTCTCCTGTTGTCCCTATCAACATAGGCATTCACCCTTTTTCTGCAGTTCTGTAGGGTTTCAAGAGGGACCAAAATTATATGCGTATATTCAGTTGCTATATTAATTCAGATTCAGAGATCTCTATTTCTTGACATAGTGATATGTCCATAATGTAGTAACAGAAAAGAAAGTAGGCTACAATATATTTTGGAAAGAATCACTTTCTATTCTTAAAAAATAGAATCTTAAGATTCTATTCTTAAAAAAAAAAAAGACAAACACAAACCTTTTATAACTATTTCTAATCTCTGTGGAAATAGAAAAATATTCTAGAAGATTATGTATAAAATTCCAACAATGGTTATGTCTGGATGGCAGTACAACAACAGATTTTTTACTTTCTTCTTTTTGTTTTTATATGTAGTCCAAGGGTTTTACAATAAGTATATATTTCTTTTATTAACAAATATCAAGAAAAATGATCAAACACTGAAAAGAAGACAAAAGATGATTACATGTCTTTTCAATGTCATATAGAACATTTTTTAACAGGCTCACCAGAGGAATTCTATAAGAAATTATGCCTACTAATAACTATTGACTAGGGCCCAAACTCAGTGAAGTTACATGTTATAACTTGTTATATTTTGTCCAGGAGAAATGTACATTATTTCTATCTGGTGGTAACCATAACTCCAAGATTATGGATTTATTACCTTCTAGGACATTAACCAGTTTTGTATCTAACCTAACAATCGCATTCCAACATTCTTTTTCTTCAGTTCCTATAAATACTCAGTTTGATCAAATGCTCTATGACCTGGTTTTACCATTAATGAATAAATAAACCTTTAGCACATTTTCATATTTGGATGAGAATTGTTTTTAACTTTTTGAAAATTCTATTTTGAAATAAATGAAACCATAAAATGATATGGTTTATAAAATAAAATTTTATTTGAATAAAATAAAATTATTTCCAACTTGGGGAAAGAAAAAATAATGTAATGAATACCCCAGTCATAGCGAAGAAGAAAGTTCTGCGATGAGCCTAAACTCTGACTGCTACCCTGCCTGGGGTCTTTGTCAGTGCTTCAACTGGACACATCTGAACTCTGACTCCTGCACATACCTTTGGACAGCCAGCAATGCTGAGAGATGTGAGGTAAATGCAATAAATGGCCAGTGCTTTGATAATCTCATCTGACAGCTGGGGGCAATAAGAGACATCCAAGTGTTCCAAGATCAGTGAGCCTTTGCAGAATGCCTGCAGGAAATTCCAAAGTCAAAGTTTTTTTCATCCTAGAATTATTCAAATGTTGTGTGCGTCTGTTTACTTACCCATAGGTTTTTTTTTGGGGGGGGGGAGGGGGGTTGTGACAGATGTGGTAGAAAGACCAAAATGAATTCTGAAAGGAACATAACCTTACAAAATGGCCTAGAGTTTAGGCAGGTTAGAAAGTAATTTTGCTACATGTATTTATGCTCGTTCAGTTCCCCAAACCTTTCCCACAATGTTATTGGATAAAAACTGCAGGAATATCACACAAATTATCAACTCAAGATGTGCAAGTTGCAAGGTTCTTTAAAAGTTCATCTTAAAAAGAAAAACACTGGACAAAAATTAGTATTCTTTTTTCCATCCCTTTTCTCTCAGTTTCTCGGCCAGCTCTGCATGTGCCTTTAATTCTTTCTCAAAGAGAAAAGTGCCTTCTGTGAGGCTGTACTTGGTGGTCATTCATTGTCACATACTAGTTCATAATTCACATTCATCCCTTTAAACCACATTGAAACTTCCAATATTTTGCTCATGAGAAACTCTGCAGAGCTGAAATGTAGCTACAGTGTTGAAAAAAAGAAAACAACTTAGTTTTTTTGTTTGTTTTTCTTCCCAAAGAGTTTATTTATTTATTTATTTATTTTTATGATAGGCACACAGTGAGAGAGAGAGAGAGGCAGAGACACAGGCAGAGGGAGAAGCAGGCTCCATGCACCGGGAGCCCGACGTGGGATTCGATCCCGGGTCTCCAGGATCGCGCCCTGGGCCAAAGGCAGGCGCCAAACCGCTGCGCCATTTAGGGATCCCTCCCAAAGAGTTTAAAGGGAGATACAGTTTATTATGGGAGCAGTTTATTATGCATTTCAATCCTTGAAATACAGATGTGGTACATCTTGTTGGAAAATAAAAGCTATTACATCAAAAAAAAATTTTTTAACAAGAGACATTCACACACCAGCTTAACAGTTTACTAATATTCAAATTCCTGTTAACAGAATTTGGTTTTCCTGAATTTAGTGCTAATGAGAGTTTACCTATGTGGTTAGTAATTCTTAGAGTTAGATTCAGTCAAATGACTGGAGGCAAAAGAATCTGGAAGGGAGAATTAGATGGGAGATGGTGTTAATGTAACAAAAAGACAGGGTCTTTGGAATCAAGCAGACCTGAGGTTTTGTTTTTGTTTTTGTTTATTTTTTTAAGATTTTATTTATTTATTCATGAGAGACACAGAGAGAGAGGCAGAGACACAGGCAGAGGGAGAAGCAGGCTCCTCACAGGGAGCCTGATGTGGGACTCGATCCTGAGACTCCAGGATCACACCCCAGGCTGTAGGCAGGCGCTAAACTGCTGAGCCACCCAGGAATCCCTTCTTTTTTTTTTTTTTTTTTTTTTTTTTAATCAGGGAAAATAATATCTATCCTCTAGCATTGTTCTTGAAGTACCAAAATGTTCATCTGAAATTTCTAGGGCTAGCAAAGGTCTGGAAATCATCGGATATCCTTCCCTTTACCTTAGTAGTTCTTAATTTTCATTCCCACTTTTCAGGTAAAAAGCAAGAACTGAATGAAAAGAATCCATGAGGAAATAACATTGAAAAGTTTACAACTGAGCAGTTATACAAATACAAAAGGATCCATAAAAGTAAGCCTTATAGTAGTTGTAAAAATATCCTAAGATGAGTAGGAAACCATGATGAATTCAAGATATACTAATACCGTACTTTAAAAAGTCCCTGCCCCAAATTATAAAAATTAGAAATTATCAACATGTGCTCAGTCACTCTAGAGGTTTTGCTTCATTGTGAAGCAGCTCAAACTCTTAGAATACTAGAGACCTCAGTAAATGATGGTTTACCATTAATTTTAGTTACAAATATTAGATTTCAGTAACTAGTGAGTTACTAGTAAGGCATTGCTTATTTATGTGTAAAAATGGATGTACATTGGACTACCTATCATTTTCCTCTCAGAACTGAGGGAAGGGCCTGGCTGGCCCCTTGGATCACTTGATGGCCCTCAGGATGACCCCAGTGGACTTCCCTCCACTGAGTATGCTAATTTCCACTCCTTTCAGCCCTAAGGAAGACTGGGAAGAACTAGTCAGCCCACTATTTTCTTTAACAAGTTAATAAAAGAGGGAAATTTTCTAGCAGTGGTGGTTTAGCCTAGGAGGTAAAAGATAATACTAAAAGATATTGGATGGGCAGCCCGGGTGGCTCAGCGGTTTAGTGCTGCCTTCAGCCCAGAGCGTGATCCTGGAGACCCGGGATCGAGTCTCATGTCAGACTACCTGCGTGGAGCCTGCTTCTCCCTCTGCCTGTGTCTCTGCCTCTCTCTCTCTCTCTCTCTCTCTGCATGTCTCATGAATAAATAAAATCTTTTAAAAAAAAAAAGATATTAGTGGTTTAACCCTCAATCACTATCTTTTCCTGACCACAAGAATCAACAGCATTTCCTCTTTCCTCTGACATCATGTGGAACTTGTCTTTTTCAACTGATTCAGCAGTTACAGTACTTGACTTATTCCTGTGTTGTGGCTAACTAACTTTGTATGGAGATCTGTCTTCTCTAGCGACTAAGTGATGTCAAACACTGGAGGGGGCAGCTGGTCAGGAGACAGTGAAGTCCCTGTCTTTGGAGATAATCAAGTATAGAGGGGCTACCCAGTGGTGGTGCAGAGGGGAATCTGGCTTTGAAGGACTGGAATTATTTGTCTTAAATCTTAGCTTGGAAATTCAACTAGTTTTTCAATGGGAATGCAGGAAGTCTCTCAAAAGTATTGTGTGGTGTGTGGAATTTGACTAATTTTTTTTTTTTAAGTTTCAGAGGTAGAATTTAGTGATTCATCAGTTGCATATAACGACCAGTGCTCATTACATCAAGTGCCCTCCTTAATGCCCAACACCCAGTTACCCCTTCCCTCCACCCACTTCACCTCCAGCAGCCCTCAGTTTATTTCCTAGAGTTCAGTTTGCCTCCTCAATTTTCATCTTATTTTATTTTTCCTTCTCTTTCCCTACGTTCATCTGTTTTGTTTCTTAAATTCCACATATGAGTGAAATCATGGTTTTTGTCTTTCTCTGACAGACTTATTTCACTTAGCATAATACCCTCTAGTTCCATGTATATCATTGCAAATGGCAAGATTTCATCCTTTTGATGGCTGAGTAATATTCCATTATATATATGTATCCCATATATATATATATGGGATGTGTGTGTGTGTGTGTATCCCCCACATCTTCTTTACCCATTCATCTGTCAGTGGACATCTGGGCTCTTTCCATTGTTTGGCTATTGTGGACATTGCTGCTATAAACATTGGGGTGCATGTGCCCCTTTGAATCACTGTTTATATCTTTGGATAAATACCTAGTAGTACAATTGCTGGGTCATAGAGTAGTTCTTTTTTTAAATTTTTTGAATCACCACACTGTTTTCCAGACTGGTTGCACCAGTTTGCATTCCCACCAACAGTGTACAAAGGTTTCCCTTTCTCCCCATCCTCACCAACATCTGTTGTCTCCTGAGTTGTTAGTTTTTCTGCTGGCTTTTTATACCCCCTTCACAAGCATCATATTTATAATACAGTAGGTTCTCAATATATATTAGTTGGTTGATCCATCTTTATAAGTGTCTTCAAGAGTACAAAGAATTCTGTTTTTTTTTAAATAATTCTGTTTTAATAAATATAGGAATTATTATGTCACAAGGAGTAGGATAACATTGTTTACTACTTAGAGAATGGACAGAGTTCAGGGAACCAGAGAAAATTTAAAGTAAGAAGGAATATTTAAACTAAGAATAATTTATTAAAAGATGAAGTGAGCTTTAAAGGGAGATTCAAGGCACTTAGTATCTGAAAACCCTTTCAGTAACATCTGTTCATGTTTTGGACTGCTTGAATCAGTTCTGCTTTAAGCCTTAAAAAAAAAAAAACCCTAATATTCTTTGAAGCTGAACTTTCTTAGAGGTTTTAAAATTAAAGAATAACTTATAAAAATGTATTGGAAGGTCTATAATACATTCATGGTAGCATTCTCATCCATGGAAAATCTGAGGCATAAAGATTGGTCTTAGGCTTTATGTTTGGCATAAGTCAGTGCAGATCTGAGAAGTAAGTCAGAACTTCTTTTTTGTAGTTCATATTTTCCTTTAGAGACATGTAAGTCATAAGTAACTTAAGTCTGCAGGCATGTTTCAACATAATCACTCATGAAATTCCATTTCTCCCCTACAGATAAGATTATGTTTTCTGGCTCCAGTGATGCAGATTCATACATATATCAATGCCATTGATTTTCTTGTGTTAGAAAATGTCAGGCTAAGCATCCTTCCGAGACAATATCTTTTGTAGTGAAGATGGGGAGAAAACACAGAAATTGTGAAGTTTGGCTCCCATCCCACATACCAACCAGTTTTGCTGTGGGTTAACAATTTTGAAGTAAACTTCCAAATGTCTCAGCGAGTTAAATCATTTCTTTTCTGTATCTTCGGAGCTGAGTCACAGTGTGGGAAGGCTTAATGACCACATTCCTAAATTGGGTATGTAGAGGAGACTTGAGTTTCACTGACATTTACTGTCACAATAACGTACTTTTGCCAAAACCCTGATTTAAGCTACCTCAACAGGTGGCAGCTCTCAGCTTCAAAAAACTCCCCTTGTGGTGCATACCCGACTTTTGACTATTTACCTAATTAGGTTCCGATGAATTCTACTACTAAAATTTGTGAGTTTTCCCTATTGGTAATTTTGAAAAAATCTTGTACTGTCAAGAACCATTTTCTGTAATGAAGACTGTTTTTGGCTGCTTCAAAGGCTAAAATACAACTTCCACAATTTTAAGTTATAAACTGGATTCAAAGCTACAATTTCTTGGGCCTCATATATGCCACCAAAGATAGTCTTGCTCCTAGTAAGCATCAGAGCAGGTGAGTGTAGCCATGGCTGTGGCCTGGGCACACTGAGCTGGGAAATCTGGGCATTGCTACCAAAATTGAACTCTATAAAGCTTGTCTTCTCACCTTGTAGTGAGACATTTCCCTGCATTCCCACCCTCCCTGCTGGAGAAACCAGGCTGAGCAAGGCTTAGCTAAGGCTAAGGAGAATACTTCTTTTAAATATGGAGGCGTTTTGTAAAGGGGAAAGGCCAAAGCCTCAAAGATACATTTCCAAAGATACTTTCATGATACAGTTTTTTACCTAATTATATGGTGATTTGGGTAATAAGCCTCAGCTTCAAGCCAGCCCAAATGTGGCTTACTCCACAAACTTTTCCCCAGTTCCCTCCTCTGGAAGACATGCCTCTTCCAAATCCCTATAGATTTTCGTTTTTTTGTCTTTCTCACTTTCTATTACATAAATATTATATAAATAGCTATATAATTGTTTTATCTTCTGCATTGACTTTAGCTTCTTGAGGGCAGTATCCATCTCTGATTTATTTTTGTGGCCTCAACATCTAGAAGCAAAGGAGGTTCAAGATGAGAGAATGACCAGAGGGAAGAGAAGATGCCTCTTAGCATAAGAGTGAGGAAAATGAGCTCCCATAGATTGCCATCAGGACACTAAGTGCGGTCCTTCCTCACACCCTGTTTAATAACTGCAGATACAAAGGTGGTTAAGAGCACAGAGTCTGGGGCCCACCAGCCTGGGTTCATATCCTGCCACTTAGACATTTTGTGTCTCTGGATAAATTACCCAACCTCTCAATTCCTCAATGATCTCATTTGCAACAGGGAAATAACATGGTACCTTAATATGACACCTACTTCACAGAGTTGTTGGGAGGATTGAGTTAAAATGAATAAAGTAAATGAATAGTCGCTGGTGCATAGTAAACAGTCAATAAATAGTAGCTAGTACTATTATTTGTATTCTACTCCTCTTGTACTCTGCTGCTCTCTGGTATGATTGCCAAATTTTTTATTTTTTTTTATTTTTATTTATTTATGATAGTCAGAGAGAGAAAGAGAGACAGACAGAGAAATAGGCAGAGGGAGAAGCAGGCTCCGTGCACCGGGAGCCCAATGTGGGATTCGATCCCGGGTCTCCAGGATCGCGCCCTGGGCCAAAGGCAGGCGCCAAACCGCTGCGCCACCCAGGGATCCCAAATTTTTTAAATCTTACATACCACAGTAAACATATTTTGAGCATAAATTTCAATAAATGTGTATTAATATACTTACAAATTACATAGACATACAACTATTCAAATATATACATATATTATCTTATAAATATATAGTATATGTATCTTATATATAATACATCATATCATATAAAAATAAAACAAGACAAAAATAACTGTAAATAGAAGTTCTAATATTTTCTTGTCACACCGAAATAAACTGTCTTGCTCATTTGCCAAAGTAAATGTTTTCTCTGGAGACCCCTATTCAAAGGTGTATCTTTGGGTTGTCAGTAGACCTTGATGACTCACTAGCTGCATAGACTGTGGATATTTGGTAAAAACAAGGGAATTGCTTTTAAAATGTAAAATGTGACAAGTGCATAAAGAAGGGCCAAATGTGGGGAAATTACAGAAGAGAAAGGGTAAGCAATCAAAGAGAATGTATATTGGAAAGAAGACCTGGAAAAGAACAAAACAAAATATGTTTGAGTTAAAATTTGCAATTAGAATTTGGCAGGAGGGCAGCCCCGGTGGCTCAGAGGTTTAGCACCACCTTCAGCCCCAGGTTGTGATCCTGGATACCCAGGATCGAGTCCCAGGTCGGGCTCCTTGCATGTAGCCTGCTTCTTCCTCTGCCTGTGTCTCTGCCTCCCTCTCTCTCTCCCTCTCTCTCTCTCTCTCTTTCTCCCTGTGTCTCTCAAGAATAAATAAATAAAATCTTAAAAAAAAAAAAAAGAATTTGGCAGGAGTAGGGGGGATTCCAGAACAGGATTCATGTTTTAGATGTTATCTCCAAAATAAGCATAAGCCAGGATTGGACTACCCAAAAGTCAATCAGGTATTTCTCTTGTGGCCTGTAGGATAACCTACACTTTCTCTATTTTTCTAAGATAAATAAAATGGGTGCCCAGTGGCACTCCTCCAGGGATTTCTATGGACAAGAAGGGCATAGAAAAATTACTTAAGCTATAATAATCAGCCTGAAAGAGTTGATAGGATCTGTTTGCACAGCCAGACACTCTACTTGTTCTCTTTCTCATTCTTTCCCAAGAAAATGGGAACTCAGAACTTTTACTCTAAAAACAAAGTCATATCGTCCTCCTTTGACCTCTTCCGTTTAAGGATCTCTGGGACTAAAGTTCATGAGCCATCAGTGCTGCTTTGATCTTCCATTTGGGGCCATAATGGAATAAGAGATGACGTCATCAAGGGAGGTTACCGATTTAGCCAGAAAACTTAAAAGGCCTGAAGTTGTGTCTGTGACCTTCAGAAGGTTAACCTCAAGCTTCCTTACCTTTAAGAGAATGAAAACAACTGAAAACCTATCTCAGGCTTACTGGAAGATGGGAAGAAATTGTGTACTCCAAAAGAACTTGACAGACTAACAATGCTGGCTTTTGTCTCTCAGCTTTGGAACCAGAGAGGTCCTAGAACAATCTTGTCTGCCATTTAAGGCCTGAGAACACAATTTCACCATCTTCCACATGTTGAAGGCTTCAGAGTGAAGAATATCATGTGCAAAATTTAGCTGGAAGTTAATAGAGAGGGTAATTAGAAGTCATAATGTGGAAAAATCATAGCTCTTGTGAGACATGCCACAGGTACTCAGTTCATGTCAGGTGAGGCATGATAAGCAAAGCCCAGGCACTTGGCTGAGAGAATTGGCCACTTAGATTTAAGAAGGAAAAGAAGCATAAACTCATACTCTTGTGGGAAAGTGGGATTTTGATGTTTATTTTTCCTGCCTTATTGTTTTGGGTTTTTTGGGGGGTTTTTTGTTTGTTTTGTTTTTGCCTTCAGACGATCTGACAGGTTTTGTTTAACTTTTGGCAAGTTTCATTTTATCCAGGATAAACTAATGTTCCAGGGGTAGCTTAAAGGTTGGGAGAGGCCTCCAAAGGATTATCTTCCTTTTGACACATTCTCTCATAATTCTTCTCTGTAGATGCTCAACATCTACATATGTTTATGCTTTATGCTCAACATAAAAATAACAGATGTGTGCATTCATTTAGCAAGTCTGTCTGCTTCAATTGTCCAAAAATAGTTCTCCCCGGTGGGATTGGGCAAGAAGCCAGGACTGGTGTCGGGTGTTCTCCATTTCAGCTATTTATCAGCCAAAGAAACATGGTACCCATGACTCCAGTATCCCTCGGAACCTACAGACTGTGGGAAAATGACAAGCTGTCAAATCCCACATCCTTTAAAGTCTGGCAGATTTCTAATTCTATTGAATTGCCTCTACAACTGGGAACACACCAGGGTGAGGAGCAACAGGAATACTGAGCTTATTTCTTTTGCTCACAGTCTTTGAAGAGAAAATAATGTCTAAGTATCTTGGTAAGAGTTTGTCTGTGACAATGAATTCTAAGTGTCTTAGGTCTCTGAAGGATATGTTGTTCTATTATAAATTCTAGGAGATGAGGATGACGGCACATGAGACTCCTGACTCTGGGAAACGAACAAGGGGTAGTGGAAGGGGAGGTGGGCAGGAGGTTGAGGTGACTGGGTGGTGGGCACTGAGTGGGGGCACTTGACAGGATGAGCACGGGTGTTATATGTTGGCAAATTGAACTCCAATTTAAAAATAAATTAATTAAATAAAATAAATAAATGAAGGAAACATTAGAAGATAAATAGATAGATAGATAGATAAATTATTTTAAATAATCAAAAATAAATAAATTCTAGGAGACCGTTCTTGGCATGAATAGCCATGAAGTTCAAATTTGTGTAACAAAGCTCTTACCTGTTCTAGGTTTTGTGGAAGTTGCTTTTTCCACAAGGCACCAGATACTTTCTTCATTCTACCATAGGAATTCCTTGATTTCCTCTCCCCAAGCCCTGTAAAATGATTCTGAACCTGGGACCTTCTGAGATCTTCATCACTGAGAGTTTAGTCAATTATTTCCTAACAGTAACCTGGAATATTGGATGAGGTAAAGAATTTTCCTGAGCAGTATGGCCAAGAGGTAGTGTCCAAATGTCTGGATGCCCTGTCTCCCCACACAGAAGATTTCAGAGCATCCACTGCACCAAAGGCCAACAATTAAGGCCATTTTGGAAAGGGATCCTCTGTTTGTTGCTTCCCTCACAACCAAGAACATAACTATATCCCTGGAGAAGAGGTGGAGTTATTGGAATCTCGTACTTTGACAATTTTTGAATGATTTAATCTTAGAAACCAAATAGAAATCAATGTTGGTTTTTGAAAAAATTGTTACTATGTGAAGCCAACACATCTAATCCGTCTTTGACATTTTAAGTCAGTATGTGTCAAAAGCCACTAAAACCACTAAACCACCAAGGGGGTGGAATCTAAAAACTGATGAGAATGATGAAAATCTTGCATAAACAACATAACTAGTCAGAAAGCTTGGTGATTCAAAGTAAGAGTTTGAGATCAGAAAAGAGTCTCTCGAGAGTAATCCACTTCTTGCTCCTAGGGCAAGAATGAATCTAACATGACTGTTAGGTCAAGACACTACACTCTAGAGGGAAATGTCCAGAAAAGGCTGCCAATGGGCAATTCTTGGGGAGGAGGACTCAGAAAAGTTGCTGAATGAGGTGGGTTTTCTCCTAGGCCTTTCTGACTGAGTATCCATGGATCCCACACAGTAGTTGTAAGAGTTTCAGTTCTCCAGCACCAGTGGTGCAGGGCACAGGACTGACAACCCTAAAGCTCCTACTTGGACTCAGCCTGGAGCAGCCTCACATCTAAATGAACAGCAATGGGGGCAGCCCTGGTGGCTCAGTGGTTTAGCACCGCCTTCAGCCCAGGGCCTGATCCTGAAGACCTGGGATTGAGTCCCGCGTCGGGCTCCCTGCATGGAGCCTGCTTCTCCCTCTGCCTGTGTCTCTGCCTCTCTCTCTCTCTCTCTCTCTCTCTCTCTGTGTGTGTGTGTGTGTGTGTGTGTGTCATGAATAAATAAATAAAATCTTAAAAAAAAATAAATGAACGCAACGGATCTCAGTCTGCTGTTTTGCCAGCTATGAAATAGCTCATGATTTACACCATTACAGCTACCCTTCCCAATCCCTTATTCCTTAATCCCTCTTCTCTGCTTCTCTATTTATAAATCAAGAGAAATCTGTTACTAATGTAAAGGTCAAAATCAAAAGTTTGTAACACAAGGGAAAGAATAAGAGAGGTTAAAAGTTAGAGAAGAAAAGATGAAAGAAAAAAGGAACTTGTTATCTCAAATGCCTAAGCAGTTAGGTCAAGATTAAGGATCTCAAAATAAGAAGGAACTGTATGTAAGAGAACAATGAGGGAAGTGGATGTACTAGCATCTCTACTGCTGCTTATGTCCCATAACCAAAAGTTGTCAAATACTTTTGTGATCATCAGAGAACATGACATTCATGTAGGCAACAACTAGGCTCTTAAAATTCATCAGTGGTGCCATTTAGGAGATTTCAGTAAACCAGCTTGTGAAGAATATGCAACAATTAAGCAGAAAAGACACAAGAGAGTGGATAAAACTGAGCCACTAAGACATGCCTCTCATTTTTCTTATGTAGTTATAAATACCACCCACTGCATTCTGGTTGCAGGGCTTTAAAACACAGATATCTATCTCTATGAGAGGTACTTTTTTTTTTTTTTTTTAATAATAAAAGACAACAGGAGGCCATGTCTGGGTTTGCAGAACAGTGATAATATCTAAGTCTGAATTTTCCCCTCTTCTCCAAACCATAAAATTTGTAGAAAGAACAAACAAAACTACACAGTGCTCATACACTCATCCTTACTAGGAGACAGAGAACACTACAACCTTCAAATTATCTAGAAGTAGCATAAAAACAGAAATTAATTCCAACAGAGTTCCCTTAGCCTACCTGCAGCTGCCACAAGCCTCTGGTTTGAGAGAGTGGGAAAGGTGACGTTGCCATAAGAGTAGAAGAGCAAAGAGAGCTTCAAGGAAGCAGACAGAAGCACTCACAAGAGAGAAAGTGCAACAGTAAATGCCAAAATACTGAATAGCACATAGTAGGTCATAGCTCTGGCTACATGACTTAGCTATGGGAAAGAGCTTGAAAATGAGGGTGCCACAAATCTCCCAGGCAGCCAGATGCATGGATGTCATCCTTAACCATGTCTTCCCCCTCATCCCTGTCCAAACTATCAACAAGTCCAAGGATTTGACTACTTAAATGTTCTCCAACCCATTGTCTTCTCTTTAGCCTCACTGTTAGCGTTCTTGTCAGGCTGCCACTCTCTCCCCCCTGGACTATAATAAAAACCTCTTCACTTACATTCTTTCCGTATATCTTAATAGCTGTTTTCTCTTCCCTCTGTCCTTCAGTCTAACTTCTACTTTTCTTCTTCTTTTTTTTAAAGATTTTATTTATTTATTCATGAGAGACACACACAGAGACAGAGAGAGAGAGAGAGAGAGGCAGGGACACAGGCAGAGAGAGAAGCAGGCTCCACGCAGGGAGCCTGACACAGGACTCGATCCTGGGTCTCCAGGATCACACCCTGGGCCGAAGGCGGTGGTAAACCACTGAGCCACCTGGGATGCCCCATTTTAAAAATTTTAGAGTGATTCTTTGTTTTCAAAAAGTGAACAGATTATCTCAGTGCCCACTACGTTGAAAGTCCAGTCCAGATGTTTTTAGTTCAACCGTGAAGCAAGATTTTCACAAAATAAATCTGAATGAGACAGGGAGTATGTCTTACATGAAAACATGGAGTTAATCATCTGAGTTTAACTTAATCATTTAAGTTTTTGCCAACTCAGTGATTGGAAGTAATATCCTGGTGTTGTTAGGGAAGCTTAAGAATCTTCATGAATGGACACCATCAAAGTACCTGGACTTTGGGGCAGCTATGGGTTCCATCTGTATGAGCACAGCCGCCTCACCAGGCTGCACCCTAGGGGAGCTCAAGGAGAGCAAGCCCGTGACCACCAAGGAGTGCGGTGCTCACCAGCAATGGCGCCTAGCTGGCTGGCTCAGACAGCTCTCTGCTCCTGGCTCCAGAGCCCTCCAGTTCCTGACTTCATTCCTGGGTTCTCAAGACCTGATTCAAGCCTAATTTACATTTATCATCCCTTTTGGATGCTACTTATTGAGGCAGCATCCATGGATCCATAAGTAATGTTCCATTTTCCAGTCTGTCATGAGAGTTTGGAACTTATCACTTCCATTCTCAAAACAAGAAAAAAGGTGAGTGAACTGAAAATCAACAGCTCTTCTTAGATCTGTCAGATAATTGAGGTCACAAAGCAAACCACCACTCTGAAAACTGGAGAGACAGGTGAATACAGAGAACCCGGGCTTACTAGAACCAGAAGCCTGTGGCTGGAGCCAGTATCAACATCTGTTCTCATTAACAAAAGCCTGACCTCAAGGGAAACTGACCAGGACCCAACCAACATGGGTTTTTTGCAAGCCAGTCCTCATCCTCATGGGGTGAGAGAAATACCCAACTCTAGCCCCTCTGACCTTCTTGTCTTACCTAAGGGTAGCAGAGCCAGGGAGAGGGGTTAGAAGCACTTGTAAACTTGTAAAGACCACAATCCTGGGGCATAGACCCATTAAAAGACTGAGACCTGGTCATATGAATATAGAATGAGTCTCCCTCGACAACACACCTAACTAGGACACAAGTAGGGTTCCGGTATAATAATACCTTAACAAAAAGATTAGAAATCATACAAAATATGCTCTTAGGCTACAACAGAATTAAACTAGAAATCACAAAGACAGCTAGAAAATCCTCAAATATTTAGAGATTGAACAACATTTGCTAAATAAACATGGGTCAAAGAAGCCTCAAAGGAAATTCTATGCATATTGGAAAATATGTTTAATATCATAATCCCAGTGAAAAACAAGGATCCATTTTCTTTTAAACTGATTTGTTCTCTTATACTATTTTCAAGAATAAAGCAATTATATTTATGTAGTGTTCTAGGTTTTTAAAATGCTTTTACATATGTAATTCATTTAGTCAATTATATTTAAATGCCTTGGGAAAATGCATTGATTCATTGATAGGAATAAGAAAATAAATAAACTAAAAAAAAAAAAAAAAAAAAAAAAAAAAAAGAAAATAAATAAACTATGTCTTCCAGGAGCATATTCTAAATTATCTCCTTAGTTTTAGAGCAGTTTGGCTGTCAAGATTATCTATTTTCTGACTGTTTAACTAAGGTACATAAATTATCAAACCATTATACTAAATATGTTCATTTTTTATTTACTAGTATTAGTTTCTTTTTCATTAGAGTAATAATCATAGTAATAGTTCATATTCATCATGCAGCCTGTGTCAGGAGCCATGCTAAGTATTCAAATGTTTTATATCATTCAATTCTCACAACAGGAGGACTATTTTCTTTTCTTTTTTTTTTTAAAGATTTTATTTATTTATTCATGAGGGACAGAGAGAGAGAGAGAGAGAGAGAGAGAGAGAGAGGCAGAGACACAGGCAGAGGGAGAAGCAGACTCCATGCAGGGAGCCTGACGCGGAATTCGATCCCGGGACTCCAGGACCACGCCCCGGGCCAAAGGCAGGTGCCAAACCGCTGAGCCACCCAGGGATCCCCCCTGTTTTCTTATTATATCATTTTTATAAGTGAAGAATCCAGAGCCTGGAGAAGGAAACTAACTTGCCCAAGATCATACATCTTGACGGACTAAAATTGTAAAAATCTGTCTGACTCTTGAGCAGACATTGGAAACTGCCAAATTTTACTTGCAGGCCAAATATCTGATCTGTCACTGGTTTTTATATGGCCTTCAGTCTAAGAATGGCTTTTACATTTTTAAATGGTTTAAATAATCAAAGACTAATATCTCATGACATGTGAAAATTATATGAATTTAAGTTTTGTTGTCCATAAAGTTTTGTTGGAATACAACCACTATCATTTATTTATGTACTTTCTATGGCTGTTTTTCACTCTGCGTTAGCAAAGTTGAGCAATTGTGACAGAAACTGTATTGCCTACAAAGTTCTCCGGCCCTTACAGGAGAATGTTATAGAAAAGTAACAAGAAAAGGGGACTTCTATTCAGAGTGCTAGTCCTGCTCCTCACAATTAAAGCCACTACAGGAGCAGAGAATTGTTGTGATGCTTAGTGAATAACTTAAGATGATGTGGCCACAGAAAAGACAGAATCAGTATAAAAATTAGGACTGTGGCTTGCTTGCTAGGCCCACATTCCCAATATTATATCATTGCCTTTGCTATCAGAGAGCTCATCTTCACACTTTTGTAAAAAGAAGATTCTTTTAATTTACATGAATATTTAATTTTTTAAAAGATTTTATTTATTTATTCATGAGAGACACAGAGAGAGAGAGAGAGAGAGAGAGAGAGAGAGGCAGAGACACAGGCAGAGGGAGAAGCAGGCTCCATGCAGGGAGCCTGACGTGGGACCCGATCCCGGGTCTCCAGACACCCCTGGGCAGGTGCCAAACCACTGAGCCACCCGGGCTGCCCAAGATTTAATTTTTAAAATTAAAATATAAACAAAAAAGTCATACTTTAACAGACTAATTTTAATGATTTGCTTTGAATATTGATCACATTTATTTGGTCTAGGCCTAGAAATATATATAATCTTACAGCATCCCTATACACAATTTGGATATAATAAATATACAGACACATTGACATATGTGTGTAATCTAACATACACTAAAATGTGTACATATATTTAATACATATGTATTAGACACATAGATGTGCACATATTTACATGTAAACATGCAATCTGATGTATGCTAAAATTTAAACATATTTAATTTGAACACCTATACTATGTAAGTATAGCTTTACATATATATTTACATGCAAACATATACAAACACACTTTTCAATCCATACACACACTAAGTCCTTGTGGTAAGTCATAACTAGACTTGGTTTTCCCCTCTCCAATGCTCGTTCGTTCTTTCTTTCTTTCTTTCTTTCTTTCTTTCTTTCTTTCTTTCTTTTTTAAGATTTTATTTATTTATTTGTGAGAGACAGAGAGAGAGAGAGACAGAGACACAGGCAGAGGGAGAAACAGGTTCCCTCTGGGGAACCCGATGTGGAACTCGATCCCAGGACCCTGGGATCATGACCTGAGCCAAAGGCACACACTCAACCACTGAGCCATTCAAGCATCCCTCCAATGCCCTTTCTTAATCAACTACCTCAACCCACCACACTGAAATAATAAAAATTTTGTCCAGCTGCAAATGACCTACATAAAGAAAAATGTGTACATTCATATGTCTATTAGTGCTAATGTATTTACAGCATACTTCATTCCCAAAAACGGTAATGAGAAATATGAACTAGATAAGGGAGTATAAAAGGCCATTAGAGTAAATAAATTGCATTTATTCCATTGGTTTATCCAAACAAGACAGAACTTCCATTTTATCTGTATTGCAACATCCCAATTAAACCAATTCTTTTGCCAAACTTGACAGTTTGTTAGTTAATTAAATACACAAAATGCTCAAGGAAAAGATTTCTTGAGAAATGCTCCATTATGACTGTATCAAACATCTTTTCTAAACCGTGTGTGCCTTTTAAGAGCACCAAATAATTTTAGTTTAGCATGATCATTGAATGTTTAATGTTCTCAGGAAAAAAAAAAAAAAAAACAAAGTTGGAAGAAGTAATTAAAACCAGATCTTAAGTCAGTACATCTGAGACTCCAGACACTTAATCTGCATGTGCTGTGGTTTTCCAGTAAAACACTAAAATGAGGTAATTTTTTATTCTTAATATGGTCATGACTCTTGCAAAACCTAACCAGGGTGAAAAATGTTTATCTCATTTTCCCTCATTAAATCATCATGCTGAATATAAGTTTCAATGTCTTGTGCTAAAAAGAGAATCTCTTATCTTTACCTTTGAGAAGTAACAAGAAAGCGAATTCTCGATAAATTGTGGATAATCTAAATATCTCAATGCAATCACCTTATTTTACTCACTTCTCTTTTGTAAATCCAAATAAGGAATTGTGAAATTGGTTTACGTGTCATTTTCTCCTCTCACCTTTGTCTCATCTCTTTTGGGACTTAATAATTGGGCTGGAGGAGGCACAGAGAAGAAAACTTTTCCCAGAAGTGTTAACCTGGGAACCTTAGAAAGGAAAAACTGGTTAACAGCCACAACATACACACAGAGCACACTGAAAGCAGGGAGGAGAAAATGAGATGATGAAAAAATTTTTTTTCCATGAACTTGAATGGAATAGCTGATCTTGTGTAACTAATAATTAAATAATTCTGCATTCCCATGCTCCTGTAGTCCCCATTTTTATTTTTTCTTTTAGATCACTGAAAAATATATTTTTAAAATATTACATTTTTTTCACTCATCTGTATGATTATGCCAGGTGCATAACAATTAGGAACTTCAGGTACTGAAACACATGGGGTAGCATATTTTATCATAATGGAAAGAATGAGCTAAGTAAGTGGATAGGATAAATGATTATGTGCTCAATTGGTACTTTAAGAGCTTATGAGAAAAGTAAATTTCCTAGATCAGGTCTTGAGGAAGGTTCTAGAAGCCATAATATAGCTATTGTAAGCAAGCCTCGATGTAATGTTTATTACAACATTAAGCCTCTCAATGTGCTATTAAATGAAGAAAAACCACAATCATAGGTCCATACATGTATTGAACCAGGACAAAATCTGGTAACCTATTAGTAAATCATGGAAGGTAACTATTTTTTAGATTTTATTTATTTATTCATGAGAGACTCACAGAGAGGCAGAGACAGGCAGAGGCAGATGCAGGCTCCATGCAGGGAGCCTGACATGGGACTCAATCCTGAGACCAGGATCACGCCCTGAGCCAAAGGCAGACGCTCAACTGCTGAGCCACCAGGCATCCTGAAGGTAACATTTTTAAAGAGCATTATTTTTGGATATTCTCAATTTTTTCCCAATCAAATAAATTGTCAAGAATGTCCATTAAAAATGCAAGGAGGGCAGTCCCGGTGGCTCAGCGGTTTAGTGCCGCCTTCAGCCCAGGGCATGATCCTGGAGACCCAGGATGGAGTCCCATGTGGGGCTCCCTGCATGGAGCCTGCTTCTCCCTCTGCCTGTGTCTCTGCGTCTCTCTCTGTCTCTCATGAATAACTAAATAAAATCTTAAAAATAAATAAATAGTCTCTCTGTTCTTTCCTAAATAAATAAATAAATAAATAAGAACTAATAACCTAGGAATTTGCAAACTGTTAAACACACTAGAAGCCCCAACTAATATGTCCTAAGAGTTGAAAACCCTAAACACTTATGAAAACTCAGGGCTAACCTAGCAGAAAAAAACAATCTTTTTAAAGAAACTCTTACTGAGATAAAAGGATTTATCTCACAAGTGCAAAGATAATGCAAGTGGAGAGCTGAGAATTCCACAGAGCACCACAAACTTGAAGCTATCTTCTGTGAATTTGAAATGGACATCACAGGAAATTCAAACATGACTCCAAAGAGTCTTAAAATATTATATAAATGGTGAGCTAGAGAAGATGCTGGGTCAAATGGTGCTCTAGACTTTAGCATAGAATTCTAGAGTTTTGCAGCTACAGGAATCCTAGAACCATCTAATCCAACTCCCTAATTTTACAGGGTAGGAAATTAAGGCCAAAAGGAGTTAATGACTGTCTAAAGTCCTATACCTTTCTCAGTAAGCTAATCCAACTACAGTTTTATGGAAATAAAGAGTAGAAATGGAAAACTGCTATTCTAAATAGCTGATTGACAACATGGCTTAGTGGAATTTTTTTTTTTCAAATTATTTTTGCTGTACTTCATTATGTCTGGGCAATTACTGGCATGTAAGGGGAAAAGGTAGCACCATTAAGAAATCTCCTTTAAGAGGCACTGGTGTCAAGCAATGTCATTTTCTCCCACCTTCAGAATCTGGGTACTAAGGTTCTAACAAATTCCCAAGGACCTCACGGAGTCAAAGAGAAATGAGAGAAAGCACTGGCTTTCTAATATTTAGCTTCACGTTTTGATCAGTATTTTTTCATCCCAAGGAGCATTTTAAAAATTAGTAAGTGGTGTATATTAAGAGGCCATGTCATCACTATGATCGGTTTCAGTACTTCTGAATGATTTGTGGTTAGTGGTCAAGTGTAATTATCACCGTATAAGAAATATAACCCAATATTAGAAATGTAAATATTTAACTGTTTTATTTTAATAACTTTTGTCCTATTACCTTGTCAAAGACCTTTTGAAAAAAAAAAGAAAAGACCTTTTGAAACCCTGACTAGATGATATTCATGGATAAAGCTTTATGTAAATGTATGTTTAACTTTTAAGTAGGGTAAATCAGAAGGGGAGACAGAACATCAAAGACTCCTGACTCTGGGAAACGAACTAGGGGTGGTGGAAGGGGAGGAGGGCGGGGGGTGGGGGTGAATGGGTGACGGGCACTGAGGGGGGCACTTGACAGGATGAGCACTGGATGTTATTCAGTATGTTGGCAAATTGAACACCAATAAAAAATAAATTTATTATAAAAAAATAAAAAAATAAAAAAAATTAAGTAGGGTAAATCATTGTTTAACCTTAGAAGAACCCTTTGGCTTTTTCTCCTAGTAGATTACCGATATCTAAATGTTTTGTAACCCCCTTTTGGTATTGTAGAGTTAAATTCTTGTCCATATGGAAGTTGTTAGTCCTCTCTGGGATTTTTGTTTTGAAGGATACTGTTCCTTCTTTTTAATTCTTTATACAGTTGAATATACTGCTAAGCAGATTCCTTGAGAACTTGTTAGAACTTTAGTACCAATTGAGCACATAAACACTTATCTTATCCTATTACTTAGCTCATGCTTTCAATTATGATAAAATATGCTATCCACTGTGTTTGAGTACCGGAGCTCCTAACTGTTAAGTACCTGGTATAATTTTTCAAACTCTTCCAATTTTCATGATTAGATTATATGACATTTTTATCTACAGAACATATTCTTTATATGAGAAGATTTAGATCACTCTCTAAATAAAATGTCTACCTATCCTTATTTATCCCATGAGTGCTAACATTGGGAAGGGAGAGTAGATAGGAAAAAATGAAAAAACAAATCATCTTAGTCACTTTAGGCTATGAAGGCCTGTCTAAAGCCCAGGAGTTTATTCTATCTCAACCAAGATCACATGAGTTGTTACATTTCCAATCCACTAATTTTTTCATTGTGACCTACAAAGTTTATTCAATTTATGCCTAATTTTTCATTATAATTCTTTAATAAAAGAAGTTAATTACCTTACCTGAATTCCAACATCGGTGATTTTATAACACTCAGATAGAGAAAGTTCCTTTAATTTTTTATGCCTGGAAAGTGACATCAAACCCTAAAAATATTTAAAATAGAGATAATTTTGTGACTATAATTTAGTACAGACAGTATATTTCTGATAAAATAACAACCATTTCTGTAAACTAAAAAAAAAAATTAGCTTCTGTCTTGTATTTCTTTATGCTTAAATTATAAAATCACTTTGTTAGGCAACATTATTAAATAAAAATTTCAGGTTGTTGCTAATGTTTTGTAAAAAGTATAACAGAATCCTCCTGAGGCAAGGGAAAGGAGAGCAAAAATAAACTATCAGGACTATGTCAAAATAAAAAGCTTCTGCACAGCAAGGAAATAACCAATAAAACTAAAAGACAACTTACTGAATGGGAGAAGGTATTTGCAAATGACCTATCAGATAAAGGGTTAACAGCCAAAATATAAAGAACTTATACAACTCAACACCCAAAAGATGAATAATCCAATCAAAAAATGGATGGAAGACATGGATGGATATTTCTCCAAAGACATCCAGATGGCCAACAGACACATGGAAAGATGCTCATCATCACTCATCATCAGGGAAATGCAAATCAAAACTACAATGAGACATCACCTCACATTTGTCAGCATGGCTAAAATAAAAAACATAAGTGTTGGTAAGGATGTGAAGAAAAAGAAAACTTTTTGCCCTGTTGACAGGAATACAAACTGTTGCAGTCACTGTAGAAAACAGTATGGAAGTTCCTCAAAAAGTTAGAAATATGACTAACCTAGGATTCAGCAATCACAGTACTGGGTATTTATCTAAAGGATATAAAAACACTAATTAAAAGGGATACATGGACTCATATGTATATAGCAGCATTATTTACACTAGCCAAATAATGGAAGCAGCCCATCCATTGATAGATAAATGGATAAAAAAGATATGAGATCTTATTTATATATAAAAAAAGAATGGAATCTTGCCATTTGCAATACCAGAGATGGAGCTAGAGAGTATAATACTAAGCAAAATAAACCAGTCAGAGAAAGACAAATATTATATGATACCACTCATTTAGAATTTAAGAAACAAACAAGCAGGGGTGTCTGGGTGGCTCAGTTGGTTACGTGTCTGCCTTCAGCTGGGGTCATGATTCCCGGATCCTGGGATCAAGCATACCCAGTGTCTGGGCTTCTGGGCTTCCTGTTCAGCGGAAGGCCTGCTTCTCCCTCTCCCACCTGTTGTGCTCTCTCTCACTATCTCTCTCTCTCAAATAAATAAAATCTTAAAAAAAAAAAAAGTGCACTTTGATGAGCATGGGATGATGTATGGAATTGTTGAATCACTATAACATACATCCGAAACGAATATAACACTGCATGTTAACTATACTATAGGAATTAAAATTTTTAAAAATAGGGACCCCTGGGTGGCTCAGTGGTTTAGCGCCGCCTTCAGCCCAGGGCCTGATCCTGGAGACCTGGGATCGAGTCCCATGTCGGGCTCCCTGCATGGAGCCTGCTTCTCCCTCTGCCTGTGTCTCTGCCTCTCTGTGTCTCTCATGAATAAAAAAATAAAATAAAATAAAAATTTTAAAATAAAAATAGAAATACAAAAAAAGAAAAAAAGAGGATATGGCTACTCTTTTATTTCTCCTCCTCCTACCCCAGTACTTAGCATAGGAAGAAGAAAAAAGAAGTGTCACAGAATCCCAGAGCCAGAAAATTCCTTATCTTGTTTCCTGTGTCCAGGTACATATTATCTGAATCAATATAAACAAATCTTAAAGACCCCTAAACTTATAACTTTATTTTGAAGACAATTAGTGTGGCTAATCTATTTGTTGGTAAATCTTTATACCTAATGTAAAAGTCTGAAATCTTTAGCTCATTTTATTATGTTTAATTGCTTAGAAAGGGGACAGATCTTTATATAAAGGCCTACAGACATATAATCATTCATCAGTAGCCCACTTTTTCTGTTTAAAAGCTTTGTTTCTTTTTTATTCTTTTTTTTTCTTTTTTATTCTTATTTAATTCTTTGTTGCTTTTAAATTCTTTCAATTTAAAAAAAATGCACTTTTTAGTCCTTAATTTTTTTAATATGGGGTTCTGCTGTTCCATTTCTCAGTACTTTCCCCACTAAACTGGGGAAACTGACTATGTGCCTTATAGATGCCATTCTTCTGGATTTGCATTCAGGATCACTTTTATTACACTTCCTATGAGATGGACAAGAGCAGTTTCCTCTCATCCTATGGTCCCAGAGCTGCCAGGCAGGGAAAACCCCAGAAATGGTACATGGGTGTGTCCTTTTAAAGTTTTATTTGTAGGACTGGTTTACATTTTATTGATCATAAATACAGCATTTGGACCATAATTGAAAATGGGTTATGAAAATATTAAATCCTTTTTTTTTTCACTGAGGCACATATTAGGCCTTTTCATAAAAAAAAAAAAAAAAGAAAAAGTCCAGGTCAAGGAAAGAAGTACTTGAAAATCTATTTAAGAGACACCTGGGTGGCTCAGCAGTTGGGCGCCTGCCTTCAGCCCAGGGTGTGATCCTAGAGTCCCGGGATCGAGTCCTACATTGGGCTCCCTGCATGGAGCCTGTGTCTCTGCCTCTCTCTCTCACTATGTCTCTCATGAATAAATACATAAAATCTTTTAAAAAGAGAGAAAATCTACTTAATTGTTAAATAATCTATTTAATTACAGTTTAAACAGTAATCTCTGATTTTATTTAATGGTTTTGTATGCCATCCAAAAATAAAATCACTCCATTCATTTTAAAAACTTTATTGCAAATATGGACTCATCTGTTAGGAATACATTATGTTTTCTGACTCCTTTTTTCTTTCTTTCTTTTTTTTTTTTTTTTAAGATTTTATTTATTTATTCATGAGGGACACAGAGAGAGGGGCAGAGACACAGGCAGAGGGAGAAGCATGCTCCCTGCAAGGAGCCTCATGTGGGATTCGATCCCAGACCCTGGGAAAACGCCCTGAACCAAAGGCAGACATTCAACCACTGAGCCACCCAGGCATCCCTGCCTCCTTATTTCGAAACAAAAAAATTACTAAATCCTGTGAAGCCAGCACATGTGATCTAGGTTCCAGATCTGAATGCTATTTTATTCATGTTAGAAGAATTGGAGTTTAGATATTCCCTCACAGAAACCAAGTTGTTTAAACAAAAATAATAAGAGATGCAGGGCTTGTCTGATTGTCCTATACCTGATAATAGCTCAGTGTATTTTCTTAGCCTATGGGGAATTTGTCCTATGAAACTCTCTCTGGAGTTTTCACATTTTTTTTTCCTTTTCTGTAGTCAAATTAGAATTTTTTAAGACAAACTAGAAATGAAGTATACTTGTTAAGTATGACATTTGCCTGTGTTCTCTTTACCACTTTATTCAAGATTACTAAAAGTTAACTAATATTAAAATAGAATGTTGTATTTCATCACTATAATTGTTCATTAAAACATATGGCCTCAAAATTTAATTATTTAAACATAATTAGCCACTAGGTAAATGCAAATCAGAATCACAATGAGATGTCACTGCATACCTTACAATGATGGCTATACTTAATAAGACAGATAAGGGGGCACATGGGTGGCACAGGGATTGAGCATCTGCCTTTGGCTCAGGTCATGATCCTGGGGTTCTGAGATCAAATCCCGCATTGGGCTCCCCACAGGTTGCCTGCTTCTCCCTCTGCCTGTCTCTGCCTGTCTCTCATGAATAAATAAATAAAATCTTTTTTAAAATAAATAAATAAAAATAAACATAAATAAAAAGACATAATAAAAAATGTTGGTGAGGATGTGAAGAAATAAAAATCCTCATTCACTGCTGTTGGGAATGTGAATTGGTCCAATCACTGTAGAAAATTCAGTCTGGCAGTTCTTCAAAAAATTAAACACAAAGTTACCATATGACCCAACAATTCCACTCCTAGATATATACCCAAGAGAAATGAAAATATATGTCAATAAAAAAAATTTGTACTGGGATCCCTGGGTGGCGCAGCAGTTTGGTGTCTGCCTTTGGCCCAGGGTGTGATCCTGGAGACCCGGGATCGAGTCCCGCGTCGGGCTCCCAGTGCATGGAGACTGCTTCTCCCTCTGCCTGTGTCTCTGCCTCTCTCTCTCTCTGACTATCATAAAAAAAATAAATAAATAAATAATAATACAAAAAAACTTGTACTCAGATGTTCCATAGCAGCATTATTCATAATAGAGAAAAGAAATGAAACAAGACAAATGTCCATCAATTGGTGAAAGGATAAATAAAATGTGTTATATCCATATAATAGGATATTATTTAGCAATAATAAAGTATGATGCATACTACTGTGTAGATAAAAAAACTTTTAAAACATTATGCTGAGTAGAAGAAACCAAACCCAAAAGGCCACATATTTTATGGTTCCACTTATTTGAAAAGTCTGGAATAAGCAAATATGTAGAACCAGAAAGTAGATTAGTGGTTGCCAAGTCTGGCTGGTGACTGGGTCGAGGCTAGGGAATACTGCTTATGGGAGGGGAGCTTCTTTTTGAAGTGATGAAGATGTTCTGGAATTAGATTGTGGTGATGGTTGCCTAACTCCATCAATATACCAAAACCCACTAAATTGTACACTTTGAATCATTGAGTTTTATAGTATGTAAATCATATCTCAGTAAAGATGTTTGTAAAGATTTATTAATGTAGTAATTGTATAGCTAAATACGAATCAGAAATACTCCTACAGCATCCTTTCAGTCCAAGATGAACACAGAAATTTCTCAGACCCAGACGGCCAATCCTGTTAGCAAGACAGGGAGCAGGAGATGTCATCATGCTAACGCGCTGGACAAGTTATCATAAGGCCATGCTGCCGTAAGTAAACAACTTTGTGACTGAGTAGCAAATCTAATCCAGCTGGAGGAGACCAGGCCTCTGCTGAAAACTGTGTTGTGCTAGTGTGGGAGCCCAGCTCTCAGAACAAGTAAAATACACTATTCCAGTCAACAGGATTCTTTCTTTTTTTTTTATGATTTTATTTATTTATTCATGAGAGACACACACACACAGAGGCAGAGACCCAGGCAGAGGGAGAAGCAGACTCCATGCCGGAGCCGACATGGGACTCAATCCCGGGACTCCAGAATCGCTCCCTGGGCCAAAGGCAGGCGCCAAACAGCTAAGCCTCCTAGGGATCCCCCTCCCCCCGAGGATTCATTTTTTTAATGGCTTTTTGACTCAGAAGCTTTTCAGATTCATGACCTAAAGAATATCAAAGCCGGCAAGGTCAAATGTTCCACTTGGCACCTTGAGGTTCATAAATGTTTCACATTAGATGTTCCCTGAAATCCTTGTTAAGTGCTTGGGATGAAAGTCTTGGGGGTTCCAAACTTTTACTTCTAGGAGGTGTGGAAAGAGGAAGGTGGGACGATAAGGAAAAAATAAGGAGGAACGAGGAAGCAACAAATGGAGTGACTGGGCCTCATTAGGGCAAAGGGCAGGTGGAGGCTTACTTTTCAGGGAAGTTGTAACCAAGAAAATTTAAGTCCTCCTTAAGCTCCTTCAAAAATCAGCCAAACTTGTGAACATTTTACTGGAAAGGTTTTGGTTTATTTTCCCAAAGCATAGGAAGGGAATAAATTGTAATGAAGCACAGGAATCAGAGGGAAAGCATCTGGTGTGGTAGGCAGGATTACAGGTTGGATGAGAAGTGTGAGGCCCCCAGAATCCACAGGAGTCCTCAGGAGCAGTTTACTCCTTGGTAGGCCACGTTGCGGGGCAGGGGGGGGGGGGGGGGGTGGGATCTGGATCTGAGGGGCTGCGGGACTCCCAGTAATTGGTTGATATTGTAGCTCTGGTATCAGGCCCATTGAAGGGAGCGTCAAGACATAAGACTTAAAAGAAAGCGGGCACCAAGTCCCAAGAGCCTTATACATCATTCTAAGGAATTGGGACTTCATTCTGTGCAACAGAGTTAAACGAAAGTTTCCCCCTTTAAGGAATATGAGTTGATACCTAAGTGACCATAATGCAAACAAAAATAAAAAACAAAACCCACAAACCTCACGTGTTTTAAGAGCGGTATAAGGACCACAGAGCAGGACCTGGCAGTCTAGAAAAGGCTCATGGAAAAGGGGAATTTGAATTAGGCCTTAAAGACCAACTAGGATTTTTGATAAGCAAAATAATAAGAATAGTGTTTTAGACTGTGGAAAGGGCATGAACAAAGACTTCATTAGGAATGTGTGAATTACTTGGGAAGTAGTTCAATTTAGGGTCACTAGAAGTCGTGGGAGGGAACACTGAACTCTGCCAGGAACTGCTACATGTACACAAGACATTTCAGAGCAAACAAATCCTTGAAAACAATTCTCCCCCCTCCTGCAATTTTACATCTGGAACTATTTAGCAGCTGTAGATAGACATCAATAGTCAACTAGTTACCAAATGTTGGTGTGTGTGTGTGTGTGTGTACTTAGCATACAGCTGAGTCATACACCTGTATACTCTTTACCTAAACTCACCAATTGTAAACATTTGCTACATTTGCTTAATTAATGTGTGTGTATGAACATACATGATTTTATTAATATATCTGTGGATATAGTTTTATATATATGTATATATACATATGTGGAGTCTTAAAAACAAATGAACAATCAAAAACACAAACACAAATACAGAGAACAAGCTGGTGGTTTGTTCAGAGGAGAGGGAGGCGGGGGCGGGGGATGGGCAAATTAGGTGAAGGGGACTCAGGTACAAACTTCCAGTTTTAAAATAAATGTTTTAGGGGATCCCTGGGTGGTGCAGCGGTTTGGCGCCTGCCTTTGGCCCAGGGCACCATCCTGGAGACCCGGGATCGAATCCCACGTCGGGCTCCCGGTGCATGGAGCCTGCTTCTCCCTCTGCCTGTGTCTCTGCCTCTCTCTCTCTCTCACTGTGTGCCTATCATAAAAAATAAAATTAAAAAAATTAAAATAAAATAAAATAAAATAAAATAAATAAAATAAAATAAATGTTTTGGGATGCCTGGGTGGCCCAGTGGTTGAGCGTCTGCCTTGGGCTCAGGGGAGTCTCGGGATCAAGTCCCACATCAGGCTCCCTGCATGGAGCCTGCTTCTCCCTCTGCCTCTCTCTGTGTCTCTCACAAATAAATAAATAAAATATTTTTTAAAAAATGCTTCAAGAAAATTTATATATATATTATATATTATATATAAATATATATTATATATAATATATATTTATATATATAAATATATATTATTTATATAAAATTTTATATATTTTATATATATAAATATATATATATATAAAGACTTAAACATATATAATATGTATATGGTTACATTTGTTTTGTCCGTGGCTTCCTTTGCTCTCCAAAGCTTTTTATTTTGGTGTAGTCCCAACAGTTTATTTTTGCTTTTGTTTCTCTTACCTGAGACATATTCATAAATATGTTTCTAAGGCTGATACCCAAGAGATTAATGCCTATGTTTTCTTTCAGAAGTTTTATGGTTTCAGGTCTCACATTTAGGTCTTTAATCCATTTTGAGTTTATTTTTATATATATTGTGTAAGAAAGTGATCCAGTTTCATTCTTTTGCCTTTTTGTAGCTGTCCAGTTTTCCCAACATAATTTATTGAAAAGATTGTCTTTTTCCCATAGTATATTCTTGCTTCCTTTGTCATGAAATAATTGACCACAGAAATGATCAATTTCTGGGCTCTCTATCCTGTTCCATTGATCATTGTGTCTATTTTTGTGCAAGAACCATAGTCTTTTGTTTACTATAACTTTGTAGTATCTTGAAATCTGGGATTGTGATAACTTCAGCTTTGTTCTTTCTCAAGACTGCTTTAGCTATTCAGGTTCTTTTGTTGTTTCATACAAATCATAGGATTATTTGTTTGGTCTAGTTCTTTGAAAATACTATTGTTATCTTCATAGGGATTATGTTGAATCTATAGATTGCTTTGGGTAATATGAATATTTTGACAGTGTTAATTCTTCTAATCCACGAGCATGGTATATCTTCCCATTTGCTTGTGTCATCTTCAATTTCTTTTATCATTGTCTTATAGTTTTTGGAGTACAGGTCTTTCACTTGCTTGGTTAAATTTATTCCCAGGTATTTCATTCTTTAGTGCAATTGTAAACAGGATAGTTTTCTTAATCTCTCTCTTTGCTACTTCATTATTAGTCTATAGAAACACAATGCTTTCTATATATTAATTTTACATCCTGTAATTTTACTCAATTCATTTGTTACTTTAGAAATTTGGGGGTGGAATCTTTACAATTTTCTATGTATAGTGTTATATCATGTACAATTAGTGACACTTTTACTTTTTCCTTACCAATTTGGATATCTTCTATTTCTTTTCTTATCTGATTGCTATGGGTAGGTCTTCTAGTATTATGTTGAATAAAAGTGGTGGGAGTGGACATCCTTGTGATGTTCCTCACCTTAGAGGAAAAGCTTGTAGGTTTTCACCATGGAATATGATTGCAGCTATAGATTTTTCATATATGGCCTTTATTATGTTGAGGTATGTTCTCTCTAAACTTATATTGTTGAAAATTTTTATCATGAACAGATGTATTTTTTTTTTAATTTTTTTTTTTTTTTTTTTTTTTATTTATGATAGAGAGAGAGAGAGAGAGAGAGAGAGGCAGAGACACAGGCAGAGGGAGAAGCAGGCTCCATGCACCGGGAGCCTGATGTGGGATTCGATCCCGGGTCTCCAGGATCGCGCCCTGGGCCAAAGGCAGGTGCCAAACCGCTGCGCCACCCAGGGATCCCGAACAGATGTATTTTGTCAAAGGCTTTACTGCACTTATTGAGATGATTATATGGTTTTTATCCTTCCTCTTGTAAATGTGATGTATCTCATTGATTGATTTACAAATATTAAACAATCCTTGCATGTCTGGCATAAATGTATTGTTGAATTTAGGTTGAGGATTTTGTTGAGGATTTTTACATCTATGTTCAGCAGTGATATTAGCCTATAGTATTCTTTTCTTTCTCTTTCTTTCTTTTTTTTTTTTTTTTTTTTTTGTGGGTTCTTTGGATTTGATATCAAGATAATAGTGGCCTCATAGAATGAATTTGAAAGTTTTCCTTCCTCTTCTATTTTTGGAATAGTATTAGACGAATAGGTATTTTTGTTTGTTTGTTTGGTAGAATTCATCTGTGATGCCAGTTTTTCTTGGACTTTGTTTGTTGGGAGGTTTTTGTTTGTTTGTTTGTTTGTTTGTTTTTTGATTTTATTTATTTACTCTCGAAAGACACAGAGAGAGAGAGAAAGGCAGAGACACAGGCAGAGGGAGAAGCAGGCTCCATGCAGGGAGCCCGACATGGGACTGGGTCTCCAGGATCACGCCCTGGGCTGAAGGCGGTGCTAAACCCCCCGGGGCTGACATGTTGGGAGTTTTTTGATTGCCAATTCAACTTTATTAGTCATTATCGGTCTGTTCAAAATTTCTATTTTGTCCTCATTCTGTTTTGGAAGATTATAACTTTCTAGGAATTTATCCATTTCCTCTAATTTGTCCAATATGTTAGCATATAATTTTTATGATATTCTCTTATATCTGTGTTGTTGGTTGTTCTTTTTCTCTTTAATTTTGAAAATATTTTAGTTCTCTCTCTTTCTTGATGTGCCTAGCTAAAGGTTTGTCAATTTTTTTATCTTTTCAAAGAACCAGCTCTTGGTTTCATTTGTCCTTTCTATTTTTTTTCCTTTCATCTCTCTTTCATTTATTTCCACTTTATTCTTTATTATGTCCTTACTTTTACTAACTTGGAGCTTTGTTTGTTCTTCTCTGTCTAGTTCCTTTAGGTGTAAGTGTAGATTGTTTTTTGAGATTTTTCTTGTTTTGAGGTAGGTCTTTATCACTATAAACTTTCCTCTTAGAACTACTTTGGCTGCATCCCAAAGATTTTGGATGGTTTGTTTTCATTCTCATTTGTCTCCATGTATTTTTAAATTTTCTCTTCTTCATTGACTGATTGATTGTTTTTTAGGATGTTGTTTAGCTTCCATGTGTTTGTGGGGGATTTTTCGGGTTCTTTTTGTTATTGTTTTGGGTTTTTTGTTTTGTTTTTTGTAATTGACTTATTTTTTCTTGAATTTTTTTTGAAATTTTGTTCACAAAAGATGCTTGATATGAATTCAGTCTTTTTAAATTTATTAAGACTTGTTTTGTGGCTTACTATGTGATCTGTCCTAGAGAATGTTCTATGTGCACTTGAAAATTCTGTATTCTGTTGTTTGGGGATGGAATGTTCTATATATACCTCTTAAGTTCATCTAGTCTTATTCACAGCCATTATTTCCTTGTTGATTTTCTGTTTGGATGATCTATCCACTGATACAAATGATGCATTAAAGTCTCCTACTATTATTGTATTGCTGCCAATCTCTCCCTTTATGTCTGTTTAGCTTTATGTATGTAGGTGGTCCTATGTTGAACGCATAGATATTTGCTATTATTATATATTTCATATATATATGTTATAAATTTCCCTGAACCATTTGAAAATAGGTTTCAGATATCATGATGCTTTACCCCTAAATATTCTGTAGCTTTATGTATGTAAATTCTCCTTAAGAATAAGGACATTTTTATTTTTTTAATTTTTTATTTTTTTATAAATCCTTTTTATTTTTTTTATTTTTATTTTTTAATTTTTATTTATTTATGATAGTCACACAGAGAGAGAGAGAGGCAGAGACACTGGCAGAGGGAGAAGCAGGCTCCATGCACCGGGAGCCCGACGTGGGATTCGATCCCAGGTCTCCAGGATCGCGCCCTGGGCCAAAGGCAGGCGCTAAACCGCTGCGCCACCCAGGGATCCCAGGACATTTTTAATATACATAGTATAGTATATATAGTATTATAATGCTTAAAATTAACAGTAATATTGTACTATCTAATATAAAGCCAATATTTGTTTTTTATCCAAGACCCAGTTAGGGTTCATGCATCACATTTAGTTGTCATGTGTTGTTAGCCTTTTTTTTCTTTAAATTTTGCCTTTGAAGACATTGACTTTTAAAGCTCCCAGGTCAGTTGTTATGTAGAATGTCTCACATTTTGGATTTGTCCAATTGTTCCTTATGATTAGATTCTAGGTAAAGATTTTCTGCAAGAATACTACGTAGGTGCTGTTGCATCCAGTTAAGAGGCATGTACACACGTGAAGTGTCCCACTGGTTGGTGATGCTCCTATTCTCTTGACTCAAGTAGTAACATAGATCTTTCATTAGAGTATATTTTTACTTTTTACTTAATAAATAATCTGTGGTGTGATTCTTTGAGACCATAAGAATACAGTTTTCCAGAAACCTTTTGGTCAATGGTTTTAGCACTAATTGGTGATCCTTGACTAAATCACATATTTCATTGAGTGCAAAATGCTGATTTTTCTCATTCTACCCCTCCTTCAATATTTGTTAGCACCTTTCTATCTTTTCTATCATCATTTCTCTTCAATTTGCTGAATATTTTGGGAGATGTTTTGAATAAAATAAGATTATTTTAGACATAACAACTATTGCTGTTAATTTTTTTGTGTTTACCTTAACAATATTTAAAGTTCTCCAAGTTCCTCTTGAGCATATACAATATAAATTTACTGTTTTGATTGGTGTGATTATGTTATTTATTGGCAAAAGACAACACACCGAGGAAAACAAAAACACCAATATTTTGTCTTATTTTAAGACATTTGATCATAATTTAAAAACAAATGAAACATGTTTTATAAATGAAACTGATATGGATGCAACTTTATGAAACAAAGCTTAACATTCTGAAAATAAATTTATTCTTTAAAACCTGAACTTGGCTCTTTTCTGAGACACTGTGTTTTTAGAAAAAGTTTAGAAAGATGGTCTAGGAGTATTAACATTAGAATAAAATGCAATGTAACTTATCTGACAGCCACATTGCTACAAATCATCTGTATTTATAGTATGTTTCAGTTTGAAACTGTCAACACTTTAATACAGGCACACCAGAAGAGTAAATAATCTAATAAACTTTATAATCTCTCCTGCATGAGTAAAGAAACAATTTCTTAGTAAAATCTACATAAGATTGCATAGTTTGTTCAACTTTTAATTCATTTTTCTTGAATATACAAGCAGTAGCTTGTAGGCTTTCAAATTAAAACACTGAAATCTCTCTTCCACAGTAGTGAGATAAGCCATTGTAAAGATATGGAGAAAATATGAAAATACGACAAATGATTAATAATACACTATTAGAGGCAATTCCAACAAATTGGCAGAAGTATTGAGACCCCAATGTATGAGTGTGTAAAGAATTTCAACAGAAAATTCATGTAAGATGAAATACAATTGTAGTGATAATCAGCAGATCTAGGACAAAATTATTATTAGATTTTTTTAAAATGCAAATTCAAATAACAATAAAGTTTTAATTCCTAGATATTTTTGTGAAGTTAAAACAGGCAATATTGGTAAATGAATGTAAGGTTTCCATGTTTATTTTATTGCTGATAGCAATAAAAAAATTTGCTACAACCCATAGGGAAAGCAAGTAGTCAAAACAACAAAATGTCCAGTTCAAAAGAAGAGAAAAATTGATGGGGGAAAATATTTATAACAACTTCAAGGCAGACTTCTTGTCTTATTCTTGTTTTTTACACTCAAACCTAGGATTGCTGCTTTAAATATAGTAGGACCCAGCTAATTACATATCAAAAGAATGAAGAAAAGGGCAAAGAAAATGAGTGAATAAACCTGTGAAATTTCTCAATGTTTGTGAAAAATAATTTAGAATAATTTGGAAAAACATACGTGTGTCCATTATTAAGTCTTTTTGTACATCTACAAAGAATTATATAAAACATTAACACCGTGCTTAATTCCTTTACACAGACCCACAAGAGTTCTGGGTAGTTTACTGTCTGTCCCAAACAAACTATAATAGCATAAAGCACCAATATTCAACCAAAATACTAAGCTTTTTTCTTTTCTTTTTTTTTTTTAAGATTTTATTTATTTATTCATGAGAGACACAGAGAGAGAGGCAGAGACACAGGCAGAGGGAGAAGCAGGCTCCATGCAGGGAGCCTGATGTGGGACTCCAGGATCTCATCCTGGGTTGAAGGCAGAAGCTCAACTGCTGAGCCACCCAAGTGTCCCCATACTAAGCTTTCGATGTGCCCATGTACAACCATATACATGGATGAGCAATTTTGTTTTATAAAAATTAACACGTCCCTATCTTCATATTACTTGAGGCACGTGTGAAATTTGCCCTTGCTGACAGTCTCCTGCATTTTGAAACACCACCTCCCTTCATTCCCTCGATATTAGTCTAAACTCCTTCCTAACTTACTTCTCTGGATGTTCATTTTCAGTTTCTTTTGTGGGTTCATCTTTCAGATCCACCCAATAAATACTGGTTTCCTGGAGGCTTGAACTTAACCTCTTTTCTTCTTCTAGCTCATCTGTGGCTTCAACTACATCAACCATCTCTATATCTAGCCCAGATCTCTTTCCCGAGCTCCAGATCTTTCCTAATTGATAATTAGATGCTTGGGTGTGCCATAAGCACCTGAAAATCAGTATTGTTACTTTCAGAGCACTAGCATTCAAGCTGGAAACCACAAAGTTTTAATGGGTTCCTCAGTAGGGAGTCTGGCTGAAGGTGAACAGCTCATGATGAACTTTGATTTTAAGTACCTTGCTCTTTGAGTTTTGCAACTTTTATGATTCTCTTTATAGGTCCTAGATTTCCCTGGCTGGGAAACCTATAAATGTGACCTGTGCAACTTAGGATATTTGATATTTGAAGGATATTAGAAAACACATTCAATGAAATAAGATGCAATGGGGTACTCAGGAGTCTAGAATAACTGAGAACTTTGATGTAATTATTAGAAGTTTAGGTCATAAGAAATCAAAAAAGAACAAAAGATCCCTGACAGCAAACAAGAAGCCTCCTTTCTTGCTGCCCCACCCCCTTTTTTGAGGATAAAAATGAAATGTAAATTGTGATAGAAGGGACAGAACTTGGGAGAGGCTGTTGAAAACCTGCTTTTCAGTAAATTTTCTGCTTTCAGTTAATGGTTGAATTGGAATATACCTAGTTCCTATGATCCCTTGCCAGACATACTGAGGAACAAAATGAAACAAAACAAAAATGGTGACTCCAAAAGTCAAATGGTTATGTCTTCTTCTTGCCACTCAGAATAGAAGGGGCCCATAGTGTAGAGGGTTGTGTCGTAGTAGTGGAACCAAACATGTCTAAAATGGAATTCAGCATCTTGTTTCCAAGTCCTAATCTCTCTCTTAGGCTCTTTTTCTGGTTAACAGAACCACCATGTCTGCAGTTGATCCAGTAAAAACCTGGGCATTGTCGGTTTCCCCCCATCCCCTCTACTCTCTGTATCCAGCCAATCAATCACCAAGCCCTACCTAACTACTTCCTAAATGTCTCTTGTACATATCCATTCCACCACCACCATCAAAACCTCATTTCTAGCTGTACGAGTTCCACTCCGAGTTCTGCAGTGGCTCCATTGCATATAGCACATAGTCTGAATCACCTCACAGAGCACCCAAGGCCAGTCACATTCTACCCTCCACCTTTCTCCAGCCTCATCCCCTATCTCCTTGGGCCATGCTATGACAACACAAAATCAGCTGTGGGTCCCCCAACACATAACCCTCTCTCATGTCTCCATGTCTTCCCACCTGCTTCTTCCTTCACTGAGAATGTCTGTCTTTACCTACAAACACCTACTGAATGAAACCTTCAGCCTCACCTCAAAAGCTGAAAAGTGTCCCCTGACTTCTCCACAAATAGACAACAGAGACATAAGCACTCACTTTTCAACTTATCCATGCTGCCAAGATATAGCATATGTAACCATATATATTTATATATATACATAAATCTTCTTCACAACAAATATACCTCCTATGCCATAATTTGAATAAATCATTGCTAAGATCCATTGAGTGCTTACCATGTGCCAGGAACTATGTTAGGCAGCTTACATTTGTTATCTTGTTTACTCTTCACAACACTATGAGGAAAGTATATTATAAACAGTGTTTTAAAGACAGGGAAATGAAGGCCCAGAAAGGTTAAGTAACTTGCCCAAGATATCATAGTGTGGTCATATCAGACAAGATGTGAAGGCACACTTTGAACTTATGCTTTTGGTAACTTTTAACCAAGTAGTGTTGTCACTCTTGTTGTTACTGTTTTGCCACTAGACTGTACCTTGTGACCAGATCTATGTCAATTTTTTTTTATGTCTGTAAATTTAGTACTCCCAGAACCTTGCATGGTGTTTAATAGACAATTGACAATGAATAAATATTTGTGAATGAATGAGTAGTCTGTAAAACTATCTGTTTTTGTGGAGCCAATTTTATCTTGCTGGCGTACTCTCAGAATTCTTGGATAGAATCTATTTCTCTTCATAATTATGTGAACTAGTGCTTATATTTCATATGTTCCTTTCTGAAAGATTTGTTCTGTTTGGTGCTGCTTACCACATTCTTTTAGAGATAAGGAACAAAACTTATACTTGGAAATATGTTTTATCTCAATTAGCACATCCTCTTTCTAAAATCACTGATAACGCTATCTTGTGCAAAGTCCTTCAGAATGTATTTTAACCTCACAAGTGATTTTCCTCTTATTCTATGGTTAGCAATTACAATTTTATTTTATTTTATTAAGATTTTATTTATTTATTCATGAGAGGCACAGGGAGAGAGAGAGGCAGAGACACAGGCAAAGGGAGAAGCAGGCTCCCTGCAGGGAGCCCGATATGGGACTCGATCCCGGGTCTCCAGGATCACGTCTTGGGCCAAAGGCAGGCGCTAAACTGCTGAGCCACCCAAGGATCCCGCAATTACAATTTTATAAAAATAATTTAGCTTTCTTTTTCTCAATTTTTAATCTATTTTATCTATTTATCTATTATTATTTTATCTATTTATCTATTAATATTTATTTCTCCTTACTTGATTGTTAGTATGAATTTTGTAATCATATTTTTTAATGTATTAACCATTAGATCTAATTTACTGACCTATAGATCTAAAGGAAATCAGGCTTTGGTCAACACACAGAAATACGTCCTCACTCTATATATATGGAGAGAAAGAAAATCAGCATCTTTGTTACCTAGAAATAGAGCATCTGGCCTTGAGACTGCTTGCCTTCTATCTAATGGAGGTCAAGGGGAGGGTTCTGGCATCAAAGATTCTCCTTTTGCAACGTTTCCAGTAGGCATTTTGCTGGCAACAGGAGACAATTGTCCTGTAGCCTCTGTAAGGAAAATCACTATTGCTCATGATGGTATCAACAGAGTCATATAAGGCCACTAGCTAGGAGAAGGGCCTGGAAAGGACTAAGAAGAGGTCAAACTCCATATGTAAGCATATAACCAGGGCAGAGTGCTTGTTCTATGCTTTTGAAAATCCAAGGCAAGCCCATTTGCCTCTGAGTTTCCCTGTTTCCTTTTAATTCTCATTCTTTCTATTTATTGAATCCCAAGTGATTTCATATGTTTCCTGCTTTAGAGGTTATGCTTCACTAAGCCTCAGGCCTTATTTATGTGTGTGTTCCATGCAGATGGGTGGTCTCTTGAAAGTGTATCACCAGATTAAGACACGCAGCTGTAAGCACTCCTACTCCAACTCACAACATAGCTGAGAAAATGTGGAATTTAAAGAAGCCTGGAGTGTTTGGGTAAAAGGAAAGAAATGGTACAAAATTCATTCATTCACTCACTCATTGACTCACAAATATTTTACATGCCCCTAGGCATTATGCTAGGCTTCCCAGCCTTTACCATCAGGAGGCTTACAGTATTGTAGGGAGACAGGTGTGGAATAAATATTAAAATATAATGAGCAAATGGCTTTTGTGGGGGCATTGTAAAGGACAGTGGAAATAAGACAGAAAGATCCTAAGTCTGCCCAGGAGTTCCGGGAGAGCTTCACACAGTTGAAACTTTTGGGATAAGCAAGAATTTACTAGGTGGACAAAGGGAGAGGGTGTTTCAGACAGAATAATTTTCAGAGGTGGGAAGGCAAGGAGAGCATGACATGTTTGAGGAGCTACAGGAGAGTCAGTTCTGTGTCTGTGGAGTTCAAGATGAAAAGTAGATGTCTGGTGGGGGTGAAGTGGTAGAGGTAGGTAGGGGCCACCTCAGGAAGAGATTGGACCTCTCCACTAGATTGGTTAGACTTTAAACCGAAAGCAAATGTGGAGCTTTTGAAGAAATATGAGCAAGGAAACAATAGGCTCCAATTTGCATGCTGAAGGATCACACTGCAGTTGAGTGGAGAACAGCTTTGAAGACCAGTGACACTTAAGGCAAGAAGTTAGTAAGGAGAAATAGTGCTTGAACTATTTGCAGTGGCCGCAGGGATGGAGCAAGAGGCAGAGGGATAGAGAGAAGAGATTTTAGACTACACTTTATAACATATACAATTACAATTAACATGGAAACCATATGCCAACATTCAATCAGAATTTTTTTCAATTCAATTTGAAAATATTTTGCGTCCTACCCGTGATTCAAGAGGTATTATTACTGTGAGGCCATCTAAATAGATAACACCTCTCTGGGGAACTATGCTATAGTGTGACAGAAATAAGATATGGTATATTAGGAACTAGAAAAAAAAAGGAACTAGAGAATTCTTACCTATTGAGAAAAAACGTCAAGAGACATTAGTGTCACCCTGTGATTTATGTTTTCTTAAGAAAGAATGCATCAATAAAATAAAACCCATTGATACTGTCTTGGAGTGATCTAGACTGAGAAGTGTGATTTTTTAAAAAGATTTTATTTATTTACTCATGAGAAACACACCCAGGGATCCCAAGAAGTATGATTTTTTTATAATTATGGAGAGCAGGACCAGTGTTTATTATAAAATTATTTCAAAAAATTTAACAAGGCACTATTCTCTTATGCCAACATGTTTTCACTATGTTACGATCATCAGGGTTTACTTGCTCAGCATCTCCCTACTTAGGCACATGAAGAAGAGAAGGAGGCACATCCCAGGCAGGAAGTGCAACATGTATAAAGGTCCTGAGGTAGGAAAGATTTTGACTTGTCTGCGGAGCTAAAAGAAGGCAGTGAGGCTGAAGGAGAGGAAATGAGGAGAGGAGGAGCATGAGATATCGGGACGGTAGGCAGGGATCTGTTTAATTAATAGTAAATATTCTTTCAAATTTTAGTCTTTCCATGTTTTATTAGACACTGTTGGATATTCCTCAGTCCTCCTCACATGACTACACTCACCTGGTTCTCTTACAATCTTTCTCACCTTCTTTCTTTATTCTCCTTTATGGATTCATCTTATTCCCACTCCTTAAATATTGGTATTCTATTGTGTTCTTCCTGGGTGCACATTTCTCTTCACTTCCCACACTCTCTGAGGATCTTGGCCACATTCACATCTCCATGCTAATGACTCCTATGAATCTCCCTTCAAGATGTCTCTCCCACACCTTTGGCTGAACGTGCTATACACTCTATGTCTGATAAAAGTGAAATCAGCTTGCCCTCAGCACCAGTTATCTCTCTTTTTCGAGGGAGGACCGTCAGCTACCCAAAGCCAGATTTTTGGAATCCTCATTATCCTTCCACCTTCATGCCAGGTCCTGATCTCCCACAACTAATCAATCTGCAAGTTCTTTCGGTGGCATGTCCAAAGGTATGTTCCTTTCTTACTATTTCTGGCCTCTACCTGGTTCACAAATTCATCATGTGTTTCTTTAGCTACTAAAAGACCTCCCACTGGGCTCCCTACCTTTAGTCTTTCTCTCCTCCAATCTGTCCCCCAGGGAACAACTCAAATAATCTATCTAAAATGGGAAGCTAACTACGATTGTGACTTCCCTACTACCTGCTGGCTCGTCATCCACTGGTTCAAGTCCAAGCTCCTTGGCACAGTATGGAATTCCTCAGTGACATCTCCTTTTCATAGTATATTTTAGTCATATCAAGCTACCTAGAGTCAGTCCCTTGTTCAGAGTTCATTCGCATGCTTGCATGCGGAGCAGGCTGAGCTAAGAGTCGCCTTCCTCTCTTCTTCCAACACTATACTTGTCACACCATATTTAAATTACCCTTACTTACCCTTCCAAACTGGACTGCAGAGAACAGATGCTGTTCACATTTGGTAACCCTATAGCTCAGCATTTGTTTCTTCATTCAGTGAGTATTTATCAAGTGTCTACTACCCCAAGGGTTCAGGGAAAACAGCAATAAAGAAAACAGAGTCTTCATGGATCTCACATCCTAGTGAGGGGGCTCCAGGAGATTGCCCACATACAGGCACTCAAGATATGGTGCTCATAATTAAAGATTTCAAACATCAGGCAAATGAAAGAGTCCTAAACCACTGTTTAAGCGCACTGTCTGGAACATTGCTCTGACTCATTTTTCCTTTTAACAGCAAACATGGCAGTGACTAAGACAACGTAAGCAATGGACTGAACTGCCCTAACTGTGGGTATGTGGTCTTGGTAGGTGCTAATTCTCCCTAACTAGAAGAAAATATTTTCCCACATACATGGAGATACAACCTCATATTCAAACAATCCTCCAGGGTAGCAAGGGAATTATTAACATCCTATTTAATTAGACATTTAAAAAGCTATAGGAGATTAAAGACTTTTACGATACTTTAAGATACCATCACAGTAGGGGTGCCTGGGTGGCATAGTCGGTTGGGCATTCCACTCTTGGTTTTGGCTCAGGTCTGATCTCCAGGTTGTGAGATCCAGCCCCACATGGAGCCCTGCGCTGAGCCCCTATGAGGCTCCAGGCAGTGTGGAGTCTGCTGAGTTTCTGTCTCTCTCTTTCTCTCCATCTTCCCCCCCGCCCGACTCATTCTCTCTAAAATAAATAAATAAATAAGTCTTTAAAAAAAAATTACACCATCACATTAGTAAGCTATTTCTTTCACTAGTAAACCCTGTCCTCTTTATATCGGAAGAGGAAAACTGATGTATTTCCTCATTCTCTGAAATGTAATTACCAGATAACTTCTTAAACATAACTTCTTAAACTTCTTGAACTTTTATTCATGGATGATGCATTATTCACTATTTTCTAATTATTATAAGATATGTATACAGTTTGAAATAACTGTGTTCTCCTCTTTCCTCCCCCATTTAAATTAGCTTTCTCACTTAAATATCTAAGTTTCTGACTATACGCGTTTTTGCTTTTGCTGATTAACTTCCTCGTGAGTTTCCATGATTTTCAGAATGCAACACTGCTTCACCCTCTGCAAACCTAAAAAGCTCTTTCTATCTCTGAGGAGTGAATTTCGGTGATTTCTCTGAGTATTTTCTGAGCTCTCTACAACTCTATAAAGCTGTCTTACAGGTGACTCAAATAAACAGCAAACCTGCTCCTCCCACTATGGAAAGGACATAGTTCAGTAAGGGACACCACCATTTATACAGATGCTCAAGCCAAAAATATGGCATCATCCTTGATTCCTTAACTCTCTTCTTTATCCCCACAGTCTATTTCTATCTCCTGTTGATTCTTTTTTCTCAGTGCCTCCCAAATCTGCAGACTTTGCTCCAGCCCTATTACCGTCTCCCTCCCTCTAGCCTTAATGCGGATGCTCATAACTGGATTACTGCTTTAGTTCATCTAGTTCATGAACTATTCATCTATTATTCCTATATCTATCCAGCAGATAGAGTCATCTTTAAAACATGTCTATTTGACCTTATTATAGCGTAGTTGACAATACTGAATGTCCCTCTGTTGCCAAAAGGGCAGAGAACAAATTCCTCGATGTGGTTTCCACACCCATCATGAGCTAGTCTCTCTGTTTCTTAAGTATCATCTCTCACCATTCTCCTCATGATCAAGCCATACCCAAATGTGCAGATTTCCTTGAGGCCACCATACTTTTAAACCTCTATTTATTTAGAGGTCTTTATTCAGGTGTTTCTTTGGCTCAGCGCATACCCCTCTTTCTCTCTTGGAAAAGTTCTTCTCTGACTCTGAGCAACGTTATTTCCCACACCCACCATGGTTTGTAACCACTTGCCCCAAGCCTGAGGAGCCATGTCTGTTTTCTTCATTCCAGCATCCCCAGCACTGAGTACGAAGTAGTCAGAACACAGATTTGTTAACTAAATGAGTAGTATGATTCTAACTGAAAACTCATTATTTAAAAGAACTGAGAGTGAACGTAATCATTAAAAAATGTAAGAAACTTTTTCCCCCAATAGGCACAAGTGGTCACATTTGATCCCTAGTGAATATCTGCAACATTCCAGAGTTTAAATCCCAAATGTTAAGTCTCTAGTCAGATTTGCACTTCATCAGACCTACAATCCAGACTGGGGTTTAGCTGCCCAAATTGATATCTGAGCTGACTCATTTTATTTTGACTGTTTGAAATTAGCTTCCACAGCTGTTGTAGTACTGCATTGTCAATCATTTGCCTTTTAGATCAGAATTTAACCAATTTGGAGGAAGAAAACAACAACCTTCAGAGGACTTATTTTTCAATGTTTTAGCAGAACATAACTACCATTCTCCCCATAGATATCCATTTAGAGCTCTCTCAGATTGTGTATATTCTTTACAAGAAAAAAAAATGTGAATGGGACTTGAGGCTATATCCTAAGTTTTTAACTTGTCCTCAGTAGATAAAACTTTAGTATATGGTCTTTGAAAATAAAAACTGAGCTTTCCCTAAAAAGTAGGATAAAGCATTTAAGTTTCCCTGCTTTTATTCCACAAATGTTCACCAGACGCTCTGGGCTTGTGATGAGTGCTCTGGTGGGATCATATTTTGATGTGTTTTATACTGTGCTTTGATCCTCTACCTCTTGTTACCTCATGACCCTTCTAAAAACAGCTGGACATCTATGTGTCAGGAAAGGTTTTTACAGAAGAACACAGGAGAAAAAAAAACACAGGTCTTTAAGCTTTAAATTTGAAATCATGAAAGACTTGAGACATAATATTTTTCAAACCATATAATCAGTTGGAACATTTTTTTCTATTCCTAGATTAGATAGTCTATGTCAAGAGAAAAGAAGAAGAGCAAAACAGAAAACAAGGGAGAGGAACAGAAGGGGAAGGATAAGAGAAGGGAGGGAGCAGGGAAGGGGAGAGGAGGTGGAAGGAAAGAGTAGGAGAGGGAGGAGCTAGAGGGAAGCAAAGAATGAAGTGCTGGGGGATCCCTCATTCAGGGCCCTGTTCTAGACCTCCCTGGACTCTATCTGGAGAGAAAGTTGGAACCTCCTGATAGGTTTGGGGACTAGTGAATGGGAGTCCATTCTACCTTTCCCTGGTAGGGTTGTGAAAAGCAAGAAGGCATCAGAGGTTTCCTGTGCTTGCTGTTGTATCAGCTAAGATCTAAAGAAGAAAACAGAAATAACTCTGCATAAAACTGAGGACATTTCATTGTGACAAGGAATGGCTACATTTGTGGCAGAGAAACTAAGAAGCCAAATAGGATGACAAATCTAGAGGTGTGAGCAGCCACAGGAAGCCACTACTCCCCCTACGCAGGAAGACCAATGAGAAGAGATGTTTTTAGACCCCAGGGGCCAAGGTCACCAAGAAAGTTGGAACCACAGGAGGCCTGATTGGACGGAGAAGATTATAAAGGAAATGTAGCTGATGGTGATGATGAAAAGAAAGGTGGAAGTAAGCTCTGGCCTCTTCCCCTTCTTAACCTCCAATTGCTCACAAATTCCTCACAAGGACATGACGAAGCCACTCTATGGCTGGGTGAAAGAAGGGTGAGGCTTGGGCCTGAAAGCAAATGCACCCAGAGGTAAGAGCAGGAAAATGTCTGCAGGGCATGTCTAGGACTACGGACTTAAAACAGCCTCAGATTCCCCCAGCATGACCCAGAGGGGTGCAGAGCAAGGCATACATATCAAAGGAGCCTGAAGACTTAAAGGAACTTTGGAACTGGGACAAGGAAGACACATCAGGGATCTAACTAAACAGGAAACCACAGACATCCCAGGGGATTCCAGCTTGGACAGAAGACAACATTGACAAGATCAGACTTGTCTCCATCATAATGAGTTGACTACATGTAGCTGCCCCCACCCCACTGGTACCATACATAGATGACACTACCAAGGAAAGGGAGAGGAAATCATCTAGCAGAATGGAGACCAAATCAAAATTCACTCTTAGATAAAGGAAAGAACCAAGACCAATAAACAGGTACAGTCTTACATCTAACAGAGCCCACTAAATGTCAGGAAAGAATGGACACAGCACAGATATCAGTAATGCAATGAGAAATGAAGAGAAATAGGTCATGTTAAAGGATGTGCTGGGGCTGTGGCCTCAGGTGATATTTGATGAGCTTGAGGGATAAATAGGGATTTAGCAAGCAGATGGGAGATCCTCACCTCTATTGTCTTCCTATATTCATTCCAATGCACTGATTCTCTTTTTAATATTTTATTTATTTATTCATGAGAGACAGAGAAAGGCAGAGACACAGGCAGAGAGAGAAGCAAGCTCCATGCAGGGAGCCCAGTGTGGGACTTGATCCCAGACCCCAGGACCATGCCCTGAGCCCAAGGCAGATGCCCAACCACTGAGCCACTCAGGCATCCCAATGCACTGATTTTCAAAAGAAGCCAATGCATTCCTTTTCTAACTACAGCCCATTAAAGTCTTTTTGAAACCTGGCAAATCTTTCCAGGTTTATCTTCCTTTTGATTAGTAAGTAGGGCAGTGCTGGAATGATAGGATGAGTGTGAACTCAGTTTCAACTCTCATGTATATCAGCCATTTGCAGGAAATGAGCTTCTTTTTTTTTTTTTAATTTATTTTTTATTGGTGTTCAATTTACTAACATACAGAATAACCCCAGTGTCCGTAACCCATTCACTCTCACCCCCCGCCCTCCTCCCCTTCTACCACCCCTAGTTCGTTTCCCAGAGTTAGCAGTCTTTACGTTCTGTCTCCCTTTCTGATATTTCCCACACATTTCTTCCCCCTTCCCTTATATTCCCTTTCACTATTATTTATATTCCCCAAATGAATGAGAACATATAATGTTTGTCCTTCTCCGACTGGCTTACTTCACTCAGCATAATACCCTCCAGTTCCATCCACGTTGAAGCAAATGGTGGGTATTTGTCATTTCTAATAGCTGAGTAATATTCCATTGTATACATAAACCACATCTTCTTTATCCATTCTCTTTTTTTTTTTTAAGATTTATTTATTTATTTTAGAGAGAGAGAGCATGGGGGAGGGGCAGAGGGAGGAGAGAGAGTCCCAGGCACACTATGTTCTGAGCACAGACCCTGACAAGCGACTCCATCTCAGGACCCAGAGATCACAAGCTGAGCCAAACCAAGAGTCCAACACTTAACTGACTGCGCCACCCAGATACCCCAGAAATTAGTTCCTTAAAATGATGTGATGAACACTGGGTGTTTATATGTTGGCAAATTGAAATAAAAAAGAAAATATAAAATTTAAAATGAATAAATAAAATGTATCCTTTTGTAGATTTGATGAGGCCATTTTTAGACTTTAGTTTTGAACTAAAGAGTGAGATCTTAAGGCACTCAGCTAGTCTTACTGAATGTTCAGTCCATAAGAAAAACATACATAAGCCAACTGGAATATATTATTTCCACATTACCAAACTTCTATAATGAAACAGATTTCAGATCTATCACGTAACATTCCAACCTGTCAGGACTTTGCTCAAAATACTGAGTTTACCATTTTATAAGCAGAGAAACAAGACCATTGATTTACAAATAACCTCAACTATCACTATTCCAGAAACAATATTCCTAATCTTACCTTTTATAATCTAATAATTTAGGAAATAAAAATAATTGATGTTCTCGTCATTGTTTACAAAATGAAAAATGATTATATTGCTGAAAACAATAAAAGTCCTTGAATTAATTTGAAAATTTTCTTTACCTCATTAGAGATGTTTGTTCCAGAGAGATCTACCGATACCAAGGAAAAGATGTATACAATATGTTCAATTCCTAAGTCAGTCAAATATTCACAATTTCGTAAACTCAAGTAGTTTAAATTAGAGCAACTGAAAGAGAGTACGAAGAATTAATTTTAGCTTTTAATCACAGTGTCAGTAATTTCAGACAGTAATCAAAACTGTCTGAGAGAAGTAAATGGTATTGAAGCAAGGACTTTCTTTTCCTCAAAATAAAAGTAAACTTAAAAGTGGAAAATAATTTGGTATTACAAAGTAGGATGAATTGGAGGTGGATTATGATATATTATTAAATATGTAACATATACTATATATATCTGTGGTTTCATTTCATATTGCAGCTTCTAATAAGAAAAAATACTTCATGCATACAAAAAACTATCATATAAGTAGGATGAATGACCACTAAAAGTGGAAGGTCAAATTTCCACTTATCCCTTACTTGTTTGCTACAGGAATTGGCTCTTACTATACACAAGATCTCTGACAAGTAAGGAGGATCAAGAACAAACCCACCAACTAGAACATCCATTGGGAGAGTAAAGGTTTACATAGATAGAGATAATGTCCTTGAAAGGTGCAGAGAAGTCACTCACGTCTAGATAGTGACAACTTCATTAATGACTCCCTCTCAAACATTGTCTAATGTGAAATTAATGAGAAACATCTCAGATATGATCAAAAGACTAGTCTACAACTCTAGTGTTTTTTATTTTATCTCACTGAGTATTAGACCTGTTTCTTGGTCTCCCAAGAGTTTCCAAAATGGCTCTGAAGGTTTATCTCTGATCTCTGCTTTAGCACATACACAATTACTAATGATATGATGTAAAATTTTATTTTTTTATCATACCGCTCTGATAGTTTCACAATAGAGGCATCACTCAGGTGGATACAGTTACTTAAATTCAGCTCTCTTATCCTTGTGCTCACAGGACCATCAAGAAATTGCTTTAGTCCCACATCACCAATTCTGTAGGAAAGAGGAAAGCTTTACATGTTATTTTATATGTAAATCTATAGAGTACTACTTAAATAATAGCTACTACATTCAATATGTTCTAAAATAGCATGGTAATATCTTTATACTGGCATTGTGTTGATATTTTAAAACCAAATTTGGTTATATAACTTTTAGTGTTATAGGAAAAGTACAAATGATAGTAATGGGAGAAATACTAATTAAAATGTTCTTCCTAAAAAAATAAATAAATAAAATAAAATAAAATAAAATAAAATAAAATAAAATAAAATAAAATGTTCTTCCTGTCTACTGCTCATTCAATTTGATGGCATAATTATTAGAATTATTAACAAGACAGATGGTTCTTAAGATCTCTTTCTCTTGGGTTAAAATGTGATCCAGTTAAGGAGTTCCTGATGCAGTCTCTCCTGCAAAAGCAAAACACCCAAACTTAGGAAAGAGAGAAAACCAAGACTAACAGGCAAACTACTGCCAGAATAATGAAGGAATTTTCACAAAATACAAGGTCAAGTTAGCTGGACTGGAAATCTAATGAGTGTGGATTTTTTTCTGCTGAAGTACAGAAACCTGGATGAAGACCTTGACCTCAGTCTTCCCATATTTTCTACCCCTAATTCAGAGATACCAGTGTGTCAGGGCCATCTCCATCCCCTGCCCCAACCATGCTTTATAGTTGCCTGGAGATCTGTTTGGCCCATCCATTCCTTGTCTTCCATTGGGAGTTTTATTTCTAATTCCATGTGGAGACCACCAGCTCTTTCTAAAAAGCATTTCAGTAAATAAAGCACAACAGGAGATTGCACATTGCATCCAAAGAGGGGTGGCTTTCACACAGCACAACCCCACAAGTAGGTGTACTGATGAGAAGAGCCTTGGGAGCAATATATGTTGACTGCTGACAGCTTTTATGCCCTGTATTTGGTCAAATTTACAAAGAACTGCGAAGTACGGACAGAAGGTGAATGGGCCTGTTTAAGCTGCATGGGCCATATTAAGTGGATACTTCCTGTGTCCATCAACTCACCTTTCATCTGTACTAGGACAGGGAGATGGTGGCAGCACGTGGGAAAGCAGTTAAGGGTCTGGTGGGTGGATGGGTGAGGGAATAGGAGGAGAAAAGGGAGAAAGAGGGTACAAACACAACTGATTGACTTATTTATTGGCAAATACAAGGGCTGGAGTAGTCATTGAGAGATCTTATTACTAACCAGAAAATAAATACAGCATAGGATTTGTAAGACTTGAGAAAGCATACCTTTGAAAACGATTTTTGAAAGAAAATACAAAAACATTAGAACATATTAAACAAACAGTAGGAATTAATAAGTGACCTGGCTATACCAAAAATATTCTCAGATGCATTCTACGATGAAAAGGCAGTGACCTGAGATAAGACAGATGGCAAACATAGCAGTGTTTTTCTATATATCTTGATTTTTCAAGATATGTCTTCTAAGGCAAGAGAAACAAAAGCAAAAATAAACTATTGAGGGACTAGATCAAAATGAAACCTTTTTGCATGGCAAAAGAAGCCAACAAGATAAAACAGCAACTTACTGAATGGCAGAAGGTATTTGCAAGTTACATCTGATAAGGGATTAGTATCCAGAATATATAAAGATCTTATAAAAGTTGGCCCCTGGTGACAGGGTCTGGAGAAGGGGCAGTGGGCACCATGTCAAGCCACAAAGGTGGCAGGAAGGAGCCCCTGAAGCAGCCCAAGAAGCAGGCCACGGAGATGGACAAGGAAGATAAGGCATTCAAGCAGATACCGAAAGAGAAGCAGAAGGAATTGAGGAGCTAAAAGCAAAGGCCACAGGGAAGGGCCCCTCGCCACAGTTGGAATTAAGAAATCTGGCAAAAAGTAAGCTCTTCCTTGTACCTGAGGCAATGGTGATTCTTATCTCCATTCCTGTTTAAACATCTGTATTCTGTCCTCAAATCACTAAGTTGTACACCTGAAACTAATGTAACCTACAGCTAGAATAAAGTGTTGTCTTAGATCCTGTTGTACATTTAAGAATGAACTTTTGTAAAAAGATAAAAAAATCAATCGATCATAAAAAAAAAAGCTTATACAAGTCAACACCAAAAAAAAACAAATAATCCAATTGAGATAGAGGACCTGAAGAGACATTTTTCCAAAGATTTACAGATGGCTAACAGACACACAAAAAGATGCTCAATGTCACTTATCACCAGGGAAATGCAAATCAAAACTACAATGAAATATCACCTCATACCTGTTAGTGTCTAGTAGCAAAAAGACAAGAAATAGTGAGTATTGGTGAGGATGTGGAGAAAAAGGAATACTTGTACACTATTGTTGGGAATATAAATTGTGCAGCCACCTTGAAAAACAGTATGGAGACTCCTAAAAAAATGAAAAATAGGACTACCATATGATCCAGCAATTGCACTATTGGATATTTACCCACAGAAAATGAAAACATTAATTCAAAAAATATATATCAATCCCATGTTTACTGCAGCATAATTTACAATGGCCAAGATATGGAAGCAATCTAAGTGTCCATCAATAGATGAACGGATAAAGAAAATGTTGTATGTATATACATATATATTATGTATATATACACACATTATACAATATACGCAATGGAATATTATGCAGCCATAAAAAGAATGAGATCATGCCATTTGAGACAAAATGGGTGGACCTAGAGGGACCTAATTGAAATAAATCATACAAAAACAAAACCATATAATTCCATTCATAAATAAAATCTAAAAAAACATATGATTCCACTTATAAGTGAAATTTTAAGCAAAAGAGAAGAAAACCAAATGAATAAACAAACAAAAAGCTGAATCAGGGGATCCCTGGGTGGCCCAGCGGTTTAGCGCCTGCCTTTGGCCCAGGGCGCGATGCTGGAGTCCCAGGATTGAGTCCCACATCAGGCTCCCGGTATGGAGCCTGCTTCTCCCTCCTCCTGTGTCTCTGCCATTCTCTCTATGTCTGTCATAAATAAATAAATCTTAAAAAAAAAAAAAAAGTTGAATCAGACCTATAAATACAGAAGACAAATGGATGGTTGCCAAAGGTAGAGAGTTGGGAGGATGAGCTAAACGGATAAAGAGGAGATACAGGCTTCCAGTTATGAAATGAATAAGTCATGAGAATAAAAGGCACAGCATAAGGAATACAGTTAATGATATTGTAATAATGGTGTAAAGGGACAGACGGTAGCTATATACAGATAGTGAGCACAGCATAAAGTATAAATTTGTCAAATCACTAAGTTGTACACCTGAAACTAATGTAACACTGTGTGTCAACTATACTCAAATTAATAAAGAAAAAAAGAATAGATGGCAAAGAAACTAAAAATTCAATGATAAGTATAATAACCTAATTTAAGTCATCAGAACCAAAACTGACCCTTTTAGAAAACTGAATTAATATGTAGAAGGCATATTTGAAAAGTTCCTTTGAAATGCAGAAGGGTAAAGAATTAAAAATAAATGAGATAAAAAATGAAGAACCAGGATTCAGTCTTTAAATAAAGAGGATTCTTGAGAGATATAACAATAAATAAAGCAATAATCAGAGACATATAAAAGCCTTTAAAATAGCAAAAGAGGGCAGCTCCGGTGGCTCAGTGGTTTAGCGCCGCCTTCAGCCCAGAGTGTGATCCTGGAGACAGGGGATCGAGTCCCACGTCGGGCTCCCTGCATGGAGCCTGCTTCTCCCTCTGCCTGTGTCTCTGCCTCTCTCTCTCACTCTGTATCTCTCATGAGTAAATAAAATAAAATCTTTAAAAAAATAAAAAATAAAAAAATAAAATAGCAAAACATACTCCATACATTAAAAAAGAAAAAGTAAATAAAAACAAAAGGTAAAAAGTACAAATAGTAGAGACATAGAACACAAAGAAGTCCTAATATATTAGTTTTATAATAATTTATAATAATATAAATAAGTTGAAAATATCTCCTATTAAAAGATGAGATTGTCAAATTGGTTTAACAAATAACTCTAAATTATAAGTAGTCTATGAGAAACACATTTAAAATAAAATGACAATACAACAAAAAAAATTGCAGGGGTGCCTGAGTGGCTCAGTTGGTTAAGCATCATGACCCTGGGGTCCTGGGATCAAGACCCAAGTTGGACTCCCTGCCCAGTGGGTCTTATTTCTCCCTCTCCCTTGCTCCTGTCCCCTGTTCATGCTCTCTTAAATAAATAAATAAATAAATAAATAAATAAATAAATAAATAAATAAATTATTTTTAAAATTTGCAAAGATGTATATATAATTTTATATTATAATCCAGGAGGCATCAAAAGTCAATAGAAAAGGATTATTCAGTTAATGTTCCCAGTTAATTGGTTAATGTAGTTAGTCCCAAATCTGTCTGTGCATCAAAAGCATCTGTGTTGTTTAAAAAAAAAAAAAATACAGGGGATCCCTGGGTGGTTCAGCGGTTTGGCGCCTACCTTTGGCCCAGGGCGTGATCCTGGAGTTCCAGGATGGAGTCCCGCGTTGGGCTCCCGGCATGGAGCCTGCTTCTCCCTCTACCTGTGTCTCTGCCTCTCTCTCTCTCTCTCTCTATGTCTATCATAAATAAATAAATAAATAAATAAATAAATAAATAAATAAATAAATCTTTTTTTTAAAAAAAGGACTATCCTTTAAAAAAAAAATACAGAATCTGGGATTCCATTCCTAAATATTCAAATTCAGTAGCTCTAGGGTAGGGTTTAGGTGTTTGTAGTTTTATTCAGCTCCTCCAGTGATTCTGACACCCTGGAATTTTTACTTTTAAAACATGTATATGTTTTTAATTTACCTTTTCATTACTGGTTTTTAATTTAATAGCATTGTAGTAAGAGAAATAGAGTTTGTTGATACCTATAATTTAAAAGTTGTTGAAACTTGTTTTAAAACTTCATGCATAGTCCATTTTAAAAAGGACTGATGTGTGTTGAGGGAAATGTATATTCTCTGACTCTCAAAGTTACTGTTTAAGCTTATCTCTTATAGATGAGTTTTTTAAAATCTAATCTGAAACTTTTATACTAAACTTTCTCTGTCTTTTTATCCTACGATATACTCTTTCATATTTTCTTTTTTCTCTCTTTTTTTTTTTTTTTTTTTACTCTGCTATCATGAAAGGAATTATCTTCCATCTCTGTACTTTTCTCCTCAGTGAGTTCTAATCTGCTATCTGGAAATCCATTGAGTTTATTTCAATAACTCTTATATTTTGTATTTTTTAAAGTTGTTTTTTTCTAAAAATAATATTTTATCATATTTTGTTGCCTGCTAATGTTTCTGATTTCATTAATTTCTTCAGATATTTCATACACATTTGCTTAATATCCTATGCCTGATAACTCCAATATCTGAATTATTTGAAGGTCAAATTTATTTTGCTGTTTCTGGTGACTCTTTTTCATGGTGTCTCATGTCTTCATACATAACAATTTTTAATTGTGAGCAGCTATATTTTATTCTTAATCTGAGGAATCCTAGAGGTCTAAATAGAAAATGCTCTCCTCCGGGGAAGCATTGAATTAACTTCTTGCAGGAGCCTAGGCAATGGTGACATAAACATCTATGCTCAGAGCAGCAATACCTTTTATGTTTGCTTGCTATTCATTATTCATCTCAGAGTATGTTTGTTGAGAGGCTGGTGCAGAATCAGGATATTAGATATTAGAGCTTTCTCTTACTCTTTGTGGGTTCAGCAATGTATTTAAAGTATGTTTCATCAAGGATATAAATTGTGGCAAAGAGTTGTTTGAAATGTTTTGTCAACTATGGAAGTAGAAAACCTCCATTTATTTTTTTTTAAGATTTTATTTATTTATTCATGAGAGACACAGAGATCGAGAGAGGCAGAGACACAGGCAGAGGGAGAAGCAGGCTCCATGCAGGGAGCCCGATGTGGGACTCGATCCTGGGTCTCCAGGACCATGCTCTGGGCCGAAAGCAGGCACCAAACCACTGAGCCACCCAGGGATCCCCACCTCCATTTATTTTTAAAGTAGTTAATCTGTAGAAACTTGAGTGAAATATGAGGCTGAAATTCAACTTTTATTTTATTAAGAATTTGTCATCTGTTCATCTGTTAGGGAATCCACACGAGGAAAAATCTAACCAGTACTCAAGAGGAAACCCTTCAGTAAGATTGATTCCTCCTAAGCAGCTAACAAAGCCCATTTGGGAAAAGGCCTGTTAACTGAACTAGCCATGAGAACCCTCACTAGGAAAAGTAGCCCTTAAGTGTTCCTGGGAATTCATTTAATCTTTTAAGGGCCCATGATTCCACATGGGTGCCCCTTCTTGGTGTTGCCACAGATTTTCATGTTTACTGACCAGTGAGCATCTTGAGGAGAGGGTCTTGCACATTCTAGATAATTAATATTTCTTGAATATATAACTGAGTGACTCATTACCTTATACAATTTGCCAAATTCAACACAGTTAGTTGCTTCAAAGGTGAAAGCGACATAAGGCTACCATCTGTTATTCTCTTGCAGTCTACCATGTAAATGTGATTGATGTTTGGATAATTCTTGTGTATATATTTGAAGCATGCATCAGTAATCCTTTTATTTCCTGTTTTAAAACAAACAAACAGAAGACAAGTATTGTATTTGTAATTCCCCAAGAATAAAATTAAACATTAATGCTGAACCCCATTTTTAATATCACAGACCTTCAAATCGGATCTTTCTGAGGTTACAAGTCGAAAGAGCTTTAAAAGCACAATCAGAGATATGTGGCGCACCAATGAAAACTATTGATGTAATACGAGTGCACTTTTCAGCTAACGCCTTTAGAAGAAAAAAGATGATTAAATTTACCACTGTGTATAGAACAAGCTTAGCAAAGTAATGAGGTTATTTATTTTTCTCAATATTTTCAGAAGCAGACATATTAACTATTAAATTTTCCTAATTTCAAAGACAATGGAACTTTTATTTAATATATTTGAGTATAGTTACATTTGAGTAATGGAGAGGAATCAGAATTAAATCATGTTATGAAGTTGAGGGACAACATGAGAAAATGGAATGCTGAAAAATATTACTACATTTAGAAGTTTGACGTGTAAAACTAAAAGTTTATGCTTAGGCTACAGTATCTCTGAAACAAAAATATCCTAATTGTGAAACAAAGGTTCTTGTAGGGTGCGTAAGGATTCAAATGTTCAAATGTTTGTGTGTGTGTGTGGGTGTGTAAATTTTTAATGATTTTCTTACTATAAAAACAACTAAGTTGAAAATCCCATTCATACTTTTCAGTAATTCATGCCACTAAAAAATGTGCCCATCTATTAGGACTGAGAATAAAATGTACTTTGCAACTACCTACTTTTACACAGTTGTCCGTCAGAGTTGGCATGTCATTGATGGTCAGATGCATAATTCCAGTGCAGCTGTTTGCAATGTTCCTGAAGCCTTGGACTGAAATCTGAATTGTACAGAGTAGATGAAAATGATGGGAGAACCCATTAGCATGACACCTAATAAAAGCCTAAAGAAGTTATAAATAACCAAAGGTATGTCATGATTTTGCTACTATATTTTAAAACTGAAACCATTAAATATGGCAGACATAAGAGGGAAAGAATCTAGTCTTTTCTTCTTTAATACTTAATTTCTTATATGTATGTTTTGTGAAATGATTACAATAAGTCTAGCTAACTTATTGTTTAATTTCTTATTGAGGCAAAATTCACATAACACAAATTAATCACTTAAATGGGCCATTAACCATTCATAGTTTGATGCAACCATAACCTCTGTCTAGTCCCAAAACATTTTTATCACTCCTAAAAGACACCTAATCTATTAGGTAGTTTCTTCTTACACACGCCTTCTCCCAGTCCCAAGAAATCACTATCTCTGTGGATTTACCTATTCTAAATATTTCAAGTAAGTGGAATCATACAATATATAGCCTTTTGTGTCTCCTTTCTTCCACTTAGCATCATGGTGTAGCATCATGTATCAGTACCTTATTCATTCTTATGGCTGAGTAATATTCTTTTTTTTAAGAGTTTATTTCTTCATTTGAGAAAGAGCATAAATGGAGGGAAGGGAATGGGACAGAGGGAGAGAAGCAGACTCCCCTCTGAGCAGGTAGCCTGACACAGGGCTCGATCCTAGAACCCTAAGATCATGACTTTAGCCAAAGGCAGACATTTGACCGACTGAGCCACCCAGGCACCCCTATGGTTGAATAATATTGAATGAATATACCACATTTTGTTCAACTGTTCATCTGTTGATGAATAATATTTGGGTTGTTTCCATCTTTTGGATATTTTGAATAGTGCTACTATGAATATGCATGTACATCTATTTGTTTGAGTACCAGTATTTCAATTCTTTTGAGTGTATGCATAGGAGCAGAATTGCTGGACTATATGGTAATTCTATGTTTAATTTTTTAAGGAACCACCCAAATGTTTTCTACAGTGGTTACACTATTTCACTTTCCACAGGCAATCTAGAGTGTTCCCACTTCACATCTTTGCCAACATTATTTTTCATTTTCCTTTATTTTTTTAAAAGATTTTATTATTTATTCATGAGAGACACACAGAGAGAGGCAGAGATATAGGCAGAGGGAGAAGCAGGCTCCCTGCAAGAAGCCCTGTGTGGGACTTGATCCCAGGACCCCAGAATCATGCCCTGAGCCAAAGGCAGACACTCAACCACTGAGCCACCCAGGTGTCCCCCATATTTTCCTTTTTAAAAAATTTCCTAGTGGTTTTGAAATGGTACCTCATTGTGATTTTGATTTGCATCTCCTTAATGACTAATGATATTGAGCATCTTTTCATGTGTTTATCAGTCACCTGCATATCTTCTTTGGGCGAATGTCTATTCAAGCCCTTTGCTTATTTTTTAATTGGGTTGTCTTTCTGTTTTTGATTTGTAAGAGTTCCTTATATATCCTAGACACTAGACCTTTAGATAGGTGATCTGCAAATATTTCCTCCCATTCTTTGGGTTGTCTTTCCCTTTTTAAATAATGTCCTTCGATGCACAAATTTTTAATTTTGATGAAGCCCAATTTACCTGGTTTTTTTTCTCTTTCTGCTTATGCTTTTGGAGTTATATCTAAGAATCCATTGCCCAATCCAAGTCACAAAGATTTACCTTCAGTGTTTTCTTCTAAGGTTTATTATTTTAGCTCTTATATTTAGGTCATTGGTCCATTTTTAAAAATATTTTATTTATTTATTCATGAGAGACACAGAGAGATAGAGAGGCAGAGACACAGGCAGAGGGAGAAGCAGGGTCCATGCAGGGAGCCCGACGTGGGACTTGATCCCGGGACCCCAGAATCACACCCTGAGCCAAAGGCAGACATGCCACTGCTGAGCCACCCAGGTGTCCCAGTCATTGGTCCATTTTGAGTTAATTTTTGTATTCGGTATGAGGTAGGAATCCAGCTGCATTTTTTGGTGTGCAGATATCCAGTTGCCCAAGCACCAACTGTTCAAGAGAGTATTCTTTCCCCCATTTAATGGTCTTGGCACCCTTGTTGAAAATCAATTGGCCATAAAAGTGTAGGTTTATTTCTGGTCTTTCATTCTATTTCATTGTGTTTTTTTTTTTTTATTTCATTGGTTTTTATGTCTATCTTAATGCCAATACCACACTGTTTTGATTACTGCAGGTTTGTAGTATTGATTTTTCTTTCAGCCATTATTATCCACATTAGTGGAAGCAGCAGCAGTGGAGTATATTCAAAATACTGAATGAAGGATCAGATGCATTTGATTATGAATTTTCTTAAAATAATTTATTTAGGTTTCATTTCCTATAACAAATAGGATGAATGGGAAATCAGATGGCATTTAGACTCACTCACTGTAAGAGTGGTGATAATTAGACTGAGAGTCCACCCAGGAAGAGACAGCAGAGGGAACACCCCTGCAAAGTCATCGTCACAACAGTATGACAGAGAACAAGCAAGAGCAGCTATAAGGGACCTCTTAGGAGACCTCTGAAGACTTCATGTGTACCATCTGTCACTCAAGGTGACTTCCAAGGTTCTGTCATTAAAGCCTCCACCTATTTAAAAAGGACTAGCCAAAAGTTAGGGAACTGAGTGCCACATCCTCACGACAACCAGAGCTCAGCTCAAATGCCGCCTTCTCCTTAAGTGTCCCTGAGCCTCAGATTAGGCCAGGGTCTTTTTAGACACTTAAAGCACTGTTTAAGTATCATAACTATAGTTAAATTTACATTATATTTAATTGTTGAACTAACTCCCTTGTACCCCAGCTCCCAGCAGGGTACCTAGAGTGTCAACTGAGTAGATAATCAAGTAATATTACTACGTGAGTAAATGGAAGCATGTGTGAATGAATTAGGAGAACCATGCGTATAGCTAGGTTCTGTTGCCCAGCACACATGACAGTGTGAGTACTTGGTCAAAGGCCAGGGGAAGCCCTTGAGAGCAGGGTCTGAGCATGCAACCTTGAGGGGCTGCCTCAGGTAGAAATATATTTAGTCTATGTTCTGAATGCTTGTGTCCCTGCAAAATTCATATATTGAAATCCTAAACCCTCACGGAGGTGATGTCATCAGGATATAGATCCTTTCAGAGGTAATTTTGGACTCTGCTCTCATGATTGCATTTAGCACTCTTATAAAGGAGGCCCCAGAGAGATCCCTTACCCCTTCCACCATGTAAGGTTACAGTGAGAAGGCACTGTCTGTGAACCAGGAAGCAGACTCTAAATAGACATTGAATCTGTCAGTGCTGATCTTGAACTTCCCGGCCTTCAGAACTGTGAGAAATAAATGCCTGCTGTTTATAGCCTGTCTAGTCTCTGACATTTTACTATAGCAGCCTGAATGGACTGAGATACTAGAACAGTTTTTTTCTAAAGAGTTTTTGGGAAATATGTTTCTAATATCTGAACAATGTCTATTTTGGCCCAGGAATTTGAGAAAATTTTCCTAAAGAAATAGAGCTGCACACAGAAATTTATATATAAGAATTCTCTTTCTTAGCCCTTTGTTCTACTTAGACCTTCAACAGATTGGCTGAGGCCCAACCAAACTGGGGAAGGTAATCTGCTCTACTCAGTTTACCAATGTAAAAGTTGACTTTATCCAGAACACCCTCACAGGGACGCCTGGGTGGCTCAGTGGTTGAGCATCTGCTCAGGTTGTGATCCTGAGGTCCTGGAATCAAGTCCTGCATCAGGCCCCCTTCAGGGAGCCTGCTTCTTCCTCTGCCTGTGTCTCTGCCTCTCTCCGTGCCCCTCATGAATGAATGAATGAATAAATAAATAATCTTAAAAAAATTCCCTTCACAGACAAACCTACAATAATGTTTAATAGAATAGTTGGATACCCCATGGGCCATTCAAGCTGGCACATAAAATTAACCATCACAGCTACTTTGGGGGCTTTGAACATTTGAGATTCATAGCTGATGTTGTTTGCTCTTGCCTGCTTGGTTTTGGCTGATCATATGAACTTGCCTGGCCACATTTTTATCCATATCATCATCTTTGAGATTATCCACTCTATCTGGCACCACTAAGTACTTGAACAAGGCAAAATTTAAAAGGAAAGCTTAAAGATCTTATTGTCACCTCATATTGTGAATTTAAAACAGAAACCTTCAAGCCTTTAAAGTTTCAATTCCAAATACTTAATTAAGGAATTTCAGTTTCTCAAAGTTGAATAACTACATTAGTAGGGGAAGCATTCTATTTTTAAATGCATGTGTCTGAGTATTATTTAACCTGTGTAGCTTTGCGAGAAATCATTTTTCAGAGAGGGAATGTGATTATCCAGTGTTATGGAAGTCTCCACTCAGAAGTGACTGCTCACACTTGATGACCTACTACAAAATGGCAGGAGGTAGGAACAGCCAGAGAAAGGCAGGCTATTCCAAGGAGCTTGGACTTCTCCTATATGCTGAGATAGGCTCCAGGAGATAAGGAAACAGATGCTCTGGTTCCTTGATCGTTTTTCCCCAGATTAAAAATTGACAGAGCAAGAACACAGATGTTCAGACTCTTAATCCAGTGTTCCTTCTGATTAATATTCTTCAGCAACAACATCCGTTTCAACTGTCCCATCCCAGCTGCCATAGGTTTTTAAACCTAGATGCCCCAGCCAGAAAGACATCTGATTTCTCCAGTACTCAGTAGACCTCTCTGCTTTTTTCTGACCTTGTACCTCCCTCTGCCTCTTTCTCTTTTCCTCTACCCAAGCCTTGACTATTTCTCAAGTTCCAATGCATGACTCCAGCTACTTTCCTTCTCTTTCTCTTACAAGCCTAAAGCTCTATTTTAGCCATAACCCTTTCCTATAATCTGCATGTCTTAATTACCCCCCTCCCCAAATAAATGAACTTACACTCTTTTTAAAATTTCTTACTGTGTTGGACAACTGTTTGGGGCCGAATGAATTAAATTTGGGAGTAAGACAAATAAAGTCTGGGAAAGAATACAGAATCTGACTACAAACAAAAATTGAAACAATTCCAAGTCAAAGGTAAAGGACAAGTGAAAGCAAAGCAGTGGGAGCGCTAGACTTGGATAAAGTGGCAAAATCACCCTTGGGATAAATAAGAATTATATAGTGGGTAAGGAGGGAGGGAAAGCTAACGGAAGACCCATAAGGCAAGAATGAGGTATTTTCTACAAGTATTCCCAGAGAAAATTCCAGGGGAGGTGAATGAACATTAAAAATCTGGAGATCAGGGGATCCCTGGGTGGCTCAATGGTTTAGCGCCTGCCTTCAGCCTGGGGCGTGATCCTGGAGTTCCGGGACCGAGTCCCATGTAGGGCTCCCTGTGCGGAGCCTGCTTCTCCCTCTGCCTGTGTCTCTGCCTCTTTCTCTCTGTCTGTCTCATGAATAAATAAATAAAATCTTAAAAAAAAAAAATCTGGAGATCAGAGAGCTTGGAGTCAGCAGAGATGGGTTTGAGCCTGGCTCTGCTTCTTTCTCACAAAAGGCAACTCAACCTCTCTTGACACTTAGTTTTGTCATCTGTAAAATGGGTATAATAATACCCCAATTTTTTTTAGGAACTACTTAAGAAAACAAAATGGGATAATGTATATGTAAAAGTGGTTAGTTAGCACAGTGTCTGGCATGTAATACTGGACACATGCTTTCTTATTACTATTCTCCTGAGTGCATTGTGCTCCCACAGAGAAGTGAAGATTCAAGAACTAGAGGTAGAGGACCTTGAGAGATCATTCTAGTGCATCCCTCGCATCACACACATAAAGAAATGAAATGGTATTCAGAGAAGTCGTGAGATTTGTCCCCAGGGCTGGACCATGTCAGGAAGAGTGAGTGCTCCACAAGTACTGAATGAATGAACAAATGATACTGAGTCACACCATCTAGAGGCCACCAATCCCCACAGGACACACAATTCGAGGGATGGGAATAGTTGTTTTTTACAATACTTCTAAATTCTTTCCCTTTATCTCAAATCCTGGGCCATTACCCTACCACTAGTGTTTCAAATAATGGCTTCCCCTGGGGGAAAGAAAAAGAAAGAAAGAAACTTTTCTTTCTTGCTGTCTTGGAAACATATTCATGACAAGATTTTCTGAACAAGGGAAAAAATTATAGCAGTAATCAGCCACAGCTGAGTGATTCCTTGCAATGCAGCCAGACACTTGGTGCTATCAACCAATAAGACTGTATCCAGAGAAGAGGTGGGGGAAACCTCTAAGAAGAACTTTTTAGTTTTGTCTTGGCACGAAATGCTTGGTTCTCTACATGGTTTATTTTAGAATATCCAAAAAGATGCTTGGCTAATATTTTATGACTCAAATATTCTTGCCAGAATCTTTTAGGCCAACCATTAGTTGTCCTTTCTCTTCACTGAAATAATGGTCATATAAGCCTGAAATTAAAAATTCCTCTCCTAGGGAAAAAGTAAAATACTTCACCATGTTAAGAAGCAAGCCCTGCCACAGCTGATACCTGTGCGTTTTCTGTTTAGTATTCTTACAAAACTTGGGATCTAATTTCTCTTTGTTTAGTTGTTAAATGGCTTTAGTCTGGACAACAACTGGAGCCCTTTCACTCTGCTCTCTGCTGGTTGAACTCCCATTGGTTGGGAAGTTGGCCGCACCAATGCTGTTCCAATCTCAAGTCCCAGCAGACAGCTACTGCTGCTGATTGGGGATAGAGAAGTTTTGGTGATCCTAGGAAATTCTCTCCAGCTGCCTCTGGGTGGGTCTCAACCCATGAGCAGGACAGGACAGAGCTGTCTGTGAAGGAAATGAGTTGTCAGTGAGCAATACAAAATGAAAACCAAAGTGTGAGCACCAAGGACTAGCTCAGATCCCTCTTTGCTCCTCCAGGATAGTAAAAAAAAAAAAAAAAAAAAAAAAAAGAAGAAGAAGAAGAAGAAAGAAAAGAAAGAAAGGAAGGAAGGAAGGAAGGGAGGGAGGGAGGGAGGGAGGGAGGAAGGAAGGAAGGAAGGAAGGAAGGAAGGAAGGAAGGAAGGAAGGAAGGAACTTAGCTCAAGGAGAATTAGCATAGTACTAAGTTCACACTTCCCACTTCTTTACAACATTGTCTCTGGACCAGTTAACTCAGCAACACAGAAAAGAGATATATGTAGGGCCAGACCTTCTGTGACAGCTAGAAATATCTATCTTAGGTAGACATTGCCCAAGTTGTGTTCCTGTACCATTTCCAGCTGTTTCTCTCATTTGAACAACACTGTAACCAATGACTAATGGATAATGTAATGACTTTAGTCATATCCATATATCCTTCATGACCTCCAGGTAACCTCAAAGAAGACTGGCTTAGCAAGTGGAATGAGTGGTTGGAGAGAAAGACAAAGATTTTTCCCAAAACATGGAACATTTTGTTTTATTGCATTCAAATGTGCCACAAGCTTCTAAAATAGCAATACTTCCCAGGACCTGTGCTAAAAAGCCTTGACAGGATTTCAAATACTGTGTCCCCTGTGGTGACAGGAAGAGAGGCCTACTTATTATCCCTCTGATGACCCCATACTTTCCAGTCTAGATGTTCTTCATGGCTACCCCCTCCTCTGCGTTTGCTAACGCACTTCTCCTAGGTACCCTCCCTGGATCGCTTCAGGTAGGAGTGTTTCTTCCTCTTAGGCCCCAGAACACCAAACACCATAGGCCTCAGTTTGAATTTGCATCATCTGCCTTGTATGATAACTACTTATGCACATGTCTAATATTCTTGCCAAGGAACACAGACAGCATCTTATCCATCATGTCCTTTACGGTACAACACAGGGGCTTGGAGCACCGGATGATATAACAACTGTTTGTTAGTAGACTAAGTAGTTGTTGAATAAATTTTTTGTAGAATGTAAATTAAAATTACTAGTTCCAAAGGCGGAGGAAGGAGGTAATCAGTATGGTTATTTGTTAAAGATTACTGTATTTATCTAAAAACATCAGATAGCCAATCATAAAAAAGAAAGTTTCATCTTCCAATGTGAGTGAGAAATTAGAATACAAGATTAGTGAGGCCTACAGATGCCAGGAAGGCAAGCATGCATGGCAACTCTGTGCGCTCACTACACAATGACTCAGGGCTGTGATCTGTAGAGGCAGCCTTGGTCCTTCTTAAACTTTATTATTCTTGTTTAGAGTACACTATCCTGTTCTTTTCCTCATCCAATGGCCAAATTACTCACAGCTTCTCCTGTACTATAATGGACGTTTATCTCCTTTTTGACTAAGAGAATCACAACCATAATTCTTTCTTATTCCAACACAATGATCCATGAAGCTACTCGGTTTGTCTAGATTAACTGAGCTAGAGGGTGGCTTGCAGCTGGAGCTCTAACCACAGGCTTCACCTAGGTCCAAAGACTTAAGGAGAGTTTTGTGAAGAGTTTATGAAATTTTGTCTGTAAGTCACATCCTAAGATAGGGAACAGAGTAGAAACTGAAAGAAGTATGGTTTTTCAGAAAGCACTAAAATTTTTGTCAAACCTTTTTTCAGGAGTATGAAACATGATCTTCATCCTCTGAGACTCATTTTGCCATCTGATTTTTCAAGATCTAAAAATCATTGCCAGATGTTTCATTTTTTTACTGCTTAATGTAATAAACATCCTAATACAGTTTGCCTACAAAGAGATTGTCTTAAGCAATGGATGCTAATAGTAGGTGTTTGTTGTATTTCTCTATTTTTATTTTCAATATGGCTAGCATGAAGTTACACTCAAACTAATATCATAACAACCATTTAAATTTATATGAGTCCTATCTTACAAGAAATATAAAACAATTTTCATGAATTTTATTTTTTCCCCCAACACAGTTTGAAGTGTGATTCAGAAAAGATATAAAGCATTCCTTTAACAGGGAAACTGAGGCACAAGAACTGATGCAGAAATTGTACGGTGGCTATTCTGATTCATGATTGTTTTTCCACTAGAACTCCTTCTTATTAATGACACTTAAGACCACTTACTGTTTTTTTCAAATAGGAAATGCAACTTTTTTTTTTTTTTTTTTTTTTTTTTTTTTTTACCATATGCAGTATATAGCACTTTACAATTTTACAAATTACAGTCTGCTGGTATAGAGCCTATTCTTCAGAATTAGTGAGATCAAGGTTCTAATCTCGGCCAGACATTTTTTGTGTGACCTTAGGCGAGTTACTTACTCTGTCTTCATTTTAAGTGGTGTGTGGGGCCAGTTAATACCAGCTTGCAAGCACAAACTGTTGAATTTTTAGGCTCTGCAAGCCTGTTGTTAAATTAGATTAGACGCTCCTATGTGGCTCAGTCGATTAAACATCTGACTCTTGGTTACAGCTCAGGTCATGATCTCAGAGTTGTGAGATGGAGCCCTGAGAGTTCAAACCCTGGGAGATGGAGCCCCTCACTCAGTGGGAGGCTGCTTCTCTCCCTCTCTCTCTGCCCCTCCCCCTGGTCATGCTCTCTTTCTCTCTCTCAAATAAATAAATCCCCCCCAAAAAATACAGCCAGATTAAAAAATAAATCATATAAACTTTAAGTAAATTATATCAACAAAGCTAGTGAATACTCAAACTTGTCACTTCCTAATTATCTTATTATGTGTTACTATTACCTATGCTCTTGAGGATATTGTTTATTGTATCTGTATAGTGAAAATATTACCTCATGGTATACCATGGTACCTCTCTTCCCAACTCTCTGTTCAATGACTTCTCATTGGAAACTTGAAATAGTTAATGGTGAGAGTATTTACACCATGGAAATGATCAATCATTGAAAATCAGGGCTTTTCCTGCTCTCTGCCAGTTGTTAAATATTTGCCAGCACACCATTTTTCAGTTTCCACATGTCTAAAATGAGAGTTATGATACCCACCTCACATAGTTATTTATAAAGATTAAATGAGATAATAAAATAATAAGGAAAAACCTCAACACCTAGCACCCAGTCTACCCAAAAAATGACAGAAATTATTACCATCCTTTAAAATACATAATAAGGGAAAATGGAATCAAACAAATATAAATGAATTATAATTTTGAATTTAACTGTCGCCAATAAATTTTGGTACATAATCTGCTTATTTGCAACTGGTGTAGCTGGTCGCACAACTATTACTGTTCCAACTACCTATTGGATAACCTAGCAAAACTGTGCCTCCACTCTCAGTTCTGTGCCAAGGACCAGACATCCACACAGAAAGAAGCACAAGATCCTAAAGCCTAAAAGGACCTCAGAGATCATCTAGCCCAAACGAGCCATTGTGTAGATAAGGGAACTGAGGCAGAAGACCACGTGACTGTCCAGAGTTGCACAAGCGGTGAGGGGGATAGCAAGGACTAGATCCCAGTGCTCCCCACTCCAGGCTGGGGCTCCTTTGCCCATCCCACTGCCTTCTGCTGTGTGAGAGAGAGAAAAAAAGAGAAATTGCTTTCTCCCCTTGCTTCGCTTATGCAATCTCCGTTCCATTCGGCTAGTACATTCATTCCTGGACGTGGCTCTGTGACTTTCTCCCACCTCTACCGCAATCCCCGGAGGTGAACGAGTAAGGCCTTCCATGATCTTTGCCTCTCTGGAAGGGGAGGTTAGAAGCCCAGGGAGAACTGAAATGACCTTGGAATCTTCTTGTTCGCAGTTTGCACAACCTACCTTTAAGATTCACGGGTCCCAGAGAGACTTAGCAGTACAAGCACTACTGATTAATTATTATCGCACTGAGTCATTTGGACATTTCTGGGATGCTGTCCCTTTTCATTTTTCTTGACTTGTGTCTAGTGACTGAAAAATAACTTATGAAGAAAATACTTTCACCATAGTATTTCATAGTTTCCTAGGCTCGTCTTCCCCTGAATCTAAAGAAATGGCAGGGGTGCCTGGTTGGTTAAGAGTCGGCCTTCAGCTTAGGTCATGACCTTAGGGTCCTGGGATCGAGCCCCACATCAGGCTCCCTCCTCAGCAGGGAGTCCACTTCTCCCTCTCCCTTGGCCCCCAACCCCTGGCTCTTGTGAGCTCTCTCTCTCTCAAATAAAGAAAATCTTTAAACAAAAAAACTAAAGAAATGTCAGACTCCACCCTTACCAAGAAAAGACTCTGAGGCTTTGCTCTGACAAGTCGCCAACGCCTTAGTTACTTAACAGACTCCTTGAGCTTCCACCTACAGCATCTGGCTGACCATGCCCTGAAATTGGCTGCTGTTTCTTTCTTTTGTTCATTTATTCATTCATCAAACATTGATCACAGTCCCTCTTCATGCAAGGTACTGTATTATGTGCTAAGGAAGCAGATACACAGGTCAACAAGGCAGCATCCTGGCCATCAAGGAGCCCACAATGGGGAAAATAGACAAATAAGCAGACCACTGAACACCTAGAGAATGCTTAGTGGAAGTACGATTATAGAACACACAAGAATCCTAACAAGAGGTTGGTGAGAGCTTCCTAGAGAAGACTGTGACTGAACGAAGCCTCAGAGATCTAGAACAGTTAACTTGGTGAATGGGAGAAAGGGTCAGCATGAGGGTGTCTAAACAGAGGGCAAAGGGTGAGCCTATTACAAGTTCTCTAACTGTTGTTGCTGTTTTTTTTTTAAGATTTTATTTATTTATTTGTGATAGAGAAAGAGAGAGAGAGGCAGAGACACAGGCAGAGGGAGAAGCAGGCCCCATGCCGGGAGCCTGACGCGGGACTCGATCCCAGGACTCCAGGATCATGCCCTGGGCCAAAGGCAGGCACCAAACCACTAAGCCATCCAGGGATCCCCCTGTTGTTGCTGTTTTTTAAAAGATTTTATTTATTTATTTGAGAGACATTCAGCGAGCGAGAGAGAAAGAGAGTGAGCGAGCATGCACACGCAAGCCAGAGGAAAGGGAGAAGCAGACTCCCTATGGAGCAAGGAGCCTGACACGGGGCTCAATCCCAGGACCCTGGGACCATGACCTCAGCCAAAGGCAGACACTCAACTGACTGAGCCACCCAGGTGCCCCCTAACTCTCTGGTTTAATTCTCTTAAATCTGAATATATAAATGGGAACCTCGGCCTTCATCTGGCTCCTTCTTTCACCCCATGTTCAGAGTTGTTGGTTTTCCAGGAATTTCGGTTTCAGCCTGAGACTGGCTACAGCCCTAGCCTTCCTTCCCAGCATTGCTGCAGTCATTTCATGCTTGGCTTCCTACACAGTGTCATAACCCACTGCTACACACAGTTGGGGATACATAAATCTGTAGGGGAAGTGGCCACCCAAAGATCATATCCACAGGAGTATCCTTGCAAGAGCAGAGGATAAAGGGAAAGCCTAACCAGGAATCACTGCCGTCCTAATTGGGATTTCCTCATCGACAGCTAGGAAAGCTTTGTGTTCTCCACAAAAGCTCTTCACCCTACCCATATTTTTCTATTTTGAGATTCTGAAAGAAACAAGAACTTTTGAAGAGTGCTAAAGTTACTAGGGAACCAATGTAGGCATCTTTGGAGCATTTTAGCTCATACCTTGTTATCCATTTACTCACTTATGGGGATGTGTGGGAAAAGACCCAGGAGATGAGGAAGGTAGCCACCCAGAGAGCTCAGGAGGAGGATTCTGGGCAAGAAAGATGGCCAGTGCCAACCCCCTCCAAGGCAAGGGCTTGTGTGCCAAGGGAACGGGAACAGCAAGGCAGCCAGTGTGACTGGAGCAGAGTTGGTAAGGGGGAGGTAGTACGAATTCATGCCACGGGGCAGTTGCAGGAGAAGACAGAGAATGTAAGGTCATGAAGGTCCCGCTGAGGTCTTTCTTTTATTGAGTAAATGGGATGCCTCCCCAGGTATTTGAGAAGAGGGAGGACATTGACTTGTTTTTTTTTTTTTTTTCAAGATTTTGTTTATTTATTCATGAGAGAGAGAGAGAGAGGCAGAGACACAGGCAGAGGGAGAAGCAGGCTCCATGCAGGGAGCCTGATGTGGGACTCGATCCCAGGACCCTGGGATCATGACCTGAGCCAAAGGCAGACGCTCAACCGCTGAGCCACCCAGGCGCCCCCGACTTTGGTATTATTTATTTTTTATTTTTTATTTTTCCGACTTGGGTTTTAAAAGTATCACTCTAGATGCTGAGTTGAGAGCAGACTTATAGGAGGCAGAAGTGAAAGAAGAGAAACCAGTTAGGGGCCCATGACATTTATGTAGACAAGAGATGCTGGTGACCTGGGCTGGGAGCTGCGGAGGTTGTGAGGAAGAGTTAGATCCCAGGTAGTTCTGAAGTAACAGCATCCTGGCTTTCCTGGCAGAGTGATGTGCAGTAAGAGAAAGAGAAAAGTCCAAGATAACAGACTAGTGAGCTAGATCTGCTGTAACAAAGTACCACAAACTGGGTGCCTTAAATAACAGAAATGTGTCATCCTACCGCTCTGGAGGCTAAGACTCCAAGATCAAGGTGTCAGCAGGGTTGGTTCCTTCTGAGGTTGCTTCCTTTAATGCGAGGGAAGAGGGAAGGATATGGTCCAGGCCTCTTGGCTTGGCTTGTAGATGGCTGTTTTCATGTTCCCGTGGCACTGTTCTGTATGAGTACATCTGTGTCCCAATGTCCCCTTTTTTATTAAGGACGTCATTTATATTGGATTAGGGCCATCCTAATGACTTCATCCTAGCTAATTACATCTGGAACAACCCTATTTCCAAGAAAGGAGGTTCTAGGGATTGAGGACTTCAATATATGAATGTAGAGGGTTACAGTTCAAGATGTAACAGGTGACTCTAAGATTTTTGGCCCAAGGAACTGTAAATGTGGAGCATCTGTCCTTAAGTGACACGGGGAAGGTTGAAGGTGGAACAAGGAGTTATTTTTTAGAGCAGGGATTTTTTTTTAATAGGAGTCTGAAATTTGAGAAGGAAGTCTGTGTTGGAGATACCTATCATATATATGTGTCTGTATATATACATCACATATTACTTCTATAAATATAGATTACTTCTATATCATCTTATATGCATACATAGGCTCCTACAAGCATATATACATGTATATGTCTGTAAACACACTCCTATAGACATATATTATGTACATATGTATGTATATATGTGTGAGTGAGCATCTGTGTGTGTGTGTATATATACATATATATATTTGCTCATTATTGTAGGTGATATTTAAAGCCATGATCACCAGGGGAGTAGGTATAGGCTGAGAAGAAAAATGGACCAAGCACTGAACCCTGGGGCTCTCTGTGATTCAGGGTTTGGAGAGAAGAAGAGGTACTTTAGAGAGTCAACTTTAGAAATATTGTCAGAAATATTGTCAGATATATAGCACAGCATCATGCAAGAGAATTAAAACATATACACACAGAACCACAATATAAGAACTCAAGACTACATTCTTACATAGGTATCCCCTGCTTTTTGAAAGCTCATTGGGCTACTTCACTTTTACAAAAAGACCTCCATTAGTACCTATTTTCACTAGCCAAAAGAAATCCAAAGAGGATTTTGCAGTGAGCCATTACAGAGACAGCAGGCACCGCAGACAGTCCGAGTGGCATCTTCCCTGGGAGCTCAGCACCCTAGCATCAAGCCGCCACTGGTCTCAACTGGGTCTCAGAGCAGCTGTGCTTTATCTCTATTTATTTTGTGCATCCATTAGCAAGACATGTCCCTAAATGTCAGAAAACCTAAGAAAGATTAGTTTTAGGGTCTGGGAGCACTCAAGGATGTTTCTGTATGAATTAGTGGTTACTGGTTGTTTACTTTATGCCATTTCTGCTTAAGAAAAGTTTCATAGGAACATGGTACTTTTAGACAGCAGAGGAAACCTGTATGTCTATAAGAACATATATGAAATCACATAAAACAAATTAGAGGGTTTGTTTGTGTAGGGGGAGGAGAACGGGAGTGGGAAATGTGGGTAAAAGGAAATCAATAAAACAGGAGAGTGGCCTTACATGGGCTGATAATGAAAGTCCATGAACTGAGGAATACGAGTAAATCTGTTCCTGGTGCCTGGGTCCCAAAATAGGTAAAATAAAATAAAGTAAATCTAACTAATGAAATAAAAATTCCCAGTTATGTTTCTTCCTCTGAGTACTTTTTCTCCCCTGCACAAAATGGCAGAGAAAACAGTAATTTTTTAAAAGATTGATTTTATTTATTTATTTATTTATTTATTTATTTATTTGAGACACAGAGAGAGAGGCAGAGACACAGGCAGAGGGAGAAGCAGGCTCCATGAAGGAAGCCCGATGCAGGACTTGATCCCAGGACCCTGGGGTCATGCCCTGAGCCAAAGGCAGGTGCTCAACCGCTGAGCCACCCAGGTGTCCAAAAACCATATTTGAAATCCCTTCTTCTGGGTCACCTGGGTGTCTCAGTTGGTTAAGGTCTGCCTTTGGTTCAAGACATGATTCTGGGGCCCGGGGATGGAGCCCCACATTAGGCTCCTGCTCAGCAGTCTGCCTGCCTCTCCCTCTGCTCATGCACTCCTTACTCATTAACTCATTCTCTCTCTCTCTCTCTAAGAAGTATATAAAAATCTTAAAAAATAAAAAATAAATCCCCTCTTCTTAATTTCTTTTAGTGAAAGTGGTCACCAATAGATAGGTTCTGAATGCTTGATAAAAGATATTTAAAAAGAGAAAAGTTCAATGAAACCTACTTAATGTGGAAGTGGATATAAGATAATTAAAATATTTACTGGTAATTTCTGAGAAGGGAAGAGTACTTACCAGGATAGAAACCCACTTTAGGTTTGAATGTGGTTCTCCTACCTCTCTTGATAATACTGCTGCTATGAAAATAAATCTTGTGGGTAAATATAGGAAGTAGGTGTGGAGAGCCACAGCCTTAGCTTTCCAAGAGGAATCATATCTATATGAGGTTTTTTTTTTTTAAAAAAAGATCTTATTCATTTATTCATGAGAAACACACACACACACAGAGAGAGAAAGAGAGAGAGAGAGAGGCAGAGACACAGGCAGAGGGAGAAGCAGGCTCCATGCCGGGAGCCCGATGTGGGACTTGATCCCGGGACTCCAGGATCACACCCTGGGCCAAAGGCAGGCACTAAACCGCTGGGCCACCCAGGGATCCCCAAGTTTTTTAAATTATAAAAATTTCATTAGGATTGACACAGCCAATTTAGGAAACCAACAGAATTAACACAAACCAAGCTTACACATGCTTCATGACCCAGACATTCAGCTCCATGTGTATACCCAACACAAGTGTCTGATATGTACACAAATGATAAAGGGACAACAAATTAGTCTAGACTTACACTCTCCAGGCCTTGCAACCTCAGGAAAACAGAATTTATTTTTCCCAATGTTGAATATCTAGAAGGATTCTAAATGGTTCTGGTAGGGTCATCCTCCTTTCCTGGAAAAATCACAGCCACTGCAGATGCAATTAAGGATTGTCTAGACCTGGGCCAAATGACTCAGTACCCATAGAAAAATCCTAATGGTTACTAAACATTTACTATGTGAAGCCACGTTCTATTTTTTTTAAAGGATTTTATTTATTCATGAGAGACACAGAGAGAGAGGCAGAGACACAGGCAGAGGGAGAAGCAGGCTCCCTGCAGGGAGCCTGGAGTGGGACTCGATCCCGGGACTGTGGGATCACGCCCTGAGCCGAAGGCAGATGCTTAACCACTGAGCCACCCAGGCATCCCTGAAGCACTGTTCCAAGCATGTTTTTTTTTTTTTTTGATTTGTCCATAGTTTTTTTATTGATACTTTATCAGTGTTACGGAAAAGTATTGAGGATGTAGAAAGGAAAGCCATGCATACAAGGGAATGCAGCATCACTTTAGATCTCAGGAAAGTGAGCATCTGGTGGGTCTTTTGGGGAAATTGGGAAAGAGGAAATCCAATAAAGAGAAAGACCAACGTAGAGACAAAAGAAAGACTAAGAAATGTAACATCTTCCTGGAACCATAATAGAGAGGCTAAACTAGGTCTTCATTCTTTTTCATGGACCATATAGTCTCTGGGAAAAGAGAGGTGGGAAAAACTAATTCTTCAGAGAATTACTAGTTCACAGAATGAATGAGTAGAATTAGAGAGCCATTGACAAATGTGAGGAAATAGCTGTGTTTAGGTTTTGGCAGGTGGGCAGGGAGTGGTAATAATATCATAGGGCTGCCATTTAATGAATCACAACTATTACATGCCAGAGACCACGTTTCGCCCTTTACAGAGTGATTCTTAAGGATTGCAGCAACCCCATGAGGTAGGTATCATCATTATTGTTATCATCATCATTAGCATTCCAATCTTATAGAGGAGGACACTGGACTACAGATTAAGAAGCTTATCCTGTCCCAGCAAGTGGCAGGGTTGGGAAAAGGACCAAAGCCTGCCAGGCTCTGAAGCCAAAGTGCTTTACATATCCCTACTTCTCCATGCTGCAAATTTCAAACAGGGGTCGGGTGAGGGTGACTTGGGAGTTTACAAGTTCCCAGTGAAGTTAAAGAACAATAAGATTCAGATCTGAGCAAGATAACTTCTAAATTTCACAGAATTATTGGATCTTGCCCCTAGAATTTCCAGGGAATGGAGAGAAAATGAGAAAGAACCAGTGAAGATGGTGGGAGGTAATTTTGATTGGGGGATTTCTTTGAGGAAGGGACCTGGAAGGGAAGAGTCAGGCCCTGCGGTGGATCCTAGACAGCAATCCGGTAGTTGGGATGGACCTGGGGCCTGACGTCGCAGACCATGCCAAGAAGCTGGGCCAGGACGCGTTCACGGTTTCTCTGCTGGGAGCTCTGCATGCCCTGCATCTGGCGTCTGGTAGCCTGTTCCACCTCAGCCGACAGGTTCCCCTGGGAGCCCGTGGCCACCTGTTGCTTGCTCTGGAACTCCTGCTCTCGTTCTCTGCGGTACAGCTCCACCTCCATCTGTGCCTTCTCCTTTGCCTGCTTCAGATGCCGGGCTTTCCTCTTTCTGGCATCTGCCACCTTCTCAGCCGCCCGTTTCTCAGCTTGCAGGAGCTGCTGGATACCCTGGGACTGACTGGCCATTTCTGTGGTTATGGCTGATGCTGTTTTGGATGTTACCGAGGTACCAGATGGCTCCCCCCACCACCACTACACTGTTCCAAGCATGTTATATGTGTCAATCATTTCATTTACACAACACACGTATGAGGTAGTTATATGTGTCTATCTCAGAGATACAGAACCTGGGGTATACAGAAAGCTTGGGAAACCTGCCCCAGTCTCATAAGTAGTAAATGGCAAACTCAGGATTAAAATGCAAGTGCCCCAGAACCCATGCTCCCAAATACTATCATGTACTGCTCTCGAGGCAGAGCCACAAGAGAAAGAAGAGAAGTGGTTCCTGAAGCAGAGTATGAGGTGTAAAGGAAAAACTACCAACATTTCATAAAATAGTTCATTAGTATCACTTAATTAACTAGATGTTAATCCAGATATTCAATAAGCATCTGATAAATGTCTACCATGAGCTAGACCATCACACATCATTCTTCAGAGCACAGAATAAGATGGACCCATTCACTGTCACCAAATGTCTCCCTGACCGTAGATCACAAAGGACCGCTTTCTTTAAATAATAAAACTACTTTATCTGCAAAAAGTCTTCCCAAATTGTGCTTAAGTATAGTTTTTCAAAAATTGTTTTATGGCATAAGCTTATAACTTTGAGCAAATAGTAAATATAGAAGCAGATATATTAAATGTGTTCAACTGATTCAATCAGAATTTTTTGTTGGGTGAATGTAGATTGTTTTTTTTCTTTCTTCTTCTGAAAATAGTATAATGAAAATATGGCACTCTGGATCTGAAAGAAACTTTTTCATTAATTTGAAAAATATTTTAATAATGGCAGCCTGTTGGGAAAAATGCTGTTATCTAACTAGTATTTATTAAGTGCCTGGGTATGGTTTAACCTTACAAGTAATCAGAGAAATATAAATTAAAACATAAAATATCATGTTCAATGTCAAATTGGCTAATGTTTTTTTTTACATATTACTCTTATGAAGATACCAGACATTACTTTACGTTTATGGTAAGTTCTATTGACAACCTTTGTGGAGCATGGATGACCTTAAAAATAACTATATCCTCTGACCATTTCACTTCTCAAAATTCATACCAAAAAATTGCCTAGACATATGGAAATATATGGTTATGAGAATTTCCTTCACAGGTTATTGATGATAGAAGAAAATGGTAGGCCACTAATGAATGTTTTTTTTTTTTTCCACTAATGAATGGTTAAACACATGTTGGTATTTTGATACGATGGAATACTACATAGCTATTAAAGGTAAGTTATAGAAAATATTTAACAGGGAGATGTTAACTTTATGGAATAATAAAAGATATGTGTACGATATAATCCACTTCAGTTTTAAAGAAGTATAGCTGTACATAGATGAAAAGACCAGAAAGCCTTATCCTGAAACGTTAACAGTGTTTGTTATTTCTGGGTGGTGAATTTCAGATAATTTAAATTTTTTTGCTTCTTATTTCTTGTGCTTTTGTGTTTCATGTGTAAAAAGAGAAAAAAAGCAAAGGTTTTAAAAAGTGAAAAAAGAAAGCTCAAAGTGATAAGTGTATGATTAGAGGTTTGCAGTGTGTAGTGAAAGAAGAGCTCACTAGAGTGTGGCTCTATCCTGATTCAAGGCCAAGCAGGCAGAGGCTTTTTTGAGAAGAAACTGAACAGAGGGATCACTTCAACCACATTAAAGATGATGACATGCAAGTGCATGTGCAAGTGCTGGTCTTCATTAGGAAATCAGTCCCGTCACTGAACACACCTACACTGTTTATCCAATCCCCCCAAAATGCAGAGTATTTCTAAAACATGTGTAATTGATTTTCACTTTTCTTTGCAGTTCTCCACCATGCATTTTTTTTTTCTGACAAGTATCGTTAAAATACTTTCCCAGTATTGTATAAACACATCTTTCCTTTTTTGGGGAGCAGCCACAACCACATTAAAGTTTAACCCTTGACACTGAGGGGGCACTTGATGGGATGAACACTGGGTATTATGCTATATGTTGGCAAATCGAACTCCAATAAAAAAATATATACAGAAAAAAAATTTAGCGCTCGACATACTTCACATATGTTAATCCAGAGCTCCTGGGAGACAGGATGCTGTTTTACTCATCACAGTATGCACAGTATGTGCACAGTATGCAGCAGGCACTTGGTTAACACCAGCGGAAAGCAGGTAGGTGTGAGCTTCTATTCTCAAGTCTTCTTCTTTTATTAGGACCTTTCTTCTTGGGCAGATGTATTACACATGACTTCATAGTGCAAAATCCCAAACTTACAAAAAGAAAATAGATTTTCGTTTCCAAGTGGAAAACCTGAGAAATGTGTGGATCATCAGTTTTCCTTCTTTGAAACCATTTTTGTACCATCGTATCAATACAAGTAGGCCTGGAAGAGTGACACTGTCCTCACACCCAGAGCTGGGGAAGTGAACAGAGCCTCCTCATAGAATTTCAAAAATCCCTCTGAAGCAGTAACATCCAAGCTTCACCCATTCTTCCTGCATCTAGGGCAGCAGTCATTTTAGAGATATCTGGGGTTCATAACAAGCTCATTTCTTACTCCCCAGTGGGCCTAAAGGGGCTCGGTTTCAAATGGCACAATTTCCAGTGACTGAAACAGTGTCTGACACCTGGGGTTACATCTCGGTTGAATTATGAAATACACAGATGGGAGTGGAAGGTGGATGAACGAAAGAAACTTAACTCTATTTGCATAGTGATGTGAAATCCTAACTTCATGGTGGTTTGAGACTTACAGATTAAGGGACAATCAGGAAAAGAAATCTACTCTTTATACATTCAGACCAAACTTAAATACCCGCTGAGGACAGGCAGGGGAGGCAGTGGCATGAGAGACCTATGGGCATGTGCGGATCCTACTGAGTGGAGGCGAGGCCAGCATTCCATTTCAAGGGGGTAAGGGCAACTTGGTGCTGGCCCTTTGTAGCCATACGGCAATGCAGGCCCAATTTTGCTGGTTTTACCAGTTTTTTAAGAGAAACTTAAAGTCTAGATTTCTTTATCAAAACTCCAAAATTTTAAATGTTGGCTCAAAATTTAAAAATAGATCAACTCTTGTCTGTGTGTTTTGTGTGTTTATCTGGCCAGAGGCACATTGATTTGCAACCTCTCGTTTTGACTTTACTGTGTCTGAGAATATTTATCCCTAGGACATGTGCATGTGTGTTTGTGTGTCTGTGTATGAGTTGTATGTTGTTGCTACCTTGTGAAAATCATTACCTTGTGGGAACTGAGAAGAACAAGGAGGTAAGCTACACTGTGGCGAGGGTTTTTAAGCACTGGGTGAGCTGGTGGAAAAATCTTGGAGGATGCATCTTTAGAGAGATGTGTCATGCACATTGAGTTATCCCTGACCTTGCAAATATTTTTCTCTGTGATTAGGCCCTTTGTGTTTGCTAAACGACACCCAGAGTGAGAGTAAGCATCTACCCTCCCACAGAGACTGGGAGATACCAGTACTATTTCCCCTAATGCTTATGTACCAAAGGATGGCTCCCGGGCCCTTGAGGAAGACATTCTGGGTCGTAAAACCTGCAAGAAGCTTTTAATGAGGTTTCTATCTATCTCAAAGAGAGCAAAGAAAGAATGTACAGTTGCAAGTTTTCTAAAATAAATGCTTGGGGCGCCTGAGTGGCTCAGTCGGTTAAGCATCTGCCTTGGGCTCAGGTCATGATCTGAGGGTCCTGGGCTCAGTCTCTCTCTCCCTCTCAAATAAACAAATAAAATCTTTAAAACAAAAATGCCCTAAGAAAAGGGCGGTCAGGGGCTAGAGTCAGGAAAAGCCTGTCTCAAGTTTAGTTAAGCTGAAGAGAATGTTAAGTCCATGTCGGTCATGGAGTGATAGTAGATGTTGATGGCTAGCAAGCTACACATCAGAACATCAGAAATAAATGTAAATTCTAGATATTCCACCCCGAACTAGAAGCCCTCCTAGCCTTTCCCCTGCCTCCTCCAAACCGCCCAGTGCCTAGGGAAGCATGGAATGCCAGTGATGTGAGTAGCTAAGCTCTACCCACTCAAGAACTTGGAGAAGGAACTGGTACTAGGCTGGTATTCGCTCCAGAGCACTGCCTGTCTACATCTGTACCAGCAGGTGCTCCTAACTCGCACCAGCACTAAGGGCCTTCACTGGGTGTGCAACCTGGGGAGCCATGGTCTCTTCATTTCTAAAATGGATGTAATAAATACACACTATATAGCACTTGTATGAGGAGTGATACTGATGTGTGTAAAGCACTCAACATGGTGCCCAGCGTATAGTGACAGCTCAGTAAATGAGAACTCTCAGTGTCGCAGCCAGTTCTCAGCTGTGCCATTACATTATTTTCATAGAAGGACGAACATACTATGATACTAATATTAACAAAATACACAGAGAGGTAGAAGAAAAGAAGTTAAAAGGGCCACTACTTAAATCTGCCCAAATAGAGCAGAAGAAACTACCATTGAGGTAGTAACTCATCCCAAAGTGCCATGGCCTACCCTGCCACAGCTCCACCCTATTTTCTACCCAATTTTCCTTCACCTTGTTCCCCCAGACTTCAATTTATTTCCCCATGTAGATCTCCAATCTCCACGTTACTTAGCCCAAGGATATAATGCATTTTTAAAAATTACAATCTTTGTTGTATTTCCTTGGCTACATTGAGCCCTTCCAGCATTTTACCCAGTGCTATTTATTTTTGGAAAGCCCACGTGGGTGCTAATTGACTTTTCAGGAAGTGCTTTGCAAATTCTCCCCTCCCCAAAAGGCTTTTCCTTTGTTTGTATCTTGGTAGCAATTCTAAAGTTTTCAACATTTGGACTCTGGTATCATAATTGTGCTCAAAGTATCTACACAGAAGTGGTCTGTTTCATCATCCAATGAGCTCGGCCCGTGTGTGGATGTGACACTCCAGTGGAAGGAAGCCAGGAGCCTATAGTAACGATCCTGGGGAAAATTTAAGCAGCTGTGGCTGTGTAATTCAAAACCTCTGAAAAGTGTGCTGCAGTCCGTGCACAGCATTAGTATAACATGAGGGCTGGATGTAGCCCGGCCCCCGGAGGACTTCCTCGCCTGCTGCAGGAAAGAGAAGGCTGAGAGACAAACCTGGGTGCAGCCGGAAAGGTCCAAATAGATGAGCTTGTGGCATCCATTCCCTAAATTCAGGTACCGTAAACCTTTGTCTGTGAACTTTCTGCAGTAAGCCAAACTAAGATTCTGTAGGTTTGGGAAGTACCTGAAAAGACAGAGGCGAGAGAAGAGAGGAAGGAAAGGGACTCTGCTTGAATCGTTTTCCACATCTTTCTTAAGCCACTTATGACAAAGAGAAGTAAAACTATAAATTAATCTTTTCTCCTTGCAGATTTTCAGCAGTTGAGCCTAATTAATTCTCCTACCGTTAGGTGAAGGAGCTTGGAGTGGCATATCAAATAATGCATAATGCTACTTTAAATGAAAATACAGATTTGCCTAGATTTTTTATAAGGCTAATTGGGGGAGAGCTCTGGGGGTGGGGGATGTTTGTGCATTTATATGGTGTGGATGTTAGTGTTTGAAACCAAAATTACAGAGTTTGCAGTATTGTTGCATTTAGATTTTCTTTTTGGAGCACCAAAACAATGTGCAAAATGTCTAGATGGACAAACCCTTTGTAAACATTTAAATGGCAATTAACTGTTGCATGACAGTGAGGATTTGGGGCAGAAAGGAGGCAAAGTTAAACATAACAAGCTCCTAAAGCGGACATGGTAAGCAAATGGTTGTTTAAAAAAAAAACCCATTTGAATATGTATGATTTTGTAAGTGTTTCATTATCACGGTTAAAGAAAGACTAATTGATACAAAGAGCTTAAAAATGGGTTAAAACGAACAATTTGCAAATGAGTTGAGCAACACATGAAGGGAATAAAACCGACATCAGAGACTATTAATCTCACTGGAGTTCAAACAGATTAAATATGGCATTACCACCATGACCAAAATGATTGCTTCCAGAAAAAAAGGAGGGTAATTAAGATGAGCCTGTACTACCGTGCAGGGGCTTACGGTTTGAAGACATTCTGTGGACAATTTTCCAAGCCTTCCTAAGCCTGGCATTTTTTAGAAGTGCAAGAACTCCCACTATTGCTCGCTCTTGTAATGGAATTAACAACATACTCTTGGTTTGTGATCTGCAACAGTTTAACAGCAAATTGGAAAGCAAAAAGAACAAAAAGTGGGAAGATGATGCATCTCCGTCCCTCAAAAGCCCACAAATGACAAGTAAAATTTACTTTCACATAAATGGGAAATAAGATACGCAAGCATTGACAGTTAATCAGATTTATTCCTAAAATTTGAAAACACATCTATATGATATGTAATGATTCCCATTCCATAGTGACTTATTTGATGCAGAACACACATTCCCCTCTAGCAATGTCCATGAAACTCAACAGAACAAAGGGGGACACCATCTGGGTTCCCCAGTGGCTGTGGGCAGGGCCATGGAGCAGAAAGCAGCACTAACATCCCAAGGACACGTCCCCTCTCCTGGGGCCCCTGAGTTAGCCAAGAGCTATGCTAAAGTTCTGGAACGCTTTATCTTCCTCTCCTTGGAGTGTACCCTTGTGATTCAACTGAGTAAAGTACAGTTTTCTTGGGGGTGTGTGGGAGGTTGTCATTGCTAACAAGCCTTTAGCTCTCTAATTTGGAGAAAGGAATAGTAAGGCTGACAGCACGACACAATGGAAAATACACAAGGATTTGGAATCTGACCAAACTGGATTCAGATTTCAGCCCTGACACTTACTGCAACTTCCCTAACCTCTCAGAGATTATTTCTGCATCTGTTAAGTGGAGATTATATTACTTTGTCTCTCTCCTTTTTTTTTTTTTTTTTAACCCTGACCAGCTTTCTTGAATCCCAGTTTTCTCGTCTGTAACATGGATGTAATTCTATCTGCTTTCCTTTTAGAGGTATGACAAATACATAAGAACATAGATGGAACAGTATTATATTAAGGATGACTTTTGATGATTCAGCTCAGCAGGTAGAGCTTTAAAATCTATATTACTGCTACAATTACTTCAAATAATAGAATATTAATTATTCTTAAGAAGTTCATTCTATCTTCTTCCATGTAATGGAATGAATATTCATCTGACAACAGTGGTGCATACAACTGATTCCAAGAGTTTGGAGGACCTCACGTTACATCTACATCCTAATTTTGGTCAAGGTTTAATGCCCTATTTAATCTGTTTTAATTAATAAATAAAATACCTTTTATTCCCCTCACTTGTTGCCCACTCATTTGCAGACTGTTCTTAACCTATTTTTAACCTCTATATTGATTAGCCTATCTTTAATTAAAATAATGTAGGTATTACTTACAAAATTATGCATATTCAAATATATTCAAATCTAGTCCAAGCCTACTGTTTGATTTTTTTGAGTCCTAACACTCAATACTAAAAGTCCTTTTACTCAAAATACTAAAAATAGGAATTGAATGAGGAGTTCGTAACTTTTTTGTGCGTAACAGACACCTCTGGATCTATGAACCCTTGGTCAGCATCATGTTTTTAATGTGTAAAATAAAACACTTAAAATTATAAAAGCAGCTATTTATATTGAAAGATACCACTATCAAAATTTTTTGTAGCCAAATGAGTGGAATAATAAATTATGTGCTTCTTTATCAGCGTATTAAATAACAAGCTCTAGTGGTAGGGTTAATAACTACCCATGATTTTGAAGTATTGATGAGTGTCAGTGATACTTTGCGATACTTGTATCAACTATAATAAAACATTTGAGATTTATATGGTAAAAAGAGTCCCAGGAACCGCTAATGCTACTCTGAGTTTTTAACCTACAGTTCAGTTAAAGCTTGGTGAAAATAGAGATGATTTTCCCCCCACCAAATTCAGGGAACCTGGTTTCCTTGGGGGATCCACTGACCCCAGGTTAAGAACCTCAGGTTTGGCAAAAGAAGTTGTTCACCGGACTAAATCGTTCCCAGACTGAAAGTCCCTAGATGGCTGTCTTCAAAGTGGAACCTCCTGGGAGCCATCCGTTTGAAAACCAAGCACAGGAGGAACCCTGAGTGGCTCTATAGGCCTTTCTAGGGATTTACAGGGCTACAGACTTAAAGCTGTTGGGGATGGGAAAATAATTAGTTGACAGTGAAATCATTTGGCAAATTTTATGCAATACTGCAACTTTTTATTCTGAATTTTGGCAAAGAAGTAAATCCCTTACGTGAGTAAGATCTGGTTCATCATTTTCTCAAGCCAGAGACAACTTGGTGTTTCAAATTCCACTTTGAGGCAGTGTTTGAAGGCTGTGTTTATCTTTTCCTAATTACTTGATAAACTAAATATTTCTAATGGGGGGGAGGGGCTCCCTTGGTGATTTATTTTTCTACTGCTACCATAAACTTTAAGAGGTCACAATTCTTATAGAAACAACAGAAATCACTTTTTCTCTTTTCTTTCTGCTTTTTTCCATTAAAGAATTGAAACCTTCTGTGTTAGATCACCAATACCTGAGGGAATTACTATTGGAAGGAACATAGAATTATGTATTTAAACAAAAATCTCTCTGAAAAATCACCAAGACAAGGCCTCGTCTGTAAAAAGAAAGGATTTGCAGGCAGTTTCTTTTGAGTGTTGAGTTCTTTAGTTTCACAAGGCAGTTTTGCATAATAGAATTTCTGCAGAAATCCAAATGCAGTGTTTCAATCTTATTCATAGGGTAGATCTTGAGGATGTCCAGTCAAGGCAATAGCTTACTGTGTCTTACTCACTCTGATGGTTACTGATAAGACTATGAATAAGTCTCCAAGCCAATTGAAGGGTCAATATGAAAAATAATGAAACACCGTGTCACCATAACACATGAAGCTTTGCTCCATTAAGGAGCAAAGATCATAATAGTTTTATTCACTCCTGTATGCCCAGAATGTCTCACACACAGTAACTGATCAATACATGGTGAATAAGTTGTTGCTATTAGGATTCAGGAAAAGGAGAAATCATTGTGGAATTCTGGTAAGATGGTATGACTTGAGATGTAAAGGCAATGGTGTAGCAGAGAGGAGGAGAAAAGCATTCCAGCTGTAGAGAATGAGAAGCATGCAGCAATCTGATGACCAGAGTTAAGGGCCTCCCTTGGGAATTCTGGGCAGGTAGGTTTGATCAGATAATGTTGGGGATGGCAAGGGAAGAGTCTAGACCTTAAGCATGTCATCAAAGACAAGACTGTTGTTCAAGGGATCCCTGGGTGGCACAGCAGTTTGGTGCCTGCCTTTGGCCCAGGGCGTGATCCTGGAGACCTGGGATCAAATCCCACGTCGGGCTCCCTGCATGGAGCCTGCTTCTCAATCTGCCTGTGTCTCTGCCTCTCTCTCTCTCTGTGACTATCATTAAAAAAAAGACTGTTGTTCAAGATGATACTTATCGCATGAGGCAAAATAGATTGAAGAGAGACCAAGAGTGAACCAGCAGGACGCTATGGCAAAAGAAGTGCTGAGAGTGCCACCTACGTTGTAGAATGAATGGAAAGGGTTTGATTCAGGAAATATTTAGAAGTAAAAATGTCCTGGAATGGGTATGAGCTAGGAGCAGCCCTCATTTTCAACTTTAGAAAACTCAGTAAGTCCCCAAGGAAGTGAGGGAAAATGTTCAAATAAGATGCTGGCAAATCAATGTTGTCACGATGGGCAAACAAATTATATTTTTCTTCTGGTAAGTGATTTCTTTGGAAAAAAATGCTAAAGGCACTGGAGAATGACAACAGCACAAACATTTCTCCAGTTATTTATAGCATAAAGAACACTTTTGCATACCCAAGCATATTTGAAACAATGGAAAACAGAGCAAAAATAGAGAATCATTATGAAATGTATTTTTATCATAGATAAGAAAGTCAGTGAATATTTTTTTCATATGACAAAAATCATTAATACCCAATGCCTTTACCCTGGATGTTCTCTCAATTCCAAGAACTAGAGTTAAAATTAAAACAAAATTCTCATTTTGGGTCCTGTTTTTCTAACTGTTGCCCACTAATGGTACAGCTTCATTTGTACAATAAATGGCCCTAAAAAACTATGCGTGGTTGTACTATTATTTTAAATTTCCTAGGAGAAAAGATTATCTCAAAGTACAATATCCCAAATCATCTACTTTGTAAGTTCAGATTTTCACATATGGATTTAATGGATTTTGTAATGTATTCTCTCTCTCTCCACACACAAAAATATGTATGTTCTCTCTCTCTTTGTGTTTCTATACATACATATACACATACACACATTCATACATGCACATATACTCATACACATATGGAATGGCTAAAGAAAAGTACTGATTAATATTCTATATTGGAGGACTAGAGAACTTTCTAGAATTCCTGAGAGGGTCAGGGCCCTCCACAGTGGTGTCATTGGAGCTGGCTTGCACCAGCCCCTGAGAGCCAACTCCCAACTCCACATACAATGACATCATGTTGGTATATTAAAACTGATCATGGTGGTAGTATTTTACATCACAGAAATCAGTAAATCCTACAAATCAGAACATATCCTTAACCCCTACATAAACTAGTTATTAAACAATTACTGGAATACAGGTATCCTTGGAACACACTTTGAGAACTACTGACAGAAGTATGCTGAGGAAATGTATACAGAGACAAAAATGGCAAGAGCGATGCTGGCATCTTTGAAAGACAGGAATAAAAATTCAACCTACAAATAAAAGAGAATTCTTAAGATAACACCTGAACAAATGGAATAGAAGCATTAAAAAGAAAAATACCTTCCTTGGCTGATAAAGGGTTTCAGTTTTAATGTTCAAAACATTTACATGTTCCAGGAAAGTTAATTAAAATGATACAATTAAACTTGGAAAATGTTTTTAATTCCTTTGTAAAAAAGGAAATTCCTGTAAGCATAGTGGCAGAAAAAAAAGGTTACCAACAAAGGAAAAAAAAATATCAAGCTTTACCCTTCTCTTTAACCTGAGATATCAAAGATTAAGGGGCAATATTTTTAGGATTTTAAGAAGAAAGTAAGGGACATGATTCAAGAACTACATACCAAGAGGAGTTGTTCACCCTCCAAGACAAAAGAAAGTAATTTTCAGAAAACAAGGGCCTAAAATCTAACACTTGTTTATCTTTTGAATAAAAGTTTTTAAAACTATATTTACAGTCACCATTGGAAAAAATCAGATTTAAAGAATAAGGAAATTGTGGAACAAATGGACCATTAATGAATGACGAAACTAGAGTCAGTACTACATAATCATAAGCATCATCACAAATATGAAAATATGAAATCGTTGTTCCATCATGATTTTGATAACTGGAGAAACACATAGTAAAGCATATTTTAAAAAAACCATACAAATAGCCACTGATTGGAATACAGAACAGAATATGCACATACCTCTGAATACCTTAAGACTATAAAAGTCAACAGCATAGTTTATGTAGCAAAAGGTGGAAACAAGGACTACAGCAACAGAAAAATCAAAAACATAAAACAAGATGATAAAAATAAGACCATAACACTCCACTTGGAAGGAAATATTAATCTTCTAAACTATGCTTTTAAAAAGGCAGAATGAAACATTTTAAATTAGAAGTTAGCTATATGCTTCATATAAAAGGCAAATCTAAAATACACCAACATAAAGATTAGAAATACAGGGGTACAGGAGGCAGATGGGTGGCTCAGTTGGTTAAGCGTCCAACTCTTGATTTCAGCTCAGGTCATGATCTCAGGGTCATGGGATCGAGCTCCACCCCAATCCCCTGGCATCATGATGTGAGTTGAAGGCAGATGCTTAACTGACTGAGCCATGCAAGCACCCCAAACACGATGAACTTTTAAATTTAATCTGCTTTATTATTTTTCTCCATCATTTGCTCAAGTCTAAACAATCAACAAAAAAATAAGTCAAGCCCTAATTTGTATTGTCTGCTATTTCCCAGGGTGTAGAATACTTCTGACTGGTGGCTGATTCCAAGCTACCAATAAGAGGTTACTGAACACGGAGTTGGGAAGAGATGCACAGTAGCAAACTATTATGTAGTATTTTCACATACAGATTCAATGCACATACATAACCTCCAGAACACAGGTGATAGTAATGTGTACACAATATTAGAAAGTGATGAGTTTTGAGCATTTACTGCCTATATAAGAATCTTAGATATATAAGGAGGTATCACACATCACTTGAGAAAAGGTTTATTCAATAAATGATGCTGGAGTAATTGGTTATTTATTTAACAACTCTGAAAGTGTAAAACATATCCTTAGCTCATGGACTGCCCTAAGTCAGGCTTTGGACCACACGAGTCATAGTTTGATGAACCCTGTTAGATATTTGCTTCATTTATCTACCAAAATAAATTCTAGATTGATTATAGATTTAAGTAAAAACAAATCATACAAGAAAAAAAAAAGTGACATCAAACACCTGGAAGGTGTTTAAAAATTTTTATGTTTAAAAGTATCAGAAACTTTAAAGGAAAGTTTTGATAGATTTGACTACAAGTGGAAATTCAATTAATGGGATAAACAGAAAATATGTTACCACTTTTTTTAGGCTGGCACATTTCCAGAAAACCAATTAGAGACAGAAGATAAGGAGAACTGCCACATAGAATTTTCTCTAGCTTTTCCAAATGCTTTGCTGTCATTTTTCAAAGGATCCCAGAAAGTTAGAATCTCAAAAATGGTTCATTTTTTTCACAATAGTTTGTAAAATGTTTTTAATCTCTCCTAACATGATTATCCACTCTTCCTGATTCATATTTCCTTGGTGAAAATAAGTGGTAGTTGAATGACATAAATATAAATACTCTTGTCAACTTTTGGTGATGTCTTGTATTCTTCTGTCCCTTCTCCCTCAAAGAAGCACTGGCTGAGGAAAAGCAACATTTGTGTTCAGGATTGTCAACAGTCCATAAATCAAAAAACAACCAGTATCAGGTTTCCTGGAGGTAGTGGAGATCCAGAGCACGGCGGGTTAACCAGAGCATGGCAACACGGAATGTGGGACTGCAGTGCTCAGGGTCCAAGGAGGGAAGACACTGGGGTTCCATTGTCAAGGATCCAGACATGGGACTAGAATTTAAGAGCCAGGCTCCCCTGCCGAGGAAGGAGGACCTGAAAGAGACAGGCAGTAGCCTAACTCAAGCTACTGGGCACTTGGCTCCAAGAGTGACACAAAAACGCTGACCAAGGAGAGGACCAGTTATTTAACCCAGGTCTACCCAGGACGGAGAGAATAGGCACTAGCTTGGGGACTTGACAGCAGCGGTCCTGTTACCACGGTGGTGGGGTGTTGGCAAGAGGAACGCTGCCTTTGGGGAATGCTAGAGCAAGCCAGAGCCTAGAGGAGCATAAGTGTTTTCAGGGCAATACAGATAACACAAGACCTTGGCAGGAGTCGCATCGTCCTATTAGTGATAGTCGTGTTGGACAGATTGAGGTACAGGACTCCAGCACAGCCCTCGGAGATGTATCTCATTGATTCATCCTGCATAGAAACAGAGGGAAGAATCTTATCGAAGTCTAACAGGCTTTGTTATTTCCGTATTATCTCTCTCCCTGCTCCCAAAAAGTATATGCAAGCCTTGGTCTCTTCATATTCTTTGTTATTAATTGTAAATCAAATTAAACAGAAGGTGATGGTTTTGTTCGAAGCTTCATTACTCTCTCCCCTTCCTTTTCTTTGGAGATAAAGTCCCATTCCATAACAGTGACACTTCGTTCAAATTTGAACCCTTGCAAGTTCACCTCTGACAGAAAATTTGAGCCCAAGTTTCGAAGTGTCAAACACTCCTGGCTCCTCAGATGCATAAAAGTGATTAAAACCTAATCCATTTTTAAAGATTTTATTTATTTATTTATTTATTTATTTATTTATTTATTTATGAGACAGAGACAGGTGAGGGGAGGGGCAGAGGGGGAGGGAGAAGCTGACTCCACATTGAGCAGGGAACCTGATGTGGGGCTCAATCCCAGGACCATGGCCTGAGCCAAAGGCAGATGCTTAACCAACTGAGCCACCCAGGCGCCCCAAAACGTGATCTATTTTTAAAATTGCTAAAATCATTCTGAAGACAGGAATAGTAAATGCTCTCAACTGGACTTCATTAAAAGTGATTCAATATTTACACATATATATTTATATAAATGGGGGGGAATGGGTGTAATGAAGTTTTTGTGGTCCTATTAGTATATTAAAACAGCTAAACAGATTCTCAACAAATTTACTTGAGATGGTCTGAAGTAAAATGTAGGCTACACACGTGTTGAGCCTGAATTTCAGTGTTGAGCGTGTTGTGGGTGAGACTTTCAAAGATTCAAGCAACCCTCCCCCAGGGAGTTGAAACTGAGGTACAAGAGAACAGTGACTGTGACAGGAGACAGGAAAACAACAGTCATTTCAAGCCTGAGCTCTAAATTGACATTTATAAGACCAGATAAATTGCAAGCTTTGATTGTGGTGGAGCTGCTTCTCATCTGGGTAACTATTTATAAGACGTTCCAGTATGAGTAAGTAGCAGCAGGTTTTTATTTATTTAATGATAGCTGATGAGTCTCCCCAGGAACACCAATGAGGTCAGCTAGTTTTAAATATTTGTAGCACATCCGTCCTGGAAAGAATAGGCCATTGCAGGAAGAGGCAAATTGTCACTTGGCGAGGGGATATGGTTTAGGAAAGAATTGTGCGTGTTCAATATGGCTCCCTCCAACACCACTAAGGATGGCAAAGGTTTATTTTCAGCAGGATCATCAATGTTTAACATTCTATTCCTATTTCCCGAAGCCAAGGATATTACAATAACAAAATCCTGCAGTTGCAAAAGCGGTAGTTCTGCTATAGGAAAGGTTCTGGGTGCTGACACCACATGAGTGCACGTACAGGGCTTCAACAAACACTGGATTCTTGCCACTGCCTTCAAGCTGCCGGCAATTTTTCTAGATACTCCACCACTAAAATGCAAGATTTAGGTATATGTGGATAGATTTTTTTAAAGTATACAGTACAATTTTCCCAGAAAGAATGGGGAGAATAATCATAATGAGTGGCATTGTAGTTTAATATAAACAAAATCTGTCTTCAAAAATGTTCATGGTGCCAATCAAATATCAAAGTGATTGTGCACCTATTGAAAGACTGGCAAAAATGCAAATGAGATGGGTAAAGAGAGGATAGAAAGCTGGTTTATCTACCCTTAGGGAGCTAGCCACAGAGAAGGTGAAAATGTGGGGCCAGGAAGAGGAAGTGTGTTTTATGCACCATAGAGGAATCTGATTTTTCCTTTAAGATAAGGAAGCAAACCATTCACTGCATTTTCCTGTCTGGAGGAGCTTGGAATCCAAGAAACATCAGATGAATCCTATTCTCAGCATTTAAAAAAAACTCAGGGTTCAATCCCCAAATGCTTGAGCTCATAAATGCAAAAACTGTTTGCATGTCTTCATTGCAAAACGGTTGAATTTGTCCACAATGTACCAAATCTTTCTGAATGTAATATATTCATAAGGCAAGCTTCTTAGAAAATAATATATTCATAAGGCCAGCTTTTTGAATGAACGTTTCTCAACTCCTCCTTAAATGTAAGCCTGTCTCTCAGACTATGCTTCAAAGAGAAAGACAATAGTAAAATGTAGCTGGATAAAATTATCAGCCCTGTATAGTATTAGACTCCAAAATTGGAAAAGACTTTGATGTTCACAAATTCAGTGCAGATGGCATTGTTTTGACTTCCCTATTAGGAAGCCAAATTTAAAGACTATGATCTTTTATTCAGGCGCAGAACTGAAGCCCCTTGAGGGCAGGAACTAAAACTTGATTCACTTTAAATTGCCTCTAACACTTGTATTTTATAGCATATAAATTCCCTACATATCTTTATACATAAAGATAAACATATCTTTAATGTAATGTAGTAGGTACTAAAAATATCCACAGAATTAAACAGAAGCTTGAAAAGAACTATAATGATGACGCTGGGAGGTGTGCGTGTGTGCCATGCTGGAGTTTGAAGAGCGTGACACAGTCAGACTCTTCTGTTTTCACCCTACTTCTCTTACTGTTCTCTCTTACGATTCTTCTCTATCTCTTCTCCTCTGCCTACTTCTAAAAGTCAGCAATCCGCAAGGTCCAATCCTAAATTCTCTTTACATACCTTCTTTCTCTCTCTAGGTTGATCATATTCACTTCTGTAATGTTAATTAAGAATACAGACACATCAACCCAAGATGGAATCTCAAGTTCTAGGCCATGTGATTCATTACCTACTCAGTATTTCCACACAATTTCATTCATTAAACAAATGTTACAGAGTATTTACTATGTGCCAAGGTCTGTGCAATGTGTTATGACTACCACAGATAATAAGACACATCTCCTGCCCTTTGGGCATCTTAGGCAAATGGAGGAGGCATAAATGGTGTGATTAGGGCTAATTATTATAGGAACCCAGAGGGGCAGCAACGAACCCAGCCCTGGGTGTCAGAACTGTCTTGATAAAGGAGGTAGTACCTAAAGTAAGCCTTAAAGCCTGACAAAGAAGAAAGCAACACCTGAGGACAAAGCAAAAAGGGATTCCATGCGAGGAACTCAGTCTGAGCAAAGAGCAAGGAGTAGCTTGGCTCATGCAGCAAAGAAAGTGTTGACTGTGTGGTTGCTGAAACTTAATGTGTGTGCAGGAATTGAAGCAAGATGAGGGTGGAAAAGGAGGCAGAGGCAAAACCAGAGGGTCTCCAAGATATAGTAACGTTAAAGAGCTTTGACTTTATTGAATAGTGTAGTTGACAAATGTGTGTATAAATGATGGAAAATGGGAGTGAAATGATCAGATCTGCCTTTTAGAAAGTACATGTGCTATATGTTCGCAAATTGAATTTAAATTTTCAAAAATCAGAAAAAAGAAAAGAAAAGAAAATGTATGTGCTCACAGGATGGAAGATAGATGGGAAGTAAAAGAAAAGCCTGGAGACAGAGAGCAGGAAGGAGCTACCCAGGGTTACATTTCCATCTTCATTGGCACACAATTGATAGCCATAAAGACCATTAAAATGAGGGATCCCTGGGTGGCGCAGCGGTTTAGCGCCTGCCTTTGGCCCGGGGTGCGATCCTGGAAACCCAGGATCGAATCCCACGTCGGACTCCTGGTGCATGGAGCCTGCTTCTCCCTCTGCCTATGTCTCTGCCTCTCTCTCTCTCTGTGACTATCATAAATAATAAATAAAAAAATTTAAAAAAAAAGACCATTAAAATGAGCCCGTTGTTTCTACTGGGACCCTGTTTTTTTCTGTCTCACAAACATATGGCCTTAAATGTAAATATAGTTCATTTTTGTGTAATTCTTGAATAGTTTCCACCTTCTAGGGACTCCAACCTTGGGCATATAGCTACAGGATTAATAATAGCATTATACAAACGGGATAAAATTTCTTGCCAATGTTTAACATACTTTGCTTTTTTACACATTTGATCCTAAATGAGCTCACAGGCATGTATTCTGGCAAAATCTCTGTGTATTGGCACTCCAATATAGCAAGTCTGAATCTATATAAATAACAGTAAAATAAGTTTCATATACTCACTGTGAGTGTTGGGCAGTCAGAGACATTCAGCTCTTGCAGATTTCTACAGAGGCCTAAATCAAACAGGTTAAACATCACTAAACAACATAGTGCAAATGTTTAAACTTAAAATTTTTCTTCCTACATTCAATGCAATGTATTCATTAGAAAATAAACAAAAACCTTGGCAAGTAACTTGTTCTAAGTATATGCTCCTTTTCCCAGAAAACCGATTTCTTTTGGCTTTAAAATTAAAATTTATACACATGTTTATTATCATTTAAGGATTACAGAAGAAAGGGGGAAAAAAGGAAAACACTACTTTGGGAAAAATAGTATATATTTAGAGCTTTTAGCTGGGAGGAAAACCAACCTGCTTTTTTTGTGGCATGACTTTTTGTTCATTTTTTCATTTTTGTCTTCTTTTATCATTTTATTTTTTTTATATTTTTTAAAGATTTTATTTATTTATTCATGATAGTCACACAGAGAGAGACAGAGAGGCAGAGACACAGGCAGAGGGAGAAGCAGGCTCCATGCTGGGAGCCCGACGTGGGATTCGATCCCGCGTCTCCAGGATCGCGCCCCGGGCCAAAGGCAGGCGCCAAACCGCTGCGCCACCCAGGGATCCCTTCTTTTATCATTTTATTATAAAAATCTTCAAACACAGAAAAGTTGAAAGACTTGAAGAACTGTACAATGAATATACCTAGATTTTATTTATACTCCACTGTATTTGCTTTTATCACATATTCACCTAATAACATCCATCTATCTGCCCTTCGATCCATTTTATTTTGTATGCATTTTAAAGTAAGTTATAGGCATCAGCAAACATCCCTTCATACGTCAGCATGAATATTACAAATAATTCAGCATGCATTATAATTAACAAAATATTTATGATTCGTTTAAATTAGATTCACGTACAATTTACAGTGAATTACAGACAGGGAAGTGGAGCATCAGAAAGGCCAAGTAGCTGATTAACTCTGGGACCAGAGGCAACTGCCCAACTTATGGTCTTGCACGAAAGATGATACATGTATGCAAAGAGCTAGAGAGCCAAGTGTTATATAGTCAGCATCCTGGGTCTAGACTGATAGGAAGTGAAACTCCAAATCAGAGACAGAAAAGAAGTATCTAGGGGAGAGGACACAAAACAGTAAAGGGGATGAATGCTTGAGGCAAAGGGAGGGAAGTCATTCTCGGTGGGGGAGACCCCCATCAAGCAGGAACACTCGCCGGCAAGGGGGTGATCCTGGCATTCACACTGCTACCATGAACAGAAAACACATCTGCTGCTCATAACCACTTAGCTCCACAAAAATAACAACAGAAATTTTATTAATTATAAATCAAGTTTGAGCATTTCTTCCTTTGCCAAGAATTAGGACTGTGTCCTAAGTAATAAATGCAAACCAAAAATCACTTTCAGAATTTAAAAATGAAAACAATTCTTTGCAATGTGCAGATCTTAGAAGTCATCAGTAATACTTAGGAAGGAAGAAAAGAGAGTCTCAAAACAATGTCGTAACAAAATTGATGATATTACTTTTATAGAATAAAAGTCAGTAATTCATGCATCCAACAAATGTTTACCAAGAGCCTTCTACGTGCCAGAGATTCTACAGATGCTAGAAATACAGCAGTGAACAAAACAGACAAAAATCCCTGCCCTTGGGGAGTTCACATCCTAGTTGGGGGAGACTGACAGCAAACAAAATAAGTAACATATCTACTTTGATGGATGGTGATAAGTAGCATGGAGCAAAATAAAACAAAAAAAGGGAGTAGAGAGTGGCTAGCAAGTGAGAAGAGATGCACTTTAAACAGAGTGGTCAGAGAAGGCTTTGCTTAGGTGACATCCAAGCCAACATGTGCAAGACTTGACAAGGCCGGTGCAGTATACTTCCAGCATTTCTGGATCTCACATTGAATATGGTTGGTTAATGGGGAGATAGTACAGGGAAGAAAAAAAAAAAAGCTTGGGAGGACCTAGCCATTGCACACCTACTCTTTTTTTTTTTTTTTTTTTTGCACACCTCAAGGCTGTAAGAAGAATCCCCTTAACTTCTTGAATCCACTGTTTCACTCTTCCTACTGCTAAGCCCTAACACAGCCAGGTGCTTCCCCTAGACTCGCCCTGGGCAGTCTCAGGCGCCTGAGCCTGTCTCCTCCTGGCAGCAGTGCTTCCTGCGAGGCATCCATGCCCCACTTCACAGATGCAGGAGAGGGCTGAGGTAAGTAGCCTGAGGTCACACAGTGAAGCCAGCAGGAGAGGCTTCCATCCAACCCAGGGCCCCAAGGTGCAGCCACCAAAGCAGGTGGGCGGGAGGGGGCACCGTTCAGGCTGGGCCTTTATTCATTGCAATGTCTTTGCTTTGAAAAAAAAAATATATATATATATATATTATATATATAAATATACTTATTTATAAATATATTTATATATAAAATATATATATAAATAAATGAATATATTTTTATATACATATATACTCATTGAGGTGATTATCTCACAACATATGCAAAAGTCGAATCATCATGTCATATGCCGTCATACATCATGACGTCAGCCGTCAATCACACCACCGTACAGTACGAATGTAAGGGAAGCGCATGTGTTTGTGAGACTGCTCAGGGTCGGGCACCCCAGGCTCACAGTGTTTTCTCGCACGGCCTAGGGACTGCGGTGCGCGTGCGTGGGGTCTCGGAGCGCCCAGGAAGCCGTCGGTCCGTCCGTCCAGGCCCGGGGCCAGCTGGATGTCAGGATGCGCGCGGTCGCCCTGGTGATGCTGCTCGGCCTCTGCGAGGCGGCGGAGCTCCGCAAGGCCAGCCCGGGGGGCGCCCGGGGCCGGGCGGGGGGCGCCCGGGGGGGCTCGGGGCCCCCCTGCGAGGCCTACACGTACCTCCACGAGAAGTACTTGGACTGTCAGGAAAGGAAACTGGTTTACGTGCTGCCCGACTGGCCTCCGGATCTGCTGCACATGCTGCTGGCCAGGAACAAGATCCGCATATTGAAGGACAAGATGTTTTCCAGGTTTAAGAGGCTGAAAACCCTGGATCTGCAGCAGAACGAGATCTCCAAGATTGAGAGCGAGGCCTTCTTTGGTTTAAATAAACTGACCACCCTGCTGCTGCAGCACAACCGCCTCCAAGTCCTGACGGAGGAAGTGTTCCTTTACACGCCTCTCCTGGGCTACCTGCGCCTCTACGACAACCCCTGGCACTGCACTTGTGAGATGGAGACCCTAATTTCAATGTTGCAGATCCCAAGAAACCGGAACTTGGGGAACTACGCCAAGTGCGAAAGCCCCCATGAGCTAAAAAACAAAAAACTGCGGCAGATAAAACCTGAACAGTTGTGCGATGAAGAGGAGAGGGAACAATTAGACCCGAAACCCCAAGTGTCCGGGAGGCCCCCAGTCATCAAGCCCGAGGTGGACTCTTCTCTTTGCTACAATTACGTGTTTCCCATACAAACACTGGACTGCAAACGGAAAGGTCTGTAAGTTTCTTAGTTTTTCATTTTCATGGGCGATTAAAAAAAAAATGATCTCTGAATCTTATAACCCCCACCCTACACCCCAACGTGCCTGGGGTTTCTGGTGCGACTTCCCCCAGAAATCTTTCCCCGGGGACCATGGAATTTACTCCAAGCTTTTCCAGGGTTCAGACTCCAAGTGATTGGTGGTTGCGGGCCAGTAGAGTTGCTTAGGAAAGGTAGCCCCTTGGGTCCTACTCTGAATTTGCTAATCAAAAGCTGTGGCTGTCAAGAATCTCCTTTTCTTATATCACAGCGTAACAGAATTTAGGTAAACAAGGGGTATAAAAACAGGTCCAAATGCTCTCTACATAATGTGACTGAAAGCAAAAACATGGCATGCATCCGTGGGGAAATTACCTCAAGGAGGATCATGTGTAAATGGAGACAGGTGACAGGACCACGAGAGAGAGGCAAGGTGGGATGTGGTGACCACCAGTGTCTGTACTTCTAAGAATTGGTGTCAAGGTTTTAATACATGCTTGCTAACATCTTGTATCTTTCCTGTTCCCAAATTAAAACCAAAAAATATTGAAAGAACTAAATTGAAAGTATTTAATCCAAGAATTATGAACTCTTTCCAGAATACTTCTTCCTGAAAAATCATTGCTGGGTTTTACGTCCCACACAGTCTTGCTCTGATACTGTGCAGGGTCTCCATATACAGGATTAATTTACAAAATAAGAAAATGGGAACTTTCAGTAGTGGTCTTGATGGGTTAGTAAAGACGTTCTCAAAGTGTGGTCTGGGACCTGCTAATCCACCCTGGACAACTGTCCTGTGGGACAGTGTCTGCTGCATTTCTGCATGGATTGATGACTTATACGTAATATTCAATTAAAGCTAGATGTCATTGGATTAGGGTCACATCAGAGCAAGGTGCTATTTCTTCCACTTATCTTAGGAGATTTTGCTTTGTTTCATTTCTTTAAGAACAGAAAGAGAAGGTTAAGAGCAACCCAGAGACTTTGGCTCCTTTCGGGGGAACCATAGGCAGGAATTAGTTGAGGCTGAAGCAGCAGGCAACCTGAACCAGGAGTAAATGTGTTCATTTATCAGCAAAGAAGTGCCCAAGCCTTGCCTCTCCCAGACTCCAGAGGCGGGACCTGGTAAGAGCACATCACAGCCATGTGACATGGAAAGGTAAACAGCAAAGCTAAGATTTGAACCTTGGCCTGCCTAATCTTGCCATCCTCCTTAATCTGATCATGTTTAACCAAAAAACTGCCTCAACAGTAGAAGCATCAAAGAATTCCAGATAAGTCAGCTTATGCCATTTCTCCGCAGCCAGATTGGGTAGAATTTCCCTGACATTGTTGCACTAAGTACTTAGTGCCCCATGCTGAAGAGCATGTTGTACTAGGAGGGCCTTTGGGATGCTTAGATTAGAAGCTTAAATTATATATTCAAGAAATTAATACAAAGCCTCTAACCCTAGACTTGATTTAGAAAAATTACATGAAAAAAAAAAAAAAAGAAAAATTACATGAATACAACAGAGGCTCTCCCCTCAATCTAAAGTTAATTCGCACTTGCTACGTCAGGTGATAAGGAGAAAATACTTACAGTTAGGTTCATTGATTAAGAAAAATGCCATTAAGGGCAGCCTGGGTGGCTCAGAGGTTTAGTGCTGCCTTCAGCCCAGGGCCTGATCCTGGAGACCCGGGATTGAGCCCCACGTCAGGCTCTCTGCATGGAGCCTGCTTCTCCCTCTGCCTCTCTCTCTCTCTCCCTCTCCCTCTCTCTCTCTCTCTCTCTCTCATTAATAAATAAATAAAATCTTTAAAAAATGCCATTAACACAAAATTGAAGACCAACAGCTAAATTACACTGTAATTTAAGAATAGATAACACGAAGGCACTTGGGTGGCTCAGTCGGTTAGGCATTGCCTCTCGATCTCAGGGTTGTGAACTCAAGCCTGGGCTCCACCCTGGATGTGGAGGCTACTTTAAAAAAAATAATATGAAGGGAAATATCTTCCTCTTTTATGGCTTTGATGCTCTTTGCCATTTCCCTTCACAATGAGGCTATTTCTGCCTTTTCTTATTTTCCATGATATTTTTGCCTCATTTTTTTTTTTTGCCTCATTTTCTTTTGGCAAACATCAGCTTATAAAAACAGATACATTTAATTTTTTTTTCTTTCCTCAACTTATTGTTGTCTAAATGCAACTTCCAGGTATGTCCCATAAATTAGGGGGGCAGATAATGTCCCTTGTTTTAAAATATACATTTATATACTGGAAATAATATAAAGCTTCATGGCATACACACTTTATAATAACACTGGCTCATCCATGGAAGGACAACTCAAGTTCCTCCAAACGATAATGACTACATAAATCAGAGAACAGACCTTTCAGATTACAAAATGAAGGGTAGTTTTGTCTTTAAATATCAATATAAATTGCTTTCACTATGGTTGATATAAATCTGCTGATTCAGTTGATTGTTTATTTTTCATCATGGTGTATTGTTGATTCCCAGAAGTTTAAAGTTTATCTCTTAAACCTCTTACTCCCAGGTAAGTGCCTGGTACAGGGCCGTATGCTTTAGACTGATGATAATAACGGAAGTGCTGGGGATCCCTGGGTGGCTCAGTAGTTTAGCGCCTGCCTTCAACTCAGGGCGTGATCCTGGACTCTCAGGATTGAGTCCCACATCGGGTTCCCTGGATGGAGCCTGCTTCTCCCTTTGCCCATGTCTTTGCTTTTCTCTCTCTCTCTCTCTCTCTCTCTCTCTCTCTCTGTGTCTTTCATAAATAAATAAATAAAATCTTTAAAAAAATAAAATAACGGAAGTGCTTTCTTCTCTTGCGAAAGCAGTAATTTAAACAACCTTTAGAAATAAAAATACATAGAATTAAAAACCATGGCTAGAATTCAAGTATGACAATCTGAATTTAATCTACTATAATTTTCCTTATTCCATTCTATAAATAAATAACAAATGTCAAATGTGAAGAATCCCTGCCAAAGTATAGTGATACTTTTATGTGCCACATGTTAGATACTATGTAGAATCCAAAGAAGCCTAAAACCTGCTATTAAGAGTAGATCTCATTAGTGAATAAGAGCTGTCAACTGAATGCTCCGTGTGCCTAAGACATAGCAGTTTATGTGCATTATGTAATTTACTCTTCATAATCTTCAAAGAGCACTGTTATTATTCTCATAAAGGAGGGAACTAAGGTACACAGAAGTTAAGTTGCCCTTCTAAGGTCACAGAGGCAGTCCCCAAGCCATTGACCTCCATGCAATATCATATCTTGTTTCAAGATTCTAGGTATATCTGTTAACCAAGAAAAATGTATAAAAGCGTTCTGGGTGCTTTCTCCCAGTACTGACTCTCCTCTTAGGCTCTGTACAATATACCATGTACATGAAGACACATAGGAAACCCAAATACAGATTCTCCTAACTCAGGAGTTGTGCCTTTCCAGCTGGCAGACGATGGGTACCCAATATGTGCCAGTTTGACCACATAGACCTCAAAGATCACTAATTTTGCCTTAAACATTGGACAGCAAGAAAAAGAAATAGTAGCTTTATTCACTGGGGGACAGGCACTTGGCCAACAAAACTTAGTCTTTCAAAGGGAATAAATGTGACCTTAGTTGAAAGGCATGTTTATGCCATATTGAGGTAAATGGATTTGCCAAAAATACATGAAAGTGAAAGTTGAAAACTGCATTTAAGCTTCGTATTTACCAGAATAATTTACAATTTTTCAGGATTCATTTTACTTCTAATGAATTAGGGCCAGGGAAAATTATGCAGGTAAATTGCTCTCAGTTGTCTCTGAAGTTAATTTCACTGCTAGTCTGAGCAATAATTAAGTTTTTATTTGCAAAATTGGCGTCATTTATGGCTCTTTGCCTTCAAAGTAGTTCTGACACTGCTGACAACTAAGATAGCCCACTAAATGGGAACTTCCATGGAGAAAAGTTTCCAGTTCACTCAAACTCAGCAGGTTTTGGTTGGGGAGTCATAAGGCTTGTCAAGGGTAAGTGAGGCATTTTTTTTTTTTTTTGAGTGTTTACCAAGAATCTTAAGTAGCAGCAAATAACTACATGGTGCCTGGTCTAGAAATGGGGGCATTATGTACCAAATTTGACTTGTGGCCTGAGGGAATTTGTATTTATATAATCTTTATCAAAGACACACACACTTAACATTGATATTTGCGATTCTCATTGAAGTCTAAAAGAACTAAAGAACTGTTCTTACTCATCAGTATAACAAATAAGATTTTTCCATGTTTTTCTAAGCCAAACCAGTAAAGGCTCTGGGTTACATTTCCTGGTTTTACTTGTGGATCCTATTTTTACCCTATTTTTACTGCTGACAATGCCAAAGTTGGTTCTGCAATTCACAGTCCCTTTCCAGCATCCAGAGGCCTGTCACGCTGCTTAAACTGGGTTTCCGGGAGTTCTCATAAACATTTTTTTCTACCCATTTATTTGTGGTTTACCCACTTCAGCTTGTTCTACAGTGGTTGTTTGGGAGGTCTCTGTCACCCACCACATGTCCAACCCAGCAAACAAGTCCTGATAAAGAGCCTGCTTTCCAGAACCTAGGAGATACTGCCTGTGGTGGCAAGTCCTTAATGGCTTCATTGGATCTTAATGAGGACTTGAGCTTTTATTCATAGTGCGAGGGGAACAATGGGAGGATTTTACCCTGTGGAGGATTGGAAGCCATCGGGGAAAATGACATAATCTATGTTTAGACAGTATCTCATGGGCTTAGGACTCTTTGGAGGATAATCCAGACAAGAGCTGATGGTGGCTTAGACCAATATGGTAGCAGTGGAGGAACTAGAAAGAGAAGAGATCTTGGGTATTTTGAAATAAATTCTATTCTGCTCTTAAAAGCTTTCTAAAAAGATGCCACAGACATTTTCAATAATTATTCCAAACATTTAATGTCTTTGATCTGTCCTCAGTTGTCTCCATGGTTTTATTATTGTTGGGATTGCCACCTCCTTGTTTACATGTAGGACCCAAGAGAGAATATAACTCTCCAATCAGGGTCTTAATGATCCTCAAAGGAGGATTACCATGCCGTTGCAACATTATAATAAATTCAAGTCTTAAAATCTTTCACTTTTCAATATATTGGCAGACAAAATTCTAGGCCAAACAGAACAATGACTTACCAAAGGACAGAAATAAGATCACTCCATATTTTATTTTTTTTATTTTAATTTTTTATTTTAAAAAAAATATTTATTTATCTGAGACAGAGAGAGAGAGAACAAACAAGGGGAGCTGCAGAGGGAAAAGGAGAAGAAGGCTCCCCACTCGGCAGGGACCCAGATGTGGGACTCGATCCCAGGACCCTGGGATCGTTACCTGAGCTGAAGGCAGATGCTTAACTGATTGAGCCACCCAGGTGCCCCAGATCATATTTTAAAAGGATTTTTATTATAAGAATCCTTAGTATTATTAAATCATTAAACTCAACATTTAATGAGCTTTTATTATATATTTACAATATATTATCTGTTGCTGACTGTGATGAGCCACCCCAAAACTTAGTGGCTTGAAATAATACACATTTATTATCTCACAGTTTCTGTGGGTGAGGAAACCACACATGGTTTAGCTGGGTCCTCTGCTTCCAGATCTATCACGGGGCTACAACCAGTGTATTGAGCAAGACTCATGCCTGTGGACTCATCTGAAGGCTCAGCTGGGAAAGACTCCTCTTCCAAGCTCATATGGCCATTGGCAGAATTCAGTTCCTCAAGGGTTGTTGAATAGAGGGCCTGAGTTCCTTGCTGGCTGTTTCCCAGAAGCCACCCTTAATTCACAGGCCTCTCCAACATGACAGCTCACTTCATCAAACTCAGCAGAAAAGAGTCTGCTGGCAAAACAAAAGCCATAATTTCTTGTAACCTAATTGTGGAAGTGACATCCCATCCCATTTGCTGAATTCTATTGTTGGAAACAAATCACTAGGTTCAGGCCATACTCAAGGAGAGGGGTTGACACAAGGACATATACTGATACATATATCAGTAGAGAAGAGCACTGAGAGCCATTTCATTTTATTTTATTTTTTAAAGATTTATTTATTTATTCTCACACACACAGAGAGAGAGAGGCAGATACACAGGCAGAGGGAGAAGCAGGCTCCACACAGGGAGCCTGACATGGGATTTGATCCTGGGTCTCCAGGATCACGCCCGGGGCTGAAGGTGGCGGTAAACTGCTGAGCCACCTGGGCTACCCGAGAGCCATTTTAGAAGCTCTCTGCCACATACCATTATTTATTTAGGATATATTAGGCATTGTCCTAAGCCTCCACCATGAAGCTTCTATGGTGGGCAGGAGACAACAATGAAAGCAATCAGTAAAATGTATACTAAAGCAGGTAAAGATAGTATTACTGTTATTGCCCAACAGAAAACTGGGCGACGTCATTTTAAATATAGAGCTAGGAAAGTTTCATGACCACCCCAATATATTGACTCCACCTCAGTTCTCCCACATTCCAACTTTACCCTTTGCCAGGCTTGAGGATTCTAAGGAAAATGGAACGGCATGAGTGAAGCAGAAAGGTACCAGGAACAAACAGGCAGCAGAGCATAGTGGTTGGAAGTATATATTCTGAAGCTACAGCATGTGTGTTTAAATCCTAGGACTATGACTTGGGGCAAATTGTATCCAGTTTCCTCATCAGTAAAATGAAAATAATAATAGTACTTAGCCCATGGGGTTCGTGTCACTTAATACTTGTTAGAACACCTAGAACAGTTCCTACACATAGGTATCAAGATACTGAGACCCCATCAAGGAGAGAAATCAAATTTAGCAATAATGAGGATACTAAAGAAGGAACTACCAATACCATTCCATGTGAGACCATGGGTTCTGAGTGTCAAGAGAGGGAAAATATAAGCCTGAGTCTTTATGGAAGTAAAGATATTATGAGATAAGAAGTCCTAAATACCAGAGCTTTTTTTCTCTTACTTTTTTTTTTTTTTTTTTTTTTTTACTATTTTGAAGAAATTCTTAGCAATTCAATTATTCTGTACCAAAAAGGGTATTATGGATAAATGAATACCCCCTTTTATAAGCTTATTTTACTCTACAGAGTTCAGTTCAACAAACTTTATTCAGAAAGCCTTTGGGCCATGCTATTTCTTGGGTGTCAATTAATCTAGACATTTTATTGTGTCTAGTTTTCTTTTGCAGAAATAATTTTCTGTCTCTTCAGTTTTCACTTGCCCTACATAAAATTAAACCTCAGAATATTTTGCTAAAGATTAAGAGAAAGGACAAATATTACGCTAAAATATAAACACTTAACTTTTTAAAGCATGATTTAAAGAGAAACAAATATTAAAGACAAATTAGGTGAACCCTGATTTCCTATTAACCTGTGAAAAATAACGCAGACTCCTCTACCAGAGGCTCTTTCTATAGAAGCAGTAACAGTAATACCAGTATTTTTGTTCCTGAGGTATCCTGTAATCTAGGAGTGGTGGGGTATAAGCTAAATCACAAGGATTCAGGGGATGTGGTGATGAGGAAGCAGGAGCAAGTCAAGACTACACTTTCTCAAACTTTAGCATCCAAGGAAAGGAGCAATAAGATAGCAGCTTGAGGACCATTAAGGTCAAAAGCTTTTTGTTCCTTTTTTAGGGTGGAGAGACCCGAGCTTCTTTGTTGCCAGAAGGAACATAAGAAGAGGGATGAAATGAAAATACAACAAAGAGGCAGTAGTTAAATAGTGAAAACCCGTAGAGTGGGTGGGAAGGGATTGGAAGGGGACACACATAGACTAGTTTGGTTGGCTTCATTTCCTTTCAGGTTTTTAATTTTTTTTCTAAAGCTTCCCAGGTGCTTCAAAAGGACAGCCAAGAGGGAGCCCCACTGCCTCACTTGATGATGACCAGGCCAAGATGCAGTGCCTACTGTCCTCTTGATTTCTTGATGCCACCTGTAGGACATTTCTCTGAAGAGCTCAGCAAAGAGTGATGGCCGTTCCTCTAAGTGTGACCTCCTGGTTCACAGGGCTTTGGTGGAATTCGGACTTTCTAAGTCTTGTTCACGCCAGCATTCTCTGGCTTTAGATAATCCCATTCCCCATTAAGAGCTAACTCTTCTACCACAGGTGGAAGAATGACAGAGAATGTGGGGAGAGGGGAAAACCTCAATAACCGGAATGTTATTCATTTTTCCAGAGCTAAAGAAAGTTCCGAAAAACATCCCTCCAGATATTGTTAAACTTGACTTGTCATACAATAAAATCAACCAACTTCGACCCAAGGAGTTTGAAGATGTTCATGAGCTAAGAAAATTAAACCTGAGCAGCAATGGCATTGAATTCATAGATCCTGGTAAGTTCCACAGAATAGCCCTTTAAGTGGGTAATGGGGATGCTCTGATTTTTTTTCTTATGACAACATTTGTAGTAAATGCAATTTAGTTAAAAAAAACAAAACAAAACTAAATAATAAAAGGTTTAAACACCATGCCTAAATTAGAACTTGTTTGGTACTCAGAAAAATATTAACCAAAATGTTGCTTTATGAAGGATGTAATACTATATATTACTAAGCAAGTTATTCAGTTGTTCCAAATAAAAGTGTTTTGTAGAATAGATTTTAAAAATAAGAATACATGGTCAGTAATATGTTAATGAACATTATAGTGATTTTTAAAGGGAAATTCAGATTTGGCATTTTCTTTGCTGTCCATTAAGTTCAAACTTGTTTAAGGCAAGACTTTAACAACTTGTTTAAAGTAAACTTGAGGGAATGGGGTGCCTGGGTGACTTAGCTGCTTAAGCCTCTGCCTTGGGCTCCGGCCCTGGGATCAAGCCCTGTGTCAGGGTCCCTGCTCTGTGGGGAGTCCACTTCTCCCTTTTGGGCTGCCCCTCTCCCTGCTTGCGCTCATTCTCTCTCTCTCTCTCAAATAAATAAAATATTAAAAAATAAATAAATAATGAATAAAAAAACCTTGAGGAGCACATTAGTGAAGTATGCAACTCTCGATCTTGGGTTGTGAGTTCGAGCCCCAATTTGGGTGTGGCGATTACTAAAAAAAATAAATAAAACTGAAAAATGTAATAAAGTAAACTTGGAACAATCCGCTAAGCACCAAGCTCATAAATTAAGATAAAATGTGCTCAAGCCAGAGCCAGATGTATTTTATCTAATCCTAGATCCGATTAATTTTTTTTCATCATTCAAAGCTCTTCCCCATTTGCTAGTAATAAGCAAAGCCTCTGGTGAAAATGAGTGTGGTACATTAAAGAAACACACTGGATTTGGAAAGAACCGAGAATTACTGCAATATTGATCAGATTTGTAACATACTTAACATACATGCCTTCATAGTGCTAATTCAATTTGAAAAATCCTTTCTATAGTGCAAAATGGGTTTGTTTTATTTCTAGTGGTATTTTTCCCTCATCAGTTATGAAATTCCCATAATTGCAAGGATTCCTTTACTATCCTTGAGATCTCCTGAAGGCCTCTTAGACTTGTTTGCCTGGTGTGCTTTCCTTGCTGACACATAAGATGAACTCTTGTTACCAGCAATAGTATTATTTTCTTTCTCCTTTGTTCAATTCAGTCCCAAGAAAATATTTTCTACATTAACAAATATGTGTTGAGCACCTACCAAATGCCAACCACATTCTTGATATGTCTTTTGGAACAACAACAAAAAATTATCTCAGCTCTTTAATAAGTCAAAATGACCTCAAGAAGTTTTAAAATAAGAGACCTTCAGGATGCCCCACTGGTGCAGTTGGTAGAGCATGCGACTCTGGATGTCAGTGTTGTGAGTTCAAGTCCCATATTGGGCATAGGGCCTACTAATTTTAAAAATAATAATAATTATTATAATTAAAATAAATAAATTAATTAAATTAAATTAAATTAAAGACCTTCTATATTTCAGGACCAATGAGATGAAACAGTGCCCAAGTAGAATTAGTTAACTACTTATGCTGGCAGGTACCCAAATGCAATGAGATTTACTGGTTTTAAAAGGCGTGAAATAACAATCTCATAAAATGCCAAACTTCATTGCAGAAGAGAAAGAAAAGACACCCTATTAGGGGTTTTATCTTCTCTAAGAAACAAATGAAATCCAGCTTTTTCAAGTGCTTGGATACATATGATTTAAGTAAAAACAATAGCACTTGCAAAATAAAATCTAGGAATGTTTTCACATGCTTTCAGTCTAAAGGGCTGACTTGTTCTAAGGAAAGTGAATTGTGAGATCATTGGTTCATAGAATGTTAGCAAATAGGGGAAAAAATGCAGTGTCTTCAAAACTGTCATTACACGGCTGACCTTTTGCTCCTCCCCAGCCGCCTTCCCAATCTCAGCACTCCAACCTAAGCCATTGCTTTTGCACCAAAATAGAATTCTTTTCAGGGGAAATTATGAGTTTTGTCTGAAAACAAATGATATAAAAACGGTTCATGGTATTGGTATTAGAGCACATTTTCCAAATTCAAAATAAGGACATTGTTGTATGCCCTGAGTATTTTAAAACAGTAATGAGAAAATGTTTGAAATAGAAACAAAATATTTGAAATCAAGGTTGACCAATAAGTTCCAGGGTTAGTTCACATCAACTGAAGTAGGGATAATCTAGATTTAGATTTCTTTTCTACTCCTGGAGGGGAAAATAAAAAAGGTTTTTGTTGTCTTATTTTTATGTTATATGTTTGACATTTGTTAATTACCCACCCTCCAGCAGAATTAAATACATATGGATTCAAAGCTGACAGCTACCAAAGTTTGCCAAAACACAACCAGATGTTTTCAAAATGTTGATAAAAATTGTTTCATTTTGGACTGTAAAGAAATATAATTCCCTCCTCATAAACAGGGGGGGGGGCTGTTTTTGAAGCATTTTCAGAGCTTGCTCATATCCCAGGAACTGTCACATCATCACCATACACATTTTTCCTTGTTTATGCACTTATATCTTACATTTGAAATATTTTCCTAATTCATGCCTTTTTTGTGGCATCTTTGCAGTGAGTATTAAAAAAATGCACTTGAGCCCCAAATACATTTTTTTAGAAAACTAACATAAAACTGATTTTTCAAATGATATATTGTATTCTAGCCAATTAAATCCAGGAAAAGGCCTTGTGTGAGTAAAAACATACTGCAGAATTTTGCATTTAGACACGTATACTGTTAGGAAAATATAATGAAAACCAAAATTTCCCAACACAGAAATTCTCTCTACAAAGGGAGTAGAGAAAAACAAAACAAAACAAAACCACTTTTCTTATTGAATAAGCATTAAACCAGAATGTGATGGACATCACAGGCAATCTTCTAAGAGATTACAAAGACAGAAATCTTACTCTTTTATGTAGCAAGCAGACAATCCCATACATATTTACCCTGAAAATATGCATACATGGTAAATAACTAGTCAACTGAAAGAACTGACAGCATTATTTGTCATACATGGTGGTCCTAACTTTATCTAGTAATTGAGGTGACCAATTGGCTTTATCCAGAGGAAAACAAATTCCATTGTTACATGAGGAGGTAGTTTTGCAACTAGGAGCAAGGCCCATAGGGTCCCATAGAAACTGGAAGATAGGGCTGCTATCTCCCTTGATGTTTACATTTCAAAGATGGCTTTCAAGTCCTTGGGAAAGTCATTCCTGGCTCTAGATAGAAGCCCTCGTTAGTCTTGTAAAGGATATGTATACATTTCAAAGAGAGTATAAAGTACTTAAAATTACAAGTTTTCCAAAGTAAATGCTCTGCGTTAAAGGAAAGGAGGACAATCTTTTTCTTTATTTTCAACCAGGAGAATTAGTCTCTTATTTTTTTTTGTACTTGTCCTTATAGTACACCATACAGTTGGATGTAACCCAGCTATTCAGTTCATTAACAAAGGTTTTCTGTTTCTAGCTGCTTTTTTAGGACTCACACATTTAGAAGAGTTAGATTTATCAAACAACAGTCTACAAAACTTTGACTATGGAGTATTAGAAGACTTGTATTTTTTGAAACTCTTATGGCTCGGAGATAACCCTTGGAGATGTGACTACAATATCCACTACCTCTACTACTGGCTAAAGCACCACTACAACGTCCACTATAATGGCCTGGAATGTAAAACGCCTGAAGAATACAAAGGGTGGTTTCTGGGAAAATATATCCGCACTTACTTTGAAGAATGCCCCAAAGACAAATTACCGGCATACCCTGAAACATTTGACCAGGATACGGAAGATGACGAGTGGGAAAAAATACACAGAGATCATACAACAAAAAAGCAACGTGTAAGAATCACTATAGTGGGATAACTTAGAAATTGTTCTGAGTGCAACTAGTTTTGTATTTGCTATACTGGTGTCAGAAAGCCGTACGTTTACATTGTGATTAACTGTGTTGCCTATTTATGCAGGGTTTTTTGGCTAAAGGAAGGTGGAAGTTTCCCTTATTAGTATTATTATTGTGAAAATTCTAGCACTCAAGGGAAAACTTTCATCCTGCTTGCCTGCCTGCCTATTTGCAGACCAGCGTCTGGTGATGATTCCTTACTGGTAAACTGCGGAAGTTGGGTCCTAATGATGGCATTGGAATTTCATAATGTCCTGTATAAATGTTTTTACTGCTTTTTGAAAATTAAAAAAAAAACTTGATTTATTTTTATATGCTTTGTGATAGCTGCTTGTGTATACCTAAAGATCAAAATGAAAACATGAATGTTTAGTAATAATAAAATATCATTCTCTCCCCTCTGCCCCCTCCCATTTTTTTTTTTTTTTCAGTAAGTCAGCTTATACATAGACTAAAATTCCATTTCAGATTCCTGTACATCCCAAAATGAGGTCCTGGTAAACCCAAATTCTCAAGTACTCTTCACTGACTCTTGTAAAAAACTGTCAAGCTAGACCTGAAGAATTGTCACAAGCAAATAAATAGAGAATCTGGAAATTATATTAGACACTGGCCAGAAGATGGGACTCTGAAGAAGTTGTAGATGGTGTGAAACATGAGCAATAAAGAGGTATAAACACTAGAGAATGTGGAAATAGCACTGATTTTTGAACAGAATTCAGACTAGGCAGCCACCTGCCAGTAGGAAGGGCTCAGGCCCTTTCTGCTAAGCTAATATGCCAACCATAAAGCAAAGGATGAAAGTAGAATCCAGCATCAGGATTGGGGATGAGGAAGAAGCAAACAGGAGGCAGTGATCTCAAAAGCAACTGAGTAAGAGGTGTTGTCCAAGAGGAGCCCCATGATTTGGGTTTGCAAGTTAAAATTAGCTCACCCAGGAAAGCAGATCAGCAGAAAAAAGTGGGAACACCTGGAGACTAGCCCCGTTAGCTGTTCTTACAGCTGTATTATTAGAAAAAATTTTAATTTTTTTTAAAGATTTATTTATTTATTTATTCAGAGAGAGAGAGAGAGAGAGAGAGGCAGAGACACAGACAGAGGGAGAAGCAGGCTCCATGCTGGAAGCCTGAAGTGGGACTCAAACCCTGGTCTCCAGGATCATGCCCTAGCCTGCAGGCGGCGCTAAACCGCTGCGCCACCGGGGCTGCCCAGAAAAAATTTTTAAAGAGAGAAATATATATATATAGTTTAAAATGCCACTTTTTCCTTTTTATAGAAATTTCCCTTTCACACTGAGTTGAATACATTTTCATTTCTTATATCAAAATATTCCTACGAAGTTTAGCAACTGGTCTTACTTGATACTTAACAAAGCAGAGAAGATGGCATATGACAAATAGTACTGAGCATTTCTTAAGCACCGACTAGATGCCAGATGCTGTGCTTAAAGCTTTACATATTCTATGTCTAATTCTCCCAAGATCCCTCTGAGGTAGGTAATATTACCTGCCCTTTTCTAGATGAAGAATCCAAGGCTTAGAGTTTAGGTAACTTGGACAAAGTCACAGAGCTGGCAGGTAGCAGAGGTAGCATTCAGGTCCATCCCAGCCCTTCCTGCTGTGGAGGGCTGCAGAGCACTCTAAACGTCACCATTGACCTTGGCTGCCTCACATCAGGACTTGCAGAATCAGATCCAAGAGAGGAACAGGTACCAAGAATGTTAATTAAGCCTATTTCTCCAGAAACACCCATGAGGACAGTTGGCAGCAGACAGTCTTTGGTCCAGGGCACTTAACTGTATTAATATGTGTAGGAAACCAAGAGAATGGGAAGCTGGAAAAATTGCTGGAGCTGGTGGTTCAGGAAATGACTCTGGATTGTGAGGCTCTAACCACTCTACCCATTTTACCAGTGGTTTGGACTAGAGGTAGAGACTTGCACATACTGGGCCTTAATGGAAATCCTCGCCTTATTCACTGAGGTATTAAAGGCAGATGTTAAATCTGTTACTAGAGCATAATGTTCATGAACACTTAAGAGTCGAATATTAAGGACACGGGACCCATTTCAGGTCTGATGGTGGAAAAAACCTGGATGGGACCTCAGTAGGAGACTGAGGCACACAGTGGGGACACAAGGCTTCTAGAAAAAGAGAGAAGATTAAATCAGACTCAGAGAAAGGGCTCAAGCTACTCTCTGGTTCCATTTTTGGAGCCTAGTTGAAGATTTTATTAGTTGATTTTTTATATTCAGTGTCATCTACGAGATCTATTTGGAAATAAAGCTCTAAAACACGTTGCAATAGAAATTGATCTGTACTATCCAAAAGTTAGGTTAGAGTTGCTAATATCTCCCAGGACCAAAATTGAAACACATTTTTGAAAGCTTAGGATTTGCTCCTTCTCTGTATCAGAGTTTCTGCCTTTCAGCGAAACAGAGTTGATCAATGATGGAATAAACGGTTAGGTACATCTTTTGCCGATTTCTTGATGGTTGAATAACTTGCCTTTGGACCTTCCTTCTGTTCAATAGATGATGAAGGTCAGGAGATTAAAAAATAACTATATTTTGGGGTAGTCAAAAACATGATAATCCAGAGATCTATATATTTGGATATACATGTTTAAATGTCACTTGAGTATTTATCCAAATATTATTTGAGTATTTATCCAAATACTCAAGCTTTGTTTGTTTTAACTTTCCCACTAGTCCTCAAAGTCCCTAATTTTTCCAAAGTAAATAAGATTCACTGCAAGCTGAGGTCTCTTGATTCCTAAATCTGAGTCATCTCTGACCTAATGCCTAACCATTCAACCTCTGGAGCTTACACCCTAGATCAATTAACATCTGTTTCTGAGGAATCTGTTTCTCCAGCTCTGGCAAATAGAAGCAATTCAGTACTGAAAACCTGCTTGCCTAGATTCTATGAGACATCGAGGCTTCCTTCTTCAGGATGTGTGGGGTGTTGGTGAGTGGAGGGAAAGATGGAATCTGTGACTAACAAATCAGTATCAACGCTAGAGTGAATAAGAACAACATGAATGGGGCAGGGAGACTGATGAATTCACAATTCTGTTCAAAACGATTTCAATATTATATCTTATAAATTCTAGAAACATAAACATGCAACTACAGGGGTGTTCACAAGTCAAAGTTGTTTTACTAAAGCACAACAACACAACTCCTGAACTTAGAAATCACTTGTGTACCCTTGCCGAATGTTTGCCACAGTGTCTTAGCATATACTCTGCATATACTCTGTAATTGTCCCAATATTATAGCAAGCATTGTTCTCCCCTGCCTTCATCTGCCTTTTAAACATTTTAAGATAACAGTTTAATTTCATTCCAAAGTTTTTATAGGCAAGGATTTTGTACAACTCTTATGGCCATTCAGTCAAGCAGCTCAAATGATCAGCCAATATTTATCCTCAAATATAACAATAAGAAAGTCAAACTTCTTGCCAAAAAAGTGTGTAATTCTAGACACACCAACAGATTGACTAACCCTAGCTGGGGGAAAAAAAATTGAAACGCTGAAACATCACTGAGATTGGGTTTTTATCTTTGATATACTCAGGGTAGCTGGAATTAAAACTGATTTCATTAAAAAATCTTTAGTAAATTAAAATATCAAAAAGATGAGATAGGCATTACATTTACTTCCTTAGGAAGTCAAGGTCTACTTAAGCTTGCATGTTTAATTTTTTCCTTGATAAAAGCTTTTGTACTAAGAAATATAGAATTACACTTCCAGATAAATGCTAGTTTATCTGGTAAGAGGGGCAGAGGCAGAGAGGGAGAGAAAATCTTAAGCAGGTTCCATACCCAGCACTGGGCTTGATCTCACGACCTGAAGTGAAATCAAGAGTTGGTCACCCCACCTAGGTGCCCCAGATAAATACTTAATATTCTTAAATAGACGACAAGATACCAAAAACTTAAGGCAGTATTTTTGGCTCTCTTGGACCTCAGATAAAATATAAATCATCTAAGATATATCTATGTATATGATACAATATATGAAATATATATTACATATATAAGATGTATCATCAGCTGATATAATGAACATATGCCATTGCATGGTACAGAATTGATCATTTTTTGGCCCTCTCTGTATTCTCTATACAAGTTGCAGCTCCATGTTGCCCATTTCCTCTCCATCCCAAACTTCCCAGTGGACTTTGTGCCTAGGCATCAGGAATAATATTTACGTGGAAACAGTTTTTTGTTTTTTTTTAAAGGAAACCTAGGGAAGGCTATAGCTGTAAATGCCAACATTTTAAAAGAATACAGACCTCAAATCAATAACCTAAACTTCCACTTTAAGAAACTAAAAAATAAAAGCAAAGAAATCTAATGCAAACAGTTTAATAAAGATTGAAGTGGGGATAAAATAAAAATAGAAAAACAATAGAATCAATAAAATCAAAGTTGCTGTTTGAACACTCATGTTCATAGCAGTATTATTTCACAACAGACAAAAAGTGGAATCAACCTGTGTCCACTGATGGTTGAATAAATAGACAAAATGTGGTATATATATCTAATGGAGTATTTTTCACTCTTAAAAAGGAGGGAGATTCAGATTTGAGCTGCCACATGGGTGAAACTTAAAGACATGATGCTAAGTGAAAGGAATCAGGCTCAAAAGAGCAAATATTCAGGAGTCCACTTATACAAGGTAGTCAAATCCATAGAGAGAGAAAGTAGTTGCCATGGGTTGGAAGTAGGAAGAAATGGGGAGTTAATATTTAATGGTTCAGAGTTTCAGTTTTGCAACTAAAAAAAAAAAAAACTTTTTGAAAAAGTCTGGGGGCACCTGGGTGGCTCAGTCAGTTAAGCATTTTGCTTCAGCTCAGGTCATGATCTCAGGGACCTGGGATCAAGCCCTGCTTTGGGGGTGGGGGGTGGGGGGGGTCCCTGCTCAGTAGGGAGTCTACTTGTCCTTCTCCCTTTGCCCTTCACCCTTCTCATGCTCTCTCCTTCTCTCAAATAAATAGATAAAATCTTAAAAAAAAAAAAAAGTTCTGGAGGTGGATGGTGATGATGTTTCCACAACAATGTGAGTGCACTTAATGCTACAGAACTGTACACTTAAGTTGGTTAAAACAGTAATTTTTATGTATATTTTACTAGAATAAAAAAGGAACTAAAAAGTTGGTTGTTTGAAATGATCAACAAAAATTAACAAACCTATAGCTAGACTGATCAAGAAAATCAAGAGGGAAGACTAAAATTTCTAAAATTAGAAATGAAAGTGCATGCATTACTATTTTCTTCACAGGAATGAAAAGGATTATAACAAAATACTATGAACAATTGCACCTGAACAAATTAAGTTACCTACATGGAATTGGCAAATTCCTAGGAACACACAAGCTACCAAACTTGACTCAAGAAGAAACATAAACTCTGAATAGATTTATAACAAATAAGAATATTAAATTAGCAATCAAGACACTTCCAAAAAAGAAAAACCTAGGACAGATGCTTCATTGACAAATACTTTTTTTTTTAAGATTTTATTTATTTATTTATAGAGACACACACAGAGAGAGAGAGAGAGGCAGAGACACAGGCAGAGGGAGAAACAGGCTCCATGCAGGGAGCCCGATGTGGGACTCGATCCCGGGTCTCCAGGATCACACCCCGGGCTGCAAGCGGCACTAAACCACTGAGCCACCGGGGCTGCCCTTCATTGGCAAATTCTACCAAACATTTAAAGAATAATTAACGCCAATCCCCAATTCTTTCAAAATATAGAAAAGGGGAAAATAGCCCCTAACTCATTCTGGGAAACCAGTATTACTCTGACAATGAAGCCAAAGACCTCACAAGAAAGTAAAACTGCAGACCAATATTCCTTTTAAATATAGACACAAAAATCCTTAACAAAATAGCAAAGAAAATACAGCAGCATATTATAAGGATTATACACCATGAACAAGTGAAATTGATCCCAGGAATGCAAAGATGGTTCAACATACAAAAATCATTCAACATAATAACAATATATTAATAGAATGAAGAAAAAAATTCAGTTGATGCAGAAAAAGCATTTGACAAAATTCAACACCCTTTTATGATAAAAAAGAAAAGATATAAGAATAGAAATCAATGGAAATAAATGATCTGCCTAGAAAACCCAAAGGAATCACCTGTCAAATTGTTAAAACCAAGAAGATACTTTAATATGTCATCAATACAATAACATAATATAAAAGCTATAGCTTTTTTCAGCATCAGTAATCAGTCAGAATTATCCCACTTTGTATGTTTTCTTTACTTTTTCAATTAAAAAAAGAATTATAGGTGCAGTTGAAACTCTCTGGAGCACCTGGGTGGTTCAGTCAGGTAAGCGTCCAACTCTTGATTTCTGCCCAGGTCATGATCTCAAGGTCATGAGATCAAACTCCTCTTTGGGCTTTCCACTGGGTGTGGAGCCTGCTTAAGATACTCTCTCCTCCCTCTGTCCCTTCCCCCTGACCCTCTCTCTCCCTCTCTTAAAGAAGGAAGAAAGGGAGGAAGGAAAGGGAAGGAACGAAGGTAGGAAGAAAGAGAGGGAGGGAGGGAGGAGGAACTAACTCTTTGTGAACCTTTTCCCTACTTCATTCAACTCTGTCCCCCTCAGGGGTAACCATTATCTTGATTTGGAGTTTTAATTCCCATGCATGTTTTTTGTATTTTGCTCTATATCTGTATGTCCCTTTAAATATACATTATTTAAATTCTTTCAAAATATTAAGTATATTATTATTTTGCACACTGAAAAATTATATGCAGATAGTATTAGATTATGTATATCATTCTGCAACTTACTTTCACTCATATATCTCTAGACTCATCCATGTTGATATCTACATATGTTTACGGCATTCTTTCTCATTAACTGAAATCAGTATGGATTATACTTTTTAAAATATATTTTTTCTTCCATTTCCAGATATATGGAAATTTTAAAATGCACCTTAAACAACATATGGGTTAATGCAATGGACTGGATGTGTTCCCACCACCAAATTCAGAGGCTGAAATCTTACCTCCCAACGTGATGGCATTAGGAGATAGGGCCTTCAGGATGTAATTAGAGTGGAGCTCTCATGAATAGGATTTATGCCTTTATGCAAGCCCCAGAGATCTCTCTCTCCCTCTCTCTGCCATGTGAGGATTCAAGACAACAGTCTACATAACCTAGAAGAGAGGGCCTTCTCTAGAACTATGCTGGCATCCTGGTTTGGGACATCCAGCTTCCAGAACTGTGAGAAATAAGTTTCTGTTCTTTATAAGCCACCCAGTGTATGAAAGCTTTTTTTTTTTAATGAAAGTTTATTGTAGCAGCTCAGATTGACTAAGGCAGTCAAAGAAATGTCACAATGAAAGTCCAAAGCTGTTTGGAAAAAATTGGAAATAACTTCAATGTCTATCAGAAGGAAGAAAGTTAAGTAAATTATGCTACATCCATAATATGGAAAATGATTCTAAGTCTTTAAAAATAATTTAGTTGTTCAAAAAATAATAATTTAGTTGTTCTATATATACTGACAAGGAAAGATTTCCAGGATATAAAAGAATATATAAAAAATATTTCCTTTCATGTTAAAATTTTTAATTGTGTCACATACATGTCAATGTATTTTAGAAAAACAGAAAACTGGTAACATTGAGTATCTTTGAAGAAGCAAATGGGTTTGAGGGAAATAAAGGGAGGTTTTTGTTTAATTGTCTTGTTGGAATTTTTAAATCGAGAATATATTCCTATATATATATATTTTTTTGGTAGATGAATTGAGGATATATGGGTAGACAAATGCTAGGCAAAAAAAAGTAGTCAATAAGAATGGACAAAGGAGGGCAGCCCCGGTGGCACAGTGGTTTAGCGCCGCCTGCAGCCTAGGGCATGATCTTGGAGACCCTGGATCGAGTCCCACGTCAGGCTCTCTGCATGATGCCTGCTTCTCCCTCTGCCTGTGTCTCTGCCTCTCTCTCTCTCTGTGTCTCTATGAATAAATAAATAAATAAATAATCTTTAAAAAAATATAAAAAAAAAAAAAGAATGGACAAAGGATCAGCTCCCAGAGCATACAGTCCAGTGAGAGCCAATTATACTATAAGCATTTTAAATGTTTTTAATTGGCATTCTTATGGCCTATGACTGTAACTGGTTTCTATTTTATTTATATTTTGTTTAATTAAAAATAGGAAAGCAAGACAAAGAGTTATAATAAACATACTCATACTCACTGACAGATCTCAAGGTTTTCGATCGGAGAAGACAACCACGAAAATTCAAACGCAGCACATTTAGACGCCACCTTTGCAAAGTAGACACTATATATTTATCTGTGATTATATTTTTTACTTTGGAAAAATCAATCTAAAAAGGATAAACAAAAGACATTAAGAAATAAGAAAGATCTTTTGCATGTAAAATTTTTTATATTTTTAAAGCATCAAGAAACAGGTTTCTTCATCACATCTCTTTTCACTTATTTCTTTGTGTTCATGATCATTCTGGAGTTTAATTACAAACAGATTTTTTTTTCATGGTCATTCCCATGTTTAATTACAAACAGATTCCAAATGTCCAGTCCAGGTCGACAGCTGGGAGGGCAGGAGTCTTGCATCTTCCCCACAACAGAGTTGATTGTTGTTGGAGTGGCTTGGCTACCCTGCCATCATCCCAGGTGAGCCCCAAGGCTGCCTGCCCCCCCACTCAGTCAATGAACCCATCCTGGGTTCATAAGGAACGTGTGCCTGCTTCTTTAGTCATGAGCAGAGACTGTATGTTAAGTTCTTCACTACAGAGAAGACAGTTTAGAGTGAGAGGTTTACAGTAGCCCTCTCATAACTCATAATTTGGAGAAGGGAGGTCTGGGGAAGAGACCTGAGTGTACCTAGCTAATCACATGAGATTTATGTAAACTCCGAGTGGCTAGGGCCAGTTAATTAATAACATTGATATTGTAGTATTAATAATGTCCTTCAGCTAAAAGATTAAGTTTATGAATTCCAATTTTTTAAAAATATTTTATTTATTTAAGAGAGAGAACAAGTGGGGGTGGGGAGCAGAAGGAGAGGGAGAAGCAGACTCCCCGCTGAGCAGGGAGCCCAACATGGGGCTCAATCCTGGGACTCCAGGATCATGAATTGAGCCAAAGGCAGACACTTAACCAACTGAGCCACTCAGGCACCCCTGAATTTCCAATTTCTCACTGCCTTCTGAATAAAGTTATTTTTTGTGCTAAAATGTTTGTTCTAGTTGTGCCACACTTGAGCACTCACGAATGAAGGTAAAACTAATAGAAGATAAAGGATAATTGTGGAGAGAGAAATTTGCTGAATATAAAGAAACTTAACTTCCTACCCAGGCTTTGTTCTTCACTGACATGTGCTTATATTTTCTCCAACTTTACCTCGTAAGATCTTGGGCAAAAGTAGCAAAAGTACTAGATTTTCCCACCAGGCTTCTGCAGGATATGTCCTGATCTTAATATTGTACATATTCTTTCTCCTTCTGATCATTTGGGCTCATTTTTTTTATTTTTTACAGGTTTTCCAAAGCAAAAAGTAATATTTCCAATCTGTCACATAAGAAATATTTATCACTTTAAACCAATGATAAATTTAGCAGTGAGTAGTCTATTTTAACAATCCCTTCAGATGTTTCTGATGCATTCTGAAGATTGGATATCACTGCCTTAAATTAAAAATAAACTTAAGACAGGAATATTAAATTTGGTGGCTAAGATGGGTTAGTTGAGACACGGGCACATTTTCCTCTTGCCATTGATGCACAAGGTGAGAGTGGAATAGTAAAGCGAAGAATGGGATGTCAAGATGTTGACTTGATTTATGAGTGGAGTGGTTCCTTAGTTTCTTTGTCTAAGTTTTAGAATTTATGTGGAACGGTTCCAGCCATCTATTCACAGGCCTGAGCATGTGATGTCATTACTGCTCGGTCATTAGCTATTAAGGAGAGGTGGTAAAGTCAGCTATTTACTGGACACTAGGTGGTTGGGAAAATGTTGCCACTGCAACACTGATTGATGGCAGAAATGATTACAGAGATTAAAGTATCATCCAAGAAACAGAAAAGACATCAAGGACAATTTATATCTATTTTTTGCTGTTGGCTGAGACCTCTCCCCAGTGTCTCATTGAAATGAGAAATTCTAGGTTATAAGAATGGTATAAAAAAATAGTATAAAAATGGTACAATGACAAGAGTAGTGTAGAGGTACCAGCCTAGAAGTCTATCCTAGAAACTGCCAGAGTGTATGTGTGTCTGTGTGCATGCAGAGACACTCAAGCTTTGTTTACATGTTGTATATTTTAGCCCTATTATATGCTCAGTTTTTTTCCCCATTACTCCATATTTTGTGCTACTTTATGTTTTTCAAACCAAAAATAAGAGCTAATATTTATTGAGTGCTGTCTACACACCAGGCTCCACAGTAAGCACTTTACTTGCATCTCCTCAATTTATGTCCACAGCATCCTGAGTTAGGCAACATTAGGTCTAACTCAGATATAATGGCAATATGTTTCCACCCAAAAAAGAATATTCAATTTGTTTCTGCCATTTAAATTAGGAAATACTAATAATCTCTCTCTTAAAAATAACATTATTATCTTTCTATCTTGTCCTTTGGGCTAGTGCCTGGACAAAAGAGAAACAAATGCACCTACTTTTTTGTGGTCGTATTGGGGGAACAGGGAAAAAAGTAGTCCCTAGTACAGTTGGCTTTATAGCTGGCTGTTCTCCTTTGAGAACTAGAATGAAGATAGCTTTGAGTCATGTCTACTTACACTGTTCCACAGTGAGCTTGCTTGTGTCATCAACATCCAGGAGTGGCAAACTTGACCACATATTACTAATTCTCTTAAAGTGAGGTAGTAGAAAATCTAAACAAAAGAAGAGAAATACACAATTTTGAAAATTATGTGAATTTAGGTGCAAATCTTCCACCTACCTTTTTTTGTTGTTGTTAATGACGATAATGTAAGCCATATGGTAGCAGCTGGGGCTCAAGTGCTGGAATTTTATCTGAACATAGGAATTTTATCTAAAGTACTAGAACTTATCTGATGATGCCTCTGATACAATGTGGTCTTTGCAACTGATAGTCACAGAAGGATGGGGAAGATAGGCAGATTTTCTGACTGCAACTGGCTTTCTGCTAGCAAATGAATCATTTTCCTAAATAGTAGCTGCTACATAGGAGACATTCAATGATTGCTTGCCAATCTCAACTAGATTCTTTTTCAAAGTTAAAGGATGCCTAGGAAAGGTCAATAAACCCATCTTGGCTTCTATTTCTGGAAAAATGGTAGACTAGAAGATCTGCAAATTCTCTTGATACAAAATATGAGTCAATGCTATAACAAAGCTTTTAAAGATTTCTTTAAAAATTTTTTAAATGTCAGCTTTATTGAGCTGTAATTGACATATAAAATTCAAGATATTTAGGCACCTGGATGGCTCAGTCAGTTAAGTGTCTGACTCTTGGTTTCAGCTCAGGTCATGATCCCAGAGTCTTGAGATCAAGTCCCACATCAGGCTCCATGCTCAGTGTGGAGTCTGTTTCTCCTCTGCCTGCTTGCGCTCTCTCTCTCTCAAATAAATGAAATCTTTTTAAAAAAATAAAAATTAAAAAATTAAAAAGATATTTAATGTGTACACTGTAGTTATTCGATGAACATATAGTGAAAGGATCCACTTTAATTGGCATTAATTAAAGCTAATTAATTAATGCTAATTAAGGTTAATTAATGTATTAATATGTCCATCACCTCACATATTTATCTTTTTTATTTTTGGCAAGAACATTTAAGTTCTACTCTCTTAGCAAATTTCAATTATACAACACAGTATTATCAACTATAATCACCATGTTTTACATCAGATCCTCAGATCTTATACATCGTATAACTCAAAGTTTGTACCCTTTCTCCCAGCCTCTCCCTACTTTCCCTACCCCACAGGCCCTGACAACTACTTTTCTACTCTCTAAAACAAACTTTTTTATAAAAATGTACCTGAGTTTTTAAGAAAGTAAAGAAAATATCCAGGCCCACAATCTTTGTAAATCCAGACTCATAGTAAGGTGTTCATGCTATAGTTGCTCTGGATAAAGGCACAGTGGGGATGGCTGCTGCTTTTCATGACAAACAGATTCAGATTTCACTGGCCATGGAAGGACAGAATAAGTTACAGGCTGTGTAAAGCTAAAAGTCCTAACTGCATCAGAGAGAGAAAGAGAAACAGAATTTGAAATGGGGAAATAGAGAGAGAACTCCTGGATCATTAAACAGAGAGGTTAAAACCACAACAACTACTACCTATTGGTGAGGAAAAAACTAAGGTACTTAGCCCGGGACAAAAAAAAATTCTCAAAGAATTTATAACCAAAGACTATCTATCACGTGGATTAGAATTTGAATTTTAATTATTTGTGGGGTAAATTTGAATTTATTACATTTGTAACTGGATTTTATATATTAACGTGCAAAGAGCTTCCAATAACCTAGTGGTAACTCTAGGAGATTTGACAGAAATAAATACCATCTCTCTAAAGAGACACATCCTCAAACCCTGCCTTATAGGATTCCTACAGATTAATCCCTCCTCCCAAAATGAGCTTTCAATAAAAATTACAAAACACATGAGGGAAAAAAAATCCAAGAGCCAACAACAGACAAAAAATAAATAGCTTCTTTAATCAAATTGTCAGAAAGTAATTATGAAAACATTAAGATGATAAAAGGCTTAGAAAAATAAATTCTTGAGAAAAGCTGTTGTCACAAAAGGACTGGACAGATTGATAAAGGAACCAAATAAAATTCATGGTTATTAAAAATATAATGATTGAAATTAAAAACTCAATGGATGAGTTAAATAAAAGGTGAAACTCAGCTGATATAAAATAATATAAAAGGGGTTAAGAGGCATTACATACCACAAAAAGGCCCAACATTCTATATATATCTTCGTAGAATTTCCAGAGGGAAATAATGGAGAGAATGGAATATAAACAAAATAAAAAATAAAACAGATGAAAATGAGAAGCAACAATTCTCCTGCTCAAGAAGCAAAAGAAATCCCAAACAGGAAAATCAAAAGATACAATGGCGTTGTAGTAAAATTGCAAAAGGCCAAAAGAAAAGGACAGCCTTAAATTCAACCAGATTATCTGGAAAGAATGCCACTTCACAAAAACCAGAAGTCAGCAGAAAATACTTCTCAGCCTCAGACACCACATGCAAATAAATAACAACTCAAGGATGAGCGTTAAGGAAAGGCACTCTGAGACAGAGATTGAGAGTTTATCTGCAATAGACCCTTCACAAAAGAGCTTCCACAGGACGTTGGAATCAGAAAGAGTGAGATGGAAACAGTAATGATGGGCAAAGAAATTAATTAAGTAGAGAGGTAAAGACATTAACCTTAAAAAACATATGACTAGTAGGGGATACGGAAACAAGCTGGGGTAAAAATCCTAGATAGTACTAATATTCGAAGACTGGAGAGAGTAATCAGTTAGTGTTTTAAATTCCAGTAATCATGAGGAAGAATGTATAGGTATGGGGATCCCTGGGTGGCTCAGCGGTTTAGCGCCTGCCTTTGGCCCAGGGCACGATCCTGGAGTCCCGGGATCAAGTCCCACATCGGACTCCCTGCAGGGAGCCTGCTTCTCCCTCTGCATGTGTCTCTGCCTCTTTCTCCCTCTATGTCTATCATGAATAAATAAATAAAATCTTTAAAAAAAAAAAGAATGTATAGGTAATAATTTTGACATAAATTCATACGTTAAAAATATTTAAGAGAAAGCACTGAAATTGTAGAAATAGAACACATATCCTCTAAAGCATAAAAATGGGAAAAAGCAAATTTTAAAATTTAATAAATAAAGGCAGGAAAGGAGAAAAGAAACATGTAAAAAAGAGGATAAATAGTGTAAAGTTAGAAGAGGATTATGAATCCAGGTATATCTAGTAACAATAAATTTAACAAAATTCACTGGTTAGAAAACAAAGATTATCCCTAATAATGTTTTTGCTTTAATGCTTTTCTCTCTGATTTACTAGAGCTATCAACTTCCCTTTCATCTGTCTTCATCATGTTCAATATTGTATTTTAGGTGGATTTTTTTTCACTTTAGATAATATTTATTCCCATTGTAATGAGAAAATTAAGGATGAAAGACTATACGAACCCCTCTCTATGACATGTAGACAGGTGTGATAGAGCAGGAATTCAGGTCTATTTTTTAATTAATTTTTTTTTTAAGATTTTACCCATTTATTTGAGAAGGCGGGGGGAGCACAAGAACAGCGAGAAGCAGCAGACTCCCTGCTAAGCAGGAAGCCTGATGTGGGGCTCAATCCCAGGACTCTGGGCTAAAGGCAGGTACTTAACTGACTAATCCAGATGCCCTTAATTTATTTTTTTAATTGAAATATAGTTGACACACAATGTTACATTAGTTTCAGGTGTACAATACAGGGATTTAACAACTCTATAGGGGCACCTGAGTGGCTCAGTGGTTGGGCATCTGCCTTTGGCTCAGGTCGTGATCCCGGGGTCCTGGGATCGAGTCCCATATCAGCCTCACTGCAGGGAGCCTGCTTCTCCCTCTGCTTATGTCTCTTTAAAAAATAATTAACTCTGTATACAATGCTATGCTTATCACAGGTGTAGGTACCATCTATCACCATGCATTGTTATTACAATATAACTGTATTCCCTATGCTGTGCCTTTTATTCCCCTGGTTTATTCATTCTGCAACTACAAGCCAATACATCCCATTCCCCTTCACCCATTTTGCCCATCCCCCCATGCCCTCCTCTCTGTCAACCATCATTTTTCTGTATTTATGAGTGAGTTTCTGCATTTTGTGGTGTTTTGTTTTGTTTTGTTTCTCCATTTAGGTGAAATTATATGATATTTGTCTTTCTCTGACTTCTTTCATTTAGCATAATACCTTCTAGGTCAATCCATGTTTCCCACATGGCAAGATCTCATTCTTTTTTTTATGGCTGAGTATTATTTCATTGTTTATGTATACCACATCTTCTTTATCCATTCAACTATCAGTGGACACTTAGGTTGCTTCCATATCTTGGCTGTTGTAAATAATCCTGCAATAAACACACGGGTTCATATATCTTTTTGAATTAGTGTTTTCGTTGGTAAATACCCAGAAGTGAAATGTTTTTTTCAAAGATTTTATTTATTTATTTATTCATGAGAGACAGAGAGAGAGAGAGAGAGAGAGAGAGGCAGAGACATAGTAGACGGAGACATAGCAGAGGGAGAAGTAGGCTCCATGCAGAGAGCCCAATCTGGGACTCGATCCCAGGACTCCAGGATCACGCCATGAGCAGAGGGCAAATACTCGACCACCGAGCCACTCAGGCGTCCCCCAGTAGTGAAATTACTGGATCATTTTTCTATTTTTAATTCTTTGCAGAACCTTCATATGGTCTTCCACAGTGGCTGCACCAAATTACATTCCCACCAACAGTGGGTTCCTTTTTCTCCACATCCTTGCCAATGGTTGTTATTTCTTGTCTTTTTTATTTTAGCCATTCTAACTGTAAAGACGTAATATCTCATTGTGGTTCTGGTTTGTATTTCCCTGGTGATTAGTGATGTTGAGCATCCTTTCATGAATCTTCTTTGGAAAAATCTCTGTCCAGGTCCTCTGCCCATTTTTAAACTGGATTACTTGATTTTTTGGTGTTGAGCTGTATAAGTTCTTTATGTATTTTGGAAATTAACCCCTTACTGGTTACTATCCCCCTTATATCATTTGCAAATATCTTTTCCCATTCAGTAAATTGACTTGTCATTTTATTGATGGTTTCCTTTTCTGTGCAAAAGCTTTTTATTTTAGTGTAGTTCCAGAAGTTTATTTTTGCTTTTGTCTCCTTGTAAGGAGACATATCCATAAATATGCAGCTAAGACTGATGTTTTGGGTTTTTTTTAAGATTTTATTTATCTATTTATGAGAAACACAGAGAGAGTGAGAGAGACAGAGACACAGGCAGAGGGAGAAGCAGGCTCCATGCAGGAGCCTGATGTGGGACTTGACCCCAGGACTCCAGGATCACTCCTTGGGCCAAAGGCAGGCGCTAAACCGCTGAGCCATCCAAGGATCCCAAGACTGATGTTTAAGAAATAACTGCCTTTATTTTTTCTAGGAGTTTTATGGTTTTGGATCTCACAGGTAGGTCTTTAATTTATTTTGAATTTATTTTTGTGTATGGCTTAAGAAAGTAATTCAGTTTCGTTATTTTGTGTGTGGCTGTCAAATTTTCCCAGAACCATTTATTGAAGAGACTGTTTTTACTCTATTATACATTCTTGCTTCCTTTGTTGTAGATTAATTGACTATATAAAGCATGGGTTTATTTCTAGGCTTTCTATTAAGTTCTGTTGGTCTATGTGTTTTAGTGCCAGTACCATACTGTTTTGATTATTATAGTTTTGTAATATATCTTGAAATCTGGGATTGTGATACTTCCAGCTTTGTTCTTCTTTCTTAAGATTGCTTTGTCTATTTGCGGTCTTTGGTAGTCCCGTACAAATTTTAGGATTATTCACTTCAGTTTTGTGAAAAATACTATTGGTGTTTTGATACAGATTGCATTGAAGCTCTAGTGTAGATACCTTAATAATATTAATTCTTCTAATTAATGAGCACAGTATATCTTTTCATTTGTTTGTGTCATCTTCAATTTCTTTCATCAATGTTTTATAGTTTTTGAAATCAGGTCTTTCACTTCTTTGGTTAATTTACCCCTGGGTATTATGGTCTTTTTGGTACAACTGTAAGTGGAATTGTTCGCTTAATTTTTCTTTCTGCTACTTTGTTATCAATATATAGAAATGCAATAGATTTCTGCCTGGGTGGCTCAATTAGTTGAGCATCCGACTCTTGATTTTGGCTCAGGTCATGATCTTAGGGTTGTGAAATCAAGCCCTGCATTGGGCTCCATGCTCCACATGGAGTGTGCTCAAGATTCTCTCCCTCTCCCTCTGGCCCCCACCCACCTGCATGGTAAATAAATAAATAAATAAATAAATAAATAGTAACAGATTTCTGTATATTAATTTTATAACCTGCAACTTATTCATTTACTACTTCTAATAAATTTTTGGCAGTCTTTAGGGTTTTCTATGCATAGTATCATGTCATCTGCAGATACTGACAGTTAAACTTTTTCCTTAACAATTTGGATGCCTTTTATTTCTTTTTCTTATCTGATTGCTACAACTAGGATTTCCAATACTGTGTTGAATAAAACTGGTGAAAGTGGACATCCTTGTCTTATTCCTAATCCTAGAAAAAAAAGTTCTCAGTTTTTCACCACTAAGTACAATGTTAGTTGTGAGTTTGCCATATATGGCCTTTGTTATGTTAAGGTATGGTCCCTCTAAACTCACTTTGTTGAGAATTTTTATCATGAATGGATGTTGAATTTTGTCAAATGCTTTTTCTACATCTATTAAGATGATCAGATGACTTTATCCTTAGTTTTGCTGATGTGGTGTACACATTCATTGATTTGCAAATATTAATCCTTGTATTCCCAGGATGAATCCTATTTGGTCATGTTGAATATCCTTTTAATGTATTGTTGAATTTGGTTTGCTAATATATTACTGAGGGGTTTTATTGGACCTATGTTCATTAGGGATGTTGGTCCATAGTTTACTTCTTTTTTATTTCCTTTGGCTTTGGTGTCAGGATAATGCTCACCTTGTGGAATATATCTAGAAGCTTTCCTTCCCCTTCTATTTTTGGAATAGTTTGAGAATATTAAACTATTAAATGTTTAGTAGACTTCACCTGTAAAGCCATCGGGTCCTGGACTTCTGTTTTGGGGGAGCTTTTTGATTACTGATTCAATTTTGTTACCAGAAATTGGTCTGTTCGGATTTTTTATATCTTCCTATTTCATTTTTGGAAGCTTATACATATCTAGAAATTCATCCATTTCTTCTAGGTTGTATAATTTTTTGGCATATAATTTTTGTTGTAGTCTGTTAAACTTTTTAAAAATAATTTCCCATTCAGTAAATTGACTTGTCATTTTATTGATGGTTTCCTTTTCTGTGCAAAAGCTTTTTATTTTAGTGTAGTTCCAGAAGTTTATTTTTGCTTTTGTCTCCTGTAAGGAGACATATCCATAAATATGCAGCTAAGACTAATGTTGCTTACTCTCTGTGTGTTTATGTGTTTCCAACTTTTTTCTTGTAAATAATTTCTATTTTCATACCACTATGTTAAAAAAGATGCATGACATGATTTTAATCTTCTAAAATTTATTGAGACTTATTTGGGGCCTAATATGTGATATATCCTGGAGAATGTTCTATGGGCACTTGAAAACAATGTGTTTCTGTTGTTTTGATGGGATGTTCTGTATTTATCTGCTAAGTCCATCTAGTCTAACATGTCATTCAAAGACCCTGCTTTCTTATTTATTTTATCTCTAGGCGATCTATCCATTGATGTAAGTAGGACGTTAAAGTCCCCTCCCTACTATTATTGTGTTACTATCAATTTCCTTCTTTATGTTTGTTAATATTTACTTTATATGTTGACGTCCTTCAGTGTTGAGTACATGGATATTTACAATTTTTAAAAAGTTTTTATTTATTTATTCATAGAGACACAGAGAGAGGCAGACACATAGGCAGAGAGAGAAGCAGGCTCACTGCAGGGAGTTGATCCTGGGCCCCTGAGATCATGACCTGAGCCGAAGGCTGATGCTCAACCACCTCTTGTTGGATCTATTTCAGGAGGATTTTTTAAAAGATTTTATTTATTTATTCATGAGAGACACAGAGAGAGAGAGAGGCAGAGACATAGGCAGAGGGGGGAGCAGGGTCCACAAAGGGAGCCTGCTGCGGGACTTGATCCTGGGACACCAGGGTCATGCCCTGGGCCAAAGGCAGGCACTAAACCACTAAGCCACCCAGGCATCCCTATTTCAGGAGGACTTTTAAAGCTTATCTGATATAGAGGGTTACTACATTACAAATAAAGAAAACAATTCAAACAATTCTCTAAAGATTTATAATAATTCTAAATGTGTAAGCCTCCAATAACACAGCCACAAAGATACAAGGAGAAATTGACAGATCCACAATCACAATGAAAAATTATATCAAATATCTTAATTGTTAATAAATCAGTGTGAGGAAATAAATCTTCCCTGAATTTTTCAGTGCTTCAAAAAAAGCTCTAGCCTCTGGAAGCACAGAAACTTCACTTCCTCCAAAGTTTCCTTTCCATATACCATGGGGATTAGATCTATAACTATTTGTCCACTTGTCTAGTTAATTTCTCTGATCTAAAATGTAGTAACACTTCTGTTGTTTCTGTAAGAAGGTCAAATGGTTATAGTTTGGCCTCTAGGTCAAGCTCCCAAAATGCTAGGAAGATCCCCAGTAATTTTCATGTAAAGGAGGTATGTGTCTCATTCAGGACCTGGAAGACATCTCTAGGTCATAAAAACTAGAGACACTGGGGCTACCTAGCCCTTGAAGAGGTGTATTTATGAGAAGTCCCGCCTCCCTCTTTTACCTACAAGGACCTATGTCATTATACTGAGTCCACCCAGACACTCAAGGATAAATTTATCAAGGATAAATTTATCATCTTAAGTCTTTAACTTAACCACATCCACAGAGACTCTTTTGCCATTTAAGGTAACATATGCTCAGGTTCTAAGGATTACGATATTAATTGTAATTGATATTATTAATTGTATTTGTTAAACTTCACTTCTTTTTTCTTTTTATTCTTTTTTTTTAATTTATTTTTTATTGGTGTTCAATTTACTAACATACAGAATAACCCCCAGTGCCCGTCACCCATTCACTCCCACCCCCCGCCCTTCTCCCCTTCTACCACCCCTAGTTCGTTTCCCAGAGTTAGCAGTCTTTACGTTCTGTCTCCCTTTCTGATATTTCCCACACATTTCTTCTCCCTTCCCTTATATTCCCTTTCACTATTATTTATATTCCCCAAATGAATGAGAACATATAATGTTTGTCCTTCTCCGACAGACTTACTTCACTCAGCATAATACCCTACAGTAAACTTCACTTCTTAAGCTGTGTGGTGATTACACAAGTATTCATTATATTTCTTTGCATGCCTAAAATATTTTAATAATCTCAGTTTTGAATAAAATACTCAGGAATAAGTTTAACTAAGGAGGTAAAAGACTAGTACACTGAAAACTATAAAGCATTATTAAAAGAAATTAAAGAAGACCTAACTTAAGTCCATATTCATAGACTAGAAGACATAATATAAATAAAAATAAATGGAACTAAGTTAGAATTTGAAGTCTACCAATGAACAAAAAAATACCAATAGGCCCACAGAGAGTTTTTACAAGAGTATCCTATCAAATATTCAAGGAATACGCAATGTTAATAAGAAAAATATTAAGATGTCAGTACTGCCCAAAGTGATCTATAGATTCAATTCAACCTTATGAAAATTCTAATAGTTCTCTTTTCAGAAATGGAAAAGCTGATCTTCAAATTCATATGGAATTGCAAGACGCCCCAAATAGTTAAAGAGTTTTCAAAAAGAAAAATAAAGTTGGAGAACCCACACGTCACAATTTTAAAACTTAACTACACTGCTACAATAATCAAAATAGCATGGTACTAGCATAAGGATAGACACAAAGACAAATGTAGTTGGATTGAGGGTCCATAAATAAACCTATACATCTATGGTCAATTGACTTTTGACAAGGATGCCAAGGCCATTCAATAGGGCAAAGACAGTCTCTTCAATAAATGATGCTGAGACAGTTGGATATCCAAATGCAAAACAATAAATTTGGATACCTACCTCATATGATTATAAAGTAGGTTAAATTACTCAAAATGGATCAACAACCCAATATAAGAGCTAAGAACTATAAAATTCTTAGAAGAAAACATAGGGGTAAACCTTTATAACTCTGGGTTTTGCAAGGGATTCTTAGATATGACACTAAAGGCATGATCAGAGAAGGAAAATATAAATCACATTTCATCAAAATTTAAAACTTTTGTGCAGGGACACCTGGGTGGCTTGGTGGTTGAGTGTCTGCCTTTGACTCAGGGCATGATCCTGGGGATCCGGGATCAAGTCCCACATCACGCTCCTGCGGAGAGTTTGCTTCTCCTTCTGCCTGTGTCTCTGCCTCTTTCTCTCTCTGTCTCACATGAATAAATAAATAAAATCTTTTAAAAAAAATAAAACTTTTGTGCATTAAAAGACTTTATCAAGAAAGTAAAAACTTTACCTTTTTGTCTACATGTACCATAAAGGAAAAAATATGCTACCAATTTAGTCAGCTATTGAAATGGCCAGGAATCACTGGAAAGGTACTATGGTGGATCAAATGGCCTGAAAACTATACTTGTACAGATTTGTAAATATATTTGTATATATTTGTGGGTTTTTTCTTTAAGTAGGCTCCATACCTAGTGTGGAGCCCAACACAGGGCTTGAAATCATGACCCTGAGATTAAGACCTGAGCTAAGATCAAGAGTTGGATGCTTTGGGCAGCTGGGTGGCTCAGCAACTGAGCATCTGCCTTTGGCTCATGTCATGATCCCAGGGCCCTGAGATCCAGTCCCACATCAGGCTCCCCACAGGGAGCTTGCTTCTCCCTCTGCCTATGTCTCTGCCTCTCTCTGTGTGTCTCCATGAATAAATAAATAAAATATTTAAAAAAAAGAAAAAAGAGTTGGATGTTTAACCAACTGAACCACTCAGGCAGCCCTACTTGTATATTATTTTTTTAAGAGAGAAGCATTATGAAAGGTTCTATGCCCAGAGGTAAAAGCAACCTGGAAAAGAGAAGCAGCAGCACAGAATAGCAGTAGAAGAGAGCCAAACTTCTGAGAGTATAAGAGATACAAAAACCTGTGTAAGAATTGTGTAAGAACAACTTAAAGGAGAGGGAGGCCAGGAAGTGAAGCCCTAAGGGCAGCAAACTGTATAGAACTAATGAAGACATAAAGTCAATAAAGGGAGCACCTCTAAGTACCCCCAACATATAGGCAGTGGACACAAGAGCACAGTTGCTCAAGGTGGACTGAGCCTTTATTCACTGGGCCTTTATTCCTCAGGCACCACTACTCCTGAAGGTTACTATCTTAGTTTCCTAAGGCTGCTGTAACAAATTACCACAAACTGAGTGGCTTAAAATATCAGAAATGTATTCTGTGACAGTTCTGGAAGCCAGAAGTCTGAAACCAATGTCAGCTGAGCCATACTCCCTTTGAAGGCTCAAGGGGAGGATCCTTCCTTGCCTCTTCCTAGCTTCTGGTGGTTGCCAGCATTCCTTTGGCATTCCTTGGCTTGGAGTTCTATCGCTCCAGTCCTTGCCTGTGTCATCACATGGCCCTCCCTCTTATGTGTATCTGTATATCTGAATATCTGAATCTCACTCTCCTTTCTCTTATGAAGATATGAGTTCTTACATTTAGGACCCACCCTAATCAAGCATGACCTCACCATAGCTAATTACAACTATTTCCAAATAAGATTACATTCTGAGGTTCTCCTTGGATGTGAATTTTGAATTTTGAGGGGATTACTCAACCCAATATAGCTCCTCTGAGTCTGTTTCCTCATCTACAAAACAAAGGTCTTTGATGAGATAGTCTCTAGAGGCCAATTCACTGAATACTGAAAATTTTGTGTTACTTTTATGATTTGTGGCCAGATAGTCAATACTAGGCTCCTAACTGTATTCCTATTATGTAATCTTTAATGTCACATTTTTTTTTTAGATTTTTAATTTATTTATTCATGAGAGACACACAGAGAGAGAGGCAGAGACACAAGCAGAGGGAGAAGCAGGCTCCATGCAGGGAGCCCGATGTGGGACTCGATCCTGGGTCTCCAGGATCATTCCCTGGGCCGAAGGCAGGCCCTAAACCGCTGAGCCACTAGGGCTGCCCTTTAATGTCACATTTAAAAGGTTTATTTTCTCCCTACCCAGTGATTATTTTCAGCTATGAATTTTAAAAGTATATTATTCATAACCAAAAGAAGTCCATACTTAATTGGATTGTACCTATCCTCTAGATGCAAATTCTTACATAAGTGGAGACACACTTTGAGAGGCATATATAGATTCTTATTTAGATAGTAAAGAAGAAAGGAGCTATTAGAAGACCACCTAAATGCCTTTTCCAAAATGTAGTTATTAATGTATTCACTAGTGAACCAATTCTCATTGCTAAGTACCTACCCTATTCTATGACAACCATACCTCACTAACTCCATAGAACTTTGCCCAGAAATATTTACAAGGCAGGTGTTCCACATCTCCATGTGGAATAATCTTTTGTGAAGAATTTAAGTGCAACTACCATGAACTTATACTTTCTCCTAGGGAGTCTTGCCATTGTTATATAATATATAGTGAGAGTTTAAAAACCTTCATATGTATTTGCACTTGGAAAAACTAGAACATAATTTCACAGGGAACATGGGCTGTTGCCAACATGAAACCCTGGGAAGAATATCAGGGCAAGTGAGTGTGGATTCCTAATTCAATTCCATAGATACTACGTGGTTGTTCTGTGTAAGACATTCTAACCAAAAAATCTGGTAATATGCGACAGAGAAAAAAGGGAAGTTATAAGAAAACCATAGGCCACTGAAACTGTATATAATTATGAAGTATGAGGCTACTCAATCATCCTAGGCAATATGTATCAGTTCTTCACTATGTGCCGGTGGCAGGGGGGGCAGTTGGATTTTTAAGAGAAGGAAGCACATTTAGTGGCCCGTGAAAAAACAGTGAAGTGGGCAAGAGGAACGAAAGCCCACATCACATGGGAAAGGAAGGGATGTCGGGTAGAGGATAAAAGAGGAGAGAAGAGCCTTTCACCCCTAATAGGGAGAGAACGAAACAAAAATAATTTACAAATGCAAGGAAGCCTACTTCTGCCCCTTGAAACGGGTCCTGAGAGTAACGATCCCAACTAAGAAATACTGAGGCAACTGCAAGAAGAGTCTTCCTAGAGTCTGAGACTTTTGACAACCCCTGCCGATCCTCACTCCTCCTAACTCATGTGGGGATGCCGGACACTTGGTATACTTGTGGTTCTTGGGATGAGGAGAGCATGAAATACCGACAGCAAACTGAAGCACCAGAAGCAGGTATCTGCATTTTGACCTCAAGTGATAGAACTAGGATCCATGGGAGGGTCAGCAGCCAACAGATTTCAGCTTTAGGTAAGGAAAGGCCTCCATAGGCTAGTCCGTGCTAGCACAAAGGCTCTACAACGCTAAGATTTTTGTCATTCTCTGCTCTCCGAAACAAGAGAGTACCAAAGGAAGAGACTTGACAATGCTTATGATGAGAACTAAACATATTCCGTAAGCCCCTGTGGTGTTAGATTGGGATTGGGGTGTCAGCACACGTGTTCACACAAGAACAGGGAGGAGGAGCTAAAATGGAGCGGACTGAGGAGGAGGGGTGCCTATGCACAGACTCTGATAGAACATTGGGCGTGTTACTGAGGGGACACAGACTCAGGGTGGAGAGGCCTGGTGGAAGAGATGAACTTCCTTCCAGCACAAAAATTCTAACATTTTATAATTCAGTGCCTCTGAGACAGATCAGCTCTCAAAGAAAAGAACTTCGTTGGGGATCCCAGGATGGCTCAGTCATTGAGCACCTGCCTTTGGCCCAGGGTGTGATCCTAGGGTCTTGGGATCGAGTCCCACGTCGGGCTCCCTGCATGAGGCCTGTTTCTCCCTCTGCCTGTGTCTCTGCCTCTCTCTCTCTCTTTCTATTCATTTATCATGAATAAATAAATAAAATATTAAAAAAAAAAAAAAGAAAAGAACTTCGTGAGAACTAAATCTATTCCCCAGCAATACCAACACACCCTACTTTTTTGTTAGATTGCCTGGATAGTAATGCATTTCATGTGGGAGTCTTGCTGCAAGAACAGTGGAAACCAAACAAAAATAAATCCAGACACTATTGGCACTAGAGGAAAAAAAGCTACAGTATAAATCTTCTAAATTAGACACAGTTCATGCATGACAGAGTTATGTGACAGCAAGCACCATCAAATAACAGCAAGACCTCCTCAGCAACTGGATAGCACTTAATCTACAAGATGCTTTTACACACATACTTCCAGGTCACCCTGCAAGGACTCTGTTAATGAGAAGCATAACCAAGAGACCATACCTGAGGGCTGGAGAAATGGAAAAGATCCTTTCCCTTGATGAAAAATAAAATATAATAAAAATTAAAAGTTCCCACTTTGGTCTACCATACATAATGGGCCTTCAGGTAGGCCTGTTAGTCTCTCCAAGAGCAAAGAAGAATGATGGAGAACGTAGATCTCTTCCTCTTTCTAAAGCCATTTAGTAGGGCTAACAAAGTAGGCATCTATACGGAATGTGGGTAGTTGTGTCTCCTAGAGGAGGGTGTTAGAACCCAAGCAAAGTTAGAGTCCACTTAGAAGGGCTCCCCAGTGCTGATGTCCACACTTCACTTGAGGAAGCAGGCATCCAAGTGAGGCAGGGAAGAGGGGTTTGGGCTACAGTAGGGAAGGGGCATGGAGTGGAATGTGGGAGCCCCAACAGTGTGAGAAGACCAGTTTGGCACAGGACTAGAGCCTAAGTGCATGGGAAAGTGGTCAGGTCAAGGAGTGGTGACACCAGGGGAAATAAAACAGGTGGTCACAACAGGGGGTGGAGGTAGAGTTTAGTGATATAAGAAGCTCATCTATCGGCATTTGAATGGCTCAGTTGGTTGAGTGTCAGCTCAGATCATGATCTCAGGGTCATGAGATAGAACCTCACATTGGGCTCTACACTCAGTGCAGAGTCTACTTGAGATTCTCTCTCTCCCTCCCCCTCTTCTCTCTCTCTCTCTCTCTCTCAAATAAATGACTACATCTTTTTAAAAGAAGAAGAAGAAGAAGAAGCAGCAGCTGCTGCTGCTCATCTATTTACTCATGGGATCAGGGACTAGCCTGTGTGAAATGTCAATATCAAAAGACTGTAAGGGGGTATTTGCACAGGAAAGGAGGCCACAGCAATGGGATTTTAGTACATATAAGGAGGGGGTAGACAGATCAAATAGGTAAAAATATTAGGAAGATGAGAACCAGGCTTCTCACTCTAGGACAGATAGTTACAAGTATGGAAAAGAAGACTTTAGTGAATTTTGTAGTGTTAGATTGGAATTGGTGGGCAATCATGGTTTTTAATGTACATAATCTGATAGACAGGTGAGGCTGAGTGGGAAAACCTTCCCTTGAAGCTCATGGAGAGTGAATTTTTGAACCAAATCAAGGTACTGTTTGCAAGAAAGAGGGGGAGATATTGACTCTTAAGTAGCAAACATCCTTCCAGTCATTGCCCAGTAGATAGTTTATCAAAGTAGAAAGCAAACGTCTTTGACTCCAGAGCATTTTCTCCAATTCTTTGAATCCCTGGGTGTTACCCACAAACCTATAGCAACTAACCTAGAGTGATCCCCTAGAAGTCAGCAAACTTTTTCTGAAAAGGACCAGATAGTAAATATTTTAGACTTTGTGGAACAAGAAGCAATGTTCTAAACTCTTTGAGCAACTGTTCACCACAAGGTAAATGGTCTTTTTTTTTTTTTACCTTTTTTTTTTAACATTTAACATTTGAAAATTAAAAAAAAAGAAAAAAAAAACATATTCTTAGTTCAAAGTCAACACAAAGACAGGGGCTAGATTTGTTCCTCAGGGCATAGTTGGCCAACCCTGCTGTAGACCACCCACATCCCCCACATGCCTGTGATGGGTCTAGCTTAGATGCTCTCTGGGGACCTAATGTGCCAAATCTATGGCATCTGCAAGAATCCTTGGGGGCAAGCCAAACTTTTAAACCTACTTAATTCTTGTTATCCCTGCTGAGGGCAACCTATGTCCTGAAGCACCCATTTCATCAGAATAAATAGAGCCAAAGTTAGGAACAAAAAAATGAAAATTCCCAAGAGATATTTTTGGTGACACTGTATTTGCCTCAAAAGGGCCAGTTTTCACAATTCTCAGATAGTAAAAGTAAAGTTCTGTTAGAATGTGAATGTATTTAAGCCTTCACTTGTAATGTAGGTCACTGTAGGCAGTTTGGGCATAAGCATTTTTAAATGTCACGGTAAACCTCTAGGGTCCATTCCACCATTGACTGTCTACCACTGGGAGTGTTTAGTATTGGTTTGGTCTTAGTCTAGTTATGTTTAGTATTGGTAGGACTATTCACAAACATTACATCTTGTATCAACTCTATCCCCAATATCCCCAATATATTATCAGGAAAATCAAAGAGTAAATTACCTGCTGTAGGTTACACAGTGTCTCAGCTTGGGTTGCTACAACAAAGTACCATAGACTAGGTGGCTTAAACAACAGGCATTAGTTTGTCACAGTTCTGAAGACAAGGAAGTCCAAGATCAAGGTACTGACAGATTTGGTTCTTGGTAAGGTCTCTCTTTCCTGCAGACAGCTGCCGCCTTTTGTTTTGTTTTGTTTTTTAGATTTTATTTATTCATGAGACACACAGAGAGAGGCAGAGACACAGGCAGAGGGAAAAGCAGTCTCCATGCAGGAAGCCCGATGTGGGACACAATCCCAGGACCCCGGGATCACGACCTGAGCCAAAGGCAGATGTTCAACTACTGAGCCACCCAGGTACTCCAACAGCTACCTTCTTGCTGTGTCCTCACATGGCTGAGATAGGAAGCTCTGGTATCTCTTCCTCTTCTAAGGACACTAATTCCACTATGGGGGCCCCAATCCTCATGACTTCATCTAAACCTAATTACCTCCCCAAGGCCCCACTTCCTAATACCATCTCACTGAGAGTTAATGCTTTACCATATTAATTTGGTGGGGGAACAAACATACAGCCCATAACATGCAGTTATCCAGAGCTGGGATTCATACTCTGGTTCACAAGATTCATTTCCTTTATACAAGTTCCAGAGAAACCTTACACCATTTTAGAATAGTAGATTCTACTATTCTATTCTACTATTCTATAATAGTAGTCCTGCCTGACTGCCATCCTGCCAAGAATAGAATGAGTTTATTTATCTGTAAAACACCTTTCAGCATAAAATTCAATCTTCACCATCTGAACTCTATTTTTAACATTTTCCCAAATGCTCATAATTATTGGACATTTTCCAATCATAAACTACTTGACATTATGTAATGATGATTTTCTTTATTTTTGCTGACAGATTTTTCTAAGATATTCATGACAAAATTCTCCAAGCATCCATTTACTTGAAGACAGAATTTGTTCAAAAGCAAACCTCTGTTGTTTAATGAAGTCATTTTCTTCACCCAAAATAAAAATGAAACTTTGACCAGTACAACAAGGTCAGGTTTTTTGTTCCTTGTTTAAACTAACCATTCCTTTTTGCACAACATCTAGTATCAAAAAATACAACAACACTTCAACTTCTAAATACTTAGAGGACAATTTAACCACATCCCATTAGAAACAGAACTCCTAAGAGTAAAGCACTTAACAATTAAACAATCTGCTTCCATGGCTAAATTGCATGTTATGTTTAAACTTAATCTTTAAAATTTTTAAACATTAATATAACACTGGGCTATTCTTAGCAATTATCTTGTTCTGCTTACACAAAGTAGGGCTTTTTATAAAAGTTATTTTTTATTTTTAATGCAGTATTTCTGATGCATAAAATGGTAGATATTCTAAAAATTCTTAAAAATAAAAATTCTTCTCATGTATAGAGAATTTGAAGGGAAAAATAATTCATATCTAAGTTTTTCACTCTAGTTTTCCCTATCTTAAACTTATCCTCAAAAAAGATACATGATCCCTAGAAGACAATATCCTAAAAACAGTTCTATATGTTTCCCAAATGCCATTAAAATACTGGGGATCCCTGGGTGGCTCAGCAGCTTAGCACCTGCCTTCGGCCCAGGGCATGATCCCAGAGTCCTGGGATGGAATCCCACATCGGGCTCCCTGCATGGAGCCTGCTTCTCCCTCTGCCTGTGTCTCTGCCTCTGTGTGTGTGTGTGTGTGTGTATGTGTGTGTCTCATGAATAAATAAATAAAATCTTTTTTTAAAAAGGTCAAAATACTGTTTAGCTTCCATATGGGTCTGAGCCATGGTGGTGATAGTCCAACACTCAAGCACTGGATCCCAGGGACATATAAACCAATATTTCTGTAAGTGTTCCTCAAAATATTAAAAAATATTTTGTAGGGGAAAAAATGATTGCATGGCCAAATAAGTTATGGAAATTCTGATCAAAACCAAGTAAAACATTATGAAACATTTAAGCACATAAAGAAAGAAAGAAATTGATAAAAGTACATATCCACTAAGTTAATTAAACAAATATTACCCTTTTAGAAACTAAAGAACTTTTCTTTAGGACCCTCTTCATACCTACAAAGACAATGACATTAACCTTTTACTATGGACCTCACTGTGCTTTTTGTTTGTTTTTTTAATGAAAATTCTCTATCTCCCAGCTTCCAGGATATCAATTATCCATTCTTGTTTTTCCTTAATTCTCCATTCCTGGTTCTCTGCTCCGTCCATTTGTCCCTATATCAGTCTAAAGAAACAGAACCAACAGGAGATATCTATCAACCAATGATGATAGATAGATAGATAGATAGATAGATAGATAGATAGATAGATGATAGATAATAGATAATCTCCAACCTCTTATGATGGTTCAACTCAAGATTTTTCAACTTTACAATGGTTGAAAGCCATATGCATTTAGTAGAAACTGCTTCAAATTTTGAATTTGGATTTTTCCCCTAGCTGTGTGATATGATCCTAGCAGCAAGCCACAGCTCCTAGTCAGCCATATGATCACAAGGCTAAACAACCAATATACTTACAACCATTCTTTTTTTAAATTTCAGTATAGTATTGAATACATTGCATGAGATATTTAAAATTTGATTCTAAAATAGGCTTTGTGGTCGATGATTTTGACCAACTATAGGCTAATGTAAGTGTTCCAAGCATATTTAAAGTAGGCTAGGCTAAGCTGTGATGTTCTACAGGTTAGGTGTATTAAATGCATTTTTAACTTATGATATTTTCAACTTATGATGAGTTTATTGGGACATAACCCTATCATAAATTGAGAAAGATCTGTTCACACGTATGTGTGTGTGTGTACATCTATCTATATATTTTTTAAGTTTTTTTTTACTCTAAGAAATTGGCTCCCACAATTATGGAGGTTGAGAAATCCAAGATCTATAGTCAGCAAGCTGGAATCCCAAGAGATCCAATGGTGTAGATTCTGTGTGAGTTTGAGGGCCTGAGAAGCAGGAAAGGCAATGAATAGTATAAATTCCAGTGCTAGTCTGAGTCAAAAGGCAGGAGAAGACTGATGTCCCACTCAAAGACAGTCAGATATGGAAAGAAATCTTTTTTAGTCGACTTTTATTGTAGTCAGTCCTTCAATGGATTAGATGATACCTGCCCACACTACGGCAGTGAGGCGTGAGGGTGAGGGCCATCTGCTTTGCTCAGTGTACTAATCCAAAAATTAATCTCAGTTAGAAGCATCCTCACATACATAACCAGAAATAATGTTTAGCCAAATATTTGGGCACCTCACAGCCTGTTCAGGTTGACACATAAAAGTAACCATAACAGTCTCCAGTTGGCTTCCCTGCCTTTTCTCAAATTATGAGTATTCCCTAAGACTCACTCTTTGGCACGAGCAAATTTTTAAAAATTCTCTCCTTCAAAGAGTTCATTCATTCTGAGGGTTTATATGATGTTTTATTTATTACAACTATCTAAACAAAAATTTTAATGCTGTACTTTCACTAAGAAGGGAAAGGAAGCTGTACAGAGGTAGAAATTTATATTTGTTGTGCATTTCCTCTGTGCTATGCATTTCATTTTAACTATTACATGTCCTTTATTATCTTGGTTTAAAGAAGAAGGGACCTATCTCCACACCATTTTCTAGTTCTACCTGGATTTAATTACAAGATACCCAGTTAAATTTGAATTTTACATAAAAAAGAAATAAATTTTTGAAGATTTTATTTATTGAGAGAGAGAGAGAGAGAACACAAGCAAGGGAAGAGGAAGAGCAGAGGGAGAGGGATAAGCAGGCTCCCCACTGAGCAGGGAGCCCGACTTGAGGCTCGATCCCAGGACCCTGAGACCATAAACTAAGCTGAAGACAGACGCTTAACCGACTGAGCCACCCAGGCTCCCCAAAATGAATAAAATTTTAATATAATTACCACATAGTGTATAGGACAAACTTAAACTAAAAAAAGAAAAGAGGGGCACCTGGATGGCTCAGTCAGTCAAGCATCTGCCTTCAGCTCAGGTCACGATCCCAGGGTCCTGGGATGGAGCCCCATCTTGGGCTCTCTCCTCAGCGGGGAATCTGTTTCTTCCTCTCCTGCTGCTCATTCTCCTGCTCATGCTCTCTCTCTCTCTCTCTCAAATAAGTAACATCTTTTTTTAAAAAAGAAAAGAAAGAAAGAAAAGAAAACAGGGCACCTGGGTGGCTCAGTTGGCTAAGTGATAAACTCTTGATTTCAGCTCAGGTCATGATCTCAGGGTCTTGGGATTGGGTCCCAGGTTAGGCTGCATACTCAGCGAAGAGGCTGCTTAAGGAAGGATTCTCCTTCTTCTCCCTCTGCCCCTCCCCCACTCATGCTCACTCCCTCTCTCTCAAACAAATAATTCTTTTAAAAAGAGAAGACAGTTTTATCTGAAATTCAAATTTAACTGAGTACCTTGGGTTTTTTTTTTTTTTTTTTTTTTTTTTTTTTTTTTTTTTTTTTTGAGAGAAAGAGAGAGAGCACACATGCATGTGCCAGGGGGTGGGGCAGAGGGAGAGAAGTAATCCCAAGCAGGCTCAACTCCCAGCGTGGAGCCTGATTTGAGGCTTGAGATCATGACCCCAACTGGAATCAAAAGCCTGATGCTGAATCTACTGAGCCACCCAGCCCCCCTACATCTTGTATTTTTATTTGCTAACTCTGACAACACCTGTATTGGGGTTCTGCATTGCTTGCACTGGTCCTCCCTCTCCCTTAGCCCTGCATACAGACCCTCAGTGCCTGTCTGATGACCTATGCCTGATGAAAATAAATGTCCTGCCATCACCAATGTCATTACATGCCAACAACTTCTATACCGTCATCACTGTGCTCTACCCACTTACAGGAATCTCACCAGGTTGGAAACCTTCCATTTTCACCACCGGGCCTGACTGTGGCCATTTGGCCAAACTCTCTGAAGATTTCATAAGATTTCTTATGATAAGCAGCTATGGAACAGTTTTCCCATCACTCCACCCAGAGCTTACACCACCCTGGCTCCTGATTGAGTTTCCCACCAGCATACAAACCACTCCCATCTTCCATATAATATGAGGTCTTGTGGGAAGAGGGAAAATGTGGATATAAAACTGATAAAAAGCAAACCTTGAGAGGCATGTTATAGCTCAGAGCAGCAGAATGAGCCCCAGAAAACTATGTAGATGAGATTTGTGTTCAACATTTTTTCAACATGGATAAAGCTGTAAGCATTATGTTTATCAAATCAGTGAATTCCACAAGGCTGGATGACATAGCTAACTCACAGACTTTTCGAATTAGAACCAAAATCAACAAGATGAAATTAAACAGGAATAACAGGAACTGCTGTGTTTAGATTGAGAAAAGCAGTGACATAAGGTAGAACTGTGGCCAGCAGTTCAGATAAAGAAAACCTCAGCATTTTGGTTCAACACAAGTTCAAAGATGGGCATTATGTAGTAGAGGGAAAAAAGAAGCCTTAGATTCAAACAAACACTATCTCAATACCTGATTTCCCTACTGAATTCCTGTGACCCAGGTGTCTCTCTCCTCATTGCAAAATGGGTGTAATACCAAACTCACTAAACTGTGAGAATTGACAAGATAACATACATTAGGCATGTCACACCACTTGAAGGATATTCGACTGAAGCATTAATTTTTGTTTTGTTCTCTTTACTAAAGGAGTCCAGAAGAAATGTGAAGACAAGATGTGCGGCCTAGTATTTGAGTCCTCTAACGGCATTTACATGGCAGGGCCAAAAGCAAAGATTGCCAACCACCAAAAGCCAAAAAAAAAAAAAAAAAAAAAAACCCACAAAACACCTAGCCTCAGAGAGAGGAATTGGATTAATCAATGAAAAGCATTGCTGGTGAATGGAGGGGTTTCTGAGACTTAGACAAAGATTTGGGCTCATGGCAGACACTTGTGTCACATTCACATGCAGACCCTCTTAAGAGGTGGTACACCCTCAGATGGGAGCCGCTGGAAGGCCAGAGCAACTGACCACTAAGTAACCTGCATTGATCACCACAGTAGAGGTCCCTGCACCGAGACTTGGCTCAGAAACCATGGACCCTCCTGCCTTTAAGGAACAGAGTTAATTGGCAGGAAGCACATGTGTGGAGGCTAGTGCGGGCTCAAGTCCAGTGCTCTTCTTGAGTACATGGGCTGTGAGAGACTTCTAGGATTCCTGTACAACTAAGGAGCAGCAGCTGGGTGGTGGTAGGGGTGGGGTGGTGATTAGGATTGAACTTCACCATTGAGATTGATTTTACTGGCTGCCAAATGAGTGGGCACATGGAGCACATTGACCTGATGTAGGAGGATAAATAAATATGACATTTATTTTCATCCACTATTAGTGAGTATAATTCACACTCTCTACAAAATCGAAAAGGCTTGTTCAGAGTAACTGAAGCCAAACCCAGCCATACCACTGTGATTTAACCTACTTCTCTATCATTTCTTTCATTTGCAAAAAAGAAAAAGAATACTTCATTCACAAAGCCCTGGAGAGGACTGTACGAGATAACTTGTAAGAAACATCCCAGCAGAATTCTTAGTGTAGTGTGGTTGCATTTTACACAATTTGAACTCTGTAGATTTAGAATAGTGCAATTAAGATATAAGCCTCAGTATATGGCAAAAATTTGAAATAATGTGAATCCCATTTTACATTTATTTCATGTGAAAAATGCATCTTGAGTTGGCATCATTTGCTAATCACTAATTGAATATGGAGAATAAAAAAAAAAAAGAAGTCAAAGATGCCCCCCCTGCCCCAAGTTCTAATTTGGGTGACAAATGAGAGTATTGTTTCCCAAGAAAGGCCAGGAACATGATGGGGTGGAGAAAAGTCTTGTAAAGGCAGTGGGAAGGTGATGTCTTTTTTTTTTTTTTTTTTAATTTATGATAGTCACAGAGAGAGAAAGAGAGAGAGAGGCAGAGACACAAGCAGGCTCCATGCACCGGGAGCCCGACGTGGGATTCGATCCCGGGTCTCCAGGATCGCGCCCTGGGCCAAAGGCAAGCGCCAAACCGCTGCGCCACCCAGGGATCCCAAGGTGATGTCTTAAAGTTAGACTTACTAGGTAGTAGACATTGTGCAAGGAACATCCAGGTGGAGTTACTTGTCAGGCATTGCTGATAATGACCTGGGTCTCAGAATAGAAATCTCTCTGTAAACACTCGTAAAACAATCAATGTGATTCATCATATCAGCAAGAGAAAAACCAAGAACCATATGATCCTCTCACTAGATGCAGAGAAAGCATTTGACAAAATACAGCATCCATTCCTGATCAAAACTCTTCAGAGTGTAGGGATAGAGGGAACATTCCTCAACATCTTAAAAGCCATCTACGAAAAGCCCACAGCAAATATCATTCTCAATGGGGAAGCACTGGGGGCCTTTCCCCTAAGATCAGGAACAAGACAGGGATGTCCACTCTCACCACTGCTATTCAACATAGTACTGGAAGTCCTAGCCTCAGCAATCAGACAACAAAAAGACATTAAAGGCATTCAAATTGGCAAAGAAGAAGTCAAACTCTCCCTCTTCGCCGATGACATGATACTCTACATAGAAAACCCAAAAGCCTCCACCCCAAGATTGCTAGAACTCATACAGCAATTTGGCAGCATGGCAGGATACAAAATCAATGCCCAGAAGTCAGTGGCATTTCTATACACTAACAATGAGACTGAAGAAAGAGAAATTAAGGAGTCAATCACATTTACAATTGCACCCAGAAGCATAAGATACCTAGGAATAAACCTAACCAAAGAGGTAAAAGATCTATACCCTAAAAACTATAGAACACTTCTGAAAGAAATTGAGGAAGACACAAAGAGATGGAAAAATATTCCATGCTCATGGAATGGCAGAATTAATATTGTGAAAATGTCAATGTTACCCAGGGCAATTTACACATTTAATGCAATCCCTATCAAAATACCATGGACTTTATTCAGGGAGTTAGAACAAATTATTTTAAGATTTGTGTGGAATCAGAAAAGACCCCGAATAGCCAGGGGAATTTTAAAAAAGAAAACCATATCTGGGGGCATCACAATGCCAGATTTCAGGTTGTACTACAAAGCTGTGGTCATCAAGACAGTGTGGTACTGGCACAAAAACAGACACATAAAAAAAAAAAAAAAAAAAACAGACACATAGATCAATGGAACAGAATAGAGAACCCAGAAGTGGACCCTCAACTTTATGGTCAACTAATATTCAATAAAGGAGGAAAGACTATCCACTGGAAGAAAGACAGTCTCTTCAATAAATGGTGCTGGGAAAATTGGACATCCACATGCAGAAGAATGAAACTAGACCACTTTCTTTCACCATACACAAAGATAAACTCAAAATGGATGAAAGATCTAAATGTGAGACAAGATTCCATCAAAATCACAGGCAACACCCTTTTTGAACTCGGCCACAGTAACCTCTTGCAAGATACATCCACGAAGGCAAAAGAAACAAAAGCAAAAATGAACTATTGGGACTTCATCAAGATAAGAAGCTTTTGCACAGCAAAGGATACAGTCAACAAAACTAAAAGACAACCTACAGAGTGGGAGCAGATATTTGCAAATGACGTATCAGATAAAGGGCTAGTTTCCAAGATCTATAAAGAACTTATTAAACTCAACACCAAAGAAACAAACAATACAATCATGAAATGGGCAAAAGACATGAACAGAAATCTCACAGAGGAAGACATAGACATGGCCAACATGCATATGAGAAAATGCTCTGCATCACTTGCCATCAGGGAAATACAAATCAAAACCACAATGAGATCCCACCTCACGCCAGTGAGAATGGGGAAAATTAACAAGGCAGGAAACCACAAATGTTGGAGAGGATGCGGAGAAAAGGGAACCCTCTTACACTGTTGGTAGGAATGTGAACTGGTGCAGCCACTCTGGAAAACTGTGTGGAGGTTCCTCAAAGAGTTAAAAATAGACCTGCCCTATAACCCAGCAATTGCACTGTTGGGGGTTTACCCCAAAGATACAGATGCAATGAAACGCCGGGACACCTACACCCCGATGTTTATAGCAGCAATGGCCACAATAGCCAAACTGTGGAAGGAGCCTCGGTGTCCATCAAAAGATGAGTGAATAAAGAAGATGTGGTTTATGTATACAATGGAATATTCCTCAGCCATTAGAAATGACAAATACCCACCATTTGCTTCAACGGGGATGGAACTGGAGGGTATTATGCTGAGTGAAATAAGTCAATTGGAGAAGGACAAACAGTTTATGTTCTCATTCATTTGGGTAATATAAATAATAGTGAAAGGAATATAAGGGAAGGGAGAAGGAATGTGTGGGAAATATCAGAAAGGGAGACAGAACATAAAGACTCCTAACTCTGGGAAACGAACTAGGGGTGGTGGAAGGGGAGGAGGGTAGGGGGTGGGGGTGAATGGGTGACGGCACTGAGGGGGGCACTTGACGGGATGAGCACTGGGTGTTATTCTGTATGTTGGTAAATTGAACACCAATAAAAAATAAATTTATTAAAAAAAAAGAAATATCCCTGTAGATAAATAGATTTGGAAGCCATGAGTAGACAACATACAACCTAGAGCGTGTCTTTGACATCACCCAGAGATTGAGAATGTAGTGAGAATAACAGAGAAGCAACGATAGAGCCCTTACCAACACCATCATATCATATAAGAAGTGAATGGGAACACATTTCCCTAAAGGAATCTTAGAAGAAATGATCAGAGAGGTGGACAGAAAGCCAAGAGGGAGTGTGCTCACTGAGGCTGAGTTTAAGAGATAGATTTAATGCTAAAGACATTGTCATCCACATCAGGTCACAGAAAGGTCAATAAAATCATGAAATTGTCATTAGGTGTTGAAGGCCGATGCTAAGCCTAGCTCCACAACTTCAGTGAAAACATGGGAGCGAAGATGGCCTGCAGGAATGTCCAATACCAAGTATTAAGCAAAGTAACACTTATCCTGGATGCTGTACCAACTAGGTCACACTTGGGATACTTTTTCCAACTCTAGGTACTATTGAGTGTTATATACTAATTAGAGGAGGAAGCCGTTGTACAGGTAAGAGTAGACAGGCAACAAGATTAGGTAGTAGAAATGGAAGATAAATTATAAAATTCAAGGCAAAACAAACAGGTCGTATCATGGGGAAATGATAAAGACAAAACAAAGAGGCACAGGCAGAAATATGGTGATTTACATTCTTTTTTTTTTTTAGTTTTTTTTTTAATTTTTTTTTAAATTTTTATTTATGATAGTCACAGAGAGAGAGAGAGAGAAGCAGAGACACAGGCAGAGGGAGAAGCAGGCTCCATGCACCGGGAGCCCGATGTGGGATCTGATCCAGGGTCTCCAGGATCGCGCCCTGGGCCAAAGGCAGGCGCCAAACCGCTGCGCCACCCAGGGATCCCTACATTCTTTTAACTATGATGCTGACAGTAGCCAGGAACACAGGGGGAATCAGACCCCATGGGGCGAGGGTCTGAGAACAGGGCATTCTTCACTTGCTATTGCTTTGCCAGAGGACTCCATGATGCAAACAGCATTATGAGAATAGCCACAAGCTAAAAAGGAAACCATAAATGGCGCAGAGCCTTAGGTGATCTCCCTTAGCTGGGAGAGAAAGCTTTCCATGTAAAAGTCTTAACTTGAACCTAGGTGTTCAAGACACACTTTGGGCTGCTGCTTCTCCTACTGATTCTTATCTGACTCAGTGTTAAGTAATAAATCATGTGAGTGAATAACATTGCCTTATAGAGTTTTCTCTTACGTTACTGCTTGAAGGAAAAACCTCAGGACCAGGATAAGGAAGGAGCTCAGTGATGAAGTGATGAACCATCACAAAGTGATGCAGGCAACCTATACCTACAAGCTCCCCTGCCCCTCAAAGGACTGGGCCCACTCAGAGTGGGGAGAACACGTGGACCCTTCCATGAGGAACCAACAAATAGAGAATTCTCGGAAGGTGTCAACCAAGAAATTCTCAGAAGTGGGTCTGGGGAGGGTTGAAACTAGAAAATGTCATAAAAGAAAACACAGTTGACTGAACTGGGAATGTGTAACCATCAAAGGACCACAGAATCAAGTTATATTTTAAATAATTGACAAATGTGGTCTTAATCCTCATGGATGCAGGAAAGGAATGAGGGACAGAAAGTACTGGGGAAGCTGCTTTTTCTGATAAGAGGAACAGCTTTATAATTATCCAATCCTTCCCCAAATGGAACAGAATAACCTCAAAGTCAACAGCCTCTTCAACACAGAAAGTGTTAAGCCGGAAGCAAGATAAACTTTACTGTTAATGGAGATTTTTCATCATTCCCTTGGCCATCTGGAAGCACTTCGGTAACACTACATGCCTCTCTCTCTCCAACCCTCATGCCTCCTCAGGGGAAGAGCAGGGATAAACCAACTGAAGAGTTTGGAAAAAAGATCCAGGCCTATAAGTCAACTCCTGCTCTGCTCTGCCCTGACCTGAATGCAAGATGCCTGCAGCTGGCCGCTCTCAGTAGCCTGAGGAAGGTCTGCAGTTGTCCAGCCATGTAGGGACTGAGGGTAAGTTTATCTAATTCAGATCACCTTGGTAAATGATCTTAATCCATATTTTCCTAGCAGCTGTATCAGATTAATATTTAGATCTCCATCAACTTTTCTTTTTTTAAAGATTTTATTTACTTATTTGAGACACAGAGAATGGCACAGACATAGGCAGAGAGAGAAGCAGGTTCCCCACAAGGAGCCCGATGTGGGGTTCCATCCAGGGACATCTGGGTGGCTCAGTGATTGAGCATCTGCCTTTGGCTAAGGGTGTGATCCCAGGATCCATCTGTCAACTTTTCAATTGGTTGCAAACTCAGACAAGGAAAAGATATTATGATATTGCTTCTAAAACCTCCTATGTATCTATGAGGAATATTGTCCTGGGAAAAAGTTTGGACACATTCTAAAGTTGTTTTAAATGTAGGATTCTATGACTTTAATGACTCTTCAGGTACTCCTAGGACTTTCTAACTTAATGTCTTAATGACATTGCAAGTTCAATGAATCTAAAATTAAATTTCTCTTCCCCCCAAACCAGCTCACTCTTGCAACACACTCCACATTGCTGCATATCAAAGGTACAACTGGCCTTACATTGATTCAGATTAAAAAGGTTAAAGTTCCCAAATGGTAGAGAAGTTGAAAATATCCCTATCATAGTTGCAAATCAGTACCAATATCAGCAAGTGGTTGTCAAAAGCCCAACTCTGATTGCCAAGATTTAGTGAAAGTGTAGAGAAGAGAGGGCCAAAGTCAACATCCAGAGGTGCCATCAGGGGCCTGAGGGGTGAGGGGAGGGTGAGAAACTTATCATGAGGGCAAAGAAATAATTCACAAAGGAGATAACTAGGAAATGCCATGCCCCAGAAGTAAAAAAAAAAAAAGCATTTCAAAAAAGAAGTATAAAATGCTACAGAAAGAGCACAGAGGATGAGAGGTGAGCATGGACTATTGGATTTGATGATTAAGAAATTCCTGGAATGAGAACAAATTTGTAGGGGTGGGGCTGAAAGGGCAAAAATTATTTTTCATTCATTCATTCAACCAACATTCATTGAGCGGTTGTGAATTCAAAGCATGAAAGACACTGTCCCTGTCCTAAAGACACTAACAGTCCAAGAGGAAAATGGAAAATAAGTAATTATACTTATTATAAGAGACAGAAGTGCCTCAGGAGCTCAAGGAACACATATGATGGGTAAGTAATAGAGATTCAGGGGAAGGACAGAAGAGCAAAGTTGAGCTCTGAGCTGTGCCCAAGCAGAAGCAAGCCAGTCAAAGAAGACGAGAAGGGGCTCTGTACAGAAAGGGCTCAATGGCTAGAAGGAGTTTTGGGGCGCCTAGATGGCTCAGTCCCATTAAGGGTCTGCCTTTGGTTCAGGTCATGATCCCAGGGTCCTGGAATCGAGGCCCAAGTCACGCTCCCTGCTCAGTGGGAAGTCTGCTTCTCCTTCTCCCTCTGCCTGCTGCTCCCCCTGCTTGTGTTCTCTCTTGCTCTCTCTCTCTCTCTCTCTCTCTCAAATAAAATCTTTAAAAATAAAATTGTTATAGTTTTGTACTTTAAAAAAAAATTACCCTCACTTGGGTAATGAGAGTTCCTTAGCATGACTGGAACCAATGATTCCCATGGGGAAATGGTGGAGACTGAAGCTGAGAGGCAGGGAAGGGCTAGAACATGAAGGGCCTTGGGGGGTGAGTTAAAGCCAGTGGTGAGTCAGTAAGTGATTTTAAGCAGGAAAGTAACAGGAATACATGTGACTTTAGAGGGGCATCTAGGTGACTCCCAGGACATCCAACTCTTGATTTTGGCTTAGATCATGACTTCAAATGTCATGAGATCAAGCTCTGCATCCAGCTGGGCACTCAGCTCAGAGGCTACTTGAGATTCTCTCGCTCCCTCACACTCAGCCCCTCCCATTGCTAAGTAGATAGATAGATAGATAGATAGATAGATAGATAGATAGATAGTTGGATACATACATACATACATAAAAATTTTTGTGGCAGATTTCATTTGGTGGGCAAAGAAAATGAGTTGGGAAGTCAAGGTTAAGAGCAGATGCTGGGGGGATCCCTGGATGGCTCAGCGGTTTAACGCCTGCCTTTGGCCCAGGGCGCGATCCTGGAGTCCCGGGATCGAGTCCCGCGTCGGGCTCCCGGCATGGCGCCTGCTTCTCCCTCCTCCTGTGTCTCTGCCTCTCTCTCTCTCTCTCTCTCTCTCTCTATGTCTATCATAAATAAATAAATAAATCTTAGAAAAAAAAAAGAGCAGGGATCCCTGGGTGGCACAGCGGTTTGGCGCCTGCCTTTGGCCCAGGGCGCAATCCTGGAGACCCGGGATCGAATCCCACGTCGGGCTCCCTGCATGGAGCCTGCTTCTCCCTCTGCCTGTGTCTCTGCCTCTCTGTCTCTCTCTGTGTGACTATCATGAATAAATAAATAAAATCTTTAAAAAAAAAAAAAAAAAAAGAGCAGATGCTGGAAGACCCCATTAAGGAGCTTTGCCAATCATGTTACTGATAGGCACAAAGTACTAAAGAGAATGGAGAGGAGACAGAGAGATTACACATTACAAAGGAGAGAATATGCAGTAGGGGACAAAGAAAAGAAGTCAAAGATAATTCCCAAATTTACCTCAGTCAATTGAGTCAATGATGCCACTCATTTAGAAACAGAATACAGGAAAAAGAGAGGGTTGGAGGAAGGAAATGATGAGTTCTATTCTGGAAATGATGAATTGGCTTGTGCCTTTGGAACACCCAGATGGAGACTGGTTAAAAGCCATCTCTGAGGGTCTCAGTGATGGGTGGGAGGTAGAGTCAAGAAGTTTCACAACACATCTAAGGAGAGAAATAGAATGTTAACTCAGTAGAGAAGGAAGGAGGATTGAGAAATGTTTCAAAGGACTGAGTGAGATATATTTAGAGACATCAGGGAATAGATCAATGAAGAGAAAGCAATTGAAGATGATGAGACCAGGGAAGGCACAGTAAAGGAGCAGGAGTAGCAGCTCTCTACTTAATTTTACCTTGTGGTGTGATACAAGGAGAGTTGTCTTCTGAACATGAAACACAAACTCTTGAGTTAATTAGTAAACTGCTTCAGTGCAGATCTCAAGCCATCAAAAACAGATGGCAAACTGCTAAAATGAATTAGACTCCACCAGCCATTTCACTGGAATATTGTATGGTATGGAAAGAAAAACACTTGGCAAGACAAGAAGCATGAGTCAGGAATAAGTGTTGAGTGATGTGAGTCATGCATTTAAGATCAGTAAAAACCTGGCTCTGCTCCTGTTAATACTTGTGAGCTTCCCACCCCTCTAGTCACTCAGGCTCCAGATCCCCTATCAGGCTCCTCACTCCCTCTTTCACACCACATAGCACTGACCCCAGAATTCTGTTAACACTTTGCTTCCCTCATGGGTCCTTTCCTTTCCTCTGTGTGTGTGTGTGTGTGTGTGTGTGTGTGTGTAAGCATGCGTGCATGCTGGCAATGAGTTTGGGTTTTCTTTCAAATTTTTTTTAATTGATGTGTAGTTGACATGCAATGTTTTCACATTAGTTTCAGGTGTACAACATAGTGATTCAACATTTATATACATGACAAAGTGATCACTACAATAAATCTAGCTGCAGTTTGTCACCATACAATGCTGTTACATATTATTAACTCTATTGCCTGTGCTGTACATTGTCTCCCTGTGTCTTATTTATTTTATAATGGGAAGTCTGTACCTTTTAATCACTCTCCCCTATTTCACCCATACCTTCACCTTCCTCTCCCCTCTGGCAACCACCAGATTCTTCTCTGTATCTGTGTGTCCGTTTCTGTTTTGTTTGTTCATTTGTTTTATCTTTTAGAGCCCACATATCATGCCCACTAATGCTGTCCTACTGCTCATTGTTAGAGAACTCCCCTTCCACTTTCAGACTTCACCCCACCTCCATGACCCAAGTATGGGGGGAGGGTGAAGACAGGAAGAGGAAAGAGAGCTGCTTTCTAAATCTGCCATCATGTCACTGCTTACTTGTTTTAAGCCCAACATTGGAGTAGATCCTCAAGGCCTCAACAATATAGCTCCATCCCATCATTCCAATTTTATATCTTGCCGCTCCCAACATAAGTCCTTCATTCCAACCAAGCTGACCTTACTCAACCACCCCTGAAATTTTTCTCCCATTTTCTTGGTGTTATTTTTCTTTCAGTTCTTTCAACAAACATCCCATAGAGAGAAGCCTCTCCCTGATAGCATAGCACACTCCAGTCATTTTTATTTTTAAGTGAGATATAATTGCCATATAGGATTGTATTAGGTTCAGGTGTACAACACAATGATTCGATTTTTGTATATATTGCAAAATGATCACCACAATAAATCTAGTAATCATCCATCATCAGACATAGTTACAATTTTTTTCCTGTGGTGAGAACTTTTCAGATCTACTCTCGTAGCAACTTTCAAATAGATAGTACAGTATTATTAACTATAGTCACGATACTGTACATTATATTCTCATGACATTCATTTTATAACTGGAAGTTTGTACCTTTTGACTACTTTTACCCATTTTGTCCACATCCCACCCCACTCCTCTGGCAACCACCAATCTGTCTTCTGTACCTATGAGTTCAGTTTTTTCATTTTCTGTTTATTTTGTTTGTTTGTTTTAGATTAAGCATATAAGTGAGATTATATATACTATTTGTCTGTCTTTCTCTGATTATTTCATATAGCATAATGTCCTCAAAGTCCATCCATGTTTTTGCAAATGGCACGATTTCCTTCCTTTAAATGGCTGAATATGGGATCCCTGGGTGGCGCAGCGGTTTAGCGCTTGCCTTTGGCCCAGGGCACGATCCTGGAGACCCAGGATCGAATCCCACGTTGGGCTCCCGGTGCATGGAGCCTGCTTCTCCCTCTGCCTATGTCTCTGCCTCTCTCTCTCTCTCTCTCTCTCTGTGATGTGATTATCATAAATAAATAAAAATTAAAAAAAATAAATAAATGGCTGAATAATATTCTATTGTGTATATATATTACATCATTTCCTTTTTCTGTTCAAATGCCATCTGTTGATGGGCATTTGGGTTGTTTCATGTCTTGGCTATAGTGAATACTGCTGCAATAAACATGGAGATGCATTTTTTTCTTTTCAAATTAGTGACTTTATGTATTTTGGATAAATATTCAGAAGTGAAATTCCTGTATCAGGTGATATTTCTATTTTTAATGTTTTGAGAACCCTCCATACTGTTTTCTATAGAGTTTGTACAATTTTGCTTTCCCACCAAGAGTGCACAAGGGTTCCCTTTTCTTCATACCCTCTCCAACACTTATTATTTCTTGTCTTTCTGATGTTAGCCATTCTATCAGGAGTGAGGTGATATCTCATTGTGGTCTTGATTTGCATTTCCCTGATGACTAGTGATATTGAGCATCTTCTCACATGTATTGGCCTTCTGTATGTCTTTTTTGGAAAAATGTCTATTCAAATCCTCTGCTCACTTTTTAACCAGATTGTTTGATTTGTGCTACTGAGTTCTATGGGTTCTTCAATATACAGTTGACCCTTCAACAACACAAGTTTGAACTATACAGGTCTGCTTAGGTGTTGATTTTTTTTTTCAGTACAGTGAAGTGCTATAAACATATTTTTTCTTCCTTATGATTTTATTAATAATATTTTCTTTTTTAGCTTACTTTATTATATAATATAGTACATAATACATGTAATATACAAATATGTGTTAATCAACTGTGTATGTTACTGGTAAGGCTGTTGTGGGGTTTTTTTGTTTTGTTTTTTAAAGATTCTATTTATTTATTCATGAAAGACAGAGAGAGAGAGGCAGAGACACAGGCAGAGAGAGGGAGAAGCAGGCTCCATGCAAGAAGCCCGACGTGGGACTCGATCCTGGGACCCCAGGATCACGCCCTGGGCTGAAGGCAGCGCTAAACTGCTGAGCCACCAGGGCTGCCCTGGTAAGGCTTTTGGTCAACAATTGGCTATTAGTGGTTAAGTTTTAGAGGAGTCAAAAATTATACATGAATTTTTTTAGTACAATGGGGTTAGAGCCCCTAAATGTTGCTCAAAGGTCTTAGCCCTTGGATATTTTGTATTTTGGATTAACCTCTTACCAGATATGATTTGCAAGTATTTTCTCCCATTCAGTGGGTTGTCTTCTCATTTACTGATGGTTTCCTTTATTGTGCAGAAGCTTTTTAGTTTGATAAACTCCTACTTGTCTATTTTAGCTTTTGCTACCTTGGCTTTTGGTGTTCCTTTTAGTAAAACTGTTCATCCTTTATCCCGACTCCTTTTCTTCATAGCATTTAACTCTGTATGACACATTCTTGCACATTTGTTTATTTGTTCACTCTTTCTTCACATAAAAATATAAGCCCCATGAGAGCACTACTATTTCCCCAATACCTAAAACAGAGCCTTGTACATTGCAGGAATCCAATATCATTGTTCAATAAATGAAATAAAATCTATTGAGTGACTGTGACAATCTTACGAACTGAGGGTAAAGAAGTAATCAAAACAGGTGTAATATCAGAACCTAAAAAAAGCTTTTACTTCAGTGGAAGAGACAGATTAAAAAACAAGCATGTTATTGAAAATTAATAGCTATTTACAATGACAAATGTTATGGAGGAAAAGAAAAAGGCCTTAGAGCGGGGACTGATTTTAGATTGAGTTGTCAGGAGACGTCTCTCTGACAAGTGACAATTAAGCTGAGACAGTAAAGAAAGCAGAAGAGCTAATCAAGCTAATAGTGGGGTGGAGAAGCATTCAGGACAGGGGCATAAACAGAGACAAAGCCCTCTCTAGGGTTTTGTGCATTCACTCCTGATATTTTCCTCTGTTGGGATGCTTGTTTCCAACCAAGAGTCATAGATGTGTAATGCTAGAAGTTGGTCTGAGAGGCCATCCAGCTTACCCTCTCTTTTTAACAGAAGAAACTGCAAGTACATACATACTCTGCTAGAGATTTCCAAAGTCTTTAAACTGAGGCTGAGAGAAGTTAGATGCCCTCTGGGATCTGCAAAGTGACAGAGCCAGCAGGACTGACTTTAGAACCTGGTTTTCCATGACTTTGTATTCAATGGTTTCTCCATCACTCAGATATCTAAATCCAACTTCCACTGAGAAATTACAATGTGCTGGTCATTAGTCTAAGTGTTTCATATTTATTAAATCATTTAATCCTCATAATAGCATATACAGGAGATTTTTTTTATTATTATCTACCCATACAAGTGAGACAACTTAAAAGAGATTAAGCAACATGCCCAAAGTCACACAGCTAAAGATAGTATTGGCCACCCACACTCCAGAGCACACACTCTCAATTTCCAAGTAGTTGCCTCTTTCTATGGTGTAGTTTTTTCATCTTAGGAACGAGATGCCAAAGTGGTTCCTGCTAAAATTAATGTAGTATCTTCTACAATTTGTCATTAAAACTTTATAGGAAAATAATTTGTAAAGTACTTAACTTAGTATTACCAATTAGAACAGAAGTGATAATAAAATCAAGGTCCATGGGCGGAACAGTCTTGCACCAAAAATAAGCTGATCCTAAAACAATTTTTAGATGTTTTGCTCCAGCTGCTTTTTCACCACACCACAGATCGAGCCAACACACACATAGTTCCTTGATAGAGCAAGGTTTTGGAATCTTCCCTTATCTGAAGTTCCCATAATATATGCCTATGAAACCTGGAACCACTCTCTGCTTCAGTGAATTGAGATCGCTCTGACCCCTGAGGTTATCAAAACATGGATTTAAAAAGTCATTGAGAATTCTCTTTTGTTTTACAATTCTAAGTAGCTTAATCCAACAGGCCTGAACCATCTGGTTCTTCTCCTGCAACATGGCACAAGTTTTAATAGCTATCCAGGGGTTTTAAGGGGTTTCTTTCTGAGTGAGAAGATGAGTCATCAACACTGAAGGTGATTTTATAACTCCCTGTAAGTTCACATGCTACTATCTTTTACAAACAAACAAAATATTATAGTTATTTAAAATGAAGGGCAGCAAAAAATAAAATAAAATAAAATAAAATAAAATAAAATAAAATAAAATAAAATAAAATGAAGGGCAGCCCTAAGACACTCCTTATATTATTAAGCTGATCAAACAATTTTTTTATTTTAAAACAACCACATTCATTACCTAACAAGACTATTTAGACTTTCCAAATTTGTCAACATGAGGCTTTCTCTGTATTGCTTGCCAAACTACACAGATACCAAAAGAAACAAAACAACCAAACTTACATTTTCATGGAAAATGGTCTTAGCCAACCCTCCAGCTAGCTCTGAATTTGAGAGATAGTGTATGAGTCCTACCATCTGCTAACTAAGCAGCCTTTCCCAATGGGTAAATGATACTAAGGAAAATGGTTATAAAACAGAACCTGACCTATTTTCATGGATTGATGTAACTGAACCTAAAAAGCAAGCCTGCAGTGTCGGTGTGTTTTCCAAGTTCAAATTGTATCACATTCCAGATTGCTGTTTTCAATTATTCCATCAAAAAATCAGACAACCTAAATTGTACAATCTCAATTTCTTTTAAAGACCAATACTTTTGGGACGCCTGGGTGGCTCAGCGGTTGAGCGTCTGCCTTCCGCTCAGGGCCTGATCCCAGGGTCACAGAATCGAGTCCCGCATGGGGCTCCCCATGGGGAGCCTGCTTCTCCCTCTTCCTGTGTCTTTGCCTCTCTCTGTGTCTCTCATAAATAAATAAAAATCTCTAAAAAAAAGACCAACACTTTCAAAAACTTTAAAGTTAGATCCAACTCACATTACATTTTCATGCTTATAACATCTTTTTTTCCTTAAGTCCTTGAGAATCTATAGCATTTAACAAGCTTAACAAATCCAGCTGTTTAGGACGTGAGTCTTAGAATCATTAATTTCCAGTTTTTCACTAGTAAATAAATAAAATCTTCATTATTTTATTTCCTTTGCATTATTTTTAAAGATTTTATTTATTTATTCATGAGACACTCAGAGAGAGAGAGGCAGAGACACAGGCAGAGGGAGAAGCAGGCTCCATGCAGGGAGCCTGATGTGGGACTCGGTCCCGGGTCTCCAGGGTCAGGCCCTGGGCTGAAGGCGGCGCTAAACCGCTGAGCCACCCCGGCTGCCATCCTTAGCATTTTTAATGGACATTCTTGACAATTTATTTGATTGGGGAAAAAAATGAGAATATCCAAAAATAATGCTGTACTTTAGTGTCGTAACAAGATTTAGTCATTTTGAAAAGAAAAATATTATTCATCTACTTTTAAGGGTAATACAACTAAACAGATATAAATGGTTCCATTCCTTTTTTGTCTCAGAAGTAAAATATTCATGTACACATTCCATTTTTCTAGAATTCTCCAAGAAAAATAAACAGAATGGTATAGGGTTTATAATTTTAGTCAAGAATTAGCAAAATCAGGTCCTGGTCTGAGTTTTGTAGTTGTCTGACTTTGGGAATGTCATTTGATTTCTTAGATCCTTAGCTCCTAAAAAAGGTAAAATATCAGCACAGAAATCTCTACGTTCCTTTCTCAAGATCATGCTATGGTTTGAGTACTCTGGTAGACTCTATCAATATGATCCCAAAAAGACTCTATGTAGTCCCACATGAAAATGGGAGCAGGAATCAGGGTAGAAGGAAGGAGAGGAATCCTGATCATTCCCCATGATGTGATATCAGAAAATAATATGTAAAATGCAAAAAGTGGCAATGACTTTCATTGTTTTGAAACTTCAAGTAATCCAACATAAACTCTTCTCCATAAATTTACAGTTCAGTTGGAGAGAAGAGAGCAGGGAAGTTTTGCAGATCAAGTGCCAAGAGGGCTGAAATTGCCTAAAGTAATATTACTGGTAATCAATGAGAGAGTACATGAAACCACTTCTTCTGTATTATCAACCAAAACACTTCTTATGAGAAAACATGCCAGTTCATAGCTCATCATAAGTGTTGAAATTTCCATGTACAAGTCTGTATTAGGCCCTGGACCACTTAATGAGATGGTTTCCTGACTCTGGACACTGATCCTTTATTAATTGACATTTTGGCTTCTCTGAATTGGGAGAGGGAAGAGCATTAAACCAGAATTCCTTTGCAGCAATTATATACTGACTTCTTAAATACTTGCTTGCTTCTTATCTGTGGTAACTTACTCAATCCCCACTCAAAGTCCCCTCCTGCCTAGCAATTTGCAGTTAGACATGACAAATTTCTAGCCTAACAATATCAGTGAAAGATTTGACTGTGGGGTCTAGGGGAAACTGGCTTTTCTACAAAACAGGAATCGGCCAATCTTTTTGCTTCCTACCACTGGGTTTTTCACCCTTCTTCAGGCCTGATAAGTGAAGATATGGCTGGAGGTGGAGTAGCCATATTGCAACCATGAGGCAATAAGCAAGAAGATGCTAAGGACTACAGAGTGAAACAATAGTTTTTCATCATTGAGTATGATGTTAGTTGTGGTTTTTTTCATATATGGCCTATATTATGCTCAGGTATGTTCCCTCTAACTCTACTTTGTTGAAGGTGTTTATCATGAGTAGAGGTGTACTTTGTCAAATGCTTTTTCTGCATCCATTAGGATGATCATGTGGTTTTTATCCTTTCTTTTGTTGATGTGATATATTATGTTGATTGATTTGCAAATATTGAGCCACCTATGTAACCCTGGAAAAATTTCACTTGATCATGGAGAATGTTTTTTAATGTATTGTTGGATTCAGTTTGCTAATATTTTGTTGAGGATTTTTGCATCTATGTTCATCAGAGATATTGGCCTATAATTTTCTTCTTTTGTAGTGTCCTTGTCTGGTTTTGGTAACAGGGTAAAGCTGGTCTCGTAGGATGAATTTGGAAGCTTTCCTTCCCCTTCTATTTTCTGGGATAGTTTGAGAACAGGAATTAACACTTTTTAAAATGTTAGGTAGACTTCATCTCTGAAGCCATCTGGTCCCGGACTTTGTTTATTGGGAGTTTTTAATTACTGATTCCATTTCATTGCTCATAATAAATCTGTTCAAATTTTCTTTTTTATTATTTCTGATTCAGTTTTGGAAGGTTCTATGTGTCTAGGAATTTATCCACTTCTTCTAGGTTGTCCAATTTGTTGACATATAATTTTTCACAATATTCTCTTATAATCCTTTGTTTTTCTGTGATGTTAGTCATTACATCTCCTTCATTTCTGATTTTGTTTATTTGAGTCCTCTCTCTTTTTTTTCTTGTCTAGTCTGGTGAAAGATTCATCAATTTTGTTTATCTATTCAAAGAACCAGCTCCTGGTTTCATGATCTTTTCTATTGTTGTTAAGGTTTTTTAGTCTAAATTTCATTTATTCCTGCTCTAATCTTTATTATTTCCTTTCCTCCAGATGACAATGGTACTATATACAGAAGACCCAAAAGAGTCTACCTAAAAATTACCAGATCAAGTAAATGAATTCAGTGAAGTCACAAGATACAAGATTAATATATGGAAATCTGTTGCATTTCTATACACGATGAAATAACAGAAAAAAATTATAAAAATAATCATATTTATAATTGCATCAGAAAGAGCAAAATGCCTAGGAACAAACCAAGGAGGTGGAAGACTTATACTCCAAAAACCATAAAACCCTGATGAAAGAAAATGGCAATGATACAAACAAATAGAAAGATATTCCATGCTCATGGATTAGAAGAACAAATATTCTTAAAATGTCCATACTACCTAAAACAATCTACATATTTAAAGCAATCACTGTCAGAATACCAACAACATTTTTCAGAGCACTAGAACAAATAATCCTAAAAGTCGTATGGAACCATGAAAGACACCAAATAGCCAAAGCAAAACTGGAAGTATCACGATCCTAGATTTCAAGATATACTATATAGCTATAGCATGCAAAATAATATATATGTGTATGTGTATATATATATATATACACACACACACACACACACAAATGGAAAAAGACAGTCTCTTCAACAAATGGTGTTGGGAAAACTGGACAGCAACATCAAAAGAATAAACCTGGACCACTCTCTTACACTGTACACAGAAATAAACACAAAATGGATTATTAAAGACCTAAATTTGAGGTCTGAAACTCCTAAAAGAAAACACAGGCAGTAAGTTCTTTGACCTCAGACATAGAAGCCCTTTTCTGGATGTCTCCTCAGACAACGGAAGCAAAGAAGATATGATTGACAATTTGTAAAGAGGAAATTATGGGTGAAAATACCCTTATTCTAACTCCATGATATAGATAAAATGCAAGATTAAATACAGACACACAGATATCTTGTTCCCAAATATAATTTGACCTTAATTCTGTACATTTAGTGGGGTGTATTTAATACATGGAATTTTATAATGTGAAGCTGCCATCAATCAGAATAAAATCATATTTTATAGCTCTTCCACCACTTACCAGGTGATCTCACAAAGTGGAAGTTACTTATCTACCAAAATAGGAGAGAATATAACCAATAATTGGAATTATGGCTTATTTTCATTGATCAGTTCAATGACTTGTAAACTGTAACTACCCGATTCTTTTTTGAATTCACAATCTAAGGAAAAAAAGATAATATAAAAATTTTAACTATCTGAAAGTTGCAATAAGACAAGCCCATTTACTGGGATCCCTGGGTGGCTCAGCGGTTTAGCACCTGCCTTTGGCTCAGGTTGTGACCCCAGGGTCCTGGGATAGAGTCCCCCATTGGGCTCCCTACAGGGAGCCTGCTTCTCCCTCTAGCTGTGTCTCTGCCTCTCTCTCACTGTGTGTCTCTCATGAAAAAAATAAATAAATTTTTTTTTTTAAAAAGACAAGCCTATTTACATCTTAGAGTGAAGGCATAATATTACGATTACAAGATTAGGGATTAAAGATTAAAAAGTAAGTGCCGCAGGGATCCCTGGGTGGCTCAGTGGTTTAGCATCTGCCTTCAGCCCAGGGCGTGATCCTGGAGTCCCAGGATCAAGTCCCACATCAGGCTCCCTTCATGGAGCCTGCTTCTCCCTCTGCCTGTGTTTTTGCCTCTCTCTCTCTCTCTCTCTCTGTGTGTGTGTGTGTGTGTCTCTCATGAACAAATAAATAAATAAAATATTTTTTTTTAAAAGTAAGTGCCAGAGTATCTAAAATCTATTCCACCTTAAATGACAATGTATGCTTGATGGAAGAATGTTTTCCTTTCCTTCTTATTTTTTACAGCTTTACTTTCTCCACTTTTGATTGTTAGATTCATCTTATAACCATCCAAAAGGATGACCTCTTAAAAAATGAGTTGAATCCAAAGCTAGTTGTAAAAAGAACATATTTCTTTGAAATAGGATTTCCATCATTCATGTAAGGTTTATAAAACCACTAATTTTTTTTAGATTTTATTTATTTATTTGAGAGAGAGAGAGAGAGAGAGAAAGAGAGAGAGAGAGAGCACAAGCTAGGGTAGGGGTAGAGGAAAGAGGAGAAGCAGGCTCCCCCACTGAGCAGGGAGCCTGGTGCAGGGCTCCATCTCCGAACCCTGAGATCATGACTTGAGCTGAATGCAGATGCTTTACCAGCTGAGTCACCCAGGTGCCCCTAAAACCACTCTTTAAGTAGACATTGTGAAAATGACTAGTTACAATACGTGAATTCATACAAACCTGTGAGACTGCTCTTTCAGGTAACAGTGAAATGTCACATTCAGGAATCCCGCCTAGAAGAGAGGCTTTAGACAGACTGTGTTCAGGAGGAATGGGTTCTTCTTTAGCAGCTACTTTTACCTTGCTTCTCCATTTTCGCAGTTGAAGTTCATGTTTTAACATCTGCCATGACAATAATTGACAAATTCCATGTAATTGTTGTAAAGGTTAAAATGAGATGATATACATAAAGCGCAGTACCTGACACCATAATAGCATCAATTAAACATTATTTATTATTATCATCACCACTATCTTTGTCCATAGCATGTTTAATATTCTCTAGACACCAGAGCATTAGAGATCATTTCCATTAGTTGTCAGATATCATTGGCATAGGCAGCAACCTCAAAAATGTGGTCCAGCGTCCTCTTTTAGATGAGGAAGCTGAAACCCACAGAGTCAAGGTTTTGGTAATGACAGAACTGATATTTGGGGCATGGAACTGATATTTGGGCAAGGTGGTTGGCCCAGAGACCAAAAAAAAAAAAAAAAAAAAAAAAAAAGAGAGAGAGAAAGAGTCAGAGGAAAGCACTTGGGGACTTTCCTGATTTATTGTTACAAGAAGTCCCCATTTCAACTTTCAGTACATTCCTTAAAACCACATAATCAAGAAAAAGCCATAAGGGTAAGTAAGTGTTACATTTTGATTGGTGTGTGTGTATATATATGTATATATACATATAATTTTATATCCATATATGTGCCTAAGGAAGAGCACACATTGAAGAACTAGCACACAGAAGTGTTCCGTGCTTCTCTTCCCAGAACATACCTGCCATCCTCACTTTACCCACTTAAGTGAGTGACTGTAAGGTGAAGAAATTGCATAGCTAAAAGAAAATATTTTCTCTAAACACCCAATTAATAATATACATCTATATTAAGAATAATACGGTATCATATATAATATAGTGTTTTATATATATTAATATGTAACACCTACTGCATGCAAAACATTATGCTCTGTGTATAGCGATGATTAAAAGAACAATATTGCTTCAGGGTTGTTCAGTCCAAGAGGGGTGGAAAAGGGGCAGACTAGTCATGCACAGTCGCTTATTTCACCATTAGACAATCATTGATTAGGCATGGAGGGAGCCAGGGTCAAAACACTAGCTTAGTACACAGTGTTGAAAAATGCTGAACAGGGGCGCCTGGGTGGTTCATTCAGTCAAGGGTCTGACTCTTGATTTTGGCTCAGGCCACCATCTCAGGGTCGTGAGATCAAGCCCTGCATCAGGCTCCCTGTTCAGTGGGGAGTCTGCTTGAGATTCTCTCTTGCTCTCCTTCTGCCCATTTCCACATACCTCCCTCCCCACATGCATGCACTCTCTCTCTTTCAAATAAATAAATCAATCTTTTTAAAAAAGAAAAAAAGATAAAACACTGAACAAGCAGACTTAAACAGTGGTACATAAAGTACAAGTGTTAAACTGGCAACGTTTGAAACGTACTCCACCAAAGGCAAATGCTAGAGGACATCCCATAAGAACACCAATTCAATAGATGAAAAACTTCCAGAGAGGGAGAACTATGCTTTATGCATCTCAGTGTCCTCTGCAGAGTCTAGCACTGTTCCAAACATAAATATTTCCAATCTCTCTTTTCTTTAACCCTCTTGGTATGTATACAGTATCATCAATCTCAACATCTGAACCAGTGAGGGGTGGGAGGCGTTGACCCTGCCCTCCATGGAGGAACTCCAAAACAGGGAGTTTAATTTCTTATTTTTCTCTTTCTTGTTTATCCCAACCTTGTTTTTTTTAATATTTTATTTTATTTACTCATGAGAGATACAGAGCGAGAGAGAAGATACAGGCAGAGGGAGAAGCAGGCTCCATACAGGGAACCTGACGTGGGATTTGATCCCGGGTCTCCAGGATCACGCCCTGGGCTGCAGGTGGCGCTAAACCGCTGAGCCACCGGAGATGCCCAAACTTTGTATCTCAATACTATTAATAAAACATTGCCTCTGAAGTAATACAACTAAAAAAAATTCCATTTTTCTATGTCTGATCCTAATAGTGTGAATATTTAAAACAACATTAAATAATAATGTACTAATAGCTTAAGCAAACTAGAGATATTTTTAAGTTTGGAGAAATTTGCTTGGGTCCTCTGTTTTAATTGCTTTAATTCCTAGGGGGTGTCTCAGTTAAGAATGATCCTTTAAGTTTAGCAATTTAGTAATTTTTAAAATAATTTGATATTAAAATTATAATTAATTCATTGAATATTAAGAATAATAATTTAATCTTATCTAGAAAAGAAAAAATTTATTCAGTCTTTATCATATCACAGTTTCTCTTCAATTTTATTTTTTTCTCTTCAATTTTAGACATCTATATCCATCTAAACACTTGCTTAAACAAAATTCTTAGTTGTTTTTTTTTTAATTCTTAGTTTTTAAAAATAATTTTAAACAAAATGTTGAAACGATTTTTTCCTCAGTGTTCATAGTTGAAATGAAACAACAAAATTTATGAGAAAATATTTTTGGTAGCTGAAGTAAAATTTAAATTATTAAATTAAAAGAGTAAAGACCCCATCAAAAGTATATAATATTGGGTCACCTGGGTGGTTCAGTCAGTTAAGCGTCTGACTTTGGCTCAGGTCATGATCCCAGAGTCCTGGGATCAAACCCTGCATCCAGCTCCCCACTCAGCAGTAAGGCTGCTTGTCTCTCTCTCTCTCTCTCAAATAAATATTTTTTAAAAGTACATAATATTCAGGATTTTAGTACTTTCCATGCATACCATTATTATCCGAAGCAACATCAGTATTCAGTTTCTAAAAAATATTAAGTTTCCAAGATACCATACCAGCTCATCTTCTCTCTTTTTATACTCAGATCTTGCTTTATCTCTCCATTTAGTCAGGGTAATTATTAGCTTGTAATGGTGGCACATCTTTCGTATTCGCAATAGTGCTTCTAAAGAAGATTTATTAGATTATTGCATATATTTAAAGATGTTTCCAAAAAAATAAAGTGTATAATATTCTATCATGTTTATAATATAAACCAATATTATATTTGACAATTCTTGTTTGAGTTTTCATCTAAAATTAATTACTTTTGACAGCAGTAGATTTTTACTCCTGAAACTTTATTAACCTGTAAACATCACCTTTGCCCTTAGAAATTAAGATGTAGGGGTATCTGTGTGGCTCAGGTGGTTAAGCATCTGCCTTTGGCTCAGATCATGATCTTGGGGTGTTGAGATCAAGCCCTGAGTCGGGCTCCCTGCTTGAGGGGGTGTGTTTCTCCCTCTCCCTCTGCCCTTCCCCCCTGCTCGTGCTCTTTCGCTATCTCATTCTCTTTCAAATAAATAAATAGAACCTTTAAAAAAATTTTAATATATAATAGATGTAATAACACATCAAGACATATATGATACATATAATTTCATTTTTTAATCAACTCTGTTTTTTATAAAACCAGAACATCCAAACTTATTCATAGAAATACAATTATCAGGTGGTATTCTGATTTAGTTGAATGCCCTATGATTAAATAAACTGCTCCATTTTGTGTTTTAACCAAGGATCCCAAAGCTCAAACATATGAGCCAGGCCAGAAAGGAGGATGACTAAGGGCAGGCCCCAGGGACACCACTTAAGAAGACTGTGGCTTCTAAGCTGTAGCCAATTGTTTCTTCTCAGAATTAGAGGCCCATCAATCTTATGTTAAAACCTTCAGAGGGCACCTGGGTGGCTCAATCAGTTAAGTTTCCGACTCTTCATTTCAGCTCAGGTTGTAATCTCAGGGTCATGAGATTGAGTCCCATCCTCTGCCCTGTGCTGGGCATGGAGTCTGCTTAAGATTCTCTCTCTCCCTCTTCCTAAGCCACTTCTCCCCCCCCCCCCTTACCCCCCATGCTCCCATGTGTGCTTGCTCTCTCTCTTTTCCTCTCTAAAAAATAAAACAAAACAAAACAAAAACCTTCAGAGGGCTCACTGTAACTGAGATATCAAGAGGAAATGATTCTCTGGTTTGCAGCAGCCATAAACCAGTATTTGGTGAAGTGGCTAAATTCTGAGCAAAAGGCTGGAGTTCCCTATTTCTATTCCAAAGATCATGTACATTCATTGTCTATTCATTACAGTTATCAAGGGTATAAGGAAAAGAAAATTTGTTTTCTTTGTTTCCTCATGTATCCATTAAATGAAACATCTGTAAGGAATGGAAAACTCTCTACAAGAAATAGTCCATTTCGGTACCTGTCTGTGATATACCAGCTCTCTGTGAGTAAAAATGATGATAGTAGATCCCTATTTATATTTATATTTGTACATACATCACACAAATACATATAGGATTTCATTTTAAACATGCCTGTTTTCTATTACAATAAAACCCTTTGAGGGCAGCCTGGGTGGCTCAGCGGTTTAGCAGCGCCTTCAGCCCAGGGCCTGATCCTGGAGTCCCAGGATCAAGTCCCATGTCCGGCTCCCTGCATGGAGCCTGCTTCTCCCTCTGCCTGTGTCTCTGCCTCTCTCTCTGTGTCTCTCATGAATGAATAAATAATAAAATATTTTTTTTTAAAAAAAACCCTTTGAGACAAATCTCATTAAATATTTTAAATTAGTGGTTTTACATTTCATGACAGTTCTCTAGACATCATAACAACTTCTCTAGTACAAACTGCTTAATTGTTAAATGTGTTGATTCTTTGAATACCCGAATACAAAGACCAACTGCTAGTATGTAAGGATTTACCTGTAAGTAGTTTTTTTTGACCTGCTGCATAAGAGTGCCAAAGACGAAATACATATTTTTGAAGTCTGAAATTGTCATATTCTATTGCTTTTTCCATTTTTTCAGCTAGAATGTTCTCTTCATTTATAAGAGGTATTGCTATGTCTCTCCAAATGCTATAGGCAGAAAGTACAGAAAAATAGTATTTTGATATTATGGCAGTACATTACTAATAAATGGAGAGGGAGAGGAGTAATAATACCTCCTTTGTCTCCCCTAAAACCACAGTATAGGGGTTGTTCAATTATTGTTCAATTATTGTTATTGTTTTATTTCCAGCTAGTCCTTGCATTTCCTTTGAGCTTGCTCTTCCTTTTGCTACATTTCTAAAACCCAGAAAAGATCTGAAATTCAGAAGTTTTTGTTGTAACCTATTTAGAGGCAAAACTAGACCTGACCTAAAGTAATTTTGCATTGGGGTACCTCAGCGGCTCAGTTGGTTGAGCATCCGAATTTGGATTTCGGCTCAACTTACGATCTTGCAGTCCTGGGATCCAGCCCTGTATCAGGCTCCACATTCACACAGATTTGACTTGAGATTCTCTCTCTCTCTCTGTCCGCCCTCACCCTCCACCCCCCACTCCCACTTTCTGTCTCTAAAATAAATAAATCTTTAAAATAAATAAATAAAAATTTAAAAACTAAAGTAAGTTTGCATCAAAATCCTCCCTGGATTTGACACATAGCTGTTCACAGTCTTTTTTCCACTTTATTTCATATACATTTCATTTTATATACATATACATAATATATAGAGTAGAAATACTAATATATTTGAACATGTTTGGTTCCAACATGCTGCCCCAAACACCACTGAAGATGTTATATAATATATAGAATGTACAGAAGTTACTTTTGTAAAAATTTTTAAGAAAAGGAATCTAAATTTCAAAACATATCTCCAAGGATTTCAGATGAAGATATTGTAGACTTATCCTTTCAATTTTGAAGTTTTATTTTTTTTTAAAAAGCAATGCCTTGAAGTAAAGAACGTATTTTAATTAAATAAAAGCCAAATAAAAATACAAGAAATATACAATGCAAAATGATGGAGACATGATTAAATAGATAAAATCAGAACAACTGGCCAAAAATGAGTTCTTCATGTGGAGAATATTAAGAATAAAAACACAAATAAATAGTATGTAAAAATCATTTTCTTACCAAAAGTGAGTCTTTACTAAATGTCCAGTATAAAAAGTACATGCTTTTATCATCAGTTCTGGAGTCATCTAAAGTAAACAAATAAATGAAATACCAAACATTAGAAATAAATGGAATGCAAAGGCTAACCCCAGAAGATACACAGGAAAATGTGAGCAATGGTTGCACTGGGCAGTAGGGTGACAGGAACAGACTGGAAGAACCACATACCATTTATATATTTTGTAATTTTTTTGTATATGTCTCTTACCTATTTTTTTTTCTTTTTTTTTTTGAGATTTCATCTATTTATTTGACAGAGAGAGAGAGCACAAGCAGGGGGAGCAGCAGGCAGAGGGAGAAGCAGGCTCCATGCAGGGAGAGAGCTGGATGTAGGGCTCCCTCCCAGCAACCTGGGGTCATGACCCAAGCTGAAGGCAGACACCCAACTAACTGAGATACCCAGGCACACCTGTTATCTATTTTTCAGAAGTTAAGATTGCAACTTAAAATTTTTTCATTATATTGTATTTAAAGCATTTTAAGTAAGTTCTATGGTATTATTATTGTCAGCTGCATTGATAGTAGTATAGAGTTTGTGGATCTGCTGATCGTTATTAAACTGAATGATTTTCCCTTCTGGAGAGTATAAAGTTAAATAGTCTTTTCTTTTTTTTTTAAGATTTTATTTATTTATTCATGAAAGACACACAGAGAGAGGCAGAGACACAGGCAGGGGAAGAAGCAGGCTCCATGTAGGGAGCCCAACGTGGGACTCAATCCCGGGTCTCCAGGATCACGCCCCGGGGCTGAAGGTGGCGCTAAACTGCTGGGCCACTAAGGCTGCCCAAATTTTCTTTTCAAAAAAAAAAAAAAAAAAAAAGGTGTACAGGAAGGCATCACCAAACAGGAATGGGAAAGCCACATAAATTAAAATTTGGGGCTATGCTGAAAGAGAAGCAAATGTATTTATCACTTGGCAACTATTCACAATAACATACATTAACAGGTGGGAACAGCTGACTGAGGGTTGCTGAAATCATCTGTACCTTCTGTACATTCTTTAATGAGTGAAGATAATATTATATCAACACATTAGTTATATGTTCACGGCTACTGTGAAAGGCTAATACTGTTATTTTTTTCCTTATGTTATCACCACCATTTGCCATATAAATAAACATGTGGCCACCTCTGTTTGGTTCAAATCTACATCAACTGCCCAGAATTCTGAATTCAGAGACTAATGTTTTTCTCCTTTGCTCATTGTTGTAAATGCTTTGTTAAGTTTGTCGATACAACGTATGTGTTAATCATGGATTTATTTTAGACACACCACAAAGGCCTGCAGGTCCCGTGATACTCTGCATGATGTTCAATGACATTTGGAAATCCTCAGTTTCATGGTGATGATGTGCAAATTATGCTCATAGTGAGGGGGAATATAAATCATCGAAGTCATTTTTTACTAAATTCTGATTTTCATAAGGGAAGGGAATCTAGATAAATAAAGTAAGAGTACTGGGAATATCACAGCAGAGTGGATAAACCTGGAAAAGGAAAGAAGCAGCAGAAATAAAGACAAATTGCATCTACAATACAGTTTTTCTGCTCTGCCATTAGTCCCTAAATTTCCTACAATTAGACTTTACCTGGAAAGTACTATATAAATATCTACAATAAAGGGCATAGTTCATTTAAAAAATAAACATTTACATGATCAAATAAATGAAAACAAGAATTGTAATTCAGCCAGTAACTCTTGAACTCAAGTTTTCTAATAATCAACTCTTCAAATCAGCATGAAAATGTTCTTTCCATTCTGTTCTTGAAAGAATTTGAAGCCCTTGTTAATCCACAATCTATATGCTGGAAGAGTTTGTTATACTAATATTCCTTTTTTTTTAAGAGTTCCTTTCTCTAAATCCTTTTTATTTTTATTTTTTTTAAGATTTTATTTATGTATTCACGAGAGACACACAGAGAGAGGCAGAGACACAGGCAGAGAGAGAAGCAGGCTCCCCAAGGGGAGCCTGATGTAGGACTCGGTCCCAGGGCCCCAGGATCACGACCGGAGCCAAAAATAATGCAATCTCTCCAATTAAATTTTTATCAAGAAGCATTTTATTCCAAAGCTACTGGGAACAGAGAAGTTTTAAGTTCTTTCTATAAGGTGGTACCATTTTGGCAGGTTAACAATTGTGCAATTAGGGATCCCTGGGTGGCGCAGCGGTTTGGCGCCTGCCTTTGGCCCAGGGCGCGATCCTAGAGACCCGGGATCGAATCCCACGTCGGGCTCCCGGTGCATGGAGCCTGCTTCTCCCTCTGCCTGTGTCTCTGCCTCTCTCTCTCTCTGTGACTATGATAAATAAATAAAAATAAAAATAAAAAATTTATAAAAAAAAAAAAAAAACAATTGTGCAATTAGTCTTAAAGTGCAAGTTTGACTTATTTGAGGTCTTTATAAAAGAATCCCTTTAAAAACAGTGTGACCCCCAGGTATGGTTTGAATAGAGCGACGAGTCCAGAGAAAGGAGTGCTATTTGGCATTTTTAGGATTTGTGGTTGAAGAAGCTCAACCTCAGTTGGACTTCAGAGCTCTCAAGGCAGCAAGAGTATCAGCGCTAAGACTCCACTTTTAAGCCAGGGACATACTTTTAAGAGGAATTCTTGAATTCACACAGGACAGCTTTGGGAGTTCCAGACACAACTGGTTGGATTTTTTTTTTTTTTTTTTTTTAAGATTTTACTTATTTACTCATGAGAGACACAGAGAGGCAGAGACATAGGCAGAGGGAGAAGCAGTCTCCCTCTGGGGAGCCTGATGTGAGGCTTGATCCTGGGACCCCGGGATCACACCCTGGGCTGAAGGCAAATGCTTAACCACTGAGCTACCCAGGAGTCCCACAACTGGTTGGAATTTTAAGGGGAAACCAATCTCCTGCATTATGATAGAAACTAGAGGCAGTGAAATTTGGAATATCACTATCAACACCATTCTACTTGTATCCCAGGCTGCTAAGGCCTGGGGAAATTTTGTAATAAATTAAAAACTAATGAAATAGCATTTTAAAACACAACTAACAGATTACAAATTATCTGTTCATTAATTTACAGATACTGAATTTATGGTTCATTAGTGTCAACAATGACACTAATTGTAGTGATAGGGAGTAAATTGGTCCCCATTAATAATGTAATTTTGTTCAATGCTATCCATTTATTACATCTGAGGAAATTGATGCATTTAAATAATTCCAATAGAAAAAAAAAGTTTTACTTCTATAATATATGAAGTACCTAGTGTAATGTTAGGAATCTGGTAAGAACCAAACAAAAAAAATATGTAAATCCTTACATTCATATTATCATTTTTGGTTTTTAGTATATTATAACACAATTTTTCTTCTGGGAGGCAGTTCTTTTTTATGCTCGGTTAATCCTTGAATCAAGAGATTATATACATATTTTTTGAGATTATATATTAAATTATTTTAACATCTCTCATCATATTTTTTTCTCATCATATTTTAAAGCACTGTGTCTTTACTTCATTCATAAACTTCATTAATATCCCACATAGCATCATTCTAGAATAATGCTAGCAAGATAGTATGGGATTTGCTATAGATTAAATGTTTATGTGCCCTAAAATTCAGATGTTGAAACCTGATCTCCAGTGTAATAGTATTTTGAGGTGAGGACTTTTGGAGATGATTAGCTCATTAGGGTGGAACCCTTGGGAATGGCATTAGCGCCTTTATAAAAGAGATTCCAAAAAAAAAAAAAAGAGAGATTCCAGGGAGTTCTCTCATCCCTCCTGCCATCTGACATAACAGCATGAAGATGGCAGTTTATGAACAAGGAACCAGACTCTCACCAGACAAATCTGCCAGCACCTGGATCTTGGACCTCCTAGCCTCCAGAACTCTAAGAAACAGACTTCTGTTGTTTATAACTGCCACCCAGCCTGTGGTATTTTGTTATAGCATCCTGAGCAGACTGAGACAGGCCTAAAAAATATGTGTTGAATACATTACCTCAAATCCTTCCCAACTCTAATTTTTAAAACTTTTCAAAGGCTCGAAAAATTAAAAGTAATACAGCTGCCTGGGTAGCTCAGTGGTTGAGCATCTGCCTTTGGCTCAGGTCGTGATCCCTGGGGTCCCAGGATTGAGTCCCACGTCGGGCTCCCTGCATGGAGCCTGGTTCTCTCTCTGCCTGTGTCTCTGCCTCTCATGAATAAATAAATTAAAAAATAAATAAATAAAAAAGTTAAAAGTAATAACAAAAGTACTAAAAAGAAACAATGTCTTTAATGCAAAAGTAAAAAAAAAAAAAAATGCAAAAGTGAGCAGTGTCTATAATAGCACCAAGATGTGGTACAAAGTGTTGGATTTCTCATGATAAGTGATTTTCTTATTTTTTTCTATCTTCTGCAAATTATTGAAAGAGTCTTGAATGCCCAAGGGGGTCTTGGGCCTAGAGACAAACTAACTGCTATTTTTATTTTACAGCTCTATTTAATGAACACATGTTTAAATGAAAACAACTTTGAAAAATCAATTTCCTTAAACATGTAAATGTTTATTACAAATTTTAAGTAAATTCCCTGAAACTATTTAATTAAAATTTAAAATTTACGAAAATGTTTAGAACACTCAAATGCCATATGTAGTGGGCAAGCATACAAAAATGCCCTATCATCAGTTATTACTACTTACTTTACACTAAAATTTATAATGTAAACAATATGAATCCAGTTCATATCTTCATTATTTCTCACCTTATTTCTATTCCTCCCAGGTTACTGTAATACTCAGTTTGATTCCTTTTCAGAAAAGAGTAATCTACCAAATTTTAAAAGAAAAAGGATATTTTTGCAAATCAGCCAGGATACAGAATATGGTTATTGACCAATGGATTCTTGTTTGGGGAAATCGATCTGCCTGCCTCTCTCAAATGATTAAACCCTAGCCACTGGGGTCATATGGTTAAGTTTCCTTTTCATAGTTCTTTTTTTTTTTTTTTAAGATTTTATCTATTCATGAGAGACACAGAGAGAGAGGCAGAGACACAGGCAGAAGGAGGAGCAGGCTCCATGCAGGGAGCCCAATGTGGGACTCAAATCCAGGACCCCAGGATCACCACCAGAGCCAAAGGCAATGCTCTACTGCTGAGCCATGCAGTGCCCCTCCTCTTCATAGTTAAACTTTGTTACACCAGCAAGACTTTTAAGTGGATACCTTTCATTTATAATTTATGGTTTTGTTACACAGCTCTCCCTACAATAACATTGTTTTAAAAGGGAGCACTCTAGTACCTATTAAGTGAGAAAAGCAAGAAGCAGAAGGCTACACATAGTCTACTACTTCAATGTAAGAAGTTGAAGGGGCAGAGAATACAGTGTATTCGCTCATGTTTTTCAAAGATAAACAATGGATGGGACATCTGGGTGGCTCAGAGGTTGAGCACCTGTCTTTGGCTCAGGTTGTGATCCTGGGGGCCTGAGATCAAGTTCTGCATCAGGCTCCCCACAGGGAGCCTGCTTCTCCCTCCGCCTATGTCTCTGCCTCTGTGTCTCTCATGAATAAATAAATAAATAATTTTTTAAAAAAAGAAACAATGGAAAAATTAAAGAGATAAACTAAAAACTACTAAAACTGGATATTTAAGAAAAGGGATGGGATAGGGAGGAAAGGAAGGTAGAAATAGAAGCAATACTTCTCTGAACACTCATTTTATTGCTTTGCTTCTGCTGTCATGTAATATTATACATACAAAAGCAAAGAGAAAAAAGGATGACCATCGGCATAAAGAAAGAATTACTTTGGGTAGCAAAAAAAGTATTATTCTGACTGAAAATATTTGGTAGGATATATACATGTTCAGGACAAAGAGAATTGTATAATTTTTTTGACTTGCATACCTCTCTTAAACTGTATTCAGTGATTTTTTTGTTCTTAAAGATTTTATTTATTTTGAAAGAGAAAGTACAAGTGGGGGGGAGAGGCAGAAGAAGAGAGAGAAGCAGACTCCCTACTGAGCAAGGAGTCCATGCAGGGCTCAATCCCAGTACCCTTGGATCATGACCTGAGATGAAGGCAGACCTTAACTGACTGAGCCACCCAGGTGCCCCTGCATTCAGTGGTTTTATTGTTAGTGGTCCTATAGTACTGTTATTCAAAAAATGTTGCATGTGTATTATAAGATGAAATTAATAAGCAATGACATTACTGTCTATAGGGATCAAGATTCATAAAAACTGGATTGAGGAAAAAAAAAGTAGGTTGAGCAGACTACTGGGTGTCCCCCCCATCTGATGCACTAGGAAAAACATAACACCCCCTCTGCAGTTATTCCTGTCACCAAGAGGAAAAAAAAAAAAAGAGGAAAAAAACCCTGAATATCAAGTTTGTAGATCTAACGACAAACTTGAAAGAAATACAAGAAACAGAGCAAACAAAATGATGCCAGAGGAAACAATGAGAATGTGGGACATTTTACAAGATAAATGATGTCTTTCTCAATAAAGAAGTAGAATGGGAAATAAGATAGTAGGTGAGTTACAAGTAGCATTAGATCAGACACCCAAGGGCAATGTGGACCCTGCATGGATTTCGATTTGACAGAGCCATGTGGAAAAAGGGCATTTTTGAGACAATTTGGGAAACTCAAATATGGACTAAATATAGAATATATATATACCTGAAAAATAATCAGCCCTATGTGATTGATGCTCAGGAATTATTGCTAATTTCATTACATAGAAAATGGCACTATGCTATGTTCTCTAAAAGTGTCATTTTTTGTTAGAGATGTACATTGATGTGTTTACTGGTAAAAGAATATAATTCCTGGGGTTTGCTTTCCAATACTTCAGAAAAAAAAAATGCAAGGGGAGAATAATTAACAAGATTGGCAAAATGTTGATTATTGTTTAAGCTGATGATGGGGGATCATTATGGTGTTCTACTTGCATGTTATGTTTAAATTTTTCTAAGATAAAAAGATTTTTAAAATGCCTTTTCTTCTTGCAATCAGTACCCATCTGGAGATTTCATTTCCTAAGCAATGAGAATCAAGTCTGTGAAGTTAGTTTCCTCCTGACAGTGGTGGATTCTTTGATCTTGGAACACACAGTTAAAATGTCTATTTGCTATTATGAGAGCAGTGCCTACTTTTCTGTAACTATGTGGCTTACTCACAGTTTCCTATATTCAATCTTCTCTGTTTTCACAAACAGAAACAAATACATAGTTATAAATAGGCATATACAAGCAGTCTTTGCAGGCCAGTGTCATGACAAACTGTAAAAATGACTGCAAGCTGAAACCATACAAAACAATCTTAATAATGGGAAAAATCACAATTGTTTGTGATCTCTTACCAGCAATTGTAGCTATATAAGAAACTATATGAAAAAGAAAAATGGTGGGGGGGAAGCAAAGCTGTTATTTATTTAGTATACTCTAATTGAAAATAATTGGAAACTTTAAGGATTGAAGTGCCTTATTCTTTGTAAAAAAATTTTTTTTCATTTTCCTCTGAGGGTGAAGGAGAAATAAATTAATATATATTCAGCCTTGGCTGAGCCCTCTAACTAAGCAATCCTAGGCACCTAGAGAGTTACCTTTCATGAAGTCACATCTAGTGTGTTTTTCCTACCTTATAATATGAAGCGGGCATCTTTTCTATACCTTGGTGAGTTATCAAACTCCTTTCTAAGTCTGGATGAGCTTCCCGTAGTTTTTCCTTTGCACTTTAAACATCATGAAATATCTCTGAAAATTCCATTTCTTTTTTTTTTTTAATTTTTTTTTTTATTTTTATTTATGATAGTCACAGAGAGAGTGAGAGAGAGGCAGAGACACAGGCAGAGGGAGAAGCAGGCTCCATGCACCGGGAGCCTGACGCGGGACTCGATCCCGGGTCTCCAGGATCGCGCCCTGGGCCAAAGGCAGGCGCCAAACCGCTGCGCCACCCAGGGATCCAGAAAATTCCATTTCTAATAAAACTTCAGGCTTGACGTAGCTATGGTGTCTCAGAATTCTGTGCAATTCTCTAAAAAATTTTCTACAGGCTTCTAGCTGGACATCGGACATAATTTGGTTATATTCTATAAAATCATTTTCAAAATATTGACAGTGAGGTTTATCCCTCTACCTCTCTTATCCCAGGTTTTTAATAATTTTCATATCTGATATCAGAGATGTTTAAACTTTTTTCATATGACATAGTCAAAGTGGAATGATTCTAGAGTGTGAGGTGGGGATGAGAGACCTAGAATCCCATCCCCTGGGTCTCAGCTCCTGAGGTGGCTCCCCTAACATCTCCAAGAACACAGTTTGCAGATATCTATGCTTGATAGTAGAAAAAGTTCTATGGCTGATAAAGTTAAGGCATTAAGACACCCACACACCATGATGCAGATCAACTAAGATTCAACATATGGGTTCTTCCCAGTGCCCTGGTTCTCTGAATCATCCCAGTCTTAGCAGAAATATCCTATCCCTCTATTCCTGTCTCTCTCTTGCAGACCACCAATTAGGATTCAGTGTTACCCTCCACCGGGCCTTCCAAATGAAGCTTCAGGTTGATCCTGGCTCCCAGCATCCACCTTGACCGAGGCTTTGATTGCACGTTTCAGTGCCCAACTTTACCAGTAACTCCCGAGACCTGCCTACACTGACCAAGACATCAGCCTGGGATCTAGAGGTATCACACGTGGTTCCACACACATGTAATTTGTGTTGGTATTTCTCTCCCCACATGCTTTTTGCTATTTTAGCTTCTCTCAGATACAGTCTTTGTTCTAAAAGTCTCCACGTCCTGAATTACTTCCTTGCCCTCCTTACAGGATCAAAACCAGCTGTTGGAGCTGGTCACTGCTTTCATTAACAATCGGGTCTGGCTTTTAAGTTAGATTTCACTAATGTCTGGCCATATCTTTATAAGCATAATCACGGGGGGGGGGGGGCGGCGGGGGTGGATGGCAAAGAGAACAGAGAAGGGACAGAGTACAGAAGGAAGTAGATTAGAAAGGAAAGAACATATCCTCCTTTGATGCTTTCTATAATGCTGTTTTTATCATTATAAAGATACAAGAGAGGAGGAGAAGGAGAAAGAGGAAAGGGGAAAATATAATAGAAAGATTTTATCAGAAGAGGAAGATTAAATCCCTGGTAAATGCCTCTTGGAAATTTGGGGAGGTTGCTATGAATGTGGCTCTGTGCATACACACGTGCGTGTGTGTGTGTGTGTGTGTGTGTGAGAGAGAGAGAGAGAGAGAGAGAGAGAGAGAATGAGAGAGAGAAGAATGTTCCTTTGGGCTTCTGAGTGTCCCGCATTCCAAAACAGTTTGACCCCGTATATCTCATAAAATCAAGTATCTATTTGAGAATTTCCACCAAAATTTGAGATGTATATTTTAAAATGTTTGATTATTAATACTGACCAGCTGATCATCCAGTCCAAAAAGTTGTTCCATGTAAGTTTCAGACAACCTCCGAATTTTTGGCTTCATTGATGGATCGATGCACATATCCCTTCAATGAAATCATAAAACATGGCCAAACATTTCATTTCATAGTACTTAGTTCCATAATTAAATCAGCGATTGAAATCCATGATTCTATGGGTGGAGTGTAAGGAAGGGGTAGGAACAGAAACTCCCCCTTGGGAGAGGCATATCAAAATCACCTACAGGGCTTTTTCAAAATACCCCCTCAAGATTTTGCTTGTGCTCCCCAAGATAGTATGCCTCCCTTTCCTCATCCTCAACTTGAAATATCTGCCAAATGAGCACATTATTGATGAGAGAGGGCTACATTTCTCAAGTTAAAAACCAGCGGGGAAATTGTTCTTCTTGAAGTCTTTGGGACTTAAAAGCCTGTGGAGGGATTCTTTAACCATCTTGAGACTGGAAACATTCATTGACAAGACCTTTTTTGGTACTGTACAATGGGTGCGTTACCTTGAAAATAAAATATCTCCCTACCATAAAGCAAAAGAGTACTTACCAAAGAAGACTTTCAAGACCACTTTCCATGATAGTAATGATCATTTTCTGTAAATACTTCAGCGGATCCTCAGGACATGTAATAAGTAGACCACATAACAGAGCCTAGGGAAAATGAAATAAACTCAATCTTTCTGGATTTGCATGTTCTTCCTAAACAACAGATAGACTTCTCTCAGACAAGTACAAAGTCGAGGGGCACCCGGGTGGCTCAGTGGTTGAGCATCCACCTTCGGCTCAGGTCATGATCCCAGGGTCCTGGGATTGAGTCCCATACTGCTTCTTGCTCTGCCTATGTCTCTGCCTCTCTCCCTCTGTGTCTCTCATGAATACATAAAATCTTTAAAATAAAAACAAAAAGCCAAGTACAAAGTCAAATAATGTGACACTTTTTAAAGTTGACATACCTTCTAGATACCCCCTCTTTTTATCCAGTGTTAATATTTTGTTATAGGCAAACTGAAATGTTGTTTACCTTTACTATTTAAAGAAAAATCCATTGTAAATGACACAAGGGAGCTGCTGCTCAGTGTTTTATATTATGTGAGCAGTACTTTGTAGTCAAATTGAAGACATAATTGTGATACTTTTGATGAGTGGTTTCTACCCTTTTTAGGTTTAAGACTGTCTTTTAAAGTCAAAAAACTCTTTGGACCCACCACAAAAGTGATTGAGAAAATCCACCTCAAAATCTACTGTGGGTTCAAGAAATTTTTTTAAACATGTATTTGTATTTTATCATTCACAACAGCTGTAGAGCATATATTTGAAAAATTATAGCACATGTTGCTCCTGGCTGGCTTAGTTGGAAGATCATGCAACTCTTGATTTTGGAGTTGTGAGTTCAAGCCTCACGTTGAGTGTAGAGATTACTTAAATAAATAAAACTTAAAAGAAAGAAAACTTGTAGCATAGTTCACAAACATGGGAAACAATTAACTTGTTGGATCTGGATGTGTAAAGCACATTTATTTATGAATGCAGAAAGCTGCGGCTATCTTATTTTCTTCTATGAGTTTTCCCACAAGGAGAAACTTCTTGTAAAAAGTATTGGTGAGACCTACAGAATCATTTAATATTTCTTCGTGCGAGACAGAGAACAGGTTAACAGCACACCTCCCACAGAAACCGCCTGGAATCATCCTTAGACATTTCTCTTGCATTTTTGATTCACTGTCTGCTGGCAGGGTCTAGGGTGTATGGGGGCTGGACTGGGGGTGGAAGTGAACAGGCCCTTCTTTTACAGAGGGCCTATTCTTGCTGGCTGTTTTTCTACTCACTCTCTTGTGAATAAAATAATTCCACCCCTTGAGTCATACAGACTTCTTCCCACCCCCATGGACCAAGTGTCAGCAGATCCAGGCCTGGGGATCCTGTCTTAGACTCTCAGCAGTTCTCATAGTGTTATTCCAAATGGAAAAAAAAAAAAAAAAAAAAAAGAGGATAATTTCCCTTGATTGGACCCTGCACAACATATTTCTCCCTTTGCAATTAGTTTCATGTCCCCTTTCTAGTGTGCCTACGGGCTGAGAACCCAGCCCTCCAGACTATGGTAAAGTGATCAGACCTAGATGTCTCTCCTTCTCCAGCAATGACTTCCTCCCACCCCAGATGTTCACAGCGAGCCTTCGGCCATCTGCAGACTGACTTCTGTCTCCCCCAGACCTAGAGACTATAACTGAGCAGGAGGTCAGGATTCTCACCACAGTTGCAAGATAGATGTAAACAGTATTCTGTTACCTAAGGCCTGAAGTCTTCTGTGACCTGGAGGCCAGACTTCAGACAGCTCCCTGAATAGCCCTGACCAAAGGCCCTTCTGCTTTCTGGTACTTTAGTGCCCGAGTCCCCAGGATACTGAGTTCCTCTATTCCCCACTTGTCACCAATCTTTCCTTCTACTCTGGCATCCTGAAGACACCTGCATCAAAATCACCTGGGAGGTGAACAGGTCTCTGAAGATGGGGCCTAGGGAGCTGCATTTTGATGAGCTCCCCAGGTGATTCCTATACACTAAAGTCTGAGGACTAGTGCCCAAAGGGAGCTCAGCATTTTTTTAAAGAAAGCTGGGATCTGATTAATGAATATGAGAAATGACTTATTTTTTTACATTTCTAAGTTCCAACAGAGTAGAAAACTACTTTTCCTGAAAAGTCCAATCAATTCGAAAGGATAAGCCTCTGGAACGCTAATAAAGGCTTGTGGAATAGCATAGTTCAAATGTTCCCTTTCTGCATAAGAAATCTCACTGTTCAGTTTCCCATTGGGCAAAATAAAATTGGTTGAGGCTTTCTAGATTAATGTGTATAGTACATCGCTATGTGCCAATAAGAAAACGTAATTAGTGAATCAATAGCTTTGTTTTCTCCCTAATGGAAAGAAAAATTATAAAACCAGTAGCTTGGTCTTTATAAGCAGAAGCAAAATATGCAAACATCCCCACAAGATGAATCTTTGACTCTCAAAAAACATCAATTAGGGCTTTATTACTATTAGGTTTCCTGGTTAAAAACTTACACAATCAGGGACAAAAAAGACCATCACTTAATAATTGAGATTGGCTCCCTCAAGCTAATAATTCACAAAATAATTTTGCAATTCTCCACTTTATTTTGGCTCTGCTGTCTAACTCAGACCCCAATATTTCTCAAATATTCTGAAAGATGTCTGACGACAAACATGGGTTTATCTAAGACAATAGTTCCTTGTTTCTTTTTTTTTTTTTTAAGATTTTATTTATTTATTTTGGGGTGAGGAGGAAAGAGCAAGAGGGAGAGAGAGTCTTAAGCGACTCTGCACTGAGCATGGAGCCCAACGTGGGGCTTGATCTCATGACCCTGGGATCACCCACCTGAGCTGAAACCAGGAGCTAGATGCTCAACTGAATGCATCACCCAGGTGCCCCCAAGACAATTGTTTTTACTCCTTTCTACTACTACCCATCTTTCAAGGAGCCAGTGGGTGGAATCCACTGGGTTTATATCCTGGATTTGCAATCTTCTAGTGTGGAACAAGTTACTTCCCTTTTCCTGTTTCCTTACCTATCCATGCGATAATAAAGGTACATATATCATAGGAATGAAATGAACTAATGTCTGTAAAGTATTTTGAGTAGCATAAAACAAGTATTCAATAGATAATAATGATAACAAGCCATCATTATTTTTCACTATTCTATTGCTAATTATCACCTCCATTGGAGGAAAAGACTTGAACAAAGAGAAAGAAATTCAAAACTATTCCCTTGTACCACTCAAAGCCAGTGTGATGACAGAGAGATTGACTTTAAACCAAGCCTAAGGGATCCCTGGGTGGCGCAGGGGTTTGGCGCCTGCCTTTGGCCCGGCGCGATCCTGGAGACCTGGGATCCAGTCCCAGGTCGGGCTCCCTGCATGGAGCCTGCTTCTCCCTCTGCCTGTGTCTCTGCCTCTCTGTCTCTCTCTGTGTAACTATCATGAATAAATAAATAAAATCTAAAAACAAAAAAAAAAAACAAAAAAGAAAACAAGCCTAACGGAAGAGATAAGGACAAATGCATCTGGGGGGCAATGATTAGGAGAGAGAATTTGATAGAACAATAGTTTAAATATAAACGGTAAGATAGTAACTGTCTATGAGAACTATGGTTAGATATAAAATACTTAAGAGAGCAAGTCTTTTTTTTCCTTTTAAGATTTTATTTCTAAGTAATTTCTATACCCAACACAGGGCTTGAATTCATGACCCCAAGATCAAGAGTCACATGCTTCACTGAATGAGCCAGCCAGGCACCATAAGAACAAGTCTTATTTGGCTTTTCAGATATGCAATAAATATAGTAAAATATATTAAGGGCCTCTGTAGCAACGCAAAAATTAATTGCTCTATGAGTGCAGAGATAAAGTGATTACAAAAGGCTTGCGAGGCCCTCAGCAGTGAGAGAAACTTCCAGGTGCCAAGAAATGGGCAAGAGGTTTACAGATAGGGTCTTTCTCTAGGTAATTTACAGAGTGAGTAGGTTTTTAAAGTATAAACTCAGAGCTCTTCCCTTGCCCATAGCATACAGTCAGGCAAAATTGTCTGCATGTGTATCTTCCCCCAGAATTTGAGGGTTTTTTTTCACATTATCTATCTGAAAATACATATTTTTTTAAGATTTTATTTATTTATTCATGAAAGACACAGAGAAAGAGAGACAGAGACAGAGACACAGGTAGAGGGAGAAGCAGGCTCCATGCAGGGAGCTCGATGTGGGTCTCCATCCTGGGGCCCCAGGATCACGTCCTGAGACAAAGGCAGACACTCAACTACTGAGCCACCCAGGCGTCCCTGGAAATATTTTATTATATGCAAACCCAGAAACACATTCTTCTTTTAAATAAGTGGTAGAGTAATTAACATATAGTTTTCACCTTGTTTGACTTCTTTCTTAGATGAGATTGCTTTTAAAATGCAATGTTAAGTACCTGCCTTCAGCCCAGGGCGTGATCCTGGAGTCCCGGGATTGAGTCCCACATCGGGCTCCCCACAGGGAGCCTGCTTCTCCCTCTGTCTCTCCCTCTCTCTCTGTCTCTCTCATGAATAGATAAGTAACATTAAAAAAAAAAAAAAAAAGAATCACACAGTTACAGAAACCTCTTTCCTTACACACAGGTTTAAGTTTCTATTCAAAGTCCTTCTACCCCCACTTCCCACCTCCACACCGCCCAAACAAGCCCCAAGTGACATCTCACAAATGCTTGCCATCCCCATCTATGGTAGAAATTGAGTTGGCATGCTATTGCGTCATTTGAGGGGACCTCTTGATTTTTTTCTATAGTAAATTAAAAATTTTTAAACAAAAAGATTTCTGTGTCTTCTTGACATTTAAATGGAAGGTGCCGAATTTTTATTTGCGAAACCCTATCACTGAAAGGATACTGATTACTATTGAAAAGGGTCAGCTGACTTCAGCCATTCACAGGGGAACCCCAGGCAGAGGAAGACGCGCTCAAAACCAGAGCCTGAGGGGTTTTAAGGCAGACTGGACACAGAAGGAGACGCAGTGGCCCTGAGTTGACAGCAAGACCGTAGCTGCTGATGCCTGCTGGGTGCCTGGCTGATGGGGAGACGGCCACCTCCAATCCCTGGGCAGGTGAATTGTTAGTGGAGCAAGAACAGTCGTATACTTGTTGGTTACTTATGTGCTCCCCAAATTTGCCTCTGGAACTGCATCTGCAAACAGGCTGGCTGGGCTAAGGGAACTCGGCAAACCTAAGCACCCTCGGGAAAACCCAGAACCTTCTAGCCCCAAGGTCCCATAAAATGAGTCAGTCTATCCATTTCCTTTTCTCCAACAAGGGCTGGCTGTCTCTTGCCCCTATATTCCCATAACTCCAGATTCTTGCATCAATGGCAAATATTTGCAGCTGTTAGTCCCTCAAAGAAAATACCCAGGGACAGTCTGCATAATGTAGAAATAAATGCAATATTTTAAAAATGCAAATTGGAAACAATCACAAAAGAGACACAAAAACTGCAAAAAGATCATAAAGTAAAAAATTGTTATATATTTCTAAAAATAGAAAACTTTACTTAAAAATCATGATTTGTTATTTAAATACGCCCTCTGCTGGAAATGTCTTGCAAACGAAATGTTAAACCGAAATCCGAGCTAACATTTGAAGAGCACTTTTCTGCTCTCAGAGACAATCACTATATATAGATGTTTAATAATTTGGTAGACACTGTACCCCATAGTACCTCACCCATCTCTGATCCCCAAGGGGTAAACCTTGTCTGTAGACAGTATGCTCACTACTGACTAGCAGAAAATTGAGAGAAACCGGTTTTTAAATATTATTGACAATGTGTTTGTGAAATTCTACCAAATTCTACCAAAAGGGCTTCATTGTGTATTGCTCCTATCTTAATATCTTTTAAAATACAAATGTCTCTTGCAAGGAATCTATCCAAGGAAGGAGATTTCAACAGTGGTGAGATGAGCATTTCAGAGTTCTTAGAACTGTCTCAGTGAGTGAAGAATCAGAAGACAATGCTCAGTTTTCTCACAGTTCTATCTAGGTGAGGCTCTGTGTCCCCATGCAAACATTTTTTTTTAAACTTTGAATTTCTAAAATATGTTTCCTGAATTTAAAATAGTACATAAGGAGTAAATCTTTTATTGCCCATATTTCCAAGTATTTGATCAATGACTTCATTTATTTTAAACCTAAAATCAAAGTTTAAAAAATGCTTGCTGCCAAGGTCTAAAAAAAACAGACAAAACCCAGCCATTCTATATCTTGATGTTTATATCTCTTGTACAAACAATACATGTAGATTGCGTGGAAGGCATATTATACGCTAGTGTTCCCTGAGGGAAGTAGACCAGCTTGCTGCAACATGAGGATATGAACCATGAAGAAAGAGATTATTTCCTAATCACTATTAATCACAGTGATTTCAAAATCATTTTTTTTAAACAGAAAAAAAAATCTTAAAAAAAATAAAACCAAGCTCATGGGAATCCGAAAATATATCCACATAAAAGCGGAGCTATTCTTTGGGATGTTGCACGATGGGTGTCAAGGGAAGCAGCAGACCTCTCTTCCTTCCAAAGCCCTTTCTCCAGCCACAGAGCAAGCCTCATGGGAGTCATTAGAACCCTGGGCTTCTGCTCATACAAAACAAAAAAGAAAACCTTTGGAAATCTACCTGTATGCACCCAGGCACACACAGACCAACCTAGAAACTGAGCCAGAGTGAGAGGGTTTGATGAAGGTGCTAGGTGGGATAGAGTGGCCCACCTAGGAAGCGGGGTGTCCAGGAGAGCTCGGTTAGTGGCCAGAGGCAACAGAGCTCTCATCTCAGGGAGACCAGACAAGGCCTGCGACAAGGCCTGCGACAGGCCGGCCAGCTGGATCTGGGACGAGAAAGAAGAGCTTCCCAATAAGAAGTACTTGTACACTCCCTGTGCTTTATTACTTTTTTTTTTTTAAGATTTTATTTATTTATTCATGATAGAGAGAGAGAGGCAGAGACACAGGCAGAGGGAGAAGCAGGCTCCACGCAGGGAGCCCAACATGAGACTTGATCCCAAGTCTCCAGGATCACACCCCGAGCTGAAGGTGGCACTAAACCACTGAACCACCCTCTTTATTACTTTCTAGTTTATTTGGTGATAGTATGGAGAAAGTAAAAGAGGGAGCATTTTTTCCCACATTGAGGCCAGCATTTCAGTATTTTCTTTTAATATAGGAAAACTTCTTTTTCTGATTATAAAAACAGTATATGGTCTATGCAATTTGGAAAATTCAGAGGAAATAGAAGAAAATAAAAAGCAACCACCATCCTGCCAACCTGAAATAACCTCTAATAAAAATTTTAATTTCAGTCTTTCCTCAATGCATATACTTTTAAGTTTTAAAATTATAATTTTATAAATTACAATTAGGATTATGTATTGTTATTGTATATCTTTTTTTTTTTTGGTATAGCCTTTTTTTTTTCTTGGCTAATCATGTTGTGAATATTTTTCCATTTCTGCTCAAAATTCTTTAAAACATCATGCACTGGGGGGCCTGGGGGGCTTAGTCAGTTAAGCATCTGCCCTTGGCTCAGGTCAGGATCTCAGGGTCCTGGGATCAAACCTGGAGTCAGGCTCCCTGCTCAGGGGGAAGTCTGCTTCTCCCTCTCCCTCTGCCCCTCCCCGCATCCCCGCTTGTGTTCTGTCTCTAATAAATAAAATCTTTTTTAAAAACTCATGCATTGAGGTTGATTGATAATCTACTGCAAAAATAATAGTACTATAAATGTTTAATCATTTCTAAATGGTTGGCCATTTAGTTTCTAACTTTTTCCCCTTATTAAAAATTATAGGGCAGCCTGGGTGGATCAGCGGTTTAGCGCTGCCTTCAGCCCAGGGCGTGATCCTGGATACCCGGGATCGAGTTCCACTTCAGGCTCCCTGCACGGAGCCTGCTTCTCTCTCTGCCTCTGTGTGTGTGTGTGTGTGTGTGTGTGTGTGTGTGTGTGTCTCATGAATAAATAAAATCTTTCAAAAATTTTTAAAAAATTTTAAAAATTAAAAAAATTAGATGATGTAATATTAATTTTTACTACCAATGATGACATGTATGTATCTTCATCTGACCATTTTCTTAGGATAGATTGCAAGAATATAGAATCAGAAGGTGTGTTTTGAAGCTCTTCATATGTTATCTCAAAACTGCCTTTTAAAAAGGCATTATGAATTTATACTCATTAACAACCAATGTGAGTGTCCATTTTACCTTGCTGACACCGAGAATGTAAAATTATAATTTTTGTTGATTTGATGGATGGAAAACAGTAATTCATTTCATCTACATTTTGTTTTGTCAGTAGGACTAAATAAGTTTTCTTACATCTCCTAGCTGTTATGGACTAATTGCGTTGCTTCAAAATTCATGTATTCAATGTGATGATAATTGGTGATGGGGCTTTTGGAAGATAGTCAGGGTTAGATGAGGTTGTGAGACTAGGGTCCTCATGATGGAATTAGCACTGTTATAAAAAGAGAGTCACCAGATGGCTTGCTTTCTGTCTCTGCCATGTGAGGACACAGTGAGAAGGCAGCCCTCTGCAAGCCAGGATGGGTGCCATCACCAGAACCCAACCATGCTAGCACCCTGACCTCAGACTTTCAGCCTCTAGAACTGTGAGACAACAAATTTCTGTGATTTAAGCCACCTAATAGAATGGTATTGTGTCATGGTAGCCCAAGCAGGCTATGACACTAGCCGTCTATGATTTTGCATACACTTTATTTGTCCTTTAGTGGCACAGGCTTCATTTAGATAGGATAAGGGAGGTAGATAAAACCGTACCCAAAGAGAGACAACCCTAGAGAATGAGAAATTCAGAAAGACAGAAGCAAGGCCACTTGAATCTCCATTCATATCCCTGGAAGTCTCCCCTAGAGTCCTTCTCACCTATGGGTTTTTTGTTTTGTTTTATGTTTTGTGTGAGATGGAGAGAGAGAGAGATAAAGAGAGTTCCCACGGAGTGGGTGGGAGGAGGGGCACGGGGAGAAGAAGAAAGAGAATCTTAAGCAGGCTCCACACCCAGCTAGGAGCACCCTGCCCCACCCCCCGACCCTGAGATCATGACCTGAGCTAAAATCAAGAGTCAGATGTGTAACCAACTGAGCTACCCAGGTGCCCCTCAGCTAAGGGCTTAAAGGGTCTTGTGGTGGTGTTTTTTTTTAATTTAAATTCAATTAATTCACATAGTGTATTATTAGTTTCAGAGGTAGAGTTCAGTGATTCATCAATTGTATATAACACCCAGTGCTCGTCACATCACAAGAAGTGCTTTGTGGTTTGAAACAACAAACCACATCAACAGTCTATTCGGGCTGCTATAACAGAACATTGTCGATTGGGTGGCTTATAAACAACAGAAATTTATTTCTAGAAGCTGGGAAGTTCAGGACCAAAGTACAGGAAGATTCTGTGCCTGGTGAGAGCTGCTTCCTGGTTCACAGATGGCTGTCTTTTCACAGGGTCCTCACATGATAGACGGGAGAGGGATGTCTCTCAGGCCTCCATTATAAGGGTACTAATGCCATTCATGAAGGCTCCACCTCATGATTTAATCAATCACCTCCCAAAGGCCCATCTCCAGATACCATCACATGGGAGATTAGGCTTCGAGATATGAATTTGGGGAGACATAACATTCAGTTGATAGAATGCTCTTATTACTTTTACATTTTCACAATAAAATCTATTTTTTAGATTCAAAAATAGACACCAGGATCACCAAATAGATCACCAAAAACAGACACCAGGATCTATCAAAAATAGATCCTTTGATGCATGTGAGAAGAGCTGTTCCATGTGTGACCCCGCTGATCGCTGAGAAGGAGGTAACCAAGATGACTGGCCGTCAGACAGTCTCTCCACCCTCACTGTGACACTCAGGCTTTTTCTGAAGTTCCAGAAGCTTGGTTGCCCTTGAAAAGAACAACCTTGGGCAGCCCCGGTGGCTCAGTGGTTTAGCACCACTGCCACCTTCAGCCTGGGGTGGGATCCTGGAGGCCTGGGATTGAGTCCCATGTTGGGCTTCCTGCGTGGAGCCTGCTTCTCTCTCTGCCTGTGTCTCTGCCTCTCTATGTCTCTCATGCATGAATAAATAAAATTTCTTTTTTAAGAAAAGAAAAGAACAACCTTCTTGGAGACAGTGATCGTTTCTGGGTCAAGGGTAATTTTCCTTGGCTTATTAAATACGTTAATATGTTCTAGACCCGCACTGTCCAATATAGGAGCTACTAATTACACGTGGCTATTGAGCACTTCAGACGTGGCTAGTCCAAATTGAGATGGGCTGTAAGTGTAAAATACATGCCCGGTTTTGAAAGCTTAATGTGATTTTATATTGAGTCCCTGTTGAAATGACTATATTCTGGACAGACTGGTTTTATAAAACATATTATTAAAATCAACGTCACCTATATTTTTGCTTCTTTAATGTTTCGCAGGACACCCAAATAGATAAATGCACAGAGAATGAAGGAGAAAAATTTGGGCTAGAGACAACCTCAGATTCACAGCTGCAAGTGGCCAAAGCCATTGGGGCATTTTCTACTAGCACACGGTAGATACCCAGCAAATATTTACTGATGGAGTGGCCCAATGTACCCTCCTCCTTAGCTTACCACTCCTGCCGCCCCCAAGAAAAAAAGGCTGGCGGGAGTCAAGACCTTAATTTGTTGTTCAAAAAAATAGAAGTTACCTGACGAACTTGAATTGAACATACAATCCAATGGTATTTAAGACGGGTGTACAAACCCCTAGGAGCCCACAAAACCATTTTTCCTTGTGGACACAGGATAAACACCAATGGCTCCCAGGGCTACATGCTTCTCTAGGAACATCCAGGGATGGTATATCTCTGCCCCAGCATTCCAAGCAGCAACCTGATGTAAATTGGCTTACATCCCATCTTGTCTCATGACTACCACCACCCACCATGGTCACAAACACTGTGGTCCGAGAAACTGAATGCACTGGTTGTTTAAACCAATGAGGTTTACACCATCTTTAAAGCGGATCTTTAAGCCCTGTTTATCCACTCCAGGTGGTACCACATGAAGCAGACACAAGCTCTCCCTGAAAAACCTTTCAGAATTCAGATTTCTAAACAAACAAAATGATTCTTGTTGTTTTAAGCCACTAAGTTTTCCAGTTGTATGACATAGCAATGGGTAACTAATACAGCGAGCAAACAGAAAATGACTGACCAGCCAATCACACCTGTCATTCCAGCCAGACCCTAACTACGTACGGTATGAGAAAACACAGCCAGCCATTACTATCCTTTAACTTTTTATTATGGAAAACTTCAAACATACAGAAAGTAAAGGGGTATAATGAACCCCTATGTGCACATACCCAGTTTCAACAATTATCCCATTCTGGGAGTCTTCAAAGCTGTTCATGTTAACAATGATTTTAAAATGACAACATATTAAAGAAAACAGGAAATGATAGACAAAATAGCTGAAAACAGGCAAAATTTTAATCAGAATGTGTAAAATAGAATCGGCTGATATTCTAAAACTGAAAAATATACTGTTTGAAATTAAGAATTCATTTGATATACTTATTAACAGTATCCTGGACACAGCATAAAACAGAATCAATAAATTTGAAGACAATCATGAAAAATATCCAAACTTGAGCACAAAGAGAAAAATAAGGAAAAAACAGAGCAGGGGGTGGGGAAAAACTAACATAATTACGATTGCAGTCCCAGAAAGAGAAAGGAGAATTGGGTAGAAGCATTATTTGAAAATGATCAAAAATTTTCTAAAACTGATGGAAAATATCAATCAATAGAATCAGTAACCCAATAAGTCAAGCAGGGTTGTGTTTTGTGGTTTGTTTGTTTTCTTTAAATCAGCCTCTATGCAGGGGTTTGCAGGGAAATGACATCCAGGTTTTATTCAGGATAGGCGGGCGAAATTCAGACGAGGTTAAATATGCAGGGAAGCCCTGATTTAAAAAACAAACAAAAAAAATGTATGTATTCCAAAGCTTGCCGAAGTTGGGTTTTAGAGGATTGCTAGTCCTGTTGAATCGGGTCAGATGAGTAGCTGTGTAGGGATATGAGGCTCAACGGGTTCATCCTGATAGTCCTTTAGGGGAAGTGGGTAACCAGGCTAAGGAGGGAGCGGGGCTCCCAGAAGCCTGCCCTCTTGCCCCGCTGGTAACGTGGTCAGAAGTGACGGAAGGGCTCATGAGAATATCGCCTTCAGCGAAGGGCACTTCTGAGGGCTCCCCTTCTCTGGGAGCAAAGCAATGTGGTAGGCTGGTGGGCTAGGGTGCTCTCACCCAAAGGAGGAACCAGGGATGCCTCTACCAGCTTATGGGAAGTGGAGAGCAAGGTGAGGAAAGGCTATCACTTCTCTGATGCTCCGGGACCCTCAGCTCGAGCCCACTTTCTGCTATGTATCTCACAGCCAACCAAGACAGGGTCATCGCAGCTATTCTGAGTGATCTAAATCTTAAACCCAAATATTCCACTTTCGGACCCCTACCCTCCTATTTTTCCAGCTCCCGCACTCAGTTACTCCCGCTAATCCTCTTTACTCCTTAGGAACCTCCACTTTCTACCCATGTATCATATCCGGTCCCATTCTCACCTCATACCCAGTCCCTTGGCCCATCACTCAGGTACCCTAAAAAGCTTAGCTCCTTCCCCGCCACCCCTCCACACTATATGCCTGGCCAACACCTCTCCTGGATGAAGTCAATCTTATTTCTGTACCTCCATTGGGTTTACTGACTGCTACTTAAGGAAAACCAGGGCAGCTCTGATGGCCCAGCGGTTTAGTGCCACCTTCAGCCTGAGGTATGATCCTGGAGACCTGGGATTGAGTCCCACGTTGGGCTCCCTGCATGGAGCCTGCTTCTCCCTCTGCCTGTGTCTCTGCCTCTGTGTGTGTGTGTGTCTGTCATGAATAAATAAATAAAATCTTAAAAAAAAAAAAAAAAGAAGAAAAGAAAGAAAAACTACACCCTGGGGAAGATGAGTGCCATGCTCTCTACATATTTTGAAATATAATCGTGTAGAAGTAAAACATGAATGAGACTCAGCAGAAAAAAAGTAAAACAATACACAAGTATACACAGCAAAGAAAATTAGGGTTCTCTCCTAAAAGCATCCCCCCAAACATTTGCTATTAATAGTTTTGCATATGTTCTATGCATGCATTATTATTGTCTTAAACGTCGCTACACACACACATAGGAAATCACAGTAGGGATCCCTGGGTGGCTCAGCGGTTTAGGGCCTGCCTTCCGCCCAGGGCGTGATCCTAGAGTCCCAGGATCGAGTCCCACATCCGGCTCCCTGCATGGAGCCTGCTTCTCCCTCTGCCTCTCTCTGAGTCTCTCGTGAATAAATAAATAAAATCTTTAAAAAAAGAAAAAAAAGGAAATCACAGTAGCTACATTGTAGGAGACACTTCTGGGGCAACTTGCATTTTTCTTCTTTTAAACTATGTCTTGGAGAACTTTTCTTCTCAAAAGGTATACACATACTTTATATACTATCTCATTCCCTTATTCATATAGAAGTTATTTACTATTTTCACCATAATGAATATCCTCGGACAGCTTTCTGGATACACGTGAAAGCCTATCTCTCCAGTGGATCCCTAGAAGTGATCAAAGGCTATATGGTCAAAGGCTATATGTAGTCAACATTTAAATAATTAAATAATTTAATAAATTTAATAATTTTAATAATTTTAATACATTTAATAAATTTAATAAATTTAACTAACCATTCAAAAGGCTGCACCGAACTGCCCTCCCAAGTGCACAGCAGTCACTTTCGCAAGCTGGGCTCTCAGGGCTGCCGGGCTCTCCTCGTCTCTTTCCCCAGACTTCTCTCCCCCTCAGTCTCCACACACGTGTCTCTGCTCAGACCCCTTCTGCAGCCTCCAAACCCGCGCAAACACGCACGGCTTAGCATACGTCTCACCAAATATTTGTCGAGAAAATGGCAGTCACCGGGTCTTGCTCTCCTAATCCCCAAACCTACAAAACCCGCCGGGCCTCGCCAGTCCTTCCTGCTGTAACGACGGGGGGAGGGGCCCCTGGTCAGGCAGGGTCGGGGTGTAGGGTCGGGGCCTGCCGCCTGGCGCCCCCCGGCTCCGCCTCCCCCGGGGCCCGCCGCTGCCCGCTCGCTCTCCCGGCCACTTGCGCATCCTCCTGCGGCCCCGGGCCTCTTGCCCAGACCTTAAGTGCGGGGCTCGCGGTTCCTGTCCCGGGCCCCGCGCCCCGTGCTCTGGCCTCCGAGCCGGTCCGCCCCGGGCGCCGCGCCGCCTGCCCTCTCTCCCCCCGGCTCCCGGCCGGGCCCAACCCCCGCCCCTCCTCCCGGACGTCTTCGGGCTCCGCTGCTCTAACGCCGCCGCCGCCGCGGGCTCCAGTACCTCGCACACCTGAGGAATGTAATTCTCCTTGAAGTAGCTCCTCAGCCGGGAGTCGGCGGTGCGCAGCGAGGCCATGACCCGGGCCCCCCAGACTCCGCGCCCCGCGCCTGCTAGCGCGTCCCGGCGTTGCCCTGGCAACCGCGGGGCGGGGCGGGCGCGGCCCGGGAGCCCCCCGCCCCCGCGAGCCGCCGCGAGCCGCCGGGAGCCGAGGAGAGCCGCCGGGCGGGGAGGCGGGCCCGAGCCCGGGCGGGAGCGAGGGGAAGCCCACCTCCGGACGGGGACCGCGTCCCCCAGTGAGTCCCCTCGGTGCGCGCGGTCCCTGCGCCTCCTCGCGGAGCTCCGCCCTAGCTCCGCCCCCTCGCTCCGGCCCCGCCCCCGCTCCGCCCCTGCCGCCCCGCCGGGCCGCTCGGGGCGCAGTGGGCGGTCCCTCCGTGTCAGCAGGGCCATTTCCGGGAGGCGGGGCTCGGGCCCCATTTCCTGTGTCCTCCCGGCGCCGGCGCTCGGGCTGCGGCGGGATCCGCTGCTCCCCGCCTCGCGCGCCAGGCCCAGCGCAGCGCCCCGGCCCCAGGGCAGCATGGGCGGCGCCCGGGACGTGGGCTGGGTGGCGGCGGGCCTGGTCCTCGGGGCCGGTGCCTGCTACTACATTTACAAGCTGGCGCGGGGCCGGCGGCGAGGCGCCCGCGGGCTTCGGCTGCGCCCCTCGCGCTCTGCAGGTGAGGCCACGGGGTGCCCGGCAGGTGGCCGGGGCGGGGGGCGGGGGCGGGGGCACGGACGACGGCCCCCTCGCTGGGGCTCTGAGCTGCCGCCTGCGTCCACCTCGTCCAAAATCCCGGGGTAAAAACGCCCGGATTTTCCTGGCTGAGGGCGGCGTCCCCGCGGAGGATTGGGTGGTTTCTCAGAAGCGCGTGGGTTGCCCCTCAGGGTCAGGACCCGCCGCGGAAGGTGCGGTGGTGCCTGCGGCCGCCCCGGAGGAAGGAGGGCGGGGGCCCCGCCGCGGCGCGGAGTTCCGGGGACTCCCTGCGGTTCGGTTACGAGGTTGTGGAGGTCCCGGGGCCGCGGATGGAAGCAGCTGCCCGCGCGGGGAGCTGGGGGCGCCCCCTCCGCGACCCCCCGCGACCCAGCGCCGGGGTGGTTGCTGCCCCAAAGCCGGTGGTGCATCGGGATTCCGAGGATTTGCTGGGTGTTCTAGGATAGTGCGGGTCACGGATGCCAACCAAGAAACTCCTCCCTACAAATGGAGGAAAGAACTAAAGCTTTATTGTTGAATAAGCGCGACTCCAGATTGCCGTGCCCATCACAGGCGATCAGCTGATGGGATTGAGAAGACACACGTGTCTTCACTTCGTGTATCTGGCGGATAAAGTCTGTTTCGTGTCATCTCTGCATGTTCTGAAGATAAACAGGAACTTGTCCTCAAGAGGGCTTGACAGCACCATTCACACAGAGTCCATCCTAAATTCGCTGGTAATCGGGGTGGCTATCGCTGTTAGCTAATCGCCTTGATCCAGAGGAAAATAAGACTTCTCGGGATCTTTATGATGAGCAGGTGGTTACCACGTGGAGCCAGGCGCCAAGGCTAAACTTAGGGGTCTGCGCTCCATCTTTTGATGTTTACATTTCACATAGATGACCCCAAAAGCCCCTAAGAATGACTTTCTTACATGTAAACTGGCAAGACGGTTACTTAGCTTTTTAAAAGTCATTTGGGGCACCTGAGTGTCTCGGTGGTGGAGCGCCTGCCTTCAGCTCAGGTCATGACCCCGGGGTCCTGTGATCAAGTCCCCCATGGGGCTCCCTGCATGGAGCCTGCTTCTCCCTCTGCGTGTTCCTCTGCCTCTCTCTCTGTGTTTCTCGTGAATAAATAAAATATTTTTTTAAATGCCATTTATATCAAAGAGAGGATTTACAGTTCTGGCTGACGTTTGAACAACAGGGGTTTAAACTGTGCAGGTTTACTTACACGAGATTTTTTTTTTCAATAAATATATGCACAGTTCTGTAAGTGTATTTTCCTTATGTTTTTCTTAGCATTGCCTTTTCTCTAGTTTATTTTATTGTAAGAATACCGTATATAAGACATATACCAAATATGTTAATTGTTTTCAGTAAGGCTTCCAGTTAATGGCAGGCTCTTACTCAAGTTTGGGGGGAGTCGCAGGTTACACATGGATTTTTCAGCTGCTCAGAGGTTGGCACCCCTAACCCCTTGTTGTTCGAGGGTCGACTGTGTAAGTTTACTCAAGGAAATACTCTAAGAAAACAGAGTGAGGAAAAAGTCTGTTTTCCCTTTTGTCACAAAAAGCAATTTTCAAAACAAGATTTTTATTTACCTTTACTTACAAAGCCTAATTTGTTGTCTTTGTGTGAGAGATTTCTGGGTTCGGGTACCTTCTTGCTTATACTGACTCAACCTTGTGAACACTGACAGAGTCTTATTCTTAAGCTTAATTTTACCAGTTTAAGTTACGTTAGGTCAGGCATCCTACAAAGAGGCTGCTCCTGGTCCCCTCTTCCTGAAGCTGCACACCTTTATCTTGGAAGACTTAACAAGTACCCTTTTTTGCAGCAGCATCCGTAGATTTCAGAAGATGATCTTTTTTGTTTTAATTGAGATATACTTGGCATATAACATTGTATTAGTGACATACAACATAATGATTTGATATATGTTTATGTGTTTATTTGATATCAGTATATATAAGGTAAATATATTTGGTTGGATTCGATCCAAGTATTTGTACATATTGCAGAATGATCACCACGGTAAGTTCAGGTGACATGCCTCACCTCACATAGTTCCAGGTTTTTTGTTGCTGGTGATGAAAACTTTTAAGCTTTACTCTCTCAGCAACTTTAAGGTATACAAGACAGTGTTACTTGCTGATTGTCACCAAGCTGTGCATTACATCCCTAAGACTTATTTATCTTAAGCTAAGTCCATACTTCTCACCACCTTCAACCATTTTACACTCCCTCTTCACTTGCCTCCCGGCAACCCCAGTCAGTCTGTTATCTGTATTTGAGTTCGGTTTTTTTTCATTTTCTTTCTTTTTTTTTTAGATTTTACAGGTAAGTGAAATTATGTAGTGTTTATTTTTCTTTCCTGTCTGACTTGTTTCGCTTAGAATAATGCCCTCAGAGTCCACCCCCCATGTTGTTGCAAATGGTAGGATATCCTTCTTTTTGGGGGCTATATATATACACACATAGACACACACAACACACACACACACACACACTACATTTTCTTCATCTATCAGTGAGGTTGTTTCTGTGTCTTAGCTATTATAAATACTGCTGCAATGAGCATGGGGATGCCTATGTCTTTTCAATTTTTCTTCAAATAAATACCCAGAAGCAGAATTGCTAGATCGTGTGGTAGATCTATTTTTTGAGAAACCTCCATACTGTCCAGTGGCTGCACCAATTTACATTCCCACCAGCAGTGCAGCAGGGTTCCCTTTTCTCCACGTCCTCACCAATGCTTGTTATCTCTTATCTTTTTGATACTAGCCATTCTGACAGATGTGAGGTGATAACCTCATTGTGATTTCGATATGCATTTTATACATGATTACCGATGTTAAGCACTATTTCATGTATCTGTTGGCCATTTATATGTCTTTGGAAAAAATAGCTATTCAGATTCTCTGCTTATTAATGATTATTTGGGTGGGTTTTTTTCTGTTGAGTTGCATGAGTTCTTTATATATTTTGGATATTAACTGCCTATCAGATATATGGGAAAAATTTCTCCCATAGGTAGCCTTTTCATTTTATTGATGATTTCCTTTGCTGTGCAGAGGTTTTAAATTTGATATAGTCCACTTGTTTATTTTTGTTGCTTTTGGTTTTGGTGTCAAATCTAAAAAATCCCGCAAAGACCTTTGTCAAGGAGTTTGATGGTTTGAAATCGTATGTTCAAGGCTTTGGTATGAGTTGGTTTTTGTATATGATCTAAGATGGTGATCCAGTTTTTTTGTTTTTTGTTTTGTTTTTTTTTTACATGTGGCTCTCCAGTTTTCCCAGCACCATTTACTGAAGAAACTGTCTTTTCCCCATTGTATTTCTTCAGCTTTGCCATAAATTAATTGATAATACTTGTATAGGTTTATTTCTGTGCTATCCCTTCCATTGATCTGTGTGTCTGTTTTTATGCCAATACCCTACAGTTTTAATTACTGTAGCTTTGTCATGTATTTTGAAATCAGGGAGCATAATGCCTCCGGCTTTGTTCTCAAGATTGCTTCGGCCATTTGGGGTCTTTTGTCGTTCCATACAAATTTTAGGATGGTTTGATCTATTTCTGTGAAAATGCCATTGGGATTTTGATAGGGATTGCATTGGATCTCTAAGTTGCTTTGGGTAATATGGACATTTTAATAATATTCTTCCAATCCACGAGTATGAATAACTTACCATTTATTTGTGTCTTCAATTTCTTTCATCAGTGTCACAGTTTTCATTGTACAGGTCTGTACACCACCTTGGTTAAATTAATTCCTAGGTATTTTGTTCTCTTTGATGTAATTGTAAATGGAATTGTGGGGCAGCCTGGGTGGCTCAGTGGTTTGGCACTGCCTTCAGCTCAGGACGTGATCCTGGAGGCCCGGGATCGAGTCCCACCTTGGGCTCCCTGCATGGAGCCTGCTTCTTCCTCTGCCTGTGTCTCTGCCTCTCTTTCTCTGTGTCTCTCATGAATGGATTAATGGAATCTTTAAATAAATAAATGGAATTGTTTTTCTTAATTTCTCCTTCTGATGGTATGTCATTAGTGTATAGAAATGCAACTCACTTTCTTATATTGAGTTTGTATTCTGCAGCTTTGCTGAACCTGTTTATTCTCAGCTTTTTCATGGAGTTTTGAGGGCTTTCACTACCTAATATAATGTCATTTGCAGAGAATTTTACTTTTTCCTTTTTGATGTGGATGTTTGTTATCTCTCTCTTGCCTAAATGCTCTAGCCAAGACTTCCAGTACTATGTTGACTAGAAGTGATGAGAGAGGACATCCTTGTCCTGTTCTTGATTTTAGAGGAAAATCTTTCCAGTTTTTCACCATTGAGTATGATGTTAGCTGTGGGTTTGTCCTTTATGGCCTTTAGTATATTGAGGGACATTCCCTCTGCATCCTCTTAGTTGAGAGTTTTTACCATGAATGGATGTTGGATATTGTCAAATGCTTTTTCTACATCTGTTGAGAATATTACCTGATGTTTATCCTTCATCTCCTTACTGTGGTATATTCTGCTGATTGACTTGCAGCTGTTGAGCCATCTTTGCATCCGAAGGGTACATTCCATTCAATCATGGTGTATGAGGTTTTTAATGTATTGTTGGCTAGCATTTTGAGGCTTTTTACATAGGTATTCATCATGGATATTGGCCTGTATATTTCTCTCTTATGGTGTCTTTGATTTCGGTATCAGGGTAATACTGGCTTTGTAAAATGAGTTTAGAAGTGTTCCCTTCTCTTCTGTTTTTTTGGAAGAGTTTGAGGATTGGTATCCTTCTTTGTAGAATTTGGTAGAATTTATTAGTGAGGCTCTGGGGTCTTGGACTTTTGTTTGTTAGGAGATTTTTGATTACTGATTAGATCTCCTTACTAGTAATTGGTCTGATCAGGTTGTTTTTTTTTTTTTTTCAATCAGATTTTTCATTTCTTCAAGTCAGTCTTTGTAGGTTGTATATTTCTAGGAATTTTTCCATATCTTCTAGATTGTCCAATTTGTGGCATATAGTTGTTCCCGATACTCTCTTAAGATCCTTTGTATTTTTGTGTTATCAATTGTAATGTCTCCTTTTTCACCTCTCATTTCATTGAGTCCTCTCTTTTTTTTCTTGGTAAGTGCAGTTAATAGTTTGCCTATTTTGTTCATCTTTTCAGTAAACCAATTCTTAGCTTCATTGATCTTTCTATTTTCTTTCTATTCTATATTTCATTTATTTCTGCTCTGATCTTTGTTCTTTCGTTCCTTCTGACTTTGGGCTTTGTTCTTTTTATGGGTCCTTGAGGTGTAGAGTTAGGTTGTTTATTTGAAATCTTTCTTGTTTCTTTTTTTTTTTTTTTTTAAAGATTTTATTTATTTATTCATGAAAGACACAGAGAGAGAGGCAGAGACACAAGCAGAGAGAGAAGCAGGCTCCATGCAGAGAGCCTGATGTGGGATTCGATCCCAGGACCACAGGATCACGCCCTGGGCCAAAGGCAGGCACTTAACCACTGAGCCACCCAGGCATCCCTCTTGCTTGTTTCTTAATGTAAGCATTTATCACTGTGTACTTCCATCTTAGAACTGTCTTTGCTTCACTCCATAAGTTTTGGTATGTTGCATTTCTATTTTCATTTGTCTCGATATTTTTTTATTTCTCCTTTGATTTCTTCTGTGACTCACTGATTGTTCAGTAGCATGTTTAATCTCCATATATTTGTGAATTTTCCATTTTTCTTCTTGTCGTTTATTTCTAGTTCACTACCTTATAGTTGAAAAAGATGGATGATATTATTTCAGTTTTCTTAAGCTTATTAAGACTTATTTTGTGACCTACTGTATGATTTGTCATGGAGAATGTCCCATGTGTGCTTAAGAAGAACATCTTATTTTGCTTTTAATAGAATGTTCTGTAAATGCCTGTATCAAGTTCATTTGGTCTAACATATCCAATGTTTCCTTACTGATTTTCTGTCTGGGTGACCTATCCATTGATGAAAGTGAAGTATTGAAGTTTCCTACCATTGTCTTGTAGTCTACTTCTCCTTTTATGTCTGATTATATTTGCTTTATATATTTAGATGCTCCCGTGTTGGGTGCATACATATTTACAAATGTTATATGCTCTTATTGGATTGATCCTTTTATCATTATATAATTATCTTCTTTGTCTCTTATTAGAATCTTTGTTTTAAAATCTATTTTGTCTTGGGGTGCCTGGGCAGCCCAGTTGGTTAGGCGTCTGTCTTCAGCTCAGGTCGTGATTTCAGGGTGCTAGAATCAAGTCCCACATAAGGCTCCCTGCTCAGCGGGTTTCTGCTTCTCCCTCTCTCTCTCTCTATCCCTCCCCCTGCCCATGCTCGTGCTTGCTCCCCGTTCTCTCTCTTAAATAAATAAAATCTTAAAAAATTAAAATAAAATCTATTTTGTCTGATATAAGTATAGCTACCCCAGTTTTTTTATAGTTTGCATTTGCATGGAATATCTTTTTCTCTCCTTTCACTGCACTTTCAGTATGTGTATCCATAAAACTGGAGTGAGTCTCTTGACAGCAGGTAGTTAGTGTTACATTGTGATTTTGAATCAGAATAATTCTTCATCCTCATTTCTGGCACAAAGCTCCTAAAACCTTCAGAATTTTCTAAGTGCTGTGAACAATAAAGGTATCTTTTGTTATGTTAATGGTAACTATTGGAAAGTCCGTTGGGATGGGGTCTTGTAGCCAGGGAGTCAAGCATGTGATTAGAGGGTAATAAACTGTGCTCAGTTTGCAGCGCGTATACTAAAATTAGAGGACAATAAACCTAGTAAGTAAAATTTTCTGAGTTGTGCGAGCTGCTCTAGCAAATTAATTGCAACCACGGTGGAGGCTGGTGAAATCTCTGATCTATACCTAGTTAATCAGAAGCACTGGGGACAACTTGGCCTTGCCCCCTGGCATGCAAAGTGAGGGGAGGGGGGGGCAGCCTTTGAGGGGCTGAAGCTGGAATCTGTGGGATCTGATGCAGGTGGATCATGTCAAAATTGAGTTGAATTGTAGAACCAGTTGGTGTCCAAGAATTGCTTGGTGCTCTGGAAACACTCACCATATGTTATAATGGGTGACCAGAATCAGAATGTGAATTGGGTCTTGTTTTTTGTTTTTTTGTTGTTGTTGTTGTTGTGTTTTAGTTTTATCCCTTCAGCCACTCTGGACTTTTTGCCTGGAGGATTTACTCCATTTACATTTAAAATAATTTTCAGTAGGCATGAACTAATTGCCACTTTGTTAATTGTTTTGTGGCTATTTTGTAATTCCTTTATTCCTTTCTTCTCTTGCTCTCTTTGGGATTTGATGATAGTGGTAGGTTTAGGTTCCTTTCTCTTTAATGTTTGTTTATCCACCATAGGTTTTTGCTCTGTGGTTACCATGAGGCTTACGTAAAACCTCTCATAACAGTCTGTTTTACATTGATAATAACTAGAGTTTGAGTGCATTCTAAAACTCTACATTTTACTCCCCCCACATACACGTATTTTATATTTCTGATATCACAATTTATAATTCTTTTTGTCTTCTGTATCCCTTAACAGATTATTGTACTGATAGCTATTTTTTACAATGACTTTTAGCGTTCATACTAGATTTATAAGAAAAGTGATTTACCCACCATCATTATACTATTGTGAACTTAACTATGAATTTATCTTTACCAGCAAGATTTACACTTGATTGTGTTTTCCTACTACTAATTAGAACCCTCTTGTTTCAGCCTCAGGAAATTCCTTTAACATTTCTTAAAAGGCCAGACTAGTGGTGCTGAACTCTTTCAGCTCTTGCTTATCTAGAAAATACTTTCTCTCCTTTATTTATGAAAGACAGTTTTGCCAGTTAGAGTATTCTTGTTTGGCAGGGTTTTTTTCTTCCAGCACTTTGAATATACCATGACACTACCCTCTGGCCTGCAGTTTTGGCTAAAAAATTCTGCTCATTCTTATCGTGTAATTTGTTTTTCTCTTGTTGCTTTTTAAGATTTTCTCCTTGTCTTTAACTTTTGACTTTTTAAAAAGATTTGATTTGTTTATTTGAGAGAGAGAGCATGAGTGGAGGAGGGGCAGAGACAGAGGGAGAAGCAGACTCTGCTGTGCGTGGAGCCAGGCATGGGGCTCGATTCTAGGACCCCAAGTTCATGACCTGAACTGAAATCAGGTGCTTAACTGACTGAGCCACCCAGGCTCCCCAACTTTTGACATTTTTATTATAATGTGTCTTGCTTTGGGCCTCTCTGGGTTCCTCTTACTTGAAACTCTCTTTGGTTCCTGGATCTGGATGTCAGTTTCCTTCCCCAGGTTAGAGAAGTTATTTCTTCAAATAAATTTTCTGCCCCTTTCTATTTTCTCCTTCCAGGACCCCTATAATGCGAATGTTGGTTAACTTGATGTTGTTATCCCATAGGTCCGATAAGCTATCTTCACTTTTTTTTTTTTTTTAACCTGCTCTAATTGGATGAGTTCTCCTGCCCTATCTTGGAGTTCACTGATCCATTCTTTTGCTTCATCTAGTGTGTTTTTGAATCCCTCTAATAGATTGTTTTTGTTGTTGTTTTCAGCTCAGTTATGATATTTTTCAGCTCTGTGACTTCTCCTTGGTACTTTCTTACATTTTTCTGTCCAGTGCCATGTAGGAAATGAACCTTACTATTCACCTGTTCCCAGCTCTTGATCATCTCTCCAAACTCTGTGATTGTCCAGGCAGTCTGTTTTTAATAGTTGAGGGTGTGCCAAGACCCATCAGTGTCCCAAAGGGGAGGATCTCCTTCAGTGCTTAGACAGAGGCTGATTAGAAGCCAGACCTTCAGGTAGCAGCTTTTAAAGTGTGGAAGTATACCTGTCAGTGAAGACAGAGAGGGGTGTTTGTCTGAACCTTCCGAACTGAGCCCTGGAGTGATGGCTGATTGTGAACTATTTCTTTGCTACCATCCCACTGAACCTGTGAACACAAGCCCTGCTGGCTGCCAGAACCAGGTGGTCAAGGGCATGTCTTGGATAGCATCCACAAAAACAAGGGCTGCTTTCTGGGAGATAATAGCAACCTGGCATGAGGCACAGGGAGAGTGCAAAGGTGGTGCCCATCCAGTTTCCCCATCTTTGGAGAGTATTGCTGTCCATCCCTTGATGTTTGTTAAAATAGAAGCCTGCCCTTCACGCTGCCTCGCAGTTATGAAGATAAGCAAAGAGGCCTCAGTCTATGCCTCTGCTGGCCCCAGGGGGTTAGCTGTGCTTCACATGTGCAAGCCCTTTAAAAACTGTCTCTCAGTTTGTTGTAGCCTGGGGGGGTCTAGTGGATGCAAGACTTGTTGGCTTTCAAAGCTAGATGTTGGAAGTCCATATCTCAGGTAGAAGTCTTAAAAGCTGGAACACGGGATGTGGGGTCCAAAGCCCTTTCTCCTCAGGGAGAAGCTGGAGCTGTGAGTTTCCTCCTGCTGGTGTGTTGCTGCAGTGAGGCTGGTGTTTATGGCAAGATTGTGTTTCATCTTCTTCTACCAGTTTTAGTGTGGGTTTTTTTTTTTTTTCCTCATTTCTAGATTTCTTTCAGAGGAAATTACTCTCTATGTAGCTATAGATTCAGTGTGTCTGGGTGAGGAGGTCAGTTCAGGATTTTCTTGTGTCACCATCTCAAACCAGAGCCAAGTGATTTTTTTTTTTTTTTTTTTTTTTTTGGTCTTCAACTTAAATTGTAATTCCTTACTGCTAAGACTGTTTGAGAGCACTGAAAAAGATGGAAATAGTCGCAAACTCATTTATTTAACAACCTGATACCAAAACCTGATAAGGAGAACATGAAAAAACTATAAATCTGTCTCAATTATGAATAAGATATAATGATTTCAGTAAAATATTAGCAAATCAAATCCATCAGGGCATTAAAGTAGTGATGCACGAGGCCAAGTGGATGCATAAGGAAGATTCATATTGGGAAATATAATAATGTAATTTATAGCATTAATAGATTAAAAGTAAAAACACATGACCTCATAATAAAAGGACATTTGAATATTATTCTTTCTGATAAACTTTTTTGTTATTTTTATACATTACAAAGTGATCCCCATGATAACTCTAGTTACTGTCTGTCATAAAAAATTATTACAATACTATTGATGACTTTCCCTGTGCTTCCTATACATTCCCATGATCTATTTATTTTATAACTGGATGTTTGTACCTCTTAATCTCCTGCACCCAAATCCCTCCCACTTCTGGTAACCAACAGTTTGTTTCTTGTATCTATGAGTCTGTTTCTGGTTTTTGTTTTGTTTGTTCCACCTATAAGTGAAGTCGTGTGGTATTTGTTTTCCTCTAACTCATTTCACTTAGCATAAGACCCTCGAGGTCCATCCATGTTGTTGCAAATGGCAAAATTTCACTTATTTTTATGGCTGAATGATATTCCATTGTGTATATATACTACTACTTTTTAAAATATTTTATTTATTTTATTTATTCATGAGAGACAGAGAGAGAGAGAGGCAGAGACACAGGCAGAGGGAGAAGCAGGCTCCGTGCAGGGAGCCCGACGTGGGACTTGATCCCAGGTCTCCAGGATCATGCCCTGGGCTGAAGGTAGTGCTAAACTGCTGAGCTACCCGGGCTGCCCCATACTACTACTTCTTTACCTATTCATTTATCAGTGGACACTTAGATTGCTTCCACACCTTGGCTATTATAAAAAATGCTGCAAGAAAGGAGTACGTGTATTTCTTTTTTTTTTTTTTTTAATTTTTATTTATGATAGTCCCAGAGAGAGAAATAGAGGCAGAGACATAGGCAGAGGGAGAAGCAGGCTCCATGCACAGGGAGCCCGATGTGGGATTCGATCCCGGGTCTCCAGGATCGTGCCCTGGGCCAAAGGCAGGCGCCAAACTGCTGCGCCACCCAGGGATCCCGAAGTACGTGTATTTCTATTCAAATTAATGTTTCCATTTTCTCCAGATAAATAACCCAGAAGTGGAATTGCTGGATCCTATGGTAATTGTATTTTTAGATTTTTGAGGACTCTCCAGACTGTTGTGTATAGCGGCTGCACCAGTTTACATTCCCACCAGCAATGCATGAGGGTCCCCTTATCACTACATCCTCACCAACCTTGTTATTATTTGTGGTTTTGGTAATGGCCAGTCTGGCAGGTGTGAGGTGATAGCTCACTGTGGTTTTGATTTGCATTTCCCTGATGATTAGTGATTTTGAGCAGCTCTTCATGGACCTGCTGGCCATCTGTATGTCTGCTTTGAAAAAATGCCTATTCAAGTAGTCTGCCCACTTTTTAATCCAGTTTTTTGTTTTCTGCCACATATATGTGTACCAAATTACACTTGAAAGATGCATAGGCACCTTTGGAACCAGTTACAAGTCTTAGATCGACTCCTTTCCTTTTTTTTTTTTTTTAATAGCTGAGAAAGCTGAGACCCCTAAGAGATTGAGTGACTTGCCTGCACTTTGTATTTTCCTTTCTCTGGTTTTTGCTACTAACTACATGTGTGGCTTCAGGCAAATCCTTAAACAATCCTGCCTTCAGTTCCCTGGTGTGTAAAAAGAGAAATTTGGATGAACCCCCCCCCCCATATTCTTTCCATTCTAAAAATCTGTTTTTGTCATTGTTTCACTTTTCAAATCTCTTGGGAGTGAAATATTGCTTTATAAAGTGCAAATGAGGCAGGTAATGGATTCAGGAGTAAAAGCATAGTCCAGAGGCCCTAAGTATAAAACTTAGGAGTGAGAAAAAGCTGGTTTTTCGGCTTTTAAATTTCCTGAACAGGTTTCTTATTTGGCTTTCTCAGGAGGACATAGCACTTACTGTTTCCCACAATCTGAATACTTGTCCCTTTCCGTCATATTTGTCGGTGATTCATCTTTAAGCAGTATACTTAATTATCTTCATTACGGGAGTAATATGTAATTATTGTAAAAAAATAAAGTGCTCATAAGCACAGGGTAGAAAATAAGTCATTCATAATCCAATGCCCAAAGATAACCACCTTTAATAATTCAGTATTTGAAAAAAAGAAGCATGGCTCAGGTCATGATCTCTGGGTCCTGAGATCTCTGGCTCTCCCTCATCCCGCCATGGGCTCTCTCACTCAGATACGTAATCTGATTAGATAGATAGATAGATAGATAGATAGATAGATAGATAGGAAAGAAAGAGAGAGAGAGAAAGAAAGAAAGAAAAAAGAAAAGACTAAGAAAAGGCGCAGCTGTGACATATAGCACCCACTGTTGTAAGCCGCCCTCCCCAGGCAGTGTTCTGTGGACGGTGCATTGTCTAACATGTAATCCTAGTTTCATTTCTCAGGAATCCTGTTCTATGTTTATAACACAATGATGGGGTTATAAAATTGTTTCTGTTTTTCCTGTGGTAATTTCTGTAAATAGGTTTTTTTCCCTCAAAAGTAAAGCTATAAATTCTAAGTAGTGACTTAGAATTGACCAGTGACCAGAAGTGATCAGATCCAGCATTTGACTGCTCTAGCATTTACTCAAAATGAAAGCGTTGCTTTTCTCTCTGCCCCCAACAGGACTGTTATTCTAAAAAAAAAAAAAAAAAAAGACTGTTATTGTCATCACACCATGTTCACGTCAACCAAACAAAAACGCCACCCTACCAACATGACTACTCTCATGGAGTTCTCTCCAGCCTGAACACTGTGATCAGAAAAAGTCCATTTAATGCAAATCCATTTCCTTAATGAAAAACTGTGCCTCCAGGCAAGTGTTCCCTTGGATGCAAGTACCTGGTCTTTATTTTTATTTTTTTTTTTTAATTTTTATTTATTTATGATAGTCACACAGAGAGAGCGAGAGAGGCAGAGACACAGGCAGAGGGAGAAACAGGCTCCATGCACCGGGAGCCCGATGTGGGATTCGATCCCGGGTCTCCAGGATCGCGCCCTGGGCCAAAGGCAGGCGCTAAACCGCTGCGCCACCCAGGGATCCCAGTACCTGGTCTTTAAAAGAGACAGAAAATGCTCAAGCATTGCAGTGCCTTACTGAGAGAGAAGTACCAAGTGACCATTGGCTCATTACTTTCTTTTTTTTTTTTTTTTTTTTTTTTAAATAGGCTCCATGCTGAGCATGAAGCCCAATGTGGGGCTTGAACTCACAACCCTGAGTCAAATGCTTAATCAACTGAGCCACCCAGGTGCCCCCGCTGGCTGATTTCTTAATGTCCATAAGCCTTGGACATAATAATAATAAGTCCATAAATTGTAAATTGAGAATTATAAAAAATATCTTCCTCCAGAGGTTACTTGAAGATCAAACAAGATAAAACATATGAAGTGCTTAAAACTGTGCCTGGCATCAGAGTGCATTCGATACTGTTTAAAAAAAAAATTTTTTTTTTAGGGACACCTGGGTGGCTCAGCAGCTGAGCACCTCCCTTAGGCCCAGGGTGTGGTCCTGGAGTTCAGGATCGAGTCCCATATCGGGGTCCCTGCATGGAGCCTGCTTCTCCCTCTGCCTGTGTCTCTGCCTCTGTGTGTCTCTCATGAATAAATAAATAAAAATTTTAGGGGCACCTGGGTGGCTCAGTTGGTGAAGTGTCTGACTTTAGCTCAGGTCATGATCTCAGGGTCCTGGGGTCAAGTCTCTATATGAGGCTCAGCAGGGAGTCTGCTTCTCCCTCTGCCCGTCCTCACCCTGCTCATGCTCTCTCTCTCTTTCTCTCTCTCAAATGAAGTCTTTAAAGAAAAAAAAAAACATTTAGGGGGACCTGGGTGGCTCAGTCAGTTAAGTGTCAGACTGGATTTCAGCTCAGGTCCAGATCTCGGGGTCATGAGATCAAGCCTCATGTCAGGCTCTTCCTCCCTCTTCACCCTAACCCCCGCTCATACACTTATGCACTCTCTTAAAAAAAAATTTTTTTTTTAATTTTTTAATCTCATATTGATTTTAAATAACTTTGTTCTTTTGCAGAAGACTTAACCAATGGTTCATACGATGATGTCCTAAATGTTGACCAGCTCCAGAAACTCCTCTACCTGCTTGAGTCAACTGATGATCCTGTAATTATTGAAAGAGCTTTGGTCACTCTGGGTAACAATGCAGCCTTTTCAGCTAACCAAGTAAGTACCTAGTTTCAGAATGGGCGCCTCCTGTGTAACTCCTTACATAGTAGCAGTTAATTGTGACCCTGGTGAGGTACTTAATCCCAGAGCCTCGCTCTCATCATCTATATGGTTTGGGGATGTGTAGCTACAGCATAATGTCTGTTTACTTCTGAAAAGCACAGCCAAATAGGGACATGAGTGTTACTGGGATTCTAGATCCTTATGAGGTTGGTCACAGGCATCACATGTGTGGTAAGTGTTATCTGCTCCCCACTTAGCATTGCATGGCCTTTTTAATTCTTGAAAATTCAGCAAGCATTACTGACAGCATTGCTAACATCAAGTACATACTTTTCGTGGTATGTAGGTCTTGGGGGCGTGGTTCTGATGCTGGGCCCTGGGCCCTGGGCCACTGACAACCACTAAGCATGTAGACAGCTTCTACCAGTAGAGTCTTAACGCCAAGTCTATGCTTCCTTTTCCCCATTATACCCATGGAGAAAAAGTCAGAAAAAAATGTGTAATGATTTTTAGTTAATGCCTTTCGCTGACTTTGTCATGGAAACAAAATGAGGTTGAATTTATACTCTGTTTCAAATACTTTCCAGTGTGGCAAGGCTTACAGTATAAGCTCTTGAGGTTTATAGGGGAATTTAAAGAATATCTGTTGATTACTCATATTCTTTCAGTTGCAAGTGACAGAACCCTTCTTAAATTATTTTAAACCCAAAAGGGAAAATACTGAGCTCAGTTAACTTGTACATCCAAGCATAGCACTGGCTTTGGGCACAAGTGAAGACAGTTTAAGGTCGCTGAGAGCATTACCAGGGCTCGCTCTCCCGCCATCTCTTGGCTCTTGCTTATCCCTGTGTCTTTTTTTTTTTAAGATTTTATTTATTATTCACAAGGATAGAAGCATAGACACAGGCAGAGGGAGAAGCAGGCTCCACACAGGGAGCCCAATGTGGGACTTGATCCTGGATCTCCAGGATCATGCCCTGGGCCGAAGGCAGGCGCTAAACCACTGAGCCACCCAGGGATCCCTATCCCTGTGTCTTTTGATGTCCTGGTTTTTTGTCTCTCTGGCCACAGAGAAGTTTTCATTACAGGGATAGAAAGAAAGCCGCTGGCCTCCAGAGCTATTTCTGATGCCATAGTTTTAATATCCCTCTGAAACAAACTGTAGTGGGAGTGGATCCACACAGCCACTGTTCCAACGAGTGCTTTCTTGGGTGATGGGGGTCAGTACTCCTTGTCAGAAATCATAGTACCTTGATCTGCTTTAATAGGATAGTCAAAAAACGGTTAGATTTCTAGTGATCACAGGGATGCCCAGGTGGCTCAGTGGTTGAGTGGCTACCTTTAGCCCAGGGTGAGATCCTGGAGTCCCGGGATCCAGCCCCACATTGGGCTCCCTGCAGGGAGCCCTGCTTCTCCTCCCTCTGCCTGTGTCTCTGCCTCTTTCTGTGTCTCTTGTGAATAAATAAATAAAATCTTAAAAAAAGGGGATCCCTGGGTGGCGCAGCGGTTTGGCGCCTGCCTTTGGCCCAGGGCGCAATCCTGGAGACCCGGGATCGAATCCCATGTCCGGCTCCTGGTGCATGGAGCCTGCTTCTCCCTCTGCCTATGTCTCTGCCTCTCTCTCTCTCTGTGTGACTATCATAAATAAATAAAAAAATTTAAAAAAATAAATAAATAAATAAAATCTTAAAAAAAAAAATTTCTAGTGATCACAAATTCTCAGGAAGAGCCCAACTTGCACAGCAGAGGTGTTTTTTGTTTTTTCGTCCTAATGCTGAGCCCACTCTTGATGGTAGAGTTTGGGGCTGTTGGTAAAGAGCAGATGACACCATGATACTCTTTCATTCTTTTTCTCATAGAAGGGCATGTTTTGTTTTGACAGAAGTAATTTTCAGCTTATTTTTCTTGTAAGAATTAAAATATCATCCACTGTTGGGGCCAAAGGCACAGAGTAGCATAGTCTTGCAACCAATTGTGAGAAATCCCCAGATTATTTTTTCTTGGAAAATTTGGGCATCATTTCCCAGATTGTGTAGAACTCTAATTCTTCAAGATGTTAATAGGGGTTTCCTCTCCCCTACACACACACACAGACACACACACACACACACACTGAAAAATGACCCTTTCTTTTGTGTATACTTCATGGAAAAGCTCTTGGAGATCCCCAGTGCATAATGGATGCTTCACTATATTAAGTGTCTACACTTACTTTGCCCAGAGTTTCTCTAACTTACTTAACTGTGGAATCTCCTTTTTTTTTTTTAATGGAACGACTATTACTCTTGAAGGATTTGTATTCCAAAAAATACATTTTAGCAAAACATTATTTTAGTATCCTAATTTTCCAAATGTGCCTATAATAGAAAAGTCATATCTTATTTCAAAGTAAAATCATGTGTTTGCAAATTGCTTTGAGTTCATTTCAGTAGCTGTACAAATCTTCATTGTAGATCTTCAAGTTACAGTTTTTAAATAATTATATATCTTAATTTATTTTCAATCTATTTTCTTTACCTTTAAAATATGGAAAGTAATTTAAAAAAAATAAGAATTACAGATTGTGCATAGGAAAGGTGTTTGCAAAGAGTCATTAATTTGTATCAGTATTTGTGGATGCAAAAAATTTGATGAAGGGGGTGCATATTGAAGTGATGGTCCTGTGTTTTCCCCTCTTAGGTCATTATACGTGAATTGGGTGGTATTCCAATCATTGGAAGCAAAATCAACAATCCCAACCACAGCATTAAAGAGAAAGCTTTAAATGCGTTGAATAACCTGAGCGTGAATGTTGAAAATCAAGTCAAGATAAAGGTAAGTTACCTGAAATCATAAATGGGTAGGTTTACTATAAATGAAAGGGAAAACCATAGTGTTAGCTAAGACCTCCATCACGTCACATAGTTACCTTTTTGTCAACCTAGTGAGAATATTTAAGATCTATTCTTTTAGCACCTTTCAAGTATATAATACAGTCCCCCTGCTATACATTAGATCCCAGAACTTATTCACCTTAAAGCTAGAAGTTTCTACCTTTTGACCAAAATCTCACTATTTCCTTTATTCCTCAGCCCCTGGCAACCACCATGCCACTCTTGTTTCTGTGAGTTGACCTTTTTTAGATTCCACATATAGGTGCCATCTTCAGTATTGTCTTCCTGTCTTATTTCACTTAGCCGAATACCCTCATGGTCCATCCATTTGTTGCTAATGACAAAATGTCCTTCCTTTTCATTCCCGAATGATTTTCTGTTGTATATACAGACCACATTCGCTTTATTTATTCATCTGTCAACACAAGTTGTTTAATCCCTTTTGCTTTTCTGCCATTACTCTGGTTTCTATGGTAACGTGGAATCTTTGGGGTTTTTTTTTTTAACCTAATACTGGCTTATGGGACAATTGGTCATTAGCATTTTATATTAGGAAACTTTTCTTATCGCTTAGAATTTCTGGTGGAGTTTTCAGTTAGGTGAATAGTGATTATCTGAGACATAATTTACCAAGCTGGAAAGATCCTGGCCAGAAATAGAAAGCAGTTTCAGAAACTTTTCCATCACGGTGCATTTAGTTCTAGCGTGTCTGAAATAGGAGTGGTACCGGCATTGCATTACGTTTTGCCAGTGGCAGTTACAACATCAGGAAGGAGCACTTCATTCAGATGTACCCAGGTAAATAAGAAAATTGGGCCAAAGACAATTTTGCCTCTGCTTACTTTTGATAGAACTAACCCTAGAAAAAAATTGTTTCACTTTGATCACCCTATTCTTTACTTCTAACATGATGCAGCCCCTAGACCGTGTTGTGAATGTGTTTACCGTGATGCAAGATGGCCAGACAGGTCTCCCTGGCATCCTCGTGTGTCCACACCAGCTGACACAGAAAGGAAGCCTGAGATGGGAGACCCCCCACAATTGAGAGACCACTGGTGTTGGGAGCATGGTCTCTGGAATTGGACATCACTTCCCTACTCGCTGGCTTGATTATTGATCTAAGTTCTTTGAGGACTTGTCTTTGTCTGTCAAATGGCCATTAACAACACCTACCTCACTAGAGCTATGTTACGGAGTAGGTGAGGCGTATTTGTAAAATGCTCGCACATTGCCTGGTATTAACAAAGGTAGCTCAAAAAAAAAATTTTTACCAAAGTTGGAGGGCTGGAAAGCCATCTTTTCTGAGGACCCAGCCTCCCCCTGAACAACAGCCCTTCTCTGCCGTGCAGAAAAGTTACTGCTTCAAAGATGAATTTTTAGAGATTCTAAGATGCTCACTCCCTCCCCCCTCCCAGGTATACGTCAATCAAGTCTGTAAGGATGTCCTCTCTGGTCCCCTGGACTCTGCCGTGCAGCTGGCTGGGCTGAGACTATTAACAAACATGACCGTGACCAACGACCACCAGCACATGCTTACTGATTACGTCACAGACCTGTTCCACGTGTTGCTTACGGGGGATGGAAGCACCAAGGTACGAATGAAGCAGTTATGACTTGAAAGAGAGCTTATTAAGAGCTTATTGCATCAAGCTTATTAAGAGAGGATTAAATTTCTGAGTCCCCTGTCTTAAGTTAGTATCCCTTAAAAAAAAAGAGTAAGTTCAGTTAACATTTATTAAAAGCCTTTTCATGAGCTTAAGAAAGTAGATTATTTTTATTCCCAAGTATGCGTTTCAAAATTCGTTTGTGAAAACGTGCTGTTTCATTTATCAGTAGATTGTCATTTGTTTGCTTTTCTGAAAATCAGTTTACCTTTTACTGATATGATGTAGTAGGCTTCCCCCACCATCACCAGGTTGAATTATACATGATTGATTAAAAGGAATCTTTGAGAGATAATGCTGGTTAATTGAATTTTTTGCTCACCTTGCAGTTAGAAACATTTTTTTGATTTAGCCATTATTTGCTGAAAAATCTTTTGAAAACCACTTTTAAGTTAATAATGGATGTCTGGGTGGTTGATTTTGATCAGTTATACAGAGGTAGAAGGCAACAGAGATTGACCTATTTAAATAGGATCTCAGGAGACATCCCGTGAAAGTAAACCTCTCATATTTGTGGGCATTTTTCTCAAATGCCATTTTTTAAGAAATAGCATAAAAACATAGCATAAATAGCATAAAGGTAGGGCAGCCCAGGTGGCTCAGTAGTTTAACACCACCTTCAGCCCAGGGTGATCCTGGAGACCGGGGATCAAGTCCCACATCGGGCTCCCTGCATGGAGCCTGCTTCTGCCTCTGCCTGTGTCTCTGCCTCTGTGTGTGTGTGTCTCTCTCATGAATTAAAAAAAATTAAAAAAAAAAAAAAAAAAAAAAACGAAGGTAGAGTAATCAAAGGCTCTGATTAGTTGGGTTGATCATCAGTGTTTTATTATATTGGTCGCTGTTCTCTGGCACAATTGAGAGAAAAATGCACAAGCATTTTCAAAGGACCAAATGTAAAGCCCTACTCCAAATATTCAACATCACTGAAGTTATTTCTATAGATATCAAATGGGATTCCAAGACAGCCTCACTGTAGCCCTATTAAAATTTGTTCTGGCCTTTCCTCATTTCCAGTAACCAGAGTTCCTTAGATCTGGTCTAAAGCATACCCAAAGGCATTCAGAATTAAATGTAATAATATTCTTAGCAATATTTTCGAAATATGCTCCATCCATAGGCAATTTCTAAAATGCACACACCCATCAACATCTCTTTTTCCAGTAGAACAAAGTAACTTCCAGCCTTTGAGGCCTCAAGGAACCCCTTCCCTCTACCTTAGAGTGTTGCAAATACAGGACAGATCTCTCCTCTGCCTATGTCTGCAGCAGCTCTACCCAAAACTTCAGGAAGAACAAGGAGTTCCAAGCCAGGCGAGTCTGGCCTTGGAGCTGTATAGATCTGTCTCAGACATGGTCTGTGTTTTAATATATTTTATGTCTTTTTAGAAGATGACTCTCACCACAATAGTATGTTCTATTTTTGGTTTGTTTTTCCATTCCACTGCCTAGTACAGCATTTCTGGGATAGAAACGTTGCTTTTTTGGTCTGTCTGGGAACCTGACCACCAATTATAACATTGTCCACAAAAAATAAGTGTAAATTTCCAACCTGCAAAGGAACTTTTGGATAGTAATCCATTTGTGAGAAAATGTACCCATTTTAGATATTTTCTCAGTAAATTACCACCAAAATTGATTTTTTAGAAATCTTATTTTTATTAAGAGAGCTCACCTTACCATAACCATCCTTTGGGTACAACACTGATTCCTAACCAAATACAAATAATGGAAGATTAACGCAGATAATTCTTGTTAAATCTGCACTGAGAGCAAAGAAAACCAGTGGCTTAAAAGAAATGTCGTGGAGTCACCACAAGATGGCACATGTGATAAGAGAAAAAGAGAGGACTTAACATGGTTCAAACCAGAATACCGACAGGTATCCCCCCACCCCCATCTGAAAGTAGGGCATTCCTAGGAAACATTTCCTGAGCCAAAATGGTGTGAAGTGGAGCAGTGCTTACCGGTAGTTTATATGGAAAATTTTTTGAGCATTCAACACACACCTCCCCGCCCCCCAACCTCTCTCAGACTTTTCTGATAGCTTGGAACCTATCTTGCTAACAGATGCACAAATTAAATCAAGATAGCACAGATGTTCACAGACACAGTTCAAAGCTCTGGCTGCCCAATGCTGAGTGTAGTTTCTGGACTGCGCATTGCCCCTGTTAACGCTTGCTGCAAAACAAACACCCAGCGCTGTGGTTTTTTCTTTTCTTTTTCTTTTTTTTTTTTTTTTTTTTTTTTTTTTTGTAAAAACGAAAATCCTCTTTGGATTTCTTTCGGGTAGTGGAAACAGGTACCAATAATGTAGGTCTTCTATAAAAAGCGAAGTGATGTAATGCAAACATTTGAAAAGCAAGGGACACCTGCAGCTATTTAATCTGTAATTGTGCTCTGTAAATTATTTTCTCATGGTTCACTCCCTTCCAGAGCCTAGCAACGTGGAATTTTAATTCAGGCTGCTAACTAGCTGTTACTATTCCCTGGTTATAAACTTGCCCTCGTTGGCCACTCAGGCCTTATGGATTCTGACCTCAGACTTATTTCCTAGGTTTGGGACCTTCCTGTTTCAGAACTCCTGTTTTCTTAATAAAACATCACTGACAGTGGGGACAAGTGTTTATTCCTAAAACTTATGCTTATTGTTGCTGGTGGCCAGTCAGGCCAGACCTGATCTGCGTAACGGTCAAAAGTTCTTTCCTCTGTTACCTTAAGAGGCTAGAATTTATAAAGGATGTCTATTTGAAAAACATAAACACGGTCCCTACCTACACAAGAAACTGTTACCAGTAGTTTCTGCTGAGGGGGCGGGACAGGCAGACAGGATGGTGGCTTTTATTTTGATCCTTGTTTCCCTCTGCAGTTTGAAATTTATCATGGCCATGTATTTATTAAAAAAAAAAAAAAAAAAAAAGTTTAAATGGCTGATAAAAAAAATTTAAGCAAAGCCTTTTATCCTCCTTAACAAATTAGTATATACGGGATCCCTGGGTGGCACAGCGGTTTGGCCCCTGCCTTTGGCCCAGGGCGCGATCCTGGAGAGCCGGGATCGAATCCCACATTGGGCTCCCGGTGCATGGAGCCTGCTTCTCCCTCTGCCTGTGTCTCTGCCTCTCTCTCTCTGTAGGACTATAATTAATTAATAAATAAATATAAATAAACTCATAAATAAATAAACTATCATAAATAAATAAATAAATACAAACAAACAAACATGACCCAAGGAATATGTGAGATACAGTATAGGTGTATAAAAAGACCATAAAGAAAAATAACAAAACTTAAGTGGTCGTTTTGGTCATGGAAATAGGGGGGCAATTTCCTTTTCCTTTGTGCTTTTCTATCACTTTTGAAAAATGTTCTGTAGGAGGGCCGCCTGGGTGGTTCTGTTGATTAAGCATCCAACTCTTGATCTCAGGGTCATGAGTTCAAGCCCCACACTGGGGCTACTTAAAAATAAATTTAAAAATAATGGGACGCCTGGGTGGCTCAGTGGTTGAGCATCTGCCTTTGGCAGGGTGTATCCTGGGATTGAGTCCCACATCAGGCTCCCTGCATGGAACCTGCTTCCCCCTCTGCCTGTGTCTCTGTTTCTCTGCCTCTCTCTGTCTCTCATGAGTAAATAAAATCTTTTATTAAAAAATTTTTATTTTTTAAAGATAAAAAAATATCTTTTTATTTAAAAATAAAATCTTTTTAAAACATCTTTTTAAAATGAATAAATAAAATCTTTTTAAAAATAAAATCTTTTTAAAAATGTTCTATCGGAAATACACAAGACCTTTGTATTAAAAAGTTTTCTGAGGGATCCCTGGGTGGCGCAGCGGTTTGGCGCCTGCCTTTGGCCCAGGGCGCGATCCTGGAGACCCGGGATCGAATCCCACATTGGGCTCCCGGTGCATGGAGCCTGCTTCTCCCTCTGCCTGTGTCTCTGTGCCTCTCTCTCTCTCTGTGACTATCATAAATAAATAAAAATTAAAAAAAATATTTAAAAAAAAAAAAAATAAAAAAAAAAATAAAAAGTTTTCTGAAATAAAGGTCTGGGTTCCTTTCCAGGTCTAGTAGAAAGCACATCTGTCCCTCCTCGCTTCTCAGTTTGCGTAATTTCAGGTATCTTGTATAAAGTACAGCTTTATATGACCTTCGTCTCTAAACAGGAATTCAGTTTAAATGTTATGACAGCAGTCTCCCCAACCCCTTATCCATGGTTTCACTTTCCGTGGTTTGTTACCTGCTGTCAGCCGCAGCTGGGATGCAGTGATCCTTCTGGCTTACTGTCAGAGGGTCAGAAGTGCCTAGTGCCATGTTACAACATGTGTCATTCACCTCCCTTCATTTCGTCACGTAGGCATTTTGTCATCTCGTAAGAAAGGTGAGTATAGAAAAATAAGATGTTTTCAGAGAGTGCTCCCTTCAGCAGCACGTATACTAAATAGTATTGGATATTTCAAGACTGTATTTATTTATATAACTTTTTTTATTAATCTCATACTGTGCCTCATGTATAAATTAAACTTTATCATAGGTATGTATGTATAGGAAAAGACATAGTGTATGTGGGGCTGGATATTATCCACGGTTTTAGGCATGTTCTGGGGGTCTTGGGATGTATCCCCTGCAGATGAGGGGGGCTACTGCACTGACTGATTATAAGTGAAAGGAATGCAGATATTTTAGCTAGTCAGCTCTAAGTTAACATTTGTTGCCAATTATTTATGTCACTGCCTAAAGGATTTTAAAACATTTTTCACATTAAAAAAAGATAAGCTCAAAGGTTCATAGTAACCTACTAAAAAGTAAAGAGCCATATTTTTATCTAGTCTTGGTAACCAGGCTGTTCCAAAATTTCCATACTTTAAATAGAAATAAACTGAGCTTTGAGAGATTCCTTTTTTTGTTCCAAAGATCATATTTCACTTACCAGTAATTGTAATAAAGATCATTTATGTAACCTACATTAAGATTATTACCACGGGTTAGGGGTGAGGCAGGTGGACATTGAGATACTCACCATTTTCTCCTTTAATAATGTAGCTGGAAATTTAGTTTCAATAACCCTGCTGTGTGCCAGGTGTTGTAGAGGAGAGGGCTCCATGGGGTAGAGAATTTGAGCCAGACCGTGAAGCCCAGGCAGGACTTTGAAGCGTGGACACGCTAAGAGGACAGGGTGCCGGGGAGAGCAAATCCATGCTCGCTGGTCTGAAATAAACCCGTATGATTCTTATTTCAGGTTCAAGTTTTGAAACTGCTTGTGAATTTGTCTGAAAATCCAGCCATGACAGAGGTACTACTTGGTGCCCAAGTAAGTAGCTCACATACTTGTTTTATAAGTATACAAAAATAAATGGATTTGGACAGACAGATATAGAAAGATTTATCCCAAAATGTTAACAGACTATCAGTGAGGAGCACAGGGGGGTTTGTTGTTGTAGTTTTGGTTCTTTTTGTCTACACAAATTTCCTAAATTGTCTGTAACGAACATATTTTAAAGAATCATTTTGGGAAAGTCTTCCCTAGCAACAATAAATTATAATTGTTCTGTTGATCCATTTTGGGCCACACGTATGTGACCACACCTTTTCCCTTTGACGTGTTCGCATGTGTCTTCCACGTCTGCTCAGACACTAGTCTACTGATGGATGTGCCACACGCTGAGCCGAATGCCAGGACACACCAGTGAGCACACATGACACAGTGCTGGGCCTCACAGAACTTATGAAAAGAGACAAAAAAAATATGTAACAAACGAACACAATAATTAAAAGCTGTGATAAGTGTTTTTGAAGAAAGCGAAGGTGGTACTGACACAGAACAGGCCTCTACTCCTGTGAAGGTGGGACCTGCTGGATTGAGCTGCTCGTCCTGGCGCCCCAGCCCTGCGCCCACACAGGACAGCTCTGGGGGATCCATGATCCCCAGGGAGACTAGGAGGGCCTTAAAAAGGATGTGGGTATTTTTCCAAATGACTGCCTTCTAGCACTCCCAAGAGAATCCTATTTTTAGCTAAAACAGTGAGACCTTTTTTCCATTAGTGTATAGTGTAGGGGTGCCTCATATTTTACATTTAGATTAGAGGATTTTAGGGATAATTTTCTATGACCAGATTTTTTTTTAAATGTATTTGATGTAGTTTTAAAATGCAAAAATATACCTGAAGAATATTTTTGTTATTAAAATAATACTCCTGGTTTCCTCTTGCAGGTGGATTCCTCATTCGTTTCCCTTTATGACGGCCACGTGGCAAAGGAGATTCTTCTTCGAGTCCTGACGCTATCTCAGAATATAAACAACTTCCTCGAAAAAGGTTCTTTAGCTGTTCAGCCTACTTTCCCTAAAGGTTCCCTGTTCTTCCTGTTATATGGAGAAGAGTGTGCCCAGAAAATGAGGGCCTTAGCCAAACACCATGATGCAGACGTGAAGGAAAAGGTAACAGTCATACCCAGGTTCTGACTAGTTTTCATCTGCCAGCTGTAGAATCTTAAACAGTAAATACCACATTTCATTATTAACCCAGCTAGAACCTGCCATGGTCTTGTGGCTTATTTTGAGCCAGTTCTGAACCATTTGATCGATACCAAGTGAACTGAAGAGCTTTTTCTGACACCCTTTCTTTTCATTTGCTGTTTGCCAAGTTTACTTCTTCAATTATTTCCTTAATGTGACGCGACAGTTGCCTTATTTACATGTCAGCTAACCTTGCGTCCTTGGAAGTGCTGTGCTGTCACCTGCCTTCACGTGTGACTGGCTGGTTGCTGCAGGGCCGCAGCCGGAGAGCCCCGGTGCTTGAGGCAGGGAGGGCTTCCAGAGTCTGAGGCCAGCAGGCCAGCCCAGCCATACTGCTTCCAAAAGTCTCTTCTCATCATGAGAGTTTATTCTGAGTCCATGTGTCTCCTCGCCCTCACCACTCCCATTCCGTAGGCCAGCCTCTGAAGATGTAGCGTGTGACTCCGTCCATAGGCAACTGGTTAAATCAGTTCTCTCATCTTAAATAAGGAGTCTGAATGTGCTCATGTGGAAAGGCATCCAGGAAATGGCTGGGTTTTTTTTTTTAAATGAAAACTATTTATGCTTATATCCAGAGAGATTGATGTCTGGGAGTGGGATGAAGGAAGGAGCTTTCCTATGTACACCTTCTACCATTTGAATTTTTTAACTATCAGCATGAATTTTACAATTTTTTAAATAAAAAAGAAAAAACAAGTTTATGTGCTTTCTCTTGATAGTACTTTATTAATATTCATCCATATTTTACTTAGCTTTTTGTATATTTTAATTGTAATCATTGTCACAATAGCTTATGGAATAAAAATATTAATAGATTTCAATTCAGCCAGGTTTTATAATATTCAAGTTCATAACCGTCACCATGCTTAGTATTAGGTAAATCCATATGCAAGCAGCTTTCCTACTCCAGGTATTTAAGGCAAAGCTGTACAAGTACTTTAAACTTCATTTGGATTTCCATAGGAAGTCACAAATCCTCAAACAGAAAAATGTGTATTTTCAGGGTTAGCCTTATACAGAAATCAAACTTGCAAGAAATATTTTTTACAGTAGAAAAAGGATTCCGTATTAAGGTGAAAACATGTTAGTTCCCAGCTGGCTACGGTAGTAATGTGTATATGCTGGCAAGAACACTACTTATGTTTGCATTACTGATAAATAAATGTCCTAATTCCCTGAAAGGCACATTCCTTTATAACGAATGTTTAAATCTGCCTCTTTATGAAAACACAAATGTATGCATGAGTAAAAACTAGGATTTGATGTGCTTCAGCAGCACTGGATTCTAAAACGCCATTTCTTTTCCTCCGTCTTTAGTTTAAGAGATAATCCCAGTTTCTGGGGTTCAGAGCATTGAGTTTGAAATGTCAAAATGTTAGATAAAAGGGGAGTCATTTTTAACTTCCTAAAAAATTACAAAGTCAAAGTGCACAAGGAATTCCTGATCTATGTAGGTCATGGCACATCTTGGCTTTTATTGGGTGGGATTCCCCCCGCAATGAGTGATCCGACCCTCTGGTCAAGGAAGAACCAACCTCTGGGTGTCCATCACTTACTACAGGAGGAAGGGACTGTCCGTAAGATCTCACAGGTTCGAATGGGTGCTGGCTAACTGGAGAGCAAAATGAAACTGATCAGGTAAGACCAAGTAAAAGGCATTATGCCCTATGTTAGACTGAATGGACGCAAGAGAGTGGATTTGGCTTACTTTTCAAAATTTGGTTTTGCTTTGTACATAAACCCTGCAAAAATGTAGCTAAGTGAAAAAACTGAAACCACACAAACTGCACGTGATTCTACGAGGAAACATGAAGCTCCATACACTTCTTCACAAACAAGATGTCAATGTAGAAAGAATGTGAATGGTAATAAAAATTAAAGCTTCTGAGAAGGCCTAGAAAAAGGCAGTCCTTTTCATTAAATGAACTGGATGGAACATGATTTAAAGTGCTCAGAGACCTGCAGTTAGTTTCTGTGAATACAGAAATAATGTTAAGGCCATTCATGGAGAAGACAAATTAAGATGGTCTTCACAAAGCAGAGGTGAGAGATGAATTTTCAGTGTGGCAGGCAACAGCAAGGAAGGTGACCACACAGGCTAGTACTAGGGTGCCAGCAGCCCCCACCACCGCCAGCTAAACCACCCTCAACCTAACACCTCCATTCCCATCTGCTTGCTAGAATGTTCCTTTGGAGTGAAAAGGTTTATGGTGATTCAGCTTTTTTTTTTCCTGAAGGTTATTTTATAGGTAAATTTTTTCTGCTTTAGTGCCCCAAATCACGTACATTCACATCATTATATACACATTTCCCCTTGACTGATTTGCATCTTTGTAAGATAAAAATGCTAAATTTTGATAAATGATCATTTACATTTATTTTGTCTGTGACTCTTCAAATTTACAAAAGGAGATAAAGTTGTCAGTCCTCAGTGTTTCGTGCCCTAAATATATATGGTGGATTCTGCAGCAGGAATAATGCACTATTCAAAAGGACGAGCCTATTTTCAGCTTTCAGATCTACTGATCTATATTAGGCAGTGATGTCTTAAGAAATAGTTTTCTCCCTTATATTTTCAAAGTGCTTTAAAAAAAATCACTATTCACATTTTTTGGAGGTAGGTCAAAATTGTCCTCTTGTTGTACGTGAGGAAACTGAGGCACAGTGCGCATAGGTGACATATGGCGGGATCCACGGTAGAGGGACTCAAATTGATATTATGTGGCTAACAGGTGGCGTGCATATATAGTATGTGAAAATAGGATACTGCTGGGTAGCATTTGGTGTAGAAAACCTATTTTGATTATTTTGTGTGAATAAAGTTTACCTCACCAAGACTGTGGAGCAGAAAGACAGGATGGGCCTCTAATGTATCTGATCGGCTCTCATGGAAGGTTGAGAGCAGTCAAGCAGCCAGAGAGCCCCTAAAGGACTAAACTCAAGTCAGCTAATTGCCAAAAAAATCACCATTTTTCTTTTAATTGCTAGTATTACTAGCTTAGCAAAGTAGAATCATGCTTAGAGGTCATTTAATATAAAAATACAAGCCATCTGAATCATGTAAAACATAAAATATTTATAGACCTTATTGATATATTCAGGGTTGGAGCTATGAAATGAGTGGGAGAAATGAGCAGATGGAGAGAAAATGGAATACAGAGAATTATTAACATTTTAAGATCTGCATTTATCTTTATAAAATATTTCCTTGCAGCTATCTTTGTGCTTAGCAGGTCTTTTAAATTAAAAATAGAAAATGTCACCAATCATGTCCTTATAACCACCCCCTTTTCCCTGCCTCTGCCCAGCTCCACTTCCGATTTAGGGATTGTAGACGTGCAACAGAAAATACTCCTCTTTTTAAAAATTAAGTCTTTAAAAATGGGAACCTAGCCCAACCTATGTTTCTATGCTTAAAAAAATAAATCACTTCACATTTGGCATATAAGCTAATCCTGACAGAGCAAGGAGAGCTGCTGTAAGCATGTGGCTGTCGATTTCACCACATTCTCTATTGGGAATACAAGAAGCGGGTTTCTATGCGCAGGCCTCTGGAACAGTCTAGCTAGATAGACTCAATCTTGCAGGAGGCCCTTAACCAGAAGAACAGAAATAAGACCTCAAAAATCAGTTTTCATAACTTCCAAATACTACCACTAAAGTATAGTGCTCTTGTTAAAAAATAGTTCCATTGCAATGCTTATACCATTAAGACAAGATTTTAATCCCCCGTCACCAATTCATTATGGAAATGACCCACCTCTGAACTCTTCTTTCTCTGTATGAACTGGCAGTCAGAGGAGCAAGCAAGTTACCACGCAAAACATAAAACACTAATTTGCAGAAGTTGTTTCCCAATGTAAAAAAAAATTCTCATATTCAGGAATTCCTTGGTCTTTCTTAGAGGATACCTTAGTCACTAAGAGCTCCTGTGCTCACATTTATTCAGTTTTCCTCATCGGCGTTGAGGTATCTGGATTCTCCATGCTTCAAGACAAAAAAATCTTCTGAGTTAAGTCCATATCTTCCTAGAGCCTCACTCAGCTTCACTGGGGGCTCTAAGTAATGCTGGCAGAGGGCAGACGGGGAAAAATGAAAAAGGATTAACCATGCATATATTTGGGAGATATTTCAAGTAAGAGTTGAAGCTAAAATAACCAACATATGCCTGCTTAAAATAATGTCCTTTTCATTCAAGCATTACCAAATGAGTCGATCATGGCTTCTAATCAAGGATCATTAATAGGGGCACCTGGGTGGCTCAGTGGTTGAGCATCCGTCTGCCTTTGGCTCAGGGCGTGATTCTAGAGTCCTGGGATCAAGTTCTGCATCAGGCTCCCTGCAGGGAGCCTCTTCACCCTCTGCCTATGCCTCTCTCTGTCTCTCTCATGAATAAATAAAATTTTTTAAAAATCCTTAATAAAGCCAACAGAAATGGCATACTTCCCAATCTATCTAGATATCACGAATGTCAAATGTGGTACCAACTTAGACTGAACGTCATGAGATTGCATGAAATCTGATCAGTTTCACTACATGAAATCCTGATCTAAATGGAATCGATGTGCCAAAGACAGTATTATCTTAACCACACCCTTGAGGAACACAGAAGCTTAAGTTATAAGAGGGTGTGTATAAGCAAATGCTGGAGAAAGGTTTCTGGCTCAGAGAAGGCTGTTACCCTCAAACGCTGGCCAAGTATTGACTGACACTAGTCTACGGAGTGTACGAAGGACCCAGAGAACAGAACTAAGACAGACTTTCCCCATATCCCTTTGTCTCCTTTTTCCTTTATTCAGGGGTCTTTTTTTTTCTCCGTTTCAATGAGAAAAGCTGTAAAGTGTGGAAGCATAAAGTAGGAATAAAAATCAGTCTCTGATCCTATGGCCAGTGGTCGGTCTACCTCTACTCATCCTACAACTGTCTTCAGAGTGCCTATCTGAAGTAGCCTATGTTCTAATAATAGAACAAAATGGGAATAAGAAATGGATAAGATGATGTTCTCAGAGTGGTTAACACAGTGTGGGGAGAAAATACGGAGGGGTGATAAATGTGGATGGAGCTTTAATTTTAAATACCACAGGCTAAGGGTGGCTCAGTCAGTTAAGTGTCTGCCTTAGGCTCAAGTCATGATCTCAGGGTCCTAGGATCCATCTCCGTGTTGGGCTCCTTGTTCAGTGGGGAGACTTCTGCTCCCGCTCCCCGTGCTTATGCTCTCTCTCTCTGTCAAATAAATAAAATCCTTTTAAAAAAAAAAAAAAGATTTTGTTTGTTTATTCATAAGAGGCACAGAGAAGCAGAGACATAGAAGGAGAAGCAGGCTCCCTGTGAGGAGCCCAATGTGGGACTCGATCCCAGGACCCACGATCACGACCTAGCCAAAGGCAGATGCTCAATCAACCACTGAGCCACCCAGGTGCCCCTAAATAAAATCTTTTTTAAAAAATTAAAATAAAAAAATACCCCAGGCTAGGAGATCCTCTATGAGAAGGCCATGTTTGACCCAAGACCTGGATCAGGACTGCATGGGGCTTTGCCAGCAGTCGTGGGAGCCAAATAGGAGGGAAGCTGACCACATTGAAGGCATAAAGGTCACTGCCCTTGAGAGTGTTGAGAACAGACTGGAAAGGACAGAGTAGAAATAGTCAAATTGTGAAAACTAGTCCAAATCTGAAATATTCGGGGGTGGGGGGTGGGGGCTGGCTGGCTTAGTAGAGCATGTGACTCTCTCTCAATCTTGGGGTCATGAGTTCAAGTCCCATGTTGGGGGTAGAGATTACTTAAAAATACTATTCTGAAGGTTGAGCTGACTGCATGCAGGGAAAACAGGATGGGGGACAGAAGTCCTGGTTCTGACCTGAGTCAGAAGAACCATTTTCTGAGAAGTAAAAAACAATTCTGAAGGAAGATCAGAACTCAAGTTTTTGGTACCTAATGGACATCCAGGTGGAGATGTCAAGTAGGCAGCTGGAATATAAACATGGATTATGGAGAGACTTGGGAGTGAAAGGTACAACGGACCACTGGCCATAAGACTGAAAAGATCCCTACTCAAGGGAGTGACCCAGTAGGGAAGAGGCCCAGATGGAGTCAAGGGCACTCCCTGCTTGAGGGGGTGGGGGGCAGGAGGGGAACCAGCAGTGACCAAAAAGGGACAGACAGCCAGTGATGCACTAGGAAAATCAGGAAAGTTTTCTGTGGCCTAAGAAAGGTAGTCTGTCAGGTAGGTATTGGCCATGTGGGTCTCCTCCCTTGTACGCTTCTGGATCATATAGGAAATTGCTAATAGATCACCCATAAAGTGTAACTTTAACTTTGACAACCTAAGTCAAAGCATTTCCCTTTCAAAATGTTAGTATGAGGGGATTGAAAAGGATGAAATTTCCCACTGAAAAATAACGTGCTTTGTTAATTAAGTCTCACACACACACTCCCACCTCATGCACACCCCAATGCCCTATGAGTCTTGGACAATGACACTTATACAATCACCCTACACTAGTACATTTCGTAGCTCATCAGTCACTTAATTGGCTCTGATTTAGTGTGGATTTTGACGTTGCATTATCTCTCTGAGTTTCTCTGTGGGTCTGTTGGGTATTTCGGCCATCTAGAAGTAACCTTAGAAGGCAAGAAAGCCTTCTGAGTGACTGATAGCAATCTCATTGTGCAAGTATACTTCAGTCCCACGAGGGAGGTGGAAATGCCCTAGAGCCATACAGCAAGACAGCAGATTAGAGAGGTAAGAGTGAAGGAGTAGAGGAAGTGCCCGGCACTAGGCAAGCAGCCCAGACAACTCATAAATTCCCTTTAGAGGGTCACTCTCTTATGATCTACCCCAACAGGATATGTTCAAAAGTTACATATCTTCTGTGATGTCTGAAATTTGTTTCCACCAAAACCAGTGAATTTTTAAGTCTTAGTGCTTAAATTCATCATGTAGGAAACTCACTCATAATTACTGAGATAAATTAAATTTTGCGATATATGTGTGTGTGTGTATACACGATACACAGAATAAGAAACTGCCACTGAATGGTAGGGCAGGTCACAGGAAACCAACACACAATTTTTAAGTGTTGCCAAGTTAAAGACCTCTTCAGTCTGCTGTCTAGTAAGCAGCTATTAGAACTACTTTTATGTAAATCATTTTACAGTGCTTACTCATAGGGTAAACACCCCCAAATTCTGTCGTCTTTATCATTTAACAAACTCATAGTTTTCAGGTTTATGCATCTAATGTCAAAGTATGAACACGTTCTAAATTGCTAAGACTTATGATTGAGTTACAGGTTTCATTAAGAAAGGTGGTAAAAAAAAGAAAAGAAAGAAAAGAAAGAAGAAAGAAAGGAAGAAAAGAGAAGAAAAGAAAAGAGAAAAGAAAGAAAGAGAAAGAGAAAGAAAGATTTGTAACAAAGAATTCTTGGGAGGCTGAATAACACCATTAACTATTGATGATGGAGGTTTCTAGCCTCTCCTCTTCCCCATCTCAGTAAAGAGCATGACCATCTTCCCAATGACTTGTTAAAAGTCTAGGAATCATCCTGATTTCTTCTCTTTGAACAGGGTTTTAATTTTTTTTAAAGGTTTTATTTATTCATTCATGAGAGACAGAGGCAGAGACCTAGAGGGAGAAGCAGGCTCCCTGTGGGGAGCCCAATGTGGGCTCCATCACGCCCTGAGCCAAAGGAAAATGCTCAACCACTGAGCCACCCATGTGCCCCATCTTTGAACAGATTTAATAAAGTAGTATGGGGATCCCTGGGTGGCGCAGTGGTTTGGCGCCTGCCTTTGGCCCAGGGCGCGATCCTGGAGACCCGGGATCGAATCCCACGTTGGGCTCCCGGTGCATGGAGCCTGCTTCTCCCTCTGCCTGTATCTCTGCCTCTCTCTCTCTCTCTGTGTGTGTGACTATCATAAATAAATAAAAAAAATTTTTTTTAATAAAAAATAAAAATAAAGTAGTATGACTTCATAAAAGTCTCTGTGTAGATACTATATGGAACATACACACACGTATCTACATCTATATACGTGGAATGGATGCACATGATACACACACAGAATAAGAAACTGCCACCAAATGGTAGGGCAGGTCACAGGAAACCAGTACCCCATTTCCCCTTCACGTACACATGCATCATCCTGTTATTCATCCTCCCTGGCCCTGGGGTCCTTCATTTATTCACTCCATTCCATCCCCTCCGTTGCTTGGCTCAAGGGCTGCTGCATCGTGGGGTGGGAATTCTGATGGGGCCGGAGGGGGTGGGCAGGCAGTGTGTTAGGTAACTACGGAACAAGTTAGTTAGGAAGAGAGCAGGCCAGAAATAGGGCAGAGGGAGTGCCTAGGAACAGCCTGGAAACAGGGTTCCTGCAGAGCGGCCCTGGGGTGGGGAAGAGGCCACATAAAGCAAAGTAGAAGCCAAGTTCAACCACCCATTTCTAAATTTTGCTTGTTTTCTGCTTATCCCAGAATCCTGGCTGATAGCTAAGTTCTAGGATTCAACTACCTAAAGGAAAAAAAAAAATCAGTTTTTCTGTGTTAATCTAGGGAGAAAAACCACCATGTATCCCAACACCTGGCACACAGCACTCCATCACTGTTCATTACTGGATGAATAACATATTCCTAAAAAGTCCCAAACTGTCCAGCCTTACTTCCCCCATGGCCCTCATGTCACATCCATACTCTGGCTGAACCAATTCTTCACTATACCCTCTTTGCTTGCTGCCTCCAAGCCTATTCCCTCCCCTTCCTCTTCTTGAAATGCCTTCCTTGCCTTCTCACAGCCAAGTTTAGATGTCACCTCTTCCATGAAGCCCTCCCTCCCCACCCCCTCCAAAATCAGTGACAGTCCATGAGTCATGAGACCACTTTGTCCCACTGCAAAGCACTTCTATCAACACCTGTTTTAGAGTTATGTACACACCTTACATCTTCGGCTAGAATAAATGCCCCCTTGAGAGGGAAGACATAATCTGTTCATTTCCCTATTTCCCAAGACTATACACATTTTTGTTCTATAAATGATGCTTCATTTACAGAAATAAGCCAAAAGCACAGCATATACTGAGGGGTTATGTTTTTTACTGTACATAAATACGGTCTTTCTAATAAAAGTGATCAATCCCTCTAATTCACGTGAGGACCGTGCAGGTTCTGATTTCAGTCTCGTCTCTGAGCACACTGCATGCAAGGTGTGCTGATGCCTGAATCCTTTCAGGTCCAACACATAACCAAAGTTATTTTTATCACAGTCACTCACCTCATTTGCTAAAGCAAAAGTCCCCCAGTGAATAGCCACAGATTTCTTTGTTTGAACGTCAATGTGAATCCTCACAGCTTCTTCTGGGTCCACGTGCTGGTATTTCATAAACCACCTGATAAAATAGCAATTTATTAATTCTGGCTTTGAAATACAAATTCTAATTACTACTTCATCTAATCAACCTTTAAAGGTTCTGCACAAGAGTAAGACAGGCAAAACCATCTCTTTTGAGTCTACTCTTCTGCTGGAAACAAAATAAGAAAAATCTTATACAAACTGCTATGCAATAGCTAAGTCTCAAGCCAAACTCCCCATTGGAAGGCAAGATGTTGTTTCACGGGTCTTTGATTTTACTGACCATTTATTCTGAAGATCTGTCTTACTGTTATTTTAAAAAGTAGGGATCCCTGGGTGGCGCAGCGGTTTGGCGCCTGCCTTTGGCCCAAGGCGCGATCCTGGAGACCCAGGATCGAATCCCACATCGGGCTCCCTCTGCCTATGTCTCTGCCTCTCTCTCTCTCTATCATAAAAATAAAAAAATAAAAAACTTAAAATAAATTTAAATAAATAAATAAATAGATATTTTACAATCCTGGTATGAATCAAAGAAATTAAATAATGGGTAAAAAACTAAAAACCAAAAGAGAACCTGATAACTTACCGAAACCATTTTTTTTTTTAAACTTGCTAAAGCAAAAAGCAAACCAAAATTAGTGTAGAACAGGCTAAAGACTGGGAGGAAAAAAATACTATTCAAAGGTTTTATTTAAAAATGATACAAGTGGGGATCCCTGGGTGGCGCAGCAGTTTAGCGCCTGCCTTTGGCCCAGGGCGCAAGCCTGGAGACCCGGGATCGAATCCCACGTCGGGCTCCCAGTGCATGGAGCCTGCTTCTCCCTCTGCCTGTCTCTGCCTCTCTCTCTCTCTCTGCGACTATCATAAATAAATAAAAAAGTAAAAAAGTAAAAAAATAAATAAATAAATAAATAAATAAATAAATAAATAAATAAAAAGTAAAATAAATAAAAATGATACAAGTGAACAGTGAGGTGCAGGATTCAGCAAGAAGAGGATAGAGAAGGGGGATTATGGGGAGAGTGTGTGGAAACCGCCGTAAAGCTGCCCGATGCCTACGGAAGAGCAGAGCTCAGGAGGCAGGGGCCTGCGGACCCCAGCCTTACCCACTGCTGGGAATGTGTATCTCAGCTCTGCTGCTGCCCGCTCTGCTGCGGTTAAGACTCATGGACCCAGATTCAACAGGTGCTTCTGCATTTTTTAGAACACACCATGGAAAAGTTCATCCATCTGCAAGAGCTAAAGGGTTGTTATTTACTGTTAGAAGCTGCCGGCCCCATGGGAACCTAGAAACAAAGCCACTGTGTTCTACTCAACAGCAGATTAGAGAAGCACTGTTTGTCCTGTGTCCTAACACTGGGAATTCAGGACAAGATGCAGATAGTTTTTGGTATTTCTACTGATTTCTTTTTTAAGTCCTATAGCAAATCAAAGGGATGGACATATGCCTTTCTACCTTCATGTCTATCTGAAATAAATTAAAAATTTTTATTTTGGTGTGAAAGTTACAATAAAAACAACATCCTATGGCACTCAGCAGGCTCAGTTAGTAGAGCTTATGACTCTTCATCTTGGGGTCGTGAGTTTAAGATCCATGTTGGGCACAAAAGCTTACTTTTTAATAAAACAACAACAAAAAAAACATAAAAACAAAACTTCCTAACCAGCTTGGATAGAATACTGGTGAGAGGAGATTCCCCCACAGGGATACTATTGAAAGCTGTGTTGGTGTAATGGTTGCACATTTATAGAATACTCTTAAATTTCACTGATATTCTTATTTCTAAAACTGTTAGTACTGGCCAAAGAAATGGATTACACAGGAGAGGCTCCCACAATTTAATTCTCTTAGAGCAAATACTGTGCTCCTGGCCTTCTCCCAGTTTAGTAACAAGACAGCTGCAATGCAAGCAGCAAAGGGGAATTCTGTGAGGGATTTGCGTAACCTGTACACATTAGATCATCACTATATATATGATCTTTATATATTGTGACACAGGAAAAAATTTCATAATTACAAGTAAGATGCTTTAATATATTAAGAATATCCACTGAGGGCAGCCCGGGTGGCCCAGCGGTTTAGCGCCGCCTTGGGCCCAGGTCGTGACCCCGGGGTCTCGGGATCGAGTCCCACGTCGGGCTCCCTGCATGGAGCCTACTTCTCCCTCTGCCTGTGTCTCTGCCTCTCTCTCTCTCTGTGTCTCTAATAAATAAAAAATCTTAAAAAAAAAAAAAAAAAAGTCACAGATGACCTCACAGGACATCCCCAGCTCGCAAGTGCTTTAGAGCTCCGGAGCCGCGTCTACACACCTCGGTTCGTACGCTCCGATGGGAATAGCTGCCAGGTCAAAAGGGCCAAACCTCCTTCCTATCTCTTCGAAAGCTGAGCAGTAGCCAGTGTCTCCGGCGAAAAAGAAGCGGCTCCAAGGCCCCAGGACGGCCCAGCTGCCCCACAGAACCCTGTTGTCGTCCAGGAGGGTCCTCTTGCACCAGTGCTGGGCGGGCGTAAAGACGAAGGTGACGCTGTCGTGCCCGGGCACGCAGTTCTCCTCCCACCAGTCCAGCTCGATCACGTTCTCGCAGCCGCACTTCTGCATCCAGTCCAGGAGGCCCAGGGGCACAAACCAGCGGAGCTCGGGCCCGAAGCGCTCGTTGAGCGCGCGCACCGAGCCGCAGTCCAGGTGGTCGTAGTGGTTGTGGCTGAGGACGACGGCGTGCACCGCGGGCAGCTCGGCCACCGAGCAGGGCGCCCGCCGGAAGCGCCGCGGCCCCACGCGCTGCCACGGGGAGGCGCGCGGGCTGAACACCGGGTCGGTGAGGAGCACCAGCCCGTCCATCTCCACCAGGACCGTGGCGTGGCCCAGCCACGTGACCCGCAGGCCCGCCCCGCTCACCCCCGCGGCCTCGGGTTGGTCGACGAAGTAGGGCCGCAGCACCGGGAGCTCCTTGTCCAGTTCCTGCGGCGGGAGAGACGAAGAAAGGCGGTGTCGGGGGAGGAGGGAGAGCAGGGCGGATGGGGGCAGAGGGGTGGCGTGGGGGAGGAGGGCGGTGGGAGCCCGGACCTCGTGCAGGACACGCGCTGTTCTGCTTGGCACGTGAGCGCGCACGTGCTGCCCGGGAAGCGGAGCGGAGGCCGAGTGCCACGTGCGCCTGGGCCCGGCTTGCTCCTCCCTCGGCCCACGGCAAAGCACCCCCCCCCCAGCCCCACCCCGCGGCCTCGGGAAGATGTGCAGCCCGGTTCGGGCAGGCAGTGCCGCCTCCTCCGACTGGGACCCTGGGACCGACAGGGAGCCGCGGGGTCCCCGAGGGCGCTCCCCGGGCCGCGGCGGGTGGGGCGACCGCAGTCGACTGCTGCCTCCGGGGGCCTTCACGCTCCGCGGTGGCGGGATCAAGCAGCACGTCTGCCTCAGGGTCAGTCCTGGCGCTTAGAAAACCGTTGCCTTCTTTTTTTTTATTAAGATTTTATTCATTCATGAGAGACACAGAGAGAGAGAGAGGCAGAGACACAGGCAGAGGCAGAAGCAGGCTCCATGCAGGGAGCCCGACGCAGGACCCGATCCGGATCCCGGGTCCCCAGGGTCACGCCCAGGGCGGAAGGCGGCCCTAAACCTCTGCCCCCCCCCCCCCCCCGGGCTGCCCCGTAGGACCCCCGTCTAACCCATTCGCTCTGACACTAACGCTCTAGGGCGCCCAGGGTCCTCCGGGCAAGGTGCTTCGCGCCCGGCCCCGCACGGACGGGACGTGTGTTCAAGACTTGCTCCACCGACTTTGATCGTGCCTGTATTTCTCTACACTGACGGTGCACTTCTCTCCTACGTTCACCCGCCGGGTTTTGACTCCCCTATGTATGTTTGTAAGCTGCTGCAAATCAATGCAGAGGGAGTGTGGCATCGGATAATTAGGGAACATACAAGATGTGCGACAGCCAATGAGAAGGAATGAAGGGCCCAGGCGCCAAAAGCATCAGACACAGGAGCCTGTGTGAGCTGCAGAACAACTGATGAGAAGTTCATGATGCCAGAAAAAAGGGAGGAGGTCGTTTTAGGTGCAGAAAATGCCCAAGCAAAGGCACGGAGCCAAGCGGGAACATGGCGTTTGGGGACAGGGGACAATCTGTAAAGGATCAGAACACAGTAAGAATGCCGTAGTCCACCCAGAGACAGGAAGCATTCTAAAGGGGGATTCGATGGGGGAGAGACCCGTCTGGGTGGCTCCGTCAGTTAGGCACCCAACTCCTGATTCTGACTCCGGTCATGATCTCAGGGTCGTGAGATTGCGCCCCGCATCTGACTCGTGCTTAGCAGGGAGTCTGCTTGAGATTCTCTTCCTCTGCTCTCCCCTGATGTGCACATACACACTCACTAACAAATGAATCAGGAAGAACAAAAAAAAAAAAAAAGACTTGTCCCAAGTAAGGTTTAGAGAAAAATCCCTCTGGAGTGTAAATGATGACCTAGAATGGGTGACAACAGCTGCCCAGATGACAGATGACTAGCGGAGACAGCAGTCAGAGCGAGTGTGGGGAGACGCTGGTGGAGGAGAGCCAAGAGGTCACAGATGGTCTGAGTGGGACAAGGGCTGCGACCGGGGAAGAGCAGGAGCAGCAGAGGTGGAGGACAGCAAAGCCGCCTCTTAGCCCCTCTACACCTTAGTTTCCTCACCTGAAAAATGGACACAACTGTACTCACACTTCATTGTTGCAGGGACCGGAGAAGGAGCGGCTGTCGTGCTGTAGGCACTGTGTAAGTATTCCAGATGGGGAAAGAAATCGCAACCTGGACAACTGGTCAGGCACCAACTCGACGTTTTTACTTGGTTTCTTTTCTCATAGCCATAAATCTAGTTTAGATCCTGAATACTATCCAGACACTTTGAAGTCCTCCCTGATTGCTCACCTGTCTTACTCTCACACTCAATCTGTACACAAGAGCCACTTCAGAAAGAGTCTACTTAAGTATAGCTCTCTCCCTGGGACAGACTTTCTACCGATTAACAAAACCCATGTCCCCTCCTCAGCCCAGGAGGAAGCCGACCCGTGGAACCCCCAGTCTTCCTTTCCAGCTGTTTCACCCAACTCCTGCAGGCCTGTGTCCCATCTACACCGGGACCGCTCGAGAGCCCCGCACAATACTGATCCCGTTTCTCAGGTTACAATGCCTTGCCTCTAATCCCTTTGAGAACTTAATCTGTGTACCCTTCACAGGGCCGAGACTGAGTCTCCATAGACAGGGACAATCACTCCAGCACCCACCGTCCCTGCCACTTTGTTCGTGCACCTTCCGTGGACATCCTGCCCAAACTGTGGTAAACAGGATGTGTCTCGTGACCTACTCAACTTGGAACCACCCACAGTACCCAACGCACAGGGCAGTGATGAACACATCATGTGTTCGATGAAACTTGTAAGATAAAGGAGAGTAAATTTTTCAAATCAGTTCTCAAAGTTGGTAGAATAATGAATGTCATGTGGTGACCTTTTCAAAAATGAAGGAAGAAACAGGGAGGGAATGAATATCACCTGGGAAGCTGCCACATATTACAGGCCTCATGCTAGGCACCTGATAGTGATGCTGATGATGATGAATCAAGGATGTCAAGCACTTTAACACAAGATAACACTGACAAGAGCTATCATTTATGGAGTGCTAAATACCACACTAACTATTCTTCAAAAATAATGTTTAAGCTGGTACCAACCAGAGGGGGCCTAGGTGCCCCAGTCAGTTAAGCATCTGCCTTCCACTCAGACATGATCTCAGGGGTCCTGGGATCAAGCCCCACATGGGGCTCCCCGCTCAGTGGGGAATCTGCTTCTCCCTCTCCCTATTCTTCTGCCTTCCCCACTGCTCATGCTTTCTCTCTTTCTCTCTCAAATAAAATCTTAAAAAAAAAAAAAAAAAGATTAATCCAGTACCAACCATAACACTGCAGGTAACTCCTATTAACTATGTTCATTTAACAGAGGAGAAAACCGTGATGACATACACACGAGGTCACCCCAGCTAGCCTTCACACATACTGCCTCTCACCACTGACTCCTAAATATTATCTCATTTAATACGTATTTTTTCAAAAACAAGTTAACAGCCCAGAGGAGACACAAGGAAACTTTAGGAGATGACAGCTAATGTACATTATCCTGACTGTGGTGATCGTTTCATGGGAATATAAATAAGTCAGAACACCAAATGGTATTTTTTGAATATGTGGGGCTTGGATTATCTTATTAAAACCATTTTAAAAATCTTAAGCAGCATCATGTTTAAACAGTGCATCAAAATATCTGTTAACAAAATTCCCTGAAAACGGTGCTGCACTTTCTTTTGGCTGTAAGTTCAAAAGCCATTTGAAGTTCGCTATCTTGCATTATCTGCAGACTGCTGGGAGGGAAGGAAACCTGTAGCAAGAGCCTCTGGCAGCCTCACCTGCTATCGAAACAGAGAATTAACCAAGTAAAGCACTGACAGAAGCCAGTCACCAAGGGCCACAGCCAGTATGGTTCTGTTTATGTGAAGTGTCCACAGCAGTCAGGTCCATAGAGACAAAAGACAGATTAGTGATTTCCAGGGGCTGGAGAAGGGCGAGAGAATCGGGAAGGGCGAGAGAATCAGGGGCTGATGACTAAGGACACTGGGTTTCTTTTTGGGTTAGTAAAAATGTATTAGATGTGGGAATGGTTGCACAACCCTGAATGTACCGAAAACCACTGAACTGTACATTTAAAACAGGTCAGCTGTAGAGCATGTGAATTACAACTTAACAAAGCCCTATTTTTTTTTTTTTTCAAAAAAGGCCAAGTCCTGACATGTGAACCTAAGCAATCACGCCTTCATGTTTCCTTCTGCACACTGTGTTTCTAAGCCGATTACAAAAATGCACCTCATTTGAAAGAATCTGATCCCTAACACCACTGTCCCATAAAACTCAAAGAAAGAGAGTCTACAACTGAGATTCCAAAAAATATTTGTCTTTTTGATCCTGATCATCAGAGTTTAAAAAACCATGTAGTGGGGCGCCTGGCCGGCTCAGTCAATGGAGCATGTGACTCAATCTCAAGGTCGTAAGTTTGAGCCCCATGTTGGGTGCAGAGGTTACTTAAAAAAATAAAATCCTTAAAAAAAATAAATAAAATTTTTTAAAAGCATGTAAATTGGAGGTAGAGAAATTGTTTATTTGAAGAAACCAAGCACTTGGCATCTTCTTTACTAGGTAAGGACTTTTCTTGGCTGGCCTTCCTCTTTTAAAGCTGCAAACGGGAAAATCCCTAGGCCCATAATTAACCAGGACACTAGTTAATGTTTAGTTTGCTTGGGGAAAGGAAGAAAATCCTAATGTGCATTCAACCACTATTCTTTGCCAGATGCTGTATATGGAAGCAGATGTCACCGCCGTTTTACAGATACCCAGATGCGGGGGGGCGGGGGGGAGGAGGGCGGTCACTAAGAAACTCGCCCAGGTCACACAGCAAGTATGTGCGTTCTCACAGGTCTTCCTGGCTCTAAAGACCTTACCTTTTCATTAAACCATAACTGTTTCCATGGCATAAATTTCATTAACTTTAAAAAAGTGAAACCTGTGCTCTTATTAATACTATTTTAAGCATATGTGTGTGTAGTAGACAGAAGAGAAAGATTTGATACAAATCTGCTAAAATCATGTTTTCTTTAAAAAATAAAATCACATTTTAAGACTGGAATTAAGCCTTTTCTTCCAACTGAAAGTATACGTTGCAACTCAGATTTAAGAGATTTTTCTTTTTCATATTTATTTTGATGATATTATGTTAACATTGAATAGAGACTGAGCCGTTACCCAAATACCTCCAATGCAATCAATTATTGATGCTAATGTTTTATATTTTTGCCATGCTATCTGTATTATGAATACCAGATCTATCAAAATGGCTTAATATTTTTAAACTTCTCCTTGATTATAAAATACCCTTCATAAAATATTTGCAAAATACAGGAAAATATAAAGATAAGAAGAGTAGGCATCCATTACATCAGTCTGCAGAGATTATAGCCACTATTAACATTATCCTGTCTTTAGTCACAGCCCTATTTCTGTGCATGGCTAATATCCTGAAGCTACCTTCCTACCTTCTTACCTACCTTTCTTCCTTCCTTCCCTTTTTCTTTTTTTTTTAAAGAAAGAGAGAGTGAGCAGGGAGAGGCAGAGGGAAAAGGAAAGAGAATCCTAAGCAGGCTCCACACCCCACACAGAGCCTGACCCTGAGATCATGGCCTGAGCCAAAATTCAAAGTCAGACACTTAACCAACTGAAGTGGTTGGGTTTTTTTAAATCTATTTTTTAAAAAACAATTTTCATATTGTGACATTTCATCCACCTCTTAAAACTCTGAGACACAAAAAAAACAAAAACAAAAAAAAACTCTGAGACACATACTGAAGTATTTAAAAATGAAACAAATAGGGGCACCAGGGTGGCTCAGTGGCTCATGATCTCAGGGTCCTGGGATAGAGCTCCGCATTGGGCTCTTTGCTCAGTGGGGAGTCAGCTTCTCCCTCCCCCCCTCCCTCCTTGAGCTTGCATGCACTCTCTCTCTCTCACAAAATCTTAAAAATTTAAAATAAAATGAAAATGAAACAGATTTCCTCAATCTGTCAGAATGTAAAAAGAAAAAAGAAAAACAATGAAATACAGGAAAAATTGAAAATTACATAAGACTGACCTAGATGATCCAAAATATAATTGGTAGTTGCTTTAGAAACTGAAAGGATGAGGAAAGGAAAATTTCTTTTTTTTTTTTTTTTTCCTCCCCTCCCAGGAAAGGAAAATTTCAAAGAAATACTCAAAATTTCCCAGAACTGGAGGAAACAGATTTTCCACATTTTCTTTTCTTTTAAAGATTTTATTTATTTATTCATGAGAGACACAGAGAGAGAGGCAGACACACAGGCAGAGGGAGAAGCAGGCTTCCTGTAGGGAGCCTGATGCGGGACTTGATCCCTGATCCTGGGATCACACTCTGAGTCAAAGGCAGAGGCTCAACTGCTGAGCCACCCAAGTATCCCAGATTTTCCACATTTTCTAAAGGGCCCACAAAGCACTGAGCATAACCAACAAATATAACACATCACGGGGGAAATTTCAAAAAAGATATTTTCAAAGCTTCTACAGTGTTAATACATACATATCACACAAAGGACTGAGAATGGCTCTGAACTTCTCCACAGCAATACTAAAAAGATCATGGAGGTAATGCTCTGAAATTCTGAGGGAAAACTATTTCCAAATAACAATTCTATACCCACACTAACCAGTAAGAATGAGAACATAAACACGGTTCCAATCCAAGATGGTGACTATAGGAATTTAGAGTAATTCCTCCTGAAGAACTGAGGGCTGACCCAACAGCTTCCACATAAGAGAAGACAGACCCCAAGGGGTGATCCCGGGGTCCTGGGATCAAGTCCTGCATCAGGCTCCCCACAGGAAGCCTGCTTCTTCCTCACCTCTGTCTCTGCCTCAGTGTCTCTTGTGAATAAATAAATAATAAAATCTTTAAAAATAAATAAATAAAAGAACAACTGGAATACAGAAAAACTAGCCCTAGAACCCTGACAAATGGTAGGGGAGCTGCTGGCACTCTCCCCCAGGTCAGAGGGGCTGCCCAGCACCACAGTTTATATTCTACCTTAATAGCATGGACTGGAGCAGGGTCTGGGCTCCCTAGCCAGCCTACCACCTCACTGCGCCCTGAGCCCACTATCCCATGGCAACCCCAGCACAGAGTGTCCCAGAACCCCCAGCCCATGCTAGTTACATCTCCAGCTAGCCAAAGTCACCAAACACATAGTCTACCCAGAGGACAACCATACAAATGCCATTCCTTCAAATTTAGAAGTAACTATTTTGCCTAATTCCTAGAAACAAACATAGAACGTCAAGCAAAATGGGGAGACATCAGTAATGTGCTCCAAATGAAAGAACATGTTCAAATAAAACTTCAGAAAAAGATCTAAATGAAAGAAATATGCAATATGCCTGATAAAGACTAAATAATGACTCTAAAGATGTTCACTGAACTGGAGAGAAGAATAGAGGAACTCAATGAGAACAAAAAGGGCACCTTTGTGGCTCAGTGGTTGAGCTTCTGCTTTTGACTTGGGTCGTGATCCCATGAGTCCCGGGATCCTTTAAAAAAAAAAAAAAAGAAAGAAAAGAAGGAAATAAATAAAAGGATTATATAAAGAGAAAACTACAAAAAATTAAATGCTGACAAATTGGACAACCTAGAAGAAATAAATTCCTGCAAACGTAGAATCTTCCAAAACTGATCTCAGGAAGCAATAGAAAATCTGAATAGACCAATTACTGGTAACAAAACTGAACTGGTAATCAAAAAATCCCTAACAAACAAAAGTCCAGGACCATATGAATTCACACCTGAATTCTACCAAACATTTAAAGTAGAGTTAACATCGTACTCAAACTACTGCAAAAACAGAAGAAAAGCTTCCAAGCTTCCATTCTATGAGGCCAGCATTACCCTGATACCAAAACCAAACATACTACAAAAAAAGAAAACTGGGGCACCTGGGGGGCTCAGTGGTTGAGCATCTCCCTTTGGCTCAGGTTGTGATCCCCAGGGCCTGGGATTGAGTCCTGCATCAGGCTCCCCATAAGGAGCCTGCTTCTCCCTCTGCCTGTGTCTCTGTCTCTCTCTCTCTCTCTGTGTCTCTCATGAATAAATAAAATCTTAAAAAAAAAAAAGTAAATTCAAAATGGATTAAAGACCTAAATGTGAGACCTGAAATCATTTAACTCCTAGAAGAAAACACAGGCAATCATCTCTTAGACATGCTGCCTTAGCAGAGTTTTCTAGATGCATCTCCTCAGGCAAGGGAAAGGAAAGCAAAATTAAACTATTGGGACTAAACCAAAATAAAAGGCTTTTGCACAGTGAAGGAAACAAGCAACAAAATGAAATGGCAGCCTAATGAATGGGAAAAGAAAGATATTTGCAAATGATGTATCCAAAATACATAAAGTACTTATAAAACTCAATACCAAGAAAACAAATAATCCAAAGAAAAATATTAGGCAGGGAGCCTGAATAGATGTTTTTCCAAGGACATACAGAGCCAGCAGACACATGAAAAGATCCTCAACATAATGATCAGGGAAATGCAAAACAAACCACAATGAGATATCACCTACACCTGTCAGAATAGTGAAAATGAAAAAGACCAATAACAAATGCTGACAAGGATATGGAAAAAGGAGATCCTCATACACTGTTGGCGGCAATGTATATTGGTGCAGCCACCATGGAAAATAGTGTCTAAAAAACTAAAAACAGAAGTTTCAAAAAACCTAGTAATTCCACCATTGGGTATGTATCCAAAGAGAATGAAAACATGAATGTGAAAAGATATACGTACCCCCTACGTTCACTGCAGCATTATTTATAATAGCAAATACATGGAAGCAACTTCAAATGTTCACTGCTAAATGAATGGACAAAGAAAACGTAGAATGTATAATCAGCCTAAAAAAGAAGGAGATCTTGTCACTCACAACCACAAGAATGGACCTCGGGGGTATTATGTTAAGGGAAGTAAGTCAGACGGAGAAAGACAAATATCACATGATTTCTTTACGTGTAGAATCTAAAAACAAAGGAATAAACAAACAAAAAGAAGAAACAGACCCTACTATAGAGAACATGCCGATGGTTGCTGGAGGGGTGGGGGTTGGGAGGATAAGCAAAATGGAGGCAGGGGACTGGGAGATTCAGGCTTATGGAATGAAGAAGTCACAGGAAAAAAAGGATGCAATGTAGGGAATATGGTCAATGATACAGTGACAGCATTACGGTAGCAGATGGTACAATTGTGGTGAGCGTAGCACAAGATATAGGTTGTCAAATCACTATGTTGCACACCTGAAACCAATACAATATTGTGGGTCAACCAAAGTTTTTAAAAGGCCAAAAAAATGATAATAAAGACATTTCAGGGATCCCTGGGTGGCGCAGCAGTTTGGCGCCTGCCTTTGGCCCAGGGCGTGATCCTAGAGACCCGGGATTGAATCCCACGTCGGGCTCCCGGTGCATGGAGCCTGCTTCTCCCTCTGCCTGTGTCTCTGCCTTTCTCTCTCTCTCTCTGTGTGACTATCATAAATAAATAAAAATTAAAAAAAAAAAAAGACATTTCAGATAAGTAAGTTATCAGAAAACTGACTTTCCATGTACCCTTTTCTCAAGAAGTGGATTAGGAATGTGCTCCACCAAAATGAGAACACAGCCAAGAAAGAGGAAAAAGTGTGGTGCAGTAAACAGCACTAAGGAAGCAAAGGGGTAAGGATGGTGGTGAAGGAAGACTCCAGAACGGAAACATGCAGGGAAATGGGAGGGCTGTCAGCCCAGAAAGAACCCGGTGCCGAGAAACCAGCTTAGAGTCTTTCCTCAGGAAAGCAGTTGAAAAAGGAATGGGAGGGAATGATTAGTTACTATTACATACAAAGTTAAGCAAATGAAAAAATAAGGTATTGCTAACCTCAGCAGGCGGGGGGAGCGTGGGGGCATGTAAGAAAGAAGACATGGGCAGCCCGGGTGGCTCAGCGGTTTAGTGCCTGCCTTCAGCCCAAGATGTGATCCTGGAGACCTGGGATCGAGGCCCCCGTCGGGCTCCCTGCATGGAGCCTGCTTCTCCCTCTGCCTGTGTTTCTACCTCCCTCTCTCTCTCTCTCATGAATAAATAAAATAAAATCTTAAAAAAAGAAAAAAAAAAAAAAAAGAAAGGCGACATGGCCACGGTACATTGCTTGGTTCATCAATGAAAACCAGTGATAGTCCCAGCAGTGCATACAGCAAAGGGGGAGGCCAAGTCGACCCACAGGGGAGGGATGGGGCAGTAGGCGGGAGGGAAACTTGACCCTGCACACAAAGGAATGCAGAAGCACTGCATGGTTCCACAGGTTGGGGTCTAACAGTTAAATTCACAGAATCAACAAGTGGAATGACGGCTGCCAGGGGCTGGGGCGAGAAGGCAATGTGCAGCTCCTACCACCAGGCCCACCGTTCCAGACAAGCAGGACAAAGCAGCCCTGGAGGTACGTTGCACACTGCGCCTACGCTTACCAGTAACGTGCCGCACACTGAAAAATTCGGGAATACAGACCTCATGGTAAGTGTTCTTACTACAATGGATTAAGAGAAATGAAGATGAAGGCAAGCTCCTGAGGAAACAGCTCAAAGGTCTGCAAGCCATAGCCTCCAGAGAAGGAGGACAAGTGACAGGGGCTCGTTAGAGGACTCATATTTGTTTGATAAGCCTTTTAGCACTAGGAGTTTTAAAAAACTGTGTACGTGTTGTTTTTTTAAATAAAGTAACCTGTTAGGCATACCACAGCAGAGATATAATTGTTATTTTTCATTCTTTCAAAGGGCACCACAATATTCTTCCAAGTAGTATACATCGGAAGAGTGCGTGATATTTTCAAAGTACTTTCTTTTTTTTTTTTTTTTAGATTTTATTTATTTATTCATGAGAGACACAGAGAGAGAGGCAGAGACACAGGCAGAGGGAGAAGCAGGCTCCATGCAGGGAGCCCGATGTGGGACTCGATCCCGGGTCTCCAGGATCAGGCCCTGGGCTGAAGGCAGGTGCTCAACCACTGAGCCAGCCAGGCGTCCCAAGAAACACATTATTTTATTATTATTATTTTTTTAAGATTTTATTTATTCATGAGAGAGACAAAGAGACAGGCAGAGACACAGGCAGAGGGAGAAGCAGACTCCATGCAGAGAGCCTGATGCAGAACTCGATCCCGGGACTCCAGGATCACGCCCTGGGCTGAAGACAGACGCTAAACCACTGAGCCACTCAGGGATCCCCTCAAAGCACTGTCTTGCATCATGTGAACCTTAAAACAATTCTAGCAACCTCCATTGTCTTAACTTTAGGGACCAAAAAAAAAAAAAAAAAAAAAATCGAGTACCTTTAAGATTTGTGATAGAGATCAAGCCACATCCTCAAGGAGGTATCTGAACCTGAGCCTTGTTTCCAGATTCCTGGTGTCCCTCTCTTCCTACCAGCCCATGACGTGCTACCTCAGCTCCACGTCTCCCTCACACTCGGATCTGACTGGTCCCCACTCGCTTCCACAGCAGTGATGGCTGAGGACAGCCTCCTCCAACTAAGGCACCTCAGGAGGTTCTGCTTCCCTCCTTCTCTGGAGGGCTCCAATGGTCTCTTCTGACTCCTGGTCACGATGATCAACAACATCAACCAAAGTCACTGAGCCGACTCCAACAGAACAAAGCCATGACAGCATCAGAACAACATAAAGCCTGTTGGGAGGCACTGGCGGGCACGCTGCTATAAAGACCCAGACAAGGCAGATATCACAAACGGTCCAAGGAAAGAAACAGTTTTCTGGCCAGCCAACTAAACTGTTTAGTTCTGCTGATGACCAATTTTCGTTGTACTCAGACCTGTCCTTTTGTACTTTATCTTCCTCCTAAAACCCTGTCATATGTACATACCTAAATCAATATAATCTACCATACGGATATAAACTGCATAATATATAGGAATTATAATCCTATGTATATATTGTCCCTGTCTCCTTCCAAAAATAATTTGAAGTTTTATTAAACTTTAGCCCCCCCCATGTCTAACAAAAACAATTTCCAGAAATCTGAATAAATTCTGAATTCACCCAATGATCTGAAGTAAGTGTTCTCTACATGATTTTTTTTTTTTCTGGAAAATGCAGAACTCTAACATATCTAGGAGTCGATGAAAGTTAATAATTTTGGCAATTTAAAGGGATTAAATATGGAGTTACACATGAAAATAAAAGAAGTCAATATGCATTTGACCTAGTTCTTAGCTTTAACTGGAAACAAGGAGGAAATAAGGTGCAGGTTTAAAAAAAAGAACTGGGATCCCTGGGTGGCTTAGCAGTTGAATGCCGCCTTCGGCCCAGGGCATGACCCTGGAGACCCAGGATCGAGTCTCACATCGGGCTCCCTACATGGAGCCTGCTTCTCCCTCTGCCTGTGTCTTGCCCCCTCTCTCTCTCTCTTTCTCTCCCTCTCTCTGTGTCTCTCATAAATAAATAAAATCTTTAAAAAATAATAATAATAAATAAAAAATAAAAATAAATTTAAAAAAGAACTAATAAATGTATTGGAATAAGATAAAGATGTCTTCTCTCTCTCTCCTGTTACAGGAAGCTGAATGTAAGTGGTGCATACTGAGACCTCCTTTAATTTTTTTTTTTTTTTTTTTTGAGAAAGAGCATAGGCAGTGGGAGGGGGTGCAGGGATGGGCAGAGGATAGGGAAAGAGAATCTCAAGCAGGCTACATACTCAGCAGAGCCTCATATGGGGTACGATTCCATGACCCTGAGACCATGACCCAAGATGAAATCAAGAGTCAGATGTTTAACTGACTGAGCCACCCAGGTGCCCCTCCTTTGACATTTTCTATTAAAAAAAAAAAAAAAAAAAAAAAAGGCTAGTGATGCCTGGGTGGCTCAGCAGTTGAGCATCTGCCTTCAGCCCAGGGTGTGATCTCAGAGTCCCAGGGTGGAGTCCCACATCGGGCTCCCCCAAGGAGCCTGCTTCTCCGTGTCTCTGCCTCTCTCTGTGTCTCTCATGAAGAAATAAAATCTTAAAAAAAAAAAAAAAAAAGGCTAAAGAAGATAGCAGAATAAAAGTATCCAAGGATCACCTCCTCCCATAAATACACAAAGGCAACAACTACATATAATGCAACTCACTCTGAAAATAGCCTGAGACCGGCAGAGCAGATTTCCCACAGCAAAGGACAAAGAAAAGGCCACATCAAGAAGGGCAGGAGAGGAAGAGACCCAGAAGGAACCAAAATCCTGGCATGGCAGCAACCCACAAAAGGGAGAGATCACAGGCAAGAAGCCACTCCTTGAGAAGTAGGGGTCAAGCTTCAAATCAGGCACCCCCAGCCCTGGGGATCTGCACCAGGAAGATGAGTCTCCACGTCTGGCCTTGAAAATCAGAGGCCTAGCTCTAAGAACTCTGAAAAGCAGCAGGGCTTAACTCCAAGACAGCCAGAGATAGAGGAAACTGAGTCTGTACTTTTAAAGGGCTGGTACACTGTATCACGCCACCCAATGCACCATGGAAGCAGCAATTTGAAAAGTGCCAGATTTGCTGACTAACTTTAGGACATGTGCCAGAGAAGCGAGGATCTGCAGGAGCTTTCTCTGGGAATGGAGGCGCTGCTGGGTGCCATGTTTCTTGCCTTCTTTCAGCCTAGTTAGCCAGACACTTGTGGAAACAAATCTGACCCTCTCCATCTACCTTGTCAGCACTGTTTGCCCCACAGATCTGTTTCCCTGCAGACCCACCCCATCTAACACATCTATGCTGATCCCATCCAACCACACCAGCAGGTAGCCTCAATCAGACCCAGCCATACATCTAGAGTGACTACTGCTGTCCCATACCTATGGGCAGACCCAGTTGGGACCATCACCCCACCAAAGACACTATCACCCTTCCACACCTGTGGGCAGCCTCAGCCAAGACCAGCCTCCCCTCAACCAGTGGGGTTGAACCACCATCCCTCCAAAGCATTTCCCTCCGAAGGGGGTTGCTAATTCCATGCAGTCACGTGCCCCTAGTGGCTACAGCAAGGCCTCTCAGTCAGTGTGTAGGGGGCAAACCCTGCCCACCAATGCACCCACAACAGTCATAGCCAGTCTCTGAAGACAGCAAGGCTGAGGGCTGACCCCACTGACCAGTGCACGCAGAGCCACAGCAGCCCCACCACAACAGGAGGGCATATACAGCCCATACAGGAAACACTCTGGAGTGCCTGATTCTGGTGACCAGGGGTTACTGCACTACTGGGGACCACAGAACACCTTTTACATAAGGCCGCTACTTTCAAGACCAGGAGACACAGCTGAGCCACTTACTAGAAAAGACACAAACACAGAGAGGCAGACAAAAATGCAGAGACAGAAGAATATAATTCAAATGATAAGTCAAAATCCCAGAAAAAGAGCAAAATTAAAAAAAAAAAGAGCAAAATAAATGCTAATAAACAATCTACCTGATAAAGAGTTCAAAGTAATGGTCATAAAGATGTTCACTGGACTAGAGAGGAGAATGGATGGACTGAGAACGTTAACAAAGAGATTAAAAATATTAAAAAAAAAAAAGAACAAGTCAGAGCTGAAAAATACAGTAACTCAAAAAATACACTAAAGGGCCAAGAGCAGATTAAAGAATGTAGAAGAATGGATCAATAATCTGGAAGACAGGGTCATGGAAAGCAACTAAGTGAACATGAAAGAGAAAAGTAACAACATCAAGTGTAATAACACTTGCATTACAGGGGGTCCCAGAAGAAGACAGAAAGGGGCAGAAAACTTATTTCAAGAAATAATAACTGAAAACTTCCCTAACCTACGGAAATAAAAAGACATCCAAGTCCATGAGGCACAGAGAGCTCCAAACAAGATGAAAACAAGGAGTTCCACACCAAGACACATACAGTTAAAATTGCAAAAATTAAAGATAGAGAATATTAAAAGCAACAATGTAAAAGCAAACAGTTACATACAAGGTAAAGCCATAAGACTATAAGATGATTTTTCAGAAACTTTGCAGACCAGAAGAGAGTGGCACCATATATTCCAAGAGTTGAAAGAAAAAAAACCCTACAACTAAGAATATTATACCCTGCAAGGTTATCATTCAGAATGAAAGGAGAGAATGGAGTTTACAAGACAGACAAGTTGAAGGAGTTCATCACCACTAAATCAGTCTTCCAAGAAACGTTAAAGGGAATTCTTTAAGTGGAAAGAAGTCATAACTAGAAGAAAATTGTGAAAAATAAGCAAAACTGACAAATCTTGAGCCAGAATTAATTAAAAAAAAAAAAAAAGAGGACTCAAAAAAAAAAAAAAAAAGAAAGAGAAGTTAAAACAGACACTACAGAAATACAAAGGATATGAGTCTACTACCAAAAAATTTCATGCCAACAAATTAGACAACCGAGAAGAAATGGATATATTCCTAGAAACATACAATCTTCCAAGACTAAATCAATTGGGACTACATGAAACTAAAGGGCTTTTGCATTGCAAAGTAAACAATCAACAAAATAAAAAGGCAACCTACTGAACAGAAGATCTTTGCAAATGATCACTACCTGATGAGGGGTTAACATCCAAAATACATAAAGAGAGACACCTGGGTGACTCAGCAGTTGAGCATCTGCCTTCAGCTCAGGTTGTGATCCCAGAGTCCTGGGATCAAGTCCTGCATCAGGCTCCCTGCAAGGAGCCTGCTTCTCTTTCTGCCTGTGTCTCTGCCTCTCTCATGGATAAATAAATTTTAAAATCTTAAAAAATAATAAAAAATAAAAAATAAAGAATCCATACAACCCAACAGCAAAAAACAAATAATCCAATTTAAAAATGGGCAGGGGACCTGAATAACCATTTTTCCAAACAAAACATGCAGATGACCAACAGACACATGAAAAGATACTCAACATCATTCATCATCAGAGAAATGCAAATCAAAACCACAATAAGATACATCACTTTACCCTGGTTAGAATGGCTAGCAAAAAGACAGAAACAAGCACTGGTAAGGATATGGAGGAAAGGTAACTTATGCACTGCTGGTAGGATTATAAATTGGTGCAACCACAGTGGGAAATAGTAGAGAGGTTCCCTAAAAAATTAAAAAAAAAAAAAAAAAAACAAATATCCTATAACCCAGTAATTCTACTTCTGGGTATTTATCTGAAGAAAATGAAAACACTTTAAAAAGATACATGTGCACGCCTATATTTACTGCAGTATTGGAATTGGCCCTTGAACAAAGTGACCCCTGCACGGTCAAAAACCCACATGTTGGGCAGCCTGGGTGGCTCAATGGTTTAGCACCACCTTTGGCCCAGGGTGTGACCCTGGAGACCTGGGATGGAGTCCCACATCAGGCTCCCTGCATGGAGCCTGCTTCTCCTTCTGTGTTCTCTGCCTCTCTCTGTGTCTCTCATGAATAAATAAATAAAAATCTTAAAAAAAAAAAAAAAACACATTATTTTTGACAGTCCTAAAGTTTAATTAGTAATAGCCTGCTGTTAAGCAGAAGCCTTACTGATAACATAAATGGCCGAGCACATATTATATCTTATCTGTATTCAAAGGTCAACTATATTTACACTAGGCAAGATACGGAAGCAACCTAAGTGTCTCATCAATAGATGAATGGATAATCTCATCGAAGGGTGTTTGCTGGTTTCTGCTGTAAAAGAATTGCATTTAATACCAGCTAAGATACATCCTGACCTCAGCTTCTGGAGCTACTAATCAGAGGATGTGATTTCAAAAATTAACTCAAGGGTTTTCAGGGATCCCTGGGTGGCTCAGCGGTTTAGCACCTGCCTTCGGTCCAGGGTGTGATCCTGGAGTCCCAGGATCAAGTCCCACATTGGGCTCCCTGCATGGAGCCTGCTTCTCCCTCTGCCTGTGTCTCTTCCTCTCTCTCTCTCAGTCTGTGTCTCTCATGAATAAATAAAAAAAATATTTTTTAAAAAGAAGGGTTTTCAAGTAGATTCTGCATATGCTTCTATTTGTTCTATGCTGCAAATAGTGATATTGTTACTTGGCAATGTTTGGATGGCTCTGTTCTCAGGTCATACATCTTTTTCTCTTGCAATGACAATGACCATTACTGACATTGTGCTTCTCTTTCTCACCAGATTGATGTATGAAGCAAACCAGACATCAACTTCCATACAAGAAAAATTTTCAAAGGATCCTTCTGAGGCTTTAGAAACAGAGGAACCAGCAGCCACCACCTGACTGTGATGCCATCTTAAACCTGGAAATCCTTCTGGATGTGGACATTTTAAAGACTCTTGGACAGTTTTAAATAGGAATAAACTCTGGCTTAAAAAAAAAAAAAAGATGAATAGATGAAGGAGATTGGTATGTATACACCATGGAATATTACTCTGCCATAAAAAAGAATGAGCTTTTGCCATTTGTGAAAACATGGATGAACCTTGAGGGTATTACACATGTGAAATAAGTTGGACAGAGAAAGATAATGTCATATGATTTCACCTATATATAGAAATCTAAAAAACAAAACAAGTAAATTTAAAAAAGAAACAGACTCACACATACAGAGAACAAACTGGAAGTTGCCAGAGGGGTGGTGTGTAGGAGAATGGGTGAAATGGATGAAGCGGATTGATAAGTAAACTTCTAGTTGTAAAATAAATTAAGTCACGGGGTTGGGGGAGCACCTGGGTGGCTCAGTCAGTTGAACATCTGACTCTTGATTTCAGCTCAGGTTGTGATCTCAGGGTCTTGGGACTGAGCCCCATGTCTGGCTCCGCGCTGGGTGGCGTGGAGCCTGCTTGAGATTCACTCCCTCTGACACTCCCCGCACCCAAAAAAATTAAAATAAGTCACAGAACTGAAAAGTACAGTATGGGGAATATCATCAATAATATCGTATAATTTTGTGCAGAGACAGTGGGTAACTACATTTATCGTGGTGAGCCTGAGTAACGTGTGTAACTGTCAGATCACTAGGTCATACACCTCAAACTAATATTACATGTCAAGTAAACTTCAGCTTTAAAAATCTGCCTGGCACCTGGGTGGCACAGTCAGTTGACACTCAGGTTGGTTTCAGCTCAGGTCATGATCTCATGGGTCATGAAATGGAGGCCCACATGGGGCTCCACACTCAGTGTGGAGTCTGCTTGAGTTTCTCTCTCTCAAAAATAAATGAATCTTTTAAAAAAAATAAAATAAAAATAAAACTTCTTGCCCTAAAAAATAAATAAAAGCTTACACTTCATTAAAGAATGCAGCTCCCACCTCCATCACCTAATTTCCTTCTCTGCTTTATCATTCTTCCAAAGCACTAGTCATGTTTTAAGAGATCACATATTTTACCCATTTGTTTGTTTCTCTCTTCTACTAAACAAAAGGTCTAAGAATGCCACGGTGTCTTTCTTCTGCATTCATGGCTCTATCTCTACCACTTAGAACTGTGTGCCTGGCACAAGGGGTGCTCAATAAATACTAACTGAATGAATGAGTGAATGAATGAGTCAACTGGAAGGGGTTGAGAGGCCCTTGAACTCACTGAAATTATCGTAAAAGGCAATGTGCTTATGTCCGCAGAAGGTCCACAGCTTTCATCAGATTCTCAAAAGGAGCCAGGGTTGAAAAGAGCTTCAGAACCACTAGCCTGGCAAGCTCTCAGAGGTTCAATGCAGTTTTCAGAATATCTCCAAATCCTTAGGATGCACAGATGTATTTCTGCCCTCATGTGATCACTCGCTTCCCATGTGAAAGAAAACAAAACTAAAGTTACCATTGCTTACTTCTGCAGTTTTAGAAGCTATGGCTCAAAAACCAGGGAGAGGGCAGCCTGGGTGGCTCAGCAGTTTAGCGCCACCTTCAGCCCAGGGCGTGATCCTGGGGGACCCGGGATTGAGTACTGCATGGGGCTCCCTGCAGGTAGCCTGCTTCTCCCTCTGCTTGTGCCTCTGCCTCTCTCTGTGTGTGTCTCTCATGAATAAATAAATAAAATATTTTTAAAAAACAAAAACAGGGAGAAAATTTACCCCAAACAAGTAGACTATCCATCTTGGCCTCCAGCCCTATCCACTACACTTCACTTTCAGGTTCACAGGCGTTCTCCAGAAGGAAAAAACAAGGTGAGGGGAGGGTTCTTGTTCCTCCCATCCTCAAAGTTGAAACATGTAGTAAGGTTTTATCTATTTTTTTTAGGGGTTTTTTTGTTTGTTTCTGTTTTTTTAAGTTTTATCTATTAATGGCCTGCCTCATTCTAACAAGGTATTGGAAAAGTTTTATTCCCATTAATCAATTCTGTTAACTACGATTAATAGTGTGAACATTCCTTAGCATCAAAGTGATAATATCAGGGGCTTTTTAATCCCATATCCTTAAAAAAAAAAAAGACACACCAAGGTAAAGGATGATCCACCACCACCCACCACCACCACCACCACCACCACCTCCTATTGCCTTCCCCCCTGCAGCTCAAACCATCAAGGATGCCTGCACTCTTTTATCCTATCACCCACTCCCAACATCAAGTTCCCTCTCTCCTCACTCTCCACAAAGCCTGACAGGATAGGGCCTGGTAAAAAAGAGAGGCCAAAGGAGATAGACGGTAGAGAATAGAAATAAATTAGGAAAGGAGAAAGGACAGAAGAAAAAATTGAATTGGGAGCCACCTACCCCCTGCCAAATGTAATCATATCGATCTAATAAACTGCATGCCATGGGATCCCTGGGTGGCTCAGCAGTTTAGCACCTGCCTTCAGCCCAGGGTGTGATCCTGGAGACACGGGATCAAGTCCCACGTCAGGCTCCCTGCATGGAGCCTGCTTCTCCCTCTACCTGTGTCTCTGCCTCTCTATCTCTCATGAATAAATAAATAAAATAATTAATTAATTAATTAGAAATAAAAAAATAAACTGCATGCCAAATATTAATAAGTTGCATCCTAGGTAAAACTCACCTATGTAAAGGTCAATGACCTATTGCCAATTTTTAAAGGTCTGGCAGGGTTATCTGAAGATTTCTTGTACAGCTTCAGCAACTTTATCCAAGGATGGGGGGGGAAAAAAAAAACGCCAAGCACTCTGGGCAATGTCTTAACCTTATTGCTTAAAGCCTTAATTCATATTCCAAACACGTATCAGGTTCCTACTTTATGGTAAGTGTCATGCACTTTCTCCCCTCCTTGACCTTGTCTATGCCATCACCCACCTGAAAAACACTGCCAAAATACGTTTTATCTTTCTAGGCGCAGCTCAAATATCATATCACCTCCTCTGGGAAGCCATCTCCAGCCCTGCCAGTTAGAATCAATTGCTTCCTCTCCTATGTTTCTAAAATGCTCTATTCCTACCTCTGGCTGCCATCAGATCAAAGCTGGTTATTCATAAGTGTACTTTGTTGCTAAATTATGAACCCAAGGGCACCGTATTCACTTTTTCTCCCCAGATCCTACCCCTATGCCTTATCATATAAAGGGGGCTCGGGCACCTGGGTGGTTCAGTGGATTGGACATCTGCCTTGGGCTCAGGTCATGATCTCAGGGTCCTGGGATCGAGCCCCACATAAGGCTCTCTGCTCAGTGGGGAGTCTGCTTCTCCCCCTGGTTGTGTTCTCTCTCTCTCATTCTCTGTTAAATAAATAAATCCAAATAAATAAATAAATAAATCTTTTTTAAATTTCAATTTAATTAAAAAAAAATAAAGGGGGCTCAATTAACTAACTTGAGTGTCATAATTCATTGCAAAATTAGGTAATAATAAACACAGAGCCCCCCAAGAAAACCAAACACTACCTCTTTGGAGCTTGGAACACCACTGTGATTTTTTTCCATTATCAGCCATCGGAGAACATTTGGGATGGAGAGGTCCTTCCAAGTTGGCCACGGGTTAACAAATCTGCCATCCTTTCCTCTCTTTGATTTGGTCACATCTTCCTCTAGTCTGTAATCTAGTTTGAAACTTTTCCTGGAAAGCCTAGAAGAATCACTTCCCACAGAACTCCGTGCTGAATTTTGGCGTTTCCTTACTGCTTCTTTAGGATATTGGCTGCTTGTCATCAGAGATTGGTTGCTTTCATTTTCATCCATGTCCTTTTCAGAACTAAAAAAAAAAACAAAAAAACAGAGGGAGGGTAAAAATATTGACTTCAACATAAAGGCATGAAAACGTATGAAACAGCATCCAGAGTATTATTTCTTAGCCAATAAAAAATTTCCTCAAACTTCTAAAAACAGTGTATCTCTATCAGCTTGAACTTCCTTCCTGCAAAATACAATTTTGTAATCCAGGATTACTGCTTGCTAAATAGAAAAGATGTTTGCTTTACCTACTCCTGCCAAAGCTTTTTTTTTTTTTTTTTTCCTGCCAAAGCTTTTAAATGTTCCTTATCTGCTGTAACCCAAAGCAATGTCCATGCACCAGGCAGCATTTTAAACATATGAAATTTTCCATCTCCATGATCTTACACAATTAAAGCACCTTCCTGAATTTGTAATATTTTCATTCCTGAATTTTAAAAGTATTATTGTTAAAAACACAGTGAGAAGGGCTGAGTTCCTGGAGGATAAGCCAGTACTTCCAGTGATTTACAGAGAGCTCCACTAGGTCTAGCCATTTTTACTTTGAAGATAATCTGTTACTAATTCCCCTAAAAAACACACTGAGTTCAGATCCCAGGAAAGGAGATGATAATGTTAATGGAGAGACATTTCAATAATGTATTTAAGTGGCTAACAATGCAAATTTGAATTAACTCAGGTTCAGAACTGCTGGGACAGTACAGTATGCATCCCAGCTAGTTACCTTGGGTAAGTTTCCTAACCTCTCTGGGCCTCAATATCCTCATCCATAAAATAGAGATAACAAAACCACCTAATCTCTGAGGTCTACTGGGAGGTTTTAAAAAGCTAATACAAATAAAGCAATTAGAAACAAGCATATATTTTATATATATATGTAACCACACACACAAATGGTAAGAGCTCAACAAATGTTAGCTGTTGCTGTTGACATTATTCCCACCACCACCACCACCACTTAACTCAAAGAACCAAAATCCTTGATTTATTTATTCGAGAGAGAGAGAGAGAGGGGCAGAGACATAGGCAGAGGAAGAAGCAGGCTCCCTGCGAGGAACCCGATGCAGGACTTGATCCCAGTACCCCAGGATCACAACCTGAACCAAAAGCAGACACTCAACCACTGAGCTACCCACATGTCCCAAAATCTTTGATTTTTAACTATGTAGGTACTCCAGATATATAAAAGTGATAATATATTAAGAACATACATTTATCCAGGGGCAGGAGGGTGGCTCAGCCAGTTAAACATTCGGCTTTTGATTTCAGCTCAGATCATGATCTCAGGGTCATGAGACTGAGCCCTGCCTCTCAGGCTCCATGCTCAGCAGGGGTCTGCTTGAGATTCTCTCCCTTGAGCCTTCACCCCCAGCCCATGTATGTGCGTGCACGTCATTCTTTCTCAAATATATAATAAATCTTTTAAAAAGAAAAAAAATAATATGCATTTATCAGGGCATCTGGATGGCTCAGTTAAGCAACTGACTCTTGATTTTGATTCAGGTCAAGATCTCAGGGTCAAGAGATCCAGCCCAGGGAGTCTGCTTGAGGATTTTTTTCTCTCTTTCTATCCCTCTGCCCTACCCCTTGCTCACACATGTGCTCTCTCCTTTCTTAGATAATAAATCTTAAAAGAATATGCCTTTATCTGCCATAAATTTCATTTCTTTCCTTTTTTTTTTTTAAAGATTTTATTTATTTATTCATGAGAGACAGAGAGAGAGAGAGAGAGAGAGAGACAGACAGACAGGCAGAGACACAGGCAGAGGGAGAAGCAGGCTTCATGCAGGGAGCCTGATGTGGGACTCGATCCTGGGACTCCAGGATCACACCCTGCGCCGAACGCAGGCGCTAAACCGCTGAGCCACCCAGGGATCCCCTTCATTTCTTTCCTATTCTACTACACAAACATTTGCTTTCTGTAGAGTTTAAATACAATGCATACACATAATACACTTCATAACCCTAACAAAATAAACACAACAGAAAGCCAAATAGTTTTATGGCTGCAATGATGTTTACCATAGAAATACTGTCCAGGAGGGAAAAGGAAAGAATACAAATACTAGGATGAACATATACACTGAAGTAAAACTATTTTTCCAAACTGTCTACGGTAAAATAGTCTATGGTCTGGAGAATAATTGGTGTTGAGAAAAGAAACCACAGCTAACAAAAGCTAAAGCACACACTGTTGCTCAGCCATTGGTGTTTGCTGGAGAGCCTAATAGCTACGAGAGCCTAACAAGCTTTATATCTTAGGCAAATAACAACTATCCTAAGACCTCAATTTTCTCCTCTGTAAAATACCTACTTATCTCATGGGGGTCCAAAGGATTAAATGACACAGCATACATAAAGGGCTTGCCACCCACCAAATGCTAATTCTTTTTTCCCTAATCCTGCTAACTGGCCATATATCTTAATTCTTTAAATTCCATCAGAAAGCAAAGAATCTGGGTAAGTTACCTCAGTTCTTCTCCAAGAATTGCCCTACTTGGGATATAATTAAGTTCAGGCCCAGGGGTACCTGGAGTGGCTCTGTGGCTCCGGTCATGATCCTGGGGTCCCAGGATCAAGTCCCACATAGGGCTCCCTGCATGGCGCCTGCTTCTCCCTCTGCCTGTGTCTCTGCCTTTCTCTGTTTCTCATAAATAAACAAAAATCTTTAAAAAAAAAAAAAAAGTTCAGGTCCAGGACTTTACAAAGGGCAGGAACAAGGACCAATCATTTAAATACTACTCCGTTTAACAGATGTACACAAACCAAATTTAGAGACTTTATTTCCTGACAATGTAACATGTCTAATAGATGGTAGAGCTGACCTGATGCTACCTACCCCTTGTGATAATAAACAGCTTATGAGATACGTACATGGGCCTATTTCTACAGACACATATACACAGTATTTACACATACACATATAACACACATATAATATTCCTACTAATATGTAATAAAGTTTGGCTCATTGTTTTAAACAATTAGAAAAAGGAAGGAGAAATGGGCCCTCTGATTCAAAAACCACAAAAGCAAAGTCACAACAGGGTTTTGAGACAACATCTAGCCTTCCAAGAGGCTGGGACCTAAGTAGTAAGGAAGGCTTGTGAGAGCCAACAGCGAGGGCATGAAAGGTGGGATTCGATTTGGGGCCTGGCCTGAGACTTTAAGGAGGTTCACTACACTGTAAGCAAGGAAGGAAAATGAAGGGGCTTAGAAGGGGACAACTGATAGGATAAAAACGAAAGAATGTGGCCAAAACACTGGAGCCTGGGAGATCAATTTGTGAGCAGCAAACAGGCAGCCCAGGACACCCAGTAACAGCAAAGCACTCTGCTCCGTGGTTCACACATTCCATTTAAATAACCACTCCTGGGACACCTGGGTGGCTCAGTTAAGCATCTGCCTTCCGCTCAAGTCAGTCTTCCACTCAAGTCACGATCCCAGGGTCCTGTACTGAGTCCCACACCAGGCTCTCTGCTCAGTGGGAAGTCTGCTTCTCCCTCTCCCTCTGTGTGCTTAGCTTGTGCACATTTCTAATCGAAACACGAAGTAGTAGTAACAGCCCAGTGAAAAGACAGGAGGCAGGGACAGAAAAGAAAGCACAGAATAAATCCAAGAAACAAAGGGTAAATCACCAAAGCCCAAGTCTCTGGATGGTCACAGACTTTGGACAGTTTGTAGGGCAGGTTGGGAGGCAGGAGTCAGAAATGACCAATAACCAAAAAAGCACCAATAACTAAGCCAAGGAATTAGGGCAAAGCAAGTGTTTAGAGCATGGAAAAGAAGTGGATTTCTGACCCAGTGACCTGGAGACAGTGTGTGAGACAACAAGGAGGCATCCAAGAGGAAGTGCTCATTGACACCCAAGGAAAAGATGACCCTGGGACCCAGGTTGCTTGGGAGGTGATACAAGTGAAGGTAAGAGAACAGAGAGGTTTCCAGGGACCTGGGAGTAGAATGAGAGTGAAAAATGGGTTCTGCTTCATCCTTGAACAATAAACTGTCTCTGCATGCTGCCCCCATCTTCTTTCCTCCCATCCACTCAGGCTCTCACCCCAATCAACCCATGGGAACAGTTCTCCAGCAAACAGCAAGCAATCCTCTCTTAACATACCCTTCACCCCAATACACACAAAATCCAGTCTTCAGGAATGATCTTTTTATTATATTTTTTAAAATATTTTATTTATTTATGAGAGACACAGAGAGAGAGAGAGAGAGAGAGAGAGAGAGAGAGAGAGAAAGGCAGAGACACAGGCAGAGGGAGAAGCAGGCTCCATGCAGGAAGCCCCATGCAGGACTCAATCCCTGGTCCCCAGGATCACGCCCTGGGCCCAAGGCAAGCGCTAAACCACTGAGCCACGCGCTAAACCGCTGAGCCACCCAGGGATCCCCAGGAATGATCTTTTTAAAGGCAAATCTGATCAATGAAAAGAAAAAGCCTCTAGAAGACTCCCTTGGTTCTCAGAACAAGGGCAAAGGTCAGTAAGAAGATGCTCCAAGAGGGTGTTTCTTGCCCTGCTCACACCCTGCTCTGCTCCAAATACATGGCCTTAATCTATTTCCTGAAATGCACCATGCTCCCACCTCAAGGCCACCCACTGCCATCACAGGGCCTTTACACAGGATTCTTAAAATATCCTTCAGTACCTGAACATATATTCACACGATTTTATGCTACCATGAAAGTGTTCAAGCAATATGAAATATTGGCACTATGCTGCACCACTGCACACTATGCACACTAGGAAATGATCGGGAAAAAACGGAAGGACATGAACCTTAACCATCTGGACTTGTTCTCTTATAGGAAAAGTACTGCCAGTCCATTTGGGGAACATGCAAAGTGACAAGCTCTACCAACAGGTCCTCCGGTGACAAAGTGAGCCTCAGCCAGTGGAGACACAGGAGCTGGCCTGATGCTAGGTCATGTGAGAAGCTCCTCATTAACTATCTGTGTTCTGGTCACTCTGTAATGCACAGCAACGATCTCACAAGGGTCATCTTGAAATACCAAAGATAAAATGTTGGGAAAAATGAGGACTGAATTAGAGTGGGTTCTGTGGATGGCCCTGCTAGTAACTAATTAGCTTTCAAGCTTTGTAAATTCAGACAAACCCCTCAACATATCCAGGCTGGAGTTTCCTTAATTAAGTGTAGCAAATTTTCTCATTATTTCTGGCTATAGATCTCTCCAAATTTAACAAGTAAAAATCCAGCCTTGATCTCAGGCCAACAGTAAGCAAAAGGAGATGGGCAGACTTATGCATACACATACAAAATAAACAACCTGTGTTTTAAAATTAAGTTCAAAACTTGAAGAAGAGCTTACATTATGCCGATTTTCATCCAATTTAAGGCACAGTGTCATTTTATGAGGCACTAAGATGGTAAAAATATTATCAATTATAAGGGCACCCATTATATGACACAACCTGTTGTCGTCAGTGGTGGTCAAATATGCATAAAATGCCTGTCCTGACATTGATAAAATATACCAGTTTTTATATGGAAATACAGATTTTGGAAGAGGAGCCAAAACATTAGCCTTGGTAATTAAATACAATCAGAATCACAATTAATGTGTTAACCTTCCTTTCCACTGTGAACAACAGCTAACTTTGTGAACAATAGCTAAATTTGGACTAAAAATCTACAATCCAGAGGCAAATTTAAACAAAGCCCTATGACAACCAATATAAAATACAAATAGTCTCTTTTAAAGAGCAATTTGTTACAAAAAGAACATAATTTCCATCTAGTAATTATCAACTACACTGTCTACATTTCTTTGAAGATTAATTGCCTACTTAATAGGAGAAGGACTTATTCCAATGTCTCTAACCAAAGAGAGATCTGAGCTGTGACATTTGGTGAAGACAAGTCTGCCAAGTACAAATATTTTATTTCAATAACTGCACACATGGGTAAAATGCTTTCAAAAAACAAGGACTGTCTATTTCAAAAGCAAATGTTTTATCCTTTCTTTCTTTGACATTTAAGATTTGCCAGCTGCCTAGAACTGAATGCACTGCTTTATCATTTAAAAAGTTCAAGAAAAAAATTACATTAGCACAATGTATGTTTAGGATTTCAACATGCTCATAAATCATGACCCTGCAAACCATTATTCCTGGAGGTGACATTTAATAAATACTAAGTGAGTGATTATCCATTACATGCCAACAAAGATGCTGACCTGAAATCTGGAAAACATTCAGAACTATATTTTCAGACATCTAAACACAAAATTTACCAATTTATATTTGCAGTCCTATCTTTAATAGAAAGGATCCTTTTAATATAATGCTAAATAACATAGCTAATGAAACTATTTCAACTCACTAAAGTGTCTGCAAAGGGCTTCCACAGGTGAAATTAAACTGTCTCAGGGACACCTGGGTGGCTCAGTGGTTGAGTGTCTTGCCTTTGGCTCAGGTCATGATCCTGGGGTCCTGGGACAGAGTCCCACATCAGATTCCCACAGGGAGCCTGCTTCTCCCTCTGCCTGTGTCTCTGTCCCACTCTCTCTCTGTGTCTCTCATGAATAAAGAAATAAAATCCTTTTTAAATATCTACAAAAAAAAATAAAAATAATCTGTCTCCCTCCCTCACATGCATTACAGACTTCCCTTAAGACTGGTGTTAATCCCCACATGTTTTCAGGAGTCTGATGGGAGGAGAGATATGTCCAAGCGTGGGAAGAACACTGGCTAATGAAAGGGAAAATGTTCTGTGGGAGGTATGTACACACCATACGTCAACAAAGAAAGTACCGCACTGTTTGTTATGGGTGAATTTCATTTTTTTTTACTTTGTTGGCTTAACAACCAGTTTCACTAAAAAGTTAAAGGAAAAAGCAAATAGCTCAATATACTATACCTGGGAGCACAGTAAAAATAAGTCATGACAACTTTTAATAACAATTTTTGAAGTTAAGGGGCACCTGGGTGGCTCCGTGGTTGAAGGTCTGCGTCTGGCTTGGGTCATGATCCCGGGGTCCTGGGATCGAGTCCCACATCAGGCTCCCTGCAGGGAGCCTGCTTCTCCCTCTGCCTGTGTCTCTGCCTCTCTCTGTGTCTCTCTCGTGAATAAACAAAATCTTTTAAAAAAAAATTCTTGAGTCAAAAATGTTTTAGAATACATATAAGTACATATATACATAATATACACTTAGATGTATATGTATATAGGATATAAATTTTTAAAAAAAGGATATAAAAAGGGACCCCTGGGTGGCGCAGCGGTTTAGCGCCTGCCTTTGGCCCAGGGCGCGATCCTGGAGACCCGGGATCGAATCCCACATCGGGCTCCCGGTGCATGGAGCCTGCTTCTCCCTCTGCCTGTGTCTCTGCCTCTCTCTCTCTCTCTGTAACTATAATAAATAAAAAAAAAAAAAAGATTTAAAAAAAAAAAAAAAGGATATAAATGTATTTACCACACCAAACAATTTACCTTCCCAAAAGGGAAAAGAACTTGGGAGTTGGGAGCATAGAAGACGGGACTCCAGTGTTACCACTAAGTGGAGAGGGATTAGCGCAGGAGAAAGCAACTTCACCTCTCTCAACTTGGCCTTCCTCCTCTGTTAAATAAAGAGAACTACCAAATGTCTCCCTGATGCGCTGTAATGATGAGCAAGGACATCAGGGGTTAGTATTTCCCAAGCACTATCCAAATGCAAATCATGACAACTATTATTTACGTTCAGTAGAAAAGTAAAGGATATGGTAACTAGAACCTTTGTTCAAGTGAAAGATAACATCCTAGAATTCCAGATAGATTCAAAACAGATTGCAGAAATTGTTCTTAAAAATTTTATGTTGGGGGGCCTGGGTGGCTCAGTGGTTAACGGTCTGCCTTCGGCTCAAGTCATGATCCCAGGGTCCCAGGATCGAGCCCTGCATGGGGCTCCCTGCTTCTCCCTTTCTTTCTGCCTGCTGCTCCCCTGCTAGCTCCCCTGCTAGCTCCACACAAGCTCTCTGTTTCTCACTGTTTTAAAGTATTTTTTTTAATTTATGTTTAAAAAAGTATTTTAGGGATCCCTGGGTGGCGCAGCGGTTTGACGCCTGCCTTTGGCCCAGGGCGCGATCCTGGAGACCCGGGATTGAATCCCACGTCGGGCTCCCGGTGCATGGAGCCTGCTTCTCCCTCTGCCTGTGTCTCTGCCTCTCTCTCTCTCTCTCTCTCTCTCTCTCTCTGTGATGACTATCATAAATAAATAAAAAAATTCTTTTAAAAAGTATTTTTATAAAAAGTCTACATTTCTCTATCCTTTATAAAAACCAAAGTATTTTCTTGTATAAAAAAAACTTTAAATTTGTCTTATAAAGTGTTCTGATTATAGACAGAAAAATTACTTCAACAAATGATAAAATTAATTCGAATAGCAGGACCCACAGAATGGAAGCTGCCCCTGTGGCCTGGCCCACAAATCTAAACCCAAGTCAACCTGCACTTACGGGAAACCCTATCACACACCAATCACAATCCTCCAATTCAGCTTAGTGCGTGTACCTGACCCTAAAAAAGACTCCTAACTCGGGAACCGAACTAGGGGTGGTGGAAGGGGAGGTGGCCGGGGGGTGGGGGTGCCTGGGTGACGGGCACTTGACGGGATGAGCACTGGGTGTTGTTATTCTATATGTTGGCAAGTTGAACGCCAATAAAAAATAAATTTATAAAAAGAAAAAAACAGCACCTGCCAGCCTGATAAGAAAATTCCCAATCTCCTAACCAATCATTCCTTGTTTCCACATTGCCTCTTCTATGCTCAATAAAATGGACTCTTACAAAAAAATTCCTCAGGAAAAGTGTTCTACTGAAGCACCATACTCCCCACATCCCATGATTTTTTTTCCTTAAATAAGGACATGGAGGGATTCCTGGGTGGCGCAGTGGTTTAGCGCCTGCCTTTGGCCCAGGGCAGGATCCTGGAGACCTGGGATCGAATCCCACGTCGGGCTCCCGGTGCATGGAGCCTGCTTCTCCCTCTGCCTGTATCTCTGCCTCTCTCTCTCTATCATGAATAAATAAAAACTTTAAAAAAATAATAATAATAAGGACACGGAATTTGTTACTAAATTGTGTTTTGTCATCTGACACAAGTAATTCTCAAAGAAATGCTACCTTACCAAAAGCACCTAAGACTCAGGATAGACAGTTTGGAAAAAAGGGAGTACAAAATACAACCTGACACTCCAGGATACAAATGAGAGAACACGTTTTCTTTTCAAAAATTAATCAAGGATAACAAATGTTCATGATCACACAACACCAAAGGCTTTGAAAATCCTTTGCTATTTGACAAAATGCAATATATTGAACTAAAAAGTCATTTAACAGGCTATCAAGAGATTTTTACATCACCAAAATACATACAGTGTAAGTGCTTCCTCTATAATGAGTTTTTTCCTATAAGAAAGCAAAGCTTTGGTTAGAATCAGAAACAATAAACAAGGCAGCTTAAGACCAAAGCCCACTTTAAAATACCACCTACAGTACTGCAACTGGAAGCCTCAGGATAACGCTACTAAAATGGCATGTTATGGCAAATTGAGAAAACATGCATAAAGTAGGTTTCCTGAAATGACATAATTATCACCTCCTTAATATCTTAAAAATTATGCAAACGAAAAGTTAAGATTCATTTCTGGTGTAATCAGTAAAACCTAAATAATACAATTACTTAACAGAAAAGGCTGGGAATATGGGGAGGAAAGACTAGCCCGATGCTTGAGAAACTTAAAAGTGTACCCTCAATCTGTCAGATGATCTTACGTGTTCATTATTCCTTAAGCCAAGATTTGAACAAAAATATACTTTCAAAATGTGGTCTTTCTCTCTCCTGTCTCTGTCTCAATCAATTATGCAAAAAGAAAGTTTATTTTTAAAGCATAACCCATAAAAATATATATCCCATAAGAAAAGGAATGGCGGGGTGCCTGGCTGGTTCAGCTGCTTGAGTGTCTGATTCTTGATTTCGGTTGAGGTTATGAACTCAGAATCACAAGACCCAGCCCCACACTGGGCTCCACGCTGTGCATGGAGCCTGCTTAAGATTCTCTTTTTCCCTCTCCAACTGCACCCCCCCCTTTGCCCGCTCCCGCATGCACACGTGTGTGTGTGTCTCTCTCTCACACACACACACACACACAAATGCTCTCTTCCCCACTTAAAAAAAAAAAAATAAGATTGGAGAAATTGGTCTTCATAGCTCCTAGATAGAAAGGAAGGGTAATGAAAGGAAAAATACTCTCTAACTTCCGACTTCAGTTCCTTTTTTTTTTTTTTTAAATATTTTTTTATTTATTCATGAGACACAGAGAGAGGTAAAGACTTAGGCAGAGGGAGAAGCAGGCTCCCTGTGGGGAGCCTGATGCAAGACCCGATCCCAGGACCCCAGGATCACACCCTGAGCCACCCAGGTGCCCCCTCTAATAATCAAAATCTTAAAAAAAAAAAAAAAAAAAAGTCACTGTCATTGAGACTTTCTTCTTAGGGTTAGGGAAGGGGCACAACCTCAAGGCCCCTTCACCCTCCTAGGTCCTATCAATCCGTGGCTGCCCCCGAGAGCCTGCTCAGGCCACGGAGGAACTGCCCCTCTAACGTGGCCCCACCGCGGCGTGCCCCTGCCAAGTCCACCCCCGGAAGGAAGTTCCCAGCTACAGTTAGCTCAGATGCAGCCACCTTCCCAGGCTGGGCTAGCAAGGGATAAGTATAACAGTTTTCATCTGAGAACAGCAAAGTTGGCTACCTGGAGAAAGTAGAGTTCCCTGGGTTTACCCGGCAAACCAGGTGATTATTTATTTACAGCTTAAAGTATTTCAGAAGAGATTTCATGACAAATCTGAACATCAAAATCATTTGATTTTCACCCTTATAATAAAGTTTCAGGTATAATTTGTAAGGGCCTATACTTCAATCATTTTTAGAGACATTTACCAAACATGTTTGAATGTCTACTACATCTAAATTCTAGCAAAAAAATGGGGATCCCTGGGTAGCCCAGTGGTTAGGCGCCTGCCTTCGGCCCAGGGTGTGAACCTGGAGTCCAGGGGTCGAGTCTCACATCGGGCTCCCTGAATGGAGCCTGCTTCTCCCTCTGCCTGTGTCTCTGCCTCTCTCTCTCTCTCCCTCTCTCTCAATCATGAAAAAATAAATAAAATCTTAAAAAAAAATTATAGACAACCATACAGATTTTGGAGAAACATGTTTACATTAGTGTTAGCTATGAATACTAAAAACTGTATGAGGCATTTCCAAAACACCTGAATACTTGCTCCTTATATGCCAAGTGGTTCACACTGATGAGAAGTTCTGTGATCCACAAGATCGGGGATGTGGAGGAGGCTCATAAGCCTCTGAATGCAGCCAACCAGTAACAGGGCCTGGATGTCAACACAGAGGGTGATGGAAAGCAAGAAAGGCACCAGGGAGGTTGCTTGAGGCCCTGATTCATGTACAAAGGAGTATGTCAAAAGGGCACACAATCCTGCATGAGAAAAAGGTAAAGGACAACTAACCAACCAACAGTGGGAGCTTTTACAAGGAAGCAAGGCCCAGGGCACCACTGAGGTCAGACCCTGTTCTGCCCATTGGCTGACAGTGTAACAGCAGGTTCACAGTGGCGCCATGTGACATCCCCAAAAGGTCAACTAACATTTTTTTTTCAGTGTGTCTTTTATAAAGGTTTCATTTATTTATTTGAGAGAGAGAGAGAGAGAGAGAGCGCGCACAAGATGGGGAGATACAGAAAGAGAGGGAGAAGCAGGCTCCCAATGATCAGAGAGCCAGATATCAGGCTCCTAATTCAGGACCCCGAGATCATGACCTAAGCTAAAAGCAGAGACTTAACTGACTGAGCCACTGTGGCATCCCTCAACTCAGTGTAGCTTAAGAATACCAGAAAGTGGGACACCTGTCTCTCATGAATAAAGAAATAAAATCTTAAAAAAAAAATATCAGGAAGTATCCTTACTTACAGTATTCTTAAGAATACCAAGAATTTAAAAAAAAAGAATACCAAGAATTATAAAAGCATATCAAAAACTAGATATAATTAAAATATACTTGAATCAAGTCATCAGGAAAAGCCACATTACCAGAAAAAGGAGCACAAAAAATGTAAACATTTTGTTTTTTTAAACATTTTAAAATAAATATTTCCCAACTTGGCATGTATCCTTGTCACCTCTAAGTCTTAGTTTCCATGTCACTGTGGTATTGGACTAAATGTACGTGATCCTTAGCCCAGTGTCTGGCACACAATAAGCCCCTAATAACTATAAGCCACTGTCTTATTATATTCTAAGCATATATTCCATTTTTAAATTTCTACACTAATAAGATACAAGAGCTGAGCATAATGGCATGAATAAACTGAAATGACATAAACTCTGGAATATGTTTTTGTTCTTATATTTGAGCAAGAGCAGCCCTGGTCTTCCCGGAATTCATAAATCTCAAAACAAATATGAAGCCACGATTCTCCACAGGATTCCTATGCAACCCCATGGCTCCTTGTGACCTTAGCAACTCTCTGAATTCACCAGGAGACTCTTCATAAACTTTGAACAGTGTCCTGGTTCTGGAAATAACAATCCTTTCCACCCTCACCCCATTATCTCCCCTCACTGTCCCCCAGGGAGAAAAATGTGCCAACTCAGGATGCTCATAGCGGCCGCACCCACTATCAGCACTTCACCAGAGCCTGAGCCCAGTTAGCAAGGTTCTCTGGCTCAGAGGAGAAGCTTCCCACCAGAGGAGCAGGCAATTTAGGCAGGCCAGGCAACGCTGGCTAAATGTCCCCTAAAGCATTTGGTGCCTTCTATCTCCCAACCAAGTGACTACTGGTCTCAAGGTTTTCCAACTTCCCCTTCCGGTGGTCAAACAGGGTTTTTTTGTTTGTTTGTTTGTTTGTTTGTTTTTTTGTAGATTTTATTTATTATTCATGAGAGACACAGAGAGAAAGAGAGAGAGACACAGGCAGAGGGAGAAGCAGGCTCCATGCAGGGAGCCCGACCTGGGACTTGATCCGGGTCTCCAGGATCACACCCTGGGCCAAAGGCAGGCGCCAAACCGCTGAACCACCCAGGGATCACCCTCAAAACAGGTCATTAAGGAAAGATCTGATCTCCAGGATAACTGATAGGGAGCAACGTGGGACTCCTCTTTAAGTATTTCCAAGCCAATGGCTACAAAGCCTTAAACCTGGGATTCTCAGGCACCTGGGTGGCTCAGTGATTGAGCCTCTACCTTTGGCTCAGGTTGTAATCCCGGGGCCTGGGATCGAGTCCCACATCGGGCTCCCCACATGGAGCCTGCTTCTCCCTCTGCCTGTGTCTCTGCCTCTCTCTCTCTCTCTCTCTCTGTGTGTGTGTGTGTGTGTCTCTCATGAATGAATGAATCAATCAATCAATCAATAAAAATTATACTCGAGGCTACTGAATCAAAATGTCAGGTGGGGGTTCCCCAGATAGCTTCTAAAAGCTCTGTGGGTGATTCCAATACACACGGTTAAGAACAACCACTCTGAATTAGTCATTGGTATAAAAGTAGGACAGGCATGTAAGAAGGACCACAGGGACTTTCTGATACCCTCAAATTTATGTCAGCCTGGCAACTGTCAGCCACAAAGCCTAGTCTTCCTCCCTGCCCCTCACTACAAGTTAGAGAGGGCACATAACCACAGGATGACCACACAGTGCTAGGACTGGGAAGACCACATCGCTACAGACAAAGTCTGATAGGTCACAGACTTGTATTCAGTCCAGTTGAGTCACAAATTCGACTCTGTGCTCCTAGGAAGCCGAACCAAAAGAAAAGGAAACATAATCCATGATGATTCACATTGTCTCCAATAACCCTGAGCAGCCTATACATGAGGAGTATTCAATAAATATTTATTGAGGCACACCTGGGTGGCTCAGTCTGTTGCCTCCAACTCGGGTCATGATCCTGGGGTCCTGAGATCAAGTCCCGCATCAGGCTCCTTGCTTGCTTCTCCCTCTCCCACTCTCTAGCTGTTCTCTCTCTCTCTCTTTCTCTCTCTCTTTCTCTGTCAAATAAATAAAACGTTTAAAAAAATAAAAGTTAAATTTTAAAAATGTCAAAAATAAATATTTATTGAATGAATAATGAAGAATAGGAGTTTAATCTCCTAATTTCTTCACTGAGAGTTTTTAAAAAATTGTTTTTATTTCAGGGTTTTTCAAAAAGATTTTATTTACTTATTTGTGAGAGAGGGAGAAAGAGTGCGTGGGGGAGCATACAATGAGGGGAGGGTCAGGGGAGAGGGAGAAGCAAGCTCCCCACTGGATAGGGAGCCCACCACAACTCAGGGCTCCTTCCCAGGACCCTGGGATCACGGCCTGAGCTGAAAGCAAACACTTAACCACCTGAGCCACTGAGGAGCCCCCAGAGTTAACCGGTTTTAAAAAGACTTACTGGGAATCAAATTATAGCAGAAGCACAAGTAACCAAAGGACAGTAAGACAAAAGCCAACAGAGGGCATTCCTACTACTAATTACAGAAATCAAAACTGAAAAACCCTAGGGAATTCCTGAGACCTTGAATTTCTATAGTGGTAAAGTTGTGACCCAGTGGTAAAGATTATAAGATGCTGAGGCGCCTGTGGGGAACTCAGTAAAGTGTCCAACTCTTGGTTTCAGCTCCGATCATGATCTCAGTCTTGAGATGGAGCCCAAATTGGGCTCTGCACTGAGCTGAGCGTGGAGGCTACTTAGGATTCTCTCTCCCAAAAAAAAAAAAAAAAAAAAAAAAAAAAAAAAGGACTCTCTCCCTCTGCCTCTGCCCACCCTGCTCATGCAGCCTCTCTCTCAAAAAAAAATAAATGAAAAAATTTTAAATGCTTTTAAAAAAACAAAACAAAAACAAAACTAGAAGAGGCTTACCATAAGATCTAATCCCCTCCCTTTCTCTTCTGTAACAGAGCCCCAGTTTCACTTAGGATAACTAGCTATGCACCAGCTACATGACCACCTTTCCTACCTTTCCAACTAGGGGATTAGCCATATTGATGATACTTTGTGATTCAAGCAGGAGTCTTCCAAGATGCTTCTGGGAGCCTCCCTAAGGGCAAGGGAGACATTCTTTTTTATTCTTCCTGCACCTTGCTGGCCGGAGCCACCCGGAGTATGAGGGCCACGTCCTAGGAATGGCATAGAGAACTAGGACTTCAGGAGCCACAATACCCACTCCAGAATTTCCTAATCCTAAACCTCCCAAAACTAATCCCGACTGAGACAATAACCATAGCTGCGAAGTTCAGGGAAGCTATGGAAACACATAATCCTTCCTGATCCAAACATGGGTACACCGAGCAGCACACCTGACTGCTAGTTTACTGCTCATTAAGCACTTACTCTGTGCCACTTTAAATATATTAGTTATCAGGGGATCCCTGGGTGGCTCAGAGGTTTGGCACCTGCCTTCGGCCCAGGGCGTGAACCTGGAGTTCCAGGGTCGAGTCCCACGTCAGGCTCCCTGCATGGAGCCTGTGTCTGCCTCTCTCTCTCTCTCTCTCTCTCTCTCTCTCTCCGTGTGTCTCTCATGAATAAATAAAATCTTTATCAATAAATAAATAAGTTATCTCATTCAACCCTTACAACAGTCCCAGGAGGTACAAATTATCCTCATGTTAAGGGTGATATAACCAAAGGTTTACAGTTTTATAGTTTGCATAAAGTCAAAAAGCTGGTTAACAGTTGGACCTGGAGATCCAACCCAAGTTGAATCAGATTCCAGAGCCCGTGCTCTTTCCACTAATCACATTGAATCTGCAAGGAAAATCCAATAAATTTATCTTGAACAGATACGGGGTTCAAAGTTTGTAAATACAGCCAACAGTCTCACTGCCAAGGCTAACCTTTTTTGCTTTCAACCATGTCTTTTTTTTTTCCCTTTCAAAGTAAAAAGCACTTAGTAGTTCCCTGACAAGTTCCCTCATAAATATAACTGCCCTTTTAATTTTACATGGAGATTTCAAATGATGATGTGATCTATTTAATCACTAAACTGCTCTCAAAGTTATATAAAAAAGAACAAATAATGCTTTTATATATAGCTCTATATTCCAGTCATATAAACAGGTAATATACATGAGGTCTTGAAGATATTTTCTTTGCCTTTGAAAAGATACCTAAATTCATCCAGCACATAACCACCTGGCATTTTATCCAACTGGGAAGAACTGTTAATCAAGTTCAATGAAGAGACAACTTCGGGCAGGGGGACCCTACTGTGCCCGGGGCTTTCCCAGTTCTAGCACCGAGAGTCCTGCCTCTTGAAAACCTCAGTCCCAGAAAAACCTGGAGGAATGATCACTCTAGGCTTCAGGGACCATATAAATGCAAAGTTAGGTCTTCAACAAAACTTACTAAAATGTGAACAGTTGATAGTAAATTGGAGATGAGCATTATTACAAGCTACGATTTAAGACAGTTGGGTAGTTAAGCAAAAAGGAATTATAAAGCTCCTATTCATGCTTAACCAAGAGAATGTTACTGAGTACAGTTTGTCAAATTCTTTTTTTTTTTTTTTAATATTTTGTTTTAAAGATTTATTTAGGGATCCCTGGGTGGCGCAGCGGTTTGGCGCCTGCCTTTGGCCCAGGGCGCGATCCTGGAGATCCGGGATCGAATCCCACATCAGGCTCCCGGTGCATGGAGCCTGCTTTTCCCTCTGCCTGTGTCTCTGCCTCTCTCTCTCTCACTGTGTGCCTATCATGAATAAAAATTAAAAAAAAAAAAAAAAAAAGTAAAGATTTATTTATTTATTCAGAGAGAGCGAGAGAGAGGCAGAGACACAGGCAGGGGGAGAAGCAGGTTCCATGCAGGGAGCCCAACGTGGGACTCAATCCCGGATCTCCAGGATCACATCCCGGGCTGCAGGCGGCGCTAAACCGCTGCGCCACCGGGGCTCCCCTTTTTTTTAAGATTTTATTTATTTATTCATGAGACACACACACACACACACACACACACAAGCACACGCACAGGCAGAGGGAGAAGCAGGCTCCATGCAGGGAGCCCGACGTGGGACTTGATCCAGGGGCTCCAGGATCAGGCCCTGGGCTGAAGACGACACTAAACTGCTGAGCCACCCAGGCTGCCCCATCAAATTCTTTATTGTGATGACATTCAACATGCCCACTGGCATTCATATTCACCCAGTTAAAAAAAACAGGCTCTGAGCAGCATCATATATACATTCATACACACCAAACATCGCATCTACATATGAAATTGAGATACTGTATGTGCAAAGAATCAGGAATTAACTTTCATCCAAGAATGTTACAAGTACCTCATCTCTGTGAAATGGTAGAAAAGTCTCATGTTTTTTTTTTTAAAGTCTCGTTTTGAGGTTTGAGTTTTGCAGTAGAAAAGTCTCGTTTTGAGGTTTCAGTTTTGCAGTATCATGATAGGCTAAAAACGCTTGCAAGAGCAGAAACAGGAAATCTGGAAATTAAGAAGTTGAACCGGAACGTACTAAAGTCCTTTCTAACTTGGCCATGCCAGGACTCACGTTCATCACTGTGTGACCCCTTTACTTTAAAGGTGAAGCAGGTCAGGCCAGAGGGTGACATGACATTCCAAGGGTCCAGCTCTGGCTAGTGATAGAGCCTGGACTGTCCATTAGCCATGCTCTCATCATGATCATGTTTAAAAACACCTGGGCCAAAAGAGCATATGATCTGCATAAAAAGATAAAGGACACATTTCACCCCATGTAGGGTATTTTACTTAGTTTAGCTCATAAACAGATAAATGGGTCCTAAGGTTTTTTTTTAAAGGGAGTCTAGAAACTCTGTAAACTGTCCCTAGTTACTTCAACCATCTAACAGCACAATACTCTGAATATATACACAGTACTTCTTTTCACAAACTCTCCAAACAAGCCAAAGGAAGGAACACAGTAACTTAAAAAAAGAACAAAACATCTTCCTAGTCTGAGGACCCTCCAAATACAGAAACCTTCCCAATCCAATTATTGCTGTTGTCCAGGTGTCCTAGCATCAGAGTCCTGTAAGCAAAACAAACATACATCTCACCAGTTCAAGGAGTGCCAGAAACAATGAGGAAGCTTGGTGTTTCTTTATTCTGACAACTTTACTCTTAAAAACAAGAAAGATTACAAATGAGTACAGAAGGGCAGCCCCAGTGGCCCAGCGGTTTGGCGCCATCTTTGGCCTGGGGTGTGATCCTGGAGACCCGGGATCGAGTACCGTGTCGGGCTCCCTGCATGGAGCCTGCTTCTCCCTCTGCCTGTGTCTCTGCCTCTCTGTCATGAATAAATAAATAAAATCTTAAAAAAAAAAAAAAAAAAAAATGAGGGATCCCTGAGTGGCGCAGTGGTTTGGCACCTGCCTTTGGCCCAGGGCGCCATCCTAGAGACCCGAGATCGAATCCCACGTCGGGCTCCCGGTGCATGCTTCTCCCTCTGCCTATGTCTCTGCGCCTCTCTCTCTCTCTCTCTCTCTCTCTCTCTCTCTGTCTCTTTCTGTGACTATCATAAATAAATTAAAAAAAAAAAACTTATGTTGTTTAAAAAAAAAAATGAGCACAGAAGTATACAGGTACTTGCTGTTCAGTCAGTTGGCTACTGGTCCCTTCATCTAAGAAGACTTCAATTTAGATAAACCTGAAAATCTGCTGCCTTCCAGGGAAAAGGTGGATTGTTTTAGGTAGTGGGTACATATGAAGTTGTTTCTCAATTACACTTTTGAATTGATGCTGATCCATCTATACGCAAGCCCCATACCCCCATAACCAATGATACCACTCACACACAGGTTTGGGGTGTAATCTACGGCCATAATGCTGGCCAAAGCTTACTGTGCCACACCACTCGACCTTGGCTTCATTGGTACCCCTTTCTACAAGAGGTAGCAAGGCCAGAGCTGTGGTGCTAAGGGACCTTGCCTAAAATCTCCCAGGCTTGGGACACCTGGGTGGCTCAGTGGTTGAGCTTCTGCCTTCAGCTCGGGGCATGATGCCAGGGTCCTGGGTTCGAGTCACACATCAGGCTTCCAGCAGGGAGCATGCTTCTCCCTCTACCTAGGTCTCTGCCTCTGTCTCTCTCATGAATAAACAAAATCTTAAAAAAAAAATCTCCCAGGCACTCAGTTTCCTGTTTGCCTCATCTGTGGAATGGGATTAACAACATCACATACTGTATGCCTATTAAATCAAACTTAAAATACAGAAATACTTGAAAGACATTTGTAAATTAGCTATGTTATCAAACCAACTGAGTTGACAAGACTATTTCTGACATAACAAACCTGCCCCTGGGGATATACGAATTCATACATAATCTGTCACGAAAATCTGTTAATAAAATATTTAAATACACAACAAATAGTTATTAATTCAAAAGACAAGTCGAGCACTATAAATTCTAGATAGGTAGACTTACTTCAGTAATATAGCGGTTAGAATGGTATATTACTTGAACCTCATGCTGCAAATCATTTGAATGATTTTCTTTTTTAAAGATTTACTTATTTTAGAGACAGGAGAGGGGAGAGGGAGAGAGGAAGTGGGAAAGGCAGAGTTAGAGAATCCCAAGAAAACTCTGTACTGAGCGTGGAACCCGACTTTGGGGCTGGATCCCACGACCTGACACCTGACCCGAAACCAAGAGTCGGATATTTAACTGACTGCGCCATCCAGGCGCCCCAAAGGAGTGATTTTTTTAATGCCCATTTTATACATGCCCTCACAGGCCTTCAGGATAAAGGTGCTCATTAACAATTACATGCACAGTTCATTTCCCCAATAATACTCCAATGCAAACACTCTTTCACCTGCATGCTTTTCAATCTAAAATGCCAGATCAACGCAGCCCCCCAGCTCCAGGCATATTCTTATTTACATAAGAAGAGTAGAACGGAAAAACCCTCCACATCCACAGCCATCTACCACTACAAAGAAAAAGCAGAATGAAACAAAATCAAAGGCAAATAATACTTTACCCAAACAGACAAAATGTTCTTAAAAATCCCCTCAGCCTCCCAAACACGTTAAGTACCAAAGGAACATAATGTCCTTTCAAACAAACATAAGAGGATGACTGTATCAACTAAAACATAACCAAAACCCTACAATGGAATGCTTGTATTAAAATGTCCTTCATGTAATTATCCTTGGACCAATTTAAAAATTAAGTTCTGCAATATGAAATCGGTACAATTTAACTTGGAATTGTGAATGACAATGGAGTATGAGAAATACTCTAAGTATTTTCCCCTCTTGGAGACTTACAGAAATTCCTGCAGCAGGAAAGCCTGCAGAATGTAATAAAAAAAATTTTTTTTTCTTGAAAACTGGGGCTGTATTTCCAGTGGACTCACAACGAGCTTAAGTGAAGCCGATCTCTGTTTAAATTCTTAAACAAGTGCACCTGCCCTAATTATTTTCTCTCCCAGACCTAATGTTCTCTTGCAGCATCAGGCTGATGTAGCCTATGGGTAACCTTTTCTTTTTAAAGATTACATAACTTCTTTCTCAACGATATCGATGTCCGAGGCTCAATCAAAAACAGTGTAGCTAAAACAGAACCAAAACTGCTAGGTATCCACTTGTAACAGATTGAAATGGTCTGATTTCCAGAGAGCCGTAGCTCAGCAATGACTTTCTCGATAAATTAATCAGAATGATCAAAGAGCAAACACTCCAAGCTCTCAGCCAAAGTAAACGAGATGAGTCATATTATAACAGTAAAGGCGAGGACGAGAACGAAATGGCTCTTGGAAGGCTGACTTCCCTCGCCCTCCCGACCTGCGGCGGCGTCTGCAGCTCCGCGCTCCGGCCCACGGCCAGGTCGGCGGCCCGCGGGGGAGGCGCCCGCCAGCCCCAGGAGCCCGCGGGGGCCCCGCTCTGGAAACCCAGAACTCCAGAAAGCCCCGGCTGGCCCGGCCCACCCCACCCCACCTTGCACCTCTCTTCTCGCTCTCCCTTCCCTGCTGAACTCCGAAGACCCAAGCTGAGAAACCTGTTGGAATGGATTTTTTTTTTCTTTTAAAGGTAAATATCAGACACGAAACAGAAATAAGTTGCTAAAAAAAGAAATAAGTTGCTCGAAGGAAGCTGCCGACCGATTCATCTACATACAGCGCTCGTCCTCGGACCCGGGGAGCGGCGGCCCGGCGACGTGCGGACCGGACGGGATCCACGCGGCTCGCAGGGCCGGCGGACTCCCCCGAGGGCAGGAACACGAATGGCAACACGAAGCGGGCTCCGCGGCTCCCGAGGCGCGCGGGTCAAACGAGCCCCCGCCCCTCACAGGCGCAGCATCCCCAGGAGGAGGAGGCAGGGCTCGGCGCCCGCGAACCGCCCGAGGCCGGGACACAGCGAGCCCGAGCGGCGCCGCGGGCGGGGAGCACCGAGCCGGGCGGGAGCGGGAGCGGGAGCCGGAGCGAGAGCGCAGACCTCTCGGCGCCCGGGGCGGGGGGGCGGGGCGAGAGGAGGGGCGGGGCGAGGGGCGGGGCGAGGGGCGGGGCTCACCTGGCGTTGGGGGCGGCAGGGCGCGTGCGCCGCCGCCGCTGCGGCCTCTCATGCACCGCGGCCCACAGCGCCCCCGGGCACAGCGCCCCCGCGCAGCGGGAAGGGCCGCGGCGGCCGGCGCCTGGGTTCCTCCGCCCCCGGCCCCGACGCGCCGGCTCCGCCGAGGGCGCCAGCAGCTGCAGGCACCACCTCAATGCCCGCCGCCTCGCCATCCCTGACGCGAGCCGTACCCACAGGCCGAGGCAAAGTTCGCTCCACGTGGCCTGCTCACTCACTCACTCGCGACCTTCCGAGCTGGCCGCTCCTGCCCTTACCAAGATGGCCGCCCCCGCCGACCCCAGAGCCGGCGCCATCTTGGTAAAGGAGGCACCGCGGGACGCGCGTGCGCGCTTCGATGTGTATTCCCCACCCGCCACCCCCGCGCCCGCGAGCGCCTCGGGTTCGCGCTGCCGAAACCCTTCTCAGACCGCTTTGGGTCCCCGGCCCCTAATCAATAGCTCGTTTTCAGGTGCGTGAGCACGTTGCTGGACCCCAGCCATCACTGCGAGAGCTAAATGGGATCTCGGTGGCCTCCGTCACCGGCGCTGTCGTGGTGGAGAGCACTGGGGAGCCCGCGAGCCTGGCAGCCGGGAAACTAATTTGAAGCGTGTGCACCGCCTGTCCCAGCCGCTCCTCGCCTTTAAAATGATGTCACAAGAATAGATGATGATAGATAGATAGATAGATAGATGATAAAATGATGTCACAGCCTATTTGGTACACACAGTTCTTGGGTTGTTTGGGTTTTTTTTCCCTCTCTCAGGTTAAAGAGCATGAAATTGTGATTCCGAGTTTCTCCCAGAATTTTAAGATTGTACTTTTTTTTTTTTTTTTTTTTTTTTTGAGAGACAGCACAAGCAAGGGGTGCAGAGGGAGAAGGAGAAGCAGCCCCACTGCGAGCTGGAGCCCCGGAGCCCGGGGTCATGACCTGCAGGGAAGCAGACACTTCTCGGACTGCACCATCCAGGGATCCCCTGGGATCTTCTTTTTAAACTGCAGGATCACATTATCTGTTTCAAGTAGTATAAACAGGTTGAAATCGCGGTGAAGTTAACTTGAACAGCAGATGGTTGGGCAAGAAGATTCCTTCCTAAGCGTCTTCTGTTTGTGCCTCTGGAACTCGGGGGGTGCGGTGGTACGTTGGAAAGGAACACACGGGCCCCAGATGCAGATGGAGCTGCGGGAAAATGCAATAGTCTGATGGCAGACTATTTTGCCATCTGAAAGTGAAGGTGCAGGGGTTACACTGGAGAAGTACAGGGATCGGCTCAGGTGTGAACCTTACCCTCCTGCAGGCTGGGCTGATGGCATTCGATATTCAGTCCATAGTCAAGTTCCTAGGATTGTCCCAAGAACATGGTTTATAACTTTCTCCCTCTGAGCTAGGATACTCTCTAAACTCATGTGTTGCATTTGCTAACTATGCTTAAGAAGTGGTTTGGCGGAAAAAAAAAAAAAAAAAAAAAAAAAAAGGTGGTTTGAGGGCAGCCCGGGTGGCTCAGTGGTTTAGCGCCACCTTCAGCCCAGGGCGCGATCCTGGAGTCCCGGGATCCAGTCCCACGTCGGGCTCCCGGTAGGGAGCCTGCTTCTCCCTCTGCCTGTGTCTCTGCCTTTCTGTGTGTGTGTCTCACGAATAAATACATAAAATCTTTAAAAAAAAAAAAAAAAAAAAGTGGTTTGAAAAGTTCACTTCCTAACCCTTCTCTCCATATACTCACAGGTACTATGAAGAGAGGAATGTTCACCGGGCGGGCTTGTTTCCTTGAGAGCAGGTACTTCAGATAAGCACATCTCTATAAATCAGTGGAGTTTAGGAGGAATAAATGGTCTTTTAACACAACATTGAGATTTTAATTGAAGCTGTATTCGTTTAGTAGGAGTAATGTTTATGCTTGTTTAACTCCTGGAATACTACATAAACTTTATGGATTGTGTTGTAATCACTGCTCAACACAACTTCTAAAGCTAAATGGTTGGATTTTTTTTTTTTCTAGACCTAGAAAAGCTGATTAGTGTAACAATTTAGATCACTCCAGGCAAAATTTCTACTTTGCCCTGCTTCCCAGTACAGGGCAAAATGAATACTGCACCCTGTGCATTTTACTCATGGTTTAATTTTAGATCCTGACTTGCTGAACTGAGCCTTATTTGTCCTTCCCTCTCTGCCACCCCTAGGAAGTCAGGCACTTAGCATATAATGCTAACTATTTGTCTTCAAATTGTTACTGTTAAAAACCGGTAACAGGCCCCAAATTGAGTCACTCACGCTAAGCTTCACATCTCCGAACTGAGAATTCGATTTTACCGCTCTCAGAAATGGAATCTTTTTTTTTTTTTAAGATTTTATTTGGGATCCCTGGGTGGCGCAGCGGTTTGGCGCCTGCCTTTGGCCCGGTGCGTGATTCTGGAGACCTGGGATCAAATCCCACGTCGGGCTCCTGGTGCATGGAGCCTGCTTCTCCCTCTGCCTGTGTCTCTGCCTCTCTGTCTCTCTCTGTGTGACTATCATGAATAAATAAATAAAATCTTTAAAAAAAAAAAGATTTTATTTATTTATTCATAGAGACCCAGAGAGGCAGACACACAGGCAGAGGGAGAAGCAGGCTTCATGCAGGGAGCCTAATGTGGGACTCTATCCCAGGTCTCCAGGATCAGGCCCTGGACTGAAGGCAGGCGCTCAACCGCTGAACCATCCAGGCTGCCCCAGAAATAGAATCTTAAACCAATGAGGAAATCACCCAGTCAGTCAGCACTGGTGAGATCATCTGCCTGACGGACCCCTGCCATCACCTAAGGGAGAGACCTTGCCATACCAATCCACTTTTTGCTCATGGAAATTTTTTGTCCTGCTCCCTTGGAAACTGCTACAGAAACGTCAAGATGGATGGAAATTAAGATGGACACACTAATGCTTCAGCAAGGCTTGACTTTAAACTGGCAGTTTTCCTTCCTCCTTCATGAAGCCTCCCCCTCCCCTTCCCTTAATTTTCTATAGAACCCCTTGTTCCAGAAGCTCCGTTCAGATGTTGACAACTTGCTGACCACAATGTACAGGATATTTAATAACAACACTCAGGTGGCCAGTGCTAGTCTTGAGACCACCTTGAAGACCGTGAATGGGGCTGGAAACCCAGGCCAGATTCCTAAGGAAACTGCTTGGATCCTGTACTTTCCTATAAAACCCCTCGGCCTTTTGCCCCAGGCACATCCGCAGTGTTGAAGGCCTTAGCCTGTGGCAGCCTCCTTCACCTGGCAAAGTAACACAATGATCTTTGCCCTTTATCGCCAAGCTCTGTTCTATTTCAGCTCCAGGATAGAGATTGGTTTTCAGCACCTTCTGCCTACAAGTCTTTCATTTTGTACAGCTCCTCAGAACTCCTTTCTATCTGCTGGATGTGATGCTGCCCGACTCCTGAATCCTTGAATAAAGCCAGTGAGATCTGGAAAATGTACTCAGTTGAGGGGTACCTGGGTGGCACAGATGTGGCCAACTCTTGGGTTCGGCACAGGTCCTGATCTCAGGGTCATGAGATCGAGCCCCACACTCTCTCCCTCTGCCACTCCCACTCATGTATTCGCTTTCTCTCTCTTGCTCTCTAAAAAAAATAAATCTTTAAAAAAATTTACTCAGGGGCACCTGAGTGTCTCAGTGATTGAGCATCTCCTTGGGCTCAAGTTGTGATCCTAGAGTTCTGGGATCGAGTCCCACATCGGGCTGCACGCAGGGAGCCTGCTTCTCCCTCTGCCTGTGTCTCTGCCCCTCTCTCTGTGTGTCTCTCATGAATAATAAATTTTAATAAATAAATTTAAAAATTAAAAAAAAAAACGTTCCCTAAAGTTTCCCTGGGAGTGGCTAGTCACCAATGTGACTTTTCTGGAGATCAATATTAAATAAAATTATTTTTATATTTAACAATGTTAGGTGCTACTTACATTACTTTGGAAAACCACATATAAAACAATTTTAACATAACGGCTCTCACCTTTAAAATGAGGTCTGTGGGGCAGCCTGGGTGGCACAGCGGTTTAGCGCCTGCCTGCAGCCCAGGGTGTGATCCTGGAGACCCGGGATCGAGTCCCACGTTGGGCTCCCTGCATGGAGACTGCTTCTCCTTCTGCCAGTGTCTCTGCCTCTCTTTCTCTCTCTCTCTCTCTCTCTCAAGAATAAGTAAATAAAATCTTAAAAATAAAATAAAATAAAATAAAATAAAATAAGGTCTGTAATTAGTACTATCCGTTCTCCTCCTCGCTCCAGGCCTAAAGGCACAGAACACAAGACTAGTTACTGGAGGATTTTAATTCAATACATATATTTAGAGCAGCACCTGTGGAATTCAGTTAACTTCTATCCTCACCTCCAGTCAAATCAAAGATGGTTTTCATGATCATTAAGAATCTAGAGGTAAAAAAAAAAAAAAAAGAATCTAGAGGTAACTCCAAACAGCAAGAAAGACCTTAAGTAGCTAAATTCTAATTGATGCTCTGCCACTAACTCCTCTTTGACCTTGGAAAATACCCATCTTACCTCCCCAGACTCCCCTACCTCAAAAATAACTCTAAGCCTCTATAGCCACTTGCAATGTAACATTTGGTGACTTTTTTTTTTTTTTTTTTTAAGATTTTATTTATCTGGGATGCCTGGGTGGCTCAGCGATTGAGTGTCTGCCTTTGGCTCAGGTCATGATCCTGGGGTCCGGGATCAAGTCCTGCATCAGGCTCCTTGCAGGGAGCCTGCTTCTCCCTCTGCCTGTGTCTCTGCCCCGCCCCCCCCCCTCTCTGTCTCTCATGAATGGATAAATAGGAGACACAGAGAGAGAGGCAGAGACACAGGCAGAGAGAGAAAGAAGCAGGCTCCCTGCAAGGAGCCTGATGCAGGACTTGATCCCGGACCCCAGGATCATGACCTGAGCCAAAGGCAGACACTCAATCGCTGAGCCACCCAGGCATCCCATATTTGGTGGCTATTTGAAAAAAAAAAGCTTTGAGAGAAAATCTATGAAGACCGGGTGATTACAGGGGGAGTTGAATTGTGTTAGGCCAAGAGTCAGCAAATATTTTCCATTCAAAGTTTTTCAGAATGAAAAATCCTCAACTTTCATTATAATGTTACTTTTTCTCTTTTTATTGGAGTAAAAAAGACTTAAATTTTAACATCTTAACAATTTTTTGTTAAGTGCATGGTTCAGTAGTGTTAAGTATATTCACATTGCTGGGAAAACAGATCTCCAGAACTTTTCATCTTGCAAATCTGAAACTCTATACCATTATTTAAGACTTTATTTATTTGAGAGAGCACATGAGGAGCATGAGCCTAGGGAGAGAGAGAAGCAGACTTCCTATTGAGCAGGGAGCCCGATGCAGGACTCGATCCCAGGACCCAAGAATCATGACCTGAGCGGAAGTCAAACACTTAACCAACTGAGCCACCCAGATGCCCCTGAAACTCTATACGATTAAATACTCCCCTTTCCCCCTTTACCCCTAGATCCTAATAAAGTATTCTACTTTGTTTATGTGAATTTGATTATTTAAGTATCTCCTATAAGTCACATCATCCAGTATGTCTTTGGAACTGGGTTTTTCCACTAGGCATGTCCTCAAGATTTATCCATGTGGTAGTGTGGGATGGGACATTCTTCCTTTAAGGCTGAATAATATTTTATTGTATTTCTTTACCACATTATTAATCCATTTACCCACTGATGGATACTTGGGTGGCTTTTCCCTCTTGGCTGTTGTGATTAGTGATGCTATCAACAAGGATGTGCAAAGATTTCTTCAAACCCTCCTCTTCATTCTTTTAGATATGTACCCAGAAGTGGGGTTGCTGGATCATTTGGCACTATTACTTTTAATTACTTGAGGATCCTCCATGCTGTTTCCATAGTGGCTGCATCATTTTACATTCCCAGTACCAATGCACAAGGGCTCCAGTATCTCCACATCCTCACCAACATTTGTTAATTTTTGATTGGTAGTAGCCATCCTAATGGGTCTGAGTAGATCTCATTGTGGTTTCTACTAGCAATTTTCTGGTGATTAGGAATGTTGAACATCTTTTTGTATACTCGTTGGACATTTGTATAGCATATTTGGAGAAATGTCTATTCAAGGCCTTTGTCCATTTTTAATTAGACCATCTTTTGTTGTTAAGTTGTAGGATTCTTGGGCAGCCCTGGTGGCGCAGCAGTTTAGCGCCGCCTGAAGCCTGGGGTGTGATCCTGGAGACTCAGGATCGAGTCCCACATCAGGCTCCTTGCATGGAAGCTGCTTCTCCCTCTGCCTGTGTCTCTGCCTCTCTGTTTGTCTCTCATGAATAAATAAATAAAATATTTTTTAAAAAGTTGTAGAATTCTTTATATAGTCTGGATATTAACCCTTTATCAGATGTAGGGCTTGCAAATATTTTCTTCCATTCTATAGATTGCCTTTTCATTCTAATTGTGTCCTCGATGCAAAAGTTTAAGATAATCCCATTTGTCTTTTTGCTTTTGTTGCCTGTGCTTTTGGTATCATACCTGAGAAACCACTGCCAAGTCCAAGGTCATGAAGTTTTATTCTGTTTTCTTCTAGCAGTTTTATAGTTTGAGATAGCAGATATTTTGGTATGGCCTGTGAACTAAGAATGGCTTTTACAGTATTACATGGTTGGCAGAGGGGGATGGGAATCAAAGGAAAAATATGTGACATCTGAAAATTATGTAAAATTCAAATTGCAGTGTCCATAGAGTTTTATTGTCACACAACATTCATTCATTTACACTTTGTCTAACTGGTTTTGCCCTACAAGGGCAGAGCTGAGTTCTTGCACCAGAGATGTTTGATCCACAAAGTCTAATGGATTAACAATCTGACCCCTTTACCAAGCAAGTTGGCTGATCTCTACGTGCGGCTACTTTTCTTCCCATAGTCTCAGTATCTAACATGGGCCAGAAAAGGAAAGGTATAGAGTCAGAGACAAGGACTGTGTTCCAACTAAAAGAAAGACACCATTAAGTAAAAGCTCTCCAAACCTTCTCTCCTTTTATTTTTTTTAAGATTTTATCTATTCATTCATGAGAGACACACAGAGAGAGAGAGAGAAAGAGGCAGAGACACAGGCAGAGGGAGAAGCAGGCTCCATGTGGAGAGCCCAATGTGGGACTCGATCCCAGGACCCCAGAATGATGCCCCAGACCAAAGGCAGGTGCTAAACTGCTGAGCCACCCAGGGATCCCCTCTTCTCTCCTTTTAAAAGCAGAAATAGCAGGGGCACCTGGGTGGCTCAGTCAGTAAGGCACCTGCCTTTAGCTCAGGTCATGATCCCAGGAGAGGGAGGCTGCTCCTGTTTCTCCCTCTCCTTCTTCCTACCACTCCCCCTGTTTGTGCCCGCTTGCTCTGTCAAATAAATAAAACCTTTAAAAAAAATTATGAGAGCAGAAACAGTAGCCAAGAGAAGTCAAATGATGTCACCTTACAGCCATAGCTTCCCAGGTGGGTTCCCCCAACCCAGTGGGTATGCAGGAAGAAAGAACCTCTGTTTATCTTTTTAAATCTTTTGTGCTTTCTGATCTTGAGCTTCACAGTAATATGTATGTATCTGTAAATAACATATTATAAAATTAAAAAACAAATATGCGATATTTGTATGACATTCACAATAAAAATTGGAGACCACTGCAGATCTTTAAATTAGGAAAGTATAGTAGCAACTGGAGAAGGCAGTTGATCTGAAGAAATAACTAAAAATTAAGCCCTTTTGCTTCTTAAGATTAATTTCACACACTACAGTTGTGAGATCATACTTTCAATTTCATTTAGCATTTATCCCACTAGAGAAGAGTCTAGCCAGATAGTATAGTGTTACAATTGTATGAAAAGTAATATATACCTCTTGCTGGTAGCTGGCCAGTTTATTTCACTTTTTTTCTTTTTTTTTTTTAATTTATTTTTTATTGGTGTTCAATTTACTAACATACAGAATAACCCCCAGTGCCCGTCACCCATTCACTCCCACCCCCCGCCCTCCTCCCCTTCTACCACCCCTAGTTCGTTTCCCAGAGTTAGCAGTCTTTACGTTCTGTCTCCCTTTCTGATATTTCCCACACATTTCTTCTCCCTTCCCTTATATTCCCTTTCACTATTATTTATATTCCCCAAATGAATGAGAACATATAATGTTTGTCCTTCTCCGACTGACTTACTTCACTCAGCTATTTCACTTTTTTTCAATCTAAAAGACTCAGGGTATAATCTCCAAACTGGAGAATCTAAGCCCCAGGTAAACTCACCAAGTAATGCTGATTGCTTTGACAACTTTAAAAATCAGAATTTTTCTGAGAAATAGAATTTTCTGTGGATTAACACCACAAAAAATACACGAGAAAATTCCAGAAGCAGAGGGATGAGTCTGCCACCATCACTATCTATTCTACCTGGAAAATTCTGTGCTTCCAGGAATAACACTGAGATAGTACAAGTTAGCAGGCTACTTCGAATCATGAAACTTGAGACATACTTAAAAAAAAAAAAAAGAAAAAAAAAAAAAAAAAAAAAGTTCCTGGATGGCTCCGTCAATAGAGCATGAGACTGGATCTCAGGGTTATGAGTTTGAGCTCCTACTTTGAGCATGAGATTACTTAAAAAAAAAAAAAACCTAAAGCAACCAGTAAATATTTCATGATTAAGAATTTTAAACTTCTGGGGGGTATTTTTTTATGTTTGAATTTATTTTTCATGAATAGTTTTTTAAAGATTTATTTTAGGGATCCCTGGGTGGCACAGTGGTTTGGCGCCTGCCTTTGGCCCAGGGCGCGATCCTGGAGACCCGGGATCGAATCCCACGGCGGGCTCCCGGTGCATGGAGCCTGCTTCTCCCTCTGCCTGTGTCTCTGCCTCTCTCTCTCTCTCTCTCTGTGTGACTATCATAAATAAATAAAAATTTAAAAAAATTTTATTTTAATTTATTTGAGAGATACAGAGAGAACACTCAGGCAGAGTGAGGAGGGGGAAGGAAGTGCAGAAGGAAGGGGAGAGTCTCAAGCACACTCCGAACTGAGGGTGAGGCTAACGTGGGCCTCAATCCCAGGACCCTGAGATCATGACCTGAGCCGAAATCAAGAGTTGCATGCTTAACTGACTGAGGCACCCAGGCGCCCTAAATTTATTATTCATTTAAAATACTAATTTAGGGCAGCCCCGGTGGCCCAGAGGTTTAGTACCACCTTCAGCCCAGGGTGTGATCCTGGAGACCCGGGATAGTGTCCCATGTCAGGCTCCCTGCACGGAGCCTGCTTCTCCCTTGGCCTGTGTCTCTGCCTCTCTCTCCCTCTCTCTCTCTACCTATCATGAATAAATAAAAAATAAAAAATAAAAATCTTTAAAAAATACTAATTTAAAAAAGTAAAGGGATCCCTGGGTGGCGCAGAGGTTTAGCGCCTGCCTTTGGCCCAGGGCGCGATCCTGGAGACTCGGGATCGAATCCCACATCGGGCTCCTGGTGCATGGAGCCTGCTTCTCCCTCTGCCTATGTCTCTGCCTCTCTCTCTCTCTCTCTCTGTGACTATCATAAATAAATAAAAATTTTAAAAAAGTAAATAAATAATACAGTAAAATACTAATTTTAACTTTTATTTATTTTTTTAAAGATTTATTTTTATTTATTCATGATAGACACAGAGAGAGAGAGAGGCCGAGACACAGGCAGAGGGAGAAGCAGGCTCCATGCAGGGAGCCCGATGCGGGACTCGATCCCGGGACTCCAGGATCGCGCCCTGGGCCAAAGGCAGGCGTGAAATCGCTGAGCCACCCAGGGATCCCCTAACTTTAACTTTTAAAAAGATATTAGGCTTGAATGTAGACTTCAGTTTTTAGTCTTCACGTTAATTCAATTAGGAGAAATACATTGATAAGTCAACAAAGAGAATTTGGTTTTCTCCAGGGAGAAACTCTCCACACCTAAGTGGTTCACAGACTAGGATCTGAGTGAAGTCTTCAGGCAGCACACTGATTATATGAAAAATCATGTATTCTTTTGATCTTAGTTTTTGGTTAACATTAGTTTTAGTTCCCATGGAGCTGAATTACCTAGTATACAATGTAAGATTGTAATTCAGAATAAAGAACCAAACATATTCCAAATCTAAACACTAAAACCCAATTGTTAATGTTGAAGGCATTAAATTGTATTCATCTCCTTCAGCCCAGCTAACTAAACACCCTATGTTATAAAGGTTGAGGCCCTGGGATATTTTCCTAATGACTTGAAGGATTAATTGAACATTTTACATTCCATTGAATGCCCAAAGAACTGAAGACTTGATTCCTTCCTATGGCAGTGCTTTGCTTGTGCTGCCTTGTGCAACATGGCCTACCTGTCACGTAGGCATTGCTGTTTGTAGCAGTGAGCGTAGTTCTGGCCAACCTGCCACTAATACACACAGAGCCTGAGGTAAGCGTATTAATGAGGCATCCATCCTACATCTCTAATTATTGACACATTAGACACCAGATTGAAACGGTTAAGTGAAAGATATTCAATCCTCCTACCTTACCAAAATACACTTTCATGAGAATGGGGCCCAGGTCCTTGAGTTTTCTACCTCCTTAGAGCTCTCCACCAAACCCTCGAGCTCACTTGGGGAGACCATGCAACCGGTCCATGATACTGGTTTCAAGTTTTTGTCCTTTACTGTGATGGCCTGGAGCTTACCCATGTAGACCGTCCCCAATGTCTATGTCCCACCCATGCCCAACAGAAGGCCACCCTGGGCCTTGGGGTACACACAGTAGTGTGTTCCCTGACCTCATGAGGACAGACATAGGGTGAGGCTGGTGCAGGCCTGGGACCATTGTGGCAGGACTCCAATTCCTGGGTACCTGGAAAATGGTTGGGGATGGAGCTTGGGCTCTCAGAGAACACATCCCCATGGCACAGTTAGGGGTGCAGTAAAAGGAGGCCAGAGTGGGTCCTGGAGCATGGGCCCCTCTTAACTAGGTCTAAGGATGGTTATGCTCTCAGACTAAAGGCATGTGCCAATCCAGCATCAGAAACTCTGAATCTGGGATCCCTGGGTGGCGCAGCGGCTTAGCACCTGCCTTTGGCCCAGGGTGCGATCCTGGAGACCCGGGATCGAATCCCATGTCTGGCTCCCAGTGCATGGAGCCTGCTTCTCTCTCTGCCTATGTCTCTGCCTCTCTCTCCCTCTCTCTCTCTCTCTCTGTGACTATCATAAATAAATAAAAATTTAAAAAAAAAAAAAGAAAGAAACTCTGAATCTGGGCAGCCCCGGTGGCTCAGTGGTTTAGCACCGCCTGCAGCTCAGGGCGTGATCCTGGAGACCCTGGATCGAGTCCCACGTCAGGCTCCCTGCATGGAGCCTGCTCCTCCCTCTGCCTGTGTCTCTGCCTCTCTCTCTAGCTGTGTCTCTATGAATAAATAAATAAAATCTTAAAAAAAAAAAAAAGAAAGAAAGAAACTCTGAATCTTCAGTATATCCACATCAAGACAACTTATTCCCAGTGCTCAGCCAGTCATGTGGCTCTGCCATTCGTCTTCAGCAAGCAAAAATTTCAGGAGTCCTCTAAGCCTTTATAAGTTGCCCAACACATTTCCAATACAAGGGTAATCCGACTTGGATGGCTTTGGGCAGAGAGAGAAAAACTATTGCCTTCTCCACAAAGGTCTGACCTATCCCTCAGGTATCTGATTCTCCATAGACTCCAGTAAATGATGAGGGTACTTGTCCTGGCTGTTCCCATCCACCCCCCGAATTTCCAAATTCCCAGCCACAAACAGGTATGTGTGGTCTGCACACTTCAACCCAGGGACAGAGAGTACTACTATCGGTAGTAAACAGAACAATCCTCTTTCTCCTTAAAATATCCACCTCCTAATTCCCAGAATCTGTGAATGTTACCCTATGCGGCAAAAGAGACCTTAGGCATGTGATAAAATGGTTTCAGCAAGACATCCAGACTCTGGAGAAAAAGAGGTGGCTGAGGGATCCCTGGGTGGCTCAGCGGTTTAGCGCCTGCCTTTGGCCCAGGGCGCGATCCTGGAGTCCTGGGATCGGGTCCTGCATCGGGCTCCCTGCTTGGAGCCTGCTTCTCCCTCTGCCTGTGTCTTTGCCTCTCTCTCTCCTGCTCTCTCTCTCTGTGTCTCTCATGAATAAATAAATAAAAAATCTTTAAAAAAAAAAAAAAGAGGTGGCTGATTTGTGTGATGATTTAATGAGGGAGGTTAGCCTGGATTATCTAGGTGGTCCCTAACTGTAATCACAAGGGTTCTTATAAGAGGGAGGCAAGAAGGTCAAAGAGAGAAAAGTAGTATGATGACAGCAGCAAAGATCAAGGGGAAGCAGCCACTGCCAAGGACACACTCAGCCTCTGGGAGGAACCAGTCCTGTGATACCTTGACCTCAGCCCAGGGAAATGGATTTTGGCTTTTGGCCTCCAGAACTCTAAGAAAAAACTTGTATAAACCACCAAGCTTATGGTCATTTGTTACAGCAGCAATGGAAAACTCACACACTCTCCTGTAAGCAGTCTTTGATGTCTGATAACAATTTCTTTAAAATATTGATGTCGGGATCCCTGGGTGGCGCAGCAGTTTGGCGCCTGCCTTTGGCCCAGGGCGTGATCCTGGAGACCCGGGATCGAATCCCACATCGGGCTCCTGGTGCATGGAGCCTGCTTCTCCCTCTGCCTGTGTCTCTGCCTCTCTCTCTCTCTCTCTCACTGTGTGCCTATCATAAATAAAAAATAAAAAAAAATTTAAAAAAAATAAAATAAAATAAAATAAAATAAAATATTGATGTCACACTAACTTGACAAATGAGTAGATACATAGATCTAAACTCCAAACTGTGGCTTCCAGGTTGAACTCAGACACCCAATTTCCGAGCGTTATAGAAATAACTTGCAAGGTTGCAGCTAGGGTTCATGGTTGGAGAAAGGAAGGGACCTAGCCCTGGAAGGGATTGCTCTGGTCCTGGTGTGAACAAGTCCTTGACTGCCCTGTGCCACCATGATCACTAAGATCCCTTCTGATTCTAAGATTCGAATCTGGAGCCAAGCAGGTCTTACCTTTAAACTTCACATTCATATGGTCCTATTACAATCTCTCTCCAGTCTTCGCATCCACCAGATGTTCTTCACGCCAACTGCCCACAAGTCCGAGCTTGCACACACGTTACTACTTCTGCTCAGAATTCTCTTCCTGCCTTCATCCTCTGAGCACTCAGGCTCATCCCTCAACACACAGATGGAGAATCATCACCTTTGAGCAGATCTCCCACCTTCCCAAAGCAGAATGGTCATCTCTGACCTTGGTGCTTTCAGAGAACTATTCAAGCAGTTATTATAGTGTGACTCTTTGTTTCCATTTCTGTCTCCCTAACCAGAATGTGGGCTCCTCACATACAAATACTCTGATCCGTATTTATACCTCTGGCCCCTATTTCTGGGGTTGGCACACAGCCCACACTCCTATTATAGCTGTCGACTAGATAAAACAGATGAAAGATTATTCCCTGAATTCTGAAGAGCCTCGTTGGGGCTGGCTCAGGGTGGAAAGTGGGGAGAGATGGAGGTGAAGTATGAGAGGACAGGAAACTCATGTTTCAGCAAGACATCCAGAGCCCTGGGGAAAAAGAGGCGGCTGATTTGTGTGATGATTTAATTCAAGACTATCCTCAGATGCTCATTGCACATGCAATTTGGCATCTCTCTTGACCTTGCTTCAAAGTCAGTTTCTAAGTGGAGTTAACAGTATGAGCTACCTCGCACAGCAATCTGCTGATTAGAAGCTCTTAACTGGGGCGGATGGCAGGCAGCCATACACGATTTGTCAGCTCTGCATCCTTGCATGCCTCTAGGCAGAGGCTACAACTTAAGAATTTTATGGAAGCTAGCTAACAAACTCTGTCCTCATAGACCATTCTGGACAACTCAAAACACTCAGCTTTCCTTCTTAGCCCTTAAAAATGCTCTCACCCCAACTCCTTGAGGGCTGCAGACAGATCTTGCATTTTCTTGACACAAAGTACAAAGGCCAGGGGAACCTGGGTGGCTCAGTGGTTGAGCATATACCTTTGGCTCAGGTCGTGACCCCAGGGTCCTGGGACCATGTCTCACGTCAGGGTCCCCGCAGGGAGCCTGCTTCTCCCTCTCTGCCTGTGTCTCTCATGAATAAAATCTTTTAAAAAAATAATAAAAATCATTTTATTTTTATTATTTGTTTTATTTTTTAAAAAGTACAAAGGCCAAACCCACTCAGAAAACCTCCTTGAAGTAGAAATGAGGCTGTCATTTCCATGCACCTAGAAAAACCATGAAATCACACTTTTCACAATATATAGATGTTAATTTATAATGTGTCCTTGATCATGCAGCACTCTTCATTCGTTATGATGGAGTCCTCTCTGTGTATTCCTTTGCCATTTAGACCTATGTTGGTTTAGAGTTTTACATTTCCAGTTTGGCTTTTTCAAGGTCCACTTTTGTACATTTTCCATGTCCCAGACACTATGCTAAGTACTTTACAATTCTCAATCTTCATAATAAACTCAGACACTAGGCATCATTACACTCTCCTTTTAGAGGAGAAAATGGAGATTTAGAGAGACTAATTAGCTTTCCCGAGGGCACAAATCTAGTAAGATGTGGAAGCAAGATTCAGGCCTATTTCTCTTGGAGGGAGGGATCTAATAATTAGACTAATGTGACATTATATTGCTTAATAAATACTACTCAGCAGTTAACAATAGCCTGGGGCGGAATGGGGAGGGGAAATGAAAAAATGTAATCCTTGTTTCCAAAATTCAAGATTTCTACAATTTCCATTGTGGAAAAGCAAAGGCACCGCCATCATGTAGCATATCATTTAGTACTATCATCTAGGTGGGTAGAGCCGCGTACTCCCCATGCTCAGGGTCTTCCAGCATTAAGGGCTAATGGTTTACCCTCTTAGAAAACAAACTGCTCTGTTTAATTCTTAAAGTTACAGAGAGCAGAGTTAGAGCCCCAAGGATTTTCTACATAGATCTAGGCCAAAAATGAAATACAGGTTTATCATGTAATATAAATGTACATTGAGGGGAACATTAGTGGAAATTATAACACAGTAGAAATTCACAGTAACCTCCAATTTCGGTCAGATTCTGTGCCATCATTAAGACAAAATCCAGGGATCCCTGGGTGGCGCAGCGGTTTGGCGCCTGCCTTTGGCCCAGGGCGTGATCCTGGAGACCCGGGATCGAATCCCACATCGGGCTCCCGGGGCATAGAGCCTGCTTCTCCCTCTGCCTATGTCTCTGCCTCTCTCTCTTTCTCTGTGTGACTATCATAAATAAATAAAAATTAAAAAAAAAGACGAAATCCACTGTGAATTAGGATTTATTTTTTAAGATTTTATTTGAGAGAGAGGAAAAAAAATACGAATGGAAGGGGGTGGTGAGGAGCAGAGGGAGAGGGAGAAGCAGACTCCCCACTGAGCCAAGAGCCTGACAGAGGACTCGATCCCAGGACCTAAGCCAAAGGCAGACACTCAACCAACTGAACCATCCAGGTGCCCCTGGGATTGACTATTTAGTAAACACAATCTGTATAGTATCCTGCAACCTAGATCTTCCATGGAGGGATAAGGACCGTGAAAGAATTTCTAACACAAGCACAGTGAATTTAGGGTTTGCAGATTATTCCAGATTTGCAAGGACAGCCTAAGATTTACTCTTGGCTTGGTCTTGGCTCCTACAAGAAGCTATTCAATTCCCCAAGAATAAGAATAATAGACCTTAGTGATTTCCCAGAGGTCTAGGAGCAAGCCCAGATGATTGCCTAAAAATCACTCGGAATGTGTGTTTAAAATACAGACAGAGAGGCCCCACCAGCATTAGTCTTGGTAATAGCAAGAAGCAGGACTTTATACAGTAGTGTTTACTATGTTCCAGGCACTCTTCAAAAGAATTCATAAACATCAGCTCACTTAACCTGCTCAACAATCCTTTGAGGGCAATATTGTTATCACCACCTATCGATGAGGAAACTGAGGCACAGGGAGGTTAAAGAAGTTGCCTGAGGCCACCCAGCTAGTCAGGGCCCGAGCCAGATTTGCACATAAGTTGCCTGGCTCCAGACTGTGCACTTTCAACCTCTATGCTCTGTTCTCCAGACCCCATACGTGAGCAAGTTTCCCAGGTGATTCCCATGTGTAATAAGGCTCAGAAAGCCCGACAATCCTCCACGGAGTATGAATCTCCTTCTCTAACCACCCTGTACCTGGCAGCCTCTGAGCTAGGATTGGGAGCCAACTACCTCAGGACAACCTGGTTTTTGAATTTCTAGTCATTAGCTATTGCATCCTCTGCTCTGTGAAGACCAGCTCTGATCCTGGAATGAAGCATATAGAAAAGAGTGTAGATGGGGAGTAAATAAAGATATAATGTGGAAGAGCTGTTTGTGTGCATATCTTCCCAACCTTATTTTTTTTTTTTTTTTTTTTTTTTTAGGATTTTATGTATTTGAGATAGAGAGTGAGCACTAGAGGGAGAGGCACAGAGGGAGAAGGAAAACCAGGCTCCTCACTGAGCAGGGAGCCTGATGTGGGGCCCGATCCCAGGACTCTGAGATCATGACCTGAGCCAAAGGTAGACACTTAACTGACTGAGCCACCAGGCGCCCCCACCAACCCTATGTTTAATAGCATTATGTTGATGGCTTGAACTCCCCCCCCCCCCCCCCCCCCCCCCCCCCCGCCATGGGAGTAGTTACACCAGAGAAATCAGCCAACACTACAAACCAGGGTTTCTGTTTTCCCGGAGAGCCAGCAGTTAAACCTCACCAACACACCACTGGATTGGGAGCATAAATCCTAGCTCCACCATCTGTTGGCTACATCACTTTGGGCGCATTTTAAAACACCCCAAGCCTCGGTTTTCTGGTTTGTGAAAATGGAAGGAAAGACTGTGGAAATCAAATGCAGAAGCATTGGACAAAGCTTTGAAGAGATGGATCAAGCGTGGGCACCTTCCCAATATTCTCTGCTTTGCATTTCCCAGTTGCTCCCAAACAATGGAAGGCATCTATTATATTCCCCCATGCCTGCTTTCCCAGGCTCAATTTCTTTCAACTATTACTCATTTGTCAGCATTTCCAGACTTTTTCATATTTTGAGATCCATCACAGAGATCACAGCTCTAGCTCCCGTGAGAAGCATTTTGGTTATTTCCCCGAGTTCCCAAGTCTCACTTTTGCTCCCAGTCTGGACAGCTGCCCTTCCTTCTCCAGCTCACTCTGCTGGCACCATCTCCACCTGCAGCCCTGCTGCCGGTGCCAGACTCCTCCGTCACTTCTGGGTACCGTTACTGGTGCACCAGAGTCCAGGGAAGTTCATGGTCTTGTGGCAAAGCAGGAAGACTGCCCCCCACACCCAGATGGTTGACTCTCTTCCACAAGCACAGAGAACATGTTGCTTAGCCCCCAAATCTGGAAGTGTTTTGGTCAAATTGCTGTTAACAGTTTTGCTCCTGTGTCCTCTCAATAGGAATCAAGTATGAATTTGAGGAAGAGGGATTGCCTGAATCAGGAGATAAATTTAAGTGATAAACAAAATTTAAGATGATGTAATGCATAGCACGGGGAATAGAGTCCATAATACTTTAACACTGGGTGGCAACAGATGGTAACCAGACTTACCCGAGTAACCATTTGGTAACATGTATAAACATCAAATCACTGTCGTACACTTGAAACTGGTACATTGTTGGTCAACTCTTCAATTAGAAAAACCCGTTGGGCCACCTGGGTGGCTCAGTGGTTGAGCATCTGCCTTTGGCTCAGGGTGTGATCCCAGGGTCCTGGGTTCGAGTCCCACATCAGGCCTCCCTGCAGGGAGCCTGCCTCTCCCTCTGCCTTCATCTCTGCCTCTTTCTGTGTCTCTCATGAATAAATAAATAAAATCTTTAAAAAAATAACTTTGAAGGAAGAGGGAGAGGGACATAAACACACTGAGATAGAGAAGAAAAACCATGCTAGAAGGAGCGGGAAGGAAAAGGATGCCCTTGGCACACTCTTACGTTAGGTCTCTATGCAAAGACAAAAGGCATTAGCAAGCTTTTGGACAGTAATTCTAATTATTACCCATGAACACTATTGTCAGAATGACTTTTGAAGACTCTGTTAGTCATACATAGGACACTCTAGCTCTGCTAAAGCTGGGAGTGCAAACATATCCCTTGTTTTCTCAGTTAGAGACTTGCATCCTTTTGACCCCTCACTATCATGACACTCATGCTATATATCTGGAGGCCAGGAAGTCCAAGATCAAGGTGCCAGCACCATCACATTCTGGAAAATCATCTTTGGGATCTTATGAGGAACATCTTATGGCGTGTGAAGTCTGGAAGTAAGATCTGCAGTGGTTTTCCTTAAGCACCATGCAAAGACCTGGGGATACTACAGTGTAGAAGTAGACACAATCTCTGGAATATTTACTTAAGTAAAAAAGAATGACTTACATTAGAAACAAACAGCAACAACAACAAAAAACTCTTAGGATAAAAAAAAAAGAAAAACACCGAAAATCCTCCTGCCAGACCACTCATCCCTTGACACTTAAGGCTTCATGAGTGAGTCGGGGTTAGTTGCCTGACTCTTCCTTTTGCTTCCATTCTCTCCTGAGAGGCTCATTTGTCAACCACCCAGACTCACCGGTGTGGATCTGCATTTCAGCACTAAGTTCTGATAGGTTCACCCCGGGGGGGGGGGGGGGGGCTCCTGTAAAATTTCTCAAGTATATACCCAGAGTGGAACACCTAACATCCTTTTATGGGCAAAAATATGACTAAAGTGATGGGTTTTTACTGAAAGATACAGGAAAAAGGCCTCAAGGCAGACTGGACAAACGTTTAACATTTAGGGTACAGCAGTAGCTCTTGGGCCCAAAACCTCTGGCAACCCAAGGCAATTCAAATGTTAGTGACACCAGTATTTCTGAAGCCCTGCATCTGTCTTTGTTTCCTTGTCTTTCTATGATCATTGCTCTCTTTGATCTACTCCACTTTGTATAAGGATCCATCAGGTAACAACTGATGTTAATTCTCAGGGTTTCCACCGAATTAGTGAAATGGCCCCACAAGAATGTTGAAGCTACTACCAGGTCCTGTCACTCTAAGAGTATTCATGTTTTTTGTTTTGTCTTTAAAGATTTGAGGGATCCCTGGGTGGCTCAGCGGTTGAGCGCCTCCCTTCGGCCCAGGGAATGATCCTGGGGTCCTGGGATCAAGTCCCTCGTCGGGCTCCCTGCATGGGGCCTGCTTCTCCCTCTGCCTGTGTCTCTCATGAATAAATGGATAAAATCTTAAAAAAAAAAAAAAAAAGATTTGAGAGAGTGGGAAGGAGAGAGAGAGTGTGCACGCATGCACGCAAAAGTTGGAAGAGAGGGGAGGGAGGAGCAGACTCCCCGCTGAGCAGGGAGCCTGTCGTGGGGCTTGATCCCAGGATCCTGGGATCATGACCTGAACCAAAGGCAGATGCTTAACCAATTGAGACACCCAGGTGCCTCACATGTTTTCTTACAGTAATGACCATTTCCTGTTATTTTGATATGGAACTGTATTATTGGATACTACCAGCTTGATGCTTGAGCACACTTCTCCACCATTTGGGGGCACCTGAGTAGCTCAGGCAGTTGCGCATCCAACTCTTGGTTTCTGGCTCAGGTGCTGGTCTCCTGGGCCATGGGAATGAAGCCCACCTTGGGCTCTGCGCTCAGCGGGGAGTCTGCTTGAGCATTCGCTCCCTCTGCTCCTCCCTCCACTCACATTCTCACTCTCTAAAGTAAATCAATATTTTAAAAAATCACCATTTTAACATGAATCATAGGTTGCTTATATTGATGTTTCCCCAAAGAACAAAGAAATTGGAGCCAACGGTGCTCATTCACATACAGTAAAGAGTGTTGTTCGTGGAATAGAAAGATTGTCAGCTTGGACTTAGGCAGACTTCAACTTGCCTCTTCTTAACTCTATGAACTTGGGCTATTATGTGTCCTCATTTATATTAAGCCTCCTTATTTATAAATTAGAAATAATTTTTTTAAAAAGAAATAATTGGTACATTTGGGTGGCTCAGCAGTTGAGCGTCTGCCTTCGGCTCAGGTCATGATTCCAGGATCCTGGTATCAAGCCCCACATCTGGCTCCCCATTCAGCAGGGAGGCTGCTTCTCCCTTTCCCTCTGTCTGCTACTCTCCCTGCTTGTGCTCTGTCGAATAAATAAAATCTTTTAAAAAATGTTTTAAAAAAGACACAAGTACACCTACCTTGCAGAAGTGTTTTGAGGTCAATGATAATGGCTGCAAAGTCCTAGAGCAGTGTCTGACACATAGTAGGTGCTCAGCACATAGTTTATTATTCAGGTTCTATCTGTCCCCAACTATCTAATCCCTCCTCTGACTCAAGCCTGATGCCACCTCACACCCCCTCCAGGCCCTGCTTCCCACCAAATTGCTAAACTCTGGATTGGTGTTTAGGCTAATCTGAACCTCATAATCAACCCTTTCCAGCTGCTAGTTTTCCTCCCGTGCCCCCCACCCCCCCACACACTGTGCTTTGAGATGTGGACCGCTGCCCTGCTCCTGTAGGCCTGAGCCTTGGTGCTCCATCCAGTATCAGGTCTGTCTCTTTGGAAATCCTCCTGTCACACCTTCCAGACCCACAGTGCTTCCTCCACAGGGAGGATCAAGGCCAAGGCCAGGAGGCCAATCCCATGATGTGGCCCAAACACCTTGTTAGGCCCACCAGCTAACAAGCATCCGAGATCCACTGCCGGGATTTCCAAGTATCACCTGTTCTGGACTACAAGGCCTCATCCCTCACCATCTGGTATATTCCCATTGGTTGGGGCTAGACCCCCTCACTTGGCTTGGATAGCATATCCTTCCAGATCCACCTTTCACCCAGGACATGTTCCCCCAACACATATCCCAACCCAGTTATCAGGCCTAACTCCTGAATGTGGTTCATTCCCCCTGCCTGTTCATATTGTAGATGTCAGAATAGTGAAACTACTCTACCAAAGTCTTTGGGGGTGCGGGGGACGGAGGGTCACATGGGGGTAAGATCTAATTAGCCTCTGACCTTTTGACCTTGTGAATGATAATGAAGCCTGCCAATATTAGGATCCAGGCAAGTCACCACTTGTGGGGAGCTCTAAGTTAATCTCAAAAGTTCATGTAACAAAGAGCTAGAGTTTGGTTTCTCTTCACATTAATGGTTCACTAAAGACAGCTTCAGTTTAGATGGTAGATTAGTGTTGTTCTAGTAGCACAAAATCTTGAAAAAAAAACAACACAGCTGTCGATTGTTGACTATATTTAGGAGCTAAAAAGTAATGTGCAGGCGGGGCTGGTACTGTTTTGCCAACACTGCCTCAGAGTATGCCCAACTCACACCCAGCAAGTCGCTGGACTTGGTCACCCTCTCTTCCTGATGAAGCGTCTGGGCAAATTTCAAGCACTGTATGTTGTTAAAAGACATGTTTTTCTAACTTTTCTATCTGCCGATTGACCCGTAATCTAAGTAACAAAAAAGACAAAGAACATTTAATGATAAAAATAAAGCATGTTTACTTTAGAACCTCAGTACAGTGAAGCACTAAGAAGCACTAAAATCCTCATCATCTCAGCACGAAGAGGTAAGCGCTGCTGACATTTTAAGCTACAGGAATGAAAGCAAACAAGATAACTTCACATGTGTTTATTAGGAAACAGTATTTGGAGGGGAAAAAAGCAATAAACGTGCCAGCCTCTCTACTAAGTGCTTTCATATTTATCATCTTATTTAATTATCCCAAGAGCCCTGTGGGGTAAACAAAAGCAGTTTCAAGCCAGGCAGCCTGCCTGGAGCAGGTGTTCTAACCCAACAGAACATACGAAGACAAAAACAGCGACTACTCCTATTCCTAGGACTCCGAGGACCAATTTCGAATGTTACATTTTAAGAAACTGATTTTGAAATTCATCAGAAGAGACACCTCTGGTGATTTAGGGAACCGCAGCGATGTCAAGTACAAAGCATCAGCGTGGGTAATGGTTCTTGGACACGGTCTCTCGCAGGCAGGATGCTGGCCTAACTCACCTGGTCGGCTCCCTCGCTTCTTCCTGCAGCACCTGTGGGCCCAAGCAGCGACCGGAGGAAGTGTGGAGGAAGGACAGGAACGTAGAGGAGCGCGCCTGACCTGGGGCGCAGGTGAACTCCCCGCCCTAAGGCCACCTCCTCGCCCAGCGCAGCCTTCCCTGCAGGGCCGCAGGGGGCGCAGGGGGCCGCAGAGGGAGCAGGGCCACAGGGGGTGCAGGGGCCGCGGGGGTGCGCAGGGGGCGCAGGGGGCCGCAGAGGGTGCAGGGCCCGCAGGGGGTGCAGGGGGCCGCAGAGGGTGCAGGGCCACAGGGGATGCAGGGGCCGCGGGGAGCACAGGGGGCGCAGGGGCCGCAGGGGGCCTCAGGGGCCGCAGAGGGTGCAGGGCCACAGGGGGTGCAGGGGCCGCAGGGGGCCGCAGGGGGTGCAGGGGGCCGCAGAGGGTGCAGGGCCACAGGGGATGCAGGGGCCGCGGGGGGTGCAGGGGCCGCGGGGGGCCGCAGAGGGTGCAGGGCCACAGGGGGTGCAGGGGCCGCGGGGGGCTGCAGAGGGTGCAGGGGGCGCAGGGGCCGCAGGGAGCCGCAGAGGGTGCAGGGCCACAGGGGGTGCAGGGGCCGCAGGGGGTGCAGGGGGCCGCAGAGGGTGCAGGGCCACAGGGGATGCAGGGGCCGCGGGGAGCACAGGGGCCGCAGGGGGCCGCAGGGGGTGCAGGGGCCGCAGATGGTGCAGGGCCACAGGGGGTGCAGGGGCGCAGGGGGCGCAGGGGGCGGCTTGCGGCTCTAGCAGTGCCCACTCAGGCCTCTCTGCAGAACAGACACAGCGGCCTCGTTACACATCCAGCTGGGGTGCCTCTTGGGGTGCCAAGCCCCTTATCTGCCCCCCTGACCCTGTGGGCCTCCTCCCGACTGCACACGCTGGGTCCCCGTGACCCCCCCACCCCGTCCCTCCGGCAGCCGCTCTCGAGCCCTCCGCCTGGTCACGGCCACAAGCTGCTTCTCCTGCCTGCGCTCGGAGGCCCCCCCGGAGGAGGTGGCTTTCCAGACCCGCCGCAGAGACCAGCTCCCTCGGGTGGGTTAGGGCACCGTCCCCCCTCTTTCCCAGCGCAGCCCACAGTTCCAGTTTGACACTGGATATCAGTCTCCTTGTCTAGAGCATGAACCCCGAGAAAACAGGCTCCATGTCAGCAAGAGCTCCCAGGGCTGGCGGAGGCCCCAGTAGGCTCCCCCCAACAGTAGGCTCCCCCAAAAATGAGTGAAGGGGGCCCGCCTGGCTCAATCAGGAGGGCTTAGGACTCCTGATTCCCCAGGTTGTGACCTTGACCTCCACACTCGGTATAGAGATTATTTGGAAAAAAAATTTTTTTTTTACTGGAAAGTTTACTAGCTGTTAGTTTTAAAGTAAGTTGCTTATGTGAATTACTGCGTCATTAACGTGGTAGGAAACTGAGCATTAAGCTGATTTTTAATGTCCAGCAAAGGCTAGAAAGCCAATTCCACAGAGAGGGCTTCAGCTCTATGGGATGGAGCCTTAAGGAACCAGGTGTTCCAGGCTTTAAAGCCACCTCCACAAACAGTCCACAGGCTGAGGGGTCCTAACCAGTGGGACGCAGTGGCAGAGCTAAGTCACAGACTGCTGCTGACATTTCACCGTCAGGGCGCTTCGCTTACTTACAAGTACTTACTTACTTACAAGTATTCCAAGAAAAAAGTATTCTATTTCTTTCTTCTGGAGTCCTGACTGCTACCTTGATGTTTCTCGTGCCTTCCACAGCTCAGACTTCTGCAGATCCTTTTTTTTTTTTTTTTTTTTTACTTCTGCAGATCCTTGCAGGGAGAAGTCCTCAAGGAAGACGGGGACTTCTTTTATCTGGTAGGACATTGGGCTGCGTTCACCTGTAAAACGAGGCCAAGGTTCTCTTCCTCAAAAGTTTCTTCTGCAAGATGAAGAGGACTCAAGGGAGATAGTGGATCATATTCTTAGTAGAGACCACTTAGATTTTATTGAGAATGCTGTCCGTGATTTAAATGATAAAATTGGGGGGATCTCTGGGTGGCTCAGCGGTTTGGCACCTGCCTTCAGCCCAGGGCGTGATCCTGGAGACTCGGGATAGAGTCCCACGTCGGGCTCCCTGCATGGAGCCTGCTTCTCTTTCTCTCCCCCTCTCTCTCTCTGTCTCTGTGTCTCTCATGAATAAATAAATAAAATCTTTAAAAAATAATAAATAAATGATAAAATTAGGGGCAGCCTGGGTGGCTCAGCAGTTTAGTGCCGCTTTCAGCCCAGGGCCTGATCCTGGAGACCCGGGATCGAGTCCCATGTCGGGCTCCCTGCATGGAGCCTGCTTCTCACTCTGCCTGTGTCTCTGTCTCTCTCATGAGTAAATAAATAAAATCTTTAAAAAATAATTTAAAAAAATGATAAAATTGGTTTTACTTGAAGACTAGCATACCAAGCCCCTCTAAGTGGTGCTATGCTCCTAAAGACTATTCCCATTTCTTTATTGATATTCTAAATTAGGTCTTTTATGGAAAAGCTCCATAAACAAGTTTTTCTTTATTATTTTTAAATGATTTAAATTTTTAAATGAAATGATGCCTTCAGTACCATAAAATTCAAAGCTAAGGTTGTTTGGAGAGATTCCTTAGACATCTCATGAAAGTGAAGACTTAGGGATGGCAGGGGCGTCCATAAAGCAGAGAATTTGGTCAGAGCTCTGGGTTCTTTTCAGCATCACACCATGATTTCTTAGAAGCTAGGTGATCTCAGAGCCTCCTCTGTAAACTGGCTGTGATAGTATCAGCTGCTCACCACCTTATTGCAAAGACCAGCATTTTATGGGAAATGGTCGACTCCCATACATACTGAGTAACTCTTACTTGTTCTATAAAAATAGCACTTTTATAAAAATAGCTAGGCCTAGTTCTCCACAGAAACCCACATTGCCTCCACCATTGTCAGCAAGTAGATCCTGTGGGCCTTATAAAGCTCAATGTACCTAACTGTTAGGGGACCCGAAACACCAATGTAAAAGATGACCACATGACTGTAGGAGGCTGAAAACCATAATACTGGCATATTTTTCCAAGAAGATGTCCAATCTCTAGTCACCCAGGAAGGAGTACATCAATATTATACATGAATACAGTGTCCCCATCTGATTAAAATTGAAGGCATCATATTGTTGCTAGCCTAAATGAAAACAGTGAGAATATATATGTAAGATTTGGTGGGAAATAAGCACAAGAGTCTAAAAACAGACTTATTAAATTTAATCCCATATGAATACTGGCTTTAAAAGAAAGTCAACATAGACTTGATGAAACATCTGCATTCTCTGTCTCTGTAGGTACATATGAACATATATGTGCATACAGTATATATACACATACATACAGATGGACTGTTCTCCCCAAAGCATTTTTCATTTATTTGCACAAATGAATCGTTTTGTCATTCCCCTCATCCATTTTTAGAGCGGGGAAAGGACTTCATGAATCATTCAAAGTATTTTTTTTATGCCTGAGAAAGTTCTAGCTCTCTTAGAAGCAGGCTGATTTGAGACAAAATGACAGGCCTACTTTTTGTGGGTCTCTTAAAATGCTGAGTAGCTGACATCTACCAGTAAAATCTGTGTGTGAAGACTTTGCAGCCTGATCCTCCCTGAAGGAAAATCCTAATCACCAATTTCAAAAGCCTGAGCTTCGCTAACGAGCAACAATGCAATCTGCAGCCATTATGTTTTACTTGAAACCAGATATCCATCCAACTCCAAGTGCAAAGAATCAATCTCAATGCCCTGAAGACTCTTCAGGCTATTGCTCAGTGATTAATCATGGGAAAAAACCCTATTTTCAGCTTAATTGGTTGGAGGGCAATCCATAGATATAAAAAATGCAATTCACAGCCCACTAATGAACAGCTATTCAAGAAATGCACATGTTGAAAACACTATATACGTTATAGGGAACACATAAAGCCGAATACTGCTTCATTCACTCAATCTTGTTGGTCTTATTTGCTTGTTCTATTTTTTTTTTTTTTTTTTTTTAGTTCCTATCTGCTCCTTCAGTAAGTGAAAAGAACCTCTAGGCAGGAGCCATTGAAACACTCTTTATGTGCATATTTTTATTAAACACTCCAGGCTGAATCACAAGCGCTGATGCTGGCCAAGTAGTCACAGGAGAACAAGGGGGACTTTGTGTCTGTGTGTACGCGTGTGTGCGCGCATGCGCTTGGTCTTTTCAACACTTCTTTATTATTATGAAGCTTTGGGGGATCAGTGAGGGTTTGACCACCTGTGTAGCCAGCTCATTTTGTTGGATTTCAAAAGCAGCCAGAAAATCCTCCATCAAGACTTACAGTGGTTGAGTCTCAGGGTCGGAAGGGACCCTTTATCAGTGAGGGTTTTGGCAGAAAGGCAGCATTGCAGGCAGAGGGTGTACCTGAAGATTACTTCACGGCCAGGTGAGATGTAGGGATGTGGGCAGCATTGAGGGATCCAAAAAGTGTTGAGGAAGCACCCAGGGCTCACCGTGGGGCTGTTACCACCCGGGCCTTGAAGGGAGAATGCAGAAGATGGTTCTGAGAACCAGGAGAGCTGGAGCCATGGAGGGATCTGTAGTCCCACCCAGAGGAAGACACCATCGCTGTTGGAACCTTAGCTGCTGAGGCCGGGAAGCAGCAGGAAAGGCCTCCCGCCTTCCCTCTCTCCCAGTCTCCATCCCTTGGCGGTGCCTCGCAGTGGATGAGCCGAGGGAAAGCAGACGCAGGCATGCTGAGAAGGCCCAGCTCCTGCCTGGGGGAACAGACCAGGGTGGAGAAGGCCAGAGGATGGACTAACCCAAGAGACCCCTAAAGATCGGTGAGCCTAGTGGTTCTCAGACGTGTGCAGGTGGCCAAGCACACGGTCGGCTTATTTCCTGTACGATACATTTAGTGCCATCAACTTTAACTGCCTGCCCACCGTGTGCTCAACCCCGCTAAAAGCAGGTAAATTCAGAGCTGCTTAAAGCATCATTCCCGGTCCCAGAGGGACCTCCAGCCTAGGCCAGGACAGACTAGTGAGGAAATCATTCAGGTTTCACAGACATGTGCAAACCGATGCCTCTTTGCATTCATCTACTACAGTGGGGTTTGTAACAGCCAGAATTAGAAATAAATTTCTGCCAGTTGGGGATTGGTTAAATAAATGGGACCTCAATTCGGTGGAATCCTCTGTAGTTGTGTGTTTATTTATTTATTTATTTATTTAAAGATTTTTTTTTTTTTTTTATTTAAAGATTTTATTTATTTATTCATGAGAGACACAGAGAGAGAGAGAGGCAGAGACACAGGCAGAGGGAGAAGCAGGCTCCACGCAGGGAGCCCGATGGGGGACTCGATCCCAGGTTCCTAGCATATGTGCTACCGAAGTGAGCACAGATCCCAGGTCCCTACGATCATGCCCTGGGCCGAAGGTGGCGATAAACCGCTGAGCCACCTGGGCTGCCCTGTAGTTGTGTATTTAAAACAAAGATCTTAAAAAAATAAAAAATAAAAATAAATAAAACAAAACAAAGATCTTTATATAGTGCTATAGAGAGATCATGGAGTTCTATGGTTTAAAAATCAGGAGCTGAAGGGGCACCGGGCTGTCTTAGTTGGTAAAAGCAGAAGACTCTTGATCTCAGGGTTGTAAGGTCAAGCCTTCCATTGGGTGTAGGGATTACTTAAAAAAATAAAAGCTCAGGGACGCCTGGGTGGCTCAGTGTTTGAACGTCTGCCTTCGGCCCGGAGCATGATCCCGAGAGGTCCTGGGATCGAGTCCTGCATAAGGCTCCCCATAGAGCCAGCCTCTCCCTCCACCTATGCCTCTGCTTCTTGGTCTCTCATGAATAAATAAAATCTTTGAAAAAAAATGAAAGTTCAAATGAAAAAATAAACACAGGAGCTGGAAGTTGTTAATGATATGCCGCCGTTTGTCTAAAAGGAAGGGAGGGGGAAAAAAGAACAGTATGTATGTTGCTTTTGTACACTGGTCAAGGCCTCAAAGGAGTAATGAGAAAGGGGGACATAGGTGGTCTCTGTGGAAGGGAGACGTGGCCAGGACACAGGGTAAAGTGGAGGCACAGTATTTACTTCCTTTTGAATTTTGATCCATGTGCAAGTATTAAAACAATAAATGAATGAAAATTAAAAACTTTAAGTCCGGGCAGCCCAGGTGGCTCAGCGGTTTAGCGTCGCCTTCAGCCCGGGGCTGATCCTGGAGACCCAGGATTGAGTCCCACATCAGGCTCCCTGCATGGAGCCTGCTTCTCCCTCTGCCTGGGTCTCTGCTTCTGTCTCTCATGAATAAATAAATAAATCTTAAAAAAAAAAAACAAACCTGTCATCTTTGCTTGCTGTTGGTTCACGCATTTTGACAGGTTTAAGAAGAGAGTTCCTAGAAATAACTGAAATGGAGAACGTTCTACCAAATAGCTTACCAGGATGGGAGAAGACGCTCACGTTGATGCAGGGGCAGAGCACCTGGTCAACACAGCACTACTTTTCTGAGGGACACAGGGCAAGAAGCACAGCTCTCCTCCAACCCACAGCCCAGTGCCACCAAACCTGACCAACTCAGAGGAGCTGCTGGGGGAGGGACCATCGGACCCCAGAACATACCTCCAACCCTCCACCCAGTCCACAGAGGAGTAAAGGATCCCAGCATTTAAAGTTACAGCTTGGGATGCCTGGGTCGCCCAGCGGTTGAGCACCTCCCTTAGGCCCAGGGTGTGATCCTGGGGTGCCAGGATTGAGTCCCACATCGGGCTCCCTGCATGGGGCCTGCTTCTCCCTCTGCCTGTGTCTCTGCCTCTCTCTCTCTCTCATGAATAAATAAATAAAATCTAAAAAAAAAAAGTTACAGCTTTAGTTTCTGGTCACAGATTGCTTCCTCATTTATTATAGGAGTTGGGCAAGCACTTAGAGCTCTGGTTTCCACATCTATAAAACAGGGGTATTTATACCTGCCTTGCCGATTTCACTGATATTGCCAGAAGAAACTGAAAAACGGTTTGTGAATGTGCTCCAAGAAAAATAAATGAGGAGTTAATAAAAATCCACTGATGACCGTCCCAGACACAAAGCAGACTTGTCAAGCTCATCAGCCTGGACTTATTGAGCATTCAATTACAACCAGAAATAAGGAAACAAAATCTACCATTAATTTCCCCGTTAGTCACGGGGAGACCCATGCTCCACACATTATAGACGTTCAGTAAAATAACAGATCGACTAACGGTAGTTCACAGGACTAACCGGATCCCAGGACTTCTATCTAGTTTTGACATTAACTCAAGCAAAGGAGTCTCCTTAAGCCTTTTACTTAGATGTACTTCAAGGTCATTTAATCAGTAGCTTGAAAGGAAATGAGGTAGGAAAGAAAGACAGGTGTGTTAGAGGCCAAAAGCCCTGGAATCCATTGACAAAGCAGACTGTCCCTTGTTCTGTGTCCTGAGCGAGTGGCCTCGTGCCCCCAAACATCAGTTTTCTCAACACTCCCAGGGGAAGAAACAAACACTACCACTTGACTATACTATTTTCTCCTTTTCTTCCTCCTCCTCCTCCCTCTTCACATGAGGCAAGAATCCAAGTTAATGAAGACTGGTTTTCTAAGTGCTTCCACTTATAAACACGTAACTTGCCAGTCATGGTCCAAGACACAACGTGAGCCTTACATCCACTGCCGGTCATGCTCATCTTGAGAGAAAAACCCCAAAGTCACCCCCTCATTCATCCATTCGACTTATTATCTCCCCCAGGATACAGGGGCCAGGTGCCACTGCCGGGGATACAGAGGTGAACGAAACAGGCGGGTCCCCCCACCGGCCACTCATGGGGCTCACGGCTAAAAGGGACACAAAATGAATAAACCCACAAACAAATATAAAGTTACTATTCTTATATAGGGCGATGAAGGCAAAGAGGGTCTATGTAGGTGGTCGTGGAGAAGGCCATTTCCATTTGGGGCCTCTTAGAGCAGGTTCTCTAGAAGCAGAGTCAGGGGGTGGGGATGCTTGTGCAAGTCATTCATTGAGAGAGTGCTCTCAGGAGAAGCCTGAGAGTGCAAGGGGGAGAATCAGGGTTTCAGGAGAACTCCAGCCTCAGTCTGGTGTCACTGAGAGCTCTGGGCGATTAACGGCAGGACCAACCCTGTCCCACTCACAGGCAAGGGGGCTGAAGGATTTTACCCCCTATCAATTGATAGTTGGCCCAGGTTGCCCTCTGGGGCCAGAATACCCTCCCAGGCATCTCCCAGGAGGCGGTGCCCTCAGGCCAAGGCTCTGCTCTGGGGCAGGGGCAGGTGTGCCGCGGCTGAGGCCTGGGAGCACCGTGAGGTGCAGGTGAGTTGGGCAGGGCACGGGAGCATCCGCAACAGAGCGTCTGGGGAGGCTCCTCCAAAGTCATTTCTGAGCCAAGACTCGGAAGAGGGGTCGGAGTTGGCCAGCAAGAGACTCCAGGCTGCAGAGACCGCAGGAGCATGAAGGGAAACAGAAGATCTCCAGGGCGGGAGAGTTGTGAGGGGAGAAAAAGTGGATTGTGGTTACTTGAGGGAGAGCCTACATCATTTTGGATTTTATCCTATTTTATCCTAAGGACCACAGGAAACTACCAAAGGGTTTTAAGAAGTGAAGGGATGGGGCACCTGGGTGGCTCAGTCGGTTGAGCATCCAACTTGGGATTTCGTCTCAGGTCATGATCTCAGGATTGGGAGAAGGAGCCCTGCCTTGAGCTCTGGGCTGGGTGTGGAACCTGTTTAAGATTCTCTCTCTCCCTCTGTCCCGCCCCCACCCTTGCATGTTCTCTCAAAAAACAAGAGACACAATCCTCCCATTTTTTAAGATTTTATTTATTCATGAGAGACACACACACACAGAGAGGCAGAGACACAGGCAGAGGGAGAAACAGGCTCCATGCAGGGAGCCCGACGTGGGACTTGATCCCAGGACTCCAGGATCATGACCTGAGCCGAAGGCGGCGCTAAACCACTGAGCCACCAGGTGCCCCTCCCCCGTATTTTATTATCATTTCAGATTGGCAGACAACATGGTGTGAGAGCAAAGGGAAGATGCTGGGGGCCGTGCAAGAGGCTGGTTTGTGGTTGTCTGGGCTGTGATGGTGGCTTGGGGGGATGGAAAGGAAAAGAGGGCTCAGGATGATTTCAGAGGTAGAATCAACAGGACTTGGTAGTGAATGGCCTGTGGTGAGGGAAGTTCTATATCTTGATGGGAGATAGAGGTAGAAATTTTTGTTTATAAAATTTTTCCTCTTTTTATCTCTTATATGCAAAACACAGGCCTCTGTTTTGTTTCTGTCTGTTAGCTGGTAAGGCATCCTGAAAAAAACGGACAATGGAAGTAAGGCCACAAAGCAGCCAAGCTCTGGAGATTAAAAGCCACATTTGCTTAATACTGCTGCAGCACACACGCACACGCGCACACACACACACTCAGCAGCTTACTTCACGCATGTGGCCTCCCAGCTTCCTGGGCGCGGAGCTGAGCCAGGCTTAGCTGGGTTTTCCTCTCCAGGGTCTCACAAGGCTGTCACCACAGCGTCAGGCAGGGCTGGGGTCTCACAGCAGACTTGGGGGGTTTCTTCCAAGTTCACACGGTTGTCGAAAGTCTTCATGTCTTTTGGTGGCTTGCTACTCCAGGGCCAGCAGGAGAATCTCTTCTAGACCCTTTGAAAGTGCTCACCTGACTACGTAACCCCAGCCCCCCCCCCAGAGGACTGTTTGATTAACTTAAACTCAGCTGATTAGGTATTTTTACTCCACATGAAAGATCCCTTTACCGTGGCCCTATGATGAGACCTAATCACAGGAATGAGATTCCATGGGAAGGCATTATATGGGGGTACGGGTCACTGAGGGTTATCTTAGAATTCCAGCTACCACATGCGGAAAATCAAAAGAGATCAATTATAGAAGAACGTTTCATGCGAGCTTAGGGATTTGTAGGAATTTTTTTTTTTAAGATTTTATTTATTTATTCGAGAGAGAGAGAGACAGAGGCAGAGACACAGACACAGGCAGAGGGAAAAGCAGGCCCCATGCAGGGAGCCCGATGCAGGACTCGATCCCGGGACTCCAGGATCACGCCCTGGGCTGAAGAAAGGCGCTAAATCGCTGAGCCACCCAGGGATCCCAATTTGTAGGAATTAAAAAAAAAAAAAAAACCTTTATCATTAAATTTCTACTTTAAGATCTCTACCCATATTTGGTGAAATCAGCCAAGGGTAAGAAGCAGGGGTACACACAGGAGATTCGGGTAGGTAGGTAATCAAGCTGACTTGACTATCTTGTGTCCCTGGAAATCTAAGGGTTTTTGTTTTGTTTTAAAGATTTTTATTTATTTATCCATGAGAGACACAGAGACATAGGAAGAGGGAGAAGCAGGGTCCCTGTGGGGAGCCCGGTGTGGGACTCGATCCCAGGGCCCCGGGATCACGACCGGAGTCAAAGGCAGATGTCAACGGCTGAGCCACCTGGCTGCCCCTGGAGGTCTAGGTCAACTGGTAAGTCATCATCCCTACAGCTTCTGACTCTCGTCTTTTCTCAGATACCAGGAAACCGAGAAGATATAAATAGGTTTGACCTACTTTTGCATGAATCGTATACCCAGATCTGAAGCAGCACATCTTGGGGCCCACGTGCTTTAGATATTTGATATTCTTGCAAATTTGTTTTGAGATCGTCATTGAAGCTCTTCCCACATTAAATTATTATTATTTTTAAAATTTTTTTATTTATTTATGATAGTCATACAGAGAGAAAGAGAGAGAGCCAGAGACACAGGGAGAAGCAGGCTCCATGCACCAGGAGCCCGACGTGGGATTCGATCCCGGGTCTCCAGGATCACGCCCTGGGCCAAAGGCAGGCGCCAAACCGCTGCGCCACCCAGGGATCCCCCCACATTAAATTAGAACCTAGACTGTGTCTTCCTCTTTCCCTCTTTGTCAACCCCCTTGGACTCTTCTCTTGAAGATTTAGTGAGTTTAAGTCTATCCTATGGGTGCCACTGGAGACATCTGGAGCAAAACCTGTGTCCAGAAGGCACTGTTGGTCTCCACTACAGGAAACACAGAGCCCCTAGAAGGTTGTGGAGTGCTTAGAAACCAGGGGCAGAAACATTCAATATACATCAATCTGCTGTGAATCAAGGAGCGTAAAATGAATGAACAAAGAGAAGAACAAAACATGCAGGCAATTCCTGATTTGAATTGATCCCAGGAAGACCCCTGGGTGTGGAAAACCCCTCGTAATTTGAGGTCATCTAGGCCAAGAGGAAATGCAAGTGAGAAAGATAGAAAATCAGAGTTTGCTGGCGACCTAACTGCTGGACTCCATTCATGGGAAGAGAGAAGGTGGCCTGGGTAGGGGTAGGTGGGAGTTCAGATTTTGCAGAAATAACTTTTCTTTTCCTACACTCCAGTAGAATTGATTCCTAGCTAAGAAGCAGTAACCGGTCATTTGAAGGATGTGAAGCTGCTTGTCTAAGGCGCCCTGCGTTACCTCCTGCCTCGTCCTCAAGGACCCACCAGCTGCCCTTGTGCCTTGGTGCACAGGCCCACAAACCCACACTCCATTCAGGAACATTCGGTTCGCAGGGAAGTGCAGGAGCCGAGCCCCACGCTGACAATAGACAGGGGCTGCACTGCGGCCTCAGTTCCCATGGTGATGATGCCTCTCGGGCCTACTGCCCCTCGGCACAGCCTCCTTAGAGACTAGGAACAAGAAGAAACAAAGCCCAAACACCTCCCTGCATCCAGATGCAGGGGGCTCCCCCCCCCCCCCCCCCTGCAGCTCGCTAATTGCTCGCTCAGCACCAGGGGGCCCCTGCGGGACAGGCCACATCGGGAACCAGCAAAGATGTTTTTGCTCCAATTCATTTGCGGTTCCTTTTATTACTTTGTTAGTTATGGCCGGATGAACAATGTGGAATCTCCCTGCCTATTTCAGTCTGTACAGGAAACCGTGTGACCGTGCGTGTGTGCGTGTGTGCACCTGTGCAAGCCATGACCCTGGCTGCTGCTCAGTCAAAGGCCTCACTCTTCCCACACCGGTCCTCTCTCCTAACAAAAGCATTTCTTTAGAATTGTAACTTCAGGTTTTCTTTTGACCCGACTTTTTTTTTTTTTTTTTAAGATTTTATTTATTTATTCATGACAGACACACAGAGAGAGGCAGAGACACAGGCAGAGGGAGAAGCAGGCTCTCTAAAGGGAGCCTGAGGTGGGACTCGATCCTGGGACCCCGGGGTCACCACCTGAGCCGAAGGCAGATGTTCAACCACTGAGCCACCCAGGTGCCCCTGATTCAACTTATTTTGAGATCATTGTAGGTTCACATGTGGTTGTTAGAAATAATCCAGACATCTCATGTACCCTCCATCTATTTTGACCCAATGGTACCACCTTGCCTGACTACACCCCAACCAGGAGACTGACATGGACATAACTCCCGTAACTCGCCCTCTCATTTTGCCAGTTTACATGCATTCATTAGTGTGTATCCTGTGAAATTGTATCACGTGTGGAGATTCGTGCCACCATCACCATATTCAAGATAGAGAATAGTTTCAGCACCTCCAAGGTGGCTCACACTACCCTTTAATGGCCATGCTTACCTCACTCTTGTCTCCGCCCTCCTCCCCTCCCTACCTCACACCCTGGCAATCACTAATCTCTTCTCCATCTCTATAATTTTGTCTGTTCAAGAATGTTACATAAATGGAATCAAATAGTATATAACTTTTAAGATTGGCGTAATCCTTTTGAGGTCCGTGCATGTTGTTGCGTTTATCAGGAATTTATTTCTTGGGGCACCTGGGTGGCTCAGTCGGTTAAGCCTCTGCCTTCAGCTCAGGGAGCCCCACATTGGGCTCCTTGCTCAGGCGGGGCGGGGGGGGGGGGGGGGGGAGTCTGTTTCTCCCCATTCATGTTCTCTCTCAAATAAATAAAATATATTTTTTTAAAAAGTTCATTTCGGGGATCCCTGGGTGGCGCAGTGGTTTAGCGCCTGCCTTTGGCCCAGGGCGCGATCCTGGAGACCCGGGATCGAATCCCATGTCGGGCTCCCGGTGCATGGAGCCTGCTTCTCTCTCTGCCTGTGTCTCTGCCTCTCTCTCTCTCTCTCTGTGTGTGTGTGACTATCATAAATAAATAAAAAAATTAAAAAAAAAGTTCATTTCCTTTTAGTGCTGGGTAATATTTCATAGTATGGGTGCACTTTTGTTTAACCATTTAATGATTTAACCATTTACCTGTTGAAGGACATCTGGGTTCTTTCCAGTTTTTGGCTATCGCAATTCAAGCTATTAATAACCACATAGATGTTTTCATCTCTCTGGGATAAATGCCCAAGAGTGCAATTGCTGGGTTGTTGGGTAAACATATATTTAATTGTATTAAAAAAAAAAACCTGCTGAAAAAAAAAAACCTGCTGAGCTATTTTTCATAATGACTGTACCACTCTGGAATTTTACATTTCCACCAGGATTGTAGGAGAAATCTCGTTTCTCTGCATCCTCACCAACAATATGGTATTAAGGCTATTTTTTACTTGAGCCTTTCGACTGTATGTGTAGTGATCTATTATGATTTTAATTCAGATTTCTCTAATGGCTAATGATGTTGATCATTTCATGTGCTTATTTGCCATCTGTATTTCTTTGCCAGTGAATTATCTCTTCATGTCTCTTGCCCATTCTTAATTGGATTGGTTTATTTGTTTAAAAAAAATTTTTTTTTACTATTTTGAGGGTTATTTATATATCATAGACATGAGTCATTTGTTGCATGTATGGCTTGCAATTATTTTCTCTGTCTATAGTTTGTCTTTTCATCCTCTAGCAGTGTCTTTTGCAGAGCAAAAATTCTTACTTTTTTTTTTTAAGATTTTATTTATTTATTCGTGAGAGACACAGAGAGAGAGACAGGGTCAGAGACCCAGGCAGAGGAGATCCCAGGTCTCCAGGATCATGCCCTGGGCCAAAGGCGGTGCTTTACCGCTGAGCCACCCGGGCTGCCCCAAGTTCTTACTTTTGATGAAATTCCGTTTATCAGTTTTTCCTTTTATGGATTATGCTTTTGGTGCCAAGCCTAAAATCTCTTTCTTTAGCCTTCCATCCCAAAGATTTTATCCTATGCATTTTTCTAAAAATTTTATAGTTTTTTTTTTAAATTTTTATTTATTTATGATAGTCACAGAGAGAGAGAGAGAGAGAGGCAGAGACACAGGCAGAGGGAGAAGCAGGCTCCATGCACCGGGAGCCCGACATGGGATTCGATCCTGAGTCTCCATGATCACACCCTGGGCCAAAGGCAGGCGCCAAACCACTGTACCACCCAGGGATCCCATTTTATAGTTTTATATTTAAGTCTCTGACTCATTTTGAATTAATTTTTATAGAGAGTGTGAAGCTTAGGTTGAGGTTCGTTTTGGAAAGAAGAGGGCCGAGGAATATACAATTGCTTCAGCACTGTTTGTGGATAGGCTATCCTATAGCCATTGCATTACTTGTGTGTCTTTGCAAAAAATTAGTTGGGCAGATAAATTATTTTTCAGGTATAAAAAAGTTGCATGCTCCACTTACTGGGTGAGCTAGGTGCCCTCATATTTCAATTTAAACAATAGCTTCTGGGATGCCTGGGTGGCTCAATGGTTGAGCATCTGCCTTTGGCTCAGGTCGTGATCCCAGGGTCCGGGATCGAGTCCCACACCTGGCTCCCCACAGGGAGTCTGCTTCTTCCTCTGCCTATGTCTCTGCCTCTCCTCTGTGTCTCTCATGAATAAATAAGTAAAATATTTAAAAAAATAAACAATAGCTCCTGACCTCTAAAGAGGTAGCTTTTGGGGAATAATGTCTCTTGTGGTGAAGAAATCTTTGATGTTCAATGATTCCTTCAATTTCATTTTAGTTTTTGTTTTCTTCTATTAAATTAAAATTAAATACTGACAAATTATAGTGCTATGAAATCAATTGGCATCCTATTACTGCTCATTCACACTAATATTGATTAACACAAATTTAAAACTTTCAACCAGTCTCATTTCCAGCTTATCCAAGTGGGTTTAATTTGAAGAAAGTTTAACAAGGGGGCTTTTTACAAGGTAGGGATGGTGTTTAGAGAAACCAAAAAGGGGAAGTGCAGTATTCCAGAACTAGCCTTAGAAGAGACCTGTCCCCATTTAGCCTCCAAGGTAGAAGAAGAAGAGAAGACTACTAGAGTGCAGAGGATGGCTGGAGAAGAGGCTGTTCCCTTGGCAGACAGATGCGAGTCCCAGGGAGGAAACTGAGGGATGAACCTCACTTCTCCAGGCTTTTGTATCCTGCTGTGACTTTCATTGGCTAACCCCACCTGAAAAACCCACCTGAAAACCCGATGATTCAAGCAGTCTGTAGGCTGGCTCCCTAAAGAATAGAGTGGGAAAGGATGGGGAGTGAGGATGAAAGGAAGATACCCAGATACTAGTAATAAACATAGCATTAACAAATATCTTTTATCCCATTCTTTTAAAGACTATTGATTGAGAATTCCATCACCACAGCTATGTACTCATCCATCCACCCATCCATGCATCCATCAATCTGTCTAACCCTCCTACCTTTCTAGTTACACATACACATAAAAAGTTATCTAGAATGTTATACCCTAATGTTATTGGTGATACTTTTTGAATGGCAGGATTTGGGGTATTTTTTTAAATTGAGATATAATTTATGTACTATAGAATTTACCCTTTGAAAATGAAATAGTCAATGGATTTTAGTATATTCATAAAGTCTCTACAACCATCACCATTAAATATTTCCAGAAAATTTTCATCATCCCTCATGAAACCCATAACCATTAGCAGTCATTCCTCATTCCTCCTTGCCCCTGACCCCTAGTGAACACTAATCTACTTTCTGTTTCTTTGGATTTCCTATTCTGGACATTTCATACAAATGAAACATATAATATGTGGCCTTTTATGGCTAGCTTCCCTCATAGCATGATGTTTTCAAACATCCATATTGTAACATGTATCAGTACTTCACCCTCTCTTTTTTTTTAAAGTAAGCTCTATGCCCAATGTGGGGATTGAACTGATGTCCTTTCTACTGATTGAGCCAGCCAGATGTCCCAATACTTCGTTCCTTTTTGTCACTGCATAATATTCCATTTGTAGAGATATACCACATTGTGTTTATCCGTTCATCAGTTAATGGACATTTGAATTGCTTTCACTTTTAGGCTATTCTGAATAATGCCATATGGACATTTCTGTATGATTTTTTGTGTGGACCCATGTTTTCATTTCTGGGGCATATACCTAGGAGTGGAATTAACTCTATGCTTAACTTTTTGAAGAATGGCCCAACTGTTTTCCATAGTGGTTGTACCATTTCACATTCCATTTCACATTCCTCAACCAGCAATGTTGAGGGCTGCAGTTTCTCCATATCCTCATCAACACTTGTTACTGTCTTTTTCATTATAACCATCTTGGTGTGTATGAAACAGCAGCTTATTAGAGCTTTGATATACATTTTTTGATGGCATCTTCATGCGCTTATTGTCTGTATATCTTTTTTGGAAAAATATCTGTTCAAATCCTTTGTCCAATATTTGGTAATAGTTTTACTGAGATATAATTTCACACATCATATAATTCACCCACTTAAAGTTTACAGTTCAATGGCTCTCAGCATACTCATAGAGTTGTGCCACTAATTGTAAAGATGTATTTATTTTGAGAGAGAGAGAGAGAGCATGAGCATGAGGGACAGGGGTGGGTAGGAAGACCCAGGCAGACTCTGTGCTGAACCCAGAACCAGCATGGGGCTTGATCTCAGGACCCTGAGATCATGACCTGAATTCAAGCCAAGAATCTGACACTTAACTGACTGTGCCATGCAGGTGCCCCTAATTCCATGATATTTTAATCACCTCAAGAAAGAAACCCTATACCCATTAGCTGCCAACCTCCAGTCTTCCCATTAATCCCAACCCTCAACAATCACTAATGTACTTTATTTCTCTATAGATTTGCCTATTCTAGGCATTTCATAGACAATGTGGCCTTTCATATAATCATTGAATATACTGCTTCTTTCACTTAACGTAATGTTTTTGAGGTTCATCCATGTGATAGTGTGTATGAGTCCTTGGAGTAGAATTTCTGGGTTAGATGGTAACTCTGTTTAATTTTTTGAGCAACCACCAGATTGTTTTCCAAAGTGGCTGTACCATTTTTCATCCCCAATAACAGTGCTTAGAGATTCCAGATTCCAGATTCCACATCCTCACCAGCACTTTTTATTGTCTTTTTAATTTTAGCCATCCTGGTAGAGGTAAAAGGGTATCTCCTTGGTGTTTTGATGTTGACTTTGATTTTCGAGGGAGAGCAGGGGTAGTGAAGAAAAGAGGTACAGCAAAAGTAACCCTAAGACCCTAAGAATATTGGAAGCACCATGCTCCCAACGATGGCAGTGCCTTTGACATCCTGGCCTTTTTTGGTTCCTGCTCATTTTCCAAGCTTGCTTCTCCAGTTCCTCCATTGATTCTGTGAAGCACAAAAGTTTTTAATTTGTTGAAGTCCAATTTATGATTTTTTTCTTGGCTGCTTGGGTGTTAGATGTCATGTCTAAAAAAACTTTCACTGTCCTCTCCTTCTGGGACTCCTGGTATGTGTATGTTGGTAGGCTTGAGGGTCCTACAGCATTCTGAGACTTTGTTCACTTTGCTCAATTCTTTTTTAATTCTTCAGACTGATAATCTCCGTTGACCTGTCTTTAATTCTCTGATTCTTTCTTCCATCAGTTCACACCTCCTGTTGAATCCCTCTGGTAAATTTTTCATTTCAGTTACTGTATTTTTTAATTCCAGAACTGTGATGTTTTTTGAAGATTTTATTTATTTATTCATGAGAGACAGAGAGAGAGAGAGAGAGAGAAGCAGAGACACAGGCAGAGGGAGAAGCAGGCCCCGTGCAGGGAGCCCGATGCAGGACTTGATCCCGGGACTCCAGGATCACGCTCTGGGTGGAAGGCAGGTGCTAAACCTCTGAGTCATCCAGGGATCCCAAGAACTGTGATTAAAAAAAACAAACAAACTATTTCTTTATTAATATTTTATATTTGGTAAGCCGTCATCCTCTACTTTCCTTTAGTTGTTTTTTTCATTATTTCCTTTAGTTCTGTGAACATTTTTATTTTTATTTATTTATTTTTAAAGATTTTATTATTTATTAATTTATTCATGAGAGACACACAGAGACAGAGGCAGAGACAAAGGCAGAGGGAGAAGCAGGCTCCTTGCAGGGAGCCTGACATGGGACTCGATCCTGGGACTCCAGGATCACGCCCTAGGCCTAAGGCAGGCGCTAAACCACTGAGCCACCCAGGGATCCCCTGAACATTTTTATTTTTATTTTTATTTTTATTTTTTTTATTTTTATTTTTTTTAAAGGAGCAGCATTAGCATTGATTAGTGCTCTAATTGGCACTTTATTTATTATTATTATTATTATTATTATTATTATTATTATTTTTATTATAGTCACACAGAGAGAGGCAGAGGGAGAAGCAGGCTCCATGCACTAGGAACCCGATGTGGGATTCGATCCCAGGTCTCCAGGATCGTGCCCTGGGCCAAAGGCAGGCACTAAACCGCTTCGCCACCCAGGGATCCCCCCCTGAACATTTTTAAATAGCTTTCTTTCTTTCTTTCTTTCTTTCTTTCTTTCTTTCTTTCTTTCTTTCTTTCTTTCTTTTCTTTCTTTCTTCTTCTTCTTTCTTCATCAGAGACACACACAGAGAGAGAGGTAGAGACATAGGCAGCTAGAGAAGTAGGCTCCCTGCAGGGAGCCTGATGCACAACTTGATCCCAGGACCCTGGGATCATGACCTGAGCTGCAGGCAAACACTCAACCACTGAGCCACCCAGATGTCCCTAAATAGCTTATTTTAAAAGTCTTTGTTAAGTCCAATGTCTAGCCTTCCTTGGGGACACTTTTTTTTAATTTTTTAAAAATTTTTAAAGATTTATTTATTTATTTATCATAGACAGATAGAGAGAGAGAGAGAGAGAGGCAGAGACACAGGCAGAGGGAGAAGCAGACTCCATGCCGGGAGCCCGATGTGGGACTCGATCCCGAGACTCCAGGACCGGGCACCGCGCCCTGGGCCAAAGGCAGGCGCCAAACCGCTGAGTCACCCAGGGATCCCCCCCTTGTTCATTTCTTGGGGACACTTTATTTTTTTAAAGATTTATTTATTTATTCATGAGAGACACAGAGAGAGAGAGAGAGAGAGAGAGAGGCAGAGACACAGGCAGAGGGAGAAGCAGGCTCCATGCAGGGAGCCCAACACGGGACTCGATCCCAGGTCTCCAGGATCACATCCTGGGCTGACGGCGGCACTAAACCGCTGAGCCACCCGGGCTGCCCTTGGGGACACTTTATATTGATTTTCTCCCCCCTGAATATGACCATAGTTTCTTAGTTCTTTGCATATCTTATAATTTTTGGTTAATAACTAGCATAAAATACAGTGTGGCAATCCTAATATCCAACTCCACCCCATCCCAAGCTTTGTCATTGCTGTTTGCTTTTGTATGTTTGCTTAGTGGCTTTTCTGATGAATTCCTTAAAGTCCTGTATGACTGCTGGGGTCTGGTTAGCTTACTGGTAAGGTAATGATTGGACAGATTCCTCCTAAATGCCTGGAAACAATGACTTTCCCAGTCATGGTGTTTGTTTGTTTATGTATATAAGTAATCTCTACACTCAGTGTGGAACTCAACCTCTTGAGCCCAAGATCAAGAGTTGCATGCTCTACTGACTGAGCCAGCCAGGTGCCCCCCCACCCAGTCTTTGTTGAGGAGCTCTGCCTGCCACATACCATACCATCAATACTTAGCTAGGTAGTTGACAACTATGCCTTAACCTTGACTTCCTGTTTACAGAACCTCAACTTCAGCCAGCGAGGAGAGTGTAGGGCCTTCTCAGGTCTTACCTGGGCAGGCGCACAGCCCTGGCGATGCATATACAGTTATACACATGTGTATGGTCGTGAAGAGTTTCCAGTATGTGTCTGAGTTTTTCAAAGCCTCTATAGGCCCCTCAGGCCTTACCTTTCCGTTTTAGGCTTTTTCTTTTAGCTATTGTTCGCCTCTGCTGTTTTTTTGTTTTGTTTTGTTTTTACCACCTCCAGGTAGCCACAAAGTGAAATACAAATAACTACCTCTACATATTTTCACCCACACCCCCAGAAAAAGACTTTTTGCTTTGAGTCAGGTCAAACAAAGGCAAACTTGCAGTGAGGTCTTCAAAAGAACCACAGGATAGATCAAATAATTTCAGTTCTCTGGGCTTGGGGCTTTGAAGGAGCTTCCACCCAATTCTGCTTTCTCTGGTGGCTGCTGGGTGTAGGACGTGGGTTTTTTCTTTCCTTTTTTTTTTAAGACAGAGAATGTGAGCACACAATTGTGCGCATGCGCACAAGGGAAGGGGACTGATGGGAAGAGGAGGGGGGAGGGACAGAGGAAGGGCAAGAATCTTAAGCAGGCTCCACGCCCAAGAGTTGGGGGCTTGATGTCTCTGCCTGAGGTCAAGACCTGAGCCAAAATCTGGAGAGTGGCAGGGATGCTAAACTGGCTGAGCCCCTGAGGAGCTCTGAGATGTGGCTTTTTAATAATACCGTGAAATTAGAGGAAGGGGGTTCCAGATAAAATAAAGCACTATGAAGCTACTCTTCTTGAGGTTTAGCTGTTTTTAGTAAATGGAAGCTCCCTAGATTACCAAAAGCTTTTGTTTAATTTCCAGAGTTCTGAAAATGTTGCTTCTGGCCATTTTTTAATTAAAATTTTTATTTAATTTTTTAAAAAATTTTTATTTATTTATGATAGTCACATAGAGAGAGAGAGAGGCCGAGACATAGGCAGAGGGAGAAGCAGGCTCCATGCACCGGGAGCCCAACGTGGGATTCGATCCCGGGTCTCCAGGATCACGCCCTGGGCCAAAGGCAGGCGCCAAACCGCTGCGCCACCCAGGGATCCCTAAAATTTTTATTTAAATTCAATTCAAGTAATCTATACTGCATTATTAGTTTCAGAGGTAGAATTTAGTGATTCATCAGTTGTATATAACACCCAGTGCTCATTACATCGAGTTCCCTCCTAAATGCCCATCACCCAGTTACCCCATCCCCCACTCCTTTCTCCTCCAGCAATCCTCAGTTTGTTTCCAGAGTAAAATTTCTGGCCATTTTATTATTATTATTTTTTTTAATTTTTTTAAATTTATTTATGATAGTCACACAGAGAGAGAGAGAGAGAGAGAGAGGAAGAGACACAGGCAGAGGGAGAAGCAGGCTCCATGTACCGGGAGCCCGACGTGGGATTCGATCCTGGGTCTCCAGGATCGCGCCCTGGACCAAAGGCAGGCGCCAAACCGCTGCGCCACCCAGGGATCCCTCTGGCCATTTTAAAAACCAGTTTTCTCATTTCCTCTATGAGAAAAAGAGGTCATTCTGTCATTTTCCTTGACATTCCAAATTAATTTTAAGTGAAAATGGGCTTAAATTTCCCAGGTGCTTCCTGTGATTATACCTAAATATTTGTGTATATATATTTGTATGTTTGCATTTCTTTATTAACAGTTAACACACATTTGTTTTGGAAACATGAAGGAATAACCTTGGCTGTCCTTATTATGTAATAGAGCCTGTGGGCTGAATCTGTGAATCACAGCACCAAGGGGAGGTGGAGAGAGAGGAGTCCAGAAACATAAGTGGGAATCAGATCATTAAGGGCCCTATCTGCCCTATACTAAGGAGCCTCCACTTTATCCTGACCACGGAGTTACTGGAGGAATTCTCATAATAGGACTGTCGTGCTAAAAGTTGCATTCTAAAAAGATCCTTTGGACAACAATCTGAAAAACTGTGACCACTGGGCTGGAACAGATTCAAGAGGCAGGAGAGGGTTGTGTCAGTTGGAGGCAGAGAGGAGAAAAGAGAGGTGGTAAGGCTCGGATCCAGGTTTTTGGTGTGGATGTCTTCATGATTGTAAGTCTCCTTGGCTGTTTTGCATTGGACATAGAGGAACTGAAGTTTGGACAAATTGATCTTGAGCTGCCAGTAGGGGAGTCAGGTGCAGTTTTCTAGTCATTGAATGCTGAGTCCTGGGCCTGGTGCTCAGGAGAAAGGCCTCCAGATAGACCGGGAAGTCCTGTGGGAATAGAAACTGTTGGGGAGAGTGTGCAGAAGAGGCCCAGGTCCGTCAGGCTGCAGAACACCAACTTTCAGGGCAAAGGGTTCAGAATTTAATAGCACAGGCTTTGCAGCCAGACCGCCTCTTGTTGGCATGGTGACCTCAGGCCATTTACTTTACCTTAATTTCCACATCTGTAAATGCGCATAAGAATAGCAGTTAGGAGAGTGCTTACTTTATTTTTTTAAAGCATTAATTAATTAATTAATTCATTCATAAGAGACACAGAGAGAGGCAGAGACTCAGGCAGAGGGAGAAGGAGGCCCCATGCAGGGAGCCCGACGCGAGACTCGATCCCAGGATCCGGGATCATGACCTGGGCCAAAGGCAGAAGCCACCCAGGTGCCCCAGCGCTTATTACTTTAGTTTCATTAAGTGATCTGTGAGTAAAGAACTGCCTGAGAAAGTAAAGAAGGAACTATGAAAAGGAGGAGGAAAATTTCCGATCTACGACGTTCCGCCTTTAGGGCCGTGAGACACGGTCCGTGAAGCCTCCACGGCGAAGCAAGCAGTGGCCTCAGCAAGAGCAATCTCTGTGGCACGAAGTGAACCAGACTAAAAGGCTGAAGAGGGAGTAGGTCGACGACCCACCCTCCCGCCGCGACCACCGTGTCTCTTCCTTAGGGACAGTCTGGGGTCGCTTGCCCTGGGCTTAACCAAGTCCACGGCCGATGGGACAATGGGTCGCAGCGGCGACCTTGAGCTGCTCCACCCCGGAGCCTCCCGCGCCACAGGGGCTCCCGCATTCCCGCTAACCCGACGGCTCGGGCCGGGAGCCCAGCCGCAGGCCCCGCTCCGCGTCTTCCCGGGCGCTCCAGGGAGCGTCATTTCCGCCGCGGCCGGAAGGCGGGGCGCGGCCTCTGCCACGGGCCTCGGGTCACGACCCCGGAAGCACATCCCCCTCGCGGTCCCGAGCGGAGATGGCGGCGGTGACGGCGGTGACGGCGGTGTCGGCGGCGGCCCGGGGGCGGCTGTTCTCCGCAGCGCGGCGGCGGCCCTGGGCCTTCGCGGAGAGGCGCGCGGTCGGAGGCGCCGCCGGGAGGGCGAGCCGCCCTCCGCGTGTGTGGGTGCCGCCCGCGCGCGGCCTGCCGGTGAGGGGCCCGGTCGGGCGGGAGTCGGCCCTGAAGGCCGTGGTGGCACGGAGCCGCCTTTCAGAGCCGGAGCGGGGTTCTGAGCCCGAGGCTGAGCTCCCGCCGCCGCGGGGCCTCCGCTCACTCCCCCAGGGCCGCGGGCGGCCGCCTCGCTTCCCCTCGTGCGTGTCCAGGGCGCCCCGCTTGCCCGGAACCGCGCCCGCGCCGCGCGTAGCGACCCCTCCTCCCCTCCTCCCCTCCCTGCAGCGGCCCCGAAGCCCCGCAGCCCCGCAGCGCCTCCTTGGCTTCCTCTCCGAATAGGAAAGGTTTCTGGGGGAGGCGCTGAAATAAAAAGCGGTTTCTTCCGCGTGAGGGTCCTTTCTGGTTTTCCCCTAAGGGTTGGGCAGGAGGGGCGCCAGGTGCGGGCTGCAGGAGTGCGGAGCGAGGCCCCGAGGCGGCGGGGGTGGAGGAGAGACGAGGGCCCCCGGGGCGGACTTGGCGCTCTGAGCGGCGCGCGGGGTCGGGCCAGTGACGGCCTCGCCTCCTCCCCCCCGACCAGTCGCTGTGTTTAGGAGGGAGTCGCTGGAGAAGTACACAGGCTGCTCCCCAGGTGGTTCTGAATGTTCCTGAGACGCGAGTAACGCGTCTGGACAATGGACTCCGAGTGGCCTCCGAGGACTCTGGGCTCTCGACGTGCACGGTACGTGATGACGGCGACCCCTTCTCTGGGGACAGCAGGTCGATTCCTTTTGTAAGATTTTATTTATTGCTTCATGAGAGACGCAGAGAGAGAGAGGCAGAGATACAGGCAGAGGGGAAAGAGGGCTCCTGCAGGGAGCCCGACGCAGGACTCGATCCCGGGTCTCCAGGATCAGGCCCTGGGCTGAAGGCAGGTGCTCAACCACTGAGCCAGCCAGGCGTCCCAAGAAACACATTATTTTATTATTATTATTTTTTTAAGATTTTATTTATTCATGAAAGAGACAGAGAGAGGCAGAGACAAAGGCAGAGGGAGAAGGAGGCTCCTGCAGGGAGCCCGACGCGGGACTCGATCCCGGACCCCGGGATCACGCCCTGGGCTGAAAACGGCAGGGTCCACCCGGGCTGCCCAAGAAGCAGGTTCTTTAGGCTGCTCTGTGCCAGCTGTTCTTACATAGATTGTCCTGTTTGATCTTCAGTCCTTTGTAGTAGGCATAATCACACCCAATTGAGGGGCAAGTTGAGCAAAGTTAAATGTTTTTTTCCAAGGTCACAGAGCTAAGACATGACAGAGCCAGGATTTGAACCTAGATTTCCTGACAGTCTCTGATGTTCTTTATAACTGTAGTTGTCCGTTGGCTGTACTAACAAGTTGGGCTACAAATCTGGGTCCTCAGTAAAATTGGCAAGTGGATAACTTTAGCTTCCAGGAAAAGCCCAAAGACCAACATTTTTAAATCTCATCGTCCACTGGAATGTGTTGTCAATCCACTGAAGTAAAAAAATCTTTAGTGTTAGGACTGGAAAGCATTTGCCAATAAAAGGAAGGAGCCTGCCCTCTCTCTCCACTTCCATTCCCCCCCCCCCCATAAAGAAAATGATGTTTTATTTAATTTTTCCTTGACTGCATTAAGGTTGGGCTCTGGATTGACGCCGGAAGTCGATATGAAAATGAGAAGAATAATGGCACTGCTCACTTTTTGGAGCATATGGCTTTCAAGGCAAGTTGTAAGATTTTATGAATTTTCTTTAAGAGGCATCAAGCACAAAATCTCATTCTGAGGCAAAGAGAACTACTTCAGTAGCCTGGTTTGTGTACATATGTATTTTTTTTTAGATTTATTTGAGAGGGAGAATGCATGTGTGCGCCTGGGGTCAGGAGGGGCAAAGGGAGAGAATCTCCAGCAGACTCCTGGCTGAGCGCAGAGCCCCACACAGGGCTTGATCTCATGACCCTGAAATCGTGACCTGAACTGAAATGAAGTCGGATGCTCAATGGACTGAGCCACCCAAGCACCCCTAATAGTATAGTATGTTTTATGTATTTAATCTTTTTTTTTTCCAGGATAATTACCTGAAATAATTACTGAAATTTGCTTTGTAGAGTTGAAACAAGGATTTTCTCTTGGCATGTAAGGGTTATCTGAAAGTATACCATTGTTTTTGAGACCCGATGCATTTTAGGAATCAGAGTCGGTCCTTGCATGAAACTGATGATGCTTATGTCCTCAAATTCGTTGTCTGAAGTGCTTAGAATAGGTGAGAAAGAAAGGAAGGTATCATAATTTTCGTCTTCTTCTTTGTTTCAGGGCACTAAAAAGAGATCCCAATTAGATCTGGAACTTGAGATTGAAAACATGGGTGCTCATCTCAATGCCTATACTTCCAGAGAGCAGACTGTGTATTATGCCAAAGCATTCTCTAAGGATTTGCCAAGAGGTATTGTCACTATGTATACTGCAGTTAGGTAATTTCCACAGGTTCAAAAATACTCTAGTACTGTTTTTACTATGTCTGTTGTGAAAGAGTAACCCTTAGAAATGTGAAAAAAAAAAATCAAATTCTGGGTGAGGGGGCACCTATTTTTTATTTTTATTCTCTAAGTATGACAAATGATATCAAATAGTTGTAAGTTGCAAGACTCGTACAAACCAGGCTCTAGCACTTGTTTCAAAAATACTTTTTCCAGATCCTTATGTGTGTAGTGAAACAGTTTTAATGCTTTTGCAGTTTGTTGATGATTTCCTTTGCAGTGCAGAAGTTTTTTAGTGTGATGTAGTCTCACTTGTTTTTTATTTTGTTGTCAGTTTCAAAAATAAAAAATAAAAATAAAAAAAATCGCTAAGACCTCTGTCAAGGTACTTTACTGCCTATGTTTTCTTCTAGCAGTTGTATAGTTTCAGATCTTAATGTTCAAGCCTTTAACCCATTTTTAGTTAGTTTTTGTGTAGTGTGTTAGATAATGATAGTTTCATTCTTTTGGATGTGGCTCTCCAGTTTCCCAACAGCATTTATTGAAGAAACTGTCCTTTTCCTGTGCATATTCTTGATTCCATTGTTGTAAATTAATTGACCATACATGTGTGGGTGTATTTCTGGGTTCTCTGTTCTATTCTTCTGTGTATCTATTTCTATGCCAATATATACTGTTTTGATTACTGTAGCTCTGTAATAGAGTTTGAAGGGAAGGGAGTATGATGTCTCCAGCTTTGTTCTTTCTCAAGATTGCTTTGGCTCTTTGGGACGTTTTGTGGTTTGATACAAATTTTAAGATTCTTTGTTTTAATCCTGTGAAAAGTGCCACTGGAATTTTGGTAGAGATTGCATTGAATCTGTAGATTGCTTGGGTTAGTGATGGGCATTTGAATATTCTCCCAACCCAAGATTGCTTGGGTTAGTGATGGGCATTTGAATATTCTCCCAATCCCAATGGAAGAGCTTTCCATTTACTTGTGTCATCTTCAGTTTCTTTCCTTAATGTCTTGTAATATTCAGAGTTTAGGTCTCTTACCTCCTTCATAAGTTTAATCCTGGATATTTCTTTTGGATGCAGTTGTAAATGAGATTGTTTTCTTAGTTTTTCTTTCTGCTAGTTTGTTATTATTGTATAGAAATGCAACAGGTTTTTATATTTTGATTTTGCATCCTGCAACTTTACTGGATTTATTCATTCTAAAGTTTTTTTTTTTTTTTTTTGATGGAATCTTTAGGGTTTTCAATGTATGTTATGACAGCTTTGCTTGTTTCTAATTTGGATACCTTCTATTTCATTTTCTTGCCTAATTGCTCTGGTTATTAGGAGCATTTTTTTTTTTTTAATTTCCCTGTTCTATACAAAAACAAACTACCACCTGCAAGTAAATAAAATAAAAATTTTATAACATGGTAGTTTAACTTGCATTATAACCAATTAAAATGACAATAGTGGGGAGCATGTTTTGGTTTGACTTGTAAAAAATTGGTAAGATTCTTAATGATTTCCTCAGAAATGTTTTACTCTAGGACTAGTTAGGGATTAACAACAGAGGGTAGACCAGGCTGCTCTAAAGGGTTGTTTATTCTAGCTCATCCCTCTCTTTTTACACAGGAAACAGCAGGGAAAGCAAAAAAAGAGGGCTAGAGAGAGGACAAGACAAGGGAGAAACCACTTTTTTCCTCCTGGCTTCCGGTTGGGAAGGACAGAGCCCCTGCCAGTGCAGTGGAAAAGCCAGGAACCTTCTTGATCGGAAGTGCTCTCTGAAGTAGCTCTTTCAGGGAGTTTGCTTACGGTTTTTATCCCCTCTGTTGGGTGAAGCCTGGTGTATGAGGTCATAACAAGATATTCAGACTAAGGCTTTCCCAAATGTCCATGATCACCCATCCTTGTCGGTAAGAGATTTGGTTACACATCAGGATAGGTATATTTACAAATTAAATACATGTACTAAACACATAGAATATCAAACATATGTTAAAAAGATTCTGATTAAAACAAATTCCAGGGAATTTGAACTCCCACTTGAACAAATACCAGTCCAGACTACCAATTCTACATAAAATAGAGTCTTCACACAGGATTCCTTGTCCTCCCATGTCTTTGGGCTCTTGGGCACCCACATGGCCTCTGGTTCTCGTCTGGACAGATGGTTTTTATTTGATTTTTGCAGATAATTTTTTCCCTTCCTTTGGTCATGATTTCTGCCCCAACATACTTTGGTGTGGCAGTCTTTTTTCCTCATGGGCAAAATGAGGGCAGTCTAGAGGTAACTAATGATAGTTGGAATGTAACCTAATTGCTTCTGAGACAAGGCCCCTTAAAGTGAACTTAAAAGGAACAAAAGTTTGCAGTAAAGAAATTAAAAAAAAATTTTTTTAAGATTTTATTTAATTATTAATGAGAGACACAGAGAGGGAGAAAGTGAGAGAGGTCGAGACACAGGCAGAGGGAGAAGCAGGCTCCATGCAGGGAGCCCGATGTGGGACTCGATCTCGGGACTCCAGGATCACACCCTGGGCCGAAGGCGGCGCTAAACCGCTGAGCCACCCGGTCTGCCCTATGTTTTATATTTTTAATTTTAATAGTGTCCTTGTAGGTATATTGAATGTATAGAAAAATTTGTTTCTTTGTGGTTTAATTATTTAGTCAGAATCGAAGGATGATCAGTGTCGTGGTTTCTGATGCTAGTTTAATCTTAATATTGAAAATTAAGATTCTTGGTGTTTCTTGCTTTATTTTCAATTAGCTGTAGAAATTCTTGCTGATATAATACAAAACAGCACATTGGGAGAAGCAGAGATTGAACGTGAACGTGGAGTAATCCTTAGAGAGATGCAGGAAGTTGAAACCAATTTACAGGAAGTTGTTTTTGATTATCTTCATGCCACAGCTTATCAAAATACTGCACTTGGACGGACAATTTTGGGACCAACTGAAAATATCAAGTAGGTAAAATTCTCAGGATTTTTTTTTTTTTTTTTTGGAGAAAAATTTGAGTTTTGAAAATGAACATTCAGAAACATTCAAAAAGTGTGTTTCAAAATGTACTTTTTTCTTCCCTGATATTCCAGATGAAACTAGTTAGCTATATTTTAGCCCCACCTAACTCTCAGGTATCAGGGGCTCATGGTTACTACTGAAATAACAAGTGATGGTATTGGATTTTTTTTTTTTTTTGATATAAAAAAGTTGAACTTGTTCTGATACTTGTTACCTTTATCTCATTTCTGACTGCCATTTAACTTAGAGGCTTTAAGGGCCAATTTAATGTGAGGTGTGTATTATGTGAAGATCAGTGCCTTTTAGTTTTCTTTTATATTGCTATTCTTACTCCATTTACAGATCTATAAATCGTAAGGACTTGGTGGATTATATAACCACACATTATAAGGGGCCAAGAATAGTACTTGCTGCTGCTGGAGGTTAGTTGATTTAAATTTCTTTATGTTTTATTTTATTTCTTATTGTTTTAAAGATTTATTTATTTATTCATGAGAGGGGGCGGGGGCAGAGACACAGGCAGAGGGAGAAGCAGGCTCCTTGCAGGGAGCCAACATGGCACTCGATCCCGCAGCCTGGGATCATGACTTGAGCCAAAGGCAGGCACCCAACCGCTGAGCCACCCAGGCGTCCCTCTGTCTGTTTGAAACACATAGAGTGATGTGCTTATTACTTGGATCCTGTTGGGATATGTCTTGGGATTTTTTATTTACCAAGCAAATTATTTGATATGCTGTTTAAAGGAAATGTGGAGCACTGGAAATCAACTTTTCCTGTCTTCTCTTCAGTAGAAGTTTTTTAATAGAAAAATTTACGTAGGTGTACACACATAATGGAATTTACTTGCAAGGAAAGGGGCAAATGAACAAACTGGGAGTTAATGGCATTTGCAAGAAGGTGTGTTAGAGTTTGGGAATCTCTTGAGATTTTAAATTATTGAGAACCAACTTCATCCTTGGTCAGGCATGAAATGGGTATGTTGTTCATCCTTTGATTTGTTCATTCACTCAGTAGATGTAGTTACTGAGAAAGGGAAGTTTATAGGGAACCATGAGAGTGTTTAATGGGAACCCAAACATGCAGACGGCATTAGGACAAGGCTTCCTTGGGGATGGGTTTTGAAGCCAGTGGATGGAAGAAAATTCCTGTTAGATTCTGCTGGATTTCCTGGCAGTCTGAATTTAGGCAAACAGTATATTTTATTGGTTTCCAGTTTATTTACTCTTGGTCTTTTTAGGGCAAGACAAAGATAGACGGTGTTCTTTTGTGTAAATTTAATTTCTCTTTTTAGAAATGATAGTAAATTAAAAATCTAGTTGCCTTGGATAGATTTCTGTGCTAATTACTTGGGAATAATAGAGAAAATGAAAATGATGGTTAAGTATATCTCTAACATGTTATTCATTGGCCTCTGAAACTAAATCATGTGACCTTTGTAATAGTAGGCAGTTCCCTCTATCTCAAGAGAATTTAAGAGAATCTCAGGAGAATTCTAAAATGGCTGGTGCTGAGTGGGGGCGTGGGGGTGGAGCCCACAGTTGAAACTGCCTGAGAAACAGGAAGACAGAGGAAGCCTCAACCACTGTGCTCTTTGGAATGTCTCTGTTATTGTTGGTGGCATATGGACACAGCAGGTTTTATCATAGTTCATGGGTTCATTTTGACATTGCTAGAGTTGGGATATCTTATAGTTAATGGCCTGTCCTATGTGAATTATCGGCAATCTATCTTGGTACATAAATGATGAACCTTATAAACAACTGCGTCTTAAATTCAGTGAAAAAGACCAGAACTAGCTTTGTTAAAAAAAATTACTGGCTCCCTGCGTTATGGATAAGGAAACGCAGAGGTTTTGGAGCAGGAACTGAGCACCTGAAATGTCCAATCAGGAGGACTGTAGGTGAACTTAGTAATAAAACAGTGGAAGTTTGTGTCGTCAGGTGCTGAGAACTGTGTGCACGTCCATGATTTTTCACTCTCTGCTTGTCATTCTTGGGACACCAGGGTCTTCCTGGTGTTTCATCACCCTCTGGATTGATAGCCAGGGTGGCTCTCCTACACAGTGCTTCTGAAAACATGCAATCAATCATACATGGTCTTGTTTTGTACCAGATTTGTTTGGGAAATATGGGTGTAAGTTGTACTTTTACATTCTAAAGGAATGTTTCCTATGAAGAACCCTTGGAGGAATTTTTTTTTTTTTTTTAATTTTTATTTACTTATGATAGAGAGAGAGGCAGAGACACAGGCAGAGGGAGAAGCAGGCTCCATGCACTGGGATCCCGATGTGGGATTCGATCCCGGGTCTCCAGGATCGCGCCCTGGGCCAAAGGCAGGCGCCAAACCGCTGTGCCACCCAGGGATCCCCGGAGGAATATTTTTTAAAGCACTTGCTGCATACCTAAATTTGTTTTCTAAATTTGTCTTTGTGTTTAAGAATCCTTCACTGACTGTGTTTGGGTCATGAGTTTGAATAGTCATGTATATAGAACCTATTCTTCTCAAGTTTTGGATGGCCAGCAGTGAATATTTGGATAGCTCTGGATTTATTCAGAAATTTAGATGCAATTATTTTATTCCTGAATTCTGATAGCAGAGCTCAGAGAACACTCATATTTATATTCTTTTCCACTTTAAAAAAATGTACTGAGGGATCCCTGGGTGGCTCGGCAGTTTAGCGCCTACCTTTGGCCCAGGGCGTGATCCTGGAGCCCCGGGATCGAGTCCCGCGTCAGGCTCCCAGCACGGAGCCTGCTTCTCCCTCTGCCTGTGTCTCTGCCTCTCTCTCTCTCTGTGTGTGTGTGTATCTATCATGAATGAATGAATGAATGAATGAATGAATGAATAAGTAAATCTTAAAAAGTACTGAAAAGTGTTTTTGCTAATTTGCATTTTGGGACTTTAAGTAACTTAACATGATTTTGTATGGAATGTCGTATTTACCATCTTTAGCTGTGAATTTATGTTGATGAAAACTGTTAATTATTCTACAGACTAAGAAAGCTGTGCAACCCCTAACCTTATAATAGCAAGGAAAGTGTGCTGTGAGCTTACTCTTTAATGGCTTTAAGCACATTATACCACCTTGAGCTTACTAACAAAGCTTGGCAGTTAGTTGTCTGCTTTAGGTTGTGTTGCTACTAGATATATGAAATATTTTCCTTCAATTTAGGAGTTTCCCATGATGAACTGCTTGAGTTAGCAAAATTTCATTTTGGTGATTCTTTGTCCACACACAAAGGAGAAATACCAGCTCTGCCTCCCTGCAAATTCACAGGAAGTGAGGTAGGGCGAGCCTCCTTAGCTAGTATTTATATTTAGCCCTTTGGGTTTCTTGTGTTGTATTTATGAATGAGTATACAAAATGTGCTTGTTTCTAACAGGAGTAAAATGGAAGAAACCAGAGGCTTAAATTAAAAAGGGAAGAGGTGGGATCCCTGGGTGGCTCAGCGGTTTGGTGCCTGCCTTTGGCCCGGGGTGTGATCCTGGAGTCCCAGGATCGAATCCCATGTCGGGCTCCCTGCATGGAGCCTGTTTCACCTTCTGCCTGTGTCTCTGCCTCTCTCTCCCTCTCTGTGTCTCTCATGAATAAATGAATAAAAAATTTTAAAACATTATAAAAAAAAAAAAAAGGGAAGAGGTTGTATTCACGTGCTTATATTCCATATTATTAACCACCTCTCTTTCCTAAGGAAGCACGGTTTTGAGAGAAATGTTGTAATTTGCTTTTTGTGCTTTTTCTTTGACGCTATGCCCATTTATATATTGTGAGGTATAAAAATGTTATTCTTAAAATGCCCCAAATTTTGACTTTCATCTTGGGTTTACTCCTGGTTAAGTTCTGCCCACAGTATATTTCTGTGAGAATTGGCTACTTGTCAGCTGTAGCCTGAAGCTCATCAGAGGCCTCCTTTGCCACATTAGGGATGATACTGAAAGTACATGGAGAGAGGTGTCTGATGTTGGTAGAGGCACAGGGCTGTGTAGCATCAGTGGCACAAAAATAAGCCTGTTATGTCAGTATTAGAATAGTACTGATTTCTACCAGTGAAATAACCTAATACTTTTTGACCACGTCATCAGTCCTCTGGTGGCTGTCTGTAGTATTTCATTTGGAGACCTTTTGGTGAGGTGTTCTTTCCAGAACCCAAGAAATTTTTCCAGATTAGATTGTTCAATGTAACATGGTGGTGGCATGATTAAATCCTCTTTCTTATTAAGCCTATTAAACAGTGGCAGGCTTAACTGGAGTTTTGTTTTGTTTCCTAACTAGATTCGAGTGAGGGACGACAAGATGCCTTTGGCACATCTTGCAGTAGCTGTTGAGGCCGTTGGTTGGGCACATCCAGATACAATCTGTCTCATGGTTGCAAACACACTCATTGGCAACTGGGATCGCTCTTTTGGGGGAGGAATGGTAAGTTATTTTAAAAATGATTTTCCATAATAAATGACAAGGTGGAACTTTACTGTGACTAGACTTGTAAAATATAAACTGATCCTGAATATCAGAAAGGGAGACAGAACATAAAGACTCCTAACTCTGGGAAATGAACTAGGGGTGGTGGAAGGGGAGGGCAGGAAGTGGGGGTGACTGGGTGGCGGGCACTGAGGGGGGCACTTGACGGGATGAGCACTGGGTGTTATTCTGTATGTTGGCAAATTGAACACCAATAAAAAATAAATTTATTATTAAAAAAATAAATAAACTGATCCTGGATTGTGTCCTGGGCCAGAAAAAATTTTTTGTGTGTATATAATAAAGTTTGTAAGTTGGATAAGTAGTAAAATTTGAATAAGGATAGAATGCACTAATAGTATCATATCAATGTTAATATTCTGTATGGAGGCTAATTTCCTTGTTTTTCAGACGTGTACACAAAACATTTAAGGGTAAAAAATCAGATCTCTGTACTCAAACAGCTGAGAAAATTTGTTAATGATAAACATGGTGAAGTAACAGTTCTTAGGGAATTTGGATAAAGGGAATTTCTTGTACTATTTTTGTAACTCTTCTAAAATTCAAAATACAAAGTATGTTTGTACTCAAGATTTCAGCAGAAAATAGTTCATATAAATATCTTAGGATTCACATGTAATAGATTTTCAAATCTTTAAGCATACACAGCCAAGAGCCCTGCAAATTGGGTTGATAACAGCAGTGAATTACGTTAGAGGTGGTGGGGCTACTATGTTAATTAAAAGATTTCACTGCTTTTACATCGTGACTTTCTGAGGACTTAAGTCTCCTTGAATTTTAAGTTCTTGTTGAGATGTTGCTAGATGAAACAAACAGTCTCTGGGGGGCATTCACTATTTGCCATAGGACTCATTTTTCTTTCTGGTAATTTGGGCACATATACCTATAGATGTCTTGGACAAATTTTTTCCTTACAGAATCTGTCTAGCAAGCTGGCCCAACTCACCTGTCATGGCAACCTCTGTCATAGCTTCCAATCCTTCAACACTTCCTACACAGATACAGGATTATGGGGAATCTATATGGTTTGTGAACCAGCCACCATTGCGGACATGCTACATGTTGTTCAAAAAGAATGGTGAGAACATGAATCTTGCTTAGAATTCACACTTTTAAACTAGTTTCCGCCTCACATGGTTGGTGATTGGTTTTGATGATAGCATTTAATCAAGAGAATAAGACTGAAGAATAGCAGTGTTTGCCATGTTTTTAAAGATCTAAGTCTCATGTGTAGCAGACTTAACTAGAGGAAATTCTTAATCCTTAAACAGATTACTTAAGAAAGGAGATCCTAAAAGTTTGTTTGGAAAGTATGTCTATAAGTTATCTGTCTTGGAAAGGTGGTGTTATGCAAATGAATCCAAAGTTGTCATTGCTAAAAGAAAAATGTATTGTTTTACTCCGAACTAGTGCCTTGAGACAGAGACAGAAAGTCTGATGCTGCTTGGAAAATTTTTTCTTAGCTCTGGTTCCTCTCCTCCACCATTCTGAAATGGCTTACAGGTCTATAAATCTCATCAACTGGGTAATTATTAGATTCAGCTGGATTCTTTTGAGAAACTAGTGGCCTCCAGACCCATCCTTTAGCATGTCAGATCCTAGCATGGGGATTGGGAAGTCTCAAAACGATTGTAACATTTCTCAAAATGTGGTCAGCCTATTTTCATGTTATATTGAAATGCTATCTGTAATCATACTACTTTTGAGAGATTAATGATCCTGGGAAAAGAATCCATGATATTTTAGCTTGTGTGTAGCTACCGAGTTGAAGTCCTAATCACTTCTATGTCTTGGTATAGGATGTGGACTACAGCATCATATCTTTAAGACATTAATTCAAAAAGCACATAACATTTTCAAACTACTTGACATTCTGATTTTTCCAAATGGTTTTAGGATGCGACTCTGTACAAGTATAACTGAAAGTGAAGTTGCACGAGCCAAAAATCTTCTGAAAACAAACATGTTGTTGCAGCTTGACGGTAAGAATAAAGACCTAATTCTGTTCTCATATGGTTGATCTGTATTCCAATATTTAGTTTTTCCTTCTGTTTTTAAACAGGTTCCACTCCAATCTGTGAAGATATTGGTAGGCAAATGTTATGCTATAACAGAAGAATTCCCATCCCTGAGCTTGAAGCAAGAATTGATGTGAGTAGTCTCTAGATACTATAGGGGCTTGTAGAAAAGTTCCTTGTTACAAAAGCTGAAAAGTATGTATCTTAAATCCCTGCTTTAGTTCTAAAAAGTTCCAGGTATAGACTTTGTCTTTACCATAAAAAACTCTGAATGCCGGTATCTTCTCTATTTCAGGCTGTAAATGCTGAGACAATTCAAGAAGTGTGCACCAAATATATTTATGATAAGAGTCCAGCTCTTGCTGCTGTTGGTAAGCCCGGCTCCTGTTCTCTCCGCACAGAGTGCCTAAGTACTGGTCTTTTATTCACTTTCTGTCTTCTTTTAATCCTTAGGTCCCATTGAACAACTGCCAGACTTTAACCAGATTCGCAGGAACATGTGCTGGCTTCGTGATTAAAATGCTCCTATTCTAAATATTTTGGACATGTATATTTATAAAGCTAACTGATCTGCAAGTTTTAAGCTACCAGTCCCTAAAGAAAAAAATAAAAACATGTACTTGGAAATTTGAGTGAACAACTACTGCATCAGACTTTGGAAGGATAAGACCACCACAGTGAATGGTACATCACACTTTCAAATCATCACTATAATCTTAAGAATGAAAATTTGTACAATATTTTCAGTTTTATTATAAAAATGCACACACAACAAAGATTGTCATAAGTCATTTCTTGGCTCTACTTGCATTCAGCACTTGCTCTTGAGCAGCTTTCTTTGCTTTTACCATCTCGACAAGTTCCTAAGAGGGGAGAAAGGTGTTAGTTTAAGATGTTGTCAGAATTTGCATACTTTCCTAATATTTGCTTTGGTACAATTATGTAAAACATTCTCATTGGGTAAATCTATAATTAAGACACCAATGGAAAGGCTTATTTTTACTAACTGCCAGGCTAGAAAGCTTCAAGGTTTGTCATTTCTTTGGAATATAATTTAAATGGTAATGGAATCAAATCCATAAGCTCTGAAAAGTCGATCACCTTATATCGCTTCATGCAGTCCTTCTTTGTCCTGCCAGGCACTGCTTCTGCTATTTTTTCCCATCTTTCAGGTGTATTTACTGGGTATGTTTTTAAAGCCTGTTCCAAAAGCTTCTGTTCTTCCGTTGTCCAAGGGGTGAAATCTGTGCATGGGCCTGTTCAAGAAAAATTTCTATTTGAAACCTCTTATTTTATTTATTTTTTAAAGAAAGTGGTACAGAGAAGCCAGTCCACTTATTTCAAAAAAAATTTTTTTTTAAGATTTATTTATTTATGATAGAGAGAGAGAGAGGCAGAGACACAGGAGGAGGGAGAAGCAGGCTCCATGCCGGGAGCCAGACGCGGGACTCAATCCCGGGACTCTAGGATCGTGCCCTGTGCCAAAGGCAGGCACTGAGCCACTCAGGGATCTCCTGAAACCTCTTATTTTGATAGAAAATTCTGAAAAAAAAAAAAAAAAAAAAAAAAGAAAATTCTGTTGCAGCACCTTCCCGGGGGAGTCTTCTGGTGCACAGGTATCTATTCAAATCTGTGGTAATTTTCAAGAAACTTTTAGGATAGCTCACATTCCCTAAAATATCTCAAATATCTGCCTTATGTTCCTGGTCTCTTACAACCTAATAAATATCCTACCACACTGGTTCAAAAAAGCACAAGTCATATAAGAGCTGCCTCAAACTTTAGGTGGGTGAGACCCTGAAAAACATTCTCTTTGTATACTGGAGGAAAGAACCTAGCAAAATTAAACGCCCAAGGCTTCAGTGCTCCAGGGGCATTAGATTCTGCGTTCCAGTGTGGCATTTTCACATCCATCCACCAAGTTCTTTTGGAGCTACTACTCTACTAAACTAACCTCTTTGTGCTTGACAAGACCTACAGGTATCAGAAAATGTAGGTCTTCCTAAGGATGTAAGTATTACATATCACATTTCTGTAGGAAAATGAAAATGCTAAATTGTTAAAAAGCTGAAGTCAGCTTTTAATTCCAGGAAGCCCTTTGTGGAATTTCTTTTCATTGGTCTCAGGCCCACATTTAACACCACAGATTGAACTCATTTCCTCTCTGGGAACAAAGACACAGGGAGAGGACACAGGGAGAGGAAAACTCCCTTTAGAGTGCCCTCTGCGTGTTCTGGAACTTCCCTTTGTGACTTACCTTAAAACCGCCTAAATAATGCCCAGCCTACACAAAAAAAACCCCAGAAACACTGATTTTTGCAATCACAGTGTGATTTTTTTTTTAATACAAAATAAGCCTCTTTAATACTGAAATTTTGGGATAGTACCAGATTAAGAATACAGGAAAAGTGGGACTTAGAGGACAGGGATAGGTTATCACATAGAGTTAGTTAATGCCGAAACATATTTGGAACTGACCTGGAAAGCATATCCCAAGATTAGTTTAGGGGGGAGAAGAGATTGGTGGCTCACAAATGTAGCAAGTGAAATAGAACTTTCTACATTTTTGTTACTACTCACAGAAAAGAGTCACACACCCTAAATGCACATGTAAAACATGGACAAAAGTTTTACAAATAATGCCCACTTTTTAAAATAAGGTATAATGAATGCACTCTGATATTTGCTATTTGTGACCCATCTATGGGCCATAATTTACAGTTTGAAGCACATTAGTCCAAGGTAATCAAATTAGCTATAACACCGAGACGTCAGCACCCTAACAGGTTTTAACTAAGTTTAATTTTGAAATAACCCCTGTACATGTTACTCAGATTCCCCAAATCTGAACATAATCTTTACCATGCTTGCTTTTTTTCTATATTAACAGAGGTAATTTATTCTGAACCATGTTAAGTTGTAGACATGATGCTCTTTACTCCCTCATTTTTCCTTAAGAACATTTCCTTAATTATAGGGTATTTTTCAAAGTCTGGAAATTAAGCTTGATAAAATACTATTATCTAGTCTGTAGACCTCATTCAAATTTCAGCTGGCCCCCTAAATATCCTTTAATACTGATTAGCAAAATTTGTTAAACGAACCCAGCCCCTCCGCTAACGCATCTGAAACGGAAGAACTGCAGTTCACAGTGGTGTTGGGTGAAGTCAATCTGTGAATGTCCTAGATATGCTTGCTTTCCATTATCACAGTGTGAGCACATGGCTAGCATTTTCTTTCTTTATCTATCTATCTATCTATCTATCTATCTATCTATCATCTATCTATTTATTTATTTATTACAGTCACACAGAGAGAGAGAGAGAGGCAGAGACACAGGCAGAGGGAGAAGCAGGCTCCATGCACCGGGAGCCCGATGTGGGATTCGATCCCGGGTCTCCAGGATCGCGCCCTGGGCCAAAGGCAGGCGCCAAACCGCTGCGCCACCCAGGGATCCCCCATGGCTAGCATTTTCTAAAGAAAAACCATTACCTTCAAATCGTTCTGAAGGTGTTGCATTGTCGGCTTGAGGCACCACTCCATGCTCTTTTTTAAATTTATCAAAAGCCTTTTTGTTTATGTCATCTTTTTGATGAGGGTCTGAAACATGAAAATTACAGTTCTCATTTAGTCTTTCATTAAATTGCATAGATTTTAAAAATATTTATTATAGTTAGCAAAGAAATTGATTCGCTCACCAAGTTTTTGAAGACTCTTTGCTTTGCCAATAACATCTTTGGCAGTTCTCTTGACTCCAGAAGAAGAGTGTATGTTCATATAATTAGCGATAACTTCCCATCTAGAGACATCAATATAGTAAGTTAAAGGGTAAAAATGCCCAAATAAAATTTAGAATGACCCAGATATCTAATACAGAATTAGCTTTAAACTGGTGGTCTCATTATTACCATCTGGACTATAATACCTCTTGCTTTTCATATGTTTAAACCAATTGTATATAATCTTGGTTTCAAGTCTATAAAAAAACCTTACTGATACCTGTGTACAAACCAAGAGAAACGAAATCCTACATTTGTGTGTACTGCCATTTGGACACAAATTCTGTGAACAGTCTGTTTCCTCATCTACAGAAAGAGGGAGGCTGGATCTCAAAGGCTTCTTTTGAGGATTCTTTTTTTTAATAAATATTTTATTTATTCATGAGAGAGAGGCAGAGACACAGGCAGAGGGAGAAGCAGGCTCCATGCAGGGAGCTGGATGCAGGACTCGATCCCAGGACCCCAGGATCACACCCTGGGCTGAAGGTAGATGCTCAACTGCTGAGCCACCCAGGCGTCCCTTCTTTTGAGTTCTAAACTCAGACTTTGCAGTAAGTTCCAGTTTGAGGTGGGAAGCAAGAAAGAAGGATTAAGACTGACTAACTTTGGAACACAACCTAGTCCCCAGTACTAGCCATGGTGGAGTAAGCCAGTGTGAGAGTCAAGGTTTATGTCTCATAATCTTTAATTTCCTGAGAAATTGGTGATGTAAACTGCAAAAACCTGCAGGTTCAAAATGTACTCTGCTTTTCACACTTTTTACTGTGGCACTGAACTCAGCGGACCACAGTCTGTCTAGACTCAAGCATAGCCCTGGAAGTTTCTGCTGTAACCAATGTTATTTGGGTGTTGTCTGCATTTCCCCCAGGCTCCAGTTTGTGCTCAAGAGAAGTGTCAACAGGGGCACCTGGGTGGCTCAGCCGGTTAAATATCTGCTTTCGGCTCAGGTCATGTTCCCAGGGTCCCAGGATTGAGCCCTGTGTGGGCTCCCCTGCTGAGGAGGCCGGTGGGAGTCTGCTTCTCCCTCTGCCCCTCCTGTTTGCGCACTCTCTCTCATGAATAAATAAAATCACTTAAGAAAAAGAAGTTTCATTAAGACCAGTACCTTGAATTTGTTCCAGCAGGGAAGAGGTTCACAGCTTTAATTAGTAATTGCAAATCATCTTCTGACCAGTTTTTACTGCCATTTCCACTTCCACCAGTTGATTTCTCTGCATTCTTGGATGCTTGTCGCATTCGAGCCTCAGCTTCCTCTTTCTCTTTTCTAATCTGCTCATTTATTTCTTCTATCTACACAAATACCACAGGTAAGTCAGGGACTTAAAACATCTTGCTACGCTCTGGTTCTCACTTCTCAGTACCCTCCTAACAACGTCCTACAGGCCTCCCAAGCCAACCCCAGGACGGGCCATCAGCTTCTCTCTCGAGCTTTGCCTCACTCGGGCTTCCAGGCTGCATAGCTCTGCTTGAGGAACCAAGGACCACCCTCAACTTGACCTGTCTTGTGTTCGTGTTGTGTGACTTCTACTTGCGTTGGACACTACTTATCAAGTATACAGTCACTGGGTTATTCACCCATAAGGGTCATTTCAAAGCTCTCTTTAAGCTCATATCCATTGTTTCAGAAGATAACCTCATTTATTCTCTACGAAAAGGTAATGACCTAGAAAGTGGCCTGTTTTATCTTGACCTTTCACCTGTTACATTGTTACGTCCAGGCAACCTTTAAACATGTGCACAAGTAATAAAACCTTTAATGGGCCTTGTTGCCTCTGTCCACAGCTCTCTTGGGGTCATCTGTGACTCATTTCCCCCGTCCATTCCTCAGAACTAGTCACCCAGTGCCAGTGGCTCCAGACTCTCCTCACCTCTCACAGCCCAAGTCCTAGTGAGAATCTTTTAACTAGTCCCACTTGTCCAGCACATCTTGCCAGCAAATGCCAGATTCATAGCACATTAACCCTTTGCTACTTAATTTATCTCCAGTAATGGAAAACAGTTATCATGGTATTAAAAACCTTAACTGGGCGCTACTTTTCCTCACCATTTTTATCTCTCACTTCTTCCTGCTCCGCCCTCTATGGTACGGTTCATGCTTCCCTCTGACCTTCATCTTAGCACTGTCTATCCTTCAAGATGGGATCAATGGGACGCCTGGGTAGCTCAGAGGTTGAGTGTCTGCCTTCAGCTCATGGCATGGTCCCAAGGTCCTGGGATCGAGCCCCACATTGGGCTCCATGTGGGGAGCCTGCTTCTCCCTCTGCCTGTGTCTCTACCTCTCTCTGTGTCTCTCATGAATGAATAAATAAAATCTTAAAAAAAAAAAAAAAAAAAAAAAAAAGCCAGGCTCCAGCCCTTCACTGAGCCTTGCCTGACCACTGTGCCCTGCACTGGGCACTTCCTGTCTAGCCTACAGCATTTACTGCAGACCCTCCATCTTCTGGTCCTCAGGCCTTTTCTCTTCAGTGTAACTTCCTAAACTCCTCTGGAGCAGCAACAGCACTAGGCTTTCCTCCAAACAACCTACACATAGTGCTGTATATTGTAGGTACTAATACTTGTTACACTGAATTGAATTTCTGAGCCTGTTTCCTCACCTGTAAAATAAAAGGTGAACACCAGACAGAACAAAGATTTCTTTTGGTCCTAAATGTTACTGTCCTACAAAGATGTTCAAGGAGAAATCAAAACATTAATTTTTCTAACAATGACTGAAAAAACTATAATGTGCTAGATACCACAAATCCAACACCATCCATGGTAACAACTCCTAGCTAAATCCAGTTAAAGTAACGAGCACTTACTGGAAGCAAAACATACTGGGGGACACAAAAGATTCTTTGCTGTTACTCGTAATTTATATGTTAGGTGGGGAAATACTAAGTGAAAGCAACACTATGAACAGAATCAAATGCTAAATAAAGGTAGAAGTGATGTGTTCTATTACCTGTTTTTCCAGAGCAGCCTTTCCTACTTCCTTTGTAGATGATGTGAGTGTTTCATTCAAGCACTGTAAGCTAAAGGAAAAAAGGGGATGAAACTGTATCCTAAGCCCACAGCAAGACTTCAGCAGCACTTAGTTATACCTTGCTAGTTCAAGCCGATCACAAAGTTTTTCCACTTCTTCCATCATTTTAACCCGCTCTGCCTCATTATCAGAGAAGTGATTCCAGGCCTAGAGGCACAAACACAAACATTTTCATATTTTATCTACCAGCACTGAAGCACATGTCCATAAACACAAATGCAGAGCATGACGTTCTCAAGAGATTCCTAGGTGGATGGAATGCGTGGCCTTCTGACCATTACCAACCACACTCCGGGGCTCTCCCGGTCTGCCCGCAACACAGAGCCGTTACCAAGACGGGGGAGGGCAAAACAAAAAAGGTGATGGCGTGGAAGATCTCTGGATGGTATAAGTCAGGATGATTCCTCAGAGAACCACTTAAATTTTGTATGACGACTCAAAATTCTGTTAGGCTGCCTCTTCTATCTTTGTGCTGAACTGTAAAATTTTATTTTATTATTTTATTTTATTTTAATTAATTAATTATAGACACACAGAGAGAGAGAGGCAGAGGGTGAAGCAGGCTCCATGCCGGGAGCCCGATGTGGGACTCGATCCCCGGACTCCAGGATCACGCCCTGGGCCAAAGGCAGGCGCCAAACCGCTGAGCCACCCAGGGATCCTCTGAACTGTAAAATTTTAAATGTGAAATTAAAAAAAATTCTAATCCCTCCTATTCCTTAACACATTACATTATCTTTTTTATCTATTTATTTTTATTTATTTATTCATGAGAGACACAGAGAGAAAGAGAGAGAGGCAGAGACACAGGCAGAGGGAGAAGCAGGCTCCATGCAGGGAGCCCGATGTGGGACTCGATCCTGGATCTCCAGGATCACGCCCTGGGCCGAAGGCAGCACTAAACCACCCGGGGATCCCATATTAGAAAAATTTTAAGATTGTGCTCAATGTCTCCCATTCCTCACTTTTCCATGTTTCCTTAATCCACACAGTCTGGCTCTTATGAGGGTCCCAATGCTGCTTTTACTGTTGACCCGTCTCTAGTGTCCAGAAGCACTACTGATTTTCTTCCTACCTGCCTGGTCACTGCTTCCCTGGCTCCTCTTCGTTTATCAGTATTTTATTATTTTTTAAATATTTTATTTATTTATTCATGAGAGACAGAGAGAAAGAGAGAGGCGGAGACACTGGCAGAGGGAGAAGCAGGCTCCCTGCAGGGAGCCCAATGTGGGACTCGATCCGGGACCCTGGAATCACACCCCAGGCGGAAGGCGGTGCTAAACCACTGGGCCACCAGGGCTGCCTGTTTATCAGTATTTTAAGTAGGGTGTTTGCATCCTCCATCCTCCTCCCTCTTAATCCTTTTCCTTGGTGATCTCACATGGTTCCTAGTGGCATTGAGATAAAGACTGTTCGAGATCCCACTCAAACTCCAGGCTTGTACGCCCAACCACCTACTCATAATTACTACCTGAGCATCTCAATGCGCTCAACATGTTCTAAACTAAAGTCAACTGGTACAGGTGGAAATGGCAGGAGACTGAACTCATTTCCTTTCAGCTTTTTCCTTTGTTTCCTATTTCATTCAATTACACCATCATCCACCTAGTGCTCCACGCAGGAAACCAGGACTATGTAAATCCTCCTTTACTAACCACCTCCAAAATATGATCAATGGCACACAGGCAGCAGCCACGTCTATCTCCTAAATACTCATTCATTTCCTCCTATTCTATTCCGACCCTCTCAGCTGAAGGCACCATACTCGGGATGCCTGGGTTACCTGTTAAATCCTTCAGGACCCGGTTCCTTACCTCTTCAGCTGCCTCTTGTCTGGGTGCTTCCTGAATCTCTGCCTTCTTTCTGTGTTCCCTGACATCCCTTATCTCTGATCTCATACATATACTGCTTTGGTTAAATCCTACCAGATCCAAAAGCCTGCCTTGACTACCATTCTTGTGGTACTTTCTCATCCTAGTGCTCATCATAATGTGTTTGGTTTTAATTCTCATTAACCAGATTTCTAGAAGGCAAAGACCATATCATTATATGTACATAAATTTTAAGTGCTTGGCACATAATAAGTGCTCACCAGCTATCTGATGAATCCATGAACTCCTGCTAGAAAAGAGCAATAAAAGAGTTACCTAATGCCAGAACACTTAACCCTCATTTATGCATCATGTCTAGGTACTATTCACACTTTCTATTTTCTAATTAGCCTTTTTAGGTTTTTACAGATTTCTCATATGCCAAATGTGCTAAATACTGCATGTGAATAATCTCATATAAACTTCACAACTCAGGGGATCCCTGGATGGCGCAGCGGTTTAGCGCCTGCCTTTGGCCCAGGACGCAATCCTGGAGACCCGGGATCGAGTCCCACGTCGGGCTCCCGGTGCATGGAGCCTGCTTCTCCCTTTGCCTGTGTCTCTGCCTCTCTCTCTATCATGAATAAGTAAAAATATTAAAAAAAAATAAACTTCACAACTCTACTACTAGGTACTGTTGAGCTACTGTATAGATGAGGAAATTGAGGCACAAAAGTAACCTCCCGAGGGCCCACAGACAGTTAAGTGTCTGGTGGAGAATGACTTCAAACCCAGGTAGTTTGCTCTCACACATACTTTATCACTATGATCCAATGCATCCTTCTCAAAATAATTTCCTGGGTGAAATCCAAGGAAAATACTTCATTTTTTTTTCTATTTTATTTCCTCTTGCTGACCAAAAGCCTGAAGAGGCCACTTGTGCTTTTATTTTGACTGAACCGTTTTCAAAGCTTACTGATGGGGCAGGTTAATTTCAATTACATTATTAAGTGAAGATTCAGGATGGTATAAATTAAAATATATATCCAATATCTAGGGCCTCTGGACGGTGACATGGAAGAGAATGTTTCCACACACAGTAAGCACTTACACACTCGCTGAAGTTAACTCCGTGGAATAGTACATAATACTGTATGGCAACCTCTCCCTATACCTTGGCGTTCATTAATTTATTCATTTAGTGCTATTTGATAAAAAACAATACCGGTCTCTACCAGTTTAAATTGTAAGAACAGCTCTTGGGCATAACTACATTTGAAAACTTCTGGGATTTTTTGGTCAGTATTTTTTAGTGAAAACTATCTGAATGCAAAATACTAGTATTCTCCCAAACAATATTTTGATAAAAGTGAAATCTTTAAGCTCCTTAAAAAGAACCCAAGATTAACTTCTAAAAGAACTTTTTCTAAGATAAAAATAGACTTAACTCCAATAAGGAAGCAACCAGCCAAAACCAAAGTCTGGGACATTAGCAGAACAAATGATCTGGTTTTTCGACAAATGAACGGCAATGAGAAACAGGAAGAGAGGTGGTGATGGTGGGGGGACCTGTCACAGACACAACTGAAGCCTCTGTAATGATCCTCTTTAGATCCTAATTTGAATAAATCAACCACACAAAGACATTACTGGAATAATCAAAGACATAAATACAGACTATTAGAATAATTGAACAAGATTATTTTTAGGTTTGAAAATAAACACGATGTTTATGTCAAAAAAACCCAATTACCACAGTTGCCTACTGAAATATGCACATGTAAAGTTTTTAAAAAGTGAATTTAAATTATTTAAGAAGTTTAAATAAGATAAAATGTGTCAAACAGCATATGTTTGCACAGTGGAAGAAAAGAAAAATTCTTAAGTCTACTCAGCAATTAGATTTGTTACCTAGTGTTGGTTCAGTCACAATCTGACGTACCTTGCAGGAGTTTCGAAGTTTTTGCCTTTCCTTCTTAATGGCTTTTTTCTGGATATCTTTTTCCTTCTTCGCCAATAATGCCTGTTGTCTAACTTCCTCCTCTTCTTTCTCTTTAGCTAACCGAGCAGCTTCTAACTCAGCTTGTCTTTGCTTTAATAATGGAAAATAAAATCATTTTAATACGAAACTTAGAATTTCTAAATATCTATAATCGTATTTAAAAAAATCAACCTTAAAATAAATTAGGAAAAAAGGGGACATGTCACCTTATGGAAGACTGAAGGTTGAACTGAGAAAAGCAGCTGGTACAGTTCTACATTTATTAGAAATGTAAAATAGGCCCATTAGAAATAAGCATAGTATTTTTAAAAAAATTTAATTTATTTATTCATGAGAGATCCATGTAGGAGCCTGATGCGGGACTCGATCCCGGAACTCCAGGATCATGTCCTGAGCCAAAGGCAGATGCCCAACCGCTGAGCCACCTAGGTGTCCCTAGAAATAAGCATAGTATCAAAGGATATATACGACATCCTTCTGCTTAGTAAGAATTTGCTGGTAAGGAATATCCCTGTAATTATCAATGGTATCAACTTATTAAGATTTATTCACACAACACCTAATTCTCTACTTCAAGATTATAGTAGTTGTTTTTAAAGTAGGCTCCACACCCAGCATGGAGCCCAACACAGGGCTTAACTCATGACTCTGAGATCAAGAGTTGGATACTTAACCGACTGAGCGACCCAGGCACCCCTCAAAATTAAAATTTTTTTTTTTTTAATTTATTTATGAGAGTCACAGAGAGAGAGAGAGAGAGGCAGAGACATAGGCAGAGGGAGAAGCAGGCTCCATGCACCGGGAGCCTGATGTGGGATTCGATCCCGGGTCTCCAGGATCGCGCCCTGGGCCAAAGGCAGGCGCCAAACCGCTGCGCCACCCAGGGATCCCAACACCCCTCAAAATTATAGCTTTTTACATAGATCTGAAGATTGAAGATTTTATGAATGCTTAAAGCCCAACTTCATCATCTTAGTTTCATAAGATGTCCTCTTACTTTTTCTTTAGCTTCTTGCTCCTTCCGTTTTGCTTCTGCTTTTGCTTTCTTTTCTGCTTCTTTCTTGGCTTTTTCTTCTTCCTTAAATTTTTTAATTCTTGGATCACAGCTATATGCATTGTCTACCAGAGAAAAAGGTTAACTTTTTCAATTTCTAGTATCTGATTAAAGAACCTTTTAAAAAATATTAATTATACTTACCAACTAATGTTCTTATTCTGTTCATCTCTTCTTTTTTTCTTTGTGCCCTTGTTGCTCTGTTCTGCTTTTCAATCCATCTCCTCTCATCACGACTAAAAAACAGAAAATATTGCAAACAAATTACTGAGGTTAAAATGCCATGTCACTATTAACATTAGTTAAAGGGTGTTCTACTTAATGTTAATTTTGGTTGATTTTTGGGGGAATATTCATGTTAAAAGTATTTAACTTGTGAGATGGGGTCTCAAAATACTACTAAAAAACTCAAAAACAGATACACAGAGAAAATTATTTAAGAAAATATATGTAGTATATTTATTCATCATCACAACAAAGAACCAAATATCTTCCTTTATTAGTACCTTACATACATACCATTCTGCTTTTTCTTTTTCTTCTTCATCTAAATAAGAAAATTCTCTCCAAGAATCAAAATTATACCTAATATAAAAACAAAATAAAGTTAAGCCAAAACAAACGAAAAAAAATTTCCTTTTAAAATTAAATTAGATGCATGTAATTCTAAGAAACTTTAATAGCGAATGGATGAGTTCGTGTTAGTAGATCCCACCCATCCTTGGCGGAACTAACACTATGCTCAAGTCATCTTCTGTTTCATCTTTCTGAAATGACTCTGTTATTTGGTATCAAAACCTAAAAGTAGGGATCCCTGGGTGGCGCAGCGGTTTGGCGCCTGCCTTTGGCCCAGGGCGCGATCCTGGAGACCCGGGATCGAATCCCACGTCGGGCTCCCGGTGCATGGAGCCTGCTTCTCCCTCTGCCTGTGTCTCTGCCTCTCTCTCTCTCTCTCTCTGTGACTATCATAAATAAATAAAAATTAAAAAAAACAAAACAAAACAAAACAAAACAAAAAAAACCTAAAAGTACACTCATCACCCATAAATTAAAATCACAACTCCTTGCCATCTCCATTAGCTTTCTCTCTTGCCTGGGACTTGTTACAGTTCTCCCTATCTCACCTATCCTAATCTGTCAAGTTGTAGGGTAACCCTCAAAGTGGTTACTGTATCTCTGATTTGTAATCCTCTGAAGGGAAAAGCAACTATAACTGTTAGAGCTAAATTTGGTCACTTTTGTTTCACAATAATTTTATGTTTTCATTTTCTGTATGCTTAATGAGAAAATATAGCACATGTATTCTAAATTGGCCATGAATACTATTTATTAAACATTAGTGAATCAGTTACAGAGACAAAGCACTGCCTTCCACATGTATTCAAGTATTTTTTAAAATAAGACAAATGAAAATGTATTTATTTTTATTGAAATCCAGTGGCTCCTTATTTTTCATTTTTTACCACTATAGTATGCTTGATATTAAGGGATCTGATTATTAGAAAACAGATTAAAAAATCATAAAAGCTTAAACGTCACATACGAGATAATATAGCATTTTGTGAAAACCTTTTATGATTATTTCTGCATAAAGTGCTTTTGTTCAGGAAAGGTTCTGTGATCCTCTTATCCTTCAATTAGTTTATGAACCAAATATTTACTGAATACTTAGCCTTTTAAATATGACAGCATCATAGAAATAGTGTATTCATTTACCAGAAAGAATAAAACGCATCTACATCTTCAAATGATGAATTCATATCACCAAGTTTAGGGACACTTTTTTTATTTGACCACCTGAAACAATAAAAGAGAAAAATTCAGTTTAAAATTTTGTACAAAGGTCAAGAAACTAATTTATTAAAAAAGCACTTTTGGGACGCCTAGGTGGTTCAGTGGTTGGGCATGTGCCTTCAGCCCAGGGTGTGATCCTGGCGTCCCAGGCTCGAGTCCCACATCGGGCTCCTTGCATGGAGCCTGCTTCTCCTGTCTCTGCCTCTCATGAATAAGTAAATAAAAATATTAAAAAATAGAAGTTTTTACTAATCCCCTATAATCTCCCTCCCCTGTGACTAAGAGATGGAGCTGGAAGATGAGCAGTGGGGTGTTGAACAATGCAGGTGTAATGAGGACAAGGGTACACAGGGTTGGAGAGGAAACAATGAAACCATGTTCTCATCATCAAGTTGTCTTCAGCTCTACAAATTAGCAGCTGTCACACTGCCTACGTAAAACAGGTTTGGAAAAACCCCTTTCCCAAGCATACTTACTCCTGCCTCTAAACAGGCAGTACAAAAGCAAGGTGAAGGCCCAAATTAAAAAAATAATGTTAATAGAGAGATGATTCCCACCTCATCATCACCATGACCATTCCCCTAAGAGTCAGACTTCTCAGTTCAGCACCTCACTCATCATCTCTGAAAGGATCCTGAAGCTGTCACTGACCTATGTTTTCTACTCTATGAAACCATTCCACAACAAAATATATTACACTATTTTGTTTTTACCACCTTCAACACGATTACAAAACAAAAATGAGAAGAGTGGAGAAAATATTAAGCTGCACTAAACCAATAAGGTGGGTCTCAAACCTGACTGCACATTAGAATCACCTGGGAGTATTCAGATACCCAACAGGCATTCCAAACTCATTAAGTCGAAATCACAATTAAATCACAAGCTCTCCAGGCGGAACACAGCCATCAGGAGTTTTTCAAGCTCTTCAGGTGATTCCAATGTGCAGCCACGCTGTGATCTAAGGAAATCTTGCAGCGTAGATGGAATAATAAAAAAAGTAGAATAGTGATATACATCACTAAAAAACTGACTTTAGGGGCACCTGGGTGAATCAGTCGGTCAAGCGCCTGCCTTCGGCTCAGGTCATGATCCTAGGGTCCTGGAATCGAGTCCTGCATCAGCAGGGAACCTGCTCCCTCCACCCCCGCTTATGTGCGCTCTCTCTAATAAGTAAATAAAGTCTTAAACAAACCTGACTTTAATGAAATAAATTATATATACACTAACATTAAAGATCTATCATCCTTTGTTAGAGACCCTTATGATAATGAAATGCTCCAAGAAATAGCTCAGAAAGAACAAAAACTTTATCAAATGATAAGGGGCTAAACTGAGTACATGCACATCAGTAAAGGGCGAGCAAAAGAATGGGAAGTTACTGTCACCTAAGTAATAATATTGCATTACATAAAGTCAGCTATTGCTCTTTCCCACAAAGGAAATCAGAAAGAAAAACATCCCCTGAGGTGTAAGGGAATTTCGCCATGGAGACGCAGAACTTCTGTTTGGAGAGCAAAATAAGAGCAGTCTGGGGATCCCTGGGTGGCGCAGCGGTTTAGCGCCTGCCTTTGGCCCAGGGCGTGATCCTAGTAGACCCGGGATCGAATCCCACGTCGGGCTTCCGGTGCTTGGAGCCTGCTTCTCCCTCTGCCTATGTCTCTGCCTCTCTCTCTCTCTCTCTCTCTCTGTGACTATCATAAAAAAATTAAAAAATTAAAAAAAAAAAAAAAGAGCAGTCTGTTCACCAGCGGGGCTCAATTCTGTTAAGAGGAGGAGGAGGAGGAAGAGAGCAAAACTCTTACCAGAGGAAACAAGCCAATACAGCATTATGGTCACAAGGAGATCCCTTAACTCACCTAGAATTCCTTTCAAACACTGGGGAGAACACTTCGAAGAAATTGTCCTTGGCTTCACTTTTAGAAGGAACTGAGTTATCAAAAGTAGGATCTACACTGTTGAATGCCCGTCTTTTCACTGGATCAGATAACATTTCATAAGCTGAGGAGAAAATGATAAGGTCACATCACCACGACTCTACATTTTTTTTCCTTTGAAACCACTCATAAGTGAGAAAAAAAATTCCCTTCCTTAATAAAAAGTTATTTTTCATATTTAAAAATTTTGTGTGCTTGTGGGAAGGAAAAGATGGACTCTAACTACTGACACCTCCAGCACTTATGGGATCTAATCTCACTTCACAACTTCTTTCAGTACCTCTTCTGGAAGGCACGTAACAAAAACAATGGTTAAATACTCATCCCTTAAGAATGCATGACTCTAAGGAAAAACAAATAGAAAATTAGCTGCTAGATTCCAAGGATGTAAAAAAAAATCAAAGAATCTTTAGCATCTTGAGCACTGTGTAAGAATGGGCCAAAAAGTTAAGTTTGAAACATATGTACACAATTTAAAAAATTTAGCATCTAAATGTACAATCAGGGGCTCCTGGGTGGCTCAGTCAGTTAAGCATCCAATTCTTGATCTCAGCTCAGATCTTGACCTCGGGGTCGTGCGTTCAAGCCCCATATTGGGAGTAAAATCACATTTAAGGACACATTTAGAAATGGCAACAACCTATACTAATTTGCTGAATGAAGATATGGTTATATAAACAGCAATAAACAGTTGTAGGGTCCAAAGGAGGATATAATCAATTTTTGGATTTAAATTAGCAAAACATCCGAGGAATAATTTAGTCCTACTAAGTAGCTGAAATGGAGAAACTAGTATTCTTGTTAGACCTAACACTTAGGATGAATTAACTCTAAGATGAGCTTCTTTAAGAATCACCTGATGATCTTGTTAAAATGCAGTCTGTGTCAGTAGATCTGGGGTGGGGCCCAAGCTTCTGCATTCCTGATAAGCTGTCAGGTACTGCTGATGCTGCTGGTTGGGAGAACCTCACTTTGTTATAGTGAGGCTCTGGGGCAGATTATCAGAAACAACCAGATATAAATGAAAATGTTTTGAAATGTCATGGTGTAGTTAAATTAACTACAGAATATATACTAGGAATCCAATCCCAGCACTTAATAAACATCACCACTATTAGAAATTCCGGACTCTAAAAGTATTTTCTTACCTTTAGTTATGCAAGTGAAGTAGTCATTATCTCCTTCTTTTATTGGTTCACCAGCTGCTTTCCGTTTGTCTGGGTGATGTTTTAAAACCATTGCTTTATCTGCAAAACAGGCCAGATTTAGACAATTTGTCACTTCATGCATCAAAACTAAAAATAAAGATGAAGAGCTTGGGAAGATGGCGGCGTAGGAGGATCCTGAGCTCATCTCCTCCCACGAACCCATCAAGACTGCAACTCACTCTGAAAAGGACCTGAAGACCCAACAGAACAGCTTTTTCATAGCTAAAGATGTAAAGAAAAAGCCACATTGACAGGGGAAGAGATGCTATCCAGAACCAAATCCCCAGTGTGGCAGGAAGGATATTTCAGGTACAGAGGTCCTCCCTGAGGAATGAGGGGATCAAGTGCCCACTGGGCTCCCTTGCCCTGGAGTTTCATACAGAGAAGAGGAGGCCCCATAACATCTAGCTTTAAAATCAGTGGGGCTTAATTCCAGGAGCTAGAAGGCTATACTAAGACTCTGCTTTTACAGGGCCAGTGCACTACATCACTCACCCTGAAACCCAGCACAGAGGCAGCAATCTTTTTTTTTTTTTTTTTTTAACAGAGGCAGCAATCTTAATAGTACATGGGTTGTATGTGACAGAGGTTTACTAACTACAGGGCAAATGCCAGACAGACAGGGACCTGGAGGCACTTTCTGCAGAAGGAAAAGTGCTAGCAGTTGCCATTTTCCTTGCCCTTCTCCAGCCTTGCTGTTCTGATGTTGGTGGGAGCTGGTTGTGACATTCTCCATTTACCTTGCTAACACTAGTTGCCCCACTCCATGCTCCCCTCAGAACCACTCCTCCCAAAGGCGCTCATCCTAAATGACTCCTGACCCACCACCACACCTGGTAGGTAGGTAGCCTGGGTCATCCCCATCCACCTTAAACAATTGTAATCTGACCTCCAAACCAGCTGTGCTAGGAGCAAGCCTGGCCTCCACTGCATCCACAGCAGTCTTGGACCAGTCACAGGAGGGGGCATGCAGTCCCCACACTAAACATTTCTGGAGGGCCTAGTTCTGGTGACGAGGGTGGGGAATGCACTACTGGGCACCACAGGACACTTCTAACATAAGGCAACTACTTTCAAGAACAAGAGAGGGAGAGGACTGACCAAACACACAGACACACAGAGTAACAAACCAAGGAGATAGGAATATGATCCAAATGGAAGAGCAAAACAAGAGCCAAGAAAAAAGAGCTATTAAGCAAAATGGAAATAAGCAATCAACCTGATTAAAGGCTCAAAGTAATGGTCATAAAGATATTCATTGGGTTGGAGGGAAGAGTGGATGATTCAGTGAGTACTTTAACAAAGAGACAGAAATACGAAAAACAAACTAGAAAGGATCAATGCCAGATTAGAGAATGCAGAAGAATGATCAGCGATTAGAAGGACAGGGTAATGGAAAACAATGAACAGCAAAAAGAAAAAAAAAATTTAAAAAATGAGGTTATGTTTAAGGGACCTCTGCAACAACATCAAGTATGATAACATCTGGATAAAGAGGTCACAGAAGGACAGAGATAGGGACAGAAGATTTATTTGAAGAAATAATGGTTGAAAATTTCCCTAACCTGTAAAAGGAAACAGATATCCAGTTTCAGAACACAAAGGAAGCCCATAAAGGAGATGGAAACCCAGAAGGTCTACCCCAACACATAATTAATTGGCAAAAATTAAAGATAAACACAGAATCTTAAAGCAGTAAGAGAAAAGGAAACAGTTAGGAACCCGATAAGGTTGATTTTTCAGCAGAAACTTTGCAGGCCAGAAGAGAGTGCCATGATATATTCAAAGTGCTGGGGGAAAAAAAATCTAAAACCAAGAATATTATACCCAGCAAGGTTACCATTCAGAATTAAAGGAGAAAGAGTTTGCAAGATAAAAGTTGAAGGAGTCCATTACTCTAAACCAGCCTTACAAGAAATGTTAAAGGGAATTCTTTAAGTGAAAAGAATAGGCCATAAACAGAAGAAAATAGTGAAAGGAAAACTTCATTGGTAAAAGCAAACATACAGTGAAGATAGATCACCTATAAAGCTAGGATGAAGGTAAAAAGACAAAAGTCATAAAATCAATTGTATCAACAAAAATCAGTCAAAAAATACACAAAATAAAGAGATGTAAAATATGACAACATATACATAAAAAGCATGTGGGGGAGTAAAAAAGTAGTGTTTTTAATTTTAAAATTTATTTATTCATGAGAGACAGAGAGAGAGAGAGAGAGAGAGGCAGAGACACAGGCAGAGGGAAAAGCAGGCTCCATGCAGGGAGCCTGACATGGGACTTGATCCGGGGTCCCCAGGATCACGCCCTGGGCTGAAGGTGGCGCTAAACCACTGCGCCACCAGGGCTGCCCCAAATAAGAATTTTAGTACAAATGGAACACACTGTCCAGTGTCCTAGAACCACTAGCACTTGTTACAATACTAAGTGAAAGAAAAACCAGCACTAAACTGCTGAGCCACCCAGGGATCCCTCCTTCAAAAAATTTTAATCATTATTTAGTAAAGTACTTCAAGTAGATTTATCATAATTTGACTATTCATTTTTGGATAGATTGCTTCCAATTTTCCACTACTATAAATAAATGCCAATTTTAATAATTTTGTAGAGACGTATTTGCACATATTCTGGATTCTTTGTCCTTAGGATATATTTACAGAGGTGAAATTAGTGAGTGAAAATATAGAACAAGTTCCTTTCTAAATAATGGACCACTTCATACTTCTATGTGAACATGTATTTTACACTGCAGCCTCACAAGCACAAGGTATTAATCATTTAAACCTCTATTATTGAGGAGCAACAATTTTTCTTGTTTCTAACTTTCATCCTTCATCTATGGAGGAAGGAAAAGTTCTTTTAGTTTCTCAGTCTATATGACTGGCTAGCTACAATAACATATAGCTAGCTGTCAATATCTATTGAGCATTTAATATGTGCTAGGCACCATTTATTAATCTTCTCAATAACCCTATGAAGAAAGTGTTATTATTTTCTTCATTTTACAGAACAGGAAATTGAGGCAAAATAGTTAAGTAACCATGACCACTGCAACCCATCATCCATAGTCCCTGGCAAATCAAGCTTCAACCCAGGCAGCCTGATTCTTCAGGTTGTGCTTGTATACTGCCTCTCTCAATCCATAATGCTTGACACTAATGCTTTTTCCATCTGCTGTGATTACCTTCTGTATTTTTTCAACATTTAAAATTTTTGCTTATTTATTTATTAGAAAGATCACAAGCGGGCCGGAGAGTGGTGGTGGGGGAGAGAGAGAACCTTAAGCAGGCTCCACCCCCCAGTATGATGCTCAACCTGGGGCTTGATCTCACAGACGCTGAGATCATGACTTGAGTTGAAATCAAGAGTTGGGGCGCCTGGGTGGCTTAGTCGGTTAAGCATCTGTGTTCTGCTCAGGTTATGGTCCCAGGGTCCTGGGATGGAGCCCCATGTGGTGCTCCTTGCTCAGTGGTGAGCCTGATTCTCCTCCCTCTGCCTGTGGCTCTGCCTATTTGCTCCATCAAATAAATAAACAGAAATCTTAAAAAAAAAAAAAAAATCAAGAATCAGACACTTAACTGGCTGAGCCACCCAGGTGCCCCTGATGACACTTATGTTTTAAAAAAGCATTTTTTTTCCCTTTGGTTAAGTTTCCTCTCTATATATCCCCCATGAGAATCACAAGCTATTTATGTATTTTATAAAGATTTTATTTATTTACTCATGAGAGAGAGAGAGAGAGAGAGACATAGGCAGAGGGAGAAGCAGGCTCCATGCAGGGAGCCCGATGCAGGGTTCAATCACAGGACTCCAGGATTCGCCCTGGGCCAAAGGCAGGTGCTAAACCACTGAGCTACCCAGGGATCCCTTACAAGCTATTTATTACTTACTGTTGTATCAGATAAAGGTTTTAAGTAATACGTGATTTAACATGTATTTTATTTTATTTTTTAAGATTTACTTATTTATTTATGATAGACATAGAGAGGCAGAGACACAGGAGGGAGAAGCAGCTCCATGCCGGGAGCCCGAAGTGGGACTCGATCCCAGGACTCCAGGATGGCACCCTGGGCCAAAGGCAGGTGCTAAACCGCTGAGCCACCCAGGGATCCCCTAAAACAAAAGTTATTTTAAAACAAGTGATCAAAAAAAGTAAATAAATAAAAAATAAAACAAGTGATCACTTCCTTTAAACTCCTAAGTTCTATTAATAAACTTTTTGGCAAATGTAAAGTGCTCAGTTACTAATTCAGAGAAATATGCTTTAAGAGTGATCAACAGATTCTTTAAAAATATTCCTTGCCTGAACTGTTCACTGTACAAGGACCTTAGCTCAATTATTTTGTCACTGTGCCCTGTTAACTCTTACTCATTTGCTTGGAATTACCTCCTGTCTTCATTCACCTAGACCAAATTCATCCATCTCTCAAAGTCATTTTTTACTTATGTCTTCCATGAACATTTTCCTGAATATGGAAATGACTTCTAGATTTTCTACAGTAATTTGGGCTGTAAAATGGCTTATGAGGAACTAATGTAGAATTTTAGAACTAGAAGGGATGCTTTATCTAGTCACACTTTAAATTTTACAGTGAAAAGGGCAGCCCTGGTAGCCCAGCGGTTTAGCGCCGCCTTCAGTCCAGGGTGTGATCCTGGGGACCTGGGATCAAGTCCCACGCAGGGAACCCGCTTCTCCCTATGCCTGTGTCTTGCCTCTCCGCCCCCCTCTCTGTGTCTGTCATGAATAAATAATGTTTAAAAAAATAAATTTTACAGTGAAAAAACTGAGACCCGCAAACTCCTTACTGTTCTATTCCTGCTCAGTAAAGCTCAATTTTCTTACTACCTCAGCTTTAATTTAAAAAGGGATTATCGGGATCCCTGGGTGGCGCAGCGGTTTAGCGCCTGTCTTTGGCCCAGGGCGCGATCCTGGAGACCCGGGATCGAATCCCACATCGGGCTCCCGGTGCATGGAGCCTGCTTCTCCCTCTGCCTGTGTCTCTGCCTCTCTCTCTCTCTGTGACTATCATAAATAAATAAAACATTAAAAAAAAAATAAAAAAAATAAAAAGGGATTATCTACTGTATGTTTCTAAAATGTTTTTTTTTTTTTTTAAGATTTTAAAAATTTATTCATTCATGATAGATAGAGAAAGAAAGGCAGAGACACAGGCAGAGGGAGAAGCAGGCTCCTCCCCGGGAGCCCGACGTGGGACTCGATCCTGGGACCCCAGGATCATGCCCTGGGCCAAAGGCAGACGCTGAATCGCTGAGCCACCCAGGGATCCCTAAAATGCTTTTTCTATGAATATTGTAATTTTGTGATATACATCATACATTCTACATATATCATAACATATATACGTTATTTATACGTATGCAAAACTTTGACTTTTTGAGATGGGGGACTTTCACAGCTAAGTAACCTAATGGGAACTCTAAATAATGGCGCAAAATCCTCAAAATAGAAGTTTTACATGTATAATAACATATATGCATATGTCATATGTATGTAAAGTCACACACATTTGTATACCATATATATCATTTTCATTTATGATTACTGATCATTTCCTTTATAATTTTTTTCAGTACTGATAAACTTATAAAGTACTTTATTCTCAACAATTTTAATATTTTGTAGTTTCATTATTTTTTAGGGTTAGAACTGAAAAAATTTTTATTTTTTTTCTTTTTTTTTTTCTTTTTTTTATTTTTTTTATTTTTATTTATTTATGATAGTCACACACAGAGAGAGAGAGAGAGAGAGGCAGAGACACAGGCAGAGGGAGAAGCAGGCTCCATGCACTGGGAGCCCGATGTGGGACTCGATCCCGGGTCTCCAGGATCGCGCCCTGGGCCAAAGGCAGGCGCCAAACCGCTGCGCCACCCAGGGATCCCTGAAAAAATTTTTAAATTTTAGAATTTTAACATATTCAAGTAAATATCTAAAGCTTTCTAAGTTCTAATAACATCTAATAATCCTTCCCTTCTCCAATGACGTATGTCTCCTTTATTATAGTAAATTTAATCATGGTTTGTTTCTAATTACCTATTCTTGCCCTGGGATCATCTTTAAAATGATTATGCCCTCCTAACAAATTTTTTTAAAATTTTTATTTATTTATGATAGTCACACACAGAAAGAGAGAGAGAGAGGCAGAGACACAGGCAGAGGGAGAAGCAGGCTCCATGCACCGGGAGCCCGACGTGGGATTCGATCCCGGTGCTCCAGGATCGCGCCCCGGGCCAAAGTCAGGCGCTAAACCGCTGCGCCACCCAGGGATCCCCCTCCTAACAAATTTGATGGAAACTTCCAAAAATTATTATTTCTGCGTATTTCTCCTGCATTTAGCTATTTGACTCAACCCCTTTTGGTTTTCTAGATAGATCCCGTATTACCTACAAATAATGTTTTTTCTCTCCTTTCTGATCGTTCTTTTAATATCTTAATTCACTAAACCACACTCCTAAAATAGCATAAACAATAATAGGCAGGTTAGCTTCTCCCATGCATTTATTTTTAAAGATTTGAAAGAGAGCATATGCGCAGAGGGAAGAGGTGGGGTGGGGTAGGGGGAGAAGCAGGCTCCTTGCTCAGCAGGGAACCTAATGTGGGGGCTCAATTACAAAGGCAGATGCCTAATGGACTGAGCGACCCAGGCACCCCCCTCCCATGGATTTTAAAGGTAATTATCATTAACACCACATGATTAAGTTTGTTGGTTGTGGGGCAGCCCAGGTGGCTCAGCGGTTTAGCGCCACCTTCCTCCCAGGGCCTGATCTTGGAGATCTAGGATGGAGTCCCACGTCGGGCTCCCTGCATGGAGCCTGCTTCTCCCTCTGCCTCTCTCTCTCTCTCATGAATAAATAAAATCTTAAAAAAAAAAAAAAAAAAGTTTGTTGGTTGGGTGTGACTTACCAAAGTAGGAAATTAACTGTATTTGTTTGCAAAGTTCTATTTATCAAAAAGGAATGTGTATTAAATTACATTCTATATTTTCACTAATTAGGAAATCATGTATTACTAACCTATAAATAAACTTAGGTATATTAATATATTTCCTAAATTAGATTCCTGAGAGAAATCCTACCTGTTCGTGGGTATCATTCCTTTAATGTGCTGTTGAATTGTATTTGCTATTATTTTTAAAAGCTTATTTTAGTAATCTCTACACTTACTGTGAGGCTTGAACTCACAACCTCAAGATCAAGGATTGCATGCTCTGCTGAGCCAGCCAGGCTCCCCTAAAAACTTTTTTTTTTCAGGAGGTTAACACTTTGATGACTTTTCAGATTTCTTCCTACTTACTGATGCCTGAGTGGCTCAGTTGGTTAAACATCTGACTCTTGGTTTGGGCTCAGCTCATGATCTTGGGATTGTGAGATCAAGCTCCATGTCAGGCTCCAAGCTCAGTGCAGAGTCTGCTGGAGATTCTTTCTCTCCCTATGCACTCCCCATTCATGTATATGCTCTAAAATAAATAAAATCTTTAGAACATCTGCCTTTAAAATTTCTTCCCGATTGTTTTTTTAAAGATTTATTTATTCATGAGAGACACAGAGAGAGAGAGGCAGAGACATAGGCAGAGGGAGAAGCAGGCTCCCTGCAGAGAGCCCGATGTGGGACTCAATCCCGGGACTCCAGGATCAAGCCCCAAGCCGAAGGCAGATGCTCAAACACTGAGCCACCGAGGTGTCCCCCTTCCCCAATTTCAAGAAAGTTAATAAAAAATTTTGAATCTATATTACATTTAATAGTGGTCTCAATCAAAAATATCTTCTGTCATGGTTTTCTTTTTGTATTTCACTATTTTTTTTTCTTCTTGTAAATCCATTTTGGGATATTGTTGTTTTATCTCTTCTATTTTTCTCTCCATGTTCCATAGTGCTATTCTTTTAAACGTATGAATTGGATACCCATTTTATTTTTCCCTCTTTTTAAAAAGTAACCGTAGTTTATTTCTTTTTACTTTTTATTTTTTTTAGTAACAGTAGTTTAAATCAATGAACTTACTTATGGTACAGCTTTAATCACCATTCCTTAAGTTTTGACAGGCAATGACTTTACTCCTACACAAAAGGAATCCCTTAACACAATTTTTGTATATTTCTAGGCTGCAAAGAGTGTAAACGATTTCCCGAGTAATTGTTATTTTGCTTTGTTTAATTACATCTGCTAAATTAAAATTTACATTGAGTTTTGACAATTGTATACACCCCTGTAACTACCACCAAAGAAAATACAGACCATTTCTTTTTTTATTTTTAAAAACATTTTATTTGTTTATTCATGAGATACACAGAGAGAGAGAGGCAGAGACACAGGCAGAGGGAGAAGCAGGCTCCATGCAGAGAGCCAGAAGTGGGACTCGATCCCAGGACTCCAGGATCACACCCTGAACCAAAGGCGGACGCTTAACCACTGAGCCACCCATGTATCCCAATACAGACCATTCTATTACCGAGTTTCCCTTTACCCTTTCTAGTCAACTCCCATACGCTACCCACCTGATTTCCTTTACCACAGACAACTTTTTGCATGCTCTTGAACTTCATGTAAATGGAATTAGAGTTTTTTGTATTTGATTTCCGCTCAAGCTAATGTTTTGTTATTCATCACCATTCTTGCATGTCTTAGTTATCTGTTTTTTTTTTCAAGATTTTATTTATTTATTTATTCATGAGAGACAGAGAGAGAGAGAGGCAGAGACTCAGGCAGAGGGAGAAGCAGGCTCCATGCAGGGAGCCCGACGTGGAACTCGATCCCAGGTCTCCAGGATCACGCCCCGGGCCAAAGGCAGAGCTAAACCACTGAGCCACCTGGCGGGGCTGCCCCTGTTTTTCTAACTGTAGGTTCTGCTCTTCTGTTTTCAGTGTCCATGCAATTCTTTTTAATTTCCCCTAGTCTTTTTCTGCAATGTCTACACCACCCCCCAAAGCAGTGTCTTCGTATTTTATTGACAACATGGGAAGATAGTTAAATCTTCTTTTGAACCTTATGATAGAAGTCTGAGCCATGATGTCTCAATTTTTTGTTGGATAGTCTCCTCTTACGCTGCACAGGATTTTTCTTCATTGAATTCTCTGCCTAATCTTTACTCATGCATGTATGCTAGAGTCTGAGACGGTTCTATACCGTCTCTTGGGGAGGGGACAAAAGATATTTCTCAATATTGAAAATAAAGGAGCCAAAGAACAACTGAAAAAGAAACAAGGGTACTTTGGGAACAGCAGTTGATTACTGAAATCTCAAAGATGCCCCCCGCTCCTCCCACTGAATACAGTTTCTAGGATGTTCTGAGAGAACCGTAGCAAAAAGGCTTATTGTACATTCATATTGCTACTATTATAAGATGTCTCTGAACAGGACTTTTAATTTTTAAGAAGCATAATGAACAGCTTCAGTTTAAAATGCCAGAAATATTTTAAACTAAATTATTAAATTTAGAAAATCCAAGTCACCAAAGACTTTATTTCCATGCAAAGAATATCAGACCTACATGCATCATTTGCCAGTGTAGCTATTTTACTTCAAAACAAAATTATGTAAGCAACTGAAATACCACTTTTAGTATTCAAGTACTTTCTCTTAACCCGTCATTCAACTTTTCTAATGACTTATTCTTTTTAGAGAAGGAAAAAAATGACCACTTACTTTATTCACCCTTAACTGGCTAATTTTCATTACAGCAATTCAAATTACATTAAAAAAAAAAAACTCTTTTATGTGCACAATAGGATGTAAGAATTTGAAAGATTGCAAACGCAGTTAAGACTTTTTAACTGAGCCTACTTCTTTGTGCTAACAGTAACGATTTATAAACACTAACTTTGCATTTTTACTTTTGGACTAAATTTCAGAAAGCAGTAAAGCAGCAACAGCCTATTTTATAACGATAGAGGTAAGAGAATGACTGTTGCCTTTTGAATAAATACTGAAAATACACAGTGGCAGAAAGTGAATTATAATTCTACTTAATGTCAATAATCTGTGTACCAAGGTTGCAAAGCTTCTGGCTATAGAGTATTCAATTAATTTCTATTATGCCAATTTAAGTGATTGGAATTAGAAACAAATGAATGTTTCTTTTAGAGCTTATTGTACGTTTTTTATCTTTAGAGAAAAAAACAATTCCTTCACCTTAAAACATCAACTATTTTCACAGTTCTAAATCACTTCTAATTCTTTCACAAATTTATTTATTTATTTTTATTTATTTTTTTTAATTTAAATTTTTATTTATTTATGATAGTCACACAGAGAGAGAGAGAGAGGCAGAGACACAGGCAGAGGGAGAAGCAGGCTCCATGCACCGGGAGCCCGACGTGGGATTCGATCCCGGGTCTCTAGGATCGCGCCCTGGGCCAAAGGCAGGCGCCAAACCGCTGCGCCACCCAGGGTTCCCTCACAAATTTATATGTTCCAAGACTCATTTGGTATTTGTATGCTGTTCTTTCACATAGCAAGACTTTGCAAGTATTTTCCCATGGCAAATGAATTTCCCTGGCATTCATGTATTTTTCAATGACTCTTCATATACATTAACATATGCTTAGTCTAAAACTATGCCAGCTTTTTAAGAAACCAAATAATAGATCTAAAATAATCTCATAAATTCCATTTCCTTGATAAAAATATTTCCCGTGTTTTTCCTAAATATAGGCATTAATGGAGAAAACTTTGAGTTTATCTACTACACTGAATATCAACTAGTATTTTTCAACATGAGACGGGTGTCATTCAGCCATCTTCACCCAAGTACTCTACTTTCTCCTCTTGACTGGCCTTAACTCCCTAACTCCTTTTTCATATGGTCACAATCTTACCTCCTCTGACCTCAATATCTATTCTCTAGAGTGGAGGGTAGAACATTCTCTTAAAACACAGAAAACTAATCACCTTCATCTTGTTCATCAAACTTTACTAACCAGGTGAACCGAGTGGTGTGAAGGGCACTAAGGGGCTGGTGTTTTATAAGGCATGTGAAGACCAGGTTTCCAACAACTCCCCCCCAATTTTTAATCTTGTTAGTGAAGAGGATAGTAAAACATCATATAATTCTTCCTTGGGCAGAACAGACAGGGTGGTATCAATAAAAATGTAACCTAAACTACAAAATAACATCAAAAAACCTAAGTAACAAGTCAGCTCCCACTAAATACAGCTGGCCATACTTCTAAAGAGAAATGAAACATTTTTTAAAAGCCTGCGTTGGAAAAATGTTTTTTATCTTGGTCACAAACACACCCACCCATGCACCCTCTGATTTCTTATCTCAGTGAGAAAGTCCATGCATGAGATTGTTTTTTTTTTCTGTTCTGAAGGTAAAAAGAGTGTGGTTATGCATCATTATGACAACATAACAAATGCTGTTGAATCTAGATTTATCACTATAGACTATGATTGCGCATACCTTTTCAAAAGGATAACAGTTCCTATACCAGATACTGCATTATTTCAAAACAACTAAGTACTTACGAGCTGCTTTGATCTGTCTCTGTGTAGCCTTGTATCTTACATGTCCAAGTCCAAGTACTGCATAATGATCTTGGTTCTGATAAAGACACGAAAGATAGTCAAATGTGAAATGGAGCAACATATCTTATCCCTTGTGCTGGTATCCTAAAATAGTGCTTCCCATACTAGGAGTCCAATGAGACGGTGCATATAAATGGATTCTGTTCTAAGTCTAGGAAATGTGGACAGTGATACAGCCTTCATGATTTTAATGTACATAAACCTAATAAAGACTCTGAGAAGTCCTGCAATTAAAAAAAAAAAAAAAAAAAAACACCAAGCAAACAGAAACCTATAAAACCCAGCATTTTCTAAACTTACTTGAGAAAATCCCTGGGTGGCTCAGCGGTTTAGCACCTGCCTTCGGCCCAGGGCATGATCCTGGAGTTCCGGGGTTGAGTCCCAGTCAGGCTCCCTGCATGGAGCCTGCTTCTCCCTCTGCCTGTGTCTCTGGCCCTCTCTCTGTGTCTTTCATGAATAAATAAATAAAATCTTAAAAAAAAAAAAAAAACTTACTTGACCACTGAGCCCTTTTTTCTGTTAACACCTACTAATATCTTCTGGTCACCCTAAATCAAAGTATAGCCAGAAAGGGGATCCCTGGGTGGCGCAGCGGTTTAGCGCCTGCCTTTGGCCCAGGGCGCGATCCTGGAGACCCGGGATCGAATCCCACATCGGGCTCTCGGTGCATGGAGCCTGCTTCTCCCTCTGCCTATGTCTCTGCCTCTCTCTCTCTGTGACTATCGTAAATAAATAAAAAATTAAAAAAAACAAAAAAACAAAGTATAGCCAGAAAGATTTCAAAACAAAGGGAAGCATTATTACAGCCCCACAGGTTTGGGCCAGGGCAATGACAGGACTAGGAGTCACGTAGAGCAAAGAAGGTAGGTTGGATGGAAATTTTGAGAAAGTGAGGGATGAGGATTCTCTGGAGAGGAAATACCTACTTTCATTTCTGCTTTGGTTAATGACCTTGTGAATTTTCAAATTGAAGGAGTAACTGCAGTCTCCCTACAAAACTCAAAGGGTGTATCTAGTATTGGAGAAGTGAATGGGGAGGAAAGGAAGTCAAGGGCATGAAACATGGGACAAAAAAGTCAGTTGGGCTGACTGGTTTCCCCTAAATTCAGGACTGCAAAATTCATATGGATGGCCTTCTTCATTATGCCTGGCAATCGTACTTGGTTCTAGTTGGTTTACCTTTCCACTCCCTAAGGTTCCTATTTCTCTAGTCTCCTCAAACCTCACAGATCCTTCTCTACCTTATCAACAGCCCTGCCTCCTGCTTAACTAAAAATGTAAATTATCCCACTCAAATTCCTACTCAATCTTTCTACCACCTGACTTGCATCCATGTATCTTTTCCCTTTCCCTCCACTAAAAATTGAAAAAACCTGTTCTACCAAGACAAGCTACTCCATCCTTCCCGTTGGTTCTGAACACTGTCTTCTCTAAGTCTCCTCAAAACACTAGCATCTTCTATTTTCTAAATTTCAACTGGATTATCTTCATCTGTATAAAAGATGATGTTAGCTTTTTTTTTTTTTTAAAGAAAGATTTGATCAATTTGAGAGAGAGAGAGAGAGAGAGAGAACACCCATGAGCAGGGGGGAGGGACAGAGGAAGGAGAAGCAGGCTCTCTGCTGAGCAGAGAGCCCAATGGTTCTATCCCAGGACCCCGGGATCATTACCTGAGCCAAAGACATCAGCCAGGCGCCCCCATTAGCCCTCATCCTTAAAAACACTTCCATGATTTCCCTTTCCAGCTGCTGCTCTGCTCTCTATTTCTCTGCTGTCAATGAAAAACTTCTTGAAAAACCCATCCCCATGTTTTACCCCCCAAACCACTGCACTTTGGTTCTGCTCCATCCGCTCCCACCGCGGATGTGGTAAGGCTGCTCTCTTCAGTATGAATTTCCGGAGACCAAATCCAAGCTCACTCATCTGCCCTCACTTGACTTCAGCTCTAAGTGGCAGCACAGCAGACTCCTTCCTTGAAATATTACCCTCCTCTAGTGTTTCTGTGATTCACTGTTTTCCTCCCACATTCCAGTACCTTCTTTCAGCTGCTCTGGCTTCTCCAGGACCTACAAGGCTCAGTTCTGGGGTTTCTCTTGTCTATAATTTAGTCCTTGGTGACATGAGCCAGTGCCAGGCCTAGAATACAGTCCTGTGTATGCTTATGACTCCTCAGTTGACTTGAGCACAGACCTTTCCTCTGAGCCCCAAATGCACAGAGCACCTCTAACTCTCGCTATTGCGGGCCTCTTACTCTCTAGTGTTGCAGTTCACCACAGATGTCAAGCTCTTTCTCCTCACGTACCGTTCTCCCCACCTAGCACATCCCCCTCTCTCCATGTGGCTGCCATCTTCTCATCCTTCAGTCTCAGCTTGAATGTTATCACCTTATTTAGAATAAACAACCGTCTCTCCCCATCTCTGTTCCTTCGTGTTCCCTCTAGGGTACTTAAAAATTGTCATTGCTTCAAACTCTCCAATGCCTTTCCAGTGACTATTGTTCCTTACCTCCTCACCACGCCCTTATACACTATTCCACCCATTTGCCTTCTTTAGTTCCTGGCACACTTCAAACTTCTTTCTGCCCCTGCACAAGCTCTCTGCCTGGAATCCACTCACCGATTTTTGTGTGTCATTCAGGTTTGATCTTAAATGTACTCCACCAGCCTTCTCCACCCACTCAGTCTAAGCAGTCACCTGGACACTCTACCCAGCACCCTATTCTACTTCTTTGCCTAGCACCTGGTGACCATGTCCTTGATGGTTTGCTTATCATCTATCTCCTATATAAGCCACGTGGAAGCAGTGACACTGTCTTGTTCATCAGACTCCTCAGCTCCCAGAACAGTGTCTGACACGAACCAGATGCTTGATCCCTGTTTGTTGAAAGAAACAATTAACTGAACCATTGTATGGACCTTACTACCTTGTTCTGACGTCATCTACTCTTTTCTGTATCAAAGATTTTCTCCATCATTCTTTTTCCCTTGTAGACCTCAATGGTCCCTGCCTTTCTCTCAAGTTAGTATTTTCTCTACATCCCATTTTTAAAAGCATATTTCGCACTGTCTCCACTTCATCACCTTCTAATCACTCAACCCAATGTATGGCAACCCAACCGCTTGCCATCTCAACCATTTTACTGGAACTGCTTTCAATGTGGCCACCTGATGTTCATTTGCCAAACCCGTTGACTTTTATTATTATTCATGTTACGTGATGACTGACCTCTCCAAAGCAGTGACACTGGTGACTGTTTTGTCCTTCTTGAGACTTACCCCTCTCTTAGTTTCTGCAATAGTCTAGTGCCTGATGTTTAATATACCTTTGTTGAACTAACAAATGTCTTTTTGTTTTCTTTCTACCTCTTTCACCCTTCTTAGTATCTTTTGCTGCTTTTCCTCCTCTGCCCACCCCTTAAATATGCAGGCTCCTCAATGTTCAGTCCTTTTCTTTTAAAATTGATACGGACAGTATGTGAATCAGCTAATGTTTTGAGTGCTTATCTACTTTTCTAAGCACTTTACACATACACCTCATTTAATCCTAACAAGCTAGGAGATAAGAACTCACTATCCACTATCTGTTCAGTATTTATCACGTGTCAAGTACTACATTAAGTGCTTTATATGCATCACTGCATTAATCTTTGCTATATTCCTTTGAACTGTTAGCAATCTCTCTTTTTTAAAAGATTTTATTTATTCATGAGAGACAGAGAAAGAGAGGCAGAGACACTGGCAAAGGGAGAAGCAGACTCCATGCAGGGAGCCCGATGCGGAACTCGATCCCGGAACTCCGGGATCACACCTTGAGCCAAAGGCAGATGCTCAACTGCTGAACCACCCAGGCGTCCCAAGCTGTTAGCAATCTCATTGCACGAAACAGATTTGTCAACTCTCCCAAGGTCCCAGTGCACTAATGGGCAGAACCAGATTTGAATTTTGACACTCTTAGTTCTACAGTATATATACTGCATATTGTATACTTAAACTGTATGCTACCTACCTGCCTATATCCTTCTCCTCAGCTGATGTCACTCAATTCGCCCAGTTTCAACTACCACCTACGACTTACCAAAGACTTGCAAATGTTTTTGGCTTTATCCTCCTTTCGGAATCACAGACTGATTTTTTTTTTTTTTTAAGATTTTATTTATTTATTCATGAGAGAGACACAGAGAGAGAGAGAGGCAGAGACACAGGCAGAGGGAGAAGCAGGCTCCATGCAAGGAGCCTGATGTGGGACTCGATCCAGGGTCTCCAGGATCACGCCCTGGGCTGCAGGCAGTGCTAAACCTCTGCGCCACCGGGCTGCCCCACAGACCGATTTTTAACCACCTACTAGAAGATTTCACCAGTATTTTTACTAGAACATCAATTTTGACAGAGCCAAACTTGAACACAAACACCATATTCCCCACAAACTCCCTTTTTCCTACATCCCAATTTGGTGGCTGGCATCACATTCCAGCAGGTCATTCAAACTGGAATGCTCAGAGGTCTTCTGAGTACGTCTTCTCTAGTGCCACACAGCCAAGGTCACCAAGCTCTATCAAGTCTACCTCCAAAAAAAGCACATGTTCCCTCTTCCTCAAAACCCGGGCATAAATTTAGCTCAAGTATGCATTCGCAGGCTTGGATTATCGCACTAGCCCTGGAACAGCAAACGATTCACTTCCCCTCCAGCCCTGCTCTCCCTTTTCAAGCAATTTTCTGTACTGCTAGGAGAATTACTTTGCTAAAATTAGCTTAGAAACTTTTGATGACTTCCTACTGCCCTGAAAAATCAAATCTGAGTTTCTTCCTTAGCATGGCATAAAAAGGCCACTACAACTACAATCTGGTCTAGAATCTTGTTTTAGGACTAATTTCTCACGACCACCATTCAAGCACCCTACCCACTCTACTCTTCACTAGTCCCCAAAGAGGCAGTATACATTCTTTTCTCCTGTGTCCTTGCAGATCTATTCCTTCTACCCAGAACACCCTTTCTCCCTTCTCTGCTTAACAAACTGCCCTTCATCCTTTTAAGGCCAGCTCAAACATTACGCTTCTGTGAAAATGTCCAGAATTTTTCCAGCAGAGACAGTATCCTATGATGAGTGCTATCCTACTCCAAGCTTAACAATAAATGAGTGCTCAATTATGGTGCTCTTGTTGAGCATCTTAACTTAGTGTCAGAAAACTTATGGGAAAACCTCCTACACTTAACAAAGCATCTGACTGAACAAAAGATTCAGATATTAAATACCTTCCAGTCTTTGGGATCAAGTGTTTTCAACATGGGAAACTCTTCTAATTGCAATTCTTCATCTTCTGATTCCTCTGATAACTCTTTCTTATCCTCCAGTTCCTGAAAAGAGGCAGAAGCATTTCTGTTTCTCCTCTTAACAAAAGCTTCAAACCATCTTCCCACAGGTTCAACTTGACAGAGTGTTGAGGCTGTGATTGAAAGCGTTAAGAGAGGCTTCAATGTATTGCATGGAATAAATCTATTTCAAGGCAATATAAGATTAAAACAGAGACAGCATCAGAATATAATTTAAAGACCATCAACTAAGGAAATAATTACACTACAGGGATACCTGGGATAGTGCAGGTTTGGTTCTAGACCACCACAAAAATGCAAATACTGCAAAAAAAAAAGGTGAATCTAATATATTTTTTGGTTTCCCAGTGCATACAAAAAATTATGTTTTACACTAGATTGTGGTCTATTAAGAATCCAATAGTATTACGTGTAAAGAAAACAACGTATATACCTTAATTTTAAAATACTTCATTGCTAAATAACGGTAACCACCATCTGAGCTGTCAGGGAGTCATAATCACTGATCTCAGATCACCACAACAGTGTTGAAAAATTTAAAAGCCTCTATTACCAAAATGTGACAGAGACACAGAGTAAGCAAACACTGCTGGAAAAGTTGTGCGGATAGACTTGCTCCACACCGGATTGCCACAAACCTTCAAGTTGTTTAAAAAAAAAAAAAAAAAAAAAAGAGCAGTATCACCCAAGCACAATAAAGTGCCATAAAACAAGGAATGCCTGCAATCCAGTAAACATGAGGGCTAGCAATAATCATTTCCTAGTATTTACAGAATATTCAATCAACCTCTTCCAGTTATCAGACAAATATTCAGCAATATCAACAATGAATCAAAACTTTCCTGAGAATGTAAGAGGAAGGTGAGGAACAGGGAATAAATGCTGCCAACTGCTTTACTTTCAAATCAATAATTGTTAAAAAAAAAAAAACAAACAAACAAATGATAAACTGTCCTAAAAAACTATCATAAAAAAAAAAAAAAAAAGGTTTTCTGAAAACAAGTCAAAATACCTTAATTAAAACCTCGAATTCAGGTTGCTTTTAAAAATGTTAAGAATTTGCTAGCAATGGTTTGTCCTGGAAGACAGCTCTCCAAGCAGCTCATGAGGATCTACTAAGACAGCGACGCTACAGTGAAACTCGCTCTAGATGTGAAGTGAGCAGCTCTGGATTTCGTCTAGGTCTGACACTCGGGGGCTGTGGAGAATGAGCCAGAGATGTACTGCAAAACCAGAACGGTATCTATCTTGCATGGTTCCGTGTTAGACTGAGTGACAAACCACACTTTGAAAACCACAAAGTGTCCTATCAGAGCAAGGCGTCCTCGTCATTCCTGAGAAGCAGGGATAAATCACTGTACGTGCGTGTATGAGCAGTTCAAAAAAAGGGTAATCTGAGTCAGGAAAAGGAAAACAACCCCCCAACACCACTTTGATTTCATGGGTCCGTATGACTGCAAAAAGCTTCCCTGTGTCCAGCAGTCAGCAACTCCGATCCAAGTCTCCCCTTGTACCCGATGCCCACAGCTTTCTAAAAATAAAAATAACTGATTTTTTCGTGCTTTAGTTGCTTGGGAAATTAAGCGTTCCTGTCCCCTACGGAGGAGAGGATTCAACACAGAGTTCGAGGAGCGCTGGCTGCGCAGCACGCGCCGGGGCTCTAAGAGCCTCCTCTCCGGAGCTTTCCCTTCGGGCGGACGCGGACTCCGGCTTCGGCGGGCGGACGCCGCGCACACCCCGCCCCGGGGCCGGCTGTCTGCGCGGCGCGGGTCACTACGGGGCCGCGGGAGGCCGACACGCACCGACCCAACGGCTCCCGCAGCAGCGCGGCCGCGACCTGTCCACGCCGAGGGGCTGCGGGGAGCGGCGTCCGAGTCCTGACACTTGGGGAAACAAAGCCGCCGCGAGCGCGGGGCCGGAGCACGGTGCGCAGCGGCCGAGCAGCGGGGGCCCGGGCAGCCTGCCGCCCCGGCGCCGACACGCTCAGGGGCCTCCTTGGGGGCCGCGGGCTCCGCTGCCGACCCGGGAGTCAGCAGCCGCCACGCGGGGACGACGCCCCCTCCCTCCCTCCGTTCAGCCGGGGCAGGATTTCTCCACCGCCCGCTGCGAAGAGGCCCCGGCGTCCCGGCCCCACGCGCCGGCCGCTCGTCGCCGGGGCCGCGCAGGCGGAGGACGGCGGCAAGGGCGGCCGCGGCGGGACGGAGCGGGGCTGGGCGGGCACGTACCCGAGGTCAGAGCGTGGCTGATGGCGGTGCCCTGGCCGTCCGCGGCGCTCGGCAGGAGCAGCATGATGGCGCCGCGGCCCGGGCGCAGGGCGCTTGGCGTCCTCTCCGGCTCTACCTCTCCGTCCGAGCCTCGCGCCCTGGCTCCGCGACGCCCGGGAGCCGGCGCATGGAGACGACCGACAACTACTTCCGGGATGGACCTTTCGCGGTGCGGCGGCCGAAGCCACCCCCGCACGCCGCGCCAACGTGGGCGGCAGCCCGGTCCGGCCGCTGTCTCGGTCCGGCTGGGGACCAACGCTCACAAAACAAAGGTTCCTAGACGCCTCCGTTCCGCGGCGAAAAGGAGTCTTCTCCACCACCAGGGGCTATACCCGTGAAGCAGGATTTTCCCAAGCGGCTCTTAAAATATTATTTTTAAATCACTCAGTTAGCCCGAACCTAACCGATGATTTTTCCAGTAGCTCTACTCCTAAGAATAGAAAATGAAAGGATATGTACAAATTAGTGTTGAGAATTATTGTACTCTACATCTGTGGAGAATTTTGTACCTACATCTGTAATGTCTTTGCATCTACCTAAGTAATGTCAACTAAGGACGCCTGGGTGGCCCAGTGGTTGAGCATATGCCTTCGTGATGCCCAGGGCGTGACCCCAAAGTCCTGGGATCGAGTCCCACGTCGGGTTCCCCACAGAGAGCTTGCTTCTCTGCCTGTGTCTCTGCCTCTCTCTGTCTCGTGAGTAAATAAAATCTTAAAAAAAAGTCAACTAATGTTTGTTGCGATATTACTAAGTTATTTACCTGTGTTGTCTCATCTAAACCTCATAACATTTAGTGAAAATCACCTCCTCACTGTTAAGATTCTATTCTAAAGCCGGCAATCTTTTTTTACTCTGCTTTAAAAGCAGGAAGTTTTTTGTTTTTCCCAAGATATTACCAATTATAGGGCCCTGGAACTTAGTTGTTTAATGTAAAAATCAGTTGTACCCCTACTATAATTCCTTCTGGGTGGGGATCCCTGGGTGGCGCAGCGGTTTGGCGCCTGCCTTTGGCCCAGGGCGCAATCCTGGAGACCCGGGATCGAATCCCACGTCGGGCTCCCTGCATGGAGCCTGCTTCTCCCTCTGCCTGTGTCTCTGCCTCTCTCTCTCTCTCTATCATAAATAAAAAAACAAAAAAAAATTAATTCCTTCTGGGATTGAGGTCAAACACAAGAACTAGCAAAAGGGAACCAGTACATGAAGAGTCACCCCTCTCTCCACCGCCACCAGCCACGTAGCAATACCTGGAATAGGTTGAGCAAAATCAGAGAATCCGTGTGTTACAGAATACCAGATGTTAAGAGCTTTATTCTCTAGGAATGATATTTTCACTGTTAAATAAGTCGAATTGGCCTGCTGTCTACCACATGATGAAAATGTCACTTCAAATTCGACATTTCTAAAAAAGATTGAGAGACAGAGAGAGAGAGAGGCAGAGACGCAGGCAGAGGGAGAAGCAGGCTCCATGCAGGGAGCCCAACGTGGGGCTTGATCCCAAGTCTCCAGGATCACACCCTGGGCGGAAGGCAGACACTAAACTGCTGAGCCACCCGGGCTGCCCCAAAATCAACATTTCAAAAAGTAAGTTAATTATCTCCCCCTAAACCACCTCCTGACCCTTTTCTTTATTAATATAACCGCTTATGAAAAAAAAATCTTTAAGGGGCACCTGGGTGGCTCAGTTGGTTAAGCATCTGCCTATCGCTCAGGTCATTATCTGAGGGTCCTGGGACCCGGCCCCAGGTTGGGCTCAATGCTCAGTGGTGAGTCTACTTCTCCCTCCCGCCTCTCCTTCCCTTGCTCATGCTCTGTCAAATAAAATCTTAAAAAAAGAAAAAAGAAAAAAAAAAAAAAAACAGGAAATAGCCTGACTCCACTTTAATTTTTTCTCACTCCTACCCCATCCTTTTTTTTTTTTTCACACCTACACATCTGTTCTTACAGTTTCTCTAAGGTCATATGGGATTTTTCAAAATTGTGGTAAAATACACATAGCATGAAATTCACATCCTAACCATTTTTTAATGTACAGTTTAGCGTTAAATACATTCATTTTGTTGTGCAACCAATTGTCAGAATTCTTTTCAACTTGCAAAACTGAAACTCTAGACTCATTAAATAACAACTTCCCATTTTGGCTTCCCTGCAGGCTCTGGCAACCACCATTTTAACTTGTCTCTAAGAATTGTTTTCTTTTTAAATATTTTATTTATTGAGAGAGCATAGTATGCGCACACAAGCAGGGCGAGGGGCAGAAGTGGCAGCAGCAGACTCCCCGCTGGCTGAGCCGGGAGCAGGGCGAGGGGCTCCATCCCGGGACCTTGAGATCATGACCTGAGCCAAAGGCAGCAACCCAGGTGCCCTGCTCTAAGAATCTGACTACTCTAGGTACCTCATAGAAGTGGAATCACTTGCAAGACGCTGTCTTTTCGTGACTGGCTAATTACCTGGCATAATATCTTTACAATTGTACTATGTGTCCGAATTTCTTTCCTTTTTTTTTAAGATTTTTTTTACTCATTTATGATAGACATAGAGAGAGAGAGAGAGAGACAGAGACAGAGAGACAAGAGGAGGGAGAAGCAGACTCCATGCAGGGAGCCCGACGCAGGACTCGATCCCAAGATTCCAGGATCGCGCTCCCGGCCAAAGGCAGGCGCCAAACCGCTGAGCCACCCAGGGATCCCAATTACTTTTTTTTTTAATTTTTTAAATTTTTATTTATTTATGATAGTCAGAGAGAGAGAGAGAGAGAGAGAGGCAGAGACATAGGCAGAGGGAGAAGCAGGCTCCATGCACCAGGAGCCCAACGTGGGACTCGATCCCGAGTCTGCAGGATCGCGCCCTGCGCCAAAGGCAGGAGCTAAACCGCTGCGCCACCCAGGGATCCCTACTTTTCTTTTTAAGGCCAAATACTATCTCACGGTATGTACACTTTCCTTACCCGTTCATCTGCCTATTGGGTTGCTTTCACCTTTTGGCTATTGTAATGCTGCTACGAAAATGGAGATATAAAATTTTTTTTGAGACCTGGCTTTTGGTTCTTTGGAGTATATCCAGAGCTGAAATTGCTAGATCATAGGGTAATTTATATTTTTAATTTTTTTTTTTTGAGGAACTGCCATACTACTTTCCAGTTATATCTCTTTTTATTCTCACCAACAGTAGGGAGGGGTTTCTTTTCTTCACATCCTCCCCAACACTTATTTCCTTTCTCCTCCCCCCTCCCCCCTTCCCCCCCTTTTTTCGTAGTAGCCATTCTATTGGGTGTAAGGCGGTATTTCCCGGTTTGGATTTGCATTTCCCAGTGGCTGGTGCTGTTGAGTATCTTTTTCACGTGCTTGCTGGCTATTGTATTTTTTTTTAAGATTTTATTTATTTATTCATGACAGAGGGAGAGAGAGGCAGAGACAGGCAGAGGGAGAAGCAGGCTCCCTGCAGGGAGCCCGACACAGAACTTGATCCTAGGTCTCCAGGATCACACCCCGGGCTGAAGGCGGCGCTAAACCGCTGCGCCACCCAGGCTGCCCTGTATTTTTTTTTTTTTTTTTTTTAAGATTTATTTATTCATGAGAGAGACACAGAGAGGCAGAGACACAGGCAGAGGGAGAAGCAGGCTCCCTACTGGGAGTCCGACGTGCAGTCGGATCCCGGGACCCTAGGGTCACGCCCTGGGCCAAAGGCAGGCGCCAAACCGCTGAGCCACTCAGGGATCCCCTATTGTATATCTTCTTTGGAGAGATGTTTGAGTCCATTGCCCATTTCTAGTTATTTTTTCAAGATTTTATTTACGTATTTGAGAGTGAGCAGGGGAGGAGCAGCGGGAGACCAGGCGATTTCATGCTGAGTGCCTAGCTCATGCGAGATCCCACCCTGGGGCCCTGAGAGCATAACCTAAGCCAAAATCCAGAGTCCAAGGCTCAACCCGCGGGGCCACCCTGGCGCCCCCAACGCCCCTTTTTAAAAATGGGGCTGTCTGGGGATCCCCGGTGGCTCAGCGGTTTAGCGCTGCCTTCAGCCCAGGGCGTGATCCTGGAGACTCAGGATCGAGTCCCATGTCGGGCTCCCTGCATGGAGCCTGCTTCTCCCTCTGCCTGTGTCTCTGCCTCTCTCTCTCTGTGTATCATAAATAAATAAAATCCTTTTAAAAAACGAGGCTGTCTCTTGTTGAATTGGTTTTTCATATATCCAAGATATTAATCCCTTATGGGATTTATGACGTGCGGATACTTCCTCTCACCTGCAGGTCACAGTTTCACTCTATTCGCTGTCAGGCTTTTCATTTCCAAACTTACAGTTGTTTCCTAACTACTCACTTCTGTTCCTCACCTGATTTTTTTAAAAGAAAATTATATCATTTATTATTTGTCATTCATTCATTCATTCAGTCATTCCTGAGAGACACAGGGAGAGGCAGAGACCCAGGCAGGGGGAGAAGCAGGCCCCCGCGGGGAGCCCGACGTGGGGCCCGATCCCGAGACCCCGGGGCCCCGACCCGAGCCGCGGGCAGGCGCTCGACCGCCGAGGCCCCCGGCGTCCCTAACTTCCTTCCAACGCTGCGCTCTGCCGCAGCTGCCCTGTACCGGAGCACGGGCCTCCCCGCTCCTGACAGGACGTCCAGAATTCCAGACTGTTCACCGCCTGCCCACGCGGACAGCGAACTAACGAGAGCTTCCGCTCCCCTCGCGGCTCCGCCACTCGCTGCGCAGCCCGCGCGCCACAGGCTGAGTTACGGTAACGTCCGGGTGAGGTAAGGGCGGCCCGGGGCGCGGAGCGGTCACCCCAGGCGCCCCGCAAGGCAACGGCTAGACGCGGCGTTGAACGCGGGGACGCGGCCGGGCGGGTCTCGGAAGCTGGAGCCCGGGCCCGCGCCGCTCGAGGCCGGGGCCCACCCGCGTGCCCCACACCGAGCAGTCGCCCCACGGCGCCCACACGCGCAGGACGCGGGCGCCTGGCGTCCGGCCACCCGCTTCCGGTTGTCGTGCGCAGACCAAAACGGTCCCCCGAGCCCGGCTTACTTCCGGCCCGGAAGGGAAGGAGCGGCGCCACCGGAAGCGGCCGAGGTGCTGTGTAATCCCCGCGGAGCCCAGGCCCTCGGAGCTCCGAAAATGCCGGATTACCTCGGTGCGGATCAGCGCAAAACCAAAGAGGACGAGAAGGACGACAAGCCCATCCGAGGTCAGTGGACACAGGCCGGCGCCCGCGGGCCCGGGAGGGGGGCGCGTGCGGGGCGGGCGCTGCGTCCCTGCGGCCGCCGCCCCAGCCCGCCTGCCTCCCGCGCGCCCCCCGTGCGGCCCCGCGTTGCGCTCCGCCCCGCCGCCGTGGCCGCCGGGGCTTTGGGGGCCTTGGGGGCCTTGGGGGCCTTGGGGCCTCGCGGGCCTCGCCGGTCCTCGCTTCCCCGCTGGCGGCGCTCGGTCCCCGCGTCCCCGCCCCCCGCCCCAGGGCACCGCGCGCCGCCCCGGCGCAGCCCGGACCCTGACACGTTGTTTTCTTTAAAACCAAAACAGAACCGTCCTTTGACCGGCTCGTATTCGAACAGGTGAAAACACTTAGGGCGTGAAACGCAGAACACTGAGAAGTGCCTCGTCCTCGGCCCCGGCCAACCATTACAACCGGTGCTGCCATTTTGCGTAGATCTCTCTAGACCTTGTCTGTGCGTCTACAAGCGCTTGTTTTATTTATTTTTACATACATGTAGCATACTGTACGTCTTGCTCCCCCCTCCCCTCAATCTTAGGGCGTCTTAGGGATAAGCTCATACCGTTATAAAGTCAGTGATGTCTGCCTGCCTGCATCTGCATACTTTCCCACTTCATTGGATGAGCAGTAGAATAGATCTGATTAGTCCTCTCGGGGCGCCAGGGTGGCTCAGTCTGTTAAGTATCTGCCTTCGCCCCGGGTCCTGATCTCACACTCCCTGCTCCGTGGGGAGCCGGCCTCTCCCTCTGCGCCTCCCTCTGCTTGCGAGCGCGCTCTCCTTCTGTCAAATAACTAAAATCCTTAAAAAAAAAAACAAAAACAAAAAAAACAACCGCTTGTTGATGCACATGTATATTTCTTCCACAATGATGGCCATTCCAGAGCAATGAGTAACTTTGTTCCTATTACTTTTTTTTTAAAAAAAGATTTTATTTATTTATGAGAGAGAGGCAGAGACACAGGCAGAGGGAGGAGCAGACTCCATGCAGGGAGCTCGACGTGGGACTCGATCCGGGTCTCCAGGGTCTCGCCCTGGGCTGAAGGCGGGCTAAACCGCTGAGCCACCCAGGCTGCCCTGTTCCTATAACTTTTACCGCAGGCACAAACACAAGCTTTGGAGTAGATTTTATTTATTTATTTATTTTTTAAAATTTTTATTTATTTATGATAGTCACACAGGGAGAGAGAGAGAGAGGCAGAGACATAGGCAGAGGGCTCCATGCACCGGGAGCCTGACGTGGGATTCGATCCCGGGTCTCCAGGATCGCGCCCTGGGCCAAAGGCAGGCGCCAAACCGCTGCGCCACCCAGGGATCCCTGGAGTAGATTTTAGAGGTGGAGTTGTCATTTTGATATTGGGAAATTACTCTCTGGCACTTCTGCCAACAGTGCAGGAGATCATGCACACCAAGCCCCCCCCCCCCCCATTTCTTCCCCTTTTAGTCTCTGATTGATTGATTTTATTCATTCATGAGAGACAGAGAGAGGCAGTCACAGGTAGAGGGAGAAGCAGGCTCCCTATGGGGAGCCCAATTCAGGATTCCATCCCACTGAGCCACTCTAGCATCCCTATGTTACACACTTTGTAAAAATCTGCCTTGACCAAATTAGGTAAAAGTTCCTTGAGTCCAGAAACTTTTTGTTGGTTTTATTTAAATTGTTACAACTTTGCATACTTTTTGTCACTCAATAAATGCAATTTAAATTGAACAGAAAATAACTGTCATCTTTAATTTCCTCTTTTTGAAACTAATATATTCATTCTCTTATTTTAGCTCTGGATGAGGGAGATATTGCCTTGCTGAAAACTTATGTAAGTCCTTTCATTGTCTACCAAATATAGATGTTTTATGTTGAAATAAGAACTGTTGTTGATATTATCCTTCCAAAATAATTCAAGGACAGTGTCTAGCAGATTATAATAATCCTTCCTGAAAGAAGTTAGGTATCACACTTTCTCTCTAGATTAGATCAGAGAGTAAATATTCCTGCATGTTAAAGCTTGTACATGTGGTAATATATTGAAGAATATTTGAAATAGTTTTCACAAGTGTTTACTACATTTAAAATGTATATAACTGAACTAGATCTGAAATGGAAAGTTTTAATGCATAGAAATGAGCTTGTAGTTGTGGTTAATTTCAGGCATGATTTTCATTTGTTAGTTTGCATAATAATGGAGTGTTGTCTGGGGGGAAAATACTGGTTTAGAAATACCTATGAAAGATAAGCTCAAAAAAATAGAAAGATAAGCTCTCTCTACTTCCACTTCACAAGGGTTAGGTCAATAATAGCTATTAAAATTGTAACTTAAAAGTTTCTGTCTGCAGTGTAACAAATTGTTGTCTTAATGTTCTAATTAAAGTGATCTTTATTTCCTAGGGTCAAAGCACTTACTCTAGGCAGATAAAGCAAGTTGAAGATGACATTCAACAGCTTCTCAAGAAAATTAATGAGCTCACTGGTATGTATTTCTTTATTTTTATCTCCTGTCTTTAAATGTCATGTGTTAATTATATCAAAATAGTTTAAATACAAATGTTACTCTTTCATGAATTGCAGATTTAAAAAATTATTATCCTTCCTCTCTGTTAAGAAAGTAGATCTCCTTTAATAATTTTTCACTACCTCTTAAAACCAAATTCAGTGTTTAAGTAGTTAAGCAACATCATCCTTTATTTATTTATGTATGTATGTATTTATTTATTTATTTATCTATTTATTTTCCAACATCATCCTTTAAACAAGTAATGTTTATGTTGGTCAGAACCATGTTCGGTAAACTAATAAACAAGTAAAAATTTCTTAGTGAATAAAAATGTGGTCTCACATGGTATTGCTTGAAGTATGTGGGCTGTTGCTTAGCCGTTGGAAACTTTTCTACTTAGTAATTTGAGTGGTGAAGTTTTATAGTTGACCTGCACAAATTTTTCAGATATGGTGTTGAATTTTGGCTTGTGGCTACTTTAGGGTGGTGGTTTTCAAATGGGGTGATTTTGTCGAGTGCCAAGCTTCCTTCAGGACATTTGGCAATGCTAGAGATACTCTTGATTCTCATGACTTGAGGGGGAGGTGGTGCTGGTGGTATCTGGTGGCTAGCGGCCCGTGATGTTCCTATATGAAAATGCACAGGACAACTCCCACAACAAATTATTCAGTTCAAAATGTCAGTAGTGCTGAGGTTAAGAAAGCTTGCTTGCAGGTGATGCATTATGTTCTGGTGAATTTTGTTACCTTTTTTTTATGTTTTATGTAGGTATTAAAGAATCTGATACTGGCCTGGCCCCACCAGCACTCTGGGATTTGGCTGCAGATAAGCAAACACTGCAGAGTGAACAGCCTTTGCAGGTTGCGAGGTATGGATAGCATGCTGGACATTTATTTTTATCTATACTTCCAAGCACTTTTTAGATCTAGGATATAATGCAATAGTTCATAAAAACGTTTTATTCCAAATTCTTTTTATTTATTTTTATTTTTAATTAATTAATTAATTAATTTATTTATTTTTATTCCAAATTCTAACTACATAAAGATTTCTACAGAATTATCAGGGATTAAATTTTATGCCTTCGACAATTATTCAAGAAGTAGGTGAAGACATAATCATATGAAAGATTCAGATGGTACAAAAAGATGAGATGAAAATAGCTAAACCTCCCTTCGCATTTTCACTGTCCTATTGCCCTTTCCTCAGCTGTAACTGGAAATAGTTTGGTCCTCTTAGTCCTTCCTTGTATCTTCATATGTATATTTATGTGCAAAGGAGCATATCCTGATATTTTTTTAAGGACTTCTTTTTCTTGTTTCTCTTGTTTTTAAAAAATTACTCATCTGTAGATTTTGATTTTCAGTTTGTTACTTTACATGGTGCTACCTGAATGTTTATGTTAAATGTTTCTCTGTGTGTGCATATACTTCTGTAGTGTAGCTTATTAGCAGTGGAATTGTGAGATCAAAGGCATTTATGGTTTTGAAAATCTGGAAAGAGGTGGTTTGACCAGTTTACACTCCTTAATATGAGGTTTTGAGGCAAATGCCTGTTTGCCTGATTAGTATAAGATACATGATTTTCTGTTTTTATGCTTTTACCATTTGGGGGTAAAGAAATCTCATTTTAATTTGCATCTTCTGATTGCTAGTATGACAGCTTCTTATACTTACTAAACATTTGTATTTCTGTGTCCGTTCATGTTTTGTTCTATTGGGTTGTTTCTTGTGAATTTTTAGGAGCACTTTTATATATTGTATATATTAATCTTTTTTCAATATGTTACAAATATCTTTTCCCATTCTATCATTTGACTTTTCACTTCTCAGTACCTTTTGTTGTATTAATGTTTAAAATATTTAGGAGGTTAATAAAATACATGAATATTTTCATTATTAATTTTGGTTTTGATTGTTGCTCAAGAAGGCTTAATTGGCCCGATCCAAGATTATAATCTCCTGTGTTTTATTCTAATCATTGAAAATTTTGTTTCAGTTTTACGTCTTTACTATAGCTAAAAATTAGTTTTCCTTTCCTCTTTTCCTTCTATCCTCACTCCCTTTTTTCTGTCTCTCCTTTCCACTTACTGGTTTATTTTTAAGTTTCATCGTGGTTTTATTTATTTTTTTATTTTTTTATTTTATTTTATTTTATTTTTTTCATCGTGGTTTTAAAGAATTAAATAATTCTAGGGCAGTAGCTGTCTTTCCCAATTCCTCTTCCCGGAAGACACCTATTTTCAAAATTTTTAACTGGTTATTTGGTTTCTAACTTCATGATTCTTACACAGTTCTTGTATATTGTAGGTTACATCTTTTTTTCTTTTTAATTTTAGGTATTTTCTGTTGGCTTGAGGATTTTGTTTTGTTTCCTCTGCCTTCCTCCCAAAGACATACCTTTCCCATCCCTACATCCTCCTAATATAATTACATTAAAATTTTGGTTAGAGCAGTAGTCATTGTTTTTGTTGTAACTGTGGCTAAGTAATGCTGTTCACAAAGAGGCAAGTAGTAAAACTGTGATTACTTTTTCTTTCTTGTACCACTTTCTGTTTTCCTTGTCATAATTGTCTTATTTTCTCGTTTGCCTATGTATGTAAAAACTATTGGGTTGTTTTCTATGTATGTAAAAACTCAATCCTCCAGTTTTTCCTGATTGTCTAAATTGCTCTTCAGATGCGTTAGGTCCATCAGGTTTTTTCTCATGTATGCTTCAGGTGCATCAGCTGTGCCACAGGTTCTCTCAGGTCCATCTTCCTGAAGAAGTCTTTCCCAGCACCTGCCGACCCACTTCGGTTTGCACTGTGGCCTATTGCACCTGCTACATCACAACCATCCTGGAGCTTTCTTTGCCTCTCTCCTGTTGCTTGCATAGGAGTTTCTCTTTTTGGTTTACTTACACTCGCATTAGGTGAGCTCTATTCTTTGGAGCTCCCTGAAAGAGGTGAGTTGGGAGGCAGTATTTTGAGACCACATATGTCTGAAAATATCTCAGCTGGTATAAAGTTCCTTCTTCTTCAGAACTTTGAAGACATCATTGAATTGTCTTCCACCTCCCGGTGTTTTTGGTCTGAAGCTGTTCTGATTCCCATTTCTCTATATGTGACTTGTGCTTCATCTGAATGTTGTAATGTCTCCTTGCTCTCATTCTGAAACTTCATGATGACATGCCTCAGTATTGGTCTATTTTCATCCAGGGTACTGGGCTTCAGTGTCCTTCACTGTGGCAGGTTTTTTGGAAATTATTTAATTATTTCTTTCCATTTTCTTGTTTCTCTATCCCAGACTTACAAGCTTTTGGGCCCTTTTGATATCTCTGCTAGTATGCTAGTCTTTTCCTCTGTGTGTGTGTGTGTGTGTGTGTGTGTGTGTGTTTCTCTTTTTGTCTTACTGTTTGTGAGATTTTCTTCACTTTAAGTCCTCTTTTTTTTCCTTCCTGTATTTCTTCCCAAGTTTTTAATTTCTAAGAGCTCTTTATTCTTTCAATACATGTGTTTTGTTGTTTTTCTGAATGTCCTCTATTTTTGAATCATGGTTGTAATATGTTCTCATCTCTAAGGAAATTAATGATAACTGCAAAGTTTCTACTTCATCCAAGATGCTTTTTTCCCCTTTGCTTGTTTGATGTCCATCTTTTGTGCTAGATCTGGTAATCGTACATTGGGATTTGGTTTTAGTGGGAGACTTAAAAGCTGAGAGAAACTAGATTCCTTAGTGAGGCATGTCAGTCGTAAGCTTCACTATAGCTTATGTGATTGGATATTTACTTGGGGAGCCTTCAGTGTCAGTATCTTTAGATCTTTTCATTTGGATGGTCATTTTTCCCAGAGAAGGTTTCAGTCTCCTATAGTATCTAATGTCTAATGTTTGGGAAGAACAGTGAACTAGAGGGCTAGTGAATTTTGGCAACGGGTTCACTTATACTCACCCTTGCCCTCTCCTCTCCCCACTCTCCTCATTTTCAGTAGTTACACCACCACCATCCCACCCGACCCCAGCATTGTTTGATACTTTTGTTTTATTCTCTTCAGATCATTTTCATCACCCCCAAAAGAAACCCCATACCCATTAGCCATCCCTATTCCCCTCTCCCTTCACCCCTAGTAACTATGAATCTCCTGTCTATGGGTTTGCCTATCTTGAACATTTCATGTAAATGGAGTCATACAGTATATGACCTTTTGTTTCTGGATTCTTCCACATAGCATAATGTTTTAGGTTTCATGCTATAGCATGTATCAGGACGTAATTTCTTTTTAAAGCCATAAATATATGAGCCAAACTTTCCTGTTTCAATGTCTCATAATTTTTTGATGGAAACTAGACATTTTAAATAATGTAATATGTCAGCTCTGGAAATTAGATTTCTGTTTTCCCCAGGGTGTGTTATTGTTGCTGTTTTTCCTTTGAATTTTTTGTCAGCCTCTTAATAGCCACAACTGGTAATGCCACCTCACAGTTTGGATATTAAACAATTGCCACTGATAGTCACTAACAAATGCCCTGTTGGTAGGGGTGTTCACACAGGGTGAGCTCTGAGTCAGGCAATAAACAGAAGTCCTGAGAATGGAGCTCTTTGGTTAGCTGCCAGACAGGTCAAATAGTGACATGTCCCTTATGCTTGGGCTTTTGGGGAACCCCAAACCCATTCAGGTATCCCCATCCCCACCCTATCAGTAGCTGCTAGGTTACTGTTTTTCACGATTACCATGGTTGCAAGGCTGTTGGCTTTCAAGTCTATTGCAGAGCTGAGGAAAGAAGACGAGATACAGGCAAGCTGGAACACAGCTAGGCTCACTGTTCCTAAAGGGATGCAGCCATTTTTCTTGAATGCACATTCTTTGGATTGTTACCAGACTGTAATTAATTTCCAGAGTTCTGAAAATGATGACCTTGACTGTTTTACAAGATGACTATCTTCTTGGAAAATAAAATGCGGAGTAACTTAAGATACAGAGGAGTACTATCCTAGGAGAGGAATACAGTTATGAAAATCAAGAAATTAGAGAACTGTCTTAATGATGAAATATGTGGTTTAACTTAATTTTTTATAGAAAAGGATTTTTAACAGTGACCTAATTTCTGCAGTTCTGGTTTGTACCTGCTTGTTAGTATCCTGCTTGCCCAGGAGAGAATCTAGTTACTTGAATTCATTATTAGTGGTTTAGTTTCCTGACACTAATCAAGCCTTCTGTTGTGTTAGGTGTACAAAGATAATCAATGCTGATTCGGAGGACCCAAAGTACATTATAAACGTGAAGCAGTTTGCCAAGTTTGTGGTGGACCTCAGTGATCAAGTAGCACCTACGGACATTGAAGAAGGGATGAGAGTGGGGTGAGATTCTATTTGCAGTAAATACTTTCCTTTCATTGAAGATATGACGTCACAACACATCCTTGGCTTTCTTTTGAATGAATGAACTGGTTGCTGCAGAGTACCAAGAAGTACTCCCATAGAGCACTACTATTGAACATCCTTTCTTCTGCATCTGCTGCTTTGCCCTAACCCCACTAGGGCTTTTTGTGAATGGCTTTAATTTTTTTTAAGATTTTATTTTTTTAATTTTCAATTTGTGAATGGCTTTAAATGTCATATTCAAGTGTAGGACTTTAGAGTTGAGTTTGGCAGTCTATTTAAGGTAATGTGGTGTAAGCAGATGAAACACTTGCTCTGGGATAGTTAGGATTAAATAAGTTAATGTATATACAATACATGATAATTAGCCTAGTAAAGTTTTTGAGTACTTTGAGTGAGGATCTTTTTTATTACCTCCTTAGTGTGGACAGAAATAAGTATCAGATTCATATTCCGCTGCCTCCTAAGATTGACCCAACAGTTACCATGATGCAGGTAAGAAAAGAAAATATGGGAGGGAAAAGGAATGACATGACTATGAATACAGTTGCATCCATCTCAAAGAGTTTTAAAACTTTGACTAGTAAACTGTCAATATGTGGGCCTATACTGAAGAGTTACAAAAATGTTTTGAACAATATTTCAATGAGAAAGTTTTTAAATCAATCCTTTTTTTTTAACTGGTTTTTCTTTCACTTAGTGTTGTAACAAGTGATATTGCAAGTGGTTCTAGGACACTGGACAGTGTGTTCCATTTTTACTAAAATTCTTATTTGCCATGAGTCTGATTTTTCTTTTAGCGTATTGGGTCTGCTTTACTGCATAGAACATTTGAACTAGTATTCAAAAGCCTGTGGCTGTGTATTACACATTTTCATCTTTATCTTAGGTGGAGGAAAAACCTGATGTCACATACAGTGATGTGGGTGGCTGTAAGGAACAGATTGAGAAACTTCGAGAAGTAGTTGAAACCCCATTACTTCATGTAAGTAGCTAAGTCCGTGCATTAAATTGCCTGTTATTTGATAGCTTTAAAAATTTTATGTTTAGTGAAAATTTTTGAGGGGGTACAGGATAGAGAGGTGGTGAGCTGGTACATTCCAGAAGAGAGAAAGCAGAAGGATTGAGTGATCTGACCTATTCAGAAACAGAAAGATCTGCTATTTTGAGGGACAGAGGAGGTTGAGGTGGAACCTTTAGCAATATGCTAACTCTGTTATAAGTTATTATAGAAGAAACCATGTGTTTTAATGATACCAAGAGCAAATAGGCTTAAATGGAGTCAAATTCAGCTTGGGAGGATAATGGAAAACTAGGATATTAAACACCAGATAATACTTTTGTTTATTAAAACACTGTAATTTGTTTAAACTGGGGGGAAAATGTTTGTTAAGCCTGGATTGGAGAAATACCTTTAAAAGCTGTTCAGCATTGTGTATTGATAGGAGTCTAGTTTAGATCTCATGTCTTAGAATAAGTAAAATTCTTACTTAGATCAAGTATATAGGTTGTGGACTTAATTTTTATTTAAATATAATATTTATAGATATGATACAGAAGTAATTCTGTGTTTATTATACAGAAGTGATGACTGTAAAAATAATGTTTCCCATCACAGCCAGAGAGGTTTGTTAACCTCGGCATTGAGCCTCCCAAGGGTGTGCTGCTTTTTGGTCCGCCGGGTACAGGCAAGACACTCTGTGCTCGAGCAGTTGCTAACAGGACTGACGCTTGCTTCATTCGAGTTATTGGATCTGAACTTGTACAGAAGTACGTCGGTGAGGTAAAGTAAATTGACCAGAATCTAAGAATATGTAACCCTGTGAAAGATTTATCATGTGGAATAGCAGTTCCTCATTGAAGGATGGAGACAGGATTGGTGGATTGTGAGGAGGAGTTCAGAAGCCACCAGCCTTCCCTTGGTCATTGGAAACTACTGCCTGAAACTTTTAACCAGTATGCTCCTTCTTCAGAAAGATGACCTTTTCTACAGATTTGGTTTCTAAGACCCCAGAAATGTGGTGAATACATTCAAAAGTATACTTCCATTTCAGGGGCAGCATTTCATATTCTACTGAGAGAGAACATAATCGTCTTTGTATGTGCGAGGGTATATACACATCCATACATGTATACATACGTATTTTTTTGTTAAGTCTAGGACTATATCGCATCTGAAACATTAACGATTAATATACTTAGAATAAGAATTAGTAAAAGAGCTGCATTCTTCTATTCCTTGATCAAAACATACAAAGCAAATAGGTGATTAGAAATGCCAAGTGGTAAAATCAGATGCTTTCATTCATTTCAAGTTTAATGAAGTGCCTTTATTCGACAGTATTCATTTGACCTCTTCAGGTCTTGATGTATTGGCTATTTAATAGGTACAGAATCATGAAATTAATCCTGTTTTTGAAGGTAGTGAGATTCTTCTGATGGAATAGGTAACTTGTTTCTTTTGAAAAAGTTTAGGTAATAATTGAGAATATTGTTAGGAACATTGAAAAGCTTCTTACCATATTTAAAAAATGTTTTAAACCAACTCTGAATTATTTTTCTCATTAGGGGGCTCGAATGGTTCGTGAGCTCTTTGAAATGGCCAGGACCAAAAAAGCCTGTCTTATCTTCTTTGATGAAATCGATGCTATTGGAGGTATGAGTGGTATTTTAGAGAACTGCTTTAGGATTGGTTTTTGTGAACATTCTAAAGTAACATATGTAGAGTTCTCTTGGTAATCTTGTATAAAATTTTAATTCCAACTCTTCTATGGGCTCTGGCATGTCTGAGCTACAGATCTAATAAACAAGAGATACACTGTAAAGGAAAAAAATATAGAGCATTGCTATTTCTCAAGTCTTTATACTTTCCTAATTTCATTCACATGACAACATTTTTAACAACTCCTAACTTGGGATATAGCTCACATTTTAACAACTCCTAACTTGGGATATAGCTTCATTTACTATGTCATAAGAAAGCACTGGGGCGGGCATAACTTAGTTGATGGATTTTCATAAAGTATACATAAAATAAATGTCATTGTTGGCTTCATAGATTTGATGAAATACAGTATTAGCAGTGAGATCTAGACAGGTTATTCTAACTATGAGCCACTGTTCACTTGTCTTATAAAGAGAACAGTTCCTGCCTTGTTTATTTCATGGTTTTTTTAGGGGTTTAAAGTAATAGGGGCACCTGGGTGGCTCAGTTGGTTAATAAGCATCCAACTCTTGATCTCAGCTCAGGTCTTGATCTCAGGGTTATGAGTTCAAGCCTTGCATTGGGTTCCATGCTGGGTATGGAGCTTACTAAAAAAAAAAAAAAAATTGAGAGACTTTGAAAATTAAAGTGTTCTGTAGGCCTAGTAATAGTTTGAGAGTGATCTTTTTTTTTTTTTAGGAGGGGAGGGGCAGAGGGAGAAGGAAGAGAATCTCAAGCAGGCTCCATGCCCAGCACTGAGTGTAATGCAGGGCTCAATCTCATGACCCTAAGATCATGATTTAAGCCAAAATCAAGAGTTGGACACTTAACTGTGACTGAGCTACCCAGGTCCTGAGAGTAATAATTCTTAATAACTCGAGAGATATCATATGTTCAGTTATTTAACAAACAAAAATGACTTGAAAACATGGTGCACCCTGTAAGGCTCTTTGAGGACTGCAGTTAGGTTACCTAGGGTCTTGTCTTTACACTGAATGGGTATTGTTGGGTTTGGAAATCTGTGATTAATGTCTCAGAGGGGCATAACGTGACCACAGTGTATCAGTTGTATGTTGTGACTCTGAAGTTATTTATATAGTATTTTTGGAGTAAGCCTTCTGATGTCAGGATGCTCTGAAGCGGTGGTTTCCAAAGTAGATTGTGTATAAAGTAGTATTAGGGGCAGCCCGGGTGGCTCAGCGTTTTAGCGCCGCCTTCAGCCCAGGGCGTGATCCCTGCATGGAGCCTGCTTCTCCCTCTGCCTGTGTCTCTGCCTCTCTCTCTCTCTCTCTGTGTCTCTCACAAATAAATAAAATCTTTAAAAAAAAAAAAAAAGTAGTATTAGGGTACAGGAGGGAAACCTAGAATTTTTCTTTATACTTTTAATCTCATTTAAAAATTGTTTTTGTTTTATAATGTATGCAATACATTAATTACAATCATATGTAGTTATACAACCTAAAAATGAAATATGTATTTGGAGGCCTTTTGTTTGTTTTTTGCTGTTTTGGTTGAAATGAGAGATTGACATTAATGCTAAGGTCTGCATGTATTTATTCTGTTGCCTTATCCAGGTGTATATATCATGCTGAAAATGGAAGTGTTCTTGAGTGATTTAAAAAAATTCCTAAAAGAGGTTTAAAAAAAAAAACTTTAAAGGAGCCTCTGTTAAATAAATCTATGATGAGTCCTTTTGGAAGATGGACTTTCTAATTAGTTTTGTGTATAGTAGGCTGTTCTTACAGGATGTGCTTCAGAGTGAGCTGTTCCTGATGTGAGCTGAGGCGTACAGTACTTTGGAGTCCCACATAGTGCTCCTCCTGAGTGGACATGAAGAGCTTCTTTCCGTCTTCTCAGGGGCTCGTTTTGATGATGGTGCTGGAGGAGACAATGAAGTACAGAGGACGATGCTGGAACTGATCAATCAGCTGGATGGTTTTGATCCTCGAGGTAACATTAAAGTGCTGATGGCCACTAACAGACCTGATACTTTGGATCCTGCACTGATGAGGCCAGGGAGATTGGACAGGAAGATTGAATTTAGCTTACCTGATCTAGAGGTAAGAAAAGCATTTCATTTTAGAGAATTCAAGAATCCCTACTCTTGAAAATTTTTTTCCAATGATATTTTTCCACTTTAATATTTATCAATTTCACTTTTAGGGTCGGACTCACATTTTTAAGATTCATGCTCGTTCAATGAGTGTTGAAAGAGATATCAGATTTGAATTGTTAGCACGACTGTGTCCAAATAGCACTGGTAGGTGAAAAGGTCTTGCTTGTTATATTTGCTGGTATGTCTATTCAGGCTGCTTTAATAAGCCTGTTGTTTTCTTTTTGTTTGAAAGGTGCTGAGATTAGAAGCGTCTGCACAGAAGCTGGTATGTTTGCCATCAGAGCACGGCGAAAAATTGCTACTGAGAAGGATTTCTTGGAGGCTGTAAATAAGGTCATTAAGTCTTATGCCAAATTCAGCGCTACTCCCCGCTATATGACATACAACTGAGCCCTGAAGGCTTTCATGAAAACACTTTTCATTGGAATCCTAACTTAATTAAATAGACTTGTTAATAACCATTACACACACAAAAATAAAGTGTTTCAAAACTGGATGCTTTTTTCAGATGTCTTTTCTTTGTAGTACAATAGAAGGTGTTACCTGGTGTCGCTAGGGAGAAAAGCTTATTACAATGTATGCGGTGTTTTGATCCACTACCATTTAAGGGTCCCATATCATGAAGTGCTTGTTCAGACCACGTACATTCTAGGCATCTGCTGGCTGAGTGCTGATTGTATCTTCCCATGTGCCCAGTGAGGTGGACCTAATGCATCTTGGTAGAAGGCACACAAAAACTTTCCTACTTCTCACACTTGTAGCAGAGCTGGGATTCAAGTCCCAGTCTGTCAGCTCCACTCCTGTGTTCCTCACCTTCATGCTCTTCCGCCCCCCATCAAAACAGCTCATCTAGGCACAGGACCACGTGTGTCGATGCTTTTTAAAATTTTTTTCTTACCACATTTAAAGTGGAAGAAGCATCTGATATATTATTAGGTTTTACTATGTCATTTGAGTTGATTTCAAATTAATCAAGAAGAATTAGTGACTTTAATGACCAGCAAAGTAGTAAAGCATAAAGAAAAATACATACACATAATCTAATTTAGAAAATACAGAATTGGTTTCATATAGAAAAGTACTTATTTTCATTTTATAAATTAATGGTTTAAAATTTTGGTAAAGCTTCTGTTAGACTTCTGGTGAAGCGAAGTATTTGTAAAACTAAAGTTGTATTGGATCCTCAGCAGATCTAAAATGCAGCCATCACCAAATCCCCTCCCATCTTTCATCACAGTTAGCCTCCCTGCCCAAATACTGAGACCCAAGCACAATAAGGAATGTTTTTATTGCAGTTCAGTATTCATAAATAAGTAGCAAGAGCTGGATACATTTTAATTGACAGGAAAAAGTTGAAAACATAGAAAATGCTTTAAATGTTGTATTGAAATATTTAAAACATGAACATTTTCAAAGAGAAAAACAAAAGCTTTTCATAAAATCCAATCAGCATTCTTTTCTCTTTTTTTTTTTTTTTTGTGAAATGGATCAGAAAGATTTTTCTAAGCCTGCCCTGGTGTTCCATGAGGTACGAAACAGAGCAAGCCACTTCTAGGTGTTATAGAAGGCTTATAATAGAATATACTCCAGTAAATGACTGATGTATGTTTTTGTAATGTTTTAATAAACATAAGCATTTACATCACACTCAGAAGTCTTACCAATTTTTCAGGTATCAGATGCACCAATGTGGGATAACTCAAACTGGCTATGTTGAGCTCACTCAGGCCTAACATGTTACAGGCTCTGAAAAATCTTCATCTGTTACATGATGAAAATCTAACTGGCTACACATCAAACTGACAATTACTTGAAATATTTGAGTGTTTCTGCCCAATACCATTAACCCTATCTAGATTAGCATCTTTGTACTCCACTTTACAAGATAAAATGAACACGCATTTCACCAGTAACCCCCTCCACCTAATCTATATGTGTGTACATATACATGTGTATATGGATGTGTATGGACACATGTATGTTTGACATTCATCAGGGGGCTGATAAAATACAAAGAGTTGATGACTAGAAAAATACTGATGACTACAAATTACTTTCTAATAAGCATTTTAAAAATGTGATTGGATTTATAAAACTTTAATTTCCACAAAGCTCAGGTTTATGTTACATAAGGTGAAATGAAAAGCCTCGTAATGCTTTTTTTTTCAAAGGCAAGATAGGTTTTTGAGATGCTCAAACTTGATTAAATTCAAGTCAGAAAGCCGGGAGGTTACCTGCTACAATGCTGAGCTTTTGAACATTCTATTGTTGGGATCTGAGGGGTTTCAAAGCCATTGCATGCACTTTGGTTGGCTATATGGAGAATTAAGGTAGTACTTTGATCAGTTTTCATACAACTTTTATCAGCACTCAAACCACAATATCAAGAATCTAAACATACTGAATCCTAAAAGCATTCCTGAAAGCTACACTAAAAAGAACCAACAGCATTTTTGCACTCAAACCACACAGTCTCACACCAAGGACATTTTTGAATTTAAAATTTAAATTGATTTACAATCTTTAAAGGGGCAGATATAATAGATAAAACCTTCCCTTCCACGTGCCCTATATTCCCTCTCCCTGACCTCACTCAAGGGCATACAGGACCCCCACCCCCCCAAAAAAACCAAAAACACACCTACCCACTCCATGGCAGATTCTTTGGGTTTGTTACCTTCGCCTTTATCCACACATGAGGGCAAACTCATTTCCTCAAAATGTACCTTTGGAGGCAGGCACCTCCTTTATCTGTTGAACAGGTAAGAATACAGGATCAAACCACATGGAATTGATATTTTAGATGTCACCTGAAAATTAAAATGAGCTACTCACAGGGCTTGCAGAGGATTCATATCCTTTCTTTTTTCTCTGAGTCCCACTGCAGATGATACTGACCATTTCGATCCTACTCTAAGCTGTCCTAAGTTGTCTTTGTCACAAAGAGTTGTTTCCCCGGTCCTTGTTCGCAATTATTTTCAAACATATTCCGTCTATCCACGAGGCAGAAATCAACCACTATCATATTGTGTAGTATTTGAGAAAAACAAAGGACTTCTCTATGTGGGACCCTACCTGAACACAGGGCTTTTCCCTATTGCCATAAAAGACTTGCCAAGTCCCAATATCTATCATTGTGGATTATGCCCATTTTGGCAGTGCAGTAAGACGGAGTTTGAACCAGCGCTGAGAAACAGGAAGCATATGCTAGCAGCTAGTAAGGTCCAGAAAGAAGAACATAGAGGCATACTTAAGGTAAAAAAAAAGTCAGGAAAATTTCCCCTATATTAAATAATTTTACGTAAAGCATTCCAACATATTTACATACAGATAAAACATTTTGAAATGTACTCTTAAATTCTTAGAGGCATGCTGAAAATAAAACAGACTTCCCTTCAGTAAAACTAAGGTGCTTTTTATGTACATGGTAATATTCCACTCACAACAGGTTGAACATTAAAGAACAAAAGTTAAATACAAATCTGTTAGATACTGGTAAATACGGTTTTTGTGCACTACGTTCAATCTACCAACTACTAGGACGTGAATATCTACTGTGTGTGAAGCATTTGCTGAAGACAGGTGTTAAAGTATATGGGGTGAAGTATTGTAGACTTGTTTAAAATCTGAAGTTCTGCTTTAATGGCTGAAATGGTGCCGGCCCTTTGACAAAAGCTTCCACTAAAGCAGAGGTTCTACAAATAAGTGCTCTTTCAGAAGGCAGTCTGTACCAGAATGCAGATGTATCTGCTCTTGTGTGTGGTGATTGCAAGGGAGTAACTGGATGGGAACCTAGTTTCACTCAAGATCTACATGAAGTACTGATTAGAAAGGAGGGGGTCTACTTTAAGTTAAATTAGTAAAGTCACTGAGCAACCCCATAGTTAAAGCAAACCAACCACAGGGTTTGGTTGGAGTAGACCCATGCTAACCATTCTTTCTTGGGATCTGACCACACCACTTTTCCCCTGGCAGTGTTTTCTTCAGGAAAACTAAAACAAGAATAAATAAGAAAACATATTTTAAAAACTGTTAGGGGAAAAAACAAACAAAAACAAACAAAAACTGTTAGGGGCATCTGGGTGGCTCAGTTGGTTAAGTGTCTGCCTTCGGCTCAGGTCATGATGCTGGGGTCCTGGGATCAGGTTCCCTACTCAGCAGGGGAGCGCCTGCTTCTCCCTCTCCCTCTGCTTCTTCTGCTCCTGCTCTCACGTTCTCTCTCAAATAAATAAATACATAAGTAAAATCTTAAAAAAGAACCACAAACTATTAGCAGGAAATCTCAGCAGAGGAGGCTTTAGGCAGGTTAGCTAAAACTTGTGCTTTGATCTGGAATAAGGAGGTAGTTGGAACTACAAGAACAAGACCTTTTGATGACAAATTGGCTTGAAGTTCTCCCCAACTCCTTTTGGACAACTATAAAGAGTGCCTCAAATAGGCATTTAACTTAATCATAGGCTTAACTCTGGGTTTGATGAAGAATTAACTGATAACTCTTATGGACTTCCAAGAAGATACTAAATTATACATAAGAGTCAGCTTTCTTAAGGTTACCTTACTATCAGCAACAACAAAACTTGTGGTCACAGTTGTGACAATTTGAAAAGCAAAAAAGAACAATTATAATGGACTGAAGAACACTCAAACTATAAAAATTCATGAGCCTATAATATGCCAAAAAAAAAAAAAGAGAGAGATGTAAAAGAACCTAATTTGTCATGTTAAACTGACTCCTTACTTTGAAGTTGATAATTAAACAGAAAAAACATCTAACCTGCCTTTTCCAGTAAGAGATGTATTTAAGGATGACCAGACAACTGAAGTGGAGGAGGAATAGTTGTAGTTTACAAAGAAACACCAACTGATAAATGCTGAAGAAATGAGAGAATTAGAAAAAAATCACAAACAATAAAATTATTGATTTGGGCAAGGATTATCACCAGATGTTAAAACCCCTGGGTGAATGGCTAATGGGAAACCGGGTATTCGTTCAATGCCAAAGGAACACCATAAAGTAACTCACTAGTCACAAAGGGAAAACCTAAATGGGGTATCAGGCCGTCCTGTCAATCCAGGGATCTACCTCCGCATCATTAATTGTAGGTCAACTAGATGTTATGTGTTTTCTGATGTGATGAGATTTGAAGCATATGTCTCATCTATGATATATTCTAGCAAAAAAAAGTTTTATTTAAATCCATGAAACTTTTAGATAGAACTTTTAGATTACAGGTAGTTCCGGAAATAAAGGGACAAAAGAAATAACACTTTGAAAAAACCAGATGGGATTCTAAGGACAACTGCCCCAATCTAACTCACGGTCATAAAAGGGATGATGCTGGATTAAGATAGACTTAAGGGACTTGAAAGGACATGACCAGCTGTAGTGTTAGGTCACAGAATGAATACTAGTTTGGACAGACCAACTACAAATTTGAGGATGATGGGAAATTTGAATATAGTCTGAGGTGAAAGTATTCTGGAATGAGAAAGCAAGGATTACTGATGTGGAAAAAATGGGTTACAGAACACTATGTTGAATATGACCTTACTTTGGTTAAAAGATAAAAATATATATGCACGGAAAAAGATGTGGAAAGAGACGCATTCAAGTGTTACTGATAATCTTTGGGTGGTAGTAATATAATGTTTTTCTTCTATTTTTTCTAATCTTTTGATTGTTCTTTGATAATAAAAGGTAATTTTAAAAGAACTTCTAAAAAATTGTGGGTTCGCTCCTTCTGTTAGATAACTCTGATTACAAAAATCCTGTAAATCAACAATTTCGAGAGCAAGGAGCCACTAACCATCTGAGGACAGCATATCTGATCTGTAGGTGAAGTTACTTAAAGGAAATAACTTCTTAAATGCTCAGTTTATGAAGTTAATACTAAAGAGTAACAGAAATGTCACTGCACAATAGATGCAGCTGAGAGGACAATTTATCTTTGAAATATTCCATTAAAAATAAAAACACAAGTAAGATACATCTTGCTACGCGTCATTCACCCTCCAAATCAAGCCTTGACTGCTAGGAGAGAAATCTAATGATACCCTTAGAAAACCAATCTAATGTCTAGTACTTAAAATTTGTAACAATGAGCAATTTCATGAGAGGCCCGTAGCCCATCCCAGCTGAGTTCCTCATCTACGCTTCGGGAGTGGTGGGAGTGGCGTTGGGCTCGGAGTCCTCCTGGGGAGGAAGAGCCGAGGCTTCTTGTTCAGCCAGTGCTTCCCGAAGTTGGCTGCCTAAGACTGCATCGTGGATGCTGTGGAACAGCAGCTCCTTTAACGCAGGGTTTTCAAAAAATCGATTTTGAGTGAGGTCGTTTACAACTTGTGCTATAAAAGAAGGAAGGAAAATCAGTCCACATTCTGGGTACCAGTCTTGAACATTAAAAAAATTCACACTCATATAGTTTCAATACCACAGTGATATACTAAAAAACTGTCACTCCAATCCTGTCCTCATGATATCACACACCAGTAGCAGGAAACTACTTTCTTTTTTTTTTAATTTCAATTTCTTAAAGTTTTTGTTTAAATTTATGGTTAAAATTTATGGCAAAATTGGTTTCTAGAGTAGAATTTAGTGATTCATCATTTACATGTAACACCCATGCTCATCCCAACAAGTGCCCTCTGTAATGTTCATCACCCACTTACCCTATCCCCCTACTCCCCTCCCCTCCAGCAACAGTTTGTTGTCTATAGTTCAGGGTGTCTTATGGTCCACCTCCCTCTCCGTTTTTATCTTATTTTATTTTTCCCTTCCTTTCCCCTATGTTCATCTATATTGTTCTTAAAGTCCACGAGTGAAATCCTATGGTATTTGTCTTTCTCTGACTTATTTCACTGAGCATAATACCCTCTAGTGTCATCCACATCGTTGCAAATGGCAAGATTTCATTCTTTTGATGGCTGAGTAATATTCCATTGTGTGTGTATACACATATCTGTATACATATCACATTTTTTTATTCTAGAAATTATTCTTTTTGTATTTATACAAATAATACAAATCTATATTATTTTTCCTTTTTTCTTACCCAAAAGTATCTCTTTAGCATTATATAAAATATTATACATATATAAGACATGATAATACATAGTATAGGTATAAGAGAAATTATATATTATATATATTTTTTCTGGATTTTTTTTTACTTTTTTTTTTTTTTTTTTTACCACTGCATGATATTCTATTGTGTAGATGTACCCTAGTTGAAGGCTGTTCCATTTTGCACTCCTGCCAGCAGTGTCTAGGAGTACCTGTTGCCCCACGGTACGCCTACAGAGCGTGTTGTCAGACACTTTTCCTTTCTGCCATTCTGGCAGGTGAAAAGTGATGCCTTTATGTAGGTTTCATTTTCAGGCACTGTTTCAACCCAAAGTTTATTATAAAGCAAAAATAGCAGGTGTTGTATGGAAGAACCTAAATAATTTTACAGAACTATGTTTAAAGCAACCCTTAAATAATTACTAAAAAATGGACCAGCCCAGAACAATGGTTTATAAGCTCCTTCTATCCAGTACAGGCCAGGAAGCCCTGCCATAATTGCCTGGCGCGGGGGGTTGCCCATGAGTGACTAATTTCAAAGCTAGCTTTAGAGTGATTTTCAGAAGAACATTTCTCATCTTTTTCCCTCCCCGCCTCTGAATAATTTTCATTTTGGCCAAAAACTGAAATTAAGGGAAAAATATTTCCAAACTTTTAAAAAGTTATTTAAAAAAAGAGAAATGAAACTAAAATGTTAAAACTTCTCCCCATTCTGGAAGTGTACTCACCGCTGCATCCTGCTAAATACACATAAATACCGACATCTCCATATTCTTTTACAATCTGTAATAATGTTGAAATAAAGTTTAGTTTCTCTTGACTACATGCCAGATTTAAGTCTCTTTCTACCAGTATGTAGTCAGTGATACAAGACACTAATTCATTCACCTGAGCTACTTATGCATTTTTGAGCTAACCATTTAAAACTAATTTTGTATTTAATTTTTATATGGACAGTGATAATGAGGGCTAGCAAAGAATTCTTGTTAAATTTTATGTAGGTGTAATAAAGGTATAATGGTACTGATTGGTAAAAGAATCTTCTCCTTGTAGAGCTATATCCTGAAATAGTCACGAAGAGGCGGTGACTGGGATGTGCTTTAGAGTCAGAGAAGTGCAAAGTGGGTTGGGGGGGTGAACCGAACAAGACTGCCCACAAACTGATGAGCTGTAGCAGCAGAGTGGGAGTCCTGTGGGGCTTCATGACACTGTGCTCTTTATTCTCATACAGTTTGGAAATTTTCCACAACCAAGAGTTGAAAACAACAACAAAGAATTTTAAGAGTTGAAAAAGGACACCTAGATCAACTCTCTGATCTTACTGATGGCACAGAGATATGAAACGACTCATTTAAGAGGATGCTTACCCCAGCCAGGGTTTTGACACCAACGGAATCGATAAAATTGACTTGGGTAAAATCCAGAATGACGGTGTGGATGGTATCCCCAGGGGGCATAAATCTTTGCAGTTCTTCAGGGAAAGTGCTCTTGATGACTATTGGGGGATATTTTACTTCATCATCCTCTTGTTCGGGTTTTGTGGCATCTTCTCCATCCACTTCTGCATCCTGTCAACACATAAACCAAACCAGAAGTCTATGAACACCTCGCATGTTGGTTCAGAGAAAGATTCATAAGGGAAAATTAGTTGCCATACTGTCAGGCTCCTGACTCCACCAGACCTCTTCTAAGATATTTGCTGAATCCCATACTTACAATGTGACGGAAAAAGGATGTGTACATAATATGCAGTTTTAGCTCAGTTTCTTTTCTTCTCTTCTCCTTTTGTTGTTGTCCAATGAAATCCACTCTCCTTAGTCATCATATCCAATCTCTCCTCACCTCTAAAATGGTTCCATTAACTTCAGCACAACCACAAGTTACCATAAGCTTGAACAACAAAATCTAGCCTTTGAGGTTTTTTTGTTTTTGTTACTATCAGCTGACTGAATCTATGACAAAGTAGCTATGGTAAAATTTATTAAGATACTACTGTGTGATCTTTTTTTTTTTAAACAGTATTTTCCGGGGTTCATATCCCTACTTTTTTCATAATTGGCCTTATCATATGTCTTTAATAGATAAAGGATACTGAAATGGTTTTGAAGCTTTCCTATCTTAGGGGCTTCCTGCTGTGTTAAGACCTCAATCATGAATGAAGGTGGGGCGTGGTGCAGATTAAGAGAGAAGGAAAAGTTACAGGGAAGAGACCACTCACCACTTTGACAACAGTTGCATTGGCCACATTTGCATTTCCAACTTCCTTGGCATACTTCCTCATGGCCTTTCTTCTTGCTCCCATTATGACTGCTGGGTTCACTCCAGTCTTTGCAGAAGAGCGATACATGCAAAATCATTTGTTGGCACCCAGGAACCCACGCAAATGCAATAAATCTTCAAGTCCCCCCCCCATCTATTTTCTATGCCAAGTTATCACTCCACCTCTTGCTCTACCATTCCCTCAGGCACCCTGAACTGAGTTATTCCCTTAATAAAGGAACATGAGTAACTCTCCTTATTCTTATGTGCATTTAGCAGGATATGGCAGTGATACACTAAAGTATCAAGGGGAATTTTTAAAGCAGTGTTTTTCAAATTCACTCTCAGATTCTCATATTTAAGAGACTCTGGGGGTTGACTGAGAGATTTTCTTATATACTGGGCAGTGTGGGGTCAAGTTCTAAACACCACCAAAGGAACCCACGTTATCTAAAGAGTGAAAAACCTAAATTTATTTTTTCACTTTTTTTTTTAAGATTTTATTTATTCAGGAGAGACACACAGAGGAGAGGCAGAGACACAGGCAGAGGGAGAAGCAGGCTCCCTGTAGGGGAGCCTGATGCAGAACTCGATCCCAGGACCCTGGGATCATGCCCTGGGCCAAAGGCAGACAGATGCTCAACTACTGAACCACCTAGGCGTCCCTCACTTTTTTTCTTAAAATTTTTTTGAAAAGGTAATATGTGCACAAGAGAAGAGAATGACTAGTGGTTTTGGCTGCATAACAGTGTGAATATAAATTCCATCTGCTGAATGATAAATTTACTGAAGATGGTAAAGTTTATGTATATTTTACTGAGAGCGAGTGAGAGAGAGGGAGGAAGGGAGAGAATGGAACAGTATAAAAGGTATATCAAGGCATTTAAATGTCCCTTACATTCCTGTCAATCCACAGGTCCCCTCAAAAATAATCAATTTCTTGGGGCACCTGGGTGGCTTAGTAGGGTAAGCGTCTGCCTTCAGCTCAGGTCATGATCTTAGGGTCCCAGGATCAAGCGAGCCCCTATTGGGCTCCCTCTCAGCCTCTCCCTCACCCTCTTTCTCTCTGTGCCTTTTCTCTCTTTCACACTCTCTCAAGTAAATAAATAAAAATCATTAAAAAAATCAATTTCTTGTGACTCACCTTTCTTTTCAAAGCATTGCTATATAAGTCGCTATTTGCATAATAAATTGGAGCATTTATTTGGAATATTTTTATTCCAGGAATTTCTTTCACCTGAAATAAAATGTCAGTGAATTTAACACAGGGAAATATTTCAGAGTCAAAACTGCACCTGCTTCCCTCCTCCAACCTGAAAATCTACACAGAAGTTGCTCAAGGCCCTCTCTTATAGGGTTTAGATAAAATGGTCACTGTGTCCTACTTACTCGTGTCCTGGACAAAGGAGTTCTGAGAAGAGAGCCTTTAATACACACATCTTCACATTTCTCCTAAGTCTTTGTTTCATATTCACCATAAAACACAAAGAAGGAACCAAAAACTATTAAAAACAAAGAAAAGGAAACAGATAAGAGAAGGGAGGCTGGCACTCAGACCCTGAGGAATAAGCAGAAGGAGAGGTTATGTTGGTGACTCCAGGAATGCAGACGGGCTGAAACAGACCCAAGAGCAACAGAGAAGCCAGAAGCCTCTAGAATGCAGTTTAGAAATGAGAAATCCAGCACATAATTCTCTAGAAGGAGGGAAAATGAGCAATCCTCAAAGCAGTCTCATCTCCCAGTATCTTATAGTGGGTCTGAGAATGTCTTCCCAAACATAAAACAAATCAAAGAGAACTAATTTTAAGAGGTTCTGTAAAAGTCTTTGAGACCCTCTGTAAGGATACTAAAAATCAAGGGAATTTTAAGGCATAATTTTAACATACAAAGCATCCTCTCAGTATTTTGTAAATATATACTTTAATTCCAAGAATATATACTTATCATTACAGAAAAGGGAAAAATAAATATTAGGAGGTTGACTAATTATAGTATAAACTCTAAAACTGAATCCAGATAGTAAATCTCAGTTCATACTTTTCATTCTGACCACTACACCTCCCTACTTTTCAGCTCCACTTTTTGTCCTGTGTAAAAATACTATTTAGTCTGCCCATCACATGACATGCTTACAACCATCTAAAATGACAGGAAAAAGGTCCTACCTCCTCATAGGCATCTATATCAATGTACACATCCGTGTCGGGAAGCTGTCCAAGGACTTTGTAGCTGGGACTAAAGATACAGGGACAGTGTGTTACAATACTATTGTGTTGAGGCCCAGTATGTGATTTAAACATGAGGTTTTCCATGTTCACATGTCATGTATGGACTTGCTAATGAACTCAGGAAGACATGATCCTTATATGGTTACCTTTGCAAAGGGCTTCACATGGATCACATTCTCAGGGCCATTCCCAGCATGCCCCCACACCCTGCCCCCAAGGTACAGGACACACTCACCCTACACACACACTCACACACACATCCCTCACATATCACACAATCTGGTTAGGACAAAAGACTCAGGCATTTAAAGATGGAGGCTAAAGTGAACTGTGCAGAGTTCAAGTCATGCCAGGGAATGTGTAACTCAAATTCTCATCTACTCAATAGAATTGTCTTTCTACTCTCAGTCTAAAGCAGGAGAGGAGTTTTTCTTTTTGTTGCTAATAAAAGGCTCTGACTCATGGGAGTGGTTGTCAACTGAGGGTATGGGAAGAAAAGAAAAAACAACCCTCAAAGTAGCATGGAAGTTTTTTTAAGTTTGGCTCGAATAGATTTTAAACATTGTTTCTGGAGAGCCCTCCTCTTTTTATAGGACAATCTGGCTCAAACTGGATACTGTAATGATGACAGATACTACTGCTTGAGCACCTCATATTACCTTATCATATCCTACATACTAGACTTATTTCTGCTGTTGTATGGCTGAGACGTTGAGGCCTACTGGAGTGTGTTGGTCATTGTCAGAGGGATTGGCAAAGATAAAATATGGCTCAAGGTCTTGATATGACGTTCCATGGACTTGCTACAATGCCCTGGTGCTTCTTAGCAGTATGCACAAGTGCTTTCTGTATTAGAATATATAATATGAATGTGAGCTGTTTTTTCTGGGTGGAGTCTCTCAGTAAGCTTTCAGAAAATATACACTATATGCCCGGGACTGGACTCTGGGAATATCGCCTCCACAATCAAGATGCTCACACTCTAGTGGGGTCTGTTGATAATTATAATAAAATTAAAGTCAATACTGCAATTTCAGGCAGGACAATCACGTCCATCCCAATTTGTACACTTACCTCTGTGTTCTGTAAATCACAGTTAGCAGAGCAATGATCACAGCTGTAATCAGACCATAGTCCAGCCCCAGAAACAAGGAGGAAACAAAAGTGGTAAGCCAGATGGTCTGCACAAAAGACAGAAAACTTTATGTGAGATCACGCTAAAAATTTTCTAAGAGTCTGTCATGCAAACACACACACACACACACACACACACACACACACACACACACACAGTACCTAATGTTGCCTAACTAGATGCTACACATAACAAATGACTGCATTAGCTTATTTTTCTCACATTTTAAAAAGATTTTATTTATTCATGAGAGAGAGAAAGAGTGAGGGAGAGAGACATGAGAGCACACAACCAGGGGGAGGGCCAGAGGGAGAAGCAGACTCCTCCTTACAGGGAGCCTGACGTGGGGCTCCATCCCAAGACCCCAGGATCATTACCTGAGCCAAAGGCAGATGCCTTACTGACTGAGCGACCCAGCCCCACCTTTCTTACATTTTTAGCAGCACATCCATGTGTTGCAATGACATATTAACCTAACACTCATCTTTGTTACTTACCAGTTCTATTTTGCTTGTTCTCCAGAAAAAGGGGAGATCTGAGAATTGCATAAACATTCCTTTCAGGTTGACAATCACAATGGCCGACAGCACAGCCTGAAACAGAGCACATCCCGCATGCCTCTCCTTTTGTGTCCACAGAGCCTCCTTTGCTGGCTCCTCACTGTCCTCCTGCTGCCCTCCCCATGTCTTCTCCCCACTCACTTCCCATGTAGCAGCGATGGTACGTTTGGAGCCTGGACACCTGGATTTTCAGGACTTGGTTAGCTAAAATGGGTCTTGGAAAACCCATTGGACAGGCTTATATCATAGTAGCAAACCTGCGTGGCGGTCAAGAGGTTCAGAGTTTAACTTGGTACTCCAGGAATGATTTGATGATTTGACCCATGGTTTTCCTACATTGTGATTTTCTCCATTCTATATTGTCCCTCATCTCTACTAGATTAAACAGATCAGCAAACAAACGTCTTAGAAGTGGAGGCCATCTCAGAGTTTTAATGGAAGTGCAAGGTCACAGAAGATCAAAGAGAGAAGGAACCTTGGAGATTAATCAGTCCAAACTCTCACTTGCAGATAAGGAAACGGAGGCCCAAAGATGTTGAGATGGTTTTCCCAGGGGCAGGACTGTAGATTGTGGAGCGGGATCTTGATCCCAGCCTTGCTCATTCTTATACCACTCTGCTAGAGTTACAGTAAAAAGGCACGAGATGGCCACAAAAATATAAACAAATAAAACAGCAAAATCTCTACACATGGTAACACCTCACACCAAGTTCAAGCTACGCACCTGGGGTAATGATTCGAAGAGGAATCCAGTGGCTAATATGACCAGCAGAATCATTAGTGAGGCCAAACAACCTGCAAGCTGAATGAGAAAGGATCCATGGAAGGGGCTTTTAGGAGATATGAGTAAGAGGCAAGGCAGAGGGTGATCTCAGTCTTTTTAAAAAAATTTTATTTATTTATGAGAGAGAGAGAGAGAGAGAGAGAGAGAGAGGCAGAGACACAGGCAGAGGGAGAAGCAGGCTCCATGCAGGGAGCCCGATGTGGGACTCGATCCCAGGTCTCCGGGATCACGCCCTGGGCTGAAGGCGGTGCTAAACCGCTGACCCACCCAGGCTGCCCTGATCTTAGTCTTTTGATAATCACTGAAGGAAGATCAAGAAAATATGGATTCAAACAAGTCATCAAAACCAGTGCATAAACCTGTAACTCCTTCATACTCCCTTTCTGAAGTTTTAGTTTCTCTTATAGCTTTTATTTTATTTTATTTTATTTATTTATTTATTTTTATTTTTTACATTTTATTTATTTATTCATGAGAGACACAGAGAGAGAGAGGCAGAGACCTAGGCAGAGAGAGAAGCAGGCTCCATGCAGGAAGCCCGATGTGGGACTCGATCCTGGGACTCCGGGATCATATCCTGAACCAAAGGCAGGCACTCAACCCCCGAGCCACCCAGGCATCCCCTCTTATAGCTTTTAAATAGAGGCTGAGGGGCGCCTGGGTGGCTCAGTCAGTGAAGCACCTGCCTTTGTCTCAGTTCAGGATCCTGGGGTCCTGGGATCGAGCCCCAGGTCGGGCTTCCTGTTCAGCAGGGAGTCTGCTTCTCCCCCTCCTTCTGTGCTCTCTTTCTCAAATAAATAAAATCTTTAAAAATAAATAAATAGAGGCTGACATGATTAAAAACCCTGACTGAAATGCCCTTGCCAGGGGTGAGGAAAAGGAGATAATGACCCAAGCAAGATCCACAAGGGCCAGAAGAATAAAATGGTACCCTGCTGTCCAATGACCACTAGCCACATTCAGTTATTATATTTTTAAAATTAAAATTAAATACAACTAAAAATTCTGGTCTTGGTTGCATTTCTCACATTTCAACTGCTCAAGGACCCCATGTGGCTAAAAGCTGTCATACTGGACAGTGAAAATAGTGAACTTTCCATCATTGCAGGAAGTTCTACTGGACGTGCTGGCATCTTGACCATACTAGGTCTCAGACTTTCATAGCAACATCCTATGTCTGGACTGTGAGGTTTACTGGCAGCAGAGACTGTTGTATAATTTTCAATTTAACTGGAGAATATACCTCTTTCCTATATATTCAGTTCCTGTGTTTCGCTCTGACCATTCATGCCCTTCTCTGATTCACTGCATAGCTCAATAGAGCGTCAATCTTGAGATGGAGCAGCTTTGTTTGGGTTCAGAATAGAATCAAGGGATTAAAGTTTACCACCCCAAATCACCGTCCTGAGAGGCCGGTTGTATACACACCTGTGTCTTGCCTCCGGTTCCCTCCTGAACAAGGCTTCGAGACAAGGAGCACGAAATGGAGAAAGTCTGGAAGAGTGAGCCAATGGAATTGCACAGTCCCAGGGCAATGAGCTCCTTTTTCCATGTGGAAACAAAGCACACCAGAGGTCAGTCATTCTTCAGAAAAAAAGGCAAGATGGCCCATTTTAGACACATTTTCGGCAGTGTAGGGTGTCTCTTTATTCTCTTTACAAATATAAAAGTTTGCTTAGCATGAGTTTAAAATAGACATTCTTAAGATGAGAGAAAAACCACTTAGGGCTTTTGTTCTGCAAGATAAAAGCTGCACTCACTACTTAGTCCCCTCTTTCCCAGACACACTTTCTTACACAAATAATGTTTTTGTCTTTTTTTTTTTTTAAAGAAAACTGCAGCAAAAAGGAACAGAATATTTTTGTTGTAAGTTTTTGGTATAGAATTGTTGGCATCTCCTAAATGCCTCGACTCTTGCCCTTCAATGAGTACATGACATTGTCCTCTTGGGACCAGTGAGTGAGACCTGCTTTCAGGGCTACTTCTGGTCTTTCTAGTTGGATCGTGTCCTTGGGATTGTGGAGCATTTAACATTCTCCTAGAAACACACAGTGTGTTTTTTTTTTTTTTTTTTTAATTTTTATTTATTTATGATAGTCACAGAGAGAGAGAGAGGCAGAGACACAGGCAGAGGGAGAAGCAGGCTCCATGCACCGGGAGCCCGACGTGGGATTCGATCCCGGGTCTCCAGGATCGCGCCCTGGGCCAAAGGCAGGCGCCAAACCGCTGCGCCACCCAGGGATCCCAACACACAGTGTGTTAAAGTAGACACTGTCATGCCAAAATTATGCCTAATGGTATTCAGCTTATCTATTGATAGGTTATAAAAGGAGGTGGCGGGGCACCTGGGAGGCCCAGCCATTTAGCGACTCTTGATTTTGGCTCAGGTCATCTTGATCTTATGGTCATGAGTTCGAGCCCCACATTGGGCTCCATGCTGGGTGTGGAGTCTGCTTGAAGATTCTCTCTCTTCCTCTCCCTTTGTCCCTCCCCCCATCCTCTCTAAAAAACAAAAAAATTTAAAAAGGAGGTGGCAGTTTTCCAGAGTGGCTGCACCAGTTTACATTCCCATCAACTGTGTGGAGGTTCCTCAAAGAGTTAAAAATAGATCTGCCCTACGACCCAGCAATTGCACTGTTGGGGATTTACCCCAGATACAGATGCATTGACACGCTGGGACACCTGCACCCCGATGTTTATAGCAGCAATGTCCACAATAGCCAAACTGTGGGAGGAACCTCGGTGTCCATCGAAAGATGAATGGATAAAGATGTGGTTTATGTATACAATGGAATATTACTCAGCCATTAGAAACAACAAATACCCACCATTTGCTTTGACGTGGATGGAACTGGAGGGTATCATGCTGAGTGAAGTAAGTCAATCAGAGAAGGACAAACATTATATGGTCTCATTCATTTGGGGAATATAAAAAATAGTGAAAGGGAATAAAGGGGAAAGGAGAAAAAATGAGTGGGAAATATCAGAAGGGAAGACAGAACATGAGAGACTCATAACTCTGGGAAATGAACTAGGGGTGGTGGAAGGGGAGGTGGGCAGGGGGTGGGGGTGACTGCGTGACGGGCACTGAGGTGGGCACTTGATGGATGAGCACTGGGTATCATTCTACATATTGGCAAATTGAACACCAATAAAAAATAAATTTATAAAAAAAAGGAGGTGGCAAAGAATATAATGTGGAGTTTGAGTGATGAATCATATATTCCAAGTTCAATGAACAAGGAAATGTCTTCCCAGAAATGGTTCTAGATAAATATTTACTTCTCAGGCTGTGAGCTTTGAAAAATAGGGATAACATCTGTTGGAGTATGGCAAACTGAAAGCCTCATATCCAAAGGTTACATCTTCCTAGCAGGACCCCTACCTGTGACATGAGGTAGGACTGTATCTCAGTGCTCTGATGATCTAATGCACATAATGAAAAAAAAATTGTAGTGTTGAATAAATACATGTTTCCAATACCTCCATCATCAAACTAGAAGTTTTTCTATTGAGACAGAGAAATTCCAATCATTTGCCTTCCACAGCACAGCAGGATGATTATACCATAATGAAACATCTGGAGGGAATTAATGATTTCCTACCTGATTGCCATCAACCTGGTAGCCATGTTTATTTGCCAGGGTCTTGGCCATTGATATGGTCACTGAAAATCCAACAATGGCTATGGCGATGGCATCCACGTACACAAGGTGGAAGAGGCTGGTGTCCGGGTTGGCTGGAGGTAGTAGCCTGAAAGGTCAAGCTGACTTTAACTCAAGCATTGTGACCATGGGGGAAAAAACATGCAACTAGAGGGGAGCATTTCAGGACAGCATCATCTGCAAATGAGGTGATCAATGCTTGGATACCTGTGTGCTCTGGTTTGTCAAAAAGAAACACCCTCTTTGACACACAAAGGTTCTTTTTAGGCTCCAACCCTATTATTACTAGCTTTCTACCTGAATGGGTTATCAGCAGACATCAGATGCGGTTTTATTTAGAAAAGGAGTAACCTCATACCTCATGACACCCTGTATGGCAGGTGTAAGTAAGACACCGAACAGGAAGAAGAGAGGGTCAGCGAAGTGCTCAGATGGCACAAGACATTTGAACCAAAGTCTGAGGGTAGGAAGTCTATCTTAGAGGAGAACTACTGTCAAGACTGTTTCCTTTTGTTATTTCAAGTAAAGACTCTGTTTTCCAGGATCCCTTTAAGTGAATTTCCAACATGGGAAAGGAGCCACAGGTTATCCACTTTGGGTCTCACCTGGTAGTCCTGGGAATCTAGAGGGACCAATGGGGAATCCAGTTTTTGTGGTCCATGCTTATAGTTTGAAACCCTTGTCCTAAAGGAACAGAATAGGGATTTCCTGGAATGGTATGGGGTAAGGGGCAATAGAGGTTTTTCAAAAGCATCTGATTCAATACAAGACATTGGGCTAGATAATAATACTAACCAGTTTAGGTACCATATAATTCTTTTTTACATTAACAACCATTTATTAGGTGCTTCCCCTGTGCCAGGTTCTGTGCTTATTTATCTCAGACAGCCCAGTGAGCTAGGCACCAGTATATTCCTCAGTTTACAGATGATGAGGCATAGTGAGACTAAGCAACTTGTCTAAGGTCAAATGGCTCATGTACACATCGCCACCAGTACAACAAAAACCATGAAGAACTGGCCTCCTTGTGCCTATTTCTCTTACTGTGTCATATCACGGTGATAAAGGGGGTGTCTCAGGTACTGGGGTAAGGGAAAGGGAAGGGGAGAAGGAAAAAAAATTGAACATATAGTGAGCCTACATTTTGTGCTGTATGCCTGAAATACATCATCTCATCTGTCCTCATAGCAATCCTATTAGATGGGTGCCATTAATATCCTAATTTATAGGTAAAAAAATGGATACCTGCAGATGTTATTTGTCCAAGATGGAGCAAGGAGTTAAACCCAGGAGGTCCCACTGCAAAACTTATTGTCTTTCCCTTGCATTTTGCTATAGAAGCACTTGCCATGAGGAAAGCCCTAGCAGCAGACTTGGGACTGCAGAATAAAAGAATGTATTTTTGAATGAGTTAAGGAAAGTAGACCAAGAAACAGGATATATTGCCAAGATTGGGATCTTTAAGAGTCAACAGTCACTTTCTGGACACGTGCTGTGTGTGTATTTGTGGGTGTGTATAGATGCATAGTTTGCTTTCAAATATGGCTGCCAACAGTTCCTCCCATACTTGTATGTGCTGCTTGTCCCCTGAGGCTGGGAGGATCTGTTTCTCCTCTGGTGAGTCTGGGCTGGTCTTGTGATTTGATTGAGCCAACTGAATGTGGTGCAAGTGATGCTGTATGAGTGCTTTTAGCAGCATGGCACCTCCTATTTTTCTGTCTTGTTTCCTTGAGTCACCATATAAGAGTCTGGCTATCCAGCCAGAGTCACCATGTGGGGAGAAGATGCCAGCCAGTCATCACCCATTCCAGGCCTCCACCTGAGGTGTCAGACACGTGAGTGAAGTCCTCCTGGATCCTCCAGCACCAGGCACCCCTTCAGACATCTGTGGCTGCATGAGAGACCCTAAGTGACACCAGGAGATCACCCAGTTCCCTACCTAGGTTGTGAATTGTGAGCAAATAAATGGCTGTTGTTTTGAGATGTTTTGGAGCTGTTACTGAGCAGTAAGACTCATAGATAACTGAAACAGTATGATTACATGTAGATATGTAAATAGGTAAGCATTACTTATTTCCTGCTTAGTTTTGGGCAAAGTTTCAGAAAGTGTAGCCAAGTTATAGAAGGGTAAAAAAAATTTTTTTAAAGTATGGCTCTCACATATGGAGGAAAAGCAACATATTTCGGTACAAAGCAACAGGAAAAGGAAGGTATTGGGTAGAAACGGTGGTGAATTGCATGTAAATTTTTAAAAGGAGAAATCTAACCGTAAGAATTCACATTTAACCAAATTATTTGTGATCAGTTGTTGAATAGAATTGTCTACTGGATCTAGTCAAAGACTAATGTGTAGCACTCGATTAATTATGTTAGGGACCCAGGTGTGAGGTAATGGAAACAGCAAACAACTGAGCATCGGAAGACTGTATTCTGGGTCCAGGCTGGGACTCACCTGTGAGCCACTAAACCTCATCCACATCTCTCAAATGTCACCCTCTCTGGTAGCCTACTTAACAAAGCAGCCCAGCCCCTTCTATCCCTTAGCAGGCCTCCCTTTTCTGCATAGCACTTCTCACTACTTTTTCTCCACCCACCCATCCCTCCACCACCGGAGAATATAAACTTCAAGGTAGCAGACACTTTTTTGCTTGCATGGCTGCTTTTGTTTTTAACTGCTGTGTCTCTGGTACATAGTAGGCACTCAATAAACATATGCCAAATAAATGAACTTCTTTACCTTATAAAATGTATGTATGTCAATAGTGTTATTGTGAGCACCCACTGAGATGGCAGGTATAAAAGTATTTTATAAATCTTAAGTCCAAACAGAAAAAATAGGTGTTATTACTGTGTTTTAGGCCTACACTGAATCATAAGTAACATGTTCATAACAGCAACCCATTATTTTGAAGGGGAGTGCATGCTTCCTCCTTCAACACTTGCTCTGGGGTAGGGGTGGGAGTTAGGGGTGAACTCTGGCTTCCTGAGCAACTCCTGCCCTTGCGCCTCCCAGGAAATTCTCAGATAGAACCAGAGGCAAGGCTTGATGCAGTATGCCAGGTTCATCAGTGGCCAACATCTGGGCAAACATCTGATTCTGCTCATCTGGGAAGAGAGAAGAAGGCAAGAGAAAGAGACAGTACAAGAGACAGAAAGAGACAGAGAGAGCAATACAGAGATAGCCAGAGCGTGTCGGAGAGGAACAGAATGAGATGAGAAGAGAGGCTCATAGTTATGCTAGCTCCTTCAAATATAAAAAGAAGAATAAAAACATTTGAAAGGTAGAGTTAAAGAAGATTGACAAAGCATATATGACTTGAAACTAGAAAATCTGTTGAAAAAATGAGCCACAGAACTTCCAATTAGCATGTCTTCAAGGCTTCGAGGTACACGCTAGGTGGTGCTTTATGTGCACTATCTCCGGTGGCCTCACCATTACCCTTGACACAGGACTTGATTACCATGCTACCCTGGCAGGGGAGGAGGCTGGGGCTTTAAGAGGGTCAGTGACCTGCCCAAAGTCACACAGCTAGTAAGCGTCAGGCTAGATTTAGGTATTTTTGCTCTTAATTCTGATGCCCTTCTCTTAAAGAGAGATTTTAAAAACCAGTAAGTGCTAAACAATATGAAACAAAACACTACGTACCACTGTTGGTGGGACTTTAAAATGGTGTGATCACTACAGAAGATAGTATGCAAGTTCCTCAAAAAGTTGAAAATTGAACTATCACTTGATCCAGCAATCCCACTTCTGGGACTATATCCAGAAGACCTGCAAGTAGGGGTCTGAGGACATATTTGCACATTCCATGTTCACAGCAGTAACATTCACAATCGCTAAGAGGTGGAAGCAACCCAAATGTCCATTGTTGGGTGAACAGATAAATGTGATTGACATATATATATATTGTATACATACACACACACACAGTGAAATTTTATTCAGCTTTAAAAAGGAAGGACACTGTCACTTGCTACAACATAGATGAATTCTGGGGATTTTATGCTGAATGAAATAAGGAGTCGCAAAAAGGTAAATAGAATTCCACTTATATAAGTTATCAAGAGTAGTTAATTTGTACAGAGAAAAAGAATGGTGGTTTCCAGGGGCTGGGAGGAAGGGAGAATAGGGAATTATTGTTTAATTATTGTTGGGTATAGTTTCAGATTTGCAAGATGAGAAAGTTCTGCAGATCTGTTTCACGACAATGTGAATATACTTAACATACTGAAGTGTATGCATCCAAAGGATTAAGATGGTAAATTTTCTGTTACATGTTTTTTTTAACCACAATTAAAAAAAAAAGGCTAAAACTCAAAAAACCCAAAGCCTCAGCTATTTGATACATAGGAAAAAAAAAAAGATTTTGGATTGTAAGCATACTAAAGCAGGAGTTAGAAACAATAATAGATCTATTGATTATTCAAGTCGCACTATCACTTAAAATAAAACTTTTCCTACCCCAGTGGAAGTGTCCCGACGACATCCACGTTGTATGACTCTTTCAAGTTAAACCCAGCTGAAATGCCAGTTCCCATCACCACCTAAAACAGACACAAATCCAAATGCGCCTTCATAGATGAAAATTCAACTGCCACAAAAGTAAGGTTCAAACAGTTGGTCAGCCAGGTTAAAACCTACTTTCACTTTTAACTCAAAACCTTTTAGGAGTTGCCTTTGCCTTTGGCAGTCGAAAGAGTCTCTGGCTAAGATGGCATCAACAAAGGACGTTGAGAAGTGTATTGTGAGGGTGGTACACTGACAGGGAGTCTGTACAGAACCTATGTTTGGACCTATGTTTGTGTCCATGGCACAGCACCAACTGTGGTTACAGGCCTCTGCTGTTACAAGCACCCACCTCAGCTACAGTCAGGGTCACGGAGTTCCATTGTGTGTAAGCCCTCCTGGACAGTCAGGGCAATGTAGAACGAGCTGGTGTGTCAAGTGCAACCCTTACTGAAGTAAGTGCAATGGAAAAATAACAGAAGGAGAAGTAATACTTTTCATCTTGAAGAACTATTGCTCTAGAACTTTCTGAGTGGGTCATCCAGGAGAGTTAGGGCTGGTCAGGGTAGGGAGCCAGGGCCTCACAGTAGTGGCCGCTGCGGGAAACCAGTAATAAGGTAATGTTATAATGAAACAGTTGTGGTCATTTAAGAAGATAATAGAGTATATAGCAGGTTCATTGCATGTGCATTGTTTTTACAATGGTTCCTAAGTTGTTAGATGGAAGTATGTTTTACGTTGTAAATATGTATTAAGTACTAATACATGGAACTGTTGGGTATTTCTTTTGGCCTAGGAGTGCCGGGAACCAAGAAAAATCTGGGAACCTTTGGTCTCTTGCTCTTTTAAAAAATGGAAACAGCTTAATTTTTTCAGGTTATTAAAGTTGTAGGTGTTCATTATAACACAATCAGATGATAAAAATTTGAGGAAGAAAAATATTCCATAATCTCATCACTCAGAGATGATTCATATTAAAATTTTTATGGATGACCTCCACCTATATTTTAAAAATCATCCCTGTCTCTAATAGATTTCCTTTTCTTTCAGCATATTTGTGGAAGTTCCCCTTGACAAATTCTAACCTTCCCTTTGGCAGATCTGGGAGAAAAAAGGTAGAACTTCCTGTTCCTCCTCTGTCCAGATCCTTCTCCAGAATAGCTAGGTGTGTGTGGCCAAAGTTGACTTACCGCAAAGAACTCTAAAGGAATGGGTGCCGGCAATTTCTCTTTAAATCTCTCATTAAACTCCTTGCCACCCAACAGCAAACCAAAAACCATCAGCCCGACGCCTAGAGAACACACGTTGAGGTTTTTAACATTCTGCAACACAGCAACTGTACTCTGTAACACAGTGAACACTGGATGTTTATATCAAGCAACAGCCCCTGAACAGAGACACTAGTGCACTAATTCATACCAGCCATCCCATCACCATGCATTTCTAGTTAAAAGAAAGCTCTCAGACTGAGAGTTCTCTGTCCTACCAAGTAGGAGGCATTTTTACCCAGTCATATAACTTTATAGTTTCTTTTTCTTTTTCTTTCTGAGAGAGAGCACAGGTGAGCAGGGGAGAGGGAGGGAGAGAATCCCAAGCAGTCTCCGCACTGGGCTCAATCTCACATAGGGATCTCATGACCCTGAGACCATGATAGGGCCAAAATCAAGTTGGATGCTTAATTTACTGAGCCACGCAGATGCCCCCATAGTTATAGTTCTTAACCAACAATCTTATACTATAAGTGTTCTTTGATTTGGTAATGGCTCAATGTAGTATATTCAGAAAAGTACCCCTTAAATTAAGTCCTGAGCATTAGAAAAAATTAAAGGTTGATATCAGCAAAATAATGCAAAGATAAATATACAGAAAAATTTTAAAGAAGATTTTATTTATTTTTTTGAGAGAGCGCCAGAGCCCGAGCTGGGTGACGGGCAGAGGGAGACTCCACGCTGAACAGGGAGCCCAATGTGGGGCTCTGGGGCTCAATCCCAGGATGCTGGGATCATGACCTGAGCTGAAGACAGACACCCAAGCGACTGAGCCACTCAGGTGCCCCCACAGAAAAGTTTTAGGAAGGTCAAAGGGGGAGAAAGAAGTCACGGGTAGCAGATGAGAGAGGGATCAGGTGCATTTCAAAGGCGAGAGAGTGCTGAAGTTTGGAAGAAGCCCAGTAGAGTTAGAAAGGAAAGTCTCCTATTTGTATCCTAGGGTTGCAGCCTCAGCACCCCAAATATGGTCAGTACTCATCCTGGACCCCGGAAGAGTGGGTCACAGTGAGCCCAGGCTACACACCACGCCTGCCAATATTTAGAGTGCACTCAGGTGCTGATCTGCTTCCTCTGCAGCAAAGTACTGAGAGAACTCCCGGAGTAGGAAGCATGGCCTCAGCAACTATGAGAAATGAAGGATTTAGTTATTTAAGGGATGTTCCCACAGTTTGATACCATTCTAATCAATCGAGGACTCAATTTAAAATGTCACTGCTGGGGGAATCCCTGGATGGATGGCTCAGCGGTTTAGTGCCTGCCTTTGGCCTAGGATGCGATCCTGGAGTCCCAGGATCAAGTCCCAAGTCGGGCTCCCAGCATGGAGCCTGCTTCTCCCTCCTTCTGTGTCTCCACTTCTCTCTCTCTATTAAATAAAAAAATAAAAAAATAAAATAAAATAAAATAAAAATAAAAAATAAATAAAATAAATCTTAAAAAAAAAAAAAAAAGTCACTTCCTGGGGATCCCTGGGTGGCTCAGCGGTTGAGCGCCTGCCTTTGGCCCAAGGTGTGATCCTGGAGACCCGGGATTGAGTCCCGCATCGGGCTCCCTGCATGGAGCCTGCTTCTCCCTCTACCTGTGTCTCTGCTTCTCTCTCTCTCATGAATAAATAAAATCTTAAATAAAATAAAATAAAATAAATAAAATAAAATAAAATAAAATAAAATAAAATAAAATAAAATAAAATAAAATAAAATAAAATGTCACTTCCTTAGAGTGATTTTCTTAGACCTCGAATCAAAAGGTGTCCCTATGCAACTTTTGGAGCAGTCTGTACCTTTCCTCCATAGCATGTAACACGGTTGTTTTTTTTTTTTTTTTTTTTTTTTTATGATAGTCACAGAGAGAGAGAGAGGTAGAGACACAGGCAGAGGGAGAAGCAGGCTCCATGCACCGGGAGCCCGACGTGGGATTCGATCCCGGGTCTCCAGGATCGCGCCCTGGGCCAAAGGCAGGCGCCAAACCGCTGCGCCACCCAGGGATCCGTGTAACACGGTTTGTAATTCATTACCTATTTTTGCAATTCGTGGTTTACCATCTGTCTTCCCATTGGACTGTGGGCTCCAAGAGGCAAGGGCCATATTTGCCCACTCACTGCTATGTCTGGCATTGTGAATGGCACCTAAACACCTGCAAAGGCCATTGGTCCTTCTGTCCAAGATTAGCTTTAGCAGCATTTGACTGTCATTTGGTTTTAATTATTTCATAATTTCCTCTTTATCCAGGGACTAACCAGAAGAAGGTTTATTGTTTTCCAAATGTATGGGGGTTTTAAAGGTATATTTAGTTATCGGTTGCTGCACTGTGTGAGAAAATACTGAATTTTTAGAACTTGTGATCAGTTTCAACATGATCAGTTCTTGCCATTGTTCCCTCTGTACCTGCAAATAATTTATATTTTCTCGGACCTAGAGGCAAGGGTCTACATATATTTTATTATATTCAATGGGTAATTGTGTTAGTTAAATCTTTTATAGATTTACTTAAAATTTTTTTTGCCTGTTCGAGTAAGCAGTTTCTGAGAGAGATGTGTTCTTCTTCCACGATGCATTTAAATTATGTTAGTTCCCAAAGTGAACACAATTTGGTTTTATTATTATTTTTTTAAAGATTTATTTATCTATCTATCTATCTATCTATCTATTTATCTATCTATCTATCTATGAATGAGAGAGAGAGAGAGAGAGAGAGAGAGAGAGAGGCAGAGACACAGGAGGAGGGAGAAGCAGGCCCCATGCCGAAAGCCCAATGCGGGACTCGATCCTGGGACTCCAGGATCATGCCCTGGGCCAAAGGCAGGTGCTAAACCGCTGAGCCACCCAGGGATTCACCCACAATTTGGTTTTAAGAAAAAGTGGTCTCTTCTGCTAATTAGGGTGAAGATGCAGTCACCAAATAAAGGCCTAGTAAAAAAATTCCTTGTGAGGCATCACATGTTAATAAAATGGGACTGTAAAGTTTAATTCCCCTTGTAGGGTTCTCAGAAAAGTCTTAGAATAATGAAATCTTTTCCATTTTTATTGTATTTTTTAAAAATATTTTTATATATTTGAGAGAGAGCAGACTAGAAAGAGCCTGCTTCTCCCTCTGCCTCTATCATAAGTAAATAAATCTTTAAAAAAAAAAAAGAAGAGAAGAGGAGAAAATAAAGGAGGAAAAACAAGTACCAATAAGTCAGCAAATAGCTTACTTACATACACCACTGAAAAGATCCCACTGTACCGCTTTGTTTTCACTCCAAACAAGTATTTTAACATGGAGGTGAAGACATGCACAGCTGCCGCGGTGGTAAACCCACGGACCAGGGGCTCTGTGAGATATATGGCCACAAATCCAAACCTACAGACACCTAGGCAAAACTATTTTTTTTAATGACAAAGAAACAAATAAGTCATATGATAGATCAGGAAGTAAAAACCAATAGAAAACAAAACAAAAGTTCCTTCTGGACTACTTTCTAACACTACACTCCTGCATCTGCAGTGGCCAGAAAACAGTGGAAGGTTTGGAGAGGCTTGGAGCCCCATGGAGCACTGGGCACACTCACCCTTTCCCTGTCCTTCAGAACTGGGGGCACATTTAGTCAATGAACTTCCTGCTCCTTCCAAGCAGACAAGAGATGTCTTCTTTCCATTACTAATTGTTCCTGCTTTAAACTTTTCTTGCTTTTAGAATCTCTGAAGTACCCAACTGAAGCTTGCTCGTTCCTAATAAATACCAACTTAGGGAAAGCATGCAGTGGGACTGGTGATACCGAGTGCTCTGAATTTTGCTAGCTGGACCCTACCCACCACGTAGACCAGCCACGAAGACTCAATAGATATTTATGAAGTGAACAAATAAGAGCCAATTTTTCCATCTATGAATATTACCTGGATGATTCCTGAAAGTAAGGTCACAGACATGGCGACTTTCACTCTCAAGGCATCTCTTGCCTCTGTGCCATTGGTCGCATTTACTCCTCCTGGAATGACTATATCATCAGGGACTAATCTAACAGCCACACCGCCAATCATCAGGCTAATCACAGCAAATGGACCTGAAATAGTGAGGCATTAAATTAAGGAAACCATTTTCAGTGCATCTCATGTGGTTGCTGGGTCTCCAGGAGACATGGGTGAGGTCAATTAAAAAGCATCACTGATGTGAAATTGCACTGCCCTCCTTCAGACTTCCTCCCCTGGGTTATGAGTAAGCTGTGTTTGTATAGATCATATTCTCAAAAAATGAACATGATGATATCTTCCCTCCCATGGACTCTTCTGGAACCTGGACATCTGCCCATTAGGAGGTAGTCAAATTCCTCTCTCCTTGAATCTGGGTGCACTTGCGACATGTTAATCACCACAAGAATGCAGGAAAAGTGATACTGTGTGGCTTTGGAGGCTAGGTAACAAGGTGATGCTGCTTCTAACTGACAGCTATACTACTTGTTTATGCTTGGGCCCTGAGTGTGAGCAAGCTCAGTTAGGATCATGGGGAGAGAAGGATAGAGGGCGGAGAGGGTGGGAAGAGTGAGTAGCTGCTCCAGCTCCTCCTCTGATTCTCAGCTGCATGACAGACTCAGAGCCGGAACTGCCCAAGAAGAGTGCTTCCTAAATCCTGACCCATAGCAACTGTGCAAGATAATCGAATAAGTATTTTAATCTGCTATATTTGGGGGTATTTGTTACCCAGCACCAGTTATCGGAAACATCATGTGTGGACTTGCTGGTGGCAGTCTCATGCAGCACCAACACTGTTATGAAGTCCATGTAAATCTTATCCTAAATACACTGGGAAAAATCATGTATAATTCAGAGCCTAAAAGAGGATGAAAAGCAATACATGCATAAGTAATCAGGAACATGCAATAACACCAATAAAATAAAATAAGAAAAACCAGGTATAAGCAAATTGTATTATGAACGAAGGTACTTACTTCCCAGATTTCAACAATTGCTCTTTTTACACAAGAAAATGGTCTTTTATTTTCTTGTCATGCCAAGGTTATAAGAAAGCTATTAGTTCTAGAAATCTGGGGGAGGGGGTGTATTTTTATAAAGCACCTACTGGGTATGCTGTAACAAACGTTACCATTTAACAGATGTTCTGATAACAAACATGCTCTTTCTTTGGCACACTGCAAATCTTGGAAATCCAAACTAAAATACCAACTCTAAGCTTTTACCTATGGATATGTGTCTGGAAGTTCCAAGGAAACAATACATGATAACAGGGTAAAATGAAGAGTACAGGCCAAACACGGGAGGCACAGCAGCCAGCATTGCAAAGGCTAACCCTGTGGGATCGAAACCAAACAGAAACGGACAGATCATTAGAAAGCAGAGGGTAATGTGTATTTGTCGCCTGGCTCTCTATGATGAAGAGGTGAAAGCCACATTAATTTCAGCAGCTGTATCTTCACCTGCCCACCCCCTTACATCCCAATCCTACACCTAGGCTGAGACCATTTTCCTGGTCATTTCCTCTTTGCCAAGGGGTGGGTTTTTCTGTTTTATTCTTTCCCAACCTAAGTAAGGGTGGAAAGTCTTACTTGATTGGTGGAGCTATGATCTGCATTGATGGCCAAATGCTGGCTGTTTCTCTAATGGGGTGTTTTTGTGGATTTTTTGCTGATCCCTTTTCAATAAGGAATTCCCAGGTGCCAGTTCTTACACCTCCTCCAGGTCCTCTCTGCTGGCATATGCTCCTCTGTAGGCAGTCTTCTTGGGTAGGTACCTTTCAAATGAGCCAAGCCTTGTTACCTTCCAGAGCACCCACTTATCCAATGGGAAAGCTTGGCAACTTTACGCCAAGCAACTTCAGAAGTGCAAGCCATGCCCACTGGAGGGCTCTCCATTCCGCTTACATGGGTGGTTTACACCTTTTTTTACCTGTAGATTTTTTTTTTTGCAAGAATTAGGCAACAATCCCCCAAAACTCCAGGGGACACATGTCCAGCGCTCTGAGTGGTTCTCTTGCAGTCCCTCGTACCTAGACTTTACATGGAGGAGAAACGTATAGTGCTTTTACCTAGAAAGCACTAGAAAATTCTAGAAATCCTAGAAAATTCTCATTCCAAATCTATTATCATATACCTGGTCCCCAAATATATCCTGTTGAAGTGATGCACTAAAGAGTCTGGTGTCATTCACTCATAGTTTTTGCATCAGTGGTCTGGTATCTTTTTCAGGACATGGAGACAATAAACACCCTTGTTCTCAGCTTAGGGGGCTTAGCCAAATATCTGGGACAACCAGAAAATTCACTTAATACACTGTCATGTTGTGAAGAGAAAAAAATTTTTAGCAAAGAAGAATAGGGGAAGCATCCCTAACCCACATATAATATTATCATTTTAATGTTGTCCTTTTTAAAAACAAATTCTACTTTTAATTAAAAAAAATTAAAATTTAAAATTTTTATTTCAAAGATATGCATGCTCATAGTTTAAAAAGCCAGTACTAAAAGGCCCTGAAGAAAAGCCTCATCTCCAGGTTCTGCTCGCCAGAGGCACTCACTTTCAATTTGTTTAGCTCTTTTTCTATCATTTATCTCATTTCTCTGAATCAGTCATTCTCAACTGAGAGGATTTTGCCCCCTAGGGGACATTTGACAATGTCAGGAGACATATTTTATTATTGTCACTGAGAGGGTGGGGCTGTTCCTGGCATGGTGTGGGTGGAGAAACTTTGCTCTAATGTTACTACTGTTATTCTTAGTTTTTTAGATTCAGATGTTAACCACTATTTTTTTTCAGCTTCCACTTAGTTATATCCTAATTACATGACTTCCCCCCCCCCAAGAAGCTTTGAAATCTTCTATTTATCCCTGATATTCTGAGTTTATTATGCTCTACCTCGTTTGTTTGTTGTTTATTTATTCCCTCCCTCATTCTGCTGGGTACTTGGTGGTTTCTTGCAGTCTGAAAACTCATGTATTTCAATTCTGAAAATATTCCTTAATAGTCTCTTCCCCTCTGTTTATCCTCTTCTTTCTGGAATTGCCAGTGGATGACGGAACACCAGGATTGATCCTCTGGTATTTTTATCTTGTCTTTCTTATTGTGCTTGTATTCATCTTTTTCTTTGACTTCCAGATTTCCTCTATCTTCGAACCCTTTGATTGAATATTTTATTTCACCTATCATATCTTTTTAAAAAGATTTTATTTATTTATTCATGAGAGACACACAGAGAGAGGCAGACACACAGGCAGAGGGAGAAGCAGGCTCCCTCTGGGGAGCCTGACACGGGACTCGATCCCAGGACCCCAGGATCATGCCCTGAGCCGAAGGCAGACGCTCAGCCACTGAGCCACTCAAGTGCCCCTTCCAGCTATCATATTTTTAATTTCTATGAGCACGTTCTTGTTCTCTGAAGGCTCTTTTTAAAAATCACATCCTAGGGTGCCTGGGCGGCTCAGCTGGTTAAGTATTCAACTCTTGTTTTCAGCTCAGGTCATGGTCTCAGGGTCCTGAGATGAAGCCATGTGTAGGCTCTGTGCTTAGCATGGAATCTGCTTGATATTCTCTCTCTCCTCTGCATCTGCCCCTTCCCCTGATCATGCTCTCTCTCAAAATAAATAAAATTTAAAAAATCACATTGTGTTCTTATGTCATGGATTCAATATGTTTTCAGATCTTGCTGAGGATATTACAGAGCAAATGTTTTATTTTGCCCACTCCATTAGTTATGTGCCCAATGAGCTTTCTGTTTGGTTTGTTTTCTTCTTTGAAGCTTTGTGCACATTGGCTCCCTTTGTCTACTGATCAGCTTTACTGTATGGCAACTGGGGGCACCCGCCAGCATCTTGGCCAGAGAACCTCCAGTTGGCACTATAGCTTTTTCTTTCTGGGGGTGGTTCATTGTTTGCCTTGGGCTGTAGGTTCTGACAGGCTCTTTGGAGCTGCCAAGGACAAGGAAGAGCCTTTGTCAGCGCACAGGTCAATGTGTAGACTTCATTCTTTCAACATCTTTCAGTGTTTTCACCCTCCTATCCACTGCACAGTACCGGGGTGGGGACCTGGGTGTCCATGTGCTCACAACTTAGGATAAAGACTTCAAACAATCCTCTTGCTTCTAGCCATCTGCCTGACTCTCACCTTTGACAATCCTTGGAGCTGCCAATTTCCCAATGTTCTCCAAGGCAGACCCCAGGATCTTTCTCAGCTCTGATTAATTCAGCTTCCTCAGCTCTGATAATTCAGTTCTCACTTGTCTATAACTTGCCTTTTTTTTTTTTTTCCTGCTCCATGGTGTTGGCTTTCCCTTTGTGGGAAAAGTGGTGTCCCATTCCCTTTGTCCTTGCTAGTTTACACCATTTCCCCTGTCCCTTACCATCATTTTTTTTTTAATTTTTTTAAATTTTTATTTATTTATTTATGATAGTCACACAGAGAGAGAGAGGCAGAGACACAGGCAGAGGGAGAAGCAGGCTCCATGCACCGGGAGCCCGACGTGGGATTCGATCCCGGGTCTCCAGGATCGCGCCCTGGGCCAAAGGCAGGCGCTAAACCGCTGCGCCACCCAGGGATCCCGAATTAGAGGGATTTTAAATGAATTAGAGAAGCACGTATTGTTTCAATTTGATTCCATTAATGAATCAATTCAACACTTAACAAAGTCTTTTTACTGACAACCAACCAGGAGAAATTAACTTACTATATCTTGCATCTCTGTGTTTGCTACATTTTGTTCTTCCTATTTACCTATCTTCACTGACTAGTGATGGGCAGAAAAACACCTTTTCCATACAAATTTGATTGTGGGATGATTTACAACTCTTAGTGTTCAGCCTACTGGGTCATTCCTTCTTCCTTTCTGTAATACCAAAGGCTCATGGTTCTCCTTCCCCTTTCCAGATGCTTCTTTCTTTTTCAGTTTCTTCTGCTGATTCTTCCTTTTTTGTTTGGCCTTTAATGTTGGATAAAGTTTGATCCTGCTTCTCTTGTCTTTCACTCCACTTTCTCTTCTTAGGTGACCTTGTCTATTGCTATGGTTTAAATGTCCTGTGTATGTCAAAGATCCCCAAACTGACATCTATAATCCATAGCTCTCTTTTTAGCTCATCATATTTTTTCCATATTTTAAATATAAACATATAAACGTTTGTCTATCTCACAAGCATTTCAAATTTAACATGTTCAAACTTACCCTTCAAATCCATTCCTCCTGCAGTCTTTACTATATCTGCAATTAGCCCCTCCAACCCTCAGATGTTAGATCCAGAAACCTGAGAGTCACTCTTGACCATCCTTCTTCTTCTATGTACCCACATGCAACTCATCAACCCAGACACCTTAAAGTAATTCTTGACATGCTTTGCTTCCCCATTCTCCTACCAATCAATCCAACAGCTAGTCTGGCTGGCTTTACCATAAAATATAGCATGTATCTTGAAAATTCTTTTCATTTTATAGCCACCACCCTAGTTTAAGATGGAAGACAGCTAACCAGTCAAAAACAAATTTGTGGAATGCCATTTTAGTGAAAACTCAAATAGGCACAATCCTGAAGATCTCTTTTAAGTATTAATTGACATGGGGCAGTCACTTCCTGTAGCTTTATCTGTCCCACGTTACTGAATGTTAGTTTCACTTGTTTCCCATTTCAGATACTGAGCCTTTGTGCGCTCTGCTCCCCGCCCCTATCTCTGCCTTTGATCTTGTCCCCTTCTCTGCCCTTGGGGTGTTGGTACCAAATGCATGTGAAAAACCATCCTAAACCTGCTGTAAGGATTTCGTTTAAAAGATTTGGTAAATCAGTCACTTGGAAAATTAAAAATGCAGCTAACAGGGGGAAGGGGAAGGGTGTTTGTATGTTTGTGTTTTGTGTGTGTGTGTGTGTGTGTGTGTGTGTGTGTTTTTAATAAATTGATCATTTGGTAATTAATTTTGGGGAAACTGGAGAAGGGAATAGATTCTTGGCCAACTGACCTAGAGGCTATTCAAGCCATTATCACCTTTTGCCTACACTAAGTCACTGTAACCCCTAATTGGTCTCCTCATTTTCATTCTGGTACCTCTCCCACCAACCAAAGCCATTCCTTTCCTGCGAACAGCAGTCTCGGTGACCTCTTAGAAAGAAACCCCAAGTGAAAGCATGGTGATAGCTTTCAGTGCACTCACTCAGAGTGGAATCCAAGAAGTGGCTAACAAGGCTCTGCAGACCTGCCACTGCCTCCACATCTCTCTTCTTCACACCCTACACTCCTAGCAAACTGCTTTTCTGTTAGTTCTTCAAACTGAGTCTTCACTCAGTTCTTTTCCTGTTATGTGTCTTCACACATGCTATTCCTTCTGCCACAAATGCACTTCCTCTCATTCTTTACCTGCCTCCTGCTCACCCTTCAGGGCTCAGCTCAAATCTCTCTTAAAGGGTGCGTGGGTGGCTCAGTGGTTGAGTGTCTGCTTTTAGCTTGGGTCATGGTCCTGGGGTCCCAGGATCGAGTCCCACACTGGGCTCCCTACAAGGAGCCTGCTTCTGCCTCTGTCTCTGCCTCTCATGAATAAATACATTTTTAAAAATCTTAAAAAAAATCTCTCTTAAAGAAGTTTCTGTGACTTACCTAGTTAAGTTCCCCTGTTTTTTTTTTTTAATTTTTATTTATTTATGATTGTCACAGAGAGAGAGAGAGAGAGAGAGAGGCAGAGACATAGGCAGAGGGAGAAGCAGGCTCCATGCACCGGGAGCCTGATGTGGGATTCGATCCCGGGTCTCCAGGATCGTGCCCTGGGCCAAAGGCAGGCGCCAAACCGCTGCACCACCCAGGGATCCCCTTAAGTTCCCCTGTTATTATCTTCTGGTACTCTGTATATTCCTTCATTGTGCTAACATCATTTGTAATCAAACATTGTAATTAAACATTTATATGTGCTTTTATTTACTTCCTGCCTTTCTGCCTAATTGGACATTAGAATGTGGACTTACAAGCCAAGAACCTTAACAATGACAACTCCATCAGCACATTCATTGGGTGACTGATGAACTTAGCAAGAAGTAAGGCCATGTCCAGCCAGTTCCTATAAATATACTGATCTGCAAAACTAGTATCACCATATGCTATTACCACTGTCTTTGGCCATTTATGGGTTAAATGTTTCTGAAGAATTCCTTTAGACAGGAAAAGGTTACTAGAATGATACAATTAAAAACCATGAATTTCCAATCATGATGAAATTAAACAGAAGAGAAGGTCAACAATTGTTGGAAGAGATGGTAGCAAGGGAAACAACAAAAAAGAAATAAACATAGCTACTAACCTTGAGGAAGCTGAAGTACCCCTGTGCTTATGCCTGAGACCAAGTCACCCAACACATACTCTTTGAACTTGTATGCTGGCAACCACTTAGTTATGGGCAGGAACATATAAATGATATTTCGTATCTTCTTAGGAGTACACCTGGGAGGGCAAAAACAAAAAACCAAAAAACGAGATAAAATGAGGAACATTTCTGTGAAATTCACACCAAGGTATTGTCCCTTCCTTATATTCTGGAGGAATAAGGAAAAATTTACATTTAATGTAAAGAATGACCTTTCCACTCTGCAGAGATCAGAAACCAGATGACCTTCATGCAACTTTTTTTTTTTTTAATAGGAACATCTGAATTGGCTCTATAATAATGCTCTACAACTTACCATGAAAAATAAGAAAAATTTAGTTTCAAAATAATTGAGATACCCTGGAAACTATGATTTTAATAGATGAAATCCTAAATGTACCTTCTGTGTTGGTGTAAAAACAAAGTAAGGGGAAAAAAAGCAGGGGAATTATTTACTGATTGAGTAAATTTTTGAATGTGGAACCACTGATCAGCAGGCCCATTTAGTTTCCCCTGTCCTTACACAATGAAGGAAATTTACTCAAGTACTATGAACTTCATGAATATATTTTCAATGCTTTAGGGCCTTTGATCAGATAAACTCAAAAAAACACCATTTGTCACTGGAGTGTGTATTAACAGATTCTATGTATGGCTGTCTTGATTAAGTGGAACATCATGCTGATAAAATCAAGGCCTTGTATTTAATCCCTATATAGTTCAATTGATTTTGAAACATAGACTATGTTCTGGGGCATGGCCAGTCCTTTTGCCAGTCTATGCCAATAACCAAAGACATCACCAAATAAAAGCATGGACAAACAAGTTCCATCACCACTATGACAGCCCCAAGTCCTCCTGGTGACAAGGAAGCAATTTATTCCATTCAAAAGACAGTGCATTCTTGCAGCATGCATGGTACTTTATATAATGTCTTCAGTGGCCAAAAGTATCTGATCATCAGGTGAAGGAAGATATTAGAAGCAAATTTGGGGCATCTGTGGCAAGAGCCATGAATTTGAGTGAAACTAGATTAGATGCCAGTCATCTTGTTTAATAGCTACATTTATGTTTAATAATAGCTACATTTATGTAGTGCTTGCCATGTGCTTTGTACTTTGCATATATGCACATGGAAGCACTACATAAGTGCTAGTAACTCTATGAGTATTATTATTATTATAGTAACCCCTAATAACTATGAGCTTAAGTATGATTATTATCCCCATTTTACAGAGCTGGAAACTCAAGCACACAGTGGGTACATGGTTGGGTCTAGAATTAAAACTCAGACAGTCTGACTCCAGTGATTACATTTTAAACCTCTCCTGATGATCATACCTAGAGCTGAGGGTCCCTGTGAAGTTTACATGAACATAGAGCACAGATCTGTGGTCCCAAGGGCCCAGAACGCAGCAATCAAACCTAAACCTGGGAGCGATCAGGAGACACACGTCTCAAGCACACATGTACTAGCATTCCCAGGTCTGCAACATAGCTGTGTAAGCGTCTCCAAAGTGAAGAGTCCTAGGACACTGAGTGTCCTTGACAGCCGGGGTTGGCACTTAGATTCAGGATGTTGCCAAGTAGAAGTCAGGGTGGACAAAATGACAGAGTGATTGGAACATTCCTGAGAGACAAGGAGAAGAGGTGGATATTTTGAAGGTGGTGAAGTACCGGAAAGCAAGGTGTTTCGAGGAGCTGTTAAACAGATGCAAGTGTAATCAGAATTTAATATATAAGATGAATTATATGTTGAAGCTGGGGTTCAATCAAATACTTATCTCTGAGCGAACCATGTGGACAGTTCTGCAAATCCTAAGCGCTCACCATTTTTTTTTCCCGCCACACCAGATTTTCTTGATACATTTGACCTTGCTTCTGTCATAACTGGATGCCAGGATAAAGGAAATAGGTTAAAACACAACCTACGTGAATGCCTGTTTCAGCTTATCCCCGATGGAATCCGAAATCTTGTCTTTCTTGTGCAGTCTTTCCTGGAGGACCGGGTGACTAAAGATAGGTCTTTCCACATAGTACCTCTGGCTTGCTGTGAGGATTTCATTTTCTTCAGCATGATCCATAGTCCTCTGAGATTATGCATCAACAGCAGGAGACAAGCATTGCCTGAGCGTCACTAAGGGAGAAAATAAAGAGCCTATTTCAGATGCCAAAATCCGACCAATGACTGTCCTAAGCATCTCTTCCTTGTGGGATTGTGAGTTCTTCAGAGGACTTCTTCATCTTGGACCTCAGAGCACCTACCACAGGACTCAGTACCTAGCAGCCACTAATAAACCAAATGAAGTCAAAAATCAATTAAGAAAAAATCCCACACGTGACGTATTTCCTCCCAGGGCAATACATGGTAATGTGTATACTTTCAATAAAAGCTTGTATTAAATTCAGTGACTAAATACTGCAGTCAGCTGGTTCTAGGTTCCTATGGGAGAAATAGTGACTCAGGCTGACTCTGACCATTTACATGTCAAGGAAACAGGATAAGGGGCAAGATCAGTCCTTAAATTGATCCCAAATTTGTTTGTTTGTTTGTTTGTTTGTTTTTATTCTTTTTTAAACATTTTATTTATTTACTCATGAAAGACCCAGAGAGAGAGTCAGAGACATAGGCAGAGGGAGAAGCAGGCTCCATGCAGGGAGCCCAATGTGGGACTTGATCCCGGGACGCCAGGATCACACCCTGGGCCTAAGGCAGATGCTCAACCACTGAGCCACCCAGGCATCCCTGATCCCAAGTTTCTTGAAGGTATATCACCCTCCTCTTCAATTCTGTACTCACATTTGATTACTCCTTAAATTCTCCCATGGTTCAGAATTGACGTTCATACATCTCCATGAGGGAAATTCCTGGTGACTAGTGAGAAGTTACAAGTTGAAAATATCAGTGCAATATTATGATATTGTTTTAAAGGTGATGATATTGTCATGTTTGAGACAATTAGGATGATTTATACATAAATATACATATTATGTGTTATATATATTTAGCATACAGCGCATATATATATATGCTATAAAATGAATGCTACTAATATGAGTAAAAGAAATGATTAAGGAATAAAAACCCAATATATTTGTACAAATGAAAATGTGTGCAAAGATGTTAACTACAGCTTTATTATATTGAAAAATTGGGGGAAAAAACCCTCAAATGTCCTAACTGTACAAAATAAAAAGTAAATCTTGGTATAGTGATATGTTGCATGCTATAAAGTAGTTCTAAAAACTGAACTAAATCTATTTGTGTCATCAATAAATCTCAAAAACTTAATTTTCAATAAAAATGCAAGGCACAGATAGATACTTCAAGGATGCAGTAATCTAAACAAAGTTTAAAAATGTATAAAGCAATATTATATGTTGTTTATGGACACATATATGTAATAAATGTATAAAACCATGAATGATAATGAAAAACACTAGGATCAGGATGGTGGTTCCTTCAGAGAGAAGGGGAATCAGACTCAGGGGAGACAGAGTTTTAACTTACTGTATCTACAATGCTTTAGTTTATAAAAACAATTGGTGCAAACAGAGCAAAATGTTCAGATTTGATTAAGCCTTGCAGTCAGTAAATGGGTGTTACATGATTCTTAGTATTTGTCTGTATATTTGAACTATAAACCTTATAATAAAAATTGAATGCACAACAACTAAAGCCAGTGTTCCCAACTGAAGGAAGTTGACAGCAGAGGTGATGGGGGTTAGCATGAGTTAATGGTTAGTGTCTATGCAGTGACCATAGGAGTGTGGGGGATTACTGATGTGGCTTAAGACCATTCCTGCCTGATGAAAAGTCAACTTTTCACCAACCTGAAATTACATTCACACTGAACTCAGGCTTGTGTGATCAACCACAAAACATCACACAAAAATAAATGCCTATGTCCAAGGAGGTTAAAAATTCCAGAGTCTAGATTAAAAAGGAAGTCTAACAGCAAATGCAGGCAAGTACCGAATAAGGATGGAGAACGAGGATTTTGCAGCAGATCTGACAGATATCATGTGTCTTTTGTTTCAGGCTAGCAAGGCTGGTTGGCCATCTCTCAGCTAACTTTTTATGGCCACTCTAGGAATGCATCATAATAGCCAAAGAATGACAGCACTGATGTATGTGAGTGGAGTCTGACATGGGGCAACACAACCACTCTGCCTTCCACCTGCCCCAACTCCTCCAGAACCTTAGATGAAAGCATTGTAGAACCATCTGTAATTCAGGCAACATATACCATGCTGGTTTACGCCACTGTGCCCACACATACAGTTCCATCCACTCTGAAAAGAAATGCGATTTCCCCCCTCACTCTCCTTCCATTGTCCCTACACCCTAATCATTGTATCTTTCAAAAGCCTGGTTTTGTCTTCTGTTTCTCTTTAGTCTTCCCTTACCACTAATCCCCTGTGGACTGGGTCTATACTTACTAATATAATTTTCCAGTTTTCTTCCACTGATTATAATTAACGGTCTCTCTAGATTGTAATGCCTGAGGCCATATCATACCCTGAGTTCCAAGGGCCTAGCTCAGTCCCAGTCTCTTAGCAGGTGCTCAGTATTTGACGAATGCACGGTATCTTTGGATTGGTGCTCATGACTGCTGATTATGTAGGTCATGCTTCCTCTCTGTTATAGAAGATTAAACCTGCTTTAAAATGTATTATTATTAATTTTTCTATACACCTCCATGGTCATCTTCTGTTCCATTTGAGATATATCTTCCTTCATAAAGCCACTCCAAGAGAAAAAGACAAGGTTGATCTGAGGGAGGTCTAAAAATTAGAGTCAGACTTTTTTTCCCCCTGTTGCAAAGACCCTGTTTTACCATTGATTTTACTGTTCCCCAACATAAATTCACCCAGATGTCAATGGGATGGGTTGTGAGAAACATTGTCTAAGGATGTTGTAACATCTATACTCAGTGGAACCAAACCTGGCCCCTTGCCACAGTGGTCTGGGGAAGATTTTAAGTACTGATGCCAGGGCTTCACTTTGAACCTCCTGAAATAGGATTTCCAGGGTTAGAACCTGGACAGTGGATATTCACTCTCCGTGGGAACGGGCATGCATTGCTGTATGTACCCATATGTGACAGACTTCTCCAAAGATTTCAGAGCAGCAGAATAGGTTTACACTGAAACATAGTAGAGGAAAGAAAATATTTTTTTATTTATTTTATTTTTTAAAGATTTATTTATTTATTTATGATAGACAGAGAGAGAGAGAGAGAGAGAGAGAGGCAGAGACACAGGAGGAGGGAGAAGCAGGCTCCATGCCGGGAGCCCGACTTGGGACTCGATCCCAGGACTCTAGGATAGCGCCCTGGGCCAAAGGCAGGCGCCAAACTGCTGAGCCACCCAGGGATCCCCAATATTTCTTTTTTTAAGATATTTTATTTATTTGAGAGAGAGAGCAGGATCAGGGGAGGAGCAGAGGAGAAAGAGAGAGAAGCAGACTCCCTACAGAGCATGGAGCCCAACGTGGGGCTTGATCCCAGGACTCTGACGCCATGACCTGAGCCAAAGTCAGATGCTTAACCTACTGAGCCACCAGGTGTCCCGAAAATATAATATTTCTGAAGTATTAGACATTCTTATCCTTATTCTCAAAAGTCTTTTGGCTATTCTTGACAGGATTCCTCATTTACATCCATTACTCTGAAGGTCATTTGCCAATACCTCATTTCTCCTCCTCTTTGAACCTCAAAATTCCTTCTACTTTATTAGGCAGGGCAATTACATGTATTTTATTTGTTTTTATTTTTTTAATTTTTAAAAAATATTTTATTTATTTATTCATGAGAGACACACACAGAGAGGCAGAGACACAGGCAGAGGGAGAAGCAAGCCCCACAGGGAGCCAGATGTGGGACTCGATCCCAGGACCCCAGAATCATGCCCTGAGCCGAAGGCAGATGCTCTACTGCTGAGCCACCTAGGCGTCCCTCCATGTGTGTTTTAAAAGTTACCTAGATGCTGGCTCTTGTGTATAAGCAGGACCTGCCTTCGGGAGGACAAGGACAGCACACCCCCGTCCACTGCAGGAAGACAGAGCATCTGGATACAAATGCGCTTAGGCTGGTAGATCTGGTGCTAGAAAGGTGCGTTGTTTCTCTTCTATGAACTGTATTGAAAGGGAGAAGGACGGCACCTGAGTGGCTCAGTCGGTTGGGTGTCAGACACTTGATTTTAGCTCAGGTCATGGTCTCAGGGGTGCTTAGTGGGGAGTCTGCTTGAGATTGTCTCCCTCTCCCTCAGCCCTCCCCACTGATCTTAGAAATAAATAAATCTTAAAAAAAAAAGAAAGAAGGAAAGAGAGGCTGTTGGAGTTCTGAGGAAAGAGAAATTAGACCAGAGATGGACAAGGTATTGCCAGGTAGGAATGGGTCTACTTCTTCTAACTAGAAGAAGTTAGAAGAAACTAATAAACACACAAATTTGTTTTCTTCCACTAAAAAAATAATAAAAATAAAAAATATATTTTTAAAAGATTTTTTTATTTATTCATGAGAGAGAGAGAGAGAGAGAGAGAGAGAGAGAGAGACAGGCAAAGGGAGAAACAGGCTCCATGCAGGGAGCCCGACGCAGGGACTCAATCTCAGGATCCCGGGATTACAACCTGAGCCAAAGGAAATGCTCAACTGCTGAGCCACCCAGGTGCCCCCCCCCCAAAAAAAAATTTTTTTAAAAAGTTCCCCAGGAGATTCAGATGATCAGCTAAATAAGTATTTGACATATTTAAAAAAAAAAAACCACTGGCTTTTAACTCTGCCTAAACTCAATCTCCTCAGGTGCTTTTAAAAACAAGAAATTCAGGTGACTGGGTGATGGGCACCGAGGGGAGCACTTGATGGGATGAGCACTAGGTATTATACTATATGTTGGCAAATTGAACTCCAATAAAAAAAAATATACAAAAAAGCAAAACAAAACAAGAAATCCTAGGCCCTATACCAGACCAATTAGGGCACAACCTCCAGGAGGGGAGCTCAGGCATTTTCTTTAAAAGCATCCTAAGAGGATTTTAATGAGTAAAGAACCACTGATTTAAAACCTAAGAGAGACAGAGGAATACATATTAAAAAGATATAAGAAAACCACAAGTAACTTGAAACGATTTTGAAGATGAATTTGAAATATAAGGACATGATTTAGCAGTAAAAATATTTCTTTGAATTTGCCATTTTCATTTAGGGAAGAGGTTCTCAGCCCCAGCTACTCACTGGAATCACCCGGGCAGCTACTGATGTCTGACTCTACTGCCAGGGATTCTGATTTAATTGGTCTGGGAGGCAGGCAGGGGCTGAGAATTTAAAAAGCTGTCCAGGGGATGATAACTCACAGCTAAAGTTCAAAATCACTGACTTAGTGACTTAGGGAATGGCAATATAAACACCCCACATCCAAACAAAAAAGGAAAACTGGATAGGGTGTAAATAAATTGTGTGCAATGCATTATATCACCATCTTTGATTCTGTGTGTCTTTGAAATATTTAATAAAAAATTACAAAAAATATGTAGCTAAAGTTTTTCAAGCAAAGTTTTCTTTCTATTCTTATATTCTCAAAACAAGAGGGGGCTGTGTGTAGGTGGGCAGTGCAATACCCGCTAAAGTTTATGCAAATATAGTCTCAGTCGTTACAAACATTTCATCTCGGGTTGAAATTAGGAGTAAGTCTCAAAGTTAGACCTCAAAACATTAGATGGATTTAGGAAAGCATTAGGGTATGTACACTCTGTAGGGTTGCCAAATAAAACATAGGATGTCCAATTAATTTTCAATGCCAGACAAGCACCAAATAATTTTTTAGGGTAGGTATGTTCCAAATATTGCATAGAGCATACTTATATTAAAATTTTATCCTTTGGGACACCTGGGTGGCTCAGCGGTTGAGCATCTGCCTTTGGCTCAGGGCGTGATCCCAGAGTACTTGGATTGAGTCCCACATCGGGCTCCCTACTCTTCCCTCTGTCTCTCTCTCTGTCTCTCATGAATAAATAAATAAAATCTTCAAAAAACTTTTTATCCTTTATCTCAACTTAAAAAGAAAAGGCTTTATTTATTTGTGTGAGAGAGAGAAACAGCGATACTGACAGGAAGAGCAGGGAGGAGAGGGCAAAGTAGGCTCTCCACAGAGCAGGGAGCCGGACTCAGAGCTTGAGCTTGATCCTAGGACCCTGGGGATCAGGACCAGAGCTGAAGACAGATACTTAACTAAGTGAGCCACCCAGGTGCCTCCCCGTATCTCAACTGTAACTGGTATCTTATATCTTTGCTAAATGTGGCAACTGTAACACTTTATAGGTTAGGAAGAGACAGAGAAAAGAGGGGATTCTCAAATATTTTTGAGGTGTTAGGACCCTGGCTATAGTCTATGTCTCCTTGAGATATCTGTTTGGCAGTTTCTTCTTACCTGGGAAAGGAAAGGAATGCTGGAAAGGGTAAGAATAGGACAGAAAAGAGGGTGTTATAAAGAAAGGCTGTCCTTTGGGGGAACTCTTAATGCTCATCAATAATGGTTAAATAATTAAAGCCATGAAGGCTATCAATAACCACCTTATCAGAAGAAGAATGGCAAAGAAACCAAGGGACCAACATGAGCAGATCAAATGACCAGGCTCTTATCTGACAGATACTGAGGTTCCAGTGTGCTGATTGAAATATAAATCACCAATTGTAAAACTACACAAACTCTCACATGAGAAAAGTCACTTTCAAGTTGGTCTAAAGGGACAAATCTTCTGACAGGTCTTCCAACAAAAATACTAGTGACAGAAAAAAGAGATGACCTACAGGTTCAAATCCTGTTTTCCATAGCTATGACAGAAGGAATTTAAAAACTATTTAGAACATCTTTCATCAGATTTCTAGATCTGAAAGTAATCTTGAAGATGATCCAATTCAACCCCCTCCCTTGGCAAGTGAGAAAACAGATCCATCTACTCTCATGTGGGGGCTAAGTGACTTCTCCAAAAATATTCACAAAAAACAAACCTTATTTCCTATTTCCTATTCCTTATTTCCTATTTCCTAATCATCAAGTTGAAAAGGCACAAATGTTTATAAATAAAAACTACAACAAAATGGTGGGAATTTTAAACTTCAAACTCAAAGCAAGAATTAGTTGCTTGCCGATAATGGAGATTCACCATGGTTTTGTGGGAGATGCTCCAAAGTGGAGGTCACAGTCAAGGTCCATCCAGGCCTACTTCTGCATCTCAAGTGTCTGAGCCATTCAATACTATTATGGCGGGGCCAACTAGACCAGGGCTTTCCATACTTGAAAGCATGTCTAAATCACCTAGGGAGCTTGAAACGACAGATTTCCAGGTCCTTTAGAGATTCTGATTTAGTAATTCTGGAATCTGCATTGTTTAAAACTCATGGAGGGAGACTGATGAACAACCTGTTGGGAAACTCGACTGTGAGCAGAAACCCAATGCCGTGGATTTCTGTTCAGTGATGGTTATTTAGAACTCCAAAATGCTTGTTGAATGAATATAGGAAAACAACTTTCCTCTTTTGGGTCTTAGTATTGTCTTCATCTCTAAATGATATTTCCAGTGAGAACATTCTGAGAACTGTGTTTGGCAAGTTTGTTCAAAATGCCAATTAAGGGGCAGCCCTGGTGGCGCAGCGGTTTGGCGCCACCTGCAGCCCGGGGTGTGATCCTGGAGACCTGGGATGGAGTCCCACATCGGGTTCCCTGCATGGAGCCTGCTTCTCCCTCTGCCTGCGTCTTTGCCTCTCTCTCTCTCTGTGTCTCTATGAATAAATAAATAAAAATATAAAAAAACAAAACAAAACAAAATGCCAATTAAATCTCTGTGAATTTAGCCAGAATGGATTCAGTTGTCTGAAACTAAGACACCCCACCCCATCATCATATACACATCAGTTCAATAAATCCTTTTAAGTTGGAAAGTAAACATTTTTCACTGTGGACTGGAGGTATCCGAAGACACACTCAGGGCATCCATCCACCTATTCAAAGTAATCAACTTACCTATCTATAGCTCTAATTATAACTATATAATTAATTAATCAATTAATTAGTCTTAATGCCTGTGTTGACCTTTTCATTCCAAGCATGCAAGCACTTGCCCAAACTTACTATAATCTTTCAAATAATTTCTCTACGGGCAATTTCTCTATGAACAACTAACAAAAATAAATGTTATTTAATGGGGCACCTGGATGGTTCAGTCAGGCATCTAGGTTACGATCTCAGGGTCCTGGGATCAAGCTCTGCATCGGGGTCCCTGCTTAGTGGGGAGCCTGCTTCTCCCTCTCCCCCTGCCCCTCCTTTCTTCTCTCTCTTTCTCCCTCTCCTCCCTCTGTGGATCTCTCCCTCAAATAAACAGAGTGCAAAAAAATGTTATATATTATGAAAATTTTCTACACTGCCCAGGGCATAAACTTTACTATAATGGACATAGCATATAGAAAAGGCTCATGACTTAGAATCCAGAAAAAAAATTTTTCACTTATGACTTTATCAGCCTTTTCCTGAAAGCAATTTGAAAAAAAAAAAACAAACCTGCTTCCTTTTCTCTATTCTTTTGGGACTCTTCATATATTATCTGCTTTTTCATATTAACAATCATTGCTTAACTGCAGTGGCCAATATGTACAAAGAGCCAAAGGCCCTAAAATCTATGCGAGCTGCTCCTGAATGTGGGCAGTAGGCTCTGTGAGGCCAGGCCCACTGTCTCTGTGACACAGCACACACTCCAGCATGCAGCAGGCTCCCAGACATTTGGTATTTGCATGGTAGGGGCTAAAGGTGCCAGAGTACCTAGCTTGGGTTCTACCCAACGTTTCCTTCTTCTATTTATCATACTTTTCTCAAATTCCTCTGCTTTGGGACACCTGGGTGGCTCAACAGTTGAGTGTCAGCCTTTGGCTTGTTCGTGATCCCAGAGTCTGTGGATCAAGTTCTGCATCAGGCTCCCTGCTTCTTCCTCTGCCTGTGTCTCTGCCTCTCTGTGTGTCTCATGAATAAATAAATAAAATCTAAAAAAGAAAAAAAAAAGATTTCTATCCAGAGATGCAGCATCATAATGTAGGCGTTGGGTTCAGAAGGACTATGTTTAGATGATGGAACTGGAGCTTAATAGATATATGTTTTTTGCGAAGTACGTAAGTTTTCTGTCCCTTCATTTGCTTATCTGTAAATGGCAGTTGGGCACATAGGCTGTGGAGTCACACAGACCACAGTTCTGATTCTGCCATTAGGACAGGACATCTGGCACATTATTTGACTTCTCTAAGTAGAGTGACTGTAAGCCCTGGCCTATGCTTGCTGTCCCAAAGTAATTATTACTTTCCAAAGTGTCCTAGATGGGAAAATAAATTCTGTTTCCTTTAGATTCTTCAGCTGTAACACTGAAAAAAAATCTCAATATAGATCCATGAGGAATTAGAGAATGTTTCTAAAGTACTTATCAAGGGGCCTGTCACACAGTAGATGCTCAATAAGTGACTATTATTATTACTACTGTAGGCAGGGTACCTAATTTCCTTCAATCTCAGGTTGCTTATACATAAATGGGAATAATGATTTTCTTCTGTTTTTATTTAATTATCTTTCTGAATTACTACTCTATTCACATAGCTCAAAAATTCACATATAAAAAGAATTAAAGTGCAATCTCACTTCCATATCACAATAAGAGTCCTCATTTTTTACAGGTTTATTTATTCACTTGAGAGAGGGGGGAGAGTGCAAGACTGCATGTGGTGGAGGGGAAGAGGGAGAGAGAATCTCAAGCAGACTCCTCGCTAAGCATGGAGCTGGATCTCATGACCCTGAAATCATGACCCAAACTGAAACCAAGAGTCAATACCCAACTGACTGAACTACCCAGGCACCTCCCTCATTGTTCTGTTTTTTAAACAGCTGCATAGCATGCCATTATGTGGATGCTCATAATTTGTCTAGCCAGTCCCAACAGTGCTGCACTGGGGATTAACATAAGAATTATAAAGCACTTAGAATAAAAGGACTCAAGAGACACCTATGATTACCTTTTAAATCAATCTCACCTTTATTTCCTTTCACCTGCTCCATTTCTCAATGCCTTGGGTCTCCATTCATTCAATATGATTCTCCACCTCCAGTTTGGCTGTCACATTCAAGTTTGTGTAGAGATCAATAGGCCATAGTTTACATGCCCTCAGGAACCTTGTCATCTAATGTTTTTGCAGCATTCTACATCCTCTTAAGGATTTTTTTCGAAGATTTTATTTATTCATGAGAGAGAGAGAGAGAGTGAGAGAGAGAGAGGCAGAGGGAGAAGCAGGTTCCATGCAGGGAGCCCGATGTGAGACTCGATCCCAGGACCCCGGGATCAGACCCTGAGCTGAAGGCAGACGCTCAACCGCTGAGCCACCCAGGCATCCCCTTTTAAGGATTTTTTTTTCTTTTAAGGATTTCTTACAGGTAGGTAGAAGCATATGAAATGATAGAGCATATAGGGGAATAAAGAAAGTTCTGGGGATGGGAGTAAGGGATTGTCAGCAAGAAAATATCATTTAGGAAATGAGACAGGGCATCTGATATATAAATTATGGGTTTTTTTCCTCATTATAAAATAAATGAGCACTGTGGAAATTTGGAAATTTTCCATTTTTTCTCATGCATAAATAATACATATTGAATCTGAATACATATATTTGTACATATATATTTACATGGCTGGATATTATCTTAATAGTTTTGCAGTAAAAAAATTTTTTTTAAAGATTTTCTTTATTTATTTGAGAAAGACGGAGAGGGGGTCAATCTGAAATAGATTCCATGCTAAGCATGGAGCCAGACACAAGGCTCTATATCATGATCCTGATACCATGACCTGAGTTGAAATCAAGAGTCAACGCCCAACTGACTGAACCACCCAAGTGCCCCTGCATTAAATATTTTTCACTTAATGTGATATCATAAACATTTTGCCATGTTAATAAGCAGCTTCAGAAGCATAATTTTTAATGGTTGCATAATATTTTCTAATATACACATCTATGCCTTAGTTAACCACCATCCTTATTATTGGACACTTTGGCTACTTTAAGTAAGCTCTACACCCAACGTGGGGCTTGAAACCATAACCCTGAGATCAAGAATCACATGATCTACACACTGAGACAGCCAGGCAACCCCCAATTTTTCGTATTACAAGTAGAATTCTGGCTATGGTCTGTGTGAGTTCACATGCGATAGTAAAAAAAAAAAAATAAATAAAAATAAAAAAAAAATAAAAAAAATAAAAAATATTCACCTGTAAACAATGTTAATACTCATTTCAAGTATTGGGTAATTACAAAGGGAGTACATAAAAACTTACAAGTGGACTTAAAATAATATGAATGGTAGACATTTATGTGAGCTGCTTCTTTATGCACAATAGTTAAACATAATTATAGCAGCTAACATTTACTGAGACTGTGATTACAGAATCACAGTATCCATGAGAGGAAAGAATTATCCACATTTTTCAGATGATGTATTTGTGGCTCTGGTGGAACAGGGATGGGATTCAGGTGTTTTGATTTCAGAAACCCTATATGTATGTAAGGCTGCCTCATTAACCGTGTGTCAGACTGGTCATGCCAGAATGTTTATCTAATTTTATCTAAATTATACTAATTAGAGGCATGTATTCTCACTTGTTATTTGAGGTAATGAGGTATGGTGGTTTTAAGCACATTACAAGTGAGAGCAGAGGTCAAGGAAGGCTTCAGAGAGGATACTGGATTTGAATTTTGGGTAGAAGGCAGAAGACAGGGCATGTGATTCTGCATAGAGAAGTGAGAGGTAAAAATTAATACAAAATGTTCGTAGAATACCAAAAGCACCGTAGAGAAATTATGTTTTAAGTGGTTACAGAAAATGAAACTGGAGAGGTTGATCAGAGCCAGGTGTTATAGGACGGTAAGGGGCCGGCTCTAAGCTTCAAATGAATCCATATGCTCTAGTTATTTGATTCTATTCACGTTCTGCTTTGTTCTAAGTAGAACTACTGATCAGGACGCCCGGGTGGCTCAGCAGTTGAGCGTCTGCCTTTGGCTCAGGGCATGATCCCGGTTCTGAGATCGAGTCCCACATCGGGCTCCTTATAAGGAGCTGCTTATTAGGAGCTGCTTCTGTCTCTGCCTCTGTGTATCTCTCATGAATAAATAAAGTCTTAAAAAAAATGGAACTACTGATCAAAACCACTCTGCCATGGAAAAATTATTTAATTTTATTAAAAAAATGAAGCCCCCCTCCAGCATTAATTTGCTATGACTCCATAAGTTGATAAATTCTAAAATTTATTTTTCAACTGGAACACCTGAAAGATCATTAATACTCACAAGATATGCTTCCAGAATCATCTTTGGGGTAAAAAGCTCAGCAACTGAAATTGATGCTCAGGTTTGAGTGACAGATATTTTAATAAGAAAAAGTTCTGAACTTTATGTAAAAATGGAAGAAGAATCTAGTGGTTTACCAGTCATTTCTTTTTCTGAAATGGTAACTTTAGTCAAAACACTACAGACATGATAAAGCTGCAAGTATTATGGGAGGGCTAGTCATGAAAAACAACAGTTTTCCACCCCTCTTCTCCCCAAGTCTAGCCCAACTTCTTGGAACTATTTTCTTAAAATTATTGTTTTTAGTTCCTCTGGCGGGTTTATTTTGAACTCTATGTCAGTATTTCTCAAAAAGAGTGCTGTTAGTATTCTGGGGGGACTTGTGTGGAACTGCCCTGTGTATTTAGCGCTTTTGTCCCTGACACTCAATGCTAGGAGCACCTTCAGTCACTTTGACACATTTCCAAATCTAAGTTTGGGAACTACTTCCTCAAAAAGTTAGAGCTATCCTATGACCCAGCACTTGCACTATGGGTATTTATCCAAAGGATACAAACATAGTGATCCAAAGGGGCACCTGCTCCCTAATGTTCACAGCAGCAATGTCCACAATAGCCAAACTATGGAAAGAGCCCAGATGTCCACTGACAGATGAATGGATAAAGATGTGGTGTGTGTATGTAATATATGTATATATATGTGTGTGTGTGTAATATGTGTATATATATGTAATATATGTATATATATATTACATATATTACACACACACACAATGGAATATTAGCCATCAGAAAGGATGAAATCTTGCCATTTGTAATGATGTGGATGGAACCAGAGGGTATTATGCTAAGCAAAATACGTCTGTCAGAGAAAGACAAATAACCATATGATTTCACTTATATGTGGAATTTAAGAAACAATATGGATGAACATAGGGGAAGGGAAGTAAAAACAGAAAGGGAGGCAAACTCTAAGAGACTCTTAACTCTAGGAAACAGAGTTATTGGAGGGGAAGAGAAGGAGGAGACGGGCATTAAGGAGGGCACTTGATGTAATGAGCACTGGGTGCAATATGCAACTGATGAATCACTAAATTCTACCCCTGAAACTATAATACACTATATGTTAACTAAATTGAGTTTAAATTAAAAAATTCAAAAATACTAAAAAAAAAATAAAGATTGAGAATTACTATTCTGAGTAATAGAATGATATGGCTATTTTTTAAATCATGGAATTTAGGCATTATCTACGAATGCTTATCATTATAAATGAATATTTAAGTCTCCTTCCCATTATTTTTGCTAGGTTTTTTTTTTTTTAAGATTTTATTTATTTATGAGAGACACACACAGAGAGAGAGAGAGAGAGAGAGAGAGAGAGGCAGAGACACAGGCAGAGAGAAAAGCAGGCTCCATGCAGGGAGCCTGATGTGGGACTCGATCCTGGGACTCCAGGATCACGCCCTGGGCCGAAGGCAGGCACTAAACCGCTGAGCCACCCAGGGATCCCCTTTGCTAGGTTTTATTACTATTTCATTTTGTTTACTTATGGAACAAATACAGGCGAATTCAGTCTCTTACCCCCTTCTAGAATTTCTATTAGACATTGATTGGAACTTCTTGTATCATTGTGTTTTTTAAACCTCTGACATTTCTCATCTTTTTACTTCAACGAGCTGATTCCAGATAACTTTTCTCAGATTTGGCTTCCAATTCACTAATCTACCTTTGGCTCCAATATGTTATTTAGCTAGAATATTAATTTTTAAAAAATCAATGTTTGTATTTTTATTTCTATATCTTCTTTTTGAAATATGCTGGTCTTTTTTTCATAGTGTACTATTTTCCCTTTAGTCTTATATTCATCTCTTTAAAGTTTTTAACACACTTAATATTTTGTCCATTTATTTCCATTATCTTCTATTCTTGAGAATCTAACTCTTCTATTTGTTTTTTTGTTGATACTCCCTTATGGTTGTTGGCAGGTTTTTAAAATAATGAGCTCATATTAAATGGGAGGAGGGGTGGTTCCTTATCTCTTTAGGCCTGAGGCCATGTCTTCTTTCCAGGTCTGAATGTGTGACCCCATCCCTACACCCTAGGATCCAGATCCCACAGAGAGATGCCTATGGGTTGTGCTGAGCATGAGATTGCACATACTGCTCTTTAAAAACATTTTTCTGCATTCTTCTGGTACTCTTTATTTAAAATTCACTATATATTTAAACATTTAATTGTGTTTTAGCCTTTGTTTTTGTGAGTCTGTACCGAGGGGAGGTCCATAAAACTCAGCTTAATCAATCCTTCATGTTGCCAGAAGTTCCATTATTATAATTGTGTGCAAACTCCCCATCACTGGTTCTATCTAGTGAATGGAAGTCAAGTCATTCTTCTTGGAGCTCACTGACTATTTGACCTAATTTGTATTAATTTCTTTCTAAGTCTGGTTAGCATCTTTCAGTCCAGGATTTATTTTAATTGCACTTGAGGAGTTACACTTTTAACTCTCATTTTGCTGGAGCACATCCTTAGGTAATTGATTCAGGAAGTATACATCTAAGTAAAGGGTTAGAACCTTTGAATGTCTGAAATGTCTTCATTTCATGGATAATTTCATGGGCAATAGAATTTTAAGTTCAAAATACTTTTTCCTCATATTTTTTTATTTTTGAGAGACAGAGAGAGAGTGTGCGACCAAGGGTAGGAGCAGAGTGAGAGAGAATCTTAAGCTGGCTTCATGCTCAGCACAGAGCCCAATGTGGGGCTTGATCTCACGATCCTGAGATCATGACCTGAGCTGAGATCAAGAGTCTGATGCTTAATGCAGTTAGCCACCCAGGTGCCCCTTCCATCATAATTTCAAAGGCATGGCTTTATTACATTTTAGTATCCAGTTCATTGATGAGAAATTTTATGTCAATCTTAAGTGACTTTATATTCCCTTTTAGATACTAATTTTAGGAGCCTCTCTATATTCTTGGGACTCTGAAATTTTATAACAATTGTATGTTTGTATGGATGTTATTTTCCCAATCACTTGATAGATCCTTTTTGTCATACTTCTTAAGTACACGGATTTTTTTCCCTAGTATTTCTTTGTCAATCTCTTTCTCTCCATCTTTAAAAATTTTTTTCTTTCTAGAGCTCCAATAGGTTGATATTGGACTTACTGGTCTGCTCCTCATATGTTTTTTTTAATCTTTTCTAGCATATATATTCTCTGTCTCTATGACATTTAGTTGTATCTTTCAGGAGATTTCTTAAACTTTTTTTTTTTAATTCTGGTATAGTTAATATTACTATGTTATATACTAGATTCCTTAAACTTTATCTTTTAGTCCTTCTAATTATTTTTATCATAGCAATCTTTTTTTTAAAAAAAGATTTTTTTTGGTCTGTTATTTTTCTTCTAAAAGAATTCTGTCTAAAAATAAAATAAAATAAAAGAATTCTGTCTTTGTGCATGGAAGTATCTTCTTAATCACTCTGAGGTTACTCAGATTTTTAAAAAACTATTTTGAATGACTGCCCTGAATGATCTCCCCTCTGGCATTAGTAACTATCATTTTTAATACTCCTTCATATGTCAGGTTATTCGTAGTTATATATTTATATTTACAAATCAAAGACTTCATTGACTTTTCTGGTTTTCCTCCATTATCATCTATCAAGTGTTTCCAGCATAGGACCCTTCCCTGAATGAAATGGTGATCAGGAGGCTATTGCACCAGAGTTGGCTCTGCTGAGTGCTTGTTTGACTTTAGGGTTTTTCGGGCAAGAACTGGTCTGTAGGCTAGGGCTCACCCTCTTTCCAAGAGCTAGGAAGAAAAAGGATTTATCTATAATACCAAACTCATATTAGAAGCACTGGTTCATTTTATTTAATGCACAAGAATTTCCATTAATCTCTCTGCTTTAATGCCTCTGCTCATCCCTGCTCTGTCCTTGCTGACTTCATGCCCAGAGCTTCTTTCTAGAAGATCACGCTCATTCCCACCGTGGTCCTTCTTGTGCTAATCTTTAGTTCTGTTTCACGGTTACTTTCCTCCAACCGTTTGTCTATCTCATTCTCTTCAGAGTTCTATTCTTTGCATAATTTTATAGCCTTTTAAAAAGAGTTACAGGATAAAGAGGCAAATGCTTGTGCTTAATCCTTCACTTACTTTTTTTTTTCATTTTGAAAATTGAGGTGTGTGCTAAGTTTATCAATCAAATGTATTTTTAATATAAAATGTATAGGGGGATCCCTGAGTGGCTCAGCGGTTTAGCGCCTGCTTTTGGCCCAGGGCGCAATCCTGGAGTCCCGGGATCGAGTCCCGCATCGGGCTCCTGGCATGAGGCCTGCTTCTCCCTCCTCCTGTGTCTCTGCCTCTCTCTCTATGTCTATCATAAATAAATAAATCTTTAAAAAAAATAAAATGCATAGAAGTATGAGAAGGATTTGAGAGCATTTACTACCAAATTGTAAACAGAGGTTACGTTTGGGTGGTGGAATAGTGGGTAACTTTATTTTTATTTTACTTTCTAGGATTCCCATAGTACACACTATTATTTTTGTGACAAATGTAACAAAAGCAAGTTGTAAGTGCTGATAGGAGTAAAAGGGACTTTTCTGTATCCTCTCAGGGGAGGTGTCTGCAAACACAGGAGACCCTTGGTGGAAGGGTGAGAGTCATGTCCAGAGGCCTCTCAGAACCCTAAGTTTGAGAATAGCACTGAGAGATGGATGTGGATATATATGCTGGTTGACCAATCTAAGCTATCAGGTCTGTTTTCATACTTCACTTATAACCCTGGAGGCAGGTACTATTTTTTCTGCTGCCAATTACACATATCAGGCCCCCTACAGATTCGCTCACCACTGATAGCTGAAACCAAAACCACTGAGAGTCTGCTGTGGGAATCATACAGGAGGGTCCAGGTAGGTAACGACAATGACTGAGGTGAACCAAGTGAGTCTGTGCCAATCTAGAGAGTGCATGCCAACCCAGCCCCTGCTGCATACTGGCTTCCATTTAAACATTTTCTTTATATTTAGGTTCAGTTTACATAGAGCAAACTGCACAAGTCAGTGTATTGTTTAATGAGTGCCACCATGCATTTCAGACTATTATGAATAGAACCTTTCTGTCACCCAGAAATTTTCCTCATGCTCCTAGTCAATCCCTAGTACATCCCTAAAATCATCAAAGATTAGTTTTGCCTATTCTACAACTTTATATAAAGATTCATTTATTTGAGAGCAAGCGAGCGAGCATGCACGCATGCAAACTGGGTGAGGGGGAGTGGGAGAGAGAGAAACTTAAGCAGGCTCTGTGCTGACTGTGAAGTCCAAAGTGGGGCTCGATCTCAGGACCCTGAGATCATGACCTGAGTGGAAACCAGGAGTCAGATGCTTACCTAGCTGCGCCACCCAAGTGCCCCATTCTAACACTTTATTTAATAGAACACCCAATTTTTAAAGAGAACTTGAAACTACGCTTTAATAAAACTTTATCAACTTTTAAATGTCAGAGGCCAACACAGGAATTTATAAAACAATGTGCAGACCCAACAAAACACACAGGCTAAATTCAGCCTACCAGCAATGTGGCCCCTTTCTGCCTGGCCTACCATATAAAGCAAGATATATATTGCACAAACTTCTTAATTTTGCTCATGATTGTTGGCTTTGATAATCTACCCTACACTTTTTATTCTTTAGCAACTAATAGTGCGTTCTTTACGAAGGAAGGGAAACAGGGCATCTGGGTGGCTCAGTCGGGCATCTGCCTTCGGCTCAGGTTATGATCCCAGGATCTAGGGATCAAGACTGGTCTGGAGCTGCCTGTTCAGCAGGGGCACCTGTTTTTTCCTCTCCCTCTGCTCCTCCTCCTGCTTGTACTCCCACCCCTATCCAATCAATAAATCAATCTTAAAGAAAAAAAAAGGGAGAGCCTCATCTGCAGGGTAGCAAGCAAGCAAGGGGAAGGAATGGGAGACTCAATCCTACTCCATAGCCACCTTGGGAAGAAAGGAATCCCAAGGGAAGGAATGGGTAGAGGCTGATTGGTGAGGAAAAGAAAGCTGAAGACCACCCTGAGGGCAGGCGTAAGAAAGAAGAAACATTACAAAGCTGCCAGGATGTTGACAAAACAGTAAGAAGCCTCATCTTCCCATCACTTCATAAGCATCCCACCTGAAAAGGCCCCAAAAGACCCTTAAAGATGACTTTAGCCTCTCCCAAGCTCCTGCCCCACACCCCCCACTCTCCCAGATGGCCTGTCCTTCCCCTTCCCACCTTGCTTTAGCCACCTACCTCCCTGCCATGCTGTGTGCCAGGCACATGCCTGCCTCAGGCTCCTGTCCTAGAGCTGCTCAGAACCTTCTCCTTCACCACCTTCAGGCCTGGGCACACCATCATTTTCTCCAATGGAGCTTTCCCTAACTACCTGAAATTTTTTTTTTTATTATTTTTTTTTATTCATGATAGTCACACAGAGAGAGAGAGAGAGAGAGAGAGAGAGGCAGAGACACAGGCAGAGGGAGAAGCAGGCTCCATGCACCGGGAGCCTGATGTGGGACTCGATCCCAGGTCTCCAGGATCGCGGCCTGGGCCAAAGGCAGGCGCTAAACCGCTGCGCCACCCAGGGATCCCAGCTAACTACCTGATTTTAAAAACTGCCCAGCTAGCTCCTTCACTGCCTTCTCCCGGCTTTATTTTCATCCAGAGCATGCATCGCCCTCTCACCCACACTGTATGTCACTTCATTGTCTGTCTTTGAGAATGAAAGCTATGTAAGGACAGGTACATAATAGGAATTTACGGGACATTTATTGAATGAATGGGTGAAATCAAGGAGGGAGGGAAGAAAGAAATGAAAACCCCTGCTAGCTTTGGAGACTGTTGTTAAGTGTTCAATCAGACAGGGACCAGTTAAGAAAATTTTATCTTTTCTAATTGTCTTGCAACATTTCCACTGGATATTCTTTTCTAATTATCTTGCAACATTTAATTGTTTTGAGGGAGTAAAGATTTAAAAAGCAAACTAATAAGAATCCTAGGGACCAGACCAACCCTAAAAATACTTATTAACTTCAAAAATTAAGTTTGTGGGAGGAAAAAATGCTTAAGCACACAACTGAGCATTTGAGTTTAGTAATAATTTTTTTACTTAAAGTTTTAAGTTAAAGTTTTAAGTTAAAGTTATAAGGACAAAACCCATCTTTTCATAGTACATTTACTCCTGCCTCTTTTAAAAAAGATTTTTAGGGCAGCCCAGGTGGCTCAGTGGTTTGGTGCCGCCTTCAGCCCAGGGCCTAATCCTGGAGACCTGGGATCAAGTTCCACGTCCGGCTCCCTGCTGGAGCATGCTTCTCCCTCTGCCTGTGTCTCTGCTGCTCTCTCTGTGTGTCTCTCATTAATAAATAGATAAAATATTTTTAAAAAATAAAAAATAAGATTTTTAGTAATCTCTACACCTAACATGGGGCTCAAACTCATAACCTTCAGATCAAGAGTCACATGCTCCACTGTCTGAGCCAACCAGGTGCCCCACATTTACTCTACCTTAATTTAAGAAGAAGGTAAAGAATAAATTATGAAATAACAAAATAGCATGTGCCTAATATTACTAAATATTTGAGAATAATGATCAGCAATAAGCATATGAAAATGAATACAAGACTTTTTTTAATGGCAGGGATCCGGCTCAAGATAGATGGAGAGGTGGGAGCTAGCTGGTTCTGTTGGTCTGCATTAGGTCTTGGATACCAGGTAAGGGCAGTTCCTCTAAAACACAAAGGTAAAGAACTCTGGTGTCAGTAGCTTTCCTAGGTTAAGAAAAAAAAATATTCCTCAACCCAAGACACCATTTAGAATTAACTCAGGCCCTGGGATCGGTCAGTGCTGGATTAGACCAAGTGTGTTCAGGCTGCCAATTCACCTATAGAGACACCCCTCCATCCACCATGATTGGAAGATGGCAGGGAACATGCTGGAATCATGGGCCACAAGTCCATATTTTCCAACACATAGCAGGTGAAATACAATGATTTGCCTACGTTTTAGAAAGCCTGAAAATGAATCTGGAGCAGCTATAAGGCCAGCAGCAGAAAGAAGAGAAAGAAATCAAGGGCAGCTCCCTTGCAATCCATGGGCCCTCTTACCCTTGGTTCTATGTCTCCTCCTTAATGCCTTTCCATCTTTTGTCAACTCATGTCCGTTTCTCTTTTACTGATCTGACAGTCACACATACATACTGTTTTTTTCGTCTTCTAGGTGTTTTGGGATGTGAAGGGCAATAGGAGAAAAAAAGAGTAGGATAAACAGAAATGAATTTCATGGATTACAATTTAATAAGTTATATCTTTAAATCTGAGAATAATTTTCAAAGTGTTAACATCTACAGAATTAACAACATAATGGCAACAAGACCGGGTCCCAACGAATGACTAAGGTAAACAATATGCTCTTTTTTTTTCCTATCCCAGTTCTGGTAACTGGATAGTCTACAACTACCTGAGAAGGTGCGAGGATCACCTTTTTTATCTTAGTTTGGACACAGAAGCTCACATTTCAGCAACGATCAAGGTCATCATCTTTATCCCTTGCTGACACTTTTCTCCCATACCCCTACCAGTCACAGATCACCTCTAGGAAAAAATTTCAACAGGCTATTGAACACTGGCATGGATACCCAGAGGAGAGAGACAATCGTCTCTGGGGACACTGAGGAACAGCTAGTCATCCTGGATGGGCAAAGTTACACCGAGTTCAGTCCATCACACGCACTGGGCACTAAGGACTCGCAAAGCACTGTGGGAATACTGAAGCAGTGAGAAGGCACAGCACCTTCCCTGAATGAACTGAAATGGCCCGGTGCAGACTGCTTCTTAGGAAGGCATATTTAGGCTTGGTTACCACTGAGTGTATGGAATCCTGGGCCAGGCTATGGAGACCAGGGATTTTGTGGGCCTGCTTTCTATCTTCAGGTGACATGATCTTAGAATCAGTTCTTGGTGAGTACTTAACCCAATGATTCTCAATCTTGGCAAGACATTAGTGTTTCCTGGTTGCGGGCGGGGGGTGGGGGGGCTGCTTTTAAAAAACAGAGATGTCTGGGCCTGCCCTAGTCCAATTTAAATCAGAATCTCTGATCCAGTTGCTTTCTTTTTTTTTTTTAATAAACTTTTCCTGTGATTCAAATGCATAGAATTATACAACTACTGATCCCATATGACACAGAAAAAAAAATTAATAAAAAAAATTAATCTCTAAAGAACTGACTTGTTACTTGTCCAAGATCAGACACCTAGTTACAGATACACCTTGGATTAAAACCATGGTCTCCACCAATTTACTCATCCAATTAACATCTATCAATGGCATTGTAAGGTTGGGACCAACCACCTAGCTGTCACTCAAGAATAAGGTAAGTCAAAGCTGCTTCATATCTAAGGATCAGTTAGGCTGGTCCTGATCTAAGTTAAAAGGAGAGGGTAAGCTGTGCTGCTTCTGGCAATCTCTCTCTTACCCTTTCCTTCCAAATAGTGGTGTACGATTCAGGACTCTGGAAATGTTAAGAAATCCTGTGCTCTGCATAAAATCTATCACTACCCATGACCTGCTTTCCCATTTTATTAGTTCTAGGGGGCCCTCTACCTACCCAAATCCAATGTGCAGCACAAAGGGCCGGGGACAGGTCCCCAGATGAGAGATCTGGTATAGTTCAGTGAAACCTTGATTAGTAGGGCTGAGAGCTGGAGAATGGAGAGCTCGCTCCTCGGCCCTAGGACAGAAGAAAGGGAAGGTAAGCCAGTGGTTGCTGGTTTGTTCTTTGAAGGAAGTGATGCCCAAAATGTTTCTTAATGTGGTCCATTCATTCCTAATGCCAACCAACTCTCTCCCAAGACACTACTGCTATCGCAGTGGTTTATATGGAATATGGTAGTTATGTAATACAAAATACACACACAAACACACATATACATGTCCTTCCCAAAGGTGAACACTGGTGTGTGTGTGTGTGTGTGTGTGTGTGAGAAGGCAAGTTCAAATTCTGAATTCAACCATTCCCATCCTGAGCAATTCATGGTTACAAAAGTCAGTATGTGAGAAACTGCTCTGAGTAGGGCATTGGTACCAGGAGAAGAATCTCAGAAGCACTTTTCTTGAGAAGAACAAGAAAAAAAAAATGAGATTCATGATGTTCAAGATAGAGGCTGATACTGATCAACTAAAAAATTAACAGGGCAACTCTTTCATCTTTTACAAATAATACAATTATTACTTTCTATTTACAGAGCACTTACTCAAAAGGCCAAGTATTTATTCCATTCCAAAGTAAATGAAGTTGTATCCACTCTGTGGATTTACCCATATCTTTGCTTCATTTCCATTTCCCTCTGACTGAATCACTGCCCCCGTCAAGGGAGGTCTTATTCCCCTGAAAGATATACAGCATTTTGTGTGTGTTTTTAAATATTTTATTTATTTATTTGAGAGACAGAGTGAGCATGGGAGAGAGCACATGAGCAGGGGCAGAGGGAAAAGCAGACCCCTGCTGAACAGGAAGCCCAACACTGGGCTCAATCCCAGGACCCCAGGGATCAGGACCTGAGCCGAAGGCAGATGCTTCACTGAGTCACCCAAGCACTCCAGATATGCAACATTTTGAATAGTGTATGTATTTTCTAGGAAAAAAGTCCTTAGCTTTGACAATATTAAAAAAAATCTGTCTCCTCCCCCAACCCCATTCCCTAATACAACTGTTTATGAGGGTGAAGCTAAAGAGAAGATGATGTAGTTGATGATTGCTGGTATCTACAATGAGTTTCTGAAATTGGAGATTTTCTGGAAGTGTCTTCCAAAAGAACTGAAGGATGTCATGAAATTGGATCTATCCTCCAAAAGGATGAACTTAGATAAAATATAATTTGGGAAGCACCAGAGGATTACATTTATCCATGCTGACTTTGTCTTCTTTTGTGCACAGCTGTACTAGTTTGAAACCAAAGGAAAATCATCTCCTAACTTTGTTGATTTTGACTTTATTAACTTGATGATAATGCAAACACTAGGGAAGATGGACATATCTTCTTATTTAGTTCTATCTCCTAGAAAATCTCTTATTTGGAATAAAATGCTAGAAAAACTACAAAATGATTAGGATATTAGGGGGACACACATGGCATTTAGGGTGAGATAAAAACTCAACTTGTTTTTCCCATATTTCAAGCTACATAACAAAGCTGCAGACATCAGAACAATATGGTATTGGCTGAAAAACAGACACACAGATCAACAAAACAGAGTAGAGAGCCTGGAAATAAACCCGCACATACGTGATCAGTTAATCTACAACAAAGGAGGCAAGAATATATAATGGGGGAAAAGACAGTCTCTTCAATAAATGATGCTGGGAAAACTGAGCAGCTACATGCAGAAGAATGAAACTGGACCACTGTCTCACACCACACACAATAAACTCAAAATTAAGGACCTAGATGTGTGGCCTGAAACCACAAGATTCCCAGGAGAAAACACATTAGGCCTGGAAAACTCAATTTTTAAAAATGATTTTATTTATTTATTCATGAGAGACACACAGAGAGGCAGAGACAGAGAGAGAAGCAGGTTCCCTGCAGGGAGCCCGATGTGGGACAGGGACTCTAGGGTCACGCCCTGGGCCGAAGGCAGACGCTCAAGCGCTGGGCCACCCAGGTGTCCCTCAACTGGTTTTGATTTAAATTGAAGACGCAGCACAAACCTGCGTCTACACCTGACAGGTGAGTCCACTGTTGTTGCTGTGGTTTTAATTGGAAAATTCTTCTATCTTCCATTCTTCTGCAGCGTTTAGCAAAGTGTCCCATACAGGGAAGGTGCTCGAATACTTGCTGGATTGAGGCAATTCTTCGGTATCGCTCATAAATTAATGAGCAACTTGTAACTCTGTATAGTTTCAGAGTAGTTAAAGAGAAAAAAAAGAGATGCTACATCACAGGATTGGGCCTTGAGGTGTTCCCTAACAGACCAGAAGGCTTTCCAGCAGTGCACTTAAGATAGCAGGCAGAGCAACCTTACCTAGGCGGTCTTCCCTCGGAGCTTTTTTCTAATGCAAATTAGTCTGACTTTCTCTCCCGGGCCTCTGGCCTCCCACCTGAGTCTTCTGAACAAAGAAATACTACAGTCATTAGACGGACTGCCCGGCAAAAAGCGATTCCAAGTTTCATTTCAAATAGGCCTCTGCTTCCTGGGGCATACTTCAGCTTGCCCTCTATTTCCAAGCTTAACTTAAATTGTGGATATTATGTGCATTTTTAAAAATTTTATTTACTTATTCGAAAGAGAGAGAGGCCGAGACACAGGCAGAGGGAGGAGCAGGCTCCATGCACCGGCAGCCCGACGTGGGACTCGATCCCGGGTCTCCAGGATCACGCCCTGGGTCGAAGGCAGGCGCTTAACCGCTGGGCCACCAGGGCTGCCTTATTATGTGCATTTTTTAAAAAAAGATTTTATTTATTTATTCATGAGAGACACAGGGAGACAGAGGCAGAGGGAGGAGCAGGCTCTGTGCAGGGAGCCCGACGCGGGGCTCGATCCCAGCCACCCCCCCATCCCGCCCTGGGCCGACGGCGGCGCTGAGCCGCGGAGCCCCCGGGGTCCCTACACACTCGGTGCGCTTCTGGCTAAGGCACGGGCCTCCCGGTTCTCATGGGGGGAAACAGCTGAACCTCGGTGCTCTGCAGCCCCAACTACCATTTCTGCTACGAGCGCTCCCATCCACGGGGGACCAGCGCCAGACCCCGAAGCCACAACCCGCCCCGGCCCCCGCCCCCGCCCCGGCGGCCCTCCCTCCGCCCGCTCCCCCCGCTGCGCGCCCGCGACTCCCGAGCGCCGCTCTTTCCCGGCGTGTAAGGGGGCGCGGGCGGCGGTCGGGGGCGTCTACGAGGAAAGCCCGCGGACTGTAGGCGGCGGCCACTCGGTCGCCTCTTCAGCTTCAGGGAGTCTGAGCGCCGCGGACAGACGGCGCGCCCCGCGGCCCGGCCCCCGCCGCCCCTCCTCCCGGCCCGCGCCCGCGCCCCCGCCCCCGGACGCCGCGCCCCTCGCGCGCACTCACCGGCCGGCGCTGCCCGGGGGAGCCCAGGGCCCAGCCGCCTCGACCCGCGCCTCAGCCTCCGCGCGCGGCTCTCGGAGGAGGCGCCGACCTGCTGTGCGGCCAGAACGCCCCGCGCGCCGCCCGCAGCCCGAGCCCGCCCGGGCCCCGCCCCCTCCGCCCGGGCCCCGCCCCCTCCCGGGCCCCGCCCCCTCCGCCCGGGGACCCCGCGAGCCCGACGGCTCCTGGCCGACGGCTGGAACTTCGGGGCGGGGCGTGCCTGGCGCTAGAAGCCGGGCTGTGGCCTCCCGCTGCTCCGGAGCGGCCGCCCCGCCTCCGCCTCCGCCTCCGCCGCCGCCTCCGCCTCCCGCTGGCCGCGCCCCCGCGGGGCCTCGTGCGGCACAGGGCGGCCCGGGGTCGGCCGAGACGCCGCTTAGTCGTACCGCCGGGGAGCGTGGTCCCCGCGCGGCCACCCCGGCGACCCTGGGACTCACGGCCGGGGGCCGCGGAGACGCAGCGGGGCCGGCTCCCTCCCTAAGGCGCCGTGGCCGCCTGCCCTGAACACTTCCTCTCGCAGGAAGGCACAGATCCGTTCTTGAGCCATTCGAGTCAGAATGTACAAAACATCTTGAAAAAAGAAAAAGTAAAAAAGAAGCAAAGCAGGCGCGCCTTCCACTCGGGAGAAAGGCAGACACCGGGGGGCGGCGGCGGCGAACCGGCCTCGTGTCTCGGGCCGGAGCCGGCGGCGGAGCGCTGCGTCCTGGACGGCGCGGCCCGGGCGCCCCCGCCCCGCCCCCGCCCCGCCCCCGCCCCGCCCCCGCCCCGCCCCCGGGAGCGTGCTCCTGCCGCTAGGTGGGGACGAGGCCCGGCTGCTCCCGCGGCGTCCCCCCGCCGAAGCCTCGGGCGCCTCTGCGCAGGCGGTCGGCTCGCTGCCCGGGACGCAGGGGCGCCGCAGCCCCCGCCCCAGCGGAGCCCCCCCCCCCCGCAGGGGCCGACCCTCGTCTGCGCCCCGCTCCGCGCGGGGGCCCCATCTTCACGGAGACCCGGATCCCGGGCCGAGGACCGACCGCGGGCCCCTGTCCTCACAGAAGGGCGTCCGCAGGGGGCACTGGGTTCCTGCGACAGGGCTGCTGGTGTTCCTTACACATTGGACACTTGGCCTTGCCCATCGTAGCAGGTCCTCTTGTCACCTGCGTGTCTGGGAGCCCAGGACAAGCTATGAGGCAGATTCCAGTCACCTGGGGGTCTTGTTAAAAAGCAGATTCTGGGATCCCTGGGTGGCTCAGCGGTTGAGCGCCTGCCTTGGGTCCAGGGCGTGATCCTGGAGCCCCGGGGTCGAGTCCCGCACCGGGCTCCCTGCATGGAGCCTGCTTTTCCCTCTGCCTGTGTCTCTGCCTCTCTCTCTCTCTCTCTCTCTGTCTCTCATGAATAAATAAATAAAAAATAAATAAAATCTTAAAACAAAAAACAACCTGGATTCTAATTCAGTGGGCCTGGAACGGGGGCTGACATAAGCCCTAGGTCGAGCTGATTATTTATTTATCTATCTATCTATCTATCTATCTATCTATTTATTTATTTATTTATTTTTATTTAGGTGCTGATGTATTTAAAATTTTTTGAATTTAAAAAGAGCACAAGCGTGGGGAGGGGCAGGGGCAGAGGGAGATGGAGAGACAGAAGCTCAAGCGGACTCCCAGATGAGCACCCAGCCCTGGCAGGGGCTCCATCTCACCATCCTGAGACAATGACCTGAGCCAGAATGAAGGGTAGGACATTCACCCCCTGAGCCCCCCAGTGCCCCCGTTGTGCTTTGGGAAATAGCACTGGGTTGCCTGCTGTCACAACGCTTGTCTTAGACACTATGTGGCCGACCCTGGGAGCAAGGAGCACTTTGCTCTCTCCTAGAGTTTACAGCCTAGCAGGAGAGGAGACACTTTACTCAATCACATTAAGAAAAGTGTAACTGCGAATTTGGAAACTCTCAAGGCGAGCAGAGCAAAGCCAGACGCGTGACCACAGGTCAATACAGAATCCAATCCAGATCCGGATGGTGTCGATTGTCCCCCGAAACAGGCAGAGGTGACACGGGGAGGAGCTGGCAGGTGCCGGGGCCCTGTAGGTGTGAGCAGTGCAGCTCCAGGGGGGAGGAGCAGGGGTGGGGGCACAGAGGGCCGTGGAACTGGCCACTGTGGATGGAGCTCGCAGAGTGGGGGAGCACGAGGTAAAGCTGGAGAGGAAGGCGCAGCCAGACTTGTGAGCCCTGGTGGGTCAGATGCTGAGTTTAGGTTTGGGGAACCCTTTGAAGAGTTGGAGCAGGAGGGGTCATGATCATAGGTGCACGCTGAAAAAGGATCAATCCAGTCACTGCTTGAAGAATGGGTTGCAAGGGACCAAAACGGACGTAGAGGACGGTCGGGTGCTGGTTACTGTAATAATCCAAGTGGAAGAGGCCTAGTCTGTCAAGGAGACCAGGATAACACAGAACAGTAAGAGGAAACCTAGAAGGAGAGGCCAAGACCACGGCCAGATCCTAGAAGAACTGGAGAGATTACGGCCTCCCTGGGGGTCTTGTGTCTTCTCTCAGCATCCGTGCAACAGTGGGAAGCTGACCCGGGCGGGGGCTTGCAAACAGGGTAAAGTCTCAGGCTCTTCCCGGTTCCTGCCAGTAAGTTTTCTGAGAAGGCAGGATGGGATTGAACTCAGAGCAGTAGGGGAGAATTTGTCTTAGATTGGGAACGGGAGAGGGGCGCCTGGGGGGCTTGGCGGTTGAGCATCTGCCTTTGGCTCAGTATGTGATCCTGGGGTCCTGAGATCGAGTCCTGCATTGGGCTCCCTGCAGGGAGCCTGCTTCTCCCTCTGCCTGTGTCTCTGCCTCTCTCTGTGTGTCTGTCATGAAGGAAAAAAAAATTGGGACTGGGACAATGATTAAGGTTTTTCTCTTTATCAGCGGTTTTTTTTAATAAGGATTTTTTTGATTTTTCATGAGAGACACAGAGAGAAGGAGAGGCAGAGACACAGGCAGAGGGAGAAGCAGGCTTCATGCAGGGAGCCCGATGTGGGACTCGATCCCAGATCTCCAGGGTCACGCCCTGGACTGAAGGCAGCACTAAACTGCTGAGCCACCCAGGCTGTCCTTTATCAGCAGTTTAAAAAAAACTTTTTTTTAGGGATTTTATTTATTTGGTAGAGAGAGCACAAGCAAGGAGAGCGGCAGAGGGAGATGGAGAAGCAGGACTCCGCTGATGGAGTCCCATGCAGGACTTGATCCCAGGACCACAGGATCATGACGTGAGCCCAAGGCAGATGCTTGAGCAGCTGAGCCTCAGAGGTGCCCCATACTAGCAGTTTTTATCCACTTAATTATGTATGATATGCAGCAGAGCGCTTTTCTTTGCGCTTACCCTGTTTAAAGTTTGCTGTGCCTTTTGGATCTATAGATTGATAGATTTTGTCAAATTTAGAAGCATTTTAGTTATTAGCTCTTCATATCAATAGTTCATTTCTGTGTGAAGGTGCCTGGTTTCTGTATCTTACTGTATTGGATACAGATTGGTGTTTCTGACCCGTCTTACTGAAGTCTGGCAGTTCCAGATAATGTCTATGATGTTTCTCAGCTTTCAAAACTGTGTACATTTGGAATGTGTTGTGATTCATTTTCCTTTTCTAAATAAATATATAAATATAATGGTACCTAATTTTGCATTTATAACTTTGAGTTCTTTCTTTAGGATTATTTATTTATTTGAGAACAAGAGAGAGAACACAGAGGGAGAGGCTAAGGGAGAAGCAGACTCCTTGCTGAGTGGGGAGCCTGATGTGGAGCTTGATCCCAGGACCCTGAGATCATAACCTGAGCCGAAGGCAGATGCTGACCCCACTGAGCCACCCAGGTGCCCCTTGAGTTCCTTCTCTTAAACAGAGGTACATCAAATTGTATAAGCTTCAAGCCCATAAAACCTAGCCCTGCCCGGGTCACTAGCAGCATGGAGGTAATAAGGACTTGAGAAGAAAGTGACCTCCAAGGATTAGAGATAATGTATTGATATAATTGTCTATTTCCTTCTCTTTTTTTAATTTTAATTTTAATTTCAAAAAAAATTTTTTAATTGTCTATTTCTGGCTTACACGGTGATTGAACATCTCTTTATTTGAAGATCAGGTTCATTTTCTGGATCATAAAGGCTCTTGATTATAAGAGGCAAGGGAGGGAAGCTACTCCACTGGAGGTACTTAAAGTATCAAAAAGCAAGTGTTTGTATGAACTAAGGGTTTGGAACGGGTGCAGCGGACTGGCCTGTAGGTCAGGGCTTACAGGCTCTCCACTCCATCAGAGTGGAAGACTTTAACGGCATTTTTGCCAAAACATCGCCTCGGTCACCTGAACAAATAACCTGAAATTTCACCACTGAAGCACTCCTTCTTTTGGCTCTTGAAGCTTTTCTTTTCTTTCTGAACAGAATTTGTTGTGTGACTTACCACGATACGTCTGCCTTCCCTGATGGTAACATCTATCCTGTGCTAACTTCCACCTAAGTTAGTTTACTGGCCCTATTACGAGGCAGTATTTCCTGCACACAGTTCTGTGCCTTTTTATTATTCACACATATATCCATATATTATTCTTCCAGTACTCTTTCCATAAAAAAGTCATGTTTTCAGACGCAGCTTCCTCTTTCTGTGCTGCACCGACATGATTTCTAGACAGTGGATGCAGACCCCGAGATCGCGTAATGAGGCCCCCAGGCAGTGGCCGACTTCCCCACGACTGCGTGCTCTCTGTGTCTATAGAGAGAGCATCAATCTCCATCAGGTTGCATTAAAAAAAACTGTAAAAATTCATTCCTAATAAGTACCCAAAGGACTAAATGGAAGATGCAGTAAGATGACAAAGCCCTCGCACCTCTGAACTGGAAGTCTTTTCTGAATTTTCCGAATTTTAATAATTCTTTCCCTGCACGATAAATAAACTCATGGTTGCTTTTGCATTCACTACTGTATTTTGTAGGTGAGGCAGTTTGTAGTTACTCCGGAGAAGCGTGAATCCTTAGTACAGTTCTTTTCAGATGATTTAAAATTAGACCTCAGCTGTTGTCCCAGATCTACCCATGAATTCCAGTGTCCCAGCTTCCTTCGTCAACTGACTCCGACCGCTCTCCATCCCCTGGTCAGGATGGATTTATCCAAAGGTCATGTGCCCAAAGCCCCCCAGCAGCTTCCTGGTGCCTCTGAATTAAAGCTGAAGTTCCTTGGTGTGAGAAATTGCTTCCTCTCCCTGGCTCCCGGCTCCCCCCACCCCACCAAGTACTAGTCTCCCGCACTCTCTCTGGGTTGCTCCCCAGATGCCCCCTCCACAAATTCAAGAGAGCTGAGACCACCCCTCCGTATTTCCTGCACACATTGCTCATTCTTAGAATAGGTCTCCCCAGTGAATCTGCCTGACAAATCCTATTGATTCTTTACTATTCTTGCTGTAACACTCAGGTCTTCCCATGAAAATGGAGAATAAGACAAAAAATACTTTTGTATGCACACAACTCTTTCACAGCTGAATATTTTGCTGTATCTTATTCTGACTTTTAAAAAAAGAAAGAAAACATTTTAGATAGAGTTGACGTCTTCTACATGCCCCTCTCTGATCTTACTCCCCTGCCTGGGGAAACCACTGTCATGAATTTGTATTTACTATTCCCACACATGCTCTTGCATTTTTGCTGCATATGCATGTATTTCGTAAGCAGCAAGTAGTACAGTTGACCCTTGAACAACATGGGGGTGGGGGTATCAACCCCAGTGGAGCTGAAAATCTGAGTATAACTTTTGGGTCCCCCCAAAACTTTACTACTAGCCTATTGTTACTGCCTTACCCATAACATAACCAATCGATTAACACGTTTTGTATGTTTTAGATCTTATATATTGTATTTTTATAATAAAGTAAGCCAGAGAAAAGAACATGTTATTAAGATCATCAGTACAGTACAGTACAGTAACGTACTGTATTTACCCAAAAAAACTACATGTAAGTGGACCCACGCAGTTCAAACCCATGTTGTTCACGGGTCAACAATATTTGTTTGCAAAGTTGAAAAATCAGATAAATGGCATCGTGCTATATAATTCTGCAGCTTGTTTTGTTGTTATTGTTAATGGGCATGTTCACTTTAACACCATAAAGTATTATATAAATAAATCACAATTTATCCATTTTCTTGTTGATGGACACTTGGCTTTTGATTATTTGCAATTACAATCAATGCTGCTGCGAACATTCTTGCACACATCTCTCTGTGTATACATGTGAGAGTTTTCCTGTGATAAATATCTAGAAGTAGCTGCATTATGCTGCATGTACGTTCAACCTCACTGATATCGTAACATATTCAGTGTTACTGATATCACACTGCTCTCTACAGAGATTTGTATTAGCTACATTTTCTTCTTCTCTTTTTTAATATATATGTGTATATATATATATATATATATTTTTTTTTTTTTTTTTTTTTAAGTAATCCCAACACCCAATGTAGGGCTCGAACTTACAACTGGAGATCAAGAGTCACATGCTCTACTGACTGAGCCCGCCTAGTGCCCCCTTATTTTCTATATTCTTGATGCCCTCACATCTGCAGCCTTACTGAGATTGCCCCTCCAAGGGCTAGCAAACAACTCTCCAAGGATTACGCCTTTCACATGCCAATGAACCAATGGACTGCCCTTCCTTGAAATGCTTCCTTCTGCTAGCTCTTAAGTTTCAGGAGGCAATATTCCTCTGCCCTAATCATTCCAGGGCCTTAGAAACAGTCCCTAATCCCCAGAGCCTGCAGAAGTGATTCTAAGTAGCCAATTGTGAGTGTGCTTACCTTGCCTTGCCTTCCTCTCCCAGGGAGACACAATAGAGGCTCAAGCCCATGCTTTCCCCTCATCCTTTCTGCCTCTTTGCCGACCCTAGTGATGCCCCGTGACCACTGTGTGGTCGCGCATGCCCCCTCCTCTTGGGAACTGTGTGAAACAAACTATCTTTTCAATGGCAATTGTATCCTGACCTGCTGGTCTCACCAGGCGTGGAAAATAATAAAACCTACATTTTAAAAACAAGGTTGTACCAATGTAAACCAGCAAGGTATGAGAGTTCCTTCCAGCACCACTATGTTTGGGTTGATTTTGCCTCCTTGGTTAGGTATGGCATCATTGTTGTTTTAAATGATGTTTCCACGGTTGTTAGTGAGATTGAACACCTTAATCTTTTGCCATTTCAGTTTTTTCCTTCAGTGAATTTTCATCCCTATTCTTTGTGATTTAAAGAAAATTACATTATTACCTTTTAAAAAAAAGATTTTATCATTTTTTTAAAGTAATCTCTACGCCCAGCGTGGGGCTTGAACTCACAACCTTGAGATCAGGGGTGCATGCTCCACCAACTGAGCCAGATGGGTGCCCCCCAAATTATGTCATTACCTTCCATTATCTATTTGTGTGAGTTCTTTATATTTTCTAGAGACCAGTCCTTTATTGATTGCATATTGTGGCTTTATCATCTCCTATTCAGTGGCTGGTTTTTCAACTTTGTGGTCTCTTCTGTTATGCAGAAGCTCGAGAAATGAATCCAAACTACAGACCAATTACCCTATAATCTTTTCTTATGGTTTGTCTGTTTTATGCCATGTTTAAGAAAATCCATTCTTCTCATGATCCCACATGATATTCTCTTCTAAAAGTTGTAAAGTTTCACTTCTGCCATTTATGTCTTTAACTGGGGTTTATTTTTTTTAAAAGATCTTATTTATTTATTCATGAGAGACACACAGAGAGAGGCAGAGACACAGGCAGAGGGAGAAGCAGGCTCCCTGCGGGGAGCCCGACGTGGGACTAGATCCCAGGACCCCAGGATCATGACCTGAGCCAAAGGCAGATGCTCAACCACTGCGCTACCCAGGTGCCTTAAGGGGGTTTATTTTTGTGTAATGATATGTCTAGGGATTTAGTTTTGTTTTTTCACTGGAAAAACAAATTGTCTTAGTACCACTTGTTGACTAGGCCATCCTTTCTCCACTTCTGACAATGAAAGCTACTATGAGTAAGAAAGGCTGATGGGAGCTAATTGTGTGAGCAAGCTGATCTGGCTGGTTCATTACAGAATTCCTCAAAATTCAGTCCATATGTCTTTTTTCAAGAGAAGAATCCTTCAGTGTTCTGTCTGGATGATAGAGGCCCGATTCCAGGATTCGGGGAGTTGAAAGATTCGGGGAGTTGAAAGGGTGGTGTGGTGAGGGAGAGAAGGTCTTGCCCTTCAACTGCTAGGCTTTTGCTTAATACCTTAAAAAAAAAAATACTACACTTATCCTGCTTCCTGAAATCTCTACATCTTTTTCAACCTCTCCGATTCAAGATATCCAAAAAATAAACCTGTCCCTTGCCAGGATGGGAAAGATAGTTTCCTGTTGATGTTGGGATGAATGAAATCGTTCCTTATTCAGAATTTTAACCACTACCCTTATTTTTATCCTCTTGCCTATTCCTTGCTTCCAGAGGCAGTTTTCTCTCCAGTTTCTACATCGTCTGTGTTCTGTGATGTAACTCCCTTCCCTGTAGACAGTTGAGTGTTAGCTTCTTACAGTATGATTATTTACCGCTGGTCCATTCACACTTTTCATTTTCCAAAAGTTTGTTGGCATCAATTATGTTTGTCTCCATCCTATAGTTTGTCCTTTTATGGTTTTATATCATTTAAAATTTTCTAATCATTGTTTAATTTGGATATTGGGACTTAGTCTATTTCCTTTTTTTTTCTTTACTCCATTGGTGGTTTATTATTTTTTTTCTATTTGGTTATACATTATGTTTAGAAATGCTGTTCATTTTTATATATTGATCTTGTTTCTAGCAACTTCAACTTATTAATTTCCATGCTTTTATCTTCAGAGTTCCTTGGGCTTCTGATGAAGATAAGTTTATCAACTGCAACTAAGGAGAGTTTTATCTCCTCTTTTTAAAGTCTTGTATCTCTTATTTCTTCTTCTTGTTTTATTGCCATTGCTATAGCTTCCAATATTAGTTAAGCATGCTTCAAGTCCTACTCTAACTGCCTACATTTTCAAATTAAATAAGCCAATTACATGTAAGTCCCCACTTACACTATTAAAATTTTGAGGAGATGGACTGGTAGGGAGTTCAACCCTGTTCTGATGGTAGGAAGACAGGTGGAGGGGAGCACTATAAAATATCTTAGCCCTAGTCGCCTGGTAGCTCTATGGCACACACCCAAGACTTGGAAAGACAGGCTTTGAGAAAAATTCAACCCCTTCTACCAACTAGAAAATGAACCAAATATGCCATCAAATGGTAAACCAGCAGCAGACAATTTGTGAACCAAGAAAAGAGAATCAACAATTAAGATACAATGGTTACAAACATTCGTGAGCCAAGTACTGCAATTAATTATAAAATATATAATATGTTAAATTAGGCAGAGAAAAGAAGGCCTTGTAGCTCAAAAGCAATGATTCACAAAGGATTTGATACTGACTCAAAATACATTTTAGCTCAACTTCTCAGAGGGATCATCCTTTATCCTTTTCCTGTTCAACGAGAATTACTACTGCCTTCTATTATTCTATTATGCAGATATTTTTTTATCCTCTGGGAAATCACACATTCAACAGTATTGATATACTTTTTATTTTGTAGACATTAGAAGCAGGGAAAATGCCTCAATGGCCATTTTTATTGTCAACATGTAACACAGTGCCTGTCACATAGCAAGCAATCAACAAATACTTGCTGAATGAATGCATGCGTTCTTACTATAAACCAGGCATTATGTTAGCAGCTAACGAAATTCTCAGGAATTCAATAATTTTCAGAACTCTTTATTGACTTTTCTTGGTGTAATTACAGAGTGATTAATAGAAAAAGCTGAATGAGAGAAACATAGCTACACTGAGAGTGTGGCTTCATAATTGTTATTAACAATGACGAAACAACACAGTGAATATATTTGACACCTTCCTTTCCCAAACTGATCGGGCTTACAAATCCTACACAAGATTTAATTAAAAATGAATAAAGACAAATGAGTCTCAAATGGCTTATGGACATAATTTTTATTTAAGCATGGGCTTTTAGCTTGGTTCACCCTAGAGTACAACCTTTCAGTTAGGTTAAAGAAGAGTTCAGGGCTACAGGGCCATTATACTGTTGCTGGTGTTAGCACAACTTCTTCAGAAGGAATGAGTATGACCCACAGGAAAAACAGTCCACGAAGAGAACACAATGAGAACATCCACTGTTTTACAAATCACTCTGTTACCACAGACACGAAATGGCAGTTACTGTTAGTAAATCAGCCACAGAACACTTTAAAAAACCCTTAGACAAGGAGATGGGAACTTTGTGGGAGATAGGGTTTTCATCCACAATTTTTAAGTAGAAAATATTTCAAGGTCAAGCATTTTTCTTATCCACAAAACAACGCTAAACCAACATACATTTTAAGGAGTATATTAAAGGAGATACAATATCTTTACAACTATCTTCTTGAGTAGGTATCTCGATGAATTTTCTGCAGAATAGAAGTAGCCCGAAATTCAGCAGCAAAATATTGCAACAAAACAAGTAAATACAGTGTCAATGTATTATACTGTAGAAGAGAATACATAAAAGAACAAACAATGATAATTTAATCATATAAAACATGATACAGAGCTGAAATACAGTCCACTTAAATAGCTTTGTGACCAAGAAGGTGAAATTCTGTACTAAATGCCATTTTAAACATAAAATCTCTTAAATTTTTGTGCTTAAACTTTTTTTTCTGTTAAACTATTTCTTATTTTCCATACTGCCACTGTAACTGATATTACAACAGATCACAATTTTCACGGACACAGCAACATGAAGACATTTACTTATGAGAAAATAAGTCACTTGTCATTAGTTCACAGTGTGGGAAAGTGGTATACACTCGGTCTTGAGAAGGGCTTCCAGTTAGTCACCAAGTCCTTCATAGAATTTTCCTGATACCAGATGCAGTGCGCGATTTAAAAGAACGGGAAGCAACACATCACATGTTGGAAGGAAAAATAAAATTTTTGATTCTTCAGGGGTATCGTCTAAGTGACCTTCGTCTTCTGTTGTAGAAGTGCCTGAGCCCATGTTGTCGTGAAAAATTCATCATGTAATTTTGTTTGCGAGTGCTGTTGGGATCAGAAAGGATAGAGGTGGGGAGGCAAAGGAGAAAGAGCATGTAAGTCCCATCATTGAAAGTGCAATCTCATCTACATTCTAAGTTACCCTGATAGTTACTGGAAAATTTTCATGGTTAATAGGTCATGCTAACATTGCTACCCCAGGACAGAATAACTCGAGGTTGACACCTGTCTTCACTGCCTTTGGCCTTGAGGAAATCCCCTTCTTTTCAGTAGTGATCTCCAACCAGAAAAAAAAAAAAAAAAGGTAAGTTCTCTTGATCCACAGTGGAAGTAGATGGGAATTATTTTGGCTCTTTGAATTATATTCTTGAACTTTTACATTTACTTGGGTGGATTTCATTTGAGAGGAAGTGTGTGCTATACCCATTACCTTATTTAGACACGTCTCTAACAAGTAGGAAACATCATTTGATTCCTTTAGCAAACATTCTCATTTAAAGCTTAAAAGGCAAAAACAAAGTTGTTAGCTGAACCAGGCTGCCCTTCCTGTTTCATTAGACTTGGGCAAAATAAAGTAAGTTTTTCTCATGGCCTTCTACAAACAGTAAGCATCTGGGGCCTATAAACACGGTCTCATGGAAAGGAGACTCCACTGGAGAGATTATCACAAAATACTAAGAAGATGTAATTAATTGTATAATTGTGTGCATGTCATATATATTTCCTCCACATATGTACATACATATGCATACATACATATGTGAAGCTGATAAAAGTACTGAAAATAGATTTTCAGAGTCTGTAGGAAGTTGCATAATATTGATAGAGATAGCTGTTAAAGGTTTTGGTATGGAAAACATACTTTAAAAAGGATCATTAACTATAACATCACTGAAAAGAATCATACTGCTTTCACACACTGACGCCCAAGTGACAACATATCTATATATGGCATCAAAATGTGGTTTATAAGTATAAGCCTATCAATATTTTTCAAATTCACTGAGTCTCATAAATGCTGTCTAGACACAAAATATTTTCCTCCTTAATTTCATGGAAACATAAAATGTATCTGGAGTGAGATGATGTCATGTGATGTGATTTCATCATGAAGGTCAATAGGACATGAACTTGAGTCAGGGTAAAGAGGAGGGAATGGGTAATTTTGCACTGAGCAGCATATTCTGAGTTATGATCAATATACTAGGCAAGGTGTAAAATGGTACTGTTTTACCTAGTATATTAGGTATTATATTTAAGCACGTTATACTAACATTTATAACACACAAAAACCTTTAAAATGAGGGTCTTATAGTTGTCTGACCATTTGAAAACAAAATTTATAATAAAATGTCTCAAAGGCAAATACATAAAGTGAATGTCATCAAATATGCTTTGTCAAAAAGCAACAGCATCTATACTGAAACCTGATTAAAAGACTCACATTGAAATATATTTTATAAAATAAAATGAAGTGCTAATAACTTTCTACTCTAGGTGGTTTCTATTTTATGAAAAGACTAGAAACTATAGAATGGAAGGTAGAGTACACTCTGAAGACACTGTAGAGAAAAACACCAAACAATTAGGTTTATCTTCAGTAGCTTCACTAGCCCTCCTTCTTCCCCTGATGTGACAGTGCTACATACAGCATCGAAGTTCTCAGTTCCAATTTCATAGTTGAAGGATGAAATGAATTTATCCATGACTTATTATTTGATGTAAATACTAATTGCTGCCTATGTAAAGTCCAATTACAAAAAAAGGGCAATGACCTTTTAGTCTGGATCTAATTACTCATGAACTAATCAAGTGTCAGGAGAAAGAATCTACCTCTTTGGTCACAAAATACAGGGCCTGGCACTAGCCATCTTCCTCGCAGCATGGCAGATCACCTTGTAGCCTTTTCCTTGGGTTATTACAGTGGCCCTCTAAACTAGCCTCCTCATTCTCTCTCCTTATGAAAAAAACAGCCCTAAAGAGAAACCATAAGATCCCATACATGGCATGTACGTGTGTGCCTATCTTCCCACATACATACAGTGTATCTGGCACTCCAGTACCAGTAAACTTTCCCTCAAATGCTGGCTTTACCTTTTATTTTTTTTTTATTTTTTATTTTTTTTTTTTATTTATGATAGTCACAAAGAGAGAGAGAGAGAGAGGCAGAGTGTACACAGGCAGAGGGAGAAGCAGGCTCCATGCACCGGGAGCCCGACGTGGGATTCGATCCCGGGTCTCCAGGATCGCGCCCTGCGCCAAAGGCAGGCGCCAAACCGCTGCACCACCCAGGGATCCCCTGGCTTTACCTTTTAATAAGCCACTTACAATCAAACCTCTTGTCCATGAAGCCACATCTAAGCCAATTTAGCCATATACTTGGAGTCCTCTCTGCATTTAATCTTATTCTGTCAAGGACTTTCTTCCACTACATTCCCATGTAGACCACTCTATTCAAACTCACCCTGAACCTCTTCCACCTATCTCACTTGACCAATATCATTTCTTCAATGTCTACCTTTTTTCCCCAAGTATCACATTTTATTTATTGCTCGCTGAAGGGATTTCCCGGGTACTTTGAATCCTCATTGTGCTCATTTTCTGCTTTGAATGGAGATGAATTGCGTTCTGTTGGTGGAGTGGTCTTTCCCCATCCCCCCACCCCCATACCACAGCACTGAGCCTCCTGCCTCACCCGTGGGTGGTCAAGGCAAGTTTGTTGACCTTTTGGTGACTTACTGATTGGATTCCTGTTGTAAATCATTACTCTTTAACTATAAAGAATAATTGCAAGGTTAAAGCAACGAAAATTATTCTGTTGAAAACATCTTTAAAGATATAAGGTACTCAAAGAGAATTGAAAATAGTTAAAAGATTTGACATAGGAAAAAAAAAAAAACCACCTCAGAACACCCAAGATATTTAGTTATCCCAGTGCAACCTAGATTGACATAAAAGTGATCTCAATATATGGGAACAAAGGAACATTCAATTTTTAACAAAAATTGATATGCATGTTTAATGGCTTTAAAGCAACTTCTCTATAGAACTATTTACTCATTATTCTCCATCTTTATATATAAGAAAATAAATATTAACAGATTGCAGATCTTTAATACCATGACAGTCAGTCCAGCATGGAAGCTTACATGTCATTTAGAAGGCATTTTGATTCATTGGATACCCTTTAATTTTGAATACATTTATAAATCAGCGGCATATCTTTGGATCCCTGAGAATGTTGATCCAAAAATCATGTTTGCTATAGATGCCTCATGTTTATCTAGTCACATTAAAAATGGCCACCTTTTCAAAGCATCCTTGAAACTAACTAGTAATTTCATATGTAAAATATAAATATTTCTGGAGCCTGTTAGGTCAGAATCTAACAAAGCAGGGTTTTCCAGTTCATAAGCTTTTTAAAATCAAGCACTATGGGAAGCTATACTAAAATGGTGCCTGCCTCTTGGACAATTTAATAAACTGATGTGGTCATTGAACAGTTATTTGTGGCTTCTAAAATGTCTAACTTACAGGATTGGGCAATCTTAAGTTGAAAGATCTCATGTTTACTTATTTTTTTGAGTCTGTTCTTATTTCTGATACATGTAGATATATAGCCATAGATGAACTTATGACTAAAATAATAATAGATGGAATTAAGATGTGTTTATCCACTGTAATTACAGGGAAAGTAATTTTTTAAAATTATAAGTCCAATGAAGGCAGGTAATGCTCATCCCAGGACATATCAACTACACCATCTGACCTTTCGATTTGCTCTGGCTGTGTACAGAACTTGGTCCATTTTAAAATTCTCCTCTTGTAAGTCATTAAAAGAAGGCAGAATGAACATCAGTGGTTCTTGGAAATGCTGACTTAAATGTCCACTAACGCTGAGTGAGTTTAGGGACTTAGATGATATGGAGATATAAGATACTTCTCTGTATCTGTATAGGAAATGTGGATATTGCAAGAATTTTCAAGACCGACTGTGCTTTTTTGAATTGTCACTCCTCACTGGAGCCACTGTCTTAGCTCATTAATTTTTTTTTTCTTAGCTCATTAATTATTACAGAAAAAATTCAGTTGATTTTTTAGTGGATTCTAATGGAAATTCTTCTAATGGAAGATAGAGACTTAGTAGAAGTAATTTGAGCTCATAGAAATGTAGGTATTTTTACTGATCCATAATTTATATATTACCAAAACATATGATACAATAAATAACACCTCATATGAAGAAATAAGAATTCAGCGGACTGACGCATCTTCCAGAGAAATATTGGTGAGTGTACGATGAAAAGCTGCTGTTCAAACTAATCAATGAAACTCCCCTGCATAGAGGATGCTAGATATTTTACTTTTAAGACCATGCATTTTCAGGAAGTCTACACAGAAATAAGTGTAGGCTCATATATTTCACAAATATTGAAGATTTGATATTTATTTTCTCTGCTAAGTGGGAAGGAGAATAATATTTGGTAACGTGTACCTCAGGGGGTTTTGTGGATTAAATGCAAACTTCCAGCATAATATGCAAGTGATTAATAAATGATAATAATTTTAACTTCTTTCCTAAGTCTTAAAGTATCTCCATTAGAGGACAGATGCAACTATATATTAAAGAAGGCAAATCTTACGTAAGGATACGATCTAGAACTCACAAATATTATGAATAAGTCCACCAAGCTCTGCCAATTCACTTATTAACTTAGAATAGAATTAAAAAGGCAAGTTACCCTCACGCATCTCCAGCACAAGAGATCTTTTGAAAGATATTACATTTAGTCAGACCCCTAGGTCTTTTGCACACATTTCTAGTTTTAACTTCCCCTTACAACAAGCTTTTGAACTATGAACACTTCAAAAGCACCTAATACAGTCCCAGGCACAGAGCCAAATTTGCTACCTAATGAAGCAATGCTGATTAGCATTCTCTCTATGTTGTTGTACCCAATATTGCATATACATTAGAGAATCACCACAGTGTTGCTGAACTCTGACTTTACATGACATAGGTTTCAAATGTCCTGGTATATCTCATTATCATATATAACTTTGTTTTTACAGATTTCTTTTTTAATTGCAAATGTCTTTGACAACATTTCTGTTAACGTAGGTAACACTGATGAGACTATTAGTCAACAGTTACCCAGAATTAGTAAGAGGACTTACCTTACTCTAGTGGAAAACCAATGACAGCAAATAATGAAATATAACACAAGTTAAAAAATGCCTTTCAATGCATGCAGCACTGTGATTAGTCATAAAAGTCTGATCAGGTTTAGATGCAATATAGGATTTTTCATCTCTTTTGAAAATAAAAATTAAAGAAGTTATTTCTTATTCTTCTATACCTAATATATACATATATTTAACTTTTTAATGTAATGCAACATGCAATATTTGCTCATAACCATATGTCAAGGTACATGTAGCTTAGTACTACATTTGGCATAAATGTTGCATGTAAAGTATAAATACGAAAGTAGTCATTAATAACTAACATTAATTTTACTATCTGTTTTTTAAATTGTTTATGTTTTAGAAAATACTTATTTCTGAGTATATTAAAGAATGGGCTTTAAAAAATACAGAAGTCCTCTACATCAGGTAATACAGTCAAATTAATAAAGGATAAATATGCTTTGCAACAAATGTACTATGCTCATTTCCATAAATCATTTGTGCCAAAAATGACAGTATTTTGATAATGAATAGCATGAGGGGATGGTCATGATGGTACTCATATTATTAAAATCTGATAAATGCATTTAAGACCATAGTTGGCAACATATTGGTTTTCGTTCTCTCATTAAATGTGGTAATAATTCACTTTTAAGTAAATCAATTCACAAAGGCTCTTTACTGAGCAATTTGCTTTCAAGGTACACATGCAAAAATTGGCCCACTTCATTATACACATGACAGGTTGTGACTTAGACACGTACACAAAAAAATGTGATGTGTGAATGAAATGCATAGTTGGGTGAGGGAGATTCTTAGGATAGAAGGGTGAGTGCCCACCAAAAAAGATTAAGACCAATAATTTTCTTTTATCCTAAGAAGAACCCCACCAGCATGGATCTTGTGAGGGGTCTGCCCAAGTGTGTTCATAAACATTTACTGAAAAACATTCTATATTAGTAAGTGAATTCAGAAAGTTAGGTTTCTGACATGACTGTCAGTGACCGTGTTATGCTACATCACTCAGACTTTATAGAATAAGGCCTTTTGGTAAGCTAGTGAGGCTGGATAAAAGTCATCTGTCAATTCAGTCCATCTATTTTATGCCAGAATAGCAGGAGCCAATCATCATGAAGTGCTTTTCATGGGCAGGTTTTATTGAAAAACATCACCAGAATGAAAAGATTTCACTCTCAAACAAGCATAAAGTGTAAGCAACTTTGCTTGTTCAATGCTAAATGGTGCTTTTTATCTTTATGGTGTGGGGTCTGTCATTCTGTACATCCATATTTATGAAACGCAAATCCTTCCACATGGGGATTATTTGAGAATTAAACCATTAAATTACACATTTATTATGTATGTTGTCAATTTAGGATGCAGTCCTAAACCCTGAAATATTTTCAAAAGTGCTGAATTTGTTCTCATCAAACTCATTTCTCTTCTTAGTTAATATGGGCAGTAGTGAGGTTAAACTCAAGATACCATGCGTGACCACACTTTTTCTTTCTAGGGATTTTTAGCATGTGTCCTTAGTGCACATGCACAGAAGCAAAACTATGGTAATAAAGCTAGATTAAGGCCAGTCTGCACTAGAAAAGAAAATACATTTTTAAAAATGTAATGGTTTTCCAACCATTAGTTGCAAAAACATATTAGCAGCCCTCTTTGCAGTAATCAGTTAGGTAGGGCTTGAATCTCTTTAGATTTGCACCCCAGTCTTCTCTCCCATCCACACTTGAGAAGTTAGCCAGACTAGTTTACCTAGCTAAATGCTATCATATAAAAGTATAGTGAATTCGAGCATAGTTTAAATTATTAGGGATATATGGGAGTATTCTATCTCTATTTCTAAATATATATCCGCTCTAGCAAAATTATAATTAGTAATATTTGTGAATCATGAAATTAACTGGCTAGTTTCTTTGTGCCTCATTTGGTTGAAAGGCCCTCTGGAAAATTGTTTTATTTTTCTGAATTCTCTGGAACTTTTTCATTTTAAGTTTATCAAATGAATAACCTAAAGTAATTATTCTGTAGAGCTATCAAGGGCATATTAATCAGTGAGTGCCTTAAAACTTTTCACTCTTCTGAAAAGAAGTACTTTAAAAGGGTACAGCGGTATAGAAATGTTAAATCCTAAGACAAGAGTAAAATATCAAAAAGATAGTTCTGAAAATATAATTTCTCTGTGTTGGTATTTTTCTCAAAAAAAAAAAAAAGAAGAAAGAGAGAAAAGGAAAGAAAACCAAATAACTCCTTTAATTTGAACAAAATTTTAATGTCATTAAAGAGATAGCATTTGCTTTATTTATTTTTTTAGCAGCTGCTTTAAAAATTATCTGTGTAATATATAAAAATAAAATTATATGGTGATAAGTGTGAAGCTAAAATTTTTAAATTATTCACTGAAATTATTCACGTGTGGCGATGCTCTTTTCTCACTCAAAACGTTTTAGTGCCCTGAAAGTCTGAGAGTATAATGCAGACTAAGAGCAGACAGGTGCCCGGTAAGTGATAAATTCTTCAAAGTACTAAAATTCTGGAGATGGAATAAAAGTGAAGTCTTTAAAAATACAGATTGTTTCTCCAGAAAAACACCAGAAACAATAGGTATGATTGATATGATAGGCTTCAGATAATCTGAACTTAATTCTTATAGTAAAATCGTGATGCTGGTGGCTGCTTATAAACATTAATACCAACATCAGGTATTCCAGAAAGTCCCTTGGGAGCTACATGGTAAGGCTTCCTGCTGATGCTCTGAGAGTCTCTGAGGCAGCAAGTCAACAGGGAACAAAGAGCAGAGTATTATGGTGATGATGTGCCTCTGAAATCCAAAATTGTTAACTGAAATTGCTTGGCTGGGTGGCAGGAGAAGAAATATCTACTTGCACACATGATACGTAAGAATTATCATGTCTACCCCAGGGCAGTATTAGCTGCCTTCTTTTGAGGACTGTCAAGCTTTGAAGTTTCCATAGGAGTTGGTAATGCTTTGTCAGGCACAGGAAGCCCCATTAATGTAAACTGACTCGGCAAGACACTTGAAAGATAAAAAGTGTTTATCGACTCTAAATCTGAGTCTCAACCAGTTTATTAGAATCACCTGAGGTGCCTTTAAAAAAGACTGACACTCAGGTCCCACTGCAGATCAGTTTAAATCAAATCATCTGTAGGGATGCTCCTTCCAAAACCTTCTAAGTGATTCTGATGTTCAATCAGACTGGGAAGCGCTGCTCTGAAGGGGAAGTATTTAGGGCAGAAAGGTTCTAGGGGTGGTTTTTGGTCTATTTCGACATCTCTCTCTGGCCTTACTATGTATATACGTATATGTATTCGTTTTAGAGCCCAGGTGATTCTATTCACCTGGAATAGTGTATTCTAAGGAAATGAATATCTAAGTAAACCATCAGCCTCATATATAGATCCAAATAGTTTGGACTGTTATTTTAAACCTTGACTTCGTCTTGTGGGGGCAGAGCCCAGCAAGTTGTCCAAAGCAGCAGAGCGCACAGTGGGGGCTTGTGTAGGGACCAGGTTGCTCTTGGATTTGGAGGTTGATATGGATGCCATGCAAGCAGGTGCCTCAGTGAAAACTAAGACGAGGGCTAACTCAAGACTGAAAAATTCAGCTCATGGCTATGATTGAAAGAAAACAAATCTGGTAGTTTTCCTACCAATTAATCATTTAAGTTTGCTTTCAAAATGCCTGAAATCAGCCAAAGGGCTGATTTCATTTTTGATTTGGTAAACAGAATGAACGTTTGAACCTATCTACCGAGAAGATTCGCCTCTCCTTGCCAACCACTTGGAGCCATCAGTCCGAACCCGTCGAGACATAAGCATTCCAGTTCTACAGGGACTAGATCGTTAGAGAAAAAGCAAGTCATCTCTCTGCGGAACAGTCAACCCGGCGAGGTGAGAGTGGTGCCAACTTTATTACATGGGAGAAACCATGGGGGAACACCCTCAACCTGCTAGGTGCTGGGACTGGTTGGGGGGAATCTGAAACCACAAACTCCATGCTCTAGTTGCAATCGAGTCATTAAACCAAAGAATGCCTCAGGCACCTGGGGCTCAGACAGGTGTTTGTAATGGGGCGTACTAAAGCTAGAAATACTCTGTACCCCGGCCAGTAGGGATCCGTTCTCTTTTAAGGACGTCATGCCATTTTATAAGGCAACCTGGATATGGCAAAGACACAGTTTCCCATTTACCTTGAGACTTCCGTTTCATCCAATTTAACTAACATGGTCAAATCCACAGGTAAATCTTTTGCTTATTGAAGTTTTCTAAGGCATATTAAATGGCTTTTGGGACTTTGCTATCTCAGGTTGGCTTGAGCTACAGATTGCAGCTGCCAAAGAGTGTAGGGCAAAGTCTCATGGGAGCTTCTCATCAAGAACAGTTGTTACTGAATTAAGGAGCATGCCATATCAAAAGAATTTCAAACCTTCCTGAAATGGACAGGGGATGCTACTATGTATCAGATACTCACAGGACGACCTCCACATGGTCCAAAGCCCATTGATCATGACCTGTTCCATTGTGGCGTGGTTGCCACCAGCGCAATAAAACTCCTTTCATCCGTGCCTCCCTGGGTCACAGAAGGACAAAGAGGTTATGTGCTAGAAAACAAAACTTTCTGGCATGCTATTTCCAGACTTCAAAGAGCATAGGACAATTCCAATCAACAAAACTTAAGGTATGGAATTCAGATTTGCCTAGGCGACAGTGCTCTCTAAGGAGCATTACATTTTATTGGCTACTCAAGGACTTGTCATACCTTTCCATCTCCCTCCCTGCTTTCCCTCGCTCCAGCAGGACCTGGAGAGCACAGCATTCGGTCAACATACACACCGTGCCCTCCGTGTGACAGGCGCTGTGCTAGAAGCTGGGAGTAGGATACTAAACACAAGTGACATAGTTGCCTATCCTCGGAAAACTTTCAAATGAGTGCATCTAGAAAATCAGACATGTTCTTTTCTTAAGGACTAGACATATCGGTTAGAGAAAGGGAGAGATGCCCAAAGTGCTTCTGCATGGAGTTGTTCCGGTCTGTTCCCTCCTGCACCCACTCCTGGCCCAACAGAACACTGCCACACAACTTGGGAGAGCTGGCTTAGTCGTGCTCCTGCCCGCCCCTACTTTTGCGTTGTTGCTCCAGTAACCTCACACTTCCAGCTCCATCTCTATGATTCTAAGGGAGCACGGGTGACACCCTGCCTTTCCGTTCAGGCCACTTACAGGGGGACGTTGTAAGACACCCTCTGAGCCTGCGTGAAGTCCTTGGGCTGGTGCTGCGCGATGACGTGCCAGGTGATCCCGTTGTTGACGCTGTACTGCAGCAGCACTGCCTTGTCTACGGCGTGCGGGCCACTCACGTCACTGTTGCAACTGTCCGTCTGCGACGTGCTTCCAATTTGCAAAACAAACATGATTTTGCTGAAAATACAGGGAAATGAGCATTAGGTAGTTATTAAAAGAATTGTATCTTCTAAGTTTTTTCCTTACCTTTCCTGATCCTAAGGTCCATAATTTTTGATGTCAGAGACTAGAAACAGAAGTCTTATAACCAAATCATGTTAACAAAAAAATGTATTTGGGATATCTGGGTGGCTCACTGGTTGAGCCTCTGCCCAAATTTAGCTCAGGTCGTGATCCTGGGGTTCTGAGATCGAGTCCTGCATCAGGCTCCCTGCAGGGAGCCGTGGCTCTGCCTTTCTCATTTATAAATAAATAAAATCCTTAAAAAATGTGTTATATTAACCTTCACCTTATACATATGAGAAATAATCTCAGAAAACTGAGTTTCTACACAAAGAAAACAATTTTGACTTTCAAGGACCCGTGTTCTTGTCTTGTTAGAGTTTCACCTGATATACCTTCTGTTCTCTGGAAGGTAATACGGGCCAAACAGGCATGAGGACATAGGACAAAGTATAAAGCCACAGTATTTTTTATTACATACTTTTTTTTTTTTAACAAATACCTTCAAGTTGAACAGCATGTGCACAAGGATAAATCATCATGGCTATTTTAGGAGAGGATGTCTGGAGATCAGAGCAGAGGGAAAACCGAGTTGGATATGCAGGCTCTGGACCATGTCTGCTATTCTGTTTGAAGTGTCTTTTTGCTCTTCACAGGCATCCTTGCCCTTAGAAGATACAGCTTTTAAACATATGAAATCTATCCTAATGGGAGTCCTAGTGCTTAATAGAGCAGTCCCATTTATGGAAGCTGGTGAAATAAAGCAGTAGACTTAGAACTTGTAAATGCCTAAATTAACTTAAAACAAACTTGCTTGCACAACATGGTGAGCAATTGTTAATTGACAGCTGGTTGTAGCTGTCTATGGGGTCAAGGAAAACATCAAGCTGTTCCCAGATTAAGTCCATCCTTTTGGTAGGAAAAAACAGGACGGGTGAGCACAGCTTTTGGCACCTCCATAGTTACCATATAGGACTTAATTGTATTTTCATTGTTTATTATACTAAAAGGCTGTAAACTTGCCTTTCTGCCTCTGAAAATACATCACTAATAGTTTCCAAAGTCAAACGCCTTAAGTAAATGTCTACATTTATGTTAACCAAGCATCTAATTGTCAAGTATACTTGAAGTTACTGAACATTGGCACTCATCAGTGAATACTTTAGTCCAGGACTTTGCAATCTTTATAAAGTCTTGGAATATATATATATATATATATATATATATATATATATATATGTATATGTATATATATATATTTTAGTTACACAGGCAAAAAAGTCATGTTTGCATTGGATGAGATGGGAGAGCTGTGAAGAGCAGGTGCAGAAGGAAATCCACCCTTCCTGGGGTCCCTTTTTCTCTTTCACTTCCCTGGTCTATTTGCACAGTCTCTGTCCACTCTATTCTGCATTAATAAGCATCTCCTAGAGCATATGAATTTTATTTATTTATTTATTTCTGAGCATATGAATTTTAAAAGTTCTTATCCATCCATCCATCTATTGATCTTCCATTCTGTTTACTGTAACTACATATGCTAAATATAGGTATATGTTTGCCTGACTACAAACCTACTTCACATGTACATTTATATTCACATACTTGCAAAGAGTCAACATTAAATTATCTATATTTATCTACAGCCAATTTAATTTTTTTTGTTATTTTTTCAACTTTATTGAGACACAATTGACACAAAACATTGTGTAGGTTTAAGGTATACATCATGTTGATTTGATCTGCTGCTGATTTTTTCCATTTGGCCATTTCTCTTGGTTTATGCCTATATCACCACCACTCAGCCAGCGTACGTGAAGAAAAACAAGGTAATTCTACAATAAATTTAGGCACAGTATAATTCTGAGTCATGAAAACAAACAATGTTTCTTCATACCAAATTCAAGCAGCATTTAGGTCTCCCCTGTTTCATGACACACAGGCCATGAAGTTCATGGTTATATTTAACAGACCGCAGAAAGTGACCGGTCTCATGACCAATGCCAGGTCTGAACTACAACACAGGAGTTTTGTTACCTTGCTCGAGTGAGATCCAGAGGCTTGGTGGCCGCCTGCCTTATCTGACAGCCATTAAAATAGAGGGAGTCTCCATGGGCATAGGGTGCCAGCTGCCCACAGCCACTTCCTATTACCCCGCCTTGAATGGTCTCCCAGTTTGCTTCTGTGACTCTTGCTGACTCAAAATTATCTTTAATATAACTGGGAAGATCATGACTGAAAACAGAGCAATCATCACCTAGAGGGAAGGGAATAATTGCAAAAGTTAGCTAGGAGAAGCAGAATCATTAAAGATGCAAGTATTTGATTTTAGGTTTAATCTATCCTTGTTACTATAACAATGACAACGTACTAAGCAGATGCAGACTCCCAGAAATAAATGTTTCTCTGGTATTTTAGCAATTACTGGCTTACGTTCTTGAAAAAAAAATCCCATAATCTTTGAATCAATGTGTACTATGTGTGTAGGTGCTAATGTGCTTAGTGCTCACGTAAATCTATTGCTTAAATACCATAGCATCTGGCTGGGCCCGCATGTTTAGCAATGATGGGACTTCATGGAGAGCTCTCACCCTGGCATGGGAGGCCCACAGAATTTCTTTCTCTCTAGCATGATCTGTAGCAGAATATAGGATAAATCATGTTCTTGTTCTTCTCCCAGCTGTATACTTGATTCTTGAGAGCAGAGTCTGCATTTTTTCATTGTTGGATTCTACAGCACCTAACACAACACTTAGCGCATATAAGATATGCAATAACAAGGGGAGATAAATAAATGAACAGTGAACAGGCTGGCAAGATGAGACCACTGAGCTGAAATACTGGCATTTTAGACAGAGCATCAGCAAATGTGTATGTGTTTGCGTTTGCCCTTGATTTGAACAGCACAACTTCTCTAAACATCTATAATAGTTCTAGATCAAAGGGTTATAGTTCTGTTGTATTAGGGGAGAGGGCAGATTCCAGACACCTGGAACACCTCGTGAGACGTCTAATGTGTTCATTTGCCTAAAGTTCAAATGCTTCAGCTAACACATGGACAGATCCAGCTGGTCTCAGAGATAATGAGATCAGAGGAAGGGATGATGGTTAAGTCATTTCTGGCATGAGAGATGTTCAGCCGTCTATATTAATTGCACTCGTTTCATTTGGAGGCCAGGAAATAGCGTCAACTGAGAAATCTAAATATATTCTACTCCAAAAGTTAAATCTGTGGATTTTTACGTTGTAAAAACTTCTCCCTGGGGGACGTTGTAGAATTCTGCTCCTCTTCGGATAAATCTCTCAGTTATGAGAGACAGCAAAGTTGACTGCAAAGAACAACCGAGTAAAGGTCTTCTTTCTGATATTGACTAGCTGTGTCATCTTAGGCAAGTCACTTAAGTTCCCTGAGTCTCAGTTTCTTTACCTGTGAAGTGGGAATAATTATATTAACCATAGCTAACTTATGGGGACATCATAAGTACTGAATGACTGTGCTGAATAAATTGTGGACACTGTGGAAATAGTAAAGTATGAGGCAATGTAAGAATTCATTCAAAAAAGATTTACTGAGCGCTGCAACATGCCAAGTGTTAGGCTCTGGGGATATAATGGTAATTATGTGGACTTTGTTACAACAGAAACCCCTTAGAAACATTGTGCCAAAGGAAAACAGGCTGCAGGCCTTCTATCAGGCCAATGGAGCAATCTCCTATGATGTCAGGAGTTGAGAAGATACTCCATCCCAAATCATATACTCAGCTTCTACAAGCATAAACAGAAATATATATATATATATATATATATATATTTCTTTTTTGAGTCATGGGTGTGTGTGTGTGTGTGTGTGTGTGTGTGTGAGTGACAAAATGACCTGGAAAACAATATCTTGAATCGTCAGCTATGTCTTCGGAGGTCAGTGGCACTGCTATTGGAGAGACCGAGAAAGAAGGAATATTGGCAGAGTATCCAGGGATGGACAGCTAGGCCAGGAAGGAGAGAGGCCCAGAAATGAAAATGAAGTGTGGGGGATTGGGGCAGGGAGTTATGTGGAGGATGGGGAATGCGAAGTGATATAGAATTCTGCATTTTATTTTATTTTAAAAAAGATTTTATTGATTGATAGAGAAAGTGCATGAGCAGGGGGAGGGCAGAAAGAGAGGGAGAGAGAGAATCTTAAGCTGCATGTGGAGCCTGATGTGGGGCTTGTTTTCATGATCCTGAAATCATGACCTGAGCCAAAATCAAGAGTCAGCTGTCTAACTGACTGAGCCACCCAGGTGCCCTAGAATGCTGCTTTTTAAAAAATACTTCAAGGAACATGGCAGAGGGGCAGCCTGGGTGGCTCAGTGGTTTAGCACCGCCTTCAGCCCAGGGCCTGACCCTGGAGACCCAGGATCGAGTCCTGCATCGGGCTCCCTGCATGGAGCCTGCTTCTCCCTCTGCCTGTGCCTCTCTCTCTCTCTCTGTCTCTCATGAATAAATAAATAAAATTAAAAAAAAAAAGAGGAACATGGCAGAAAATTATCCTTGCTGCTTCATTCCAGAGATAAATAACTGTGTAATCAGAGTGTGTCATCCATCTCAAATCACTCAGGCCTGGAGTTTTTCTTTCTTTCCTAGTGGCCTTTGTATACATGTTGAAATGAGGAGAACCTTGTGGTCTTCTATATTAAAAATGACAGTCTGGGCTTCAGACCTTGGAAACTCTCATCACAGATGCAGACGGCGCCAGTGGTGCAGTATCCGTGCCCACTGCAGAGCTTGGGGCAAGCCTCTCCGATGTACACATGGTCAATCGCCCAGCTCTGCTTCTCAGTTTCTTCTCCCTTCTGGATCCAGCGGAACTGTGTTGCACTGAAAGTCCCAGAGAGAGCAGAAGGGATTCAATAGGCTGTTATTTCCCATGGCTGTGTCCAGCCCTAGGAATGGGGACTGTTTCTGAAAAAAGGACTTCCCCAGGCTTCTCCTTAAAGTGCCTAAGTAGAGATGAATGAACTTGTACCACTCAGACTCTGGAAATATATCCCAAAGTGCCACTCTGGAAGCTTCTATCTTCCCTGAGTTTTATTGAATTTCCTATTCTATTCCATAATAAATTTGTGTCCATGTTTCTTATAGAGGTATATCATTTTCTGAATCTTTGAGTAAAGTGAATGCTGCTCTAGGAGGATTGTACTCTACTATGTTTATCCGGTGGCTCTGTGTAACCAAACCAACCCTGCACACTCCAGAGGTTATCTGTATAGGGGATGAGCATACAGCTTTTGGGAATCACAGAGCACTGGAGCAGATAGGGTGCCAACTCCAGGTCTTTGAATGTCTGGGATTTGGGGCCTGTGATTTGAGTTTGGCATGTGCTGTGGTATTTCATCAAAGGCAAATCTGAGATGTGCAGCATTTCCACAAAAGATCCTATATCACTTATTTTTTTTTTCTTGGGACATGCAATTGGCATTTGGGGCATGGGTTGGTAAAAGGAGGGGGGGGGTACTACAGCTGTAATGAATTCTCTGGCCTTAGTTGTTTCAGCTCACTGCATGAGCTCTGTAGAGACTGCCAGATAATTCCACAAAGTTTACCTTAGTATGCAATTTACCTGGAGGAGACATGGTCAGGCAGCTGAATGGTGATTCTCTTCCAGCTTGAGCTGTTGACAGCATTGTAGATGGTGGCTTCATGGAACTGGAAGGGGGAGCAGCCAATGCTGTTTGAAGAGGAAGGAAGGCACTGGGTCTGAACGAGCTGCCAGGAATCAGACCTGCAGAAACCACAGAGGCTGTGTTAGACAACTCTTAGGAGAAATAGATGGCCTGACTAATGTCAACATAACACTTTGGGGGTGAGTTACACTGATGTATTTTTATGTAAATTTTCTATTTCCTATATATATTTATACAGACAATGAAAATAAAAATTGAAAATAATTTCACACAAGATTAACTCTTTATAAGCATAAGAATATATTTACAGATAACAGAATAAAATAGTAGCATGCATGGTGCTGCATTCTAGTGGCTTCCTCTTGCTGATATGTTACCAGAAGTATACTTGGAGTCGATTGACAAAATTCTCTGTTTACCCAAACTTAACTCCCCATAGTCCATTTTCAAATGTGGTGGTGGGAGACAGGCTATCAATATCCCAATAAAACAACGGCACTGTGTCAGACTTTTATTATGCTTTAGGACGTGTCTCTGACTGAAGCATATTTAGATCTTTTATTGATTTAAATTCTCATTAAGGTTGGTTGAAAATGAGCAACATGAATAACTAAGAATTCAACTTTGAAGACTAACATAGTTTCTTATTTTAAAAGAAAAAAGTTTTTTGGCTTGCAGCCAGCCTAGTATGAAAAGTAATTTCTCTTGGTTTGAAGGAAACATTTGAAAATAAGATATACATGTAAATTTTATATAAATGAAGTTAATACATGTGAAATAAACATAAACTGTACTTTTAATATAAAAGGTTGCTCCTCTGTAGTTGCTTTGAAAATAGACAACTGTTTGAAGTTATATTCAAGTTTGGAAGAATGTAAAAAATTATTTACAAACCTTGCATCCTTAGTGTACTCCAACATTACAGAGTGAAGGTCACCACAAGAAGTGGCTTCGCAACCCACAACAATCTAAAACAAACATAAACAACAAATATATGTAGGGAAGATTAAATACCTATCATTAATTAGAAATTCCCTCTCTCTAAATTATCACTCTAAGAAGTAATCAACAAATATTCAGAGAAGCTTTTACAGAGGAGCCTGGCAGAGCACCAACAATATATTTTTTTGAATTCTGTTAAAAACCTGCAACTTTGTGTGAGGATGAGAATTGAAATTTAAAAAAGTACTAAGATTTATTTATTTATTCGAGAGAGAGAGAGAGCACATGTGAGTAGGGGGAGGGGCAGAGGGAGAGAATATTCAAGAAGACTCTGCTGAGCGTGGAACCCAATGTGGGGCTCAATCCCACCACCCATGAGACCACAACCTGAGCCAAACCAAGATTTGGACACTTAACTGACTGAGCCACCCAGGTGCCCCAGTCAATACTTTTTTTTTTTTTAAAGGTTATTTATTTATTTATTCATGATAGACACAGAGAGAAAGAGAGAGAGAGAGAGAGAGAGAGAGAGGCAGAGATACAGGCAGAGGGAGAAGCAGGCTCCATGCCAGGAGCCCGACACGAGACTCGATCCTGGGACTCCAGGATCGCACCTTGGGCCAAAGGCAGGCGTCAAACCACTGAGCCACCCAGGGATCCCCAATACTCTTTTTTTTTTAAAAAGGTTTTATTTTTAAATAATTTCTACAACCACCATGGGGCTTGAACTCACAACCCTGAGATCAAGAGTTGCATGTTCCACTGACTGAGCCAACAAGGATGAACATAGCTGCAGAAATCCTCAACAAAATATTAGCAAACGGAATTCAACAATACACTAAAAAAATCATTCACCATAATCAAGTGAGATTTATTCCAGAAATGCAAGGATGGTTCAAAATTTGCAAATCAAATGATACATAACATTAACAAGAGAAATGATAAAAACTTTATGATTATCACAATAAATGCAGAAAAATATTTGACAAAATTCAACATCTGCTCATGATAAAGACTCTCAACAAAGTGGATTTAGAGGAAACATATCTCAACATATTAAAGGCCATATATGAAAAACCCACAGCTAACATCATACTCGGTGAAAAACAGAGCTTTCTGTCTAAAATCAGGAACAAGACAAGCATGTCCTCTCTCACCACTTTTACTTAACACAGTATTGGAAGTTCTAGCTGCAACAATCAGACAAGAAAAGGAAATGAAAGGTGTCCAAATTGGAAAGAAAAAGTAAAGCTGCAGCTCTTTGCAGATGACACACTATATATAAGAAAACTCTAAAGACTCCACCAAAAAACTAGTAGTTCTGATAAATGAATTCAGTGAAGATATAGGATACAAAATTAATATATTGCATTTCTCTATGTTAATAGCAAAGTAGCAGAAACAGAAATGAAGAAAATAATCCCATTCACAATCATCTCCCCAAAATATCTAGGAGTAAATTTAACCAAGGAGGTAAAAAACCCTATACTCTGAAAACTGTAAGACATTGATGCATGAAACTGAAGACAGCATAAACAAATGGAAAGATACCATGTTCATGGATTAGAAGAATTAATATTGTTAAAATGTCCATACCACCCAAAACAATCTACAGATTCAATACAATACCAATCAAAATACCAATAGCACTTTTCACAGAACTAGAACAAATAATCCCAAAATATGTATGGAACTATGAAACACCCCAAATAGCCAAAGCATTCTTGAGAAAAAAAGCACAAAGCTGGAGGTATCACAATTTCAGATTTCAAGATATACTACAAAGCTGTCGTAATCAATACAGTATGATACTGGCAGGTCAAAGAGCCAAGAAATAAGACCACATTTATATGGTCAACTAACCTATGACAAAGGAGGCAAGAATACACAATGGGGAAAAGATAGTGTCTTCAACAAATGATGTGAAAATTGGACAGCTATGCAAAAGAGTGAAACTGGACTACTTTCATACACCATATACAAAAATAAATTCAAAATGGATTAAAGACCTATATGTAAGACTGAATTCTTAAAAAAAAAAAACCCCAAAACATGGGAAGTAATATCTTGGACATCAACCTTAAAAACATATTTATGGATATGTCTCCTCAGGCAAGGGAAAAGACAAAAATAAATTATTGAGACTACACCAAAATAAAAAGCTTTTGCACAATGAAGGAAACCATCAGCAAAGCAAAAAGGCAACCTACTGAATGAGAGAAAATATTTGCAAATGATGTATCTTATAAGGGGTTAATAGTCAAGATATATAAAGAACTTATGCAATCAAAACCAAAAAAATATAATAAAATAAAAACGAAGCCAAACTCTGATTAAAGAATGGGCAGAGAACTTGAACAGACATGTTTCCAAAGAAGACATACAGATGGCCAGTAGACACATAAAAAGATGCTCAATATTACTAATCACCAGGGAAATGCAAATCAAAACCACAGTGAGGTATTACCTCACACAAGTCAGAATGGCTAGTATCAAGAAGATAAGAAATAACAAGTGTTGGAAAGGATGTGGAGAAAAGGGAACTCTTGTGCACAGCTGGGAATGTAAATTGGTGCAGCCACTGTGGAAAACAGTATGGAGGTTCCTCAAAAAATTAAAAATAGAAATACCAAATTATTTAGTAATTCCACTGCTAAGTCTTTATCAAAGAAAAGGAAAACACTAACTCAAAAAGATATATGCACCTCTATGTTTATTGCAGCATTATTTATGACAGCCAAGATATGGAAGTAGCCCCAGTGTCCATGAATAGATGAATGGATAAAGATAAGGGGTATATATACAATGGAATATCACTTAGGCATAAAAAAGAATAAGATTTTGCCATTTGTGACAACATGGATGGACCTATGGGGTATTATCCTAAGTGAAATAAGTCAGAGGAAGATAAATACCATTTGATTTCACTTACTTGTGTATCTAAAAAATAAAACAAATGAACAAACAGAAATAGACTGATAAATACAGAGAATGAACTGTTGATTGCCAGAGGGGAGGAAGAAGGGGAGAATGGAGGAAATAGGTGAAAATTCTGTAATAACATTGTTAAGGTGACAGACAGTGACTATTCTTATCATGGTGAGCATCGAGCGATGTATATAAGTGTTGAATTGCTACATCATACACCCGAAACTAATATAACATTTCAATAATAAAAACAAAAAAAGTTAAAAAATCAAGCTTTTAACCTTTGAGAAGTTTTTTCTTAAAGAATAAAAGTTTTTTTTACAGAAATGACCAGGCCCAAATTTTATGTCTCTCTACCTACCTATCTAATTTTAGTATTTCTGGATTTAGCTATTGTTCTCCAGTTTTACTACCTGCCAAATTGACCATTTTGGTAAGACAGTCAGATGCTTCTCCAAACCAAAACACGTTTCATACCAATCAGAGCTCGCTGCAAACAGAATGATACCAATGGCTAAGTAGTAAAACAAACAAAAAAAGTACTATTTCTGTTTACTTAATTAATATAAGAACATATTAATCATGAATTTGGGGAAGATAATTTGGCCAAAAGGAAAGTAACATTTGGAAAATTAATACAAAGAAACTCAAAGTGTCATTGGTTCAAAACATTTTCATTGATATCCTAACTTCATGATGCTACTATTGAATTTCTATTTATAACTAAAAATAGCAATTTTTAATTATTTATTTTTTTTTTAAAGATTTTTTTTAAAATTTTTATTTATGATAGTCACACAGAGAGAGAGAGAGAGAGAGGCAGAGACACAGGCAGAGGGAGAAGCAGGCTCCATGCACCGGGAGCCCGATGTGGGTTTCGATCCCAGGTCTCCAGGATCGCGCCCTGGGCCAAAGGCAGGCGCCAAACCGCCGCGCCACCCAGGGATCCCAATTTTTAATTATTTAATACTCATTCTCAGAGTTTTTTCATTTCCATATGAATAAAAGCTTTCCATGTTATATGCAGTTAAATGTTTGAGTCATTAATAATGCACAAGTGCTGTAAACCTTTGGTGATTTAAATTTAAGTCCTAATCATCTACTTAGTTAACATGTACTATTTTAGTGCTGATACTGGGAAAGGTTATTGCTAAAAGTTTCAGGCCATACACTCATGAATAAAACAACCCTGGCTTCACAGAGAATAAGAAGCATATTCCAATAATGGAAATGGAAATTTAAAAGATATAACTAAAATGCTGTGGTGCTTCATAAGAAGGAGAGATTGTATTTGATTAAATGGATTAGAAAATAACTCCTCAGAAGCGGAAGATGTTATATTCCAACCCCAAGAAAGAAATGATAATTATGTGACATGATAGAGGTGCTATCACTATAATGGCAATCATATTACAAAATACATATGTACCAAATCAACACACTGTACAATTTAAATCTGCACAAAGGGGCAGCCCCGGTGGCGTGGTGGTTTAGCGCTGCCTGCAGCCTGGGGTGTGATCCTGGAAACCTGGGATCGAGTCCCACATCAGGCTTCCTGTGGGGGGCGTGCTTCTCCCTCTGCCTGTGTCTCTGCCTCTCTCTCTCTCTCTCTATCTCTATGAATAAATAAACAACAAAAAAATCTGCACAAAGTTATATGTCAAATATACTCCAATTAAAAAAAGAACAGAATAGAATTCATCAAGTAGGGTGCATGTGAGCTGCCTCTAGAGAATGGGAAGAGTCTGAGAGGTGGAGATAGGAGAAACATGCTTAGTTAGAAATAGTGTGAGCAAAGACACATATGTGGGAAGGCACTGTGGCATGTCTACAGCAGAGCATGTGGTATGTTTTGGTCCAGGTGTAGAATGTGTAGACTATTGGGAGAGGAGGTGAGAGAGATTAGTTGAGTTTGGTAGACCATGAACTGTAGTCTGTGGCTTTTGACTTTAATTTGATAGGCAACAGGGAGCCATTAAAGGTTTATGAGCAATGGAATGATGTGCTCAGAGCTGTGCTCTATAAAGATCAGTCTGACTGCATTGTTGAAGACAAGTGGGAGCAGAAAGAAAGACTAGTAACTGGACTACTGATTTAATAAGGGCCAGATTGCAAGGTGGTATTAGTGCAAACAGAGAAGATGGGATGGGTGAGAGGCACACTGGAAATTAGAATCAAAAGGCTGTAGTCACTGATTAGATGTGAAAAGTGAAAAATCGAAGACTACTTCAACCTTTAAAGCTGATGAACAGGTCAAAGGTAGTGTCATCGATAGAAACAGGAGCATCAGAAAGAGGAGCTTGTAAGGAGAGGGAAGATATGAAGTTCACCGTTTGATGTGGTGAATTGAGATGCTGGTACGATGAAGGCAGACAAATGTACACAGAAAGATAAATGTATTGAATTAATTGTTGGTGAGCCAGTCAAGATTGGAAAGGCAGATCTGGGAGCTGGTCTTAAAGACAGACCAGAAGCCAAAGGATGGATGGAATTCCCAATGGTGAGAGTATCTAAGAGAGAAGAGAGCAGAGAAGTACTGCAAAATGCTGACATTTAGGGCGTTGCAGGGAGAAGAAGGGCCAAAAAGGAGGCAGAAGAAGATTCCAAGGAGGTAAGAGGAGAACTGGCAGAGAACCCAGAGCCAAGGGGCAAGAGCATAGCACCAGCTGGAGAGGGCGAAGACAAGGGTTCAGTGGTACAGATCAGAAAGGAAAGGTAAGAAATGGGTGAAATTTAGAAAGTCTGTGGTGACTTGCAACATGCAGTTTTGGTGATACTTTAAGTATTACATTTTTGGGGAAAAACTTTGTTCTTTTTTTTTTTTAATGACTTGGCTAGAGAAGAAAATGTCCATCTCTTCAGTTCTGGGTTGACAGAGGCAGCTAGACAGGAGGCTCCAATCAACTCAATCAAATATGATGACTTTGATAGTGGCCCAGTGTGGGCCTGCCAGAGGGAAAAATCTTAAAGGAGGTGACTTGGAATTAGGGGTGGTGTAACACCGGATATGATCTTAAGCATCCTTCATGCAACTAAGTTAAGGACAGTCCTAGGGAGTGGTAGCATTTGGGGAGATTGCCTCACCCTGTAGTCTCTGAAGGAAGGTTTAACATAAAGCTGAGCAAACAGTAAATACCCCTAACACCTCTCTTTTTTGGAAAAGATCTGAACTTTTAAATCTTGCAAAACTGAAGCTCTATACCCATTAGACAGCAGCTCCCCATTTTTCTCCCCTACTAGCTGTGAATACATTTTTATCTCTCCTAGAAAGGATTCTTACTATTAACCATCATTGCAGGACATCTCTTTAAAACCTTTAAATAAATATTTAAAAATAAACAACCAACGTTTGTCTTTAAAATGATCTAATAACAAAGTATATTATTTCTGTAATGCCCTTTTTTTAAAAGAAAGTGTTTTATCATGAGAAAGACATCAAGTGATATTGCTTTATCTTTCTCCTGATTATCTGACTATTAATGATCTCCTATGGCTTCCCTTTTACCCTCCTGTATGAATAAAATATGCATGTGAAAGATCTGAGAGTTCTTTTAAATGTGAGGATTTGGAGGAATTCCAACTGGGCTACTGTACATGTTTGTGTTTGGAAGTCAGAGGCAAAAAAGAAAATTGAAAGACATGATGGAAAAGGATAGGTAAAGAAGCAAAGTGGATTGATATATGAAATCAGTGTAGAGTAAGAGAAAGAGGTACGGAAACTGTGGGGAGAGAGAGAAAGAGGGAAAGAAAGAGAAATAGGCAGAGTAGACAGGGGTACCTAGATTAGCTTTTCATTTCCATGGTTTGGGAAACTGAGCTCAAGATTATATATATGAAATACAATAGAGTTACATTTCTTTCTATGTCCCAAAATACGAATTGATTTTATCTGTGCCCAAATAATCCTGTCTGATACAGGCCTTTCCTAAAGATGACTTCTTTTATTCATAAGGTAAAGTGTCATTAATGAATGAAATCAATCATACCCTTACAGTTGTTCAAATAAGCATTCTCTCCACCCTCTAACCCCAAATGTAATACCATATTCTGTTTTGAAGAGCTACTTCCCCTTACTTTAAACTGCATCATATATCCTGGCTGTATAATGAGTTCTCTGGAGGAGAGAGCATTGTGGGTCTTGTCCTTCTTTTTATTCGGCCAGTATAGGTGGAAGGATGGATTGCCACAGAATCCTGCTGTCCTCACTGCATTAGGGTAAAAACTCCAATTTTCTTCATGGGAAGTACCTTCTGTTGAGGTAAATTGGAAGCAATATGGCATGTTATTCTTTTGAACTGATTGGTTTACTGTTGAATTACTTAGATGTCTACACTCTGCCTTTTTGCTTACCTTTTAAAATTGATTTTTATTTAACTGGTATAATAAATAAATCCAAGATGATCAATCAAATTTAGGAAATATTATTTAAAGCTAGCATAATGAATACCCAACTTTTAAAAAAGTGTAATTACCAGTCTGCTTGACTTACACCATTACAAAACTTTTGACACACTTTTATTTTATTTTATTTTTTTATAATAAATTTATTTTTTATTGGTGTTCAATTTGCCAACATACAGAATGACACCCAGTGCTCATCCCGTCAGGTGCCCCCCTCAGTGCCCGTCACCCATTCACCCCCACCCCCCGCCCTCCTCCCCTTCCACCACCCCTAGTTCGTTTCCCAGAGTTAAGAGTCTCTCATGTTCTGTCTCCCTTTCTGATATTTCCCACACACTTCTTCTTCCTTCCCTTATATTCCCTTTCACTATTATTTATATTCCCCAAATGAATGAGAACATATAATGTTTGTCCTTCTCCGATTGACTTATTTCACTCAGCATAATACCCTCCAGTTCCATCCACGTTGAAGCAAATGGTGGGTATTTTTGACACACTTTTAAAACAATGCAATGTGTATCTCTGCAGTGCAGAAATTCCTAAAGACACTAAAATTGTTTTGGATGTTGAAATTTCAAATTATACTTAGAGATAGACATCTTATCTTTAACATACTTTATTAAATTCTCAGCTGACATTTCAACAGTTAATTTTGAAGACTTATAAACCCCTGGGTAGAGTAGTAGCTAATGCTCATTGAGCAGTGAATATGTGCCAGGTACTCTTCTGAATGCTTTTCACGTAGTAACTCATCTAAAGACATAAGCAGACAAAAGGCTCACAAAAAAGACAGTTGAATGTCTTGTTTCTTACCATCATCAAAAGTATCGACCAGTTGACTAGGATTGATTTCTGCTCCTCCAATCAGTATGTTGTCCAGAGCCCACTGGGCACGCTCTACCCCAGAGACCACAAGTCCATTGCTGATCACAAAAGGCTGCCACCAGCGAAGTCGAGTTGTGTTGGTGAGGGCGTCCTCAGGAAGAAGTATGTAGTCATGTCTAACAGAAATGTATTTCTGGTAGTCCATCTCATGAAGCAAAGTCCATGTAATTCCTATAGTAACAAATACACCAATGTAGTAACATATCTGGAAAAAATGCCATAAAGCAACAGTATACTGCAGCTACCTAAGCTTCCCAAAGAAATCTTCAACAAGGAAATGGGAATTGATTTCATTGACTTTAATATAAGTGTTCACCACTGTTTCAAAACCAGGCTAATAGTAATGAGGGGATGGGTAGTTAGAAATATTTGGCCAAGAATAAAGACACTGCAGCAAAAATTATATATTTTCTGCTCTTAAAATTTTGTTCTAGATTGGTATGTGCATTATTTTCGTAAATAATAAGATATATCCATGTTTTGCATGTTTCTGGACAGGAACTCCTAGTAATTCGAAATTTTAGTTTAGCTATTTTAATTCTACGCAATTTTTATTTGATAGAAGTTTCCCTCTTATCAGTTGACAAGACTGTAGGTAGGATATTTAATTACTTAAGGAAATACTTTTGAATACCCTAAAATACTTTAAGTTCATCTATTTTTCTGCTAGTTATTAAAATGATACCTGCTAAACTGTTTTCTAAGAACTTCATGGTATTTTGGTCTGGTTTTAGCTACTTCAAAATAATGTAACAGAATTTTATTGAAATCTTCTCTGAAAGGGTCATGAATTCAGACTATCTTCTTTCACAGTAAAGTTTTCTTAGAGAGTTATTACATACTTGTTCACATAAAAGCTTTTAAAAATACTTTAAAATGTTTTAAAAATGATCTTACTTGGAAAACCACATAAAATTTATTTCTTAATTGTATCATTTATTGTCAAGTTTCAGTTAAACACACAGATTTTTTTCTTCATTCATTCATTCTTTCTTTCAAGTTTGGAGCTTATATATATATATTTTTTTTGAGCTTATTTTGTAATGTGATTTTTCTTTTATCCCCTTGTGGGTAGATTCTGTGTAACACACAAGTTGCCTGTATGGAAGTTTAATGTGTTTAAGATCTATAGCTTTTTCTTTGTGACTTTCCCTATTTTCACTGCAAAGTCAGCAAAGCTTTGCAAACATTTTTCTGAGGAGCATTGGATGTAAATCGGGAAATCTGCTCTAAGGTGTGGCTTTCACCCCTGAAACGTGCCTCCATCGGTAGAGTAGTCCAACAGCACGCCTTCCTTCCGGCAGATGGGCCGATGGCAGGAGGTCATATTGTTTTCACTCCCGATGCGCCCCCAGTATTGTAGGAATCTGAACACAAGCACATATTATCCATCAGAATTGTTAATTAGAACAAATAGTCTACTCAAGTCCTGGATAACAACTTCTTCCATAAATGTGTTCCTTACTTTGGTGCCAATTTGCTGTGCTGTGATAAAAATAACAAAAAAAGACTTACTTTGCCCCTCTGAGATCCAAATCTTGAGTAATAGCTTGTCTCACAGTGGATCCCCCAAAATAGAGTGCAGTGTCCTCAGCAAGAATCCCACACTCAGTACAAGTACTTCCACCTTCTAAGGACATCCATAAATCAGGCTTGATTTCTTCACTATCAAAGCGTTCCTTCAGGAAAGTCTGGGAAAAAATAAGTGGGATGTGGTTAAAAATAACAATTTTAGATAATGATTACGGAATAGTTTAGACAACACAGGTTCATCTTGGTCTTTAAAAAAATACAACTTATTTCAAATGTTGTATCTCTACAAAACATCTCTACAACATTCTTTTCCATCATATATTAAGATCATCTAAAGTGATTAAAGAATGTTTAATCATTGGAATTTGAAGTTTAGAAAAAATTTTAAAATAAAACAATTGCAACCCCCCCCCGCCCAAAATAAAACAATTGCAAGTTGGCTATTGTAACACTCCTATTTGTGAAGCTACTTAAGCATATATTCTGCTCTAAATATGTATATTTATTTATATTGTGTATAAAAGTACAATTATGATATGAAACATGCACAAAAAATGAAAATTTAAATGAATAAGATAGAATAAAACAGATGTTCTAGCACTTTTTTCCCTAATATTTTTCAGTGGATTGTTTTGTTTTTCCCCAGGAGTGTGTGCCCCTCACTCTGGAGACTACTTTAAGCAACCAGGACCCTTTAGCTTCTAGGACAGTGTGAACTTGGAATGTCTGTATGGTCAGGCAGGGACATTTGAAAGCAAAGCTTTTTGTATGAATTCAGAGGAAAATCAACCTTGGAAGTCAGTTTTTACATGTTTATCAGGGTGAAGATTCCGGACACTAAGTATTCAAAATATAGAACATTTTCCCTGGGTCGCTAGTTTATCCTTCTAACTAAGAATGACCAACAAACAGGAATAGTCTATTTTCCAAAGAGGGAGATAAATAAAATTCTAGGCTTCATTATGGCTACATTTTATGCAAAATTATTTCATCCCCTCGCATTATAGTAAACATTTTGATTTTTCTATTAATTTTGTCCATAATACATTATTTTGTCCATAATAGTTTTGGACTGTGTTGAGGCATGATTCTTTTGTTTTTTGTTTTTTAAATGGTAGAAATCATATATCATGAAAACAATGTTACAGTTGCAAATTGCAGTAACCATATACAGAAAACCTGTACTTTTTCATTTTTTTAGATGAAGTGTCTAGTTGGTATCTTACTGTGTAGTTAAAATGGTTTAAATGGACCCTCTTCAAACACAGAACATAATCATCTCTAAAGTCAAGCACATGTAGTCACGTGTCAATCTTACCTTACCTCACTGATTTTAGCAAATAAATGCAATATTTTTTTAGAGTAGGCTCCATGCTCAGCCTGGAGCCCAACACGGCTTGAACTCATGCCCCTGAGATCAAGACCTAAACTGTGATCAAGAGTCGGATGCTTAACCAACTGAGCCACCCAGGCACCTCAGCAAATAAATGCAATTTTAAAAATGGAGATTTACACGTAAGAAACATAAGAGTCAGAAGACATGCACTATTAACCATGTAAAATCTCATTGGAAAGGCGTAATCAGAGTTCATAATATACATTTATATAATTTCTTATCCAACTGAGGAATACTAATGAAATTTGAATGCTAATGAAAGAAACTAGAGGTGTGTGTGTGTTTTTTTAAAAAGATTTTATTTAATTATTCATGATAGACATAGAGAGAGAGAGAGAGAGGCACAGGCAGAGGGAGAAGCAGGCTCCATGCCGGGAACCCAACATGGACTCGATCTCGGGACTCCAGGATCACACCCTGGGCCAAAGGCAGGCGCCAAACTGCTGAGCCACCCAGGAATCCCCTAGAGGTTTTTTTTAAAGTTAATTCATTATCTATGGCTCAGTTTCTCATGTTATAATCTCATTTGATAACAAATAGACCAACAGCTTCAGACACAAGTGTTATTGTTCCAATGTTATTTTTTAAAATTTATTAACTCCAAAGTTGTCAGTGTACTCTATAAAAAAATGACAGAACAGATTTTGTTTATAGTTTGCCACTTAAATGTTTGATTTCAGCCATTTGTGCTTTTTGTAGCTTAGTCATTTTTCTGTTATTACAGTGATGAATGCACTATATTTGTTCACAGAAATAGAATGCATATATGGCAAATGTGTTGGGCAAGTGTATTTACTTTGCACATTAAATAATGATGTAACAGCTAAAGTTTCCAAGAATGACCTCTATATTCTTAACACACAACCACAATGTAGCAGTCAGCACCTCAGAACACTGAATTTTCTGAGCAGAAATTCTGGTAATGATAATATGGTGATACTGTTATATGGTGACATAATGGAAACTACACTTATCGTGGTGAGCACTGAGTAATGTATAGAAGTGTCCAATCACTATGTTGCATACCTGAACTAAAATAACACTGTATGCCAATTATAATTCAGTAAAAAGTTCAGGAACTGTTTAGTCATTTTTGAAAGCTTGTTTCTTTGTGATAATGAATCTAGGTTATTTGCTTCATGACATCAGCATCTTCCTTCAAAAGTACATCTACTGAAAAAGTGAAGTAAAGAGGACTTAATATTGATTTCAAATTCAGAGTCTGTTTTTAAAAAGCAGAGTATATATGTTCTTTAATCAATACAGTCTGGCTTATTTTATTATTTATTATTATTATTTTTAACAAAGATTTTCTTTATTTATTTGAGAGAGAGTATGAGCCTAGGGGAGGGGCAGAGGGAGAGGGAGAAGGAGAAACAGACTCCTCACTGAGTAATGAGCCAGACGCAGGGCTTGATCCCAGGATCCTGAGATCATGACCTAAGCCAAAGTCAGATGCTTAACTTACTGAGCCACACAGGTGCCCCTGGTTTATTTTTAAACTGAGTAAATTATACCAGACTTGATCCAAATATTTTTGTATCTACGAAACCTAAGACATATTCTTTTGCCAATCCAAAGGATTTATTTACTGGGGCCCCCAAAGAGTGCTGTGATAAAGTAGTAGTGTGAGTAAATGCTTCCTTCGGGGCTTTAACATTACCTTCAGAGTGTGAGTCAAGTAGCAGTTAGGCCCAGAGTATCCCGGATCACAGATGCACTGTTCCTTTAAGCAATCTCCATGGCCCCTACAGTTGTCCACGCATCCAGGGCCCAGGTAGAAATTATCGATTGCCCACTGCACATCTGAGTACTTCTGATAGAACCTTAATCTTACTGGACTGTTGACAACAAAAAAGCAAAGGAGTGAGAACAAAAGTTAACTTTATTCAGGTCCATTTTCCTATGTGTACATTCAGTACTCAAGGGAAAAAAAAAAAACATTTAAGACACTCTGGCAGGATGCAATGGATAAATAAAAAATATCTTCTGACCATAATTATCTATTCCTAGTAATGGAAGTTTAAAGCCAGTTTCATTTAAATTTTATGATATGTGAACAAATTTGTAAAACAAAATGAAAATTCAGTGGAATCTCTATTTCAAGCAATAGGAACATTTTCTTTTCTTTTTTAGATTTTATTTATTTATTCATGAGAGACAAAGAGAGAGAGAGGCAGAGACACGGGCAGAGGGAGAATGAGGCTCCCTATGGGGAGCCGGATGCGGGGACTCGATTACAGGACCCCAGGATTACAACCTGAGCCGAAGGCAGACGCTCAACCACTGAGCCACCCAGGTGTCCCAAAAGGAACATTTCAAAACACAAATCTGTAATTATCATAAATGGAGCTGCTTATGAACTGAAGTCCAATGGCTGTGTCACATTTAGACCCATTAACTGCATTTCTGAAATTGCACAGAAGGTGAGCAAATCCTTTGACAGAGACTTGTCAGCACAGCTCTCAGCTGACTGGGAAACAGCAACTCTGAATCCCCAGAGATAATCAATATTCTCAGAACTCTGCTAATTAGAAAACAATTTTGAAAGAGTTTTTTAAAGGGCAATTTCACCGAGATTTTGATTTCATCATTGCTCTTCTCTGTCTTCAGGGGAAAATACAAACCTCATAATTAGCCTTATATAAAAATATGCTGTGCTGTTTTGGTATAAAGAGTTCAAAGTTCATGAAGAAACTTTCTGGGGTGATGTAAATGTTCTGTATCTTGTTTCACGTGGTGCTTAAATGGGTTACACAATGATAAGAACTCACACTTAATTAAGATGTGTGCATCTTCCTGAATGTAAGTTATATCTCATTATTAAAAAAAAGAGAGAGAGCATGGAAAGGGTAAAATGAAGCAATGACATTGTGGTGGCTACCCAGCATCCATTTCACCCCAGGTGAGTCATATGAATAATATAACTCGCCTAGCTATTGGTTGAGTCAGGGATGGGCATTCTTTTGAAAATTTTTTTTAAAAAAGATTTTATATATCCATTTGAGACAGGGAGAGAGAGAGAGAGAGAGAGAGAGCATGAGCAGGGGGAGAGGAAGAGGAAGGAGAAGTAGACTCTCCAGTGAGCTAGGAACCTGACGTGGGGCTTGATTCCCAGGTCCCCTAGATCATGACCTGAACCAAAGGCAGACACTTAACAATCTGAGCCACCCAGGTGTCCCAGGGATGGGCATTCTTGAGCTAATTTATACCGATGGGATGCAAGGAGGTAGTTGCTCTGACTCTGAAAGAAAAGCAGCTCTCTTTCTCTTCCAAGAGAAAGATGCATTCTGCTCCAGTCTTCTGGAAGCCATCTACGTTCATGAGGGCTGAATGTGACACTGATGTGTGGACAATGCAGTAAGAATCAGACTAAAAGAGAAAGAAGTAACAATGTCTTGGAAGACATTTTTGAGCTTGTGAAATCAACCAATCCTAGAGTCCACTAATCTTTGGATTTTTTTTCTTATAGATATAATACATTTCATTTTTAATTGAGTCCATTTGAAATTGGGTTTTCTGTTACCTACAGCGTATCCTGATCTTATTTCCTAGCACGTTAATTGACTAAGCCCTTTAGATTCATTCCAGGAAATAGTGAGTGATCACGTAGTAAATGCTATTTACGGCACACTGGAAAAGCCGAGTGCGAGCACCTTATTTAAAGCCTCTATATGTTCTAGTCATGTACCATAATTCTGTTTCATAAGAAGGTTTGCATTTAGGCAGTCTCTATGGTGGAGGTATGCCTGTCATTTTCTTCAGTGTGTCTTTTCTCCTAATTTTACAGTTAAAGGGAAATCTTTTGAAATTGCTTTAAATTAACTTATCTACAGACTTCTCAGGGAGCAGTTTAATCATCTTGGCTCACCACTGCTCCAGGCTAATTACTTTTCACTGCAGGTGCGGAATGTAACGCTTTGGTAAGAGAAAAATGAAATTTACAAACCACACTTACACAGAAAACATGAAGAATTAGGATTTGTACAAAGAGCATGACCAGTTAGTATTTGCTCCTGGCACCATCTACGGATTGACAAGGCAGTAATATGGAAAGCATGTGATGCATGGTGGACCACAGTCTACAAGGTCCATATGGTAACAACTTTTCGTGTGGCTCTAAGACCATCTCTATTGCTCTGTCCCCACGTTCAGAGACTAAAGCATGGGAAATGGAAGGGCCTGCTAAGGCCCAAGTCTAAGGATTAAAACTTGAGGGCTCCTCATGTTAGCTCATCTTGGAAGTCATCAATCAGAGAACCTTTAGAGGTGGGGGGTGGGGTGGGGAAGAGAGCATTTTACCCATAATCACACATAACTTCAGGCTCGACAAATGTCCCTGGTGAACTTCTGGATGCTTGAAACCAGGATTTATTTTAACTTTTTACTTACTTCCCCACTAAGCTTTCAGGGAGTGGGTAGGTGATCCTTTTCCACCCTTTGGTTGGAAAGAATACAGATGGCTGAGAAACACTTCCAGAACATTTTGGGTCTGCAGGTAAGCACTGGGGGACCAGATAATTCCAGCTCACACCAAAGTCAGTAGAATACTGCACATGAATTTGATTCTGGGCAACTTTTTCAGATACTTTACATCCAACAGAGATCTAAATAAACAGAAAAGAAAGATTGTTAAAGCACTAAAACCATATTACACGTTTCTGCTGCAAGGACTTGGCAACAAGAAAGTTGCTGATCAGCTGATAGATGCTGTACCACATCCATCCCGTATTTTCAGGTTCATTATTTGTCCTGCTGATGGACAGGGGAGTTGACGTGGTTGCCCAAGGTGACAAATTACAGAAAGTGCCAAATATATTGTGCAGGGAGTTTGGAGAGAAGAAGAAACCTGTACTGCTGCCATGGCTGGCCGACTGCCTTGGAAGGCCTGGGCCCACTCTTACAAATTGTTGTTTGTTGTGCTAATGGCCTGGCACTCTATTTGGCAGAATGCTCGACCAAGAAGGATTGCTAATAGCTTTTCCAAGTTTACTATTTTGTTGTACAATTTATGACTCTCCATAAATCACTTTCAAATACAAGTAAGATGCAATGAAGTGATAAAAGAAGGTATTTTTAATAAGGCAAAGCACCCTTTGTTGATGTAGATAGGCATAGTGCAACATTTATTGTTAATATGGTGGGAGTGAGGCAGACGATAAAATAGTTGACATAAAATTGGTTGACATAAAATCTTGGTCAAAATTGATGTTGGCATTAAGGCTAATCATGCCTTCGTTTTCTAGAATTTTCTTTCTCCAGAAACATTAAAATGCTCTTGTAAAAAAAAAAAAAAGTAGTTATAACCATAATAGCTTTAATTTTCTCTAAAATGAAGAAATTGGCTAAATCATATAACGATTTAGATTTATATGATGATTAGTATCTTACATTTTGCTATTTAATCCTGAGCAGAAACAAATTTACTCTTATGAAAGTTTTACCTTGGCATCGTTCAGAAGTAAAATCATTTTAATCACTTCTAATCATTAAGATGTCCGTTACCTAAACATTTCATTTTTCAAAGTATATATTAAGTCAATGGAATGTTGTATGATCTTTGTCTTTACAATTTTTAAAATTTTTATATTTCTAATGTATAGTTATTTATGTAATCAAGATCATAACATTTCACCTTGAATTGCATGATCCAGCCTTCAGTGGGAGTCAGGTCATGGGTCACTGCATATACTTCTCTTCCATCATGGCTACCACAAATCATGACACCATCAGGGGAGTCACAGAATCTTTCTACTGTGCAATCATCATGGAATAGCCAATGCTCATTCACTTAAGCAAACAAAAATTATGGCAAAGTTACTTGAAGCAAATTTTCACTTTAAGCAAGATCTCTTATTATTTTCAGTTAAAATCTCTCTTACATTACACATAATCCACAGGCAAAACACATTATTTTAGGAATATGGATACTAGGACGTTGAGATATACCTACTATTCAATATTGGGAAGTTTACATTTAGAAAAAAGTGTATTGTATGTGTTATAAATGAAAAACAAAGAAACATGTAGATCAATTTTTTAAAAAATTATTTGTTTAGTTTTAGTAATCTCTGTACCTAACATGGGACTCAAACTTATGACTCCAAGATCAAGATTCACATACTTTTCCAACTGAGCCAGAGAAGTGCCCCCATACCAATTCTTTTTTTTTTTTAATTTTTATTTATTTATGATAGTCACACACAGAGAGAGAGAGAGAGAGAGAGAGAGAGGCAGAGACACAGGCAGAGGGAGAAGCAGGCTCCATGCACCGGGGGCCCGACGTGGGATTCGATCCCGGGTCTCCAGGATCATGCCCTGGGCCAAAGGCAGGCGCCAAACCGCTACACCACCCAGGGATGCCCCCCCCATACCAATTCTTTTCTGATAGATATTTAAGGTTTTAGGCAGGATTTAAAGAGGATAGGGATTTTTAGTAATACGATAGGAAAGTGACTTAGCTACTTTTACTCAAATTCTGGTGGTGTCATCTGGGTAATTAAAAAAAAATTGTAATAGTGAAACTCATAGAACCAAAGAGTAGAATAGCAGTTACTAGGGGCTGGAGAAAGGGAGACATGAAGAGATGTCAGTCAAAGGGCATGAAGTTTCAGGAATACAAGGCAAATAATTACAGAGGTCTACTGTGTGACAGAGGACCTATAGTTACCAATACTGTACTGTATTAAAAATTTGCTAAGAAGGTTAAAAAAAAAGGTGGTGGTGGTGGTGGTGGTGGTGGTGGTGGTGGTGGCCGTGCAAGGAAACTTTAGGAGGAGAATGATAAATTAATGACCTTGATCGTGGTGATGGTTTCACGGGTGTATACTCCTCTCCAAACTTATCAAGTTGTATACATTACAGCCAATAGCTTTTTGTATGTCAATTTTACCTCAATGAAGTGACTAAAAACAAGCTTGTGAGAGTCTAAGGAAAACTTAGGCAGCAAGACTGTGACTTGATCAGCAAAGAGTAGTTCCTATTGTCTCTCCTATTTCTTAATCACGCACATTTGAGTGCATGCATGTACATACGCACATGTTGCCCACGATGTCCTTTCTTTTCTGAAAGAGGTGTTTTTAACATTATGATTTTATTCCAGAAAGTTTAGGAATGGAACATATCTGTAAGTTGCATCTAATTCATGATATATTTTGATTTTATAGGCCCAACTTTTCTATGGAAGTTTCCTGGTTAGCTCCAGCATTTAATTGGCAATGAATGGGTAAAGAGAGGCTTGGGGCCACTGTGAGAATCACAGGGGTGGATGGCCTCAGGGGAGTCAGAGGAGAAACCAAACAATGCAATTGAAACTCAGCCTTCACTTGTGTTGTGTCCTTTGGCACATCATCATCATTAACACATATAACAGAACAAGCAGTTTACGTCTGGATTCAGATGGCAACCACAATACCATTACATGTTAATTTTAATTCCAATCCCTTCCTGATTCATGGGCTTTGGAGCTACATTTAATCCTGCATCTAGTACCCAAGAGTCAAAGTATATAGAAATTTGAATTCCATTAAGAATACTCCACGCCAGTTTATTCTGGGGCACATATTTTATGCTAGAACTCTGCAATGCTGATGAAAGCAGGTTTATGCTAATCAACTACCTCATCATTCTCTTCTGAAATATCAGAATATCAGAAATATCTATTTCTGTAAGTAGTTATTATGGTTTCTAGAAAACCAGTTTTATAATTCTTCAACTGTACATCACCAATCAAGCCTAAAGTAAAAATTGGTATTTTAGGTACTTGAAAAAAAATAATCTGTATTTGCTTTTATTCATCCAGAAGCAGTGCTTCAATTATTCTCTGACCATAAACTCACTTAGATAAATCGTTACACACAGGGAAAAATAAATTAATAATTTAGCAAAGTCATGAACCAGATCTGTGTAAGTAAATCTTCTTAATAACCTTCAGAAAATGATTTTCAGATAATTATTTCAGATAACACTGAAACAGCTGGTATGAGGTATATAATTAAACATGACTACTTTGCCTGGGAATACTGTTTTATGTAGTATAACCAGGGATGTGGCATGACAAAGCCACAAACTTGACATAAGACACTGCTTTTAAAAAAGGTGATCAGAATAGTTGCATGAAAAATTAAAATAAAAATTAAAAATGAGGATAGCATGGAGAGATCTTTTCTGGTTCACCAGGGTCACTGCTCTACTTTTAGAAAGAATGAAGAGTAACAAGCAGGACCTTTGGATACTCTCTAAAACATGAAATGCCATCACAAAGGCATGTGACATGTAGCAAAACAAGACACTTGTATTTGGATATTAAAACAAATGACCAGGAAATGCTGGCTTTCTACCCAAAGGAGAAAATAGGAAACATAGAAATGAATAATTTCTTTTTCTTTTTTTTTTTTTAGAAATGAATAGTTTCTAACAACAACAAAAAAGGTATTATTATAGAATGCTATTTATTAAAACATTCTTGCTGCTTGAATGAAAGAAAAGATTTAGTTACAATGTTAACCAGAAGTTTGAGAGAAACGAAAGGGTGAAAGCCATTTTCAAAGTCTCTATGCCATTTGAGAATCTGTAAGAGGCTCCAGCTCCACATTCTCCTCTTTAGAAAAGACCTACAACTTTTTTCTTAAAGATTTTTGTTTATTCATGAAAGACACACAGAGAGAGGAGGAGCCCGATGGGGGACTCGATCCCAGGACCCCAGGATCATGACCTGAGCCAAAAGCAGATGCTCAACCAATGAGCCACCAGGGGCCCCTGAAAAGACTGAAATCTAAACTACATTTCTGCTGGGTTTTTATTTCACATTAGTGAAAAATGTACCTGACGTCTTATCCTCCATAAACATGTCAAAGGCAATTCTCCCGACAGGCCCAGCGTCTGCGGGGGAGCGCTCATGCTGGGGCACAGGGGCGCTGCTGAAGGTGTCCAGCATGACGGTCCTCTGGTCGGCAGAGCCCGAGATGAGGACATTGTCGATGGCCCAATCGTTCTGATCCAGGCCGTCATGCCTTGGCTGCCACCAGCGGAAGCGAGTAGCAATCTCTTTTGCATCAGGAGGGAGAAGGATATTTACGAATCTATAAGAAAATGATGGTGGGGGGAGAGGAGGAAATCGTGTCAAATGTCTCATGTGAGTAAAAGATTTACAACAAGAAGTAAGATGTTACAAGTCACATGATGGGTGGGGGAGGACAGGAGAGACAGCTAAAAATTTTTAAAATTTAATTAAAAATTGGTTTAAAATTTAATTTTTAAAAACCATAATAAACTGGCTAGAGTTTATGAAGGCCCAGGAGCCCCTAAATTGGGGGAATGGAATATGAACAAATTCAAGAATTCTGGAACTACTTACTTATACTAACTGGCCCTGGGCAGGCCTTAAAGGGACTTTACAATTTTCTGTTTGCCCAGGTGCATCTCTGGATCTGTAGGCCTAGAGATACGCACTGTGGCAGACATAAAAGCCGAGACTGACTTTTCTTTCTGTCTCCTACAGAGACAAGGTTGGTTTCATCTCTTCCCTTCCCCTGGTACCTCAATTTCATTCTATTCCCATGAGTATCAGCAAATCGCTTAGAATTTGGACACTGGATTGTAGCAGGACATTTGGGCTCTTAGCTACCCGGTTTTTTGTAATTACTTTATCAGTTGTCTGTGGTTTGACATTGACTTTGTCTTTATCTACCAATCAAGATCGATTCAAATGGATGGATGATAGGGTGCTTTTGGTTGGATTTTCAGTACTTGAATTTTAGATACTTTTTTAAGTCTATGTCCATCATTTTGTGTACCCTAAGACCAAGATGCAATCTGTGTACCAAAGGGTATACAAGGAAAGTTATACTGTGAATCCTAGAACCTTACCTCGATAGGTACTAGCACTTTGGAAACCAACAATGCTTTGGCAAATCATGTTTTCCAAGGTTTATTTCCTCATGCATTTCAATTTCAAAGCTCATCTACATCTCTCCTTGCCCTCTTTTTGTAAGATCTTTCTATAACTTATCTGTATTGATTTGGCATGTTTAACATTTTAAAGTGTATTGAGTAATATCAGAAATCTATCTGCTCCTAGAGGGACATCCAATCATACTTCTTTACCCAGAGCAAGGATCTTTATTTTTTTTTCTTTCCTAAGTTAGTTTCCCTTCTCTGATAAATCCTTGACCACATTTTACAAACCTTTGGAGTGGAAATTTATCTAAGGCTGTTGGAAGTTTAAATAAATTATGACTGCTGTTCCTACTTTGGTCAATTTGTTTCTCCTTCAGAGAACTGAAGTAGATCAGACTTCTATCCTAGCTTCCTTCTCTCTGTATAGTATGCTAAGTGTTCAGGAACTCATACCGGAGAGTCTTTATAACTTCCCCCATAAAGACTGAGGAAATGGTTTACTTGGTATATCTTTGATCTCCTATTAAGAGATGAGCACTTTTTTTGCACTATTGTAACACTGTGTTCTTCTTAGCTTCTCTGTGGATTCCTTTATTGATGTACAACTTTAATACAAGCATAGGATTTAAAATGTTTGTTTGTGGCTAGCATTTCCCCAACTGCTATTTTCCTCTTCTTCCTTCATAATAGGAGCCCATCTTTTTGGCGAGGGGAACAGTCACCCAGAGTAAAGACGGGATGTCCAGACTCCCTTGCATCTGGGTGTGTGTGTTTCTGTGATGAAGTTCTGGTTACTGGAATGTGAATGGAAGTATGGGCAACGTTAGGAGAGAGAGAAGAGAGAGAGCGCACACCTTCTTTGCCCATCCTCTCTCCTGCTGGCAGGAATGTGGGAGACCTAGAGTCGCCCTTTTAGTCAGGCGCTGAACGTGACAAAAGTATTAGGTAGGTAGAAGGAACCTGGGTCTCTAATGCTTGTGGAGCCACTGTAGCAGCCCTGGGCTATTTTCTTCTGGATCTAATTTATAATAAGAGAGAGAGAGAGAGAGAGAGAGAGAGAGAACCTTTTGTTTGAATTGCTTGGGGTTATCTTTATTTTTTTAAATTTTTATTTATTTTATGATAGTCACACACAGAGAGAGAGAGAGAGAGAGAGAGGCAGAGACATAGGCAGAGGGAGAAGCAGGCTCCACGCACCGCGAGCCCAACGTGGGATTTGATCCGGGGTCTCCAGGATCGTGCCCTGGGCCAAAGGCAGGTGCCAAACTGCTGCGCCACCCAGGGATCCCTGCTTGGGGTTTTCTATCATTCACAACTGAACGTCTTCTTAACTGATATACTTAATTTAAATGACCATTTACAAGATTTTTAAATCGTTTTTATTTTTAAAGGTTTTATTTATTTATTTGAGAAAGAGAGAGCGAGAGAGAGAGAGAGAGCGAGCGAGCAATTAGGTGGAGAGGCAGAGGGAGAAGCATACTCCTCACTGAATATGGAGCCTGATGCGGGACTCAAACTCAGGACCCTGAGAACACGATCCGAGCCAAAGATGCTTAACTGACTGAGCCACCCAGGCATCCCAATTGTTTTAATTTTACCTAATTTTTAGCCTGTGCCTGGTTTGCCATGCACCAAGGGATTATCTATGCTTCATCTTCCTTTTTGGGTGCTGTTAATTATTCTATGTTTCTTGGTTGGGCTGTTTTCATTACTCCTTTCCCCTCTCCTCCCGTCCCCTCTGCTCTGCTCTCTCCTCTCCTCCAACTTTTTCTTTCTCTCTCTCTCTCACTCTCCTCTTCTCTCTTCTCCTCCTTCCACTTTAACAAATATGCTCTTTTACTTTTAGAAACATTTTAAACTTTTCTCATTGGTCACATTGATTGCTTTTTGCCCTTTGAGAATATATAAATTTTAAATGACTCATACATTATGTTTATTAAATCCACTGTGAGGGTTTTCAGAGAAGCAATTAAAAAATAGACTCTAGGCTTCTTAAGGATATTTACATTTTCTTGTGTTTATTTCTAAGTCCTCAATTCCCTAAAATGGCATGAACACTATATAAAAATGAATGAATAAATAAATAAACACATTGCCTTCCTGTTTCTATTTTCCCAAAATGTTGTTTAAATTAATTACCATTTATTCATTAATTCACGTGGGGTTTTGCACTGGGTTTATTCATGCCTGGCATTGTGATAGCATATTTTTATCTTATTCTGGCGTTCAAAAACTAGTTGTTCTTAAAATAAAAACTCAAACCAGCTGTTTACCCAGCTCACAAACCTTATCTTTACGTCAGTCTCAGAAGCATCTCTACCAGTGGGTACGTCCAGGTGCCCCGCAGTCCCCGTGACTGAAGCTGTCAGACCTCACCAAGCATCTTTGCTCAACATACTCATTATTAAAGATAAAGATATTATTAAAGATAAGATAGGATACAAACCCAGGTTTACTGTACTGATCATAGAAAATTTCCATTAGCAGGTTCCAGGTAATGCCTCCGTTGACAGAATATTCCAGGAGAACACCTTGGTTGCGGTTGTTGGGTGTAATCAGGCATCCGTACATGAAGTAAAATTGGATAAACTCAGCATTAGTGAGGTTCAGATCCACCGTGACCAACAGTCGGCTGCAGCCCTAAGGGAGCAAAGCAGAATCCAACACAACAGTGATAAGCATAATTGCTGGTTCAAGGTTTTCTCTGCCTTCCATCCTTTTCACGTTTCTTTTATAATACAAGTCACATGGTCTTGCAATGCTGGTGTCCTTATCATCTCTCCTGTCATCCTCATTCCCAGCACGGCCTCTGGCACATAGTAGGTATTCAGCAAATATTTGCTAAACCTTGAAATTTCATCATTAGAAACAACTTATGAAGGATGGTGTATTCTAAGGAGATTCACTTCTGTTTTGGCAACATAAGAGCCAAAATTAAAGTAGCGTTCTTTGTCCTTATTATAATATTTCCAGTTATTCACAGGCATTTTTAGATTTTTTAAAAGATAGTAGCTATTTAAAAAGTAGCATGTTGAGATGACTATTTTAATATGCAATTTAAAAATGACTACATCTAAAGATTTCATACACTTTAATTATTTAGAGGCAATAGTTGTTATGATTTTTATTTAAACTTTTATAGCTGATTTTAGTGTCATCTATATGAATTTATTAGTGTAGATACGCAGATATTTCTTAGTTGAATACATGCAGAAAACCAGGCCTCTTGGAGTTCTAGCTAAGCTAGGAAGAGTATTGTAAACACTTCATTCTTAGCGTTGAGGGTTATAGAAATCCTATATTGTTACTGTCGGCTAAAATACTGATTATAAATAATATACTTTATTGGCACAAATGCAAATTCTAAGGTAGGGAATGGTAGAGAAATAAAGACCTGACAGTGAATTTGTAATTTTTTAAAAATTAAATTACTTATGAAGGGTATTTAATTATGGTATTGAAGAAATTCTATTTTTATTTTTTTTAAAGATTTTATTTATTTATTCACGAGAGACACAGAGAGAGAGAGAGGCAGAGACACAGGCAGAGGGAGAAGCAGGCTCCATGCAAGGAGCCCAACGTGGGACTCGACCCCGGGTCTCCAGGATCACACCCTGGGCTGAAGGCGGTGCTAAACTGCTGAGTCACCCGGACTGCCCAAAATTCTATTTTTAAACACTTATCTTTGGCAGCAATTAGAATGACCATAACATTTCTCAAAGAAATTAAAAAAATATATTTTATTTATTTACTTGAGAGACAGAGAGAGAGAGAGAGCATGCACAGAGGGAGAGGGAAAAGCAGACTTCCCGCTGAGCAGAGAGCGCTATGTGTGACTCGATCCCAGGATCCTGAGATTATGACCTGAGCTGAAGCCACTTAACTGACTGAGCCACCCAGGTGCCCCCATCAAAGACATTTTCTAACAGTGCTGTTGTCATATACAAAATAATTTGCTATAAATAAAAATGTCTAGTCATTATTGACAATTATTCTTTCTTTGAAAATTTACAGAAGGAATTAAGTTCAGGAAACACCAAAGCTCACTTTCCTGATTTTTGGTTCCTTAAATCCCAAATCTGTTGCAAGTTCACGAGTTTTCCATTAGAATATCATCCATACGGAAGACCCTCACACCCTGGCAAGTCCTCTCTCTCAGGATGGAAATTCATTTAAGTCTCTTTCAAATCTATATGACGTGTGCTGACACTACTTTGCACAATGAAATGGTCTCAACTGATTTGTGATGGGAAAATGTTGGAAATAATTATTTTCTGATTTGTATAAAGTTGCAAGCTCACATCAGAATTGTGCATTTAGAGCGTCTAATTCTGCATTTGGATTTGCCAATTAAACTCTGAAAGAGACTCAACTCTTTTGGGGGAAACTCAGAGGAGACAGAAAATAACCAACTGCCACAGACTTACCCCGCTGAAATGCAGAGCCATTCCTGAAGCCACAGCGCCACACACGGTACTGAGTTTCCCTCCGTTCACGGTCAACCAGTTCTGGTTGGATGGCGCTCTATTGAAGTTGTCTTTGAGTTGGGTTGGAAGGGAGATCTCGGGCTCATCACAGTAGAGGCCACCCCACTGCTCATCACAGCTAGGAAAAAGAAAGGAAAAGCCAACATTAAACAAAACCTCCACAATTGTGTTCTCAAATTAGTGAAGCCAGCTACTCTTCCTTGTCCAGGATGAGGAAAGCTTCCTTATCTTCACAGAGCTCTGCAGCATTCGCCTGCTTCCCTTAACAGTGCTTTAGGTTAGAAGCAATCTGTGAAGTAACTGCCTCTAGGCATCCCTAATGTATGACTTGGGCTTATAGGGAAAGAAGTAACTTCAAAGAATTTACTAGAGCCTTGTCTCCACATGACGCAGCTCTAAAAAGCTGAGAAGTAAAAGCTGCCCAACTGAACTGGTAGGTCCTAATAACCTATGAAACTAAGTCTTTTTAAAGAGGCTTTGGGCCAATTAGGAGTCCAAGATGCCATGTTCCAGACAGCAGTGGGTACTTCGGATAACATCTCCCACCCCTGACTGAATGACTGACCTCTCTGTTCAACATAGGAAGAGATATGAATATAGGACTGGAGGCTTTGGGGTCTCAGAGGTCATTCTGGATATGAGCTAGAATCAATAACCAAAGGAGAGACCTCCTGGGCATGCAGAGATTAGTGGAGAAGGGGGTAGGAATTCTCTATCAGCATCTTCATTCATACTACCTCATCAAACAGCAAAATCTTTTAAAATAAAGCACATAGGCCTGTAGTACATAAGACACACACACACACACACACACACACACACACACACACACATTTTATTTAAATCCTTCCAAAGATGCTAAGGTTCTCTAAGTAAAATACTAGGCCTTTCCATGGATGGTAAATAAAGCAGGGATTTAAAAACTTTCTTATGCAACCCACACGGGATACCAATCCAACCACAAGTAATACGTATCTATTACATATATTCAGACCTAAGTGAGAGAAATGCTTGTGACATATTATTTTTGGTGAGAATATACTGAACTCCCGAACCTCTTCTACTGTCCTTCTCTGGGCTCAGGTGTATCACCAGAACACAGAAGGAAATAAACACAGTCAATGACAGTTCACCTTTCTTTTGACAAGGCAGCTATTGTTTAGTTCCCAATCTCCGTGCAAGAAGGAAGATATGCTATCCATAAACTCCACAGTTAGCTTAATGTCAGATTTCAAGAAAAATGTATAACTGAAGGCAGCTTTGGAGTGACTACAAATCCGGTTTCTGAAAAATCTCCTGGCTGGAATGGGAGTCAGAAACTTCCTGTGGAGGGAAGAAAAAACAATGTACTTACACACAGCTTCCTTGGATGCACCGTCCATGGCCACTGCACATATCTATACAGCCGTCCCCGATGTAGACGTTATCTATCGCCCACGTCTGCTGCTTGTCAAAAGGAGCTGGTTGATGCCAACGGAAACGAGTTGCTTGGGACCTTTGGAGAAAAAGAGAATTATAATGAAGGATGTGGTGGAAAAGAAAATGTGTTCCGGTATATTTGAACAAGTGCATGGAAGGCTGTAACAAAAATGCAGGCACAACCCCAACTCGTGTTCTGCGAAGCATTCATTTTTGTGATTGCCTATATAAAACTTTGAGTAACATCACCAGACCAAACTACACTGCAATAGCTTGAGAATATATTTTTGGGCTGATGATCGTTCTGAGCCTTGTAAAAACAGACTAACACAGAAACTCAAAATAATCTTAGCCAGTAGCCTAGCCTCAGGGGAAAAGCGAGCCCTGAATTTTGTGTGGAAATGTTGTGGAGTGACATCAGGGCTGATGCTAAGCTCTATTTGCAAATTAGGGAAAGATGCCTGTCTTTGAGCTGCCCCAACCCATCTGCATTTGACTTGGAAAGCAGGATATGGGCTCAATTTCAACTCCTCTGCGCTCCTGAAGACTAGACACTTTTGTGCAGTGGGCATACTGGTCCACCTCATATAGCGTTCATGAGGAATTCTCATAATGAAAGTCTTAAGAAGACAGTAAGAGTGTAAATCAGAGGGATCAATGAAACCACAGATAGTTGGATGGAGAGAAGAGAGAGGGTAATGGGACCAGACTTATTTTATATTAACTTAAATGCGATACAGATAAAATCAAAACAGAGATTCTCCCTTCCAGAAGCAGAAATATATTTGCTAATTTGTACAGTTTTGGGAAGCGTCTTGTTCAGAAACACAAACTAACTTACATTTTCAGAGACACTAGATGGCAGTAAATCCAAACAGTGCCCAAGGCTCAAGTGAATGTGAACATTCAGACACCGGTAGACAAAATAATTAGCCAAAGCAACTTTTGTTTTATGGATTCATATACTTCGGTCATTAAGAGACTATTAGTCACTTGACTGAGAGATACTTGTTTTGAGCAGGACAAAAGTCCAAACAACAGCAAGGGTTGTATGCTTTCTAATTGAACACATATGTTACGTTTAGAAAACAGAAAAGAAATAGACAGAACTAAAATCTCTGTTCTGAAAACGCATAGTTCAGTTTGCTATTTGCTTACTGAGCATCTATGCATTGGTTTTTCCATAACACTTCTTCCTCCTCAACTCCCAGCAGACTACTTAACATCCACCTATCACTTCCTGAGGCATTTAACTTCAACCCCAAACTCCTCCTGGACTCCATCCCCCAGCCCAGCGTCCTGGCTATCCAGGAGCACTGCTCCTCCTCCCAGTTCCCAGAGCTCATAACACTCTTTCGCATTTTCTGCCTGCATATCCTTCCTCTCTCAGCCTGGTTACCCCTTAGGTGTCCTTCAGGTCTCAGAGGCAGCGTCAGGTCCTCATAGAGAAATCTTCTTTTGGGTCCCTCTAAAAATCGCGTTTATTCCGAGCAAACTGTTCTTTTCCTTTTATAGTATTTATCACAATTGTAGTCATATTTATTTGCATATGTATTTCTTAAATGTCTGCCTCCTCTTCTGAAGAATAAGTTATGAAGGAACAGCATTAATCTCTTTTTCTCAACATTATACCCTCATTGTCCAGTGCCTAGCACTTAGTAGGTGCTCTATAGATGCAGGCAGTTAGGGATGCCTAGGTGGCTCAGTCAGTTGGGTGTCTGACTCTCGCTTTTGGCTCAGGTCATGATCTTGGGGTCATGAGTTCGAGCTCCGTGTCCAGCTCTGCACTTAGTGCAGAGTCTGCTTGAGATTCTTTCCTCCTCCCTCCTCCTCTGCTCCTACCCCTGCTTGCCTGCTCTCTCTCTCTAACAAATAAAATCTTAAAAAAAAAAAAAAAGGTGCAGGGAGTTGGTATCCAGAGGCCACCATTCTCACAGTCAGCAGTGGGAAAATGCTCCCCTGGGGTTGTGCAAGTCAGTGGCTGTGCTGTTAATTTTAAGGTTGATTTATTTTAGAGAGACAGTGCACAAGTGTGAGCAGGGGAGGGAAGGGGAAGGGTAGAGGGGAAGGGAGAGGGACAAGCAGACTCTGCTCCCTGAGCTCAGAGCCAACCTGGGGCTCCATCTCATGCCCTTGAGATCATGACCTGAGCTGAAATCAAGAGTCAGATGCTTAACTGACTGAGCCACCCAGGTGCCCCTGTTCAGTTAATTCTTAATGATGAAATTTATTAATTGTTATGCCTGTTTACATGCAGCTACATCTTATAAATAATATATTGGAATATCCTATTTCCATAGCACATGATTACTTGGATTCTAATAACAAGTCAACACATATTATTCTTTCTTTGAGTCTATGAACTTCTGAAGGGCAGGAAATATTTTTATTCCTTCAGGGGATATTGTTTTGTATCTCCAGTGCTTAAAGAGGGTAGGTCAGTTATCTTTGTTCCTCTAATGTTTTATAATGCTCCATCAAAATATCATTTTTTATTCAGAGGGCTTATTTATGTACAGTTTCCTCTGTTGGATTAGTCTCCTTACTTATTTGATTGTGGTGACACCTATACATTGGACTTCATACACATTTACTGAAAGAACAGTAAGTTGACGGCAATAAAGATGGCCAGGAAGCATCAAATAAGAGATGTCTTGTAGGGTGGGTGGGCAGGGACTGGGGGTCAGCGCTGGAGGGGGCAGTGATGTGATGGTTGTCAAAGGAGAAGAACAACTTCCAGCAATTGAGAGGTGGCATGAGCTGCCCAGCAGGTGGTGGCTTTCTGAATGTTGGTTGTGTTTAATCAGTCTGGGCAGCCACTTAACAGAGTTTGTAGAGAAGATTTAAGAGCCAGATGCATTGTTGGGGTTGATAGCTTTTATGGGGACTTCCAACCATGACATGTTCAGTTTGTACAACTGTGGCATTCCACAGAAAAGGAAACAGTGGGAGACCATGTGTAGAATGTACTCAAATCTCAAACCAGAGTTGGCCACTAAGAGTAAAGATATCTAAGGGTGCTAATCTGTACTCTGGCACTAGTAAGTGCTATGTCCGTGGTGAATAACTTAACATAAATAATGAGGGGGTTAATTTAGGGGACTTCTAGGGCCTCGTCTCAAATGTGAGGATTTTATAGTCCTGGGAATAACTACATTTATTATAATTACGTACCCATAAAACAGGGGTAAATACACTATCCAATATTATTTTAGAGAAAAAAAGAGATGCTTCCACTAAGGGGATGAATTGGAATAGAAGTTAAAAATGAAGGTCTGGAAGTTGAATTTCCAGGACTTCTTATTCCCAGCCTTGTCACAACTTTACTATGTATAGGGGCCAAATCATTTATGTTTATGTGCTGACACTTCCCCATCTGTAAAACTAGGAGTGTGCTACTTCCCACCTCACAAGGGTGTTGTGAAAATTAATTAGCTCATGTTTACCAAGACCTATGAGTGTCTTGGTGAAGTCCCTTGGCAGGTATCATCATTTATCCTGAAGTTTCCTTATAATGACGGCCACTACCAGCTGCTGATTCTTGGAGTTGGGGGAAAGATGGCCCCAGAGCATATTTCTCCTCTTCCATATCCTTGAAGTGTCTCCCCTTGCTTTTTTTCTGAATTTATATCATTTCCTGTCCATCAACTACACATAGTAAGTGCTCCATAAGTGTTGTTTAATAATTGAAGATCCACTGCTATGAAGTTAAAAAATGTTACTGTCACTAGTATGGTTTCCATCACTGCTCTCTCCAGGAACCTTTCCCCACACTGTCTCCAAACCTTTTAATGGGTTTATATATGCATTTCAGAGTCTTTGTATCTACACCTTTTTTCAGGACTACTCTGTCTACCTACGAACTCCTCATTGTCATTACCATCATCAGGAGAAAAAGACCTTTGATAAGAACCAGGCAGAATTTTTAAAGAACCCCTACACTCTTCCTTGATGTTTTCTTTACTCTCAGAAACACATAAAATATTCAGGACTAGTAAATATAGCCAACTCTCTTACTCCCTATGAAGACGTTGAAGCCCAGTGTCCTAAGTCACCTTGATTCACTCACACAACTGAGAGAAGGCAAAAATCTCTTGGTTTGTTACTACAATATATTCTCAATGAGTAAACCCTTCAAAACTATCTCAACCTTTACAAAATCATCCTATCCCTACTGTAACTCCTAAGTATGAGCAGTTACTTAGCTATGGGAGACTGTATGCATCACTGCTGTGTGTACACACGAGTCTATCTATCTTGACTTCCACAAGTGAATGTCACAGCTGAAGCCCTTGGCCCTCTGTATTTAGTTAGAGGCTCTGCAATGCACCTAGCTTCAAAGTGTGTCCTATATTTCCCCTGGTAGCAAAGGCCCTGCCTTTATATTAGAAAAAAATTTCCTCCATAAGCCTATTTTTCTGTTAGACAAAAATAGAGAATATTCCAAGGGAGAGGCATAAATGGCTGATAAGTGGATGAAAAGATGTTCATTATCATTAGTTATTAGAAAAATGGAAATCAAAACCAAAATGAGATGCAACTTCATACCCACTAGGTGGCTATAATAATAACAAAAAGAGATAGCAATAACAGTGTTGGCAAGGATGTGGAGAAATCTGAACCTTCATATACTGCTGGTGGGAATGTAAACTGGTATGGCTGCTGTGAACAGGTTGTTTGTTTTTCAAAATGTTGAACACAGAGTCACCATAGAACCCAGCAATCCCACTCCTATGTGTGTACCTGGGAGGAAGCATAGATCAGCTCACCTGAACAGAGTGGACCCATGGGTCACAGCTCATGACATACAGATAAGAGCTAGAGAAAAAGTGGGCTCTAGAGAGGAGGCCTGAGCATTGGTACCAGGTGTGTGAATGATTTACTTAAGGTGAGGGGCTTTACAGGGATGAGCCATCTGCCAGCGGACACAAAGGCCCTCTCCCAGGGGAGATCCTCATGAAGAAGACACTGAACTATGAACAAAAGAAGGAAGTTGAATTTTGGGGTGAAATGAGAGGATGGCTCTTAGAAACTGCTTTGTACAATTGACTCATTTCATAGGAGTAAGGATTGCCATTCAAGGAGAGGGGTCTCTATAGCTTCTTAGTTTAGAACTGGTTTTCAAACAATTATCTCCTGCTGGAGCTGATGTGTTACTGAGAATTTTGGTCATCTTGAATGGCAGGTAAAGGCTGAAAGACTATTGATTTGGCAGCTAGTTGGGGGTACTTAATTTAGGCATCCCAAATCTTTTGGTAGAAAATTCCCTTAGTGATTATAAATAACACTAGGGATTTGTAGAACACTAAACGACTGTAACATTTTGGGATTTTTAGGTAACATTAATCTGTCCATGAAAGAATATATATACTATCATTCAATTATCCTTTCTTCTAAATTTCTTACAAAACACTGGGGTTTGAATACTGGAATGAGAGAAGAAAGCATTTGGACCACAGGTTATGACCCCAAACAAATGTGATAAAGGTAAGGTATCCTTAGAAGGTGACCTAGATCCTTCATGATACCTCTCTGGAACTAGAGTGGAAAGCAGAGTACAGAGTTAGCAATAGAAGAGTTTAAATAAGCCACCCACATGACCTTTATTCCTTCCTTGATAGAGAACAAATGGAGAACTTTTGTACAATCCTGCTTCAGCCACCAACTGTGTGCCTGTGGGGAAAATCATAAAACTTCTCTGTGTCTAAGTCCTCATCTGAAAAGGTAAACAGGGAGACCTCATGGTTACAGAAGACTTAAGAAAGATGTCAACCAATTATATTGCTTTGTATCCTAATATGAAAAGAATGGTAAAATGTTTTATGAAACAAACAGGGATATTTGAATACTGATGCTAAGTAAATACTGAATAAGAAAATATTAAATAAGAAATTTCCATTACTTTTTAGACGGGATCACAATTATGTTTTTTAAAGTCCTCTTTTAGGGACGCCTGGGTGGCTCAGGGGTTGAGCATCTGCCTTTGGCTCAGAGCATGATCCTGGAGACCTGGGATCAAGTCCCATGTCGGGCTCCCTGCATGGAGCCTGCTTCTCCCTCTGCCTGTGTCTCTGCCTCTCTCTCTCTCTGTGTCTCTCATGAATGAATAAATAAATCTTAAAAAAAAATAAAGTCCTCTTTTAGAGATACATACTAAAGTATTTATAGTTGAAATGCCTGGGAATTGCTTCATAATAGGGGATCCAGAGTGAGTGGTGCTATTGAAAAAACAGAGTTGGTCATAAACCAACAATAGTTGAAGCTGGGTGATGATCATATTGAAATACAGTTTGCTATTTTCTTAAATTTTGTACATTTGGATTTTAAATAGATAAATGTAAGCCAAAAATAATCTGTGGTCCCTTCAAACTCAGAGTAAAATTTTGATTTGAGGATTACAAAGAAAAAAAAATGGATATCCTTGTTTTGGTAAAATAAGGATTTATTATTTTTGCTGATAATTACAATTAGTAATGATAAAAAAAACCTACAGTGTTCCAAGTAGGCCTACTGAGAGCATCAAATACATTGAACCATCCTTCAAATAAAAGGAATTTCCTATAATTTTAAAAATGCCTTCTCAATGGAGAATGACCTATATTTAATTGCTAAAGCAATCTTAAGAATCCATACATAGCAATGTGTACAAAGGACAGCCAAATCTCAAGTTCTCTAATAAAACTTTGGCAACAAGGTTGACATCTGAGAAGCTTATTTGGAATGCAGAATTGTGAGTTTTATTTTCCAGTGTAGTGGAAATGGAAATAGATTTTATGTGTCTTAATATAATGCGAAAGTATTAATATATTCAGTACGTGAAAATCCATAGTACCATGGTTTACACCAGACAAAATTATTTTATGTTCTGTTGTCCTGAAAGACCAACATGAATTTAGTAAAGTAATAGCAATGATGTTCAAAGTATCAAAATGACGCATGAGGAAATGGTAATGTAAGAGAAGTCCAAGGCTTCCTTGACCTGATTAAAAATTTTTAATAAGATATTCAGTAATATAAATGCTTGCAAAAAGTCTTTTAAAAGATACTGGAAAACTGGAAGTAACAGTGGAGATAAATAGTACCAAAGCAAGTTTTCAGGATTTCTCCTTTAAAAAATGAACTAGCAATTCCCTTGAATATCCTTCCATGACAAACCCAATAAATACTGCATCTATTCAGTTTCCTTAGCATCGGATCTTTCGTTTGCAGTTATAGTGGGGATCATTATGGAAGCATAGCCTCTCCCCCTAAATCTGTTTACCTGCAAAAAGGTAAACCCAATCCCATTCCAATGTCCCAATCCTTCCACAATCTTTTTGCGCTTTCTTGTGCTTATCACTTTTCCTGTAAACTTCCTGTAAACGTGAAGTAGCGTCCATGCTGTGGCTAAAACCACCTGGCTTCCAGAATGTAGTTAATCTTTAAAGATGTGGTATCAGCCAAGTCATTAGGGCTGGTAGGAGGGAATGGATCATCTTCAAACTGTGACTTAAAATAGCCAAGTCACACCTGAGCTTTCTAGGGGCAGCACCTTTCTCCCCCTTTCTCAGTGGATTTGAGTTACCTGCCCTTCCATTGACTCACCCTGGTTCTCAGGTGACATTTCAAGAACCCAGGCTACTTGAGCCACCTGTTATTTTTAGATCTGGGGTTAGTGAGTAGGAGGAGGCAGATTCAGATTAGGGGCAATGAAATTGATTTTGGCATCTTTGTATTTTTTTCAGCCTTTCTTAAGATCTCTTGCATTCCCCCTTCCTCTTTCTTCCAGGACCATATCTCTTCGGCAAGCGATAAAAATGTAGGACTAATATAGTGGTTAAGCCCATGGGTTCTGGGGCTGGACAAGCTGTATTTATTTCCAGTATCTTACTGAAACTGTTCTTTTGAAGGTCACTATCTCCTTACTGAAAAATCTAGTGAATTTGTTGCAAAACTTTTTTCTTCATCCGTCTCAGCCTATGTCACTGATGGCCACCTCTTCCTGCCTGACACTCTAGTCTCACTTGGTTTTGGATACCATGTTCTTCTGATTTTCCTTCTTCCTCCCTGATTGCATCCTCACTGTTTCTTCAATAATTATCTCCACTCATTCTTTTATTAGATTTAAGGATCCGGTCTTTTCTTTGTAAGTGCCCTCCACAGGAGAGTTTTACAGTGCTGACAGTTTTACAGCATTGCCTCTCACCTCTATGCTCATGCCTCCAAAGTCAATCATCTCTCCCAGGGCTCTGACCTTCACATCTCTGTCATATGGATGCCCTCATTTGTATTTCCAGTCATCACATTGAATTCAGCATCATCTGGTTGAGTTTGCCACATTGTCCCTCCTGGAGTCAACGGTTGCTTTCCTTCCCACTCTCTTGGGCTTCAAACTTTAGAGTCATCTCTTGATGTGTGCAGTGGAGAAGAAACTAGTGAGTTTAACCAATTCTCTCATGGAAATGTCCTGTAATATCTGTCTTATCCCCTCCTTGTTAGCTGTAGTCCAGACCCTTGCCACTTCACCTAAGGTCATTAGCACAACGCCTTTGCCAGTTTCTCTTACTTGAGCCTCTCTGTTCTCTCAATTGTTTTTCCTGGAAGAATATTCTCAGTTCAAAATCCACCACGGTTCATCTTTCCAACAAGCCTAAACTCTCTGCCTTGCTCCAGTGCTACGAAAAGCTGAGCCAACTCCACCAACAAACAACTTCCCCTAGCTTCCAGCTAGGAGCCCTCTGTCTTCATCAGCAACTCCTGGGCTCTTCCCAGGTTCATGGGTCCTGTTCACACCATCTCCCTAATTTATTTATTTATATTTTTATAAAAAAGATTTTGTTTATTTATTTATGAGAGAAAGAGAGAGAGAGAGAGAGAGAGAGAGAGAGGCAGAGACATAGGTAGAGGGAGACACAGGCTCCCCATGGGGAGCCTGATGCCAGACTCGATCCCAGGGCCCCAGAATCATGACCTGAGCCAAAGGCAGATGCTGAACTGCTAAACCACCCAGATGCCCCCTGTCTCCCTAATTTAGAATGTTTATCTCCTTATCTACCTAATTCCTAGCTATCCTATGAGTCAACCAGGGCCCATCTTTTCCATGAAATTCTCTCTAACTCTGGCATTCAACACTGTCTCCCAGTACCTGTGGCAATTTCTAACCCATTCCTCATTGAAGATCTCAATTACATACAGGATATTTTATTTTTATGTTGTTTATTCTTCCCCAACCAGATGGTAACCTCCTCTAGGGCAGGAGCTTAAGACAGTGTCCTACCATTACCATGGGCTTGCTCTTGTTAAGCGAGCTTAGGAAGACTTCTTAGCTTGCCTCAAGATGAAGTGTGATAATCACAAGTGGGATGATGCTGTTAACTCATAAATGTAAAAATGATTTACATGTTATAAAAGTTCACAGGGTCCCAATATCTTCCATGCACACTTATTAGATTTTTTTTATATGGCAAAAAGTCTTGTTTTTCACATGAGGACTCTGCAGCTTTGAGACACAGAATGACTTGCTTCAGAGTTCACAGGATTTAAAAGCTGGAACTCTCCACGAAACCACAATGATTTCCATTCATTAAAAAAAATTTCCAGTAAGATTGAACTGAATCAGCTAATTAGGTTCTAATGTAGAAATGTCTGGAGCACAGTGTGATGTCTTTTGTGTTCAGCTTCAGTGTGTCCCTGCCCAGTGAAATGCACGAGCATCCATTCAGTTCTTCAATTCCTCAGAAACCAGTCATCTTCAGCATTGCCCCTTCCTTCACCTTCCTTTGTCCATTTCGCTATTAAACCCAATTTTATTGCTGCCATTTCTCTTGAATTTCTCTACTTCTCTTCATGTCTCCTGCAGCTTAGTCCAAGCTACCAGCTCTCACTGCCTCTTTGAGTCTCCTTCCAGCTACTCTTATCCTCTCCAATTTGTTTTCCAGTTAGAATAAGCTTTTCTGATGCAAATATGAGCATGTCCCCCAATTCCTGAGCACTTTAGCAGGTGCCAAAGTACTTATATGAAAAAAAAACAACAACAAAGTACTTATATGATGTATCCCCAAATATTAAACATTTAAAAAAAATATTTTATTTATTTGAGAGAGAGAGAGAGATTGAATACACACAGAGGGAGAGGAACAGAGCACAAAGGGAGAAGGAGAAGAGGACTCCCAAGGATGCAGGGCTCTCAAGGGGCTGGAGGGCTCACATGGGGCTCAATCCCAGGACCTCAGGATCATAACTTGAGCCAAAGCAGAAGCTTAACTGACTGAGCCACCCAGACACCTCAACATATACCCAAATTTTCAGTACAACCTACAATATTCTTCATGGTCTGACTCCAACTCACTCCACTTTCTAAGTCAGATCTATTCTTTCAGTATCTCAGATTTACCTGCTACCTCATACAATAGGCTGATTTCCTTGCCTGGAATACCATTCCCCCTACTTTTACCCTACTTAACGCCTAACCATCCTTTATTTCTTACTTCAATTGTGCTTTCCTCCAGAAAGTGTTCCTTGATTTCCTTGATCAAGACAGATTTTCCCAGGACATGTAATGTGTTGACATCATGCAACGTCCTCCATCACTTACCACAGTCAAATTTTTTATTTACTTATGCGATTACTGGTGATTTCTGGTTAATAGCTCTCTCCCCCACTGCACTAAAAGTCTGTTGAGGCAAGGATAAGTTCAGCCCTTCACACAGACCTAGCATATAATTAAAGATTTAAAAAATGTTTGTTTAATGGATGACCAAATGAAGGAATAATCTCTACGATAATTACTGGCCATTTTAGTTTGGGTAATGGTTTGATATGAGTTTGAAGATAATCGACCTCAGCTGACTGTTACTAGCACTGTGCCAACAATACTGAGATCCTAGCCTTGTGGTCCTATGATAAGTGAATGAGTGGACAAATCTACCATCGGCACATCATCACAGTCACTACTCACCTCTACTTAGCACATGGCTTTAAGTCATCAACATCATGTTTGTTTATAGTGAAGAACTACAAACAAATTCTCAATCTTAGTGGACAGAATATCTCAATACTTTGCAGATGTTGAGGCTGAGAGTTCAACTCAAAGAAGGAAATGCCATATTTAAAAATTAATTGGACGTAAGAGCAGATACTGTATAGATATGTTAACTTGTGTTTTAGACAGAATGCTCTGAGTCTGGCACATTGTTCTAATGATCTCTGTCATATGGCAGAGCACAATAAGAGGTAGGTCTGGCTTGCACTCCATTGTGTGCATTTCTTTCTGAATTATCCAGAGGGCCTTATTATAGGGCAGTGTCACCTTTAAGACTATTGTATAACATGGGCTTTGAGGGTAGTACAATGAACAAACTCCATATTTTCAATATGATAACGAGAAGAAATGGATGCTCATCAGATTTTTCAAATGTCATTTGAAAGGGTCAAAATTCTTATGGGTATGCACCAAAGACAAAAGATAGATTAAAAGATGAAGAATAATTACCTTTCTTGAATAGAAGACTCAAGGGTATAATGACTAGCTGGAATAAATCTTAGGTGTCGTTTATTTGCAAAATGCTACCAAGTAGCTGGATAATAATTCACAGAATTCATAAAGCCTTAAAAGACTACTGCCTTAATGGAGTTTTTTTTCTATTTTACTTATTAAGATAGCCTTAATAATTCATGCATGGCAATACCTTTAACGAGCAACAAAATCTCACGTATCTCATTTAAACTTGGCAACTCTACTGACAGTTAATATAGTCTTGTACCTCTGAGACAGCAATTGTAGAGGAGCCCTAGGCTGTTAGTAACTGAAACCATCCCATTTATGATAATCCCAAGAAAAGTTATATCCTAGATGAATAGTTGAATTTTATGATCATTTGCTAGGAAGATTTATTCATTCTTCATTTGTGGGGAGGCAAGTGAACGATAATGAGCCCAAACTATAACTTCTGTTCCACGTGGTTGCACTGGTTGCTTTGCTTCTCTCCTAACGGCAACAACTGATTACCATTTCTTTCTTTCTTTTTCTTTTTTTTTTTTTTTTTTTAGGGAACGGGAATTCCCATCAAGATTTTAAAGCTTTCCTATGATTACCATCTACTTAGTGAAAAGAGAGAGGGTCATTAACCCCACCCATCAGGCAAGGTGAATTCTCTGTTTTACTCAAATAAAGCATTTACCAGACAATGTTATTAAGCCACCATGATTTCCTATAGGCACAATGAATGATTCATTCATAATTGTTTTTCATATAAAAGAATGCTCCAGGTGATAATTCTCAAGATACTATTTGAAATAAAATTTCAAAAGCACACAATAGTTTTAATACATATTTATCTGCTATATCTATTGATATGACACCACTCAGTGCTATAACTATAGTAGTCTGACTGAATATAAAGTAGATTCTGCTTAAATCTATTCTTCATCCAATGTGCCTGTTTTAAATTTAAGTGAATTAAGTTGGAGAATCTCACTGATTCAGCCACTGTTTTCTTGCATACACCATTCTTTCAAAATATTAGCTCTAAATCAAGGTCAGGATAGGCTTGGCTTTTGGGAAAACACAGAAAAAGGTCACCACAAAAACTGGTTTCTACTTTGCCTTTTTCTAAAAATAATTTTTAAAATTATTTATTTATTTAAGTAATCTCTACATCCAACATGGGACTCAAAACTCCTGACCCCAAGATCAAGAGTTGCATGCTCTCCAACCAAGCCAGCCAGAGGCCTTGTATTTTGTTTTGTTTTTTGTTTGTTTGTTTTTTTAAAGAAAGCTCTATGCCTAGTGTGGGGCTAGGACTCATGACCCTGAGATTAAAAGGTGCATACTCCACTGACTGAGCCAGCCAGGTACCTCCTATCTTGCTTATTTTTTTAAAAAGTAAACTCTATGCCTAAAGTAGGGCTCAAACTCACAACCCTGAGATCAAGATCACATGCTTTACTGACTAAGCCAGCCAGGTGCCCTGTTTTGCTTATTAAGAGCACCTTAGTAACTCATGCCTGGCAATATAATCAACAGGTAACAAAATGGCATGGATCTCATTTAAACTTGTCCTAAAATCCAAATTATAATGCCAAATTATATCAATATAATATATTGATATATATTGAATTGAATTGGTGTTGAATATAAAATGCCAAAGTATATCAAATTCGGGTTCACTACATGCAGAAGCATCCATACCTGGTATAATGAGGGAGAGGCAGGGTGATTCTCGTCCATTTGTTGAAGGTGTCTGACACCAGGATCCGCTGCAGGTGATATCGACTGCATTCAACATTGGTAGGTAGACAGTCCCTTACCAATGGGTGCCATGATAATCCAAGATCTACTGAGTATTCCAATTCAATAGCTGGAACAGGAAACATTCTGATTAGCAATACATTTCTGCAGACCCAGGAACCATAATTACTTATGTTTTTTTATGTTTCAATTCAAACGTCAGTTTGATTTTTCCTTCCTATTTATGTTTCCTATTTTGAAATGTTTCTTGATTTTTCCTTCTGCACAATACTAGTTATTATTTTTCACTTTCCAGATTAAAATAATTTTTCTTTTGAGGGGCTATGATCAAGTGAAACATAAAGTAAATTCTCCTGAGTCACTCTGTATACTGAGAAACAATATATGATTTTGGAACAATCATAACAAAACCATTGTTCATATGGGGTTAAAGCAATAGTAATAATAGTTATAATATATATTTATTGTTTAATAGTTACAGTATATTATAAAATTATGCAAATTATATATATGTCCTATATATGTACTATAATAAATATACTATTTATTTATTTTAAATATACTATTTATTTCATGGTTAACATGCAAACACAAACATCATGACCATATATTTTAATGATTACTTTTTTAGTTTTAAAAAATTGAGCAACTTTCTAAAAATTTGACCATTCGACAGGGATCCTGACCAACAATGCCAATTTTACTCCTGCTATAGGCAAATCTTTTTAAAAATGGCAAAATCTCTTTTTTCACATATCCTGCTCTACTGTGTTGTGGAATATACTGGGGAGTCAGAGAGGTATGAGGAGGTAGCTGAAGTCCATGCAATTTGTGCCAAAGCGTGCATCAGGCTGTGGGTCTGCAAAAAGATATTTCTTTCTTTTGCTTCTTCTGAAAAATCCAACTTACAACCTAGGTTTCATATTCCTCTTTATTTCCTGCTTAAGTCTTTATAAACTGCTTGAGCCCCAAGAAATTGAAATTGCTTTCTCTACTGACATCACTTGGGTACCTTTGGAAACCACTCATGCCAGGGTCCCACCCCCAGGGATTATGATTTCACTCTTCTGGGGCACAGCCAAGGCGTTTTGAGCTTTACTGCTCCCCAGGTGATTCTCATGCGCAGCCAGCGTGGGACCACTCACTGCAGTATGGTTCCCAGCAACCCTTTCTAGTTAAATACTGCGGTCCATCTCCGTCTTCATTGTTCTTGTCCTTCCTACAGCACTGGACATTATTGATTATTCTCTGATTCTTGAAACTTTCTTTTCTTTTGGAGGACATTATTCTGAATCTTCTGTCTTACTTTTCTTCTGACTCCTGTGCTAACTAACCCAGCTATGGGCATTCGTCCAAACTCCCTTTCTGGCCTTCTATTCTATGTGTATACTCCTTGGGCTTCAACTATTATCTCTGTGCCCAGATCTGCCAATTTTATGTCTCCAATTAATTTCCTTAATTCAATAAATGTTTACTCAGCCTGGCATGGCACCGGATGTTGGCATATTGTGACGCACAGTTTAGACAAAGTTCCTGCTTTTTATATTGTAAATCCTCCTCGCTCAAGGGTATCTCCACTTAAAGCTGCTTCCACCCAAACTAAAGAACAACTCACCATTTTCCCTCATAAATAAACATCTCTTCTTAACTACCAAACTCTATCAATGGCAATACTTTTGCACTGGTTTTCTGGGTTCAAAATTCAGAAAATATTTTAGAAATTTTGCTCTTCTCTCTTCTTTACTCTCAATGTTCAAACTGTCACCTGGTTTTGAGATTTGCTGCTTCTTTTTGCTTGCACTGTCTCATATCAATTTTATTGTTCCTGTTTCTCTTCACACCACATAGGTGACTTTATCACCTTCTACAGAGATTACCACCGAGGCTTCTTTTTTTTTTAATTTTTTTTATTTATTTATGATAGTCACAGAGAGAGAGAGAGAGAGAGAGGCAGAGACACAGGCAGAGAGAGAAGCAGGCTCCATGCACTGGGAGCCCAACGTGGGATTCGATCCCGGGTCTCCAGGATCGCGCCCTGGGCCAAAGGCAGGCGCCAAACCGCTGCGCCACCCAGGGATCCCCACCGAGGCTACTTTATTTGGATTCTTCCCTATGCATCTTCATCTGCTCCTGGCCAAATCTCCCTAAAACATACCATGTCACTCCCCTGCAATTGTACCCTTTTATTCATGTCCTTGTCAAGCACAGATTCTTGTGTGTGCCTTGTAAGGCTCTCCTTCCTTAGTTGCCAACTCTGCTTATCCACTTTCTTCTCTGATCTTTCAGTTCAATCTTTCTCAAGAGGTTATACCAGGCTGCAGTAGAAAGTACACAGGACTGGGCTTATGAGGGCAGAGTGGCAGTACTGGTGCTACTGTAGGCCTACCGTGTCATAACTTATATCCTTGGGTTCTCATCACTTTCCTATGCTACTGGGGAAATAGGTACCTAGGACCCAAACTATTTTCAAAATCAGCACTCAAAAAAAAAAAAAAATCAGCACTCTTCTCTTCTCTACCAGATGCAAATATTCCCTGTTGAGGCTGGTCTGCTCATGGTTTGCCTTACGGACTAGGAGGTCCCCATCTCTGCTTCTTTGCTTATGCTGTGAGCCTAGCTTGGGATGTCCTTTCTTTTCCATTCACTCTTCAAATGCATTTCAATCATCATTTAAGACTAAGCTTCTTTGTGAAATCTTCCCCAAATCCTTGGATTGGCCATCCATTGGTCATCTCACTCTCCCTGGAGCTTTCATTACATTTCACATCAGTACCAATCCATAGAGCACTTGATTTAGTCATTTATTGGACTCTAACTTTTTGAAGTATCCCCTTAACTAGACCCATTGAAGACAGATATATACCTTATATTTTTCCAAGTTTCACCCCTATGACTAGTTTAGTGTTGACTGATTGAATCTGAGGTAGATTCCGGGATTCCCCCAAAGATATGTCCATTGAATTCAAACTAAGGGAAATATGAAAAATCTGGATTTTTCCAAGACCTTTGAAGTAACTACATTCATCAAACGTTGGCCCCCTGTGGCACTTGACGGAATGAGCACTGGGTGTTATACTATATGTTGGCAAATTGAACTTCAATAAAAAATATACAAAAAAAATGTTGGCCCCCTACAATCTAAGACAGAACAAGGTCCTTGTGAACATTCTAGTTTGGATCTCTTGGATGAGAATGATATGGGGTGGTAAAGGACCAGAAGATCCTCAGAATCCTGACAGGCTTGCAAGTTAGAGTGAAGGATCCAAGTATGCAGTGATGTCAGTTTTCTTTTTTTTTAATCTCCCCAGATAGGTGTGTCTATGTTCGTGTGTGTATGTGTGTGTGTACATGTGTGCCTGCAAGGTATATGTGAGTATGTGTGTCCAAAACCTAGAGGATGCAAATTGGTCACAGTAAGAGTAGCCTAGAATATGCTATAACTAGAATGGCAAAAAGTATAAGGCAACATGGGAACCATAAAATTTCATGATTCCTAGGGGACTGGAAAGAAGACAGTAACTGGACTAATCTAAAGCCCTATGAATTAAAACCCATGTCTATGCAAATTTAAGTATAAATTTGCCTATTGCCTATGCCTAATGCTTATTCTGGCATTCTCTATGTGATGAGAGCCCCTAATTCTGCAAATCTGATAGTAAACAAAAATCTGGACTTTTCAAAAAGAGATAAATTAGGGGTTATTATTCATATGTAAAAAAGTCTTCATTGTACATATACTTAAAAATAAGCTCACATTCTGATGCTTTAAAAAAACGACTTCTATAATTTAATGTATCCAACACCATTTTCAAGAATGTGATTATGGTTTGACTCACGCGCACTTTTGTTTCACTTACAGACTTGTCAGAGGTGCCATAGATGCCCATTTACACATCTGTCCCTCTACCTGAACATAGAATATTTACCATAACAGGAGTCGGTGACCGAGCAGGAGGCAGCAAAATCTATCTGTAGAAATGAATCCTCATTCACAGCAATGTCTGTGGTGACCACATAGCGGGTACTGGCCTTTTCAATGAAGACCAGGGCATCACCAGTAGAGCCACACACAGGCATCTTGGTGCCTCCTGGGTGAAGTAGCCATTTCCTACTGTCCAGGGTTGTGAAATCATCCTCCAAGACTGTATTGCCAGAAATGTTTCCTCCAATAAGAATCTGAAATGTATTTTTAAGAAAACAAATTTTCGATATGGTTTCAAAATCTGAGAGAGTTCAGTCTTTCTGTTTGTTTTTGGCTGTCAGATTGCTCAAAACTGGCGTCACATGGCAAGCATACTGTTTGGGGCCTTTCAGAATGTTTTTGTTTATGTGGTCTGCTTGCCCATCTGGCAAGAAGCTACAGAAAACAAATCGAAGTATTGACAAAACCATTCACAGCCTTCATGGGCCAAATTGTGCCTTTGGGAACTACATGCGCCCAAGCTGGGAAAGCAAAATTTGGCTTACATGTGATTATTTTCCATGTGAAATTTCTATTTAAGGACAGTTGTATCCTAAGGCATTTCAGTTCCAGTTCTTTGCATGGATTCTACCGTTTGTTAACAGGTTCTTTGAGTTCTATTTGATACGCATTTTATTATGTATGAAGATCCTTTAGAACTGTCCATAAGGATATTAGGAAGATTTATTTATTTCTTCTTCAAAGGCTAGGAAAGAGGATTTGGAAGCTACTGCATGTGGTACCAATGCTAATTTGCACATTTTCCTTTTTAGAGAATTATAACCTCGCATCACGCTTGAAAAAGTCCCTCTACCCATATGGCCGATTTCTCTATGAGCAGGACCTGGGCCTTCTGTTGTGTCGTTTGTTTTTATAGGCTCAGGCAATTGAAGGAAAAGAGAAGGAAAGGAAGCTAAATGCCATATCTAATCTAGCTGTGTGCCTTTGGGCAAGTCATTCAATCGTGGGTACTGGGCTTCCTCTCCTGAGAGAGAGGGCCGGACTGAACGCTAGCTAGGCCGCACGCAGCGCCAGTGCCAAAAATTGTAATAGTTAATCCCGAATGGACTGACCTGGTCGATTACCCAGGGACTGTAGAAGTGCCCATTTTCAGATGGTTGCCACCAGCGGAGGCGAGTAGAAGCCGAACGCGCTTTCAAGGGTATCTCCAGGGCAATGTACCTGCCCACGTTGCTCGAGTTGCTGAAAAGGAACTCTTGAAGGAGACTCCATGAGAGGCCGCCATTGAGTGAATACTGTAGAAGCACAGGCTGGCTCCTGGGGTCAGGAACACCCTTACCACATCCTAGTCTCATGAAGAACTGCACAAATCTGCCATGAGTAAGATTTATTGTAGACTTTTTTTTTTTTTTTTTACTTCAGTGAGAAATTCATGCTATTCTCAAAAGGGTCAGGTGGGGAATGCATGGCTTTTAGGAATATGATGACTTAATGAATATCCAAAGCAATCGTTTCAAAGCCCAATTTTCCTTTTTTAATGTAAGGGAGTTAATAAAATGTGAAGTCTGAAAAAAGGCAATTCTGTACCCATTTTCACATTTTGTACCCCTCCACACGGGAGAGTCTGAGGGAATTGAGTGTCCACTGTACTCCTTGGCTATTCTAGAAGATGAGAAGGGTCCAAAGACTCTCCAAGTTTGGGAGTGTGTATTGTCATCTATCTATTTAAGATGAATTTGCCCTTTAGTATCTGCAACTGGGAAAATGTTATGAATACAGCTTATGCCATTAATTGGCAAAATCGTCCATTCCCAGATTTTACCAGTAGTTTTTCAGATCTCGTATTACTGGTTTTGGGAGACACATTGAGATTCTGCAGTTGTAGCACCTCTTTGTGAAAGGCCAGGAATCTTTTGGAAGAGGTGTGTCAAGCCTGGGCCTCTTTTCTGGTTTTCGTGCCGGGGCAGGGAAGCATGAGTGTGGAGTGGTGGTGATGGTAGGCTGTGCCAGCCTCTGACTATTGCTGGGTCTGGGATGGATGATACGGGCCATCGAGAACTGTGGCGGTCAGCCAGTGGCAGCCTTCCCAGCTGGCAGCGAGGTGGACAGAGTGGCAGCAACCAGCTGGGGTGCCAATGAAAACTAGCTCACATGTTATCTTTGGCAGGCAAGCTGCTGGTGCCTGGTCTGGCCATTGTGCTAGCTGGTAATGCGGAATAAATTTCATGTGTAACCCAGCACATACACCCAATTATGTATGTGTGTCAAACATAGGGAGCATATTGGGACTTATAATAAAAGTTATCACTTCCGTATATAAAACCATGCATTCTTCATGGGTTCCTCCCCTCCCCCATCTCCATTAACTAGGCATTCATTTATCTTATAACCCCGAGAAAATTGGGATTTTACATGGAGCATTTTGAGGTCAATATATGCAAATCCTACACAGCATGGTACTGAGATGAGATAAATAATGGAGCTTTTAACATTGGATTAATGAAAAAAAATACATAGTGCCTAGTGATGTTGATATGTATACAAACAATAACCATTTATGGAAAAAACCTTTTAGCCTATTGTCTACTTATATTGGGAAATGTTTATATAACTTAGTTATGGATAAATCCACATCAGAAATCCACATCTATTTATAAATCCACATCTATTTATATTTAGAAAAACCCACTAATTTCTAAATTAGAGAACTCAGCTGCCAATGATAAATCTGAAATAAAGAGCACCAAATTAAACCATGTGCATTAAAATAGGATGAGGAAAAATAAAATTTTGCTTTCTATAACTATAAAATTATTATCTCACAGAATTTTATTTTTACGAAGCATGGTCAAATTTATAATTCAATAAATGAAAGATTTAGGTGAAAGAGGAGGATAAATATGTTAAGATATATCTTGAGATACTCTGAAATGTTTCAAAAAAACAGAAACACCCCTTCTTTGTTCTTCACTTGCAAAAATAGGTCAAGGTTCCATTTTACACATGTTATGTTGTCTTCTTTATTTTCCTGGATAAGTTTTTGGCTCGTCAAATGATCAAGAGATACACATCTTGACAGGACATAATCCTCTGAGCCAGTTTAAAATGTTTGTTTCTCAGAGGCTGTGCTCAAATCAGAAAATGAGTGCCTAGAAAGCATGAGCAAATCATTGGAAAGAAATGTTTATGAAGAATAAGGCTACATTTCAAATATTTTTAACTTAAGTTGCTAATGGATATAAAATTAATGGTGGGTAGTTTGAGGACGTATTGTATTTCAATTAAACTTTCTACTAAGCATGGTCATTTTCTACATAGTCCAAGTGCTCATGAAAAATATTCTCTAGAAGGTGTATAAAAAAATGTAACATTATTTTCTTGAAGTGAAAGGAAGTTAAACGTTGTCATTTTCTAGTCACCATCTTGTAAGTATCACTGATCTTGATATTAATTTTTGTCTCTTTAGCTATGTTTCATTTCTGATCTAGTTTATTTCATAAAGCTCTTTTGGTTTTAGAATGAAATTAGAATGGAAATTGTGTCTTAAGGGAGTCTTAGATAAGGGAAGCTCAGCCCTTCCAACAGAAGGCCTTGTCCTTGAGATGTCTGCTTCCTTCTGATTTGATTATGTTCTGTTACTGCACATCATGACGTGGTTTCTCAACAGCATCTAAAAATGTTTACCTAGCATGTGATAAATCTAGATCGCGTGTCATCAACATGCGTAAGCCATCTTCATTGAAAAAGAGGTTGTTTCCACTGGAAAGGATTCCACACTTCCGAGATGGCTTTCCACCACTCATTAATAAGAATCTATCGGATTCTAGCTGACCTGAAAAAAAAGTGGTAAATGTCATTTATCTAGGACCCCAAATAAAGTCATGTTCTTTTAAAAAGGAATATGGTAAGTGCTTCATGCAGTTTTAAAATACAAAGTTACGAATACTGGAGTCATGGGTTTTGGAATAAGAGGTCTCTTCAACAGTTTAGCTTGTTTGAATGGTTTAACCTTGGCTGTAGAAATTTTTTTTAAAAGATTTTATTTATTTATTCATGACAGACACACACACAGAGAGAGAGGCAGAGACACAGGCAGAGGGAGAGAAGCAGGCTCCATGCAGGGAGCCTGACGTGGGACTCGATCCCGGGTCTCCAGGATCATACCCCGGGTCGAATGTGGTGCCAAACCGCTGGGCCACCAGGGCTGCCCTTGGCTGTAGAATTTAATGGTTCATATGACAGAAGGGAGGTGGGGCTTTTCCCAAGTAGCTATGGTCCAGCTAGATGGATCCTTCCTTTCTGCTCCTACACTGCAGAAAATGACACCTGCTAGTCAGAGAGTGATTCCAGCCAAAAGCAAGAGAGGGTAATGTAGCTCTTCTACTGGCCTCTGAATTGTGTCTTTGCTACTCTCAGGACCAAGTCAGGCAAGTATTTATAAAATATTTTTTTTAAAGACTTTATTTATTTATTCATGAGTATACAAAGAGAGGAGAGAGAGAGAGGCAGAGACACAGGCAGAGGGAGAAGCAGGCTCCACGCAGGGAGCCCGATGTGGGACTCGATCCAGGGTATCCAGGATCACACCCCGGGCTGCAGGCGGCGCTAAACCGCTGAGCCACCAGGGCTGCCCATAAAATATTTTTTAAAACACAGTTTTAATGGAAGAAGTTACAGCATAATTTAATATTTTCCATTAAATATGTCTTTCAAGGGCAGCCTGGGTGGCTCCGTGGTTTAGTGCCGCCTTCAGCCCAGGGTGTGATACTGGAGACCCAGGATCGAGTCCCACATCGGGCTCCCTGCATGGAGCCTGCTTCTCTCTCTGCCTGTGTGTCTGCCTCTGTTTCTCATGAATAGATAAATAAAATAAAAAAAAATATCTTTCAAAACCAGCTCACAAATCTCTCCAGATACTTATCTTAGATCTAGGGTTTTTTTGGATTGTGGTAAAATGCACACAACATAAAATTGATCACTTTCAACATTTTAAAGTGAACAACTCAGTGGCATTTAGTACATTCACATTCTTGTTGTGCAACCATCACCACTACCTACTTCCAGAACTTTCTCGTCACCCTTGAGGGAAACCTTATACCCATTAAGCAGTCACTCCCCCTCCCCCAGCCCCTGGCAACCACAAATCTGCCTTCTGTCTCTGTGGCTTTGCCTATTTTGGATGTTTCACAGAATCATATGATACATATAGCCTTCTGTGTCTGACTCCTTTAACTTGGCATTAAGTTTTCTAGCTTCATCACATGTTGTAGTATGAATCAGCATTTCATTCCTTTTTATGGCTGCATCATACTCCGTTGTATTGATATACCTAAACTTAATATTAAATTGTACCTTAAAATCATAAATACATTATTATTACAATTTTATAGACAACTTGGGAAAAAGAAAGCAATCTTTTGATCTCACTATCTTAACACATATAGCTATTACATTTAAGACTTTCTCTTAGGAGAATATTTTTCCATTGTTTTATCAGACTACATATCCAGGTACATTTTTCTATAACATTATTGTCATATACGATGATGTTAGATTCTAGGTACACAACTGAGATACAGAAAGTGATGAGAGGCTGCTTAATGAGTTGATGATAAACAATGACAGGAATTTATATTTTTGGAAACTTGTTCTCTCTACCTAACATTAACCCTCTAGAGACAGTTTCTAAAATTTTTATTAATCAGAAATTACATGTGTTAGAAAAGCAGTGAAAATAGCTTTAGTTTTCTCAAACATGGCCTTGCTCATTCTCAATGACCCTTGTTTCAAAAATGGAATCCTATACAATTCAGAACTACATGAAGAAATGGGTGGTCCTAACTGTAAGGATAAATAATGAAATGTTAGAATAGAACTTCACGATTACTTTTTTTTTTACGATTACTTTTATATTACAAATTACAGTAAGTATGTAAGTTCCTTCACGAAGCTACATAGGATTTATTTTAAAAGATTACCTTCAAAATCATCCTTGAGAAAGTCAGGATTTTTGGTGCTTATTTTACAGGTTGGGCCTGAGTAGCCAGGGTCACATATACACTTGGTTCCATTGATACAACTCCCATGTCCGTTACACATCTCTTCACATTGGGGACCGATATAGACATTATCAATGGCCCATGTCACTGGCTGAGAGCCAGCAGGGTAAAATCCTTGGTACCATCTGAAACGCACAGATCTGGAAAAGCGGTACATCACTTTAAAAATCCAATCAACAACAACAACAACAACAAAAAATCCAATCAACAGAACAACACAGCTTCAACGTAAGCATATCTGATCAATGAGCAGTGGGCAGTTACTACCTCTGCACCACGCTCAAGAAGTAGAAAATACGATTTGACATTCCAAGAACACACACTACATTCCTCAGTCTCCAGGATTTTGCCAATTATGATCTGCTTCCTGTAAGCCCTTCCCAATCCCATCACCAGGTCAAATTCTACCTGACCCTCCACTTTTTTCAAGATCGACTCCTTTGGTGACACTTTCTCTATTCTGACTATCTACACTCTACTCTGTATAGCTACTCCTTTTCTTCATAAATTGAAGTAAAATTCATGTAACATAAAAGTAATCAGTAGCCATTTAAAGAGTACAACTGGGTGGCATCACATTCACAGTGTTAGCTAACCACCGCCTCTATCAAGTTCTAAGACATTTTCATCATCCCAAAAGAAAACCTTGTGTCTATTAAGCAGTTACTCCCCATAGCATCCTACTTCCAGCCCCTGACAACCATTCATCAGCTGTTTGCCACAAGGGTTTTTCTATATTAGATATCTCACATAAATGAAATACAATATGTGACATCTAGTGTCTGGCTTTGTTCTTGTAACATAATGCTACCAAGGTTCACCCCGGGGGTTGCAAGTATCAGGATTTCATTCCTTTTTATGACTGAATAATAGTCCATTATATGGGTATACCAACTTTATTTGTCCAGTCATCAGTTGATGGACACTTTTTGTTTCTACCTTTTGACTTTTGTGAACTATGCTTCTCTAAACATGCATGTACAAGTATTTGCTTGAATACATGTTTTCAATTCTTTGGGGGTAGAATGGTAGTGGAATTGCTGGGTCATATGGGAAATAACTAGTTCCTTCCTTTCTTTCTCTCTCTCTTCCATATTTTTGATAGGATTTCTATTATTATAATTATCACAGGTGGAGATATTTAAAAGTGTACCTATTTCCCCTATTGGTTATGAGCTCCTAGAGGCCAATGTCTATGTCTCTTTCTTCTTTGACCCTTTCAAGGTGCCTGGCACAGTGTAACATATACAGTAGATGCTCAATAAATGTTGTATGTCATTTGTTGTGAAGAGCTTTAAGACCAGATTAAGGTTTTGTTTTGTTTTGATTTTGTCCTATTGGCAACAGAGAGCCCCACAAGAGTATTTTAAAGAGAGGACGGACAAAATCACATTTGTTTCAGTTAGATGTCTCTTATTTATTAATCTCTTTTTAATCAAAGACAGTTTTCCCTTTTATTTATAATTAAATTGTCCTATCATATTGTTGATGATAGCTTCTTGGAAATAATCTACTTATTTAGGTAGTAGTCCAAAATAGTTTCGTATTATTTTATTATATTCCAAACTCAATTCAAATTTATTTGAATTTGAATTGGATTTATTTTTGAGGGGATGAATATAGAGATGGCATGTGCACTTGTTTTTGTACCCTATGAATTTGTCCCATTTTCAGTTATCATAGGAATCAAATTCAGAATAATTTATTAATTTGAGAAACAGAAATTAGAAGTCAATTTTAGAAGTATTTATTAGGCTCCTAAAGTTTAGTAGATAGTAAAAGCAGATGGAGTCAAGTTCCCACATATAATTTTAACCCTAACTTCACTGTTTATATCAAGACTCCAACCATACTGAGCTGCTCCCAAAATGCCAGTTCATAATTACATTTTATTTTCAAATACTTGTCAAAGTTTAGTCTTGGCAAGAAGCACTTTCTACCCTTTGAACTTTCAGACTGCTGAGCTGAGGGAAATAGCTAGAGTTTTCCTTTGAACAAAAGCCTACATGGATTTTTTTGAACTTCTTATTTATTCAAATGTTCTGCATACAAATGAACCACCTTGGTTGGATATTTATTATTGTTCACCTGCCTTGACTCAGAAACTGCAAGAACTATGATAAATGGGCTGAAGGGTCTGGTTTCACTGTGGTTCCCTTCTGCTGAAATCTTATTTTGAAAATTTCTCACTGCCACCCTCCCTGGTGAATGTCTGTTCTCCCAAACCAGTGGTATTCAAAAGGGTCTGTTTTTTTAAACATAAACTTAAAATTTCAGGCACATAACAGTGCTTTCATTAAACAGGGGTTTTGGTTGACTCATTATGAAACTGTATAAAGCAAAAGCAATTAGGAAGTTTTAAAGACAAAAAGACTCCAGACGAAAAGGACACAAAGGTAATATGAGTAAAACTCTATGGAAACTCAATAGTTCATGCTTCAAATGTGAATGGACTATAGGTCGGGGCAAAAATGGTCATTTCTGCAGCTGAAGACATTTCATATGCTTTTTTGGTACCTGGTGTCCAGTAAGTACACAGAAAAGGGTAATTTAAATTTGGGTCATATATATTTTTTTAGCATCTAGCTTGTAGTGTCACTGTGGACCATGTTGAATACAAACCAAGCAATGGTTCACTGAGTTGGAGAAAATTTAACTTTTGCCTTCCAGCAATTCATGCCTGTGTGGGTTTTAAGAAGGGTGCTAATTCTTTTCCTGAAACAAGGACCAGACAACACTATTAAGGCAAATTCTTCTCTTCGCAGAAATGGTTGAAGGCAATCTGAAAGGTAGGTTTACACTGTTCCGAGAGTGGGCAGGCCTCTTCAACAGATTTCTTTTCTTTTTATAGAAATAAAAAGGATACAGAATACAAATAACATGATGTTCTAGGTTCTGTACTTTCATCATTGGAGGAGGTATATTTTAAACTGACACCCAATAGCAGTAGGTGAAAATATATAAATTCCTAATGTTCAAATTATATTGCTTTATAATTTCTCTTGTTCAGATTTCCAAATTGTATTTCTTTATGTGTAAGCACAGCCCTGTGGACATCACCAATTCTTTCTAAGTGAGGTGGTTTCCATGACACCTCATGGTGCTCATGACACCAGAGCAACTGTCCTGCAACCTTATTTCCTATTTCTTTAAATAGGATTGTTTCCATGTGGGAACTTGCTGAAGCAAGTCTCGGTTGTTAAAGTGATGTAAACTTGTGGCCTACAACTTATCTTTGGGGTTGTTTCCTAGTTAATCCAATTCTTAGTTGAGCAAGAGGAGGATGAGAAGTCCATTAAAGACAAAACCTGGATGCTTTTCAACAATACCATTAATGGTCACGATCTTGGTCATAAACGCCTATGTGATTGGCCAGTAGGCCTTCTCCCTGTCTACACTGCCCATAACCATGGATTTTTGGCATCTAGGCTTTTGTTGCGTAGCTCAGCTTTCTGGCTATAGCTGACTGATTCAGATCTTTTCTAGAAATGTGGAATTAAGAGTTCCTGGCACATGAGAGCCATAGTTTGCTGAGTGATGTGAAAGTCATGATAAAAATGAGGGTCACACTTCTGTTGCTGGGGTCCTCACACTTTCTGAGTGGGGTCCATGAAATTCCCCAGTATGCTTCCAGTATGTTCTTCCACTTTTTGGTAAGCCCCTTTTATTTCCTGCAAGATATGATTTTAAATACTACAATTGATCTTGGCTAAAAAATTTTTCCTGAGCTCTTTCTCCCTGCCCTATTCTTCTATAGATAATCCTCCTCACCCACAGGAATAACAGCTTTCTAGTTATGCCGACTGAATTGTCAGCTCTATCTTCTAGAGAATCGGGAGGACATCCTGCTTAGTAGTGCTTTTTTTTTTAATAGTTGGATTTTCCATTGGGATAATATCATGGTTAATAGCAAGAACTAATTAATAAATGACATACTTGACAGATCAAAATATTCAAGTCCTTAGCAATCAAATTATAAAAATTATGCTGATGATATGATGAGAAGCAAATGGATTTATGTTCAAAGAGAATGCAGACTTGTGAAAATTCACTTTCACCCTTTTGGAAAAATACTAGGTATTCATAGTTTTGCTTGAAGACCCAAGACTTCTAATTATGCTGAGTTTCATGTTGGGAATGTAAATCTATTTCCATCTTGAAAGTATATTAGTACTTTCTTCTTTTCTTGACATACCCTGAAAGAATAAGTTCTTTCTTCTCAGAGAAAAGACAAATTTTGAGGCAGGCCGCTTTGTTGATTTCCTCTTTTTGTTCACTTATATTATTAGTTTTAGTTTTTGAACTATTCATTTCGTTTCTATTGGAATTGAAGTTACTTTATCTCCAGATAGCTTTTCGATAGAAGAGTCAAATATATGTAGCAAGAATGCTGAGAGAGGTTGAAAAAAATGCCTGGGTGGCAGGGAGTGTGGAACAATTTTTTTATGAGGCACCTAGAATATTCTTCCTACCTCCGGCTGTGCCCTCTCCATACACAAGAGACTCAGTAGGTGTCTACAAGTCATAAAATTCTTTTTTGCTTTTTTAGATTTTTATTTATTTATGAGAGACACAGAGAGAGAAGCAGAGACACAGGCAGAGGGAGAAGCATTCCCTGCGGGGAGCCCGATGCAGAACTTGATCCCGGATCCTGAGATCATGACCTGAGCCACAGGCATACGCTCAACTGTTGAGCCACCCAGGCATCCCCAAGTTGTAAAATTCTAACTGCATTTATATTGGGAGGTGGGAGCAGGTGAGAGGGGAGTGGATTACAACATTAGGAGAAAACCATATTTCTGTTGCTTCCTAATTGATCTAATAAAGACCCCTGGGGCATATGAGCCCACTACAGGGTACAGTCCATGGTGTACTCTCTTAAATCTATTTTCAAACTAGGGATGCCTGGGTGGCTCAGTGGTTGGGCATTTGCTTTGGCTCAGGTTCTGATCCCGGGGTCCTGGGATCAAGTCCCTCATCAAGCTCCCTGTGGGGAGCCTGTTTTTCCCTCTGCCTATGTCTCTGTTTCATGAATAAATAAATTAAATCCTTTTTAAGAAAAGAAATCTATCTTCAAACTAAAAGTGAGTCATGTGTCATCTATGTCCTATGCCTTGGAATATTCACTGATCTGCTGAAGCCAAGAACTGAGAAAGAAACAGGGTAGAAGTTGCCCCCAAGAAAGTGTCACATCCATGATGACATCATGGAAAAAATGGTCAAATGAGAAAAATGCTGGCAGTTCCTCTCACCCGCAAAGGTGCAACTTCCCAAAGTGCACGACTTCCCTTCTCCAGCCCTGGGTGGTCCCTGGGTAGTAGGCGCTGCTTGGGTGGTGCTCAGTGGAGCACAGGGAGCTGATGTGGCTGCTGCTGTGGTAGCAGAGGGGGAGCAGCAGGTGCCAAGTGGCCCCGAAGTCCCTTGAAAACTCAAGTCTGACCGGATCAGTAGATGAGCTATCAGTGGAGCATCCAACATTGATCTTGGGGAAGAAGGAAAAAAAAAAAAAAACAAAACAAAAAAAACCGATACAAATTACTGCAGAGCAACAAGCCTTGAAATGATTCACCACTTCATTATTTTCTCAAGAGTCCATTTTCCTGGGAACTGTCTTGCTGAAATATTTAACACGATAAAATTCTGTTTTGCCTAACTGAGTAATATCATATATTACCTTCAAAGAATAATTTTTTCATAAAGAACCTCAAAGGGCCTCATAAAAAATTTATTTCCCCTCATTTTACAAAAAGCTAGGAAGTGGATAAGGCAGGGGCTGGCATGGATTCCAAATTTTACCTCTGGCCTACTTTCATAGCCAAATCAAGCAAATCGTAACAAAGACTATTTCCTTACTTCTAACCATTAGTTTTTTTTTTTTTTTTTCCAGTCCTTCTGTTAGGAATAAAGACTTCTGTTTTCCTTCTTGTGAGACCTTCCAAATAATCCCCAAAGTTTTGCACGTGAAAAAACTTCAGTATGTATTCAATATGAAGACAAAAACAAATACACTTATTGTCAAAAACAAATACAATTATTGTTACTATTTCCATGGCACAGGGAGAGCATTCTCAGACTTTCTTAACCAAGTCATCAGGGAAATAACTACTTCATTCCTTTTCCCATACTTTCAGGTAAATAAACTAAAACTTAAATACATGCAAGTAATTCTTTCCAAGCAATTTTCCCCTCTTGCAGTTGAGATTAATATTTTCTTGCTGTTGTAGTAACCAGACATATTTATATTTATAATTTTTGTGGTTGAACTTACACCTTGTACCTTTTGATGAGTAATCTATCAGCATTAGATAAACTTTTCAACTACAGGCATTTGTTTCTACCTAGATCCTTCTGATAACAGAATAAACCACAGGTATTATTTTTTTAAATTAACATTTAAAGCATACATTTAGAAAATATAATAGAAAGTTATTTAAGTAACTTAAAATAAAATTAGAAAACATAACAGAAATTTTAGAAAATAGATACAGAATAATTTCTCTATGAAAGCATTATTTGGTCTCTTTTTTTAAAAGATTTTATTTATTTATTTGAGAGAGAGAGAGGGAGTGAGCAAGAGAGCTCGAGCGAGGGGTAGGGGCAGAGGGAGTGGGAGGAGCAGATTCCCTACTGAGCAGGGAGCCCAACATAGGGCTCAACCCCAGGACCCTGAGATCATGACCTGAGCAGAAGGCAGACACTTCATCAACGTACCCCTGGTCTCTGACTTTTGAGGTGGAAGAGACAACTCTAGTTTAGAGACTACAGGAGAGTTAATCTAAAACAAATATTCTGAATTTTGTTGATGCAGTTAGGCACTATTGTAAGCTTTCTCAAAAGTAGATACAGACCACAGCTATGAAACAAGTGTTTTTGAAAATTAATACTACTGAATGATGGCTCAATGCACCCTTGGTTCTGATCGATTTTATCTAAGTTTTCAAAATACATAAAAAGGTTTTCTTTTATACATTATTAATTAGCTCTCTTCAAAATTATAAGAAGTCATGAATATTAATGAAATACACAAAAATAATAGAAAGTAGTGTCGTGTTATTTTATCTGTAAACTTCATAGCACCATAATAAATATCATATAAATGTGCTGGCGTGGTATAACAGTAGTTACATTGACTGGGTCTTATGTAACACATAAAAATTGTGACAACAATAATACTAGAATAGTATGGTCCTTTTTGTTTTTATAATGTTTAAAATAATTTATGTCAAAAACTTCCCATTATAGTAGGTAGGGAGATTATGTCATAAATAAAGGGCAAAGATTCAGAAATAAACCTTAGTAGGCCAATTGGTTCTGCTAATAAAAATGAATTATGATGTAAAACCTCTTTTGTCCTTGGACAAAAATGGAAAGTCATAATGCATGAAATTATCTGTTATTTTCCTTTTCTTTCCTGGCTTTTGTTCAAGATAAAATTTAAAGCATTTCTGATAGAATAAAGTCAAGTACCTCAAATTGTATGATGGTGTTCTCATTCACATCCAGGTCACGAGTGGTAATGGAATGCTCACCAACTTCATTTGAAACAAATACCATAGCTGAATCTTCCTCGCTGTTATGTAAGAAAACAACAAGAAATCCATTGGGCAAAAGTTGATTGTGATTTGTATAGAGCAATGGTTTCACTTTAGTGCCTCAATTAAATACTTACGGTGCTCCTTTTGAAGAATATGGGCAATAAAGACCAATGTTACCACCAGGATAGAAAAACCAATTGTCTTCTCTGGGTCCAAAGTCAAATGTATCCAGTAGCATCAGAGGGTTGTTTAGATTATTCCCATCAATAATGAAGTCATCAATAATCCAGATTTCTTCTTTCTTACCTAAGGCATTTGGGGATTAAAAAAAGTTTTTCCACTGGTGAAAATTGGAGAGACATTTCTGCTTGTTACAAGAAGGTAAAGGACAGAAGGGAATCAGTAACACAGGTTACATATATGCCTTCTAGACAAAGAAACATAGACTATACAATAGTGTATTTGTAGCAATTAAAGTATGAAAAAATTAAGCTGTCAATCGTATTAAATTGACAGAGCAGGGAGCAGCCTCACTGATTTCAGAAAGCTGAAATGGTTTATAAAAGTGACTGCCCTTCCAGGAACAGTGGTGCGGTGCTAGAGACTTCCACTGCCAAGAATGGGATTTGAGTTATGTTGTCATGGTTTAGGGGAATCTGTAAGATATTTGAATCTGGAGCATAAGCGGACAAGCCTGTGGATTTAAAACTCAGGTACGCTTGTTGATTTGAGGAGCAACTAACGACATTTTAAAAATTTTATTTATTTGTCTTATTTTATTTTATTTTATTTTTTCATGAGAGACACACAGAGAGAGGTAGAGATATAGGCAGAGGGAGAAGCAGGCCCCCTGCGGGGAACATGATACAGGACTTCATCCCAGGACCCTGGGATTAGTATCTGAACCAAAGGCTCAACCAGCCACCCAGGTGCCCCAACTCATGACCTTTTAGAGTCAACTCATCATTTGGTCTCATGCTATGGTCAGGCTGAAGGACTGTTGTAATTCAAACACTGGCTTGATGCATAATTTTATTCATTTATTCATATTTATGATTTTATTTATTTATTTATTCATGAAAGAGAGAGAGAGAGAGACAGAGAAAGAGACAGAGACAGAGACAGAAGCAGGCTCCATGCAGGGAGCCCGATGCAGGACTTGATCCCAGGACCCCAGGATCATGCCCTGGGCTGAAGGCAGGAGCTAAACCACCCAGGGATGCCCGCATAATTTTATTTAATTGTTAAAACTACACAGAAGAAAATACTGTTATATACTTTTTTAAATGCTTTTCAAATTTTTTATGTTTATTTGGAGATATAAAGGACTTTCTAGAAAGCTAGTAAAAATCACTCCTTAGGCTGTCATAGAATTTGATTCAGCAACACAGGCTGGGTGTTTAAGGAAGATATCTACTGAGTAGGTAAGAAGAGCAAATGCAGGCTGCCTTTGCAAAGCGCTGTTTGGACTCAAGGAAACAAGGAGATAAGACCATCCCAGGCAGAAACATCAAAATTCTCCAAGGTTGCTTCTTTACTGACTATAATTCTTACCAAAAAAAAAAAAAAAAAAAAAAGAATCTGTAAACAGGAGCCTGTAGAAATAACCTGATGATTTAAATGAAGTCATATATGTATGTGTCTCTCTCTCTAATCCTATCACTATTCTAATTCTAGTAGCTGTATTCTCTTTTCTTGTTTTGGAAGCAGTTGGTGAAAACAGTAAAGAAAAATCAGGTAAGCATTCCAATCATAACATGAAGACAATGATCCTCTGGATTGTGAAACTTGGTCGCATTTATTTATTTATTTATTTATTTACTTTTATTTGGTGGTTATAAGAGGTTATTTCTGTCTGTTAATAATAAGTTTAAAAAGTTTTGGTTTATTAGTTATAAAATAAATATTCAGGTTAAATTTTGAGAGAGCAGTACATTTTTCTTATTCATTTCCATGCTACCTCTGCAAAGAATCTGCTTAATGGAATATCTCCATGCTTACTCAGGCCATTAAATGCATGATTTGGTAGAGTCTGGTCCTTTATAATCAGCAGTTAATAGAAATATTGGAAGCAATAAAACATTACAAATTTGTAAAATCATTTTCTGTAACCATCTGAAAATGCTATTAAATTATACATTCACTTTAACTTATGACTGAAGCGAGTGTATGTGATAAGAATATTTTATCTAAGGCACTACCTGGTTGGTGTAAGTCGCTGTCACTTTGTCATGGTATTTTGCTGCAATGTTGTTCTGTCTCACTAATGAAACGCCATACTCAGGAGAACTATTTATTCTTAAATGAATTCAGCAAGAATGTAGCTACAATTGATGAATGACTGATGATTATGCTGAATTATTTTTTACAAACCTTAGCTCTGTAAGAGGCTTTAGCTATATTTACATCATCAAGAGAACTTAGGAGTCAAGTACAAAGAGACGATAAAGATACATAAAGTTAAATATTCACTGAGACTCCTCGAAAGTGAAGCATGTAAAATACGTTATGGATAGCTAAACCACTCTGCTGACAAACATTTCCACCACATCTTAGAAAAACATGGTACAATAGCACAGTCAGTTTTGAACACAGGAGAATGTGTGCACTCTTACCGTTATTATAAGGTTGCCAGAGTCTGAACCTTGTAGCGTTGGTCTGGGCAGTATATGGCAAGGGAACATTAATGAAAAGTATGTTGGTTGTTTGAGGGAAGTAAAATTCATCCATCAGGTGCCAAGTGATTCCCCCATTGATGGAGAATTGTAATAGAATAGAGTGAGACCTCTCTGGGGTACCTAGAAGGAAGACACCACAGGCATAAAACATATTGTGAAAAGAGTGGGGAAGTGGTAATATTCTAAGACTATTCTTTTGGCATCGATGCATAAGCTGACTTAGCTTCACAGAGAGGCCTGTGAGGCCTGTGAGGCCTGTGAGAGAGGCCTCAGAGGCAGCTTAAAGCAATGTCAGGTAGGGCTTACTGTATGATTGTATCTCTAAATGCACACCAGATCTCAGATTTCACAAAGCAGTATCTCCCCCTCTTCCTCAGATATGAACACATATCTTTCTGTATTTCATTTAGGAAATACTACAAATGCTACTTCTATGAACAACACAATTTTATAAATGGTCAAACATTTAAATTTCAGGATACAAGCAAAAATCTGTTTGAAAGTTTATTATATCCAAAGGGCATTATTTGTCAAGGAAATTATTTAGTTAACCTTAAAGGTCATAATAGCAAAGAGCTGTCGTTTGGGGGTTCACATCTGTAAAAGGAAATACAAAATGTCCATAAGTTAAATTTTTAAAATGCAAAATTCCTACACCTAGGAAGTAGCAGTGGAAAAAAAGACTCAGGGGCATGAGGATAAATTTAACTACCACAGAAGAAGTATGATTATTACAGGTATATGAAATTATTGCAAAGTCAGTAGTTATCTTACTCTTATATCAGGATAAATATTAGTATTATAGATTATAGTATTACAGAAACACATATGTGAACATTTATCTACTCAAATTTATGTTAGCTCTTCCATGTAGCAGAATTTATGGGCCTCAAATCCATTATTTCTTTGTGGGGGAGGAACTGTGTAAGGCAAGGGGGAGTTCTCTTGAAGGGAAATAATGAATTCTACTCATAGAAGGAAAGACTTACCTTTTGCTATAAATCTAAGTGAAAACTGGACATACATAGTATTGGTACAGTCTAGATCTCTTGAAATAAGCATCCTCAGTCCTTCCTGAAAACAAAAAAAATGTAAGTTAAGCAATCTTATTTCAGTTGTAAAATTATTATTTTATACACCTAACTTGCATTAGCTAGGTAACAGATACATACAAGTAATGATCCAGAAGCAATGTTTGGTCCAGTTTAAAAGGAAAAATTAATCACTTCCCCTTTCTTAAGGCTTTCATTTCTCATGACTACACAATTTCATTGTCTCAAGTCTAAATCACACTTTGCTGTGACTTTTATAAAAAGCAGTGCATAAAGGACGTTACATATCTGCAGGCCTTTTTAAAAAGTAGCCTCCTTTGACCACAGCACGCCATGAGAGGGGTAATGAGAAAACAGATGGAAATTCTCTGCCAAGCGCTCCTGCTGGAATCTGGGATCTAATAGGTAACTTTTTCAGTGCTCCAAGGAGTTGCAGGGACTTACTACTCCTTTGTGCACTCCGACAGCCTGGGAGGCTCTCATTCAGGCTGACACAACACCCTCCAGTTGGTCAAGTTAAATAAGGCATAACTAAGCAAGTCCCCATGCCTCGGCTGTAACTGTTCACGCAGAGAAGCCAAAGAAGGAAGAAAGCGATCACATTAGCTTTGGTAATTTTTTCTGCTAATTAAGTATTTCTGGTTGCCTGGGATTGACAGCTCCATAGCTTGTTTTCTCCGTGTGTACACAGGATAGCAGTGACAGCCAGTAAAATAGAATTTCACTATGCAAATGTCCTAAGGTACAAATAGGCCTTTTAAGCTTCTTAGCTATGATTTCTGAATAAAGTGACTCTTTAGTGGTATAGGACTGTGTGATACTGGGTGAACACTGGATCTTTCTTTCTTTCTTTCTTTCTTTTTCTTTCTTTTCTTTCTTTTTTCCTTCCTTCCTTCCTTCCTTCCTTCCTTCCTTCCTTCCTTCCTTCCTTCCTTTTTTTAAAGATTTATTTATTTATTTGAGAAAGAGAGAGAGAGAGGGAGAGAATGAGCAGAAGGGGCAGATGGAGAGAGAATCTGAAGCAGATACCCTGCTGAGTGTGGAACCAGACATGAACAAAAGTTTGACTAAGCTATACTAAAGGGGCTCGATCCCAGGACCCTAAGATCATGACCTAAGCTGAAACTAAGAGTTGCATGCTTAACCAACTGGGCCACTCAGGTGCCCCTAGATTTCTTAATTGTCAACTAATGAACACTGGACATCATTTTAACTAGAAAGCAAATTCTTCCTGTTTTTCTTATTACATGGCACAAAATCCTCAATAGCTAAAAAATTGAAAAGAGAACTAATTTTGTAATAGCAACCATGTTATTGAGTGTATTATATGCTAGGTTCTAAAATAGATGCTTTTCCCCTTTAAAGGACATAGCACTTGTAAGGGCAAGATATTATTATCTTTATGATGCAGAGGGGGAAACTCGAGACAGCAATACAGTAACTTGCTCAAGATCGCAAAGCTAAAAAGTGTTGATGGTATAATTCGAATCCAGATATGTCAGAATGCGAAACTTATCTTCCATCCTTCATAGGATGCTAGTGTTTTGTTTATTAAATCATCTTTTGGTTTTGGGAGAAGAAATCTAGATAATATGAAATTTAGAGTTTGGGAATTATTTAATACTGTCATGAAAAAGTAATGGCATGTATAACTGACCCTGAACTTCACAAAGCATCGACTCAAACTTCCAGGATTGCAGGTTGTCCTGTAAAAGCCTTATATTTCCAGTCTTTGCTTTTCTTTTACTGTCATAACTCACTGCCCTGCTCAGTCTGTGACACCTAGTCAATGCCTGTTCTTCATGTCTCGCTGTTGAGAGACACTCTCTGCCCCGTACCCTGACAGGCACAAAGCCCTGATGGCTTTACGGCTTGGTGCCACGTGGAGGTTGAGGTGTTGAGGAAAAGTGGCTTCTTTAACTTGGTAATGGAAAAGCTTTGAGGTGGGTAGTTGATAGATCTGGCTAATAAATAGCCCTTGCTAACATCAAGTTAAAGGAATACGATGATTTCTTCCCCTTTGATTATGGAACTTAAGTATAAAGTTGTTCCCACAGGAAAATATAAATCAGCCCTAAAAGAACCATTTCACATTGCATCTTGTAGGAACAATTATGTTGAAAGTGGGCACGATGTGTATGAAAGTATCTTTCATGTTGTAGTATTTGCTTGTAGTTCAGCACTTGATATTAATTACATGATGGAACTGTCAAGTCCTGCTTCTGTGTACATTCTAGTTCACACGGATAGGTTTCTTTTCTCATCCTTTTTGCAGATTCATTAATCCATTTGTGCTAAATGTGGGAGTTCTTTGGCATCCAACAAGCTATTCTAATAGCTGATAGTACTCCGAAATCTATAGCACTATCATTTCCTTTTTTCTGAAAGAATGCCTTTCTAGGTCAACCTGCACCCTACTGAATGGCCACGCTGAGCCCTCTCTACAGCTTGCAGAGCTGATGGATAATATGTCTAATACATATAATGCTTGGCTGCTCTTGCATTTGGATGGCTAAAGGGAAAATAGAAAACACTGTGTATCTTCCTCCTTTATAGGATCTAGGGACCAAGTTAATCCCACTGCTTAAAAATTTATCAGTAAAGACATTTAAATCATGAAAAGTCACAGGGCCCCTGCTTTTTGGTCTTGTCAATGCTGCAAGCAGATCGGAAGTGAGCTAGTGGTAATCAGAGCTAATGCCTCCAACAAGACTGAAAAACCACACATGCAAAAACCAGTAGTTCCCATCCTCAAACATCCTATCTCCATTTCTTTGGCCTCTCATAGCTCTTAGGGACTTATAAATCTCTCAGACCCTTAAGTGTTTTTTTCTCTCTCAGCCAAACTTGAGAAGAATTCGAGATTTGAACAAGGATGACAGCATCTATCGGCTATAATTGAAAAAGTTCCAGGCTGTCTAATTTTCTAAGTGTTAGGTGTTTTAATCATTAAGGTTGTTTGTACAGAAACCCATGCAGATTTTTGTTAAAGATTTCATCTGCACACCTATATCAGCTGATTTCCCCATGCTGGGAGAGATGGGACATAACAAGTATTCACATAGGAAGATGTGCCAATCAGCATAGTGTTTTACACAACAGCTTAACATCTCTTTAACCAGACATCTAGGTTGAAATACAAAATATACTAACAGTGTCTGAGAATGCTATTTCACTTGACTCAAGTGTTTGGTTTTCTTAAAGTCACCAAAGGGTTCTATTGGCAGGAGGAAAAGGAAAAAAAAAAAAGAAAGGAAAAAACAAAGACCATTGTTTATAATTCCACAAGTCATATATTTCAAAAACAAATAAAATGCTACATTCTAGAAGATTCTAGAAATTGCATATGCACAATTTGTGTGTGTGTGCATATATATTTCTGCTGCAATTTTTAATTGCAGCAGAAAGTAACACAGATCTGATCACCAAAGCAGAGGAAAGATTTTATGCCTAAGTGATCTCAAAGAATGATTATGCTGAATGGAGAAGGAAACATGGTTCGGGTAGGAAGACAACTGCTATGTATAAAATAATGCACCATCTGAGCAGGTTCAGAAACACAATTGTGTGAAGCAGTGAGGGAAGGAGGGAATCCCAGTAGCAGTGTAGAGAAGCAGAATCTCATCTGACCCCTTTAAAAATAAGCGATGTTCCAGATTTGATGGTTTCACCATTCAGATTCCCCCTCTCAGCACCATACACTTCAGGCCAAAGATCGGGATGTAGGTTCCCATTGAAATCATCCTTAAGAATGGAGGGCAGAGGAACAACTGGCACACAGTAGGCTCCACCAAAGCCCCGGTCACACCTAAGGAAAAAAGGAGTGGAAGAAAGGCATTATTTGTCGTGAGTCTGAAAGCCGCTTACGTTTTTGTATTGTCAAGAAAGCAGCTGCTGGTTTTGTTGACTTACACACAGCGTCCGTCATCGCAAATCCCTCGTCCTGAGCACAGCCAGGGGCACCCCGAGGCCAGCAGAACGTTATCAATAGCCCAGGAGTCGGCCCCCATGGTGTAGTTGGACTGAATCCATCGGAAGCGGGTCCTGGGAGATCTAGCCAAAAACAAACAACAAACAAACAAAACCCCCACACTTGGTTAGACAAGCACCCTCAAAAGTAGAACATTTCATTTTAATTCCCCTTTCGCTCTCAAGAGCCCACCTCTATTCCAGTTCCCACTTACTTGAGACAGTTCTCACACCGAGCGTTGGATGCTCTTTCCCGCTGAACCCCAAAACAAGAGAGTAGAAAACATGCTTTTTAAATATTTCACCTTTTATTCTTTCTTTTCTTTTCTTTTTTAAAGATTTTATTTTATTCATGAGAGACACAGAGAGAGGTAGAGACATAGGCAGAGGGAGAAGCAGGCTCACTGTGGGGAGCCTGACGCAGGACTCGATCCCAGGACCGTGGGATCACGACCTGAGCCAAAGGCAGATGCTCAACCACTGAACCACCCAGGTGCTCCTCACCCTTTCTTTCATACAAGTGTCTTCTAGCACATGTGGGATGGGAAAGTTATCTCCAAGGATCAACTTATTCTGTGGTTGAACCACGTGCAAATTTCTGTGTTTTGTTTTCAGGCTTTTCCTGCTGTTGAGGACAAGGAAAGAGAGGGAAGGCATGATAAACATGAGGAAAAGCTGGAATCTCAGGACTTTCTCATCATGATGTTCCTGTTCTGCTGTCCCTAAATGGTTTCTGAGGCAGTAAATGGAAGCCCCATGGAAGTTCTGTCTCCCTGCTGGGCCTGAGGTTCTGGATCCCTAAAGGTGAGGGCCAGAACGATGTGATGCACTCCTGCATTTTCTATTCGATTTGCAATCTGCTTTTGGAATGTGCTGTCAGAAGATGACCTTGTCAAGGAATGTACCAGCCTTAGCCCAACAGTGAAGCGGTCCCTCACTTGGGAGCAGCCTGCACCGCAGAAGTCTGTGACTCACTTATTTGGAATGTGGAACACAGCCTACTTGAAGTAGAATTTCAATAGTAACATTTCGAGTGCTATTGTTTCCCTATACAGATTCTCCCTCAGTGCTACCCAGCTGCCAGTGTGGGGGCTTAAAAATGGAGATCTGATCACATCACCACTCCACTTAACACCCTTCTGATGGCTCCCCAAGGAATGGAATGTCAAGGCCAAGCTGTATAACACCCTCCCCAACCCCCAACAAGGCCTCTTCACCTAGACAAGCTCTACCTCCTTACTCAGTTTAGAGATTGGCCCCTCCAGGAAGCTCGCTCAGATGCCCCTACCCTCAGGTAGTACGCCTGTGTTTCAATAACATCCCCGAGTATTAGCAATATCATCATTTTATATCATAAATAACTGCTGAGATGTCCACTATAATACATATGAGTCCTGGTATCCGCTTATTCCTTTTGCATTAGAGTTCTACAATTAGAGTTCTACAGCAGATATTCAATGAATGTTTGTTGAATAAAAGTACAGTGAATAACTGAGCTACTGGGGGTCCACAGGAAACCATTTTTGGCTAAATGCTGAAATGCTTTGGTTTCCTGCATTTGTTTTCTTTTTGCCACTTGGTTGTCCATCTCTGAATCAGAATAAAATCAGCAAAATGGAAATCACTGAGTATTTAATATAGAGAGCATTTAATACAGGGAACTGGAGGTACAGTTGGTGCCAGACAGAGCTGAGAAGCCAACAGGGGCAAGTGAGGAAACCAGAGTTGAGCAAAGTGGGGAAGACACCACAAGTCCAAAGCTGGGGGGCTACTGGGAGGAGACACTGTTGCTGGTGCCCAGGTGCCAGGGTCATAGGAGGGCCTTCTCCCGGGAGCTGAGTCACTGAGGTTGGCCAATATGCACTTGAGACACAAAGGGAAAGGAAGGGATACCCTGTATTATCTCTGTTTCCACTCTGATTATTTTGCCAGGCTCTGCCCCTAAATCTCTAAGGAAGCCAGCAGATGCAGGAGGCTGGTATGCAGGCTGCAGAGGCTGCCTTGCCCGTAAATCAGCACAGAGTAGTGTCAGGAAGGGGCAGGGATTTGAGGGGGTGACATCCCAGGACGGCACAATCTCTAACCAGCCACCACAGGACACAGCAGTTCTTCAACAGATCCCCAAATTATCCCAATGCCTAAACCACAAACCTGGGAGCCTGCTGTAATTACGCCCAATGCAACTCTTGAAATGTGATCTGAAATCCCAGGGAGGGGAGGAATGATGTAAAAACAATATGAGCATTCTGAAGGAACCAAATTTTTACTCTCAGTGTGGTACTGAGAATAAAAAGAAGGAAAGAAAGGAGGGAGGGAGGGAGGGAGGGAGGGAAGGAAGGAAGGAAGGAAGGAAGGAAGGAAGGAAGGAAGGAAGGAAGAAAGGAAAATGAAGGCTACTATTCTTCCGTGTGTGATGATTCCACATACCGCTCAGCGTGAACAAATATCACTCTGGTTATTGGGTAGATACTAATTTTTACAACAGAACAGAACTTATTTTTAAAACTGGATCCGGTGGGCAGGCTTCATGTTGCCAAAGAACAGGGAGGTTCAGGTCTGTAAAACTTCTGGTACTCACTAAACCCGTTAAAAAATCGCAACCCAAAGCACCTGGTACTTTCCGCAACCGCCACCCCGCCAGCACTCCATGCATAATGATCATGAGGGAGTAATTGCATTGCCAAGTGGAGTCACAATTATTTTCCAATTAGGTGACAGAAACCCAAAGCTCTGACATGAAGCCAAACGGCAATTCTCACATGGTGGAGAGTGGAAGGTAGACGGTGATCCGCTTCCAATTCTGGAATCGTTCGGAGGTGTAAGTTGAACTTTCCGTGTAGTGCAGGCAGCCAATGGTTGGAGGCACACACTCTTCAGTGACCAGGTGCCAGTCCCTGCCGTTGTTTAGAGAATACTGGAGCTGTACACTGTGGGAGTTGCTGAAGGGCTTGCTGCAGCCCATGCTCATTTCAAACTGCAAGAAGGTTGATGCTGACACATGAAAATCCCAGGTCTCTGCATAACGAGGTTTTCCTACAAAAAAGGAAAAGTTTAATGGTAGCCTATAACTGTTCTCTCCTTGCTTATTTTGCATTTGTGCTTTGTAACGAACACTTTCGGTGGCAAACAAAAAATGATGTCTTATCTGAAGTGACTCCGTCTCGCAATAATAGCTTTTATTTGGTTAGAATAGACTTGGACACATGGAAGGCAGCTAGTTTGAAAAGCGTTACCATCTTGAGGCATCTTATATCTGCAATTCTGCAAATTATGAAACACAGGGAGGTGTTCAAAGAGAGATTTTATGGCTCTGCTTTGAAGACACCTGAGTTAGACCACACGAAGGACAGTCCTAATGTAAGCTGCCACTGGACCTAACAGGTTATCTTGGAGGTCAACCCAATTCTTTTTTTTTTTCCAGAGTCTCCCTCAGCACAGGCAGTTATGTATACATTTTTGTATTAGAGTCTCCTCTTGGGTTTTAGTTCATTTAGTCCTCTAGTTAATTAAATATTCTCCCTTTATCTGGTGAAAATATATACCTATGTTTTCAGTGAATATGAGAGCGGTGTCCATAGAGAGACAGTCAATACCAACTTGACCTCCCTGGATTCGGTACCAGCTGGCTTGCAAATCAATGGAGCCATCAAATTTGTCTTGAAACCCAGTTTGAGAGCTGTCATTCATTCCTATAAGGACATCATCCAAGGCCCACTGGGCTGAATGTTTCCCTGAAATCAGATGAATAAAGGTGGTTAGAGAGAGTTCGTTATAGAGCCTATCAGCATCTTTATGACTGTGATTTTAAATCAAATTATCCAGGAAACTGAAAGCAAATTAAGATGCATATGGTACAATGTGGCTTTAACTGCATGTTCTCAAGGCCACCAGGAAGGGTGGCGTGAGCAGTAACTTGCCATGTTGGGGCTGCCACCATCGAAAAGCTGTAGCGGGGGTTTTCGCCTCCCGTGGTAGGTCAATGGAAATGATCTGTGGCTCCAGAAATGACATGAAGTCCAACTCTCGAAGCAAATGCCAGAGTATCCCGTTGTCATTTGAATACTGAACAACAAGCCCTGAGTTAAAAGACATAAATCCAGTTACTTGGACAGCTTTCCTAGAGGCAAGAAAGGCAAGGAACAGTATTTTTAAAATGGCAAGACTGCAGCAGAAACTTCAAATTGCATCTCATAGAACGAGGGCACATTCATCTAACGTCCAAGGAATGAATTAGCAGACCTGAAGTCTCATCAATTCCTTGACAGTTTCTAGGGCACCAACTCCCAGGAAAGGGAAGAAGATGGAAAAAAAAAAAAAAAAACCCGTAAGTTCTTTTAAAGACTACTCAGCTTTGTATGAATGATGAGTAGTTTGGTAAAGGGGACATAAAAAATCCACTCCAGATCATGTATTTGAATTTTATATTGTGTCCTGAACATTCCCAAGTCTCATATATCATTATTAGACACTCAGAAGAAATGTCTCAATCTCCTCAGCACAAAATCAAGTGGTGCTCTTTTTTTGCTGAAGCGCCAGACAGGAAGCATGGCCCAATCTGAAATTCTATTACACAGAAGAAAATCCTTTCACTGGCACTTCATACTGTATCAGACTTTGGCTACTGAAGACAGAATGAAGTCAAATTACTAAATAGCAAAGCAGAAAATTCACTCCCCTTCAATATTAGTTCTACTTTCCTTTCCGTGTCGCCCTTTCCCTCTTTACCCACCCCCCTTACCCAATGTCCCTCCACCTATTACCAGAGTGACATGATTTAGGGACCTGCCCATTAAAGTTATAGGACCATATATGCTGCCCTTGCTACGTCTCCTGGAAACTTTTTAATTTATTTATTAATTTTTTTAAGTAGGCTCCATGCCCAGGGTGGCTGCAGTGCCGGGCTTGAACTCACAACTCCCAAGATCACGACTTGAGCTGAGATTAAGAGTCAGATGCTTAGCTGACTGAGTGACCCAGGTGCCCAGACACTTTTTTATGCTAAAAGAGGACAGGGAAAGGGTAAGCATGAATGCAAAAAAAACCCAAAAAAACAAAAAAACAAAAAAAATTTTGAGAATCAACAGGATATCTATTATGTATCTATGTGTCTGTCTATATATCTATGCATCATCTATTCATCTATGTATGTATGTATGAATGTATGTATGTATGTATGTATCTATCCATCCATCTATCTATCTGTTGCTATTGATGGGAGGGGCAGAAGGCTTTCTTGGCATCTAATTACCTATTCCATAACTGTTCCCAAGACTGGTACTGCATACTCATAATTATGACTGGTGATACTGACGTACTTTCTGAGTATTCACAGAAATTATGTTCAGTAAAGGTGTATTTGTTATACTAATTTTGTTATATCTTAACCTTTTTGGAGAATTTTAAATCATTCATGGTACATACAGTAACTTTTTGATTTTCCCCATCATTGGCTGATGGGAATATCTCAATCCTTTTATCATGCTGGGTAACTAAGAGTTTACTAAAATTAAGTTTCAGGAACTATTAGGATAAAATATAGAAGCAAAAGAATGCCTTTTAAGGCTAGTTGTTAGCACATGGAATTATTGTTACCACATCTGACAAGGGAGGATGCCAGGAACAATAATGACTAATATGCAAAAAATCAGAACTCTCAGGAAAATTAATCTTACCAGATTTAAAATAGAAGAAATCATCATTTATAATGAGAAGATAAAGATAGCTCAAAGAATAGGAACTCTTTAGGGAGAGAGCATGATGCATAGAGGTGTAGAGATTGGCAGTTAAAGCTTCAGTGGGTGGCTGCAGATCCATGTGTTGGAGGAAGAGAGTTACAGTAAAGTTCATGAAGAAAATGGAAGGTAGTCTGTTTCTCGTCTTTATTCTAGTTAAGTTGAGGAATTTCTGGCAAAAATCCAGTCCCCAACCTTTAATGTTTGTTCAAAATATGTCCTATTTGCTTTTAATGTGATTTTGGGTGGCTGAGAGAGCAGACACTTCAAAATTTAGTTTTTCTTGTGACTATTTTTGTTGATACGGTTTACATTTAATAAGATGAGAGAGAGAATAGTTTAGGTAGTTATCTATCTGGGGTGTGTGTGTGTGTGACCTATTCAGAAGGTAGATTACAGAACCAGAAAGGAAGCATCATGAGAAAAAAAAAAAAGTCTCACTGGCTAGTCCTTTCTAGTACCTTCTACTCAAAGTATGGTCCAAGAACCAGCACCGCATCACCTGGGAACAGGACCTACCTGTGGTGGTTTTAAAACCTGTCCACAAATTCTTTGACACTCTTCCCTTCAAAAAGTGGAGCTTGGGGCACCTAGGTGGCTCAGTGGTTGAATGTTTGCCTTTGGCTTGGGTCGTGATCCTGGGGTCCTGGGATCGAGTCCCTCATCGGGCTCCCAGGAGGGAGCCTGCTTCTCCCTCTGCCTATGTCTCTGCCTCTATCTGTCATGAGTAAATAAATAAATATTTTTTTTTTAAAGTGGAGCTTAATCCATCTTTCTTTTTTTGAGTGTCACTGGACTTAGTAGCTTGCATGCAATATATAGAATAGGATAAGAATGACAGTGTGTGATTTTTGAGACCAGGCCATGAAAGGCTTTGCACTTTCTTCCTGTTTTCTCTCATGGTCCTCTTGCTTGAGCAAAGCTGGGTGACAGGTGGTAAGGATGCTCAAGCAGCCTACAGATAGATTCACCAGGAAGAAACGGAGGCCTCTTGCCAACAGCCATGAAAGAGAGCGTATTAGAAATAGATCCTCCAGCCCTGCTTGGGTCTTTAGATGCCTGCCCACCTCCTGGCTTTTATCTTGCAACCTTATGAAAGATTCTGAGCCAGAACCACCCAGCTAAGTTGCTTCTGAATCCCAACTCACAGAAACAAGAAGATAACTAACATTTGTTGTGTTAAGCCACCCAGTTTTGGAGTAATTTGTTCTACAGCAAAGCACCCCAGTCTGGCTGAATCAGAATCTGCCTTTTAAAGCTTCCTAAGGGTTTCTGCCTGCAGGCCTCATTAGCCTTTTTAAGAGTATCACAACAAGGTCTGCTGAGATTAGGGCCCAATCCCAAACAACAATAAAGGAGGGCCTCCCAACAATGAAACAAGGGAGGAATGCAAGAAAGGGAAACAGCAGTCTCCATATTTTATATAAATTGCTGAGCCCCATTAGCTGTGTCATCTGGCACACTGCACATCTGAGAAAAAAACCAAGCCATTTTAGCTCATCTACTGAGAGTTTTGGGCATGTACATTTCTCTCTCTAAATTACAATTCCATCTGCATGCTGCCCCGTCTTATTGAAAATAGCCTAATTTTGATTTTAATTCCAAATATGTAAATTAATGCTTCAGCTTGAGCAAGTAAAAAATCTTTACTGGAAGAGATTGGTTTAAGGATTTAGGCAGATTTACATTTTAACAACCAGTTTTCAATAAAAGGCTGAGAAATGCCTGTGGGATGTGAATTACGTGGCTAGCAAGGAGTTCAATAGCTCAAGAGTAGTTGAGAAAAAGTTACTTGTTCCTAAGGGAATTTGTTCGGTAGGGCCAACTTCATTTTTCTTTCCTTCTTTCTTTCCTTCTTTCCTCCCTCCTTTCTTTCTTTAGATTTTATTTATTCATGAGAGAGAGAGAGAGAGAAAGACAGAGAGACAGAGACACAGGCAGAGGGAGAAGCAGGCCCCATGCAGGGAGCCTGACATGGGACTTGATCCCGGGACTCCAGGATGACGCCCTGGGCCGAAGGCAGGCGCTAAACCACTGAGCCATACAGGGATTTCCCCCAACTTCACTTCTATATCAAGTAGATGCTTCCCAGTATACTCTGGTCAGTTTTTTTTAAAGGTTATATCCACAGAACTGTAATTTTCAGAAGAGTCATGTACACACAATTGCTATATTGTTCCAACCACCAAGTATTTTATAGTAATTTTATGACAAAGGTTAAAGAAATGTTAAAATGTTCTACCTCTCCAATCAGAAAATAAGGTCTTGATGCCAAGGACCCTGTCTTCTGTATATAGCTCAAAGCTCCTGCCTCTGCATGGGCAGAGTACATGTTCTATAAATATTTATATGTTTTGAACTACTTATTATTTCTGTAGGGTGATCTTGTAAAAATTTAAATCAGATTATGTCATCGCCTGGGCTAAAAAGCCTTCTGTTGGTGTCCATGACACACAGACTGAGACCCCATCTCCCTACCATGGCTAGCAACGCCCTGAATGCCTGGGCTCCTGCCCCCATTTCAACGATTCCCTAGCCACACTAGCCTTATTTCTGTTCTCCAACATCACAATTCTTTTCTACTTCGTGGCCTCTGCTGTTTCTTCTGACTAGAAAACTTTCCCTGAGCTCATTATGTTGCTGGCTCCTTTTCATCCTTTAGATTCCAATTTAAATGTTTCTTCCACAGTGAGCCCCCTCCCAGACCACTTTATCTAAATCAAATCACCCAATCAGCAGCTGTCATCTCATCAGCTTATGTATTTCCATCTAGCCCGTCAATCTAACCTCTCAGTTATCTGTTTTCTGACTCCCTTCCCCAGAATGGAGGTGCCCTTCCGGGAAAGGGGTTTTGTCTGCTATGGTCATGAGTGTCACTCTGGTTCCCCCCCTTCTGGCACATGGTGGTTTGGACTTCTTGTCCCCTTCACCATCTTCTCTCTTTCCCCCTGCCACATGGCTGGCCACATCCAGAATCTACCCAGCAGCTGCTTCACTATTCTGGGTGCTGGAATAAGAACCTCAGATGAGCCTCGATTAAAGTGTAGCACAAAGGACAAATCTTTTCTGTTTTAACCCACTGAGATTTATTTATTTTTTAAATTTAAATTTAATTAATTAACATATAATACGTTATTGGTTTCAGACGTAGAGATCAGTGATTCATCAGTCTTATATAACACCCAGTGCTCATTATATCACGTGCTCTCCTTAATGTCCATCACCCAGTTACCTCATCCCCCCACCTGCCTCCCCTCCAGCAACCCTCAGTTTGTTTTGTATGATTAAGAGTCTCTTATGCCTTGTCTCCTCTTGTTTTGTCTTATTTTATTTTTCCCTCCCGTCGCTTAGGATCCCGTTTTGTTTCTTAAATTCCACATATGAATGAGATCATATGATAATGGTCTTTCTCTGATTGACTTATTTCGCTTAACACAATACCCTCTAGTTCCAACCACGTCACTGCAAATGGCAAGATCTCATTTTTTAAAAATTTAATCCACTGAGATTTAGAGATTGTTCATTGTAGCAGCATAACCCAGCTCATCATGACTGATGTGTCAGACATTTTGTGACACTATCTGTAGCCTAGAACATGTTTGGCTTAGAGCAGATTATTTATTTTTTTTTTAAAGATTTTATTTATTTATTCATGAGAGAAGCAGAGAGAGAGGCAGAGACACAGGCAGAGGGAGAAGCAGGCTCTATGCAGGGAGCCTGACGTGGGATTCAATCCTGGTCTCCAAGGTCACGCCCTGGGCTGAAGGCGGCGCTAAACTGCTGAGGCACCCTGGCTGCCTTAGAGTAGATTCTTAAATAAACATTTGTTGAAGAGATTAGGGAATGCAAAATGGTTTGTAAAAGTCTTTAGACCACTGCTTCAGTAAATTGATGATCTGGGTAATTACTAGACTAAAAGTACTGAGATACTCAGAAAAAGTCATGAAAGCTTTAGTTAGTGACGATATGGCCGAGCATATTTAGGACGGATCATTACAGCTATTAGTAGCTCCACTAACAGATATGGTTTAAGCCAACATGTTATACACAGTTATGCCTGAAATAATAACAAACTCAGAAGCTACAAGACTTGTCACACACCATCCATGAGATCAAGGTTTGGAGGAAGATCCATCTGAGAGGTCCATGGATTCTGTGCTGGGAAAAGTTGCATTCAGGGTTCCTTAGGGCATCCCATCCTATCTGCAGAGCTCCTGGAGACCATTTATATATGCCACAAGTATTTTGTATTTCTTTCAGAACTGAATCCCTGGGATGCCTGGGTGGCTCAGTGGTTGAGGGTTTGCCTTTGGCTTGGGTCATGATCCCGGGGTCCTAGGATTGAGCCTCACATCAGGCTCCCTAAAGGGAGCCTGCTTCTCCCTCTGCCTATGTCTCAGCCCCTCTCTCTGTGCCTCTCTCTGTGTCTCTCATGAATAAATAAATAAATCTTAAAAAAAAACTGAATTTCTGAGACACAAAATGGTCAGGATGCCTAGACAAAGCAGAGTTCTGGGCAAGGAGGGAAGCAGTATGCAGGTGGTCAAGACATCCATTCTGGAACAAGCATCAGTGGTTCAGTCTCTGCTCATCCACTTACTGACTGCATGATCTTGGGTAAGTTACTTGACCTACTGTGCCTCAGTTTCTATAGCTGTGAAATAGGACTAATAATGCCTATGGCAAAGAGGTATGAATGAAAATGAAATGAATGAACAGATAAAACACTTGGAATAGTGCCTTGAATATAATATGTGCTTAGTAAAAGTTAAGGTTTATCACCACCAAGAACTGTTTCTTCTACCAAAGGATGCTAATATCACCAGAACATTTATGGGCAGGAAGCAGAGTCTATTTGCCCAATGCAAACAGGCTTCTAGCCCCACACTAAATGTAAAAGGCTCTGCTATTTTTTTCTATTGAAACTTATAAAGAAACAGCATTCCTTAAAAAACACACACTTTGATCATAAATATACCTTGATCAAAACAAATATACTGTGATATGATCCATAAGCTTTTCATTTCAGGCTTAAGGATCTAGATGAGGAACCTAAAAGATCATGGCTCTACACAGCTAGCCATTTAATGATGAAGAAGAGAGAGAAGAAATGATGCAATGTAGTGTCTCAGTTTGCAAAATCCTGGCAAAATTTTGGGAAGAAAGAGAACTAATTTGCCCAAAGTAACTATAATTTCTATGGAAATACAGCAGCTTACCTTCATTTCTAGCTCTTGGTTTGATGCAGGTAATTCCTGAAGTTTTACTTCCAATCTGTATATAAAACTGAACAAGTCTGGGGAAACAAACAAACAAACCAAACTTCAGTTTACTTACAAGTGGGTAAGTTCAGAAGATATTTAACCTTTTGCATTTTGACACATTAAAAAAAAGGTTCTGTAATTCTGAAATATGACTTTTAAACACAAAGGGCATATGAGCAGAAACTGCATAGATTATATAGTCAGCTAATTCTGCAACCATTTTAAAAGGTTAATTAATAATTATTAATTTTATTCTGTAATAATGGTTTAAGCAAAAGGGAACAGTTGAACTCTGCCTCAATGCCACAGTCTGATGTAATTTAATGAAATCACTGAAATGCTCATTCCTTAAATTGGGATAATACTATTCTTGGAAATTCAGGATGAGGAAAAATCCAACATCAAGAAGCTAAATGCTACATCAGTGTTGGGCCACATAATGACCTATATTACTGATTTAGACTCGGATGGTTTAATTTTTCACAGCTGACACTCACTCAGTGTGATGTAAATTAGGCCTCAGTCCACAGTAAACCAACTGAGAGGGCTATGTGACAGGTGCACCTCTGTGAGAACTCAGAAGGGGAAAGAAAGTGAAGGCAGAAAAACCATGACACAGAACCCGAGTTTACTGAGGACAAGGTCTAGAAATTCCAAATATTTCTTCAGTTTCCTTTCTTCCAATTCTTAAATAATTTAATTGAGAACAATACAAAAAGCACAATTTTATTTTAGGCGTGCTACTACTTCATTTGACCTTAAAACCAAACAGTTATTTATTTTACCAGTAGGTGTCAGTGTAGGTATTTAAAATTTCTGGAGCAGTTTTTAGTAAGTGAATACAAATAAACTTTGATAAACGGAATGCATCATTTTTGGACACAGAATTTAGAGTTGAAGAAAAGTCTTTGTTTCATCTGGTATATATAAAAGTAATACCAAATAGTCCTCATAGTAACACAGAACTTTAGAAAACCAAGCTGACATACATTAGGCACACAGACAGTGATGTCTGTAGGCTGATTAATGAATTGGGGTAGAAGTTTTGCAGAAACTACATTATTATGGAGTTCAAGTTATGCTTCATTTTTACATAACAAAATCTATATAGAAAAATCTTACTATGTAAGTCCTCAATAAAAGAACAGTTTTAAAAAATTTTTTACTTTTTAAAAAAGATTTTATTTATTTATCCACGAGAGACACACACAGAGAGAGGCAGAGACACAGGCAGAAGGAGAAGCAGGCTCCATGCAGCCTGACGTGGGACTCCATCCAGGATGGAGTATCCAGGATCACGCCCTGGGCTGAAGGCGGCGCTAAACCACTGAGCCACTCGGGCTGCCCAGAACAGAGAGTTTTAGATCAGATCACAAAGCATGGTAAATATAATGCTCACAGAGAAGTGTACCAATAAACTATTTACCTGATATTCCTGGTGTCCAGGGGGACAGTCCTCGCTTCCCTTTTGCCAGGGCCATTGAAGTAGAGAGATTTGCCATCATTAAGTGTTCCGCAGCCGGTTCCAACCTGGCCTCCAGTTATCTTGTACCATAGAGGGCTGAGCTTCCCCTCAAACCTATCGAACATCTCACTGTGATTAGGGACATTAGACACACAGGTCCCTTGTGCAGCTTCCGAGAAAGGAAACACATAGGAGAGAGGCTTTGTTGAAATTGTTACACATTAGAAGGTACATTCAGAGCATGGGCTAAGGAAGCCTTTCCACAAGTGTTAGGGGAAGGAAACTATGTGGAAATCTGTATCCCACAACTGTCTGCCCAAAATACGGTCATAGCTACCCATCATCAAAAACATTATTCCACCTCTATAATTTTTTATTAATAGAGAGACATTAGGAACCACAGATTTCTGTGGTTCTTGTTCCTAAGAGTACGTGTGCAAACTGAGAAATAGATTTTGTCCACCACAAAATTTGCTCCTTTGTTGTCCTTTTATCAGAGGATCAATAAGGAGAGTTAATCCTAGATTTTCAAAAAACACCCCTGAAACCATGAGTGGCAGTGCTCTCCACAGAAGGCCTGCAACAACATATGTTTGTCTTTGGTCATGCGCCAGATAAAGGGCAGAGCACTGAAACTCTGGGAAGCATCAATTTGAAGTTGCCTCTAGGAAAAACTCTGAAAGAAGATTTTGAAGCTTATAACATTTTCTTTAATTTTACTCTTTAATATCAACTCCCTTTTTATTTTTGCTTGTAACAATAGCTAAGGATGACTTAATCAGAAAATATTTCTCTTATAAATTTCTCTTTTTGGCAGTCTTGAATTTATCATTTCTTACACTGATTTTTACTTTGCACATATAAAATTACATTTCTTATAAAAAGCAATGTAAAGTACAGAGAGCCCCTTGTATAGCCAAGTGGTCAAGTAAGAGCTTAGGTTTGAGTTTTAGAGAATGCCTCACCAGACTTTGAAGCCTAGCTTCAGCAACTCTTCTCTATGTGCCCTTGAAGAGTTACTAAGCTTCTCTATGTCTCAGTTTCCTTAAATATAGACAAGACAATAACAGCATGTACTGTGGCACAGGGTTTTGTTAGAATTTGGGATGACGTAAAAAGCACTTACTATAGTGCCTGGCATAAAGTAGACAGAAGGCAATGTTAACTACTATCACTATTACTAATAAATAAATCTCCCTTAGGGTGTGAAATTGGTGTTACCATATTTTTTTTTTTTTGTTGGGAAGCTCAAAACTACAAATTATCTTTTAGCACCTCAAATGCCTGGGTGGCAAATTCCTACAAGTAGGACTTAAAGAAGAATCATCTAAGAATCTATTTCCCTAGAAGAAGTAACATGGAAGACAGTAACTACAGAAGGATATTTTGCAAACAAATCATCAGACACATGCCTGCGGCCTTACCAGTATATCCCAGGTCACAGAAACACACCCCTGAGACACAGTCCCCGTGGCCACTGCAGTAACTGGGACAAGGCTCAGATATGTACACTCCATCCAGACCAAAGGGAGGCACATTCTTCTGTGAGCTGCTCTCCTGAATCCACCGGAATCTGGTTTTACTATTGGGAAAAACAACACACGTGTCTCTTACATCAATACTGTGGCCAAAAGCACTGAAATATAGAATGGCTCAGAAAAATTAAAGAAAGGTTTCATGCTTATTTGAAAGTCATGTCTGCTTGGTTGAACACTTAATAATGTTCATGATAAGGTGTCTCTACCAGGGCTTTCTCAAAACCTGTTGATTTCCTCTTCAGCCTAAATGTTTAAACACCAAGAGGATATCAGGTACAGAAGACTTTTGATGCTCAGAAACATATTATGGGTAATTACTTGTATATTTTCCATCTCATAGGCTTTTAGTAATAAAAACCAGAAAGGTATTCCTTTCACATAATTAACATTTCATCCTTCCATTGCACTAATTTTATGGGCATTTTCAGAAGAGGCTGTTTAGGAATTTTTGAGACCATCAAATAGAATATTCTTTGTTAGGATATATAAGGGGACTCTGGCTATTTGCCACTGACATGATTCTGGCAGGAAAGAGTTAAGTTTGTACTGACAGAGCTCCTCCCACCTGTTGCCTTCCTCTTCACCTCTCAACTTCAAATCCCTAAGACACTCATTCTATGAGCTCTTAGCAACCATTTGGACTGCCAATGAATACTGGCTACTGCCAATGAACAAAAGACGGACCTGGTCCCAGTACTTTAAAACCCTGGAACATCAGTTGTCTGGGCTGCTGCCCGGTACTTCTTCTCCCACAACAACAGTCTCAAAGCTGCCAAACTAACACTGGTTCCAGTCGCTTTCCAGTCTTTGCAATCCTCTCAGCACATCTCTTTCTTTTCAAATATATGGAAACCTGCACACATCTATAATATCCCACCAGAAAAACACCTCTTCCTTCTCAGTTCTACTGACATCAAGGAAGGAAGATGGATTAGGTTATCTGGAGTCCAATTAATTCTGCTGCCAATATTTATAGACTTTTGAATGAATTCAGTTTCTTCATAAAAGAGGGCAAAGAATCTTAAAGATTAATGAAGACTGTCAAGGATAACTAGAGACAATGTTGGTTCCTTCTCCTCTCTATTATTGTTGAAATAATACAGCAGTGTCAGAATGCATTTCTTTATAGCTTTTCAAATAGCTTTGATTATTTGGCAACACAGAACCATAAACCTGGATTTCTTTCTTCATTATTTTAAGTTACCTACTCCTGGCAAATTTGTGAAATGTAACCAACAATGTTGTTTATGAGATTGAAGTGTTCAGAGACTAATCACTCATTCATGCAAGTCTTAGCACACATTCTTCAATGTGTTAAGAGGAAAGTGAACACATCCTTTATTTCCTGTAAAGTGAATTCGAAATATATTGGTTTTATTTTTTAAGGCAAAAGACAACTGAAATCAGATTAGAAACACAGAACAAAAGCAAAAAGAAAGAAAAAAAAGAATACACAGTGGTTGTGCCATGAACCTTGGGAAAATTCCCCCCATTAGGGTTGTTTGGTTATTTAGGTTGTGCAGATGCTTTTCCTCTCAAAGGAAGGAAATGGAATTGATGACAGTAGCTTTTGCCAACTGCTGCTTTTAAGGAAAAAGGTAAGGCCTCTGGGCCCCTCCCAAAAGATGGTGTATATCTGATAAAAAAGGAAAACAAGCCAATTCTCTGATATGAGTCTCCTTGGATTGGAAGTCATTCTTGCCTCTTCTTTTTGTGTTTCTATAATATAGAGAAACATGGGTTTGCACCTCTTGCTCCATGGAAAGTAAAGAAAGAGGTAGGAACAACTACCCTTTACCCTAGGTTCTCCCATATGGGCCAGATGAGGGCACCTATCAACTGCTCTATTTCATGGAAGAGACAGACTCAGGTGGAGGCCCAGCAGCATTCAGAAGGTTGAAGAATCCCACCTTTAGGTAGAATTCTAGATGCTTGGTAATGTGATTGTGGAAGAAAGGAAAGTAAAACCCTTTGACCCCTCTGTTTCTTGGGGTCCCTATAATTTTCATAACAATAAAAGAATCCAGGTCTGGTCAGGCCAGAGAGAAGAAGTACTCCCATGTCTAAGTCTCCTATAGACCCAAGAAGCAGAGGGTACTGTTAGATATTTGAGAATGTGAAAGACGTTGGGGGCTTAGCATTAAGGAATCCATATTTAAATAAAGTAAAACAAAATAGAACAAAACAAAATGATGAATTATTTGGTTAATAGGGTGAGTCCAGGACATGACAAATCCTAGTTAAGAGTCCTAGCTGAGAGTCCATATTTCAAAGCAAAAGGGCAAGAGATTGTATTTCTTTTCCCTTTTTAAATCTCTGCTACATGGTTTTTAATTTAGTAGGTGCAAATTGAAGCAAGAAAGTTTTCACTGAGCACAACACAAACAAGTCTTGGATTCATTTTAATTTTCCCAGTTGTGTCTGGTTCCTGATGACTACTGCTTGCTGTCCGGTCTTACTCTCCCACCCTGGTCTTAGAATTGAGCACAAATAAATCAGAAACTCAGGGTTGCTGGAATAAGAGAAAGAACTAGTAAAAAATTCACTAAAAAACTGTAGTCATGGAGAGACCACCAGAAGACGTATGGCCAAAGTGAAGTGGGCGCTTCATTTCTTTCTTGAAGAAATAGCTGGTTTCTGATGGTTTAAAGTTTTTCTGCCTGTTTCTTGAAATGTCTTCTAATTCCTTGCCTAAGAGCTATTTTTTTTTATAATAGGATACCTGTTCATCAAACTGTTCATCACTTCTGATCTTTGCTTGAAAGCCTCTTTTTATGCCAGCAAAAATCCACTGTGCCTGGAATCCCACATGCTCCTAATTTAAACACCAGGTTACAAGAGACCTGGCATGCAGAGAATTTCTTGATTCAGCACCGTGAATTCATCATTCTTTCTACATTAGGATATTCGATGCTCACTACAGGAATAGCTTTGTCAACTGAAGACTGGATAACTCTTATCCTTGGACTAGCTCTTCTCTGGGTACTGATACTCAACATGTGAATATGATGGTAGAGCAATAGAGAAGGTTAGTTGAAGACAAGCAAAGTATTATGCTGTCCACCTAGACAACCCTGATTACTACTGCTATTGAGAAGTACATAATCCTAGAAGAGCATCTTTGACCTGATAGTCAGCAAGATCTGGGAAGGATTGGAGGAGATAATGACTGGAGGAAAGACAGAGTTTAATTTTACATAATTTTACTAGAAATAAGCCATAATGTGGCTTGACCATTCAAATCATTGAACAATACTTCCCCTTTGTCTTGCTTTCCCAGATGAGGGAAAAAGTAGAAGGTAAGACTCTATCTCTGACTCCTTTCCCAATTACTTTTGTTCACAGGATGCCTGAGCAACTAGGAGAATAGGCTTCTATAACTTCCTCTTCCAACAGCACATTTGAGAGTGGTGTTACACTGGCCTCTCCAACCTAGAAGATTCCTGTGCACCTACTTGTTCTGTGCAGAGGTGGCACAGGTGACAGTGGCAGTGGAAGAGATATTCTGCAGATACTAAGCAACTATATTTCTAGCATATTCATTCCCTAAGTCCCCCCTACCCCTGCCCCCAGAGATATCAACATTTTGCATTCTGCATAGGGAACCTAGAGTAGGCTACATGACATGATACATTGTATGGTCAGGGATGCTGTTGAGTGTCAGGGGTATACCAACATCTATCTACCGCCACCAATGTCTCTCCTTTGCAGGCAAGAGCCAAGAGAATGACTATGAGGACAAAATGCTCCTTTGAGAAAATCAGCTTAGAATTATTTGTGAAAGAGCAATGTTCTAGTAACTATTATAAGCATGTTGCCTCGTGGCAAAATAGCTCCCAATTTTAACAATTTTCACACTTAGAATTCTCAGCTTTCCAACACTGCATTTGGAGATAGTGGAGTTGAACATATTGCAACAGAAACAACAGAACAGTTCAACAGTTCTTAAAGGGGAAACATATTTACTATTCTTTAGTAGAGAGCTCTTTGTCCTGAATGCCATCAGCCAGAAAGCTGGATGGTATTCAAATTAGCCAGAAGCGGGACTCTAATGAAGACACTTTCTTCTTCCAAGAGCTGAGGTCCAAGACAATATTGATACACTGGGAGCTTCAAAATACTTCTCACTTTGTGATATTAAAGAAAACCTTTATTTCTCACATGTGGCTTTACCATGACTTTCATAGTGATGTTTTGTAGCGCCTCGATATTCTAGTCATTGCAGGAAATACACACCACCTGCTGCTCCTCAGCTTCATGGCAAGCCGTACTATCTATTTGGGAGAGCTGTGGTTAGGTCAAAGTTTCGGAAAAGCATCAGGGTGGAAGGCAGTGGTGGTGGTGAGGACTACAAGGCTGTACTGCTATGTGGCCAGCTTGTGATGGGCGGAAAGTAGGATGAGATGGCTATTAGGATAGAAACACAGATAAAGTCTCATGGCAAACGAGAGATGCCTCAGAAGGTGAACCCTACAGAGCAGAACTAACAGCTGAGAAGAACAATAGATTAGAGAACCACTCCTAAAGAGCAGAATTTAATCAAGGCAACTTTCTTGTCCTGGACATTGCTCACGGAGGAGGGAGTCCTAATAAGAAGTTATCTTGTTCGCTTTTAGAATTCCTATTGGCCATTGGCTGCTATGTGCTTACCATTTCTCTCCCCACAACCCACCCGTTTTTTTGAGTGGAAGTAGCTATTGTTATTATCCTGTCAGTGTCTCACCACTGTATGTTAGATATGGATAATTGTCTTTTTAGTTCATAGGCCTCTAGATCAAGAGAAGCCATATCTGGGGAGCCATGGCCATACCCTGCCCTGACAAAGATCATGAGATCAGCGACTTAGTGCTTGATGCTGTGATGGGATGACACTTGGGAGGTCTTGGAGGAAGAGTGAATGCATCTGGCTATGGGAGAAATGTGAATCATTAGGGCTAGGACAAACTATCATAGATTGTTACAATAATGTCCCCCAATGAATCACACCTCCTTGTGTACATGTTCGTCTGCAATCTGACTTCTCTGCATTTCCTATCAAAAAAGGCAGTCTGTTTTCCCACATTGTGAATCTAGACTGGCCTTGTGCCTTGCCTTGACCTATAGGATGTCACAAATAAAATAGTCTTGCATCTTTTACTACTATTCTCTTGGAACTCTAGAATCATCAACTGTGAAAAATACTGGGCTGAAGATGATAAAGAGAGAAATGTCCTGCGGAGCCCACACACTAACCAACCCACTGATTTTTTTTTTTTTTTTTATGATAGTCACATAGAGAGAGAGAGAGAGAGAGGCAGAGACACAGGCAGAGGGAGAAGCAGGCTCCATGCACCGGGAGCCTGACGTGGGATTCGATCCGGGGTCTCCAGGATCGCGCCCTGGGCCAAAGGCAGGCGCCAAACCGCTGCGCCACCCAGGGATCCCACCAACCCACTGATTATATGGAGTTACATGATGGATCCTAGATAGAGCAGCAGCAGAACTACCCAGATAATCCACAAACCATGAGAAAGTCCATCGTTGTTGCTTTTGTTTGGAGACACAAGTTTTGGAGAGACAGATTGCATAGCAATAGAAAACTGTACAAATATTACCCTAGGCTGTACTCAGTAATAGAAACAAAGGGTAAGGATGATTTTTTTTTAAAAAAGTAATGTATCTGGGCGCCTGGGTTGGCCAGTTGGTTAAGCATCTGACTCTTGGTTTCAGCTCAGGGGCTCAGGTTCTGATCTCAGGGTCTTGAGATCTAGCTCTGAGATCTAGGCTCAGCATTCAGCAGGGAGTCTGTGTAGGAATCTCTCTCCCTCTGTTCCTCCCCGATTTGAGCTCTCTCTCTCTCTCTCAAATAAATAAGTAAAATCTTAAATAAAATCAAATAAAAAGTAATGCATCTATGCATCCCTGACTCCTTTTTCCTTCTAGTGCTTAAGAGATGACAAGATCTGGAACAGCTGCCTTAGATCAAGAGATGAAAATGTTGTGCTCAGAATGGCTGAACCATAATGTCAGCTCCAAACTGCTCACCTCTGGACTGTGATATGAGAAAGAATTTCTATCTTGTTTAAGCCTCGTTAAGCATTTATATTTGTTTCCCTGTTATAGTAGCTGGGCCTGTGTCCTACCTAAGACACGGTGCAAGTCAAATCCTTAAATTTCATCAAAGAAGGCCAACACATCAACATTGCCACCTACACATCAAGTCATCTGAGTCTCTCTTTAATATACTACAAAGAACACCGACTGGCTGATAAAGACAAAGAATTACTTACAAGTAGACTTAGATCCACTGACTGACAAACTCTTTCCTGGAATAATTGGTATTTATAGATTATGCTTCAAAAGTTAACAGAGAACCCAGAAACTTGAACATCCTTGACTAAGCAAGTTCTCTCCCTACCTGGGAAGTTTGTCTACCAAAGTCTATGGTGTAATTTTTGAGAGATGCACACCTAAGTAATGAGGGAAGCCGAGAATATAACCAGCTTATCTAGCTAGATGGTGCACAGTAAGTTTGGTGATCAATTAGGGGACAGAATGGTCTCCAAGGGGATGCCTGGGTTGCTCAGTGGTTTGGCACCTGCCTTTGGCCCAGGACGTGATCCTGGGGTCCCAGGATCGAGTCCCACGTCGGGCTCCCTGCATGGAGAATGCTTCTCCCTCTGCCTCTGTCTCTGCCTCTCTCTCTCTCTCTCTCTCTGTGTCCCTCATGAATAAATAAATAAAATCTTAAAAAAAATAATAGTCTCCAAGGACTTCATGAATAAACCACTCCTGTAGATTGCTAAGCTTTTACCACTGTATCAGTCAGGATGATATCAGTTATTCCGTGGTGACAAACTATCCCTGATCTCAGTGGCTTAACTCAACAAAAGTTTATTTCTTGCTTATGCAAGGATGTCCGGTATAGATTGGCGAGGAAGACTGCTTGTTGTAGACAGAGACCCCGACTGATGTAAACTATATCTCAAAACATGCTTTCATAAAGCAGAGAACATGGCAAAATGCACACAGGCTCTTAAAAATCAAACATTTCATTTCCATACACATTTTATTAGGCCATGTCAAACTTTAAAAGGTATGAGGAAAATATAATCCTACTATATTCTAGGAAGGAAGGAAGTTGGAAATATTGCTGAGTGGCACTAATGAATATTCCAAGTGTATATTAAGTCACAACCAGAAAGCTGTACAAGTAGATTTATATCATCTAGGCTCTGCAGAAATGCGTTGAGTTGGTCACAATTTAATATTACATTCTGGGATTCAATTAAGAAGTGTTCGCTTGAAGAATGTTTCTTTATCTTCCATGAAACCATAGAGTTAAAGATACTGATCTCTGTGTTAGCTACTTTATCTGGCATAAGGAGACCTATATATGCTATAAATTTATTCTAGAATACTGAACATGGGAAAAAACTGTATCTTTTTCTTAAAAATCAGAATGCATTTTTTTTCCTTTTTACCCAAACATGAGAATTAAATGACCCGGCGTCTTCTCCCTTTATCCTAGCTGCTAGAAAACCAAGGGTTAAATTTATTGCCCTATGAATGAATGAGTTCACTTTCAGATTTTTGTTTTCCATTTATCTATTTCTCTGCCAGTTGATTTGTAATCTTTCTATTATTTTAATAGTCGCTTAAAGGGATCTTTCATATTACAGGAGATCTCAAATTGTCCACACAGGGGGGCATTAAATTATCCCAAATCTCTATAAAGTGAAAATCAGACACAATAACGTCTTATGACTCTCTTAGCCTTTAACCTCTTTTGTTCACTGCTGTACTCCCACTGCTCAGAAAGGTGCTCAATAAATATTCACTGTATGAATGAATAAATGAGCGAATCTGTTTCCCAAGCATGCATGGCCATATGTGCATGTGCGCCCATGCACGACCCCCACCCCCACTTTAGGAATTTTGCCCCAGGGCTTTTTCCCTCAGGAGTCATTTTGTGAATAGATGTAGCCAGACTATATGCATTCTCGTAGGTTACTGAAATGATGACACTGAGATAAATATATGCTCCCAAGAAATAACGCCCATGGTGTGTAGTAAGAATGGTCACTTTACCTGGACGCAAGAGACCTTGGGATAATGATGGTGATTCTTGTCCATTCTTCAAAGTCCCCCGTGTGATACATGGTGGGCTCACTTAGTTCCCTGGAGTTTCCTTCACATCCTTTGCCTGCAGAAGCTGGGTAACAGCCTTCTTTCACCAGAAACCAGGACATACCAGCATCGTGAGAGTACTGAAGAAGAACCGGGGCAGCACTGCTGAACTGATTGGCACACCCTATGTTTAGCTGTCAAAAGGAAGACAGAGTTATACAAGGTCTTGGTTCCAAGTTATCATTTTAACACATTAGGTGCTACAGCAGCCAGGGCTCTTTCTACTGATTGCCTTATATTCACAATGATAAGACTCGCAGCTCACTTCCAACCAAGACTCTTCCACGGGTTATAGAAATCTTTAGGTGAGCCACAGGTGCTTTTAAAGAAAATCTGAACCAGTTGCCATTTAGTGGATCTCTTGGAATTACAGAAGGGAAAAGAGAAGCATGGGATCTGTGGTGTTGGAGTGAGGGACAAAATCCAAGAAGCCAAGAGATGATTTTCTTCTCTTATGCCAGGCATACAAACAGAGGGAAGCAGAAGATGAAGAGTAACCTCCTCTGAATACAAAGGTTACCTGAAGAGAGGGCTATCCTCCCTGCTTTTTTTTTCCCCTCCGTGCTTTTAGCGGAACAAACATCTTTATTTTCTTGCCAAAGCTCAGTAAGAAATTATTGCCAACTTAGATGAAAAAGCTAAATTTTTGCCACTGTATCAAATAAGCAAAATAATCTGGAAATAAAACTATTGTTCTGTGTACTCATGTAGGGGAATGTCATCATAGGATTAATAACATAAAAAAACTTGAAAAAAAAGCAACTTAAATCCCAATGCCCTAGCATAAATGTTTTTATTTTTTCTATTTTCTCTTCTAAAATTTATAAAGAAGTATTTTTTTGGTCATATAGTTGAAGCTACCACACTCCTAGAACTTTCTGTCTATTTTGTATTTAATCTATTATTTTATTATTATATGCAGCCTTGCAAAGAATGTTAATTTTTTTCTTTAGTTGAACTATTATCACCAGATAAATTTCTACCAGTAGTATTATGGAGTCAAAATGTAGAAACACTTAACATTTTTTATTTATATGTGTTCATTTTTAATCAATTGGGTTCAATTAATCACTTTTACCACAGCTTTGAATATTATTCAAGTTTAAAACAGCTTCTTTCTAAATTGGTAAATGTATAAATGATTTTATTACTGTTACAGTTTATATTTTTTGGTATTATAAATGTCAAACTTTTTTCCTGATATTTATTTAATTGTATGTCATCTTAAATGATCTATTCATATCTTATTTCATTTGTTGATGGGAGCCACCATAGAATTTTATTGTATAAGACTATAGATAAGATTTGTCCAATTTTGTAGAAAAACAAATTGAAGTAAGCACTCAAAGGAACATGATCATGACCAAAGAATAAAGGATGAAGGAAAGGTAAGGCTGGAGGCAAATAATATTGGCCCAACCAGTTCATTCTTGTGACTATACCTTGATCTGGTCTTTCAGAAGAAGATTCTATATTTTCCTTATTCCCATACTCACAGCTAGAAAGCATCTCTCAGAAGGATTTATAATTGAACTTGTAGAAATTTTATTGTGATACATTTATTCAAGTTTATATAGTTCAATGTCAACAATATAAGCAAAGACTTGACAATCTTGGATTCATGATTAAACTCTTCTAACAGAAATTCCTCTTATTACACATAAGCAAGCATAATTTTCAGTTGGTATGTGGTGACAGGAGTTACAAGAAGCACACACAGTTAGCTTTTTCATCATAGACCTATTGTGACCGTCGTCGTTTCTAAAGTAGGCAAGTTGATGGAACCTTCAGTTCTCTGACAAGTCTGTGCCTTTTTAAATTGACCATTTAGTCTGCCTCTTAACTGTCAGTGTTTTCTAGTATTCAATTCTTGGCTTTCTTATCTTTTTAGTCTATACCTGTTCCTAAATCTCATTCACAATCATCATTTCAAATCTCTTCTGAATACCTGTAACTCCTAGATTGAACTCCTCTCTAGCTCTCTGGAAATGTCCATAACTGATTCCTACACATTTCCCCTTCAGGGATCCACATGCATCCTTGGTTCCACAGTCCAAGTCTGTTCTCATCATCCACCACTCTTACACAAATCCTCCTCTGATTGTATCTTCAATTTCAATGACTGGAGCCAGAAATGTGGGAGTCTTTCTAAACTCCATTCTATCATCCAACAGGTCACCAGAACCTGTTAACTATGCCCCTTTAATATCTCTCAGATCCATCTCCTTATTTTTATAATCCCATGCAATGCCTTAATCTGGCTTCCTCATTTCTTACTGTGATGACTGCTCTAGCATGCTTTCTTTGCTCAGAATATATTCCACTATCTGAGCACTCTTCTCTGCCTTCTCTACCTGCACACAATCCTCATTATTTTTTACCTGGATCATTGCAATAGCTCTGCCCTTGCCTTTGCCACTGTATTCCCAACAGAGTCACCAGATTCTTTAAAAGCCTGAGTCAGAGTCTGTGACTCTTCTACTAGCCATTTTATTCAGAGTAGAAGTCCAAGTCTGATTTTCTTTCTTCTACCTGTCTCCCCATTTTTCTCTTTCTCTGTGCTCTAGACACAATGGCATCCTTGTGATTTTCTGAATTTTTCCAAGCACACTCCTGATTCAAGGCCTCTGTGCTTTCTGTTCCCTATGCCTGGAATGTCTTTCCCAGATAGCTGCATGACTCACACTTTTAGCTTTCATAGGTCTCAGCTTAAAAGTCATTTTATTGGTGAGGGAACTTGACAACCCTTTATAAAATAATAACTACCCTGCACCACCCTAGTCTACACTCTCTGTTCTTATTTATTTCCATAGCCTACAACAGATCCTGGCATATAGTATAGGCTTTATAAATATTTGTTGAATAAATGAATAAATGTACTTACTGATTACAGTTTCTTCTCCTGTTAAGTCAACAGCCATACTGCTGCCAGAATGATCTTTCTAAAACAGGTCCGATTCTTGCACTTAATGTATTAAAAATCTCCCATGACTCTTTGCTCTTGGGTTAATGTCCAAATGGTTTAGTGTTTCATATAAAACCAGTTAGGATCAACTTTCTTTCTTATCTCTGTGGCACATACTCCAAGCTCCAAAAAATTTCTATTTTTTTTCCAAAAAATTTCTAAATTGTCTATTCTTATTTGCCCTTTCATGTATTTTCATATATTTGCACATTAGGTTCCCTCTAACTGGAATTCTTCTCCCTCCATTGTTCATTGGGCAAAATTTGTATTTCCAGAGACTTTCCATTTCAACTTATCTATCCATCCACCCGTCCATCCATCCAACCATCCCATCCATTCAACTAACAGATGTTTTTGGAGTACCTGCTACATGCCAGGCACTATGCCAGGTACTCTCATAGCATCCAGAGCCCATTTCTACTACAATACTCCTGTGATCATGACTGTTCTCTTTTCTGGCTCACTTGCTAGTTTCTGTGCTCCTTGAGGGCTATGGCCATATTTTTCATGTCTATATTCCTAGCAACTAGTGTTTAACAAATGGCATGCAATTATAAAAACTGTACCAGCACTGTGTACAAATGACACCAAGTTCTTGTCACAGATTCCAAATACACATTAATCATCAATCCCCAAATGACCCATAATACATATCAACTATCAACTAACGGCCACAATCAGAAGTTTTCTGCTGGTGTGATTTGAGAATTGATATTTTTATTAGGTGTTGTGCATTCCTGCTGGTTGTTTAAGTACTTAGAACATTTAATACTATTTTCTTAATTTAGATTTTTTAAACACCAGAATACCACCTTGCAGATTTTTAATACCTACACTGCCATGACTTTGCGACTCATTAAATCAAGAAGTTGTCAGGTGAGAAACAGCATATTATTCCAGCCAACACGTTTGCTATTGCTGTTATTTTGTTCCCATTTAACGGCAGTACCAACAAATTATACCAAGTCATATACTGCTATTAATGTTCTTAATTATAGTTTAGCACCAAACTCTAAACAGAGAAGGATAACATTTCACTAATCATTTTATTTATGACTAACTTCCTTGTTTACAGACCTGTGGAAATTATATTTGAAGAGCTGCCTATAAACATATGATCTCTTTAATAATTCCATTTGTAAATTATTTAGCATCTGCATCCCGCCGTTATGTAAGGACCATGTAGTTGTGCTAGCTCATTAAAACTGCATTACTTTCGACCCCAGAATTCACCAATGGGATTTTATTATAAACAAAATGAAATTTTGATTAGGCTTCTAAAAGAAGAGCTTGTCAAAGTAAATACTTGCTACACACATTGACATGTTATCACAGTGCTGAAAAACAGCAAGCTTTTAAGAGAACAATGATAATTAAGGTACAAATTTACTGAATCAAAGGAAGGGAAATTGTTTGAAAATCATACAGTAAAAACACAAAACAACTCCTAAGTCTAAAAAATACCTGTAAACTGAAAAAGAGAACTTCTTACTTGCCATTCAGAAGCACAGAATTCATGAAATCAGAATGAGATTGAAAATCTAAAAGTCAATTTTCAAACTGACCAGCTTTTCTCCTTGTGGGCACAGCTAAATAAAGAGCTTTGCCAGTCCAAGACTGTCAAAGATTTGCTCAAGTGAGTCCCTTCCTTAAAAGAGAGTGTGAAAAATTTGTGTCCTTTCAATTTCACATAGGAGTCTGGAGGGTGCTCTGCTCTTTGACCTGCCCTGGGAAGAGATCTGTGCAGAAGTACCTTGAACTGTAGTACGTATCCAGGTTTCAAAGTCAAATCTCGAGTTACTGCAAATCGATCCCCGTCTGATTTTCCAAATACCATGGCTGATGGCGTGGCAGAGCAGAAAGTCTCATTTTTAACCATTCCTTCATTAGCCAACATCAACCAAACACTCATTTGATTCATTGGGTAATCAAAAGCTGGCTTCTCATAAAAGTTCTAATAGAAACAATACAGACAACACAGGAAGGCAATTTGATAAGCTTTGAAAACAAGAAAGGAATTTTCAGTTCATAATATGCAGGGCCATGTACCATTTTATTTCTAGGATAATACAGCTGAATCTCTAAATTATTATTATTATTATTTTTACTGTCACAAACCTTGCTTTCCTGATGATTTGACAACCGAAAATATTTTGCCACTGTGCATGTAATTTTATAAACACAGTAATAATGTGTTTGATGTCTTGGCTAGCCTTCCTAGTCTTTAAAAAAATACATATATCTAAATATTCTTGGGAACTAGTAGCATAGAGAGATAACAGAACAATGAAGTGCAAACCAGAAAAGTAAGTACAAACACTGAAACTTGTGTCACTTATAAAACTTAATGTTCCCATTTAAAGGCAGTCTAGCACTAAATCTTTGGGGGAAGTGAGAAGTTCTTGAATCCCATCTACTTTACAATCCTGTCTTCTTAGAGTTCAGACATAAGAAAGATACCTGGGGTAAAGTTGGGTTCACAATTGGGATGACCTGCTTTTGCTTCTCTGACAGGATGATGATGTCATCCAATGCCCACTGGTCGTAGCCCTCCCCTGAGAACACAGGCTGCCACCAGCGGAACCTGGTACAAGGGGTCTTAGCAGCAGCTGGGAGCTCCAGGTAGACGAATCTGCATAAAAGCAAATCATTTATGTTGGTAAGGGAAAAGCTGTGTTCCTCTCAGCAGCTGTTAAAATAACAAGAGTAGTAACAAGAGAAAGTTTAGTTTCGTTTGAGCTCTTGATTTTTTGAAAAGTTTCTGTTTGTTTTGTTGAAAGATTTATTTATTTGAGAGAGAGAGAGAGAGAGAGAGAGAGAGGGAAAGAGAGTGAGTGAGCATGCACACAAGCAGGGGGAAGGGGCAGAGGGAGAAGGAGAAGCAGATTCCCTACTGAGCAGGAAGCCTGATGTGGGGCTTGATTCCAGGACCCTGAGATCATGACCTGAGCTGAAGGCAGACTCTTAACCAACTGAGCTACCCAGGTGTCCCCCAAAATTTCCAAGTTTAGACCAATCAACAGGTTTAAAGTTGTTAAGTGCATTTAGTCCTGGTCATGTTTATTCCATTTGTTTTATTTTATTTTCAAAAAGTTTTATTTATTTATTCATGAGAGACACACAGAGAGAGGCAGAGACACAGGCAGAGGGAGAAGCAGGCTGCTCGCAGGGAGCCCATGGAGGACTCGATCCCAGGACCCAGGATCATGCCCTGAGCTGAAGGCAGATGCTCAACCACTAAGCCACCCAGGCATCCCATGTTTATTCCATTTCGAATTGTATCTTTTTGCAGCAAATATTTCTACTAAATTTGATTTACTGAACAGTCTTTTGATGACCACGACAATGGCATCACGTTTTTAAGAAATACCTCAAAAAACTGTTCCTTTGAATGTTATTACATTAAAATAGCATTAAAAATTTTCCCAAAGCAATTCTAACTGTGCATTAATATGCATTAATAACGAAATAGGAAAATCACCCATAATCTTCTCCACAGGGTTGACCTCTGTCAACATTTTGATGTATATCACGGAAGCATGTAATCTTTTACAGAGGTGAGATATACGTATAATTCGGTATCTGACAGTTTAAAATTTCATATTATATCATAAGCACATTCTCATGTCAGTATAATTATTTCTTAAGATCATTTTATTGTCTATGTATTTTCATGATACAGACATTGTTTATTTGACTTTTGTCATAAATAATTCTATAACGAAAATCTCTATGCTTAAAGCATTACCTATACCTCAGTTTATTTCTTTAGGTTAAGATTCCTAGAAATGGAATTATTAGGTTGAAAAAACTACTCATGTTTAAGGCTCTTGCATTTTCCAAAATTTCCTCCTGGAAGAGTCATACGGTTTGCAGAAAGACATGAGAGCACCTGTCTTGCTGCTCCCATATGGAGAGAACACTGGTGTTATCATTAAAAAATGACCGCTAGACTGTTGAAAAATGATATCTCTTTTATTGCAACAGAGGTTGGCTATTACTCATATTTTATTAAACCTCTAGATTTCCTCTTTTGTAACATCAAACTCATTTCTTTTACCCATTTTTAAAATTGGGATCTTAGTGGTGCTCTTGATGATCTGTATAAGCTCTTCAGAGGAACATCAATCCTCTGTTTCTCATATTGGCTGCAAATATTTTGTTTTGTTCTCTTTCACTGTTTTCTGTTTTCTTTGATAGAGATGTGTTACACATGTACGTAGTTTTATGTTGGCATGTAGTATATTTCTAGGTAAGTAGCCCTCTTCTCTGTTAATTCTTCCATTGAATTTGTGTTTAGGAAATTTAAATCTCACTTAATGTTTAAATCTTTAACCAGTCTTTAACAGTTTTTGATGGGGTAAGGTAATGACCTAAATGGATAATTTTCCCCCAGAGCCTGCCCATTTTTTTCTAACATTGCTTGATTGAATAACCATTTCTTTCTCATTGATAGTTCATGCATCTTTAAAAAAAAAAAGATTTCATTTATTTATTTGAAAGAGTGTGCACATGGGCATGAGAGAAAGTGAGAGACAGAGAGAGAGAGAGGAGATAGAGCACGAGCAGGGGGAGAAGCAGAGAAAGCAGCAGACTCCCTGCTGAGCCCGGCTCTATCCCAGGACCTTGGGATCATGACTTGAGCTGAAGGCAGAAGCTTAACTGACCCAGCCATACAGGCGCCCCAGCATTCGTCTTTTCTTAATATACAAGTATTTACATGTATTTGAGTCAATTTCTATGTCATCCATTTGGCCTCATTGTTTGTTCTGTTTATCCATACACCATTTAAATGTGTTTTAATATCATATAGGGGGCAGCCCCAGTGGTGCAGCGGTTTGGCGCCTCCTGCAGCCTGGGGTGTGATCCTGGAGTCCCACATCGGGCTTCCTGCATGGAGCCTGCTCCTCCCTCTGCCGGTGTCTCTGCCTTTCTCTCTCTCTCTGAATAAATAAATAAATCTTTAAAAAAATAATATCATATAGGACATTCGTCTATTTTTTCCCCCCAGAAGGTTAAGCGATTTTTGCCAATTTATATTTCCAGATATAAAGTTCTCCCAAGAATACCACTAAGATTTTGACTGGAATTGCATGAAACAAATGAAGAGAGATCTTCATATCACAATATTTACTTTTCCTATCCAGAGACACTGTATTACTTTCCATTTATTTGTTTTCTTTTATATCTCTGAGGGAAGTTTTGAAGTTTCGTAGTTCTTTACAGAGATGCTCAGTATTTGTTTGCTAAAGTTATGCCTTATATTTACGTATTTGCCACTCTGAATGGGATTTTTTTCCCTGATATCTCCCCACTCAAAATTTCCCAACCATTTTAGTGTCATAGAACTCTTTGAGAATGTGGTGAAATATTCTGGCCCTAAAGAAAAATTCCTATAAATAAAAATGGAATATTTCTGAAATTTGAAGAAGCTATTGAATTTTTGTTTGTCTACATAGTAATCTAGTCACTTTACTGGTTGTTGAATAATTTTCAGATTGACCATGATCATGTTTGGACAAAATAATCTGAATTATTTTAAATTGTTGTTTAAACTAGTTTGGCATCATTATCAATTCTCTTTCTCCTGTCCTGGTGGAAATCTCACCAGTTTCTGTCTCCTACACACCATTTCTGACATTCTCCCTGGATGGTATGTCTCTTGTTTTACCCAGCTGCCTCTCCTCTGGTTTCTGCCTCTCTCTGTGTCCCTTAGAGGAAATATTTTTAGTTCTGTCTGCATGACTCCTTGTGTTCTATTGTGGAAAGTTATGTCACCTTTAAGTGACTCAATGTTTTAAACCAACAAACTTAGCAACCTTGAAGTTAGCAAACAACTATATGGTAGACAGTATGTTCAAATATATTTAATTTGTAAGAATTGGATCTATATAGTCTTCAATAATATTTTCCTTCAATAAAAAAGGTCCAGCTGTAAAATGCAAAATAAGATGTTAAAACTTGAAATGGGTGATGGTCAACATATTAAGAAAAAACTCTGTTGGGACGTCTGGGTGGCTCAGTGGTTGAGCATCTGCATTCAGCTCAGGGCATGATCCAGGGTTCCTGGGATTGAGTCCTGCATCAGGCTCCCTGTGGGGAGCCTGCTTCTCCCTCTGCCTGTGTCTCTGCCACTCTCTTTGTGTCTCTTATGAATAAATAAATAAAATCTTAAAAAAAAGAAAAACTCTGTCTTTATGTGAAGGTGCAAATACTGAGATTATAAAATTGAATACTCTAAAAGTGATATCCCTGAATAGATTTTAATGGCACATATAAAACATAAAGTATAAATACAGAATTTCAAAATACTGCATAATCGTAAAATAACTAAATTTAAATATAGAAAAGTATGTGCATTGCCGGGTATAGGCATTAGTATTAAATATGAATCATTTCTCCAAATTCCTGAACCATCATTGTCTAAGACTTTTATTACATATACTCCTCATCCATGAAAATAAAGATAGGGATGGGCCAGGAAAAAATTTAGAAAAATCTGAGCTCTACAGATATTTTACCTAGAATTAGCTCTGGTGCTATCTGAAAACTTTTAATAAAATCTATTTTGCTGTTAAATCTAACCAATGAACATATATATTTATATGTTAATATATAAATGTGTATTTCTCTCTATACATAGAGTATGTGTGTGTATTCAAAAAACCTGCAAATGGGAAAAGTGAGCATGGGCTGTCCCTATATCATGGAGTTTCTGTGGGAACTCACAATTTTTCTTAAGTTCTTTAAGAATTCAGATATGAAAACAAATGCTTTTTGTTCTGAAACAAATGAAATTTTTATATGTGCAAGCGTTAATGACATTTTGGAAACAGTGCAATGAAAACATACTCTTTATCATTCCTGAAAACCACTGGAAGGCCATCAGAGGCGCTTACCTGGGTTTGCTGAAGTCTGAGAAGTACATTTCTGCCAGCAGGTGCCACTGGATGCCTCCATTGTTGCTGTACTGAAGGAGGACACCCTCCTCTCTGCTGTCTGGCTTGTTACACGCAGCACTCTCTCCGCCAATCTGAATGTAGAACTGGACAAAGTCCACCCAAGAAGTGTCCAGATCCCAGCTCACCAGCTGTCTTTTCCCCGCCTTTCCAAAAGATAGAAGAATTACAGACTCAATCATCTGGGAGCTCGTTGGCATTTTGTTGTTTCAGTTTCAAGATCATACAAACATCCTAGCACCAGGTGGAAATGATTTTGTCCTCATTTAACGTTCAGAGGTGTGAGTTATGCCATTGAATTCTTTGCTCTGGAGGTGGCAACTGTTCCTGAATACATTTGATGAGTCTCTGCATCATTGATTCCCAGATCTAGTTACGAGACCCTTGGGAACTGCTAATTATAGAAAGAGTATTCAAGTCTTTAAAAATAAAGCAAAAATTAATTTTAATTAAAACACTCCCTATATTTGCTTTGTAAATTTCCTCCAGGCAGAGTAGTAGAGAAGAAAGACCATATATGTTGAAATCAGTTGGAGCTGGGTTGGAATTTCAGCCCATTATTCATGCTGTTCACTAGCTGCATGACCTTTCTGAGCTTTTATTTTCCTCAAAGGTATAATATGGGTAATAAAACCTCCCTTATAGGGTGCTGTGACAATTAGATGAAATACAAGTTGCATGTAATTTGCCTAGCACGTGGCAAGCCTCTCCCGAGATACCCCTCACCCCCTCCTCCCTGGAAATTAAAGTGAAACTGGCAAAATAGAAACTTCTAGTCAAAAAAAAAGAGTACTCATGTCTCTGAGGTTCCTAGTCTCTCTGTCTCTGTCTCCTTCTTGGAAACAGGTTTGGAGGGATCATTTCAATATGTTCTTGTGACTAGGAAATGGTCTCTGTGTTTTTAAAAAATATTTTATTATTTGAGAGAGAGAGAGAGTTAGAGAAAGCGAAAATGCACAGAGGGAGAGGGACAGGGAGAAGCAGACTCCCCACTGAGCAGAGAGCCCACAGCGGGGCTCGATCCCAGGACCCTGAGATCATGACCCGAGCTCAAGGTAGATGCTTAACCCACTGAGCCACCCAGGTGCCCCTCTTTAAAAATGTGAAGAATTTCTTCAAATCCAGCAACTTGCTTCCTTTGCTCAGTGCATCCCCTACATGTCACAGTCCTGTTGTGAAGTACTAGATTCAAATTGACAAGTTTTATCATCAGTCCTGTTGTGAGTAAATGGGTTCATGCTAATGGGATGGAAAAAAGGTTTGCTCGTGTGATTTTCCCACCCAAACAGATACTGCCAAGGCTAATCTACAGACTGCACTGAATTGGTCTTGGAAACCTCCCAAGGAGTTCAATTAAAAGTCAGGAAGAAAAATTGAGATAGGATACATAGTATAGAGAAAAACACCCCTCACACTTATAATTTAAACACTTCTCTAATCCACTAAGTTAATTAAGAAGGGGTTTCAGTTATTAGAAGACACAGGGGAAATATTTGGGGATAATTAAAACAGTACACTGTTACTGATAAATCTAAAGCCAATTAAAGAGATTCCAAAATAAATGAGGGTGCCAGAGAAATGAGAACTAAAGTTAAATCCTGAGTCAGGAACTTACTCTTTGGAACTCTCAATTTTAAGTACATATTGAGAAAATCTTAAAAGTAATACACATTTTTAATGTGTTATGTGTGCTTTTGATTTTTCTTTTTGTTGATCTGAGATACTGTAAGTGAGAAACACCTCAGAGGTTATTATAAGCTGGCCTAGAATTTTCATGCCTCAGGATCATTACAGGAAGACCACTTTTAAGAAGAAAACCTACAGAACCTAGCTAGTTAATTCCAATCCAGCAAACATCTATGAAGAATTTGGCACATGGAAATGAGCCAGAAGGATAAAAATCTAGGGTGAGGAGAATTATAAAAATCCAATTATCACAATTAGCTGGTTGGAATGATTGGTCTATTGTGAAATTCACAGAGCGGTGTTGTTTTTCCAGGAGACCACGGTGTTGGTTGACAAAGGTTTTGAAAGTGTTTTGTGGGATTTTTTAAGTGGTGGAAAATATCATACGAATGCTTAGTTTGGCATTGAAGATGTTTTTTTTTTTTCCCCAGAGAATAGCACAAATCATTTTCTTTTGTTCAATGACCTGAAATGCTGAACATTGCTTGAAAGGGAGATAACAAAGAAAAAAGGAAATGGCTCACAGCGAACTTTTTGTCAGAATTTAGAATTTGATGTAACACATGCTTTGCACTTTTTCTATTCTACTATGATGAATGTATTTATGTGTGTATGTGTAGACATATATACATGTGTAACGTGCGCACGCATGTGTGTTGGGAGTAATAGGTTACAGATCTCCTCGGTCTTGGAATGTGAAAAATACTCTCCTATTTCCCCCCAACATTCTAGGTCAAAATGGCTCAGTTCTTTAAGGGTTTAGATAAAATAAAACACGTTTAAGGGTAATGCCTTCAGAATCTGGAGACTTTTTATAATACTATCTCTAAAACTATTAAAATCTTTAATCAAAATGCCACTAGAAAAATAATTCTACTCTATTTGAAAATAACCATTTCTTTAGAACTTCTTGTTTTTCAATTTTCTTTCATTTGTTTATTCATTCCTTTCTTCAGTAATAATTTTTGGGTGCCAATTACACCAGGTACGATACCACAAACTCGAAAGGAGAATTCACCAGTATGTGTAGTGATCATAATGACAATTAGGGCTGCAGACCAAATTTTATTCTTCGTTGAGTCCCATTTGGTCATATAACCATCTATCAATTATCTAATCTATTCCATCTTAAAGGAACTAACCGACTTGTAAATGCCTACCGCATGGCATGCATATTTCTAAGTTCAACATCTTATCTAGAGTTCAGCTCAGTTAGTAGGACTCAGCATCTTGCTGGGTACTATGAGAATAAAAATCAAAATTTGACTTATTTATGTACAAAACACAAAAGAGTGAGAAATTCAAAGAAAGGGGAGATTCGTGTAGTTTGCCATTATCTCACAAAGCTCCATGGAGCAGCAGGATTTGAGCAAGGCGTTACAAGGTAGAAGGCATCATGGTCGGCAGTGGAGAGTAAGCAAAGATAGGGAAACTGGCAAAACTTGGGACCTGGAGGAGATATTTCTGTTTGGAGCAGGGGCGTGACATTTCAGAAAAGAAAATAAGTTGTATAGTTAGGGCAGCAGTACTCGAGAGCATCCTGAATGTCTGTGATAGAAGAGGGACAGGATAGAGCACATTTTGGGTTTAAAGTAGTTTGCAAAAGGTGGTGGATGTGCAGAGCTGTTCCTCTGGGTTACTGCCTCTGCGGGCAGGGGCTGCCAACCTGTGTGCGCCATCTCTCTGCTCAAGGAGTGAGTATATGACTCTGGGTAGGCCAGTCCGAGTACACCATTCCCCAGGACCCTGGGATAGGCCAATCAGAAACCTTTTTCTACAGAGTTGCTCAGAAAGCTCTGTGGCCCTGGCACCACTCTCATAATGACAGCTGGCCTGAAAACAGAGGAGAGAGGTCTGTGGGCATTTGAGTTTCTGGTTCCAGATAATCTCTGAGGCCAGTTTCATCTAAGCCCTCTTGTGTTTTGATGATACTAACCGAATTATCTCCTTTTTTGCTTAAGCTAGTTTTTTCTCACTTTGAATTCAAAACAGATCTCCTTGATATAAGAGAAAAAAGGGGAAAAATGCCCCTCGGATATTCTGACAAAAACTTAGGGAGAAAGCTGGATTGAGAGGGGAAGAGAATGGTTCTACTTTTGAAAGACTGATTTTAAGTTAGTGGCAGGGCATACACATGGAAATATCTAATGATACCAATTTTAAATATGTTCTTATAAAATGTAATTGTGATAGTTAACTTACTGAGCTATTTCTATGTGCCCAACACTATTCTTTATCCTTTACCTTCATTAACCCACCGATCCTCCCCAAATTCCACTTAACAATACAGAAAACTGAGATACAGAAAGATGTTTTATGTCTGCAAGATGAACCAGCTAATGAGTTTTGGAGCTTAGGCACAGATTCAGGTAGCTTTATGATTGAGATAATCTTGAATTAAAGTTATATACATATTAACATGTAACCTTCCTATGTGTAAAGTATTTGTGTGTACACATACATGTTTACTGGGGTGTCTGGTAAATATTGGTCAAGGATTCATAATCTTGTTTTAAAACTGATGCTTCTGGGAGACATAATTTCCCCATTTCTGAACAATTATACAGTGTATCCTGATCTATGCAATGTACACTGGTCACTTGTGGACAATTATCTCTAACCATAATGACCAGTGGATGTTCAATGTCAATGGATAGGAAATATCATCAGATGGAATTCATCCCTGATTTTCTATCATTCTCTATCTTGTTTGCTTGCTGATTCTTTGTTCTGCACCTGCATCAAAACAAAACCTGTACCTATTTTTGCATTTGCATAAATTAACTTATTTTGGATTTCAGCCCAGATTCCACAACATATGAACCCTACAGTATATCACCCACATCTGCGTGTTTGTTATGTGATGTAGACTGGGACATTTCCAGTTGTCCTAGAATTGATGGCTATCATCCTTGCTGGAAAGAAGTGGTTTTAAGGATCTTACATTCTAAAGAGAGCTATTAATAAGCAGGGTTAGACATATAGCTCATGGGGGAGAAGTGGACCTGCTCCCACTCTAGTCCTTTTGAGGACTAAATAAAGAGATGAATTGGGGGGTTGGGGAGAGAAAATAATGTCCTGCCTATATGGTAGCAAGGGAGGAGGGGAAGGTAGTTCGCCCTTCCCCGTTGCTAACCAAGCAGCAGGGGCTGGGCATGTTCAGTAGTAGACGAGAATCAGTCTTAGAGATTCCCAGTGGCACTCTAGGCCCTCAGTGGGGTCTACGGACCTTTCTGCCCAACCTAGTGCTGCCTCTAGTGAAGGTGAAGTGCAAGAAAAACTTCTCCACTGTCTCTGTATGGACTTCATGTTTGTGTGCTCCCAAATCCATATGTGGAAAGCCTAACCCTTAAAGGGATGGTATGATGAGGTGGAGTCTTTATCATGTTATGAAGGTGGAGCCCTCATGCTGGTATTTGGTGCCTGCTTCTTCTCCTTGTGCTCTCGACCATGCGAGGATACAATGAGAAGACGGTCATCTATAAACCAGCGAGCAGACCCTCATCAAACACTGAATCTGCTGGTGCCATAATCTTGGCCACCAGACTGAGCCGACATAAGACATGAGATGTCTGCCCAACATGGACAGGTAGTTCCAGGGAACAGCTCTGCACATCCCCAAACCCCACCATCACCCCTCCTTCCTCCAGTCATATTCTTGAGATTAACGGATTGATAAATGCAACAAACACTTATAGAAGTGCTTTCTAGGTGTTTGGCACTGTTCTACGTGATTTAGAAGTACTAACTCATTTACTCTGCATCACGAGCCTAATGAAGTAGAATATTCTGGTCTCCACTGTACAGATGAAGAAGCCAATTCATACAGAGGTGAAGGGATTTGCTCAAAGTCACGCAGCTAGGGAGTGGCGGGGACTGCAGCAGGCAGTTGTTGCTCTTAACTTCTAGGCTTCCCCTTTGCCACCATTCCTCACTCTTCACCCACAGGTCACACGCTCATGCACCTCCAATGCTGGGGTCAGAAGACACCAAGTCCCTGTCCCACTCAAAGACGCTCAAGACATAAGCCCGGCAGGAAAGGAAGATGATGAAATTTAAATCAGGTACAAGAAGGGCAGGAATTTTCAACTGCCCTAACCTGGGTTTGTAGTAACCAAAAACAATTATCAAGCTATAAAAGTTTCCCAAATAGAGTTCAGCGACAGGAATCTGACAAAAGAATTTAACAGTCAGCAGTGTGTGTGTATGTGTGTGTGTGTGGGAAACTCTCATGTTTGTACCTTCTGAGCGCAGACTGCTCCATAAATCCGTCACATATTGAAATAGCCATTGCCCTGATCACGTATTCCCCTACGTGAGTTGCACCTTTGTCGTCACTTATCCCCAGCTCTTACCTTGCTGAAATACAGAGATGATCCAGATGAGATGACCCCACACCCTTGTTCTGGTTTTACAATTTCTCCCCCGATGACTTCTTGCCAGTCAGACTCCCAACCATTCTGATTCTCAAAGTCTGACATAATCGTGGAAGGAAGAGCAGCTTCCGGGTGGCACTCGGTGCCTTGGTATCCCTGGTCGCACCTATGAGAGTGGAAGGGCCAAGTAGACAAGTCACAGTCCCTTCTGTGAAAGCCATGGCTGTGTCCCTGCAACATTTCCCATGTCTCCCTTCTGCTCAGACCTTAGCATTCACACTAGATTTGTCTCTACAGTGCCAATCTGTGTGTGTGCTGGGAATGATCTTCAGTGTTTGACACCGAAAAGAAGAAAGGACAGAATCCTTTTCTTAAAAGAAATCTGGCTGTAACAGCAGACCTGAGGCACCAAATAGTAATGAAGGAGGACATGGGGGTGTGTGTGTGTGTGCATGTGTTGGGGGCAAGGGGGGGGAAGAGTGGGATCCTCTTGAAAGTCACATAGAAATGCTTGTCTGCTCATCCATCATGTAGCTCTGGCCCTGTTTTATAGCTCCTCCTTCTGATTAAATTACGTCTCTTTTAGAGTCTTTAAGCATTCGAGTGCATTCCTACCTCATCCTCATTAGCGATAACCGCTTCTCCCCCTGCCCACAACCTTGAGCTTCTGGCAGGGTGCGGGAAGCAGCTGTCTGACATGCGCTTTAGGACCATCAGGGGCAGAAGGGAAACAACAGCAAGGCTCTCTTTAACCACTGAAGAGGACTTTGGCATTAATTAATAAACTCTGAAGTTTACACCAGGGAGGCCTCATCTTGAGGTTAGATTTTGAAGCTTAGGATATACATCTTTACGACTTTACTGAAATGTAACAGCATCTTTTATATCTAAAATAAGAACAGAAAGGGGAATGGCTTCCTTTTGGCTCTTTCTTCATCAGTGTGTCCATGCCACTCTGATGACAGCTGCGGTGTCATCCCTCTGACCACAAGTCCTGAGAAGGAGACAATCAGCCACAGGTGGCGGGGTACGTACCTGCACACGCCGTGGTCACAGGAGCCGTGCCCGCTGCACATGTTTGGACACTGCTGCCCAATGTAAATGTTGTCCAAAGCCCACTCGTCCTGGGCTGTGTAGTAGCTTTGACTCCAGCGGAAGCGGGTGGCACTGGACCTACGGACAAGGAATGGTAGCAAAAACAATATTTTAAGTGACATGTGACAGCACAAAGAATGTCAGAGTTCAGACTCTTTCAGATAACTAACTTTCTGGAATTTGCATTTAGCTGCCATTTTCTTTGGTAGTTGAAAGCCTGTCTACTCAATTATAAGCTGATTCAACAATTTTACCATGATGAAAAGTCTAGAAAGAAATCTGTGCTTTGGATATATACCTCAATCTTAATTCAATTTGCGACACTTTAAAGAGAAACAAAAATATAAGATTTCTTTTGTTGTTACACAGAGGTTTCATGCCAGGAAGAATAAAAAGAAAGGAAAAAAGAAAGAATATTAAAAAAATAAAGATATATACAAAAGAGCCTCTCTTCCACAGAGGAAAATGTGAGGTGTTTCAGTTATGGTAATGTAATTTCTTCCAAAAAATAAACAGTAGTTATTGGAAAACTTCCAGTGAGCTATCAGTATAAAACAAAAGTTTTGTTTGGGGGTATTGTTTTGGGATTGAGGGGCATGTTACAATGTACTATAAGAAGAACATGTTCTATAAGTGAGAACATCTGAGTGCTAAATTATGCTTATTATTTCTGAAACATTAACTTGGGTAGGTTTCATGGACAAGCTGATGCTAAGTGGAAACAAAAAGTTAAACAGTCCATTACACACAGAAATATGTAGGACCTGGATTCATCTAAACCAGATAGAAAGTCTAAAGAAGAAGATATTTTGAGAGCAATGTTCAGAAAGTTTCCATCTTCTGACAGTCACAAAAAATTCTTTTCAAATCACATCATATTTTTTGCTTCTAGAAATGTTCAGGGCTTGTGATCAGTTCTTTTTGGTCAAAGTGCAAAACAAAAGAAAACAAAAAGGATTTGCAGACTTAATGTGCATGCTCAGTACCGTTGATTAAACCCTCCTCAAGCACACTGTCTACACATACACTTGACCTTAACTGCTCTGAAAAAAATCTCTTAATGTCTACTGTATCAATTATCCACATAGTAAATACTCCCCAAGTATGTACCAGATTGTTAAAATCCAGACTAAGCCTTTATTGTTTATTTTACCAATGATCTGTGGCTAATATGTTGCATTTTAATTCCTAGTAGGATCATTCCAGGATTCACTGAGATGTGTCCAGTAGACACGGGTTTGCTGCATATCAGTGCTTGTCATGATACGTGCGATGACACAGATACACCTCCGCTACGGTAATAGTCTATATGTGAAATCTAATAGTCACCACAATTGTCATAGCCTCATTAATAAGAAATGGTTATAGAAGATCCTACAAAGTAGGTACAGAGTTTTAGAGCATAGAGCCCTACAAAGAAGAAGCAAATTAAAGTTTCATATCTCAGTGTCATGCAAAGGAAAGATGACTATATTCTTTTAGGACTGATGATAATCTGAGTCAAGTCTGAGGTCACAGGCATCTAGATTGTGAGCTCTTTTGGCGACAAGGCCATCTTTTATTTCAATAGTTGGCACAGGAACAGAAAAAAGTAGGTGTACCAAAAGAGACTGCTAAAAAATGAGTCAATGAGCAGATGAACAAGCCAGGAAAGGGCAGCCTTTTTCTGACTTCTGCAGGTAATGGGAGTAATGAAATGTGCTGGGACTCTGGGGACTTGACCCCTTGGACCCTAGCTTTGCAATTTATCAGCTGTGTGACCTTTAGTGAGAAATTTAAGCCTTCAGGCTTTCTAGTTACTCACCTCTCAAATAAAAGGATTGGGCAAACCAATTTCTAAGATCCCTTCTAGCTCATAAATTTAGTGATTGTTCTGGGGTTGTTGACTGAGGGGGATAGTTTATTTTCTATATAGTCACATGCCTACATGAAACCCATGGCATACATTATTTTGAAGTTTTGATATTTCAAACATTAAAATGGGGTTGGAGGGTTTCAGAAATCTGTCCTAGATTTCCCAGTTTATTTATGTTTCTGAATAGTCACACATAAACACATTCTGAATTTTTTTACTAAGCAAATTAGTCCTTACATACATCTTGCAAACTCTTGAGAAAGATATTTCCTTAAGACAAAAAGATTAAAGTGTATTTTTCCAAGTAAAATTACAATCCATGGTTTAATGTGCTGATCTTAATTAACAGAAAAGGAAGCAAAAAGAGGTTGAATATTGGCTTCGTTTTTAGTGAGAAAAAAAATTAGTTGTGTGAGCAATCTCCAGGTGGTCACACATGAGAACACAAGGTGTGATCTCACTGATTTGCAGCTGCATCACTGCTAAATATTGCCCTCAATACAAATATTTAATTTGCCAGCCCTCCCAGGCCCCAAGATCTAAGCATTCTTAGAAGGAAAATCTTGTGCACTCTGCATTGGGTCTCAAAATGGGACCACTGGTGGGTGGATCATGAAATGAAGTTGACTTGCATTTAAAACCCAAACTCTATGGATTCCCCAAAGCAACAAAACTTGTCAGTCTTGTCTTGATTTGATTTTTTTCCCATATAAACTTCTAGACTGAATTAAAATAGCACTGAGTTATCTCTTGATAGTTCGGTATCAAGGTATCAAGGCTGAGGAATCAAGGTAAATGAAGGCTGACTAAATTGTATTTTCCACCTTCAAAGTTGCTGTAATTACATTTACCCAATTATTTTGAAACTCATTCAGTCATTAGGTGTAGATTTGTTTATGAAGTCAGCAACTGACAGCTGTTTGGGTCTCATTAGGCCCTGTTCTTATGTAAATGTCTCTCATAAAAACAAAATTAATTTTCATTGGGTAACAAATTTCAGTTCATATACGATATAATTTCTCCAAGCAGGTGTATATATAGTCAATATTTCCACTCTAAGTTGTCCTATCTGGCATATTTTCCAAAGCTAACAGATCTTTGATAATGTGGGAACCACATTTGCTTGTGTGTATTCAATTTAGAGTTGTATATGTGTGAATCAAAGCAGCAGAACAAAGATTTGCCAAAAGGAAAACTGCTTCAAACTAAACTGCACTCCCTTTTCCCTAGTGCTCGAGATTAACATGGTATTTGCAAAAGTTTGAAATTAATATAATAAATAAAGTTATCAAGAATGCCAGGGACAAATAATGCACTTTATCCTTATAGCAGAGCTTTAAAAAAGCATTATAAATCCCAAAACAATGATAATAACCAGATGAACACTATTTTTTTTTTGACATGTAGCAATAATGTTTAGTTTAAGGATTGGCAGGAATGTGAAAAGAAAATATCTGATTGGGTTGTTTTGTTTTTAAAAAAATATTTTTACTTTCTTTACCCAGGGCTTTGAAGACAATTTGGAAAAGCAGAGTTCAATTATTCACTTACATGGGCTTAAAGGCAAATGGCTGCAGGAATAATCTAGTAGATATGGAGGCACATTGAATTAAAATTCTACTTAATTCCCCAACATTTAATGAGTATCCAACTTGCGGCAGGCAGTGATGGAACTGAGATGGTTAAGGGTCAAATAGATATCCTCTTAACTGTCTAATAAACACTGATGAGAATTGATCTTTTCTATACTAAAATGAAAGTGTACTCTACTAAACTAAACTATAACTAAACTAAACTATACTAAAGTATATTAAAACTTTACTAAACTTTCAACCCAGTAGTACTATCTTTAAAGCTGGGAAAAAATAATGCAACATACAATTTGAATGTCAAAGTTTTTTTTTTTTTTTAATGAAGGACAGTATTTTTTGGAAACTGCCTAAACTATATTAATTAAGGATAATAGTTTAGAGGCGCCTGGATGGCTCAGTTGGTTGTATCTGACTTCGGCTTAAGTCATGATCCCAAGGTCCTGGGATTGAGCGACACCTTGAGCTCCCTGCTCAGTGGGGAGTCTGCTTCTCCCTCTGCCCCTGCTTGTGTGTTCTCTCTCTCTCAAATAAACAAATAAATAAAATCTTTTAAAAAAAGAATAATAGTTTATAACATTTCTGGGGATGAAAAGATTTCTCTAAGATATACTATCTCTAAGATACACTTACCATCAGAGTTTTGAAATAGTGCCCCACATGTCAATAAATAAAAACCTGGGGCAGCCTGGGTGACTCGTGGTTTAGCGCCGCCTTCAGCCCAGAGCATGATCCTGGAGACCCAGGATCAAGTCCCACATCGGGTTCCCCGCAGGGAGCCTGCTTCTCCCTCTGCCTGTGTCTCTGCCTCTCTCTCTCTCTGTGTGTATCTCATGAATAAAGAAATAAAATCTTAAAAAAAAACCCCAAACCTACATTTTTAAATAATGAGGGTGATACACTTAATGGTGAAATAATCAAAAGGAAAAACCTCAATAGCTTTACAGTAAGTATGATGACTATTTCAATTGTTTGATCTGTTGCTTTTTTATAATTGTGATAGATATGCTTGGAATATCATTGATATTAAATACAAATCTTGATTATATTCTCAGCAGTAGACAGAAAAAAAGTAGGATGTTGGAGAAAGTAGCAACAAAGCATTAACAGTATCCAGGAAATGGCTCACAGTTGGATATAAAAAAATCTGTGGAAATCAAATTTCAAGCATTTTATTCCAACCGACATAATGATGAATCCTTAAAAATAATCAAGGAGGCATTCTTCTATAATTCAGTAATTCAATCTTTCACTAAAGGACATAGAATAATAATTCTGGGTTGTTATCTAACCAATTGTTTTTGTGTACAGCCTAACTTTCATGTAAAATAATCTAAGAAAGGTTTATTTAGTAATTTTCTCTTTACAAAAGGGCTCTTAGAAGGCTGATGCCACAGAAAAATAGAATTGTCTCTTTCATGCCTTTTCTACTATATACATCACAGAATCTTAGAATTCCTGAACTGAGAGTGACTTTTAAGATCTAATTAAACTTCTTCATTCTACTCATAAGAAATCAGGCTTGAAGAGGTTGTGAATGGTTAAAAAAGTGTGATTAATTAATCACTGGTAAGGATATACTGAGAACTCAGGCCTCAGCATATTTCTAGTTCAAGGTTCTTTCTTGGGCAAGTTTATCCTATCCCAGGGCTTCAAACAGTACTCATGGTATTCAACTCTTCAACTTAAACTTCTTTTCTGAGCTCCAGATGCTTAGTCCAGTTGGCTTCTTGAGATTTCTGCTTGGATAGTTTATCTCAAACTCCAACTCACAAAAACAGAATGCTTCATTGCCTGCTCCAAATCCTTCCATCTCTGGGCTTTCCCACCTCGGCCAGTGGCACAACCATCCAAAAATTTCCGTAGGCCTGGGATTTACAAACTGTTTTTGATTCTTCCTTTCCTACCACAGCTCTCATCTAGTGCACCAGCAAACCCCATTTGATTAAGATATATTTCACAAATGATGGCTCTTGTCATGTGTTACAATCATACTCCAAACCAACTAAACATCGATTGCCTGGAAACCCCTAACTTGACTCCCTGTCTTCACTCTTTCTCCTACAATCTATTCCTCACAAGGTTCCCAGAGCGATCAATCTAATGCAAAATTATGTAATATTTAGGGAAAAATGTGTTTTCCTCTTAAACATTATCAAATATTTAACTTTCTCCCTAATTGCTGAGGCTTTAGCTTCTTGAGGATGATTTTTACTGTTACTGAAAAAATGTGAATAGAAAAAAGAAGTGTGTATTAAGCTTTTGAAATAAGAAGTAGGGCTTTGGAGCTAGAAAAGAGCCTTGAAATCCAAATTGTCTTGGCATAGGAGATTTTGGATTTCTGTATCCTTCCCTTCTACATATGTCAAACCTAAAGGAACTGGCTTATTGAGTTGGGCAAAAACAGAGATCAGAAAAAGCTAGGATACAGATGGTATTACACTAAGTGAAGTAAGTCAGGTTGAGAAAGGCAAATACCACAAGATTTCACGATTCACTCATGGAATCTGTAATATAAAACAAATGAATAAGCAAACAAAAAACAGAATCAGACCTGATGGTTGCCCCAGAGAGGGAGTTGACGGTGGAGGATGGTCAAAATGGGCAAAGGTGAATGGGAGCTACAGTTTTCCATTTAGGGAATGAGTAAGTCACGGGAATAAAAGGCACAGCATAGGAAATATGGTCAACGGCACTGCAATAGTGCTGTATGGTGACATACAATAGCTACACTTGTGGTGAGCATAGCACAAGGTATAGAGTTGTCAAATCACTAAGTCATGTACCTGAGACTCATGTAATATTATGTGTCAACCATACTAAAATGAAAAAAAGTAGGACACTTTGGATATCAAATTTTCAAATTGAACTTCAATAAAAAATATATTAAAGAAAGGAAAAAATTTTCATTAGCTCTATTTTTCAAATATCCTCCGTAAAAAAGAAAGATCTGGGTCTTTTGATGACAAAGAAAATTCATCTTTCCATTATGCCTAACTCTTCTTTGCATTCAAGGCACGCTAACAGAGAGAGTAAAAGTTAAAGTCATAATTTTATCTACAGATGTCATCTCTCACCAAGTTTTCTGGGGAAGAAGCACTATGACTCTTCGCCACTGCATGAACTCACTGGCGTGGTAAATACTTGCCGATGTGAATTCTTGACAACTTGGCATACTTGGAAGACATTCCTGAAAGAGAGGAAGGCAAAAATTAAACTCGGCTTCTGTTCCTCCTGGGACAACATATTGACTCACTCATCATAAGTGAAAAAGACCTTAGAGAAATCTAATGTCATAATCTTAACTATTTGCAACATGGATGTAATCCATGAGATTTCCTTCTGTGAAGCTGAAACACTTAGGAAATAATGGAAACAAGTGCCATCATAAAATTAAATGTTTTTTAATTCTCACATAAAAACGGAAATGGATTAGGATCCATTTTTTTTGACCTGTTATCACAACACTGGCATTTGGTAAAATTATTCTATTCACTGTGCTATTTATGCATTTATTGCAGTGTTAGATCACTGTGTATACAGAATTACATTTTATCCTAAGAAGTACATTTTACCCATTGTCATGCAATGATGATCTGTGTCTGTCTCTTTTCTTTCTTTCTTTCTTTCTTTCTTTCTTTCTTTCTTTCTTTCTTTCTTTCTTTCTTCTTTCTTTCTTTCTTTCTTTTCTTTCTTTTCTTTCTTTCTTTCTTTCTCTCTCTCTCTCTCTCTCTTTCTTTCTTTCTTTTCTTTTCTTTTTTTTTTTTTTTTAAACATTTTTATTTATTTATGACAGTCACAGAGAGAGAGAGAGGCAGGGACATAGGCAGAGGGAGAAACAGGCTCCATGCACCGAGAGCCCGACGTGGGATTCGATCCCGGGTTTCCAGGACCACGCCCTGGGCCAAAGGCAGGCGCCAAACCGCTGCGCCACCCAGGGATCCCTCTTTCTTTCTTTTCAAAGACGAGAGATGCCAGATTCTATGGTCTATTTGACAGGTAAAGAAAAAGAAAGGAACAGATGAATATATGCTATAGGGAGAGAAGAAAGAGAGGAAGGAGGAAGGCATTTAGAAAGGTATGGAGAGTCAGAGAAAATTTATGGAGGAAGAGGGTTAGAGGAAATAATATTCAAAACACCATCCCAGAGTATCCAGTCCTGAAGTTATTTCCATTTCTTTTTTTAATTTTCAATTACTCTTTAGCATCTCAAAGTGCAGAATGTGGAATCCTTGTTGCTGACTTTACGTCAATGCTAAGTTACAAATAACATGGTTCCTTTTCAACCAAACCTAAACTTTTGGAATTGTAATTCTCTGCCTCCTATGTAAAAAGAAGGAGCCTACTTATCACAAGGTAAATTCAAGATGGACTTACCTCTTGGACCAGGTGCCAGGTGAGGCCGTGGTTGGTGGAGTACTCCAGTTTCACCTGGTTGTCCATGTGCGGAGTGTATTTCTGGCCACAGCCCATCACCAAACTGAACTGAATCATATAGGATGCTCCTATCTGCATTGATTGTGTTTCCACATAGCGCATACTTGAGGCAAGTTTAGAATCTCCTGTGAAACTGAAAGACAGAGGGGGGAATCAGATTAAAAACAGTGATGTATTTAAGGAAAAATTAAGCTCTTCATTTCATATCATACACCAAAATAATTTCACTTACTTATATCTTGCCAAGCTCGAGAATGGATTGTAGTCAATCTAACAAATGTAATTTAAAACAATCTGCCTATTAAAGAAGCATTTTTTAAGTTAATACCTAGAGTTGTCAAATATATTTGAAAATGTGTACTCACTCATATTTTGTTCATGAGTGTAAATCCTTTGGCTCATTTTTTTTTTCATTTGGCTCATTAATTTCACTTCTTAGAATCTATCCAAAGGAAATAATCCTAAATTCAAGTAAAGTTTTATAAAGTATGATATTGCAAGTCTACTTATAATAGTAATTGGTAACCATTTCAATGTCAAACCACAGGGAAAATGGAATACTTAAGTAAACTGGTAATGCCACAAGACAGATCATCTATATTTCCAATATTTATGAAGGTAATGTGATCAAGTTAACATGCTTATGAGACAATAAATTTTTAAAAATCCACAAAATGATGCATAAAGGAAATTCACCAGAATGCTTGCAGTGGCTATGTTTCGTGGTGGGAAACTAGATAGTGTACAACTTTTCTTTTGTTTTTCTGATTTTTCAAATAGTGTTCAATGCTTAGGCATTAACTACTGAAAACATCATAATGTAGTTTTAATGACTGTGCCTCAAGTCAGTAAAATTTTACTGGGTCCCAGTTGACTACTATGTAATTATAAACTGTTTGAAGACAGGCACAATTACTTTTTTTAGAGCAACCTGCTCAAGGAATTTATAATCCATCAGAGGAGGTTAAAATATGGGCACATTTTCACTGTGGTTAATATGGATCAATGTAAACATTCCCAGAGTTAACTACACTGGGGCTTGTCTGCCACAATACTTGGTACTACTCTTGTGAAGCAGGGCCAGTACCAGGAACAGCAGTATTTCCTATTAGTCTGGAGGCTGAGCTGACATAGATCAAGGGAATGATGCAAAAATTTGTGAAATCTTTGAGGCATTTAATACTTGTTCTTAATTGTCGCTTGCTGAATCAGCAAAATAAGGAGTAGTCTGCCTTGCTTCTTGAAGTCATTAAAATGTCATTTAAAGATGGAACACTGTCCATATAGAGAGGATCATCTTGGGCTTGGGGTCAAGGTTATAAAATGCAAGAAGCTTTTTCCTAACTATGACTAATTACTCTTTAACAATTTTTAATTAAGTTTTTACACTTGAACAACAAATAAAGGAATAAAATGTTTGAGAGCCTCAAATTCTGCTTTAGCTGAATGATCAATAAAAGGAAGTGTCATATTTATAATTGTTGGTGTTACACATCCAATGCTTACAACTTGTTTATCGTTAATAATAAAGATGTCCAACCGTTGTTGAGTCTAGGCCATATCCTCAGACTGTGCGAAGCACAATACCCACATCATCATCCCTAGTTCCATCCTTACAATAACTGAAATAGGAATAATACCACTCGTCAACAAGTTGGGAAATGGGCATAGTAAATGGTAGAGACTCAGTGTGTGAACTCAGCTCTCCATGACTCTAAAACCCCTCAACAATACACAATCTCTCCTTCTCTTGCTATAAGATAGAGAGGAAAACACTGCAGTTTTGAATAACTTTTATATACAGTCATTTAAAAATAATTACTTTCAGTTACCATGTGATGATACTTTGGTATTAGAGATATAAACCCATGATTGCTGCTGTGTGACATAGTGCATAGGATGCATTTTAGCAAACACAAAGCTGCAGAATGCAATTTTTACCAATATTGCAAAATAAAAGAATCAACATAGAAGAAAAACTCTAGTAAACTCTACAGGCACAAACTTGTCCATATAAATTCCAGAGTCTTTTAAGTAAGCAAAAAAAGTCCTGACTGCTTTCTCCATGAGAAATAAATGTTGCTTTTAACTTTAAGGGTTAAATGCTTTTTCTAGTGCCCTTTATGAGAAATATAGTTAGGGGGAGCCAACTAATTAGTTATTTAAATTGTTTACTTTAAAGGGATACTATCCATCCTGGGCATCTGGGAAAAAAATCACCCAACAGTGCCAAGCAGCACAGTTTGTAATTCACGGAGAGACACTAGAACTTTCTCACTCATGTCTGCACAGTATTTCCCCACCCCAGCATTTCTGAAATAATTTAAGATTATTTTCACAATCAGCTCCTTGTAAATTCCTCCCTTCAGAGATGGTTTTAATTCAAAGAGAAAACATTTAATTCAAAGAGAAAGAGAAAGAAATGCTGTGTTTTGTAAATACTGCCCAAGCCTAACTTTTGCATGGTTACAATCAACCATGAATCTAGTTTAAGACAGTGAGTATTCAAACCTGAGAAGGATGTGCTCTGTGAGCTACCCTCACCATAACAGCTTTGGTGCCAAGACACCAAGAAGAAAACAACATAAAAATGATATAAAAGGACAAGAGTCTCAGACACCTGACTGGCTCAGTCAGGGTGTGATCTTGATCTTGGGGTTGTGATTTTGAGTCCCATACAGAGTGTAGAGATTACTTAAAAAAATAAAATGTAAAATGTAAAAAAAAAGAAAAAGGACAAGAGTCTATATGAAGTCTGTTAAACAGTGATAATAAATTTCTTACTTAACACAAATATCTATTCCATCAGTAGTTTTGTCTTTTCTTGTTTTTGTTGTAAGGTAGAGCTGAATGTACTTCTAACCAAAACATCTGCCATACTTCATGGTACCATATGATATATCTTGATACCTTTTTAAAATTTAAATTCAGTTAGCCAACATATAGTACATCATTAGTTTCAGATGTAGAGTTCAGTATAACATCCAGTGCTCATCACATCATGTGCCCTCTTTAATGCTCATTACCCAATTACCCCATCCTCCCACCCACCTCCCCTCCAGCAACCCTCAATTTGTTTCCTAGAGTTAAGAGTTTCTCATTGTTTGTTTCTCTCTCTGATACTTTCCATTCAGTTTTCCCTCCCTTCCCCGTGATCCTCTGTGCTGTTTCTTCTATTCCTCATATAAATGAAACTATATGATAATTGTCTTTCTCCGATTGACTTATTTTTCTCAGCAAAATACTCTCCATTTCCAACCACGTCGATATAAATAATAAGTTTTCATTATTTCTGATGGCTGAATAATATTCCATGTGGTATAGAGAGGAATCTTCTTTATCCATTCATGTGTCAATGGACATCTCAGCTCTTTCTATAATTTGGCTTTTGTGGATATTGCTGCTATAAACATCAGGGTGCAGGTGCTCCTTTGGATCATTATATGTGTATTTTTGGGGTAAATACCTAGTAGCACAATTGCTGGGTAGAGTAGGGTAGCTCTATTTTTAACTTCTTGAGGAACCTCTATATTGTTTTCCAGAGTGGCTGTATACCAGCTTGCATTCCCACCAAGAGTATAAGAGCATTCTTCTTTCTCTGCATCCTTGCCAACATCTATTTCCTGGCTTGTTAATTTTAGCCATTCTGACTGGTATGAGGTGCTAATTCATTGTGGTTTTGATTTGTATTTCCCTGATAGCAAATGGTGTTCAGCATTTTTTCATGTGTCTGTTGGCCATTTGTATGTCTTCTTCGGGTAAATGTCTGTTCCTATCATCTGCCTCATTTCCATAGTGTAGTAGTGGTTATGTTCACCTCACCTATTCTGATAACTTAATCAGAAGAAAAATAACAAGAAAAACACAGACATCTATACCTTAAAATCTTGACCATTCATAGTACAAGTTCACTCAGTTGTTTATGAGTTATCCAAGGCTGGCTGCAAGCCACTGATATTAGGTCACCTTTTCCCCTCCTAAGTACACTGATGTTCTTACTCAGCTGGGGTTTTAGAGGTGAGAATTTCACATTCTTTAATTGATAAAACTACTCCTCTTTGCTGCTTGTTTAAGTCAAGATAGGTTCATAAAGGCAAAACTGAAGCTGAACTTCTCTGTTAGAATCAGAGAAATGAAAAAGAATAGTCCACATCAGCCTTCTGGGGAGAAATTCTAGAGACAGAATGCATTGGGAATCAGGATGCTTAATTTCATTCATGTTGATTTGCAAGAATGCCTCACAAAGAAAGCAACAGTAAAAAAGCTCCTGCATGTAATTACAAGATTTAGTGAGAGAATGGGGATAATTCTTTCAACTAGGACAATCATCCCTGCATCTCCTTAAAGCACTCAGAACCTATGCACCTCACAGAAGCACATAGTATTGTTGCAGGACATTGTGGCTTTCCAACAGCTAGATTATCCTACTTGATCTTTGAGTCAAGGTTATTTGGGAGGCCATAAGAGATCCTTAACACGGGGTTATGGAGTTGAAAAACCTAAAGGCTGAGCTGCTGCTGGCCCCAGGATCACACAATCACTAAAAAGCTAGAGACCAGGGACGCCTGGGTAGCTCAGTGATTGAGGGTCTGCCTTTGGCTCAGGGGATGATCCCAGGATCCGGGATCGGGTTCCACCTCAGACTCCCTGCATGGAGCCTGCTTCTCCCTCTGCCTATGTCTCCACTTCTTTCTCTCTCTCTGTGTCTCTCTTGAATAAAAAACAAACAAACAAAAAAAACCCAAAAACTAGAGACCAGGCCTTCTGATTTCTACTCTGATTGTCTTTTCCACTACGTCATGCCCATTAAAGGCACTTAGAGAATGTTGAATAAAATGAGTGTGTGAGTGAGGCTTCTCAATTGGGAAGAAGGCAAGGTTTACAAAACTATTGTTACTTCCATGCTGTAATGAACACAGATAAGGTTTTGGGTTATTTTCACTTAAAGAAATCACTCTTCCTGCATTTCCCCAGTGGCTCTTTCCCATCTTCATAAAAAAAGGCTCTTTTATATGAAGTATAGATGCACATAACCAATATAAAAGGGAGATTACTCAGACCACAGAGTTCCTTCAAGGCAAATTCACCCAGTGACTGAGCCATTTTCAACAACGGATCTCATCTCTTTAAGAAAGGTTTGATAATGGTGTATCTGGGTGGCTCAGTCGGTGGAGCACCTGACCCTTGATTTCAGGGTCCTGAGATTGAGCCCTGTGTCTGAGTGTGGAACCTGCTTGGGATTCTCTGTCTCCCTCTCTCTCACCCTGTTCACACTTGCATACATGGGTGAGCGCTCTTTCTCTCTCTCTCTCAAAAAAAAAAAAAAAGTTTAGTAAGTTAAACAATGTGTGTGAAGTTTCACAACCCATATGTCCCCAGAAAAGATAATGCACCAATATATGCACCAATATTTACATTTCTTAGAAACCTAAGCAATATTCCACTATTTTCAAGGACCCCACAGAAAAGAACAGTTCTGCAGAGCTCATTTCCACAACAATAGAAGAGCAACACAAAGCTGGTTTTGGTTTGATACCATTCAGAAGTTATATTCATCCGCAAAAGGACTTGTAAATGAATCTAAGCCTCTCTAATATCATCTTTTTGTTTTGTTTTTGCAATCATCAAAGAAAATTTGCTGGAGTTGACAATCTTGTTGATATTGTGGAATTGAAGGTGTCATTTTAACTCACTTGTTATTTCTATCATATTGTATCAAAACAGAAATAACCATACTATCTTAGTGGATTATATAAATTTTACATTTATTAGAAAAAAATCTGACAATATGGAAGTGCTTTTTTTTTTTTTTTTTTTTTTAGAGTAAAAATTCACAGTTCTATTACCTAAAGATGATCACGACAACATTTTGGTATACTTTCAGACTTCATTATGTTTGCCCACACATGAACACTCACTTTTCTTTTTTAAAAGATTTATTTATTTATTCATTAGAGACACACAGAGAGAGGAGGAGACATAGGCAGAGGGAGAAGCAGGATCCTTGTGAGGAACCTGATGCGGGACTCAATCCTGGGACCTCAGGATCATACTCTGAGCCAAAGGCAGATGCTCAACCACTGAACTACCTAGATGTCCCTCACTTTTCTTTCTTTTAAAAAAACTATTACACAATCATAATAAACCTTTTTTTTTTTGTTTTGTTTTGATAGGAGCAGGAGTAGGGGAGGGGCATAGGGAGAAGGAGAGAGAATCTTAGGCAGCTCCACGTTCAGCTGGCAGTGGGAAGTGGGGCTTAATGGACAGAAGATCATTACCTGAGCCAAAATCAAGAGTCCACTGTTTGAGTATCCCTCTTTTTTTTTTTCTTTTTGCAACTCTTTCATTGACCTCTCTCCATATTGAAAAAATGTTGAGAATAAAGCCAATCTCCAATTATGGAACTCTTGGGAGACTGCCCCATTTTTCACTGTTATAAGCAATGCTTGTATAATATGCATTCTTATCTATCTTTGTGTACTTGTCCAATTATTTCCTTAGGATAAATTTCTAGAAGCAGAACTGCTTGCTCAAAGTGAATTTTTAAAATGAGCTTTTACTGCCAAGTTGCCCTCAAGAAAGGTTGTACTGAGATAGGGCAGTGGGAAGTACAGACTTCAGTTATGGAATGAATAGGTCACAGGAATAAAAGGCACATCATAGTGAATACAGTCAATGATATTGTAATAGTATTGAAGGGTGACAGTAAGGAAGACAATAGCCGAGCAAGACCATTTTAAGACTTTTAAAGGACCTTGATAATTTTAATTTTGGAAACTCCATTATACATCAGGGCAAACAAATTAAAATATACTCATATCCATTAAATATATATATATATATATGTTATTTTTTTCATTGCAAAATCCTTCAAGCATATTTTATAATTTTGCCTTTAAATTTTATTTGGCTACTAGTCATGCATGTAATTTACATTTGGTTGTAATTTTTAGCAAACTCAGGAATCGTACCAAAAAATTATTTCCAATATAATGAAATTTTATGAATATTCCAATTTAGCAATGAATGGAGTTAACATATATTATATTTTATAGATATTTAATTTGAATGTATTAATTCTATTTTTGCAATTCTCTTATCATATTTTTGAGACAGTATTCATTTTCCCAGCCCTTGGACTTTATCCAGGCCGCTGGAAAGCTTGCGAGCCCTGGCATGTGCCCAAAATGACTAATGAAAGAACTTCCCAGGAAAAGGCAGAGCTAATGCAAAGGTGCTGGAAGAGGAAAGAGCTTGACTTGTTGGAGTAGAGAGAAGGAAGAACAATGTGGTTGGGGTGGACTGAGTGAAAGACAGGGAGGCAGGAGAGGCCAACTGAGTCAGTTCACTCTATATACCCTGGATATTTCATGAACCACTGTCCATAAAAAGTAATTGTCTCAGCCCTAATGAATTTCTATTTCAACAAGCCATACGTACCATGAATCTAAATCACCAAATGTAGAATTCTCTTGTTAATTTGTGTAGTTGTATATTCTCTTACTTCCAAAACCTCACTTAGCTACTGAGTCTAAATGGAGATTTTTAGGGAAATTCTAACTTTGGAGAAATAAATGACTTAAAAGTCAACTGTTTGGACACCAATAGGACATGAGTAATGGAACATAGCCATTTTATCCATTTCTTTAGCAGGCCCTAAGGTTTTGTCCTTCAATATGTACTTTTAATTGGTCCATTTGTTCACTGCATCATTCTGTTCCTAACATCATTATAAGCACATGCAAATAACACTGTTAGTCTCTGAGCTGAGCTCCTACTACTGCTTCTCCTATTACCCTCTATCATCTGTTCTCCAAAAAGCAGCCATAATTATTTAAAAAATAGAAGTATGATCACATTACTCCTCTGCTACAAATTATCTACTGGATTCCCATAAAACTTAGAATAAATTCCAAAATCTTTATGTTGCTTTATAAGGTTCTAGGGGCACCCAGGTAGCTCAGTTGGTTAAGCATTTGATTTTGGTTCAGGGCATGATCTCAGGGTCATGAGATTGAGCCCTGGGTGTGGAGCCTGCTTAAGATTCTCCCTCTCCTCCTCCTCCTTCTGCCTTTCTCTCCTCTCTATAAATAAATAAACAAATAAGTAAATCGTCCTAATATAATTTAATTCCTTGCCTCAGGGCCTTTGCTCTTGCTATTCCCTCTACCTGTGATGCTTTCCTTGCACATTTTTACATTATTGTCTCTCATTATTCAACTCTCTGTAGTAATACTTCCAGGAGGGCCTTCCTATTTTACCAAAAATCATTTCACTCTCCACTTAGACTACCTAACACTCCATTCATTTATCCTCACAGTACTAACCACTTCCTGAAATATTGCTATGAATTTGTTTATTTGGTAAGTGGTGTTATTCCCCTCTAGAATGTAAGCTCTGCAAACAAAAGACTTTTTCTCTTTTAATCTCCAATACTAACTATGACACCTCCAGCTCAAATGGTGCCAATAGTGCAATCAATAGTCGAATGTACATCTATCAATGAATGAAAAACTTCATGTAATTAAATCCTTATATTGAAAAAGCATAATAAGTAGGCTGTATTTTAGAAAGTCATTTATAAAATCTATTTGGTGGAATATTTAATTATATTACCAATTTTATAGAGGCACTATACTCCTGGGTACTGAAGTACTTTTGTTTTTAAAGATTTTATATATTTGAGAAAAAGAGAGGGAGAGAGATAGATATCACAAGTAGGGGGAGGGGCAGAGAGAGAGAGGGAGCCGACTCCCCACTGAGCAGGGAGCCCCATGCGGGGCTCCATCTCAGGACCCTGAGATCATAACCTGAGCTGAAGGCAGACACTTAACTAAGCCACCCAGACGCCCCTGAAAGTACTTTAAATAGTTGTTGAAAACTACAGAAAGTGACTTTTCAGTTTGTCACTCAATATATTTACCTCATCTCTCTGCTAAGCTTCCTAGATCACTTACTGTGAAATGGTGTTTGAAATGGTTCTTGGGAGCCACATCACCCCAACTGGTTTCTTTCAGCAGCATAACTTGAATTGATTTACTGCTTTTTAATAGTCTCTGTAAAAAATAATCCTAAGAAAACTCTGGGCTTACTAATAAACTATTTAAACTGACAAGATTTCTGCGTAAGATATGGGTTGATGAAAGAAAAATCCTAAAGAAATTTACTTGGCTGTGTCTTCTAATAGAAGCACCTGGCAGTATTGATAAAATTGAGGGTTTGCAACTTCCTGACAATACTCACATTGCTCTGACTGCTTTGAACATTATTGAGCACCATTTCTTTTTTTTTTTTAATTTTATTTATTCATGAGACACACACACACACACACACACACAGAGAGAGAGAGAGAGAGAGAGAGAGAGAAAGAGAGACAGAGGCAGAGGCAGAGGCAGAGGGAGAAGCAGGCTCCATGCAGGGAGCCTGACGTGGGACTTGATCCCGGGACTCCAGGATCATGCCCTGGGCTGAAAGCGCTAAACCACTGAGCCACCTGGGCTGCCCATTGAGCACCATTTCTGTGAGGGAGAAGAAAGTGACACAGTATTACCAGCCCTAGAGCAAGATCATGAATTCTTAAACCACTTAACAACAACAAGAAACACCAAGGCCCCCACAACTTCTGAACCAAGGCCCAAACTCTAAAGGCTTTTTAAAGATATGTCTTAACATATCACAGTTGTTAAGCTTTTTAAACTGAACATTAATAAAATTTTCAACACATCAAAAAAAAAATTAGGCTCATGAGGACTGCATTACATGGGACACTCACTCTGTAGCTGTTCTCCCTCTTTACGACCTCTATCTTTCTGCAACTCTAGGGCTGACCAGGCCACCTGGAGCTGGTATGAAAAACTAGCCTTCCTGAATCTTCCCATCACAACACTAACATTACCCTTTTTTTTTTTCTCATGCCTGTTGTCATTCACAGCTTACTTTACTTCTTGCGTGTTGCTCTTTTATTTTCTCTCCACTTCATGACAAACTTTAGGAAATTTCTCTTTCTAAAAACTGACCCTAACATGATGTATGCTGTTGATTTATTTGTATAAAGAAAAGAGAGTTTTCATTAAAAAAAAATTACACATAACAAGGAATGAGTACCTTTGATTTTAACATCCATGAAAGTCTAGGAAAACTTTCAACATTTCTACATCTCATTGATTTTGAAACCTTTTAATTAAATCTGCTTTTTCTCAAGCATGACTAAAGAGAAAAACTATAGCTTTCTTTTTTCCATCTTTTTTAACTTTAATTTTTGCCAGTTTTACTGAGATATAATTGGCATATACAACTGTATTAGTTTTAGGTATACAACATAATGATTTGATATATGTATATATAGTAAAATGATCACCATGATAATTGTTCACAGTACTCTTACAATCCTTTGTATTTCTATAGTATCAGTTGTAATGTCTCCTCTTTCATTTCTGATTTTGAGGGTGTTTTTTTGTTTTTTGTTTTTTTTTGTGAGTCTACCTAAAGGTTTGCCCATTTTGTTTACCTGTTCAAAAAAAAAAAAATCACTCTTACAGGGCACCTGGGTGGCTCAGCTGGTTGAGGTTGATTCCAAGACTGTGGGATTAAGACCTAAATTGGACTCCCTGCTCAGTGGGGAGACTGCTTGTCCCTCCCCCTCTGCCTCACCCCTTGTTCACGCTCTCTCTAATAAATAAATAAAATCTTTAAAACCCCACTCTTACTTTCACTGATTGACTTTCCTACTTTTTAAAAAAAGATTTTATTTATTTTTTCGTGAGAGACCAGAGAGAGAGAGAGAAAGAGAGAGAGAGAGGCAGAGACACAGGCAGAGGAAGAAGCAGGCTCCATGCAGGGAGCCTGACCTGGGACTCGATCCCGGGTCTCCAGGATCAGGCCCTGGGCTGAAGGCAGCGCTAAACCGCTGAGCCAGCCGGGTTGCCCAACTTTCATACTTTTTAATCTCTATTTTATTTATTTCTGCTCTGATCTTTTTCTTTCCTTCATTCTGCTAACTTTGCACTTAGCTTTTCCTTTTTTACTTCTTCATTTTTTTTTATTTTTTAAAGATTTTATTTTTATTCATGAGAAACACACAGAGAGAGAAAGCAAGAGGTCAGAGAAGCAGGCTCCATGCAGGGAGCCCAACGTTGGGACTCGATCCCAGATCCCCAGGATCAGGCCCTGGGCCGAAGGCGGCGCAAACCGATGAGCCACCTGGGCTGCCCCTTTTTTACTTCTTTAAAGTGTAAGTTAAGTTGTTTACTTGAGATCCTTCTTGTTTCTTAATGTAGGCATTTATTGTTATGAACTTCTTTTTCTGCATTGCTTTTTGCAACATTCCATACATTTTTGGCATGCTCTAATTCGATTTTCATTTGTCCCAAGATTTTTTTGAATTTTTAAAAATTTTCTTGACCCATTGATTGTTTAATCTCTGCATTTATGAATTTTCTAATTTTCTCCTTGTAATTGATTTCTAATGTCATATGATTGTAGTAGGAAAAGTTGCTTGATATGACTTCAGTCTTCTTAAAATTTTTAAGACCTGTTTTGTGGCCTAGCATATGATCTATCTTGGAGAATATTTTGTATGTGCTTGGGAATATTTTGTATGTGCTTGTATGTGCATTCTTTGCATGGGACGGAATGTCCTGTAAATATCTGTTAAGTCCATCTAGGCTAGTGTGACTTTTAAGTAATATTTTCGTATTGATATTCTGTTTGGATGCTCTATCCAGTGTTGAAAAAGTATTACTGAAGTCCTCTATTATTATTGCATTGTCTATTTCTTCCTTCAAGTCTGTTAATATTTATTTTATACATTTAGGCCCGCCTATGTTGGGTGCATACGTATTTGCCAATGTTATATCCACTTGTTGGATTAACCCCTTAATCATTACATAGTGACCTTCTTGATTTCTTGTTACCGTTTTTCCCCTAAAGTGTATTTTGTCTGATATAAGCAATAGCTAACTCTACTTTCTTTTGGCTTTCATCTGTCTGGAATATCTTTTCCATCCTTTAACTTTCAGGTTAAAGTGTGTGGTCCTAAGTAGCTAAAATGAGTCTCTTGTAGGCAGCATGTAGTTGGGTTTTATTTCTTTTATACGTCCAGCCCCTAATGTCATTTGGTTGGAGTATTTGGTCTATTTACATTTAAGGTAATTATTGATAGGTATGAACTAACTATGGCCATTTGTTAATTGTTTTCTAGGTGTTTTTAATTCATTGGTTCATTTTTTCCCTTCTTTTCTTTTGTGATTTGGTAATTTTCTGTAGTGGTATGCTTAGATTCCTTTCTCTTTATCTTTTGTGTATTTACTATAGATTTTTGTTTTGTTAGTACCATAGGCTTACATAAAACATCATATATTTGTAAGAGTGTATTTGTACTTGAAGCTGATAACTTTGGTTTGAATGTATACTATAAAGCTCCACAGTTTTTACTCTCTCTACTCACATTTAATGTTCTTGATGTTACAATTTACATCTTTTTTTATCTTGTATATCCATTAACAAATTACATTAACAAATTATTGTAGTTATAGTTATTTTTACTAATTTTGTCTTTTAATCTTCACACTAGGTTTTTAAAAAAAAATATTTATTTGAGAGAGAGGGAGAGAAGTGACTCCTTCAGCTTTTCTTTTTTCGAGTCCAGTGCCTTAACCACTCAGCCATCACAGCCTGGCCAGCTTTTCTTTTTTAAGTAGTCTCCCAAGATCACCCAACATGGGGCTTGAAATCACGACCGTGAGATCAAGAGTCACATGCCATACCAACTGAGCCAGCTAGGCGCTCTGAACTCCCTCAGCTTTTGCTTGTCTGGAAAACTCCTTACCTCTGCTACTAAAACCAAATGCCAATTCTAATATGCTGTAACAACCATCCCTCACAGTTGTATACATTTTGAAACTAAAACCTCATCTGTATGACAGCAATGTCGTTACTACCTGTATACCTTGCTAGTCTATTTGATAATACAGAGGAATGTCATTGTCCCTCGGTATTGTCACTAATAGTATTAATTGGATAGTCTTTAACAAATCTTTTTTTTTAATTTTTATTTATTTATGATAGTCACAGAGAGGGAGAGAGAGAGAGGCAGAGACACAGGCAGAGGGAGAAGCCTCCATGCACCGGGAGCCCGATGTGGGATTCGATCCCGGGTCTCCAGGATCGTGCCCTGGGCCAAAGGCAGGCGCCAAACCGCTGCGCCACTCAGGGATTCCCGTCTTTAACAAATCTTAATTAAATTATTCCCTTAGTGATCTTAAAATATATGTATGATATTTTAAAGACTATTTCTAGAATATAAAGCAGATAGAGGTTCTGATATCAGATACTGAGCATGGAAGAAAGGAAAGTACTACAAATAATTAACAGCAATTCATTTCTCTATGGAAAAAAGTGCTCTATGGTGACACACTGTAAAATGATTTACAGCATATTGACTGTAATTCTTCTAATGAAAAAGCAATTGTCCAAGTTCTCCCTGGAGAACACTCAGCAACAACAATCCATGCACATGGAAAGTCATGACTTAGAAAATGAGAACCAAATGAACTCACAGCTGGGAAAACCCAATAATAATTAATTTAACACCAGCCATTTGTATGGAACATGTATACATATCAAAATTTCCCTTGAGAGAAGCAAGGTCACTGAAGGGCAGAGGCTACATACTTGAACATGCTCAAATAATGTTTACTTAATAAGATAATACACTCCAAAGGTTTTACATAGAAAACAAATAACTCATTTTGGACTAGGTGGTTAGGATAAATAGCTGGTCAATACCATCACTTGAATTTCAATATTGTAACAAGTATTTCTGAAAAACATTGCCAAAGTGAGTTCACATTGAACTTGAACAATATATTCTTCAACAGCAGCAGAGAGAAAACAATGTCATGAAAAGGAGTTTTATTCTGACTCATTGGCTAAGAAAATGAGAACAGTTTGAGATCTTCCATGTTGCTTCATTTTAATGAGCACCGGGAATTTTTCATGTCCTTATTAAAGTAGTTAATGTATTTCTCTAGTCTCATTATCACCGCCAGAGTATATGCTGTTGTTTCATAACCAAGACGACTCCTTTCCATTACAGAGAAGATCAGAAAGTCAAAACTGATTGCTCACATGTGGTTGTTAATAAAACTCCCACGGTGCTGCCGAAGGTACCCATGGGGATTGTACAATTATTTATATTTTCTTATGGTTTTCTATAATTACTGTCATTGTATTTTCACAAAGTAAATGTATCTCCACCAATTAAAGCAGTGGTGGGTTAAGAATATTCATCAGACTTGTGTGAAAGGATATTGTTCTTAGGGTTTTGATCAAAGCACCGAAATTAAACTGCTGTTATCATGTATTCAATCCAAGTGTTAAATGAAAATGCTCAGCAACTTTGGAGTTTATTTGAGCAGATGTTAACTATTTATGAAAATAAACATGATAACAGGACTTGCATTCGTGATATGACTCTTTGTTGTATTAAAATTGCTGGGGAAAAAAACCTACTACATGAATCTTGGGGGATATAGTTTATGATATACAGCCAACTTGAATTACTATTAGTTCAGGTCAATTTAAATTTTTAGAAGCATATAATTCTAAGAAATCTCATTGTGGTTTACATCTTTGCATCTTCTTATTTTGCCTCACTCCTTTGTCTTCTTTGTAGGCTCTAGGACTAAGAAAGAATTTCCATAAAAACAAGCATCTGAGGGAGGCTATCAAATAGAAAACACAGTATAACCTTTCATACTTTGCTATATAGAAATTTCATTCTATCTAGTTCAACAGTGCTTGCAGCAAAAGTGACCAGCTGTACTTCCATTCCATTAGCTGTCATTTTGATGCTAGAATTTAGCCTGCTGTGTGTGAGATGTGATGTCCATGCACAATTCCCATCAAAGGTAATTTTCTGTGCAATGGTGTGTAAAATTTACCTCTAATTATGATAAGGTCACTGATGGGTCATTTATGATATGCTCTCTGGAGACAACTGCAGTGAATAGCTTTTGGTGAGATTCGTCTGGAGAAATTAAATTGGTCTGACCATGACTCCATAGAAAGTAAAACTCTCTTAGAATATTATTCCTCAATTATGTTTAAAGCCCTAAAGGAACCCAGAGAGGGGCAATATGCACACTGGTGAGGGCTGTGAGTTTTGAATGATGCAGACCTGAGTTTTAATCTAGAGTTACTGGGCCTAAAAGCTCTACAGGATCTGGCCTCTGCACAACTCTTGGCTTCTCTTCCTGACATTCACTCCCTCCCTCCCTGGACTTAATCACAGTCTTAAACTATTTATTTACTGTTTATTGTATAATGAAGTTTGCATTTGACCACAAATCTAAGATCTTGGCTTGGATAGTCCACAATCTTGAAACCCCAACAACATTAACTATATGAGTCAGTGATCCAATATTGCTTAATAAGATGGGTTTAAAAGTAGATCTTAGTTATTAATAAATTAGTGATGAAGAAACTTCCTGGGCTTTATGTAAGACAGCATTAAAACAGAACTACTTATGACAAGTTTTATTAAAATAGTCATTAGAGTGATTTCACATTTTACCATAATCATGATGGGTCTCCATGAAAGGACAATGTATTAGTTACTCTAGTTATTAACACTTTTTGAAGAAGGTTTTTATATGTAACAGTGGGAAATAAAAATTTGAGATTAGTAACAATGGTGAAATTTTATATTTATTTAAATCTATCAGTATTTTGTCTCCAGTCCTTCTTCCCAAGATATCTTACTTGACTTTTGAGGTGGTTCATATTCAGTAAGTATTTGTCAGCAAATGACTAAGTGCTGGATGGACCAGAAGATCATTCTTGTGTTCCAAACCTTAATGCAAATCATAACAACAACAACAACAGAAACTAAATTCTTACCAAAGTGTCCAGTCATGGCTACAGTATGGCTGAACATTTCCAAGGTAGAATCCTAGAGATTGAGTGACCTCCACAAGATTGGTAAAGTCAAGGCTAATGCTGTTGAAAAGGACAGATGTCATGATAATCTCATCAATGGCCCATACATCTTCTCCCTGGGAAGAATGATATGGTTGCCACCATCTGAACTGAATTCCAAACTGTCTTGCATCATCTGGTAACTCTACAGAGATGATTCTAAAGAAAAAAAAAGTAAAAAGTAAAACTTCAGATTGATATTTAAAATACAAACATTCACCGCAGAATATTTTTTTCCCTAAGGTACAACACTCAAAAAAATAGTTCTCCACTATTATAAACATTGTTCTGAGATTTCCACTTTCTTGTCTGTCCCAAAGTCTTCTAAACACATCCCAAAATGTGACTGCTTTCATTCATCTGCTTTCAGAAAAGCTGACTCAATAAAACACAGTTGTCAAAGGGGCAGGATTTGTCTTAGTCTGAAAAAGGATCTTGGGCATTTGTTACACATATTACAGTTTGAGGCTGATTGGAACTGTGGCACTTCCTAATTCCCATGAGCTTAGCACAGTGTATGAGGTGACTTGCTGTGTCATGGTGGCTATGACAACAAACTTGTATGTGACAAATGGGGAAGAAAATTAAGAATAATATCTAATTTCCAGGAGCAATTACTGTACACAGCAGCAGGAACCATACATTAATTGCCACTGTAACGACATCTCCTTGAAAGCTCCATAAATCACAGTACCATGCTGCTCACATCCATACACAAGGTGAGATATGAAGCAAGTGGCAAATGGAACATTTGTCTCCATCAATGTACAATTAAACGCCAGGAGAGGTGTTCCCAGTAAACACATACTAAAGGGACTGACTCTTTCCCAGTGAGCAAAGGAAAGCTCCCTAAGACAGGGGACTAGTTGGATAGCTTAGAAACAAATTATTTAAAAATTTAAATGTCTAAGGCTGGGTTTAATTAGAAATTAGACTGATTTTCATGTTTGTATTATGTTTATTCTTAGTTATTGTGTAAAAAATGTCAAATCACATCTTGGAAATATATATTTTTATATATGTAGAGTTACTAAAAAATAATATCTCTTTTCTCTTTAAATAACTTGTATGTAAAGATATGGGGTAGGATGACATGATTTTCATCACTAATAATTATACAAACTACCAGTAAAAAAAACTGGCAGAATTTTTTGCAATGTAAGAAAACATACTTTTTAAATAATGGAAAATCATTATTCAATTACAGAAATATAAATTTTAAAACACTCCTTAAATTAAAAAGTCACAGCAATAACATTTATGGTGTTTAAATACTTTGAAATACTTACGGTTTTAAACACTTTAAATCTCTGAATTTTTATACCAATGTACATTAGAAGAGTAAAATTTGGTTAAATTATTTTAGTAATTTTCACTTTAATTTTTAAGTATTTACTAAAAAATCAAATAAAATATTTATGTTAACATATCAAATATTTAAAGAAATAAAACAAACTGTACTTAAACTGGCTCAATGATGAAAACATTATGCATTAATTTTAATAATTTAATTTGCTCATTGTGTTACTAGAATATTATAATTTTCCTTTATTTTAATAATTTTAAAAGCAGTTACTATTCTTTCTGATGAAAATAAATATAATTTAAAAATAACAACTGAAAAGCAGAATTTCTTAGGCAACTTCAAAGGTCATTTTCCTTTATTTTAGTGTATGTATATGCATGTGTGAAAACAGTAATTGAAATGACGAATATTTTCCTTCACAGAGGCGTTAAACTATGGGTCTGTAATCAGACTCTTGGGTTAAAGTCTCCACTCTGACACCTAATAGTTAATAACCTCACAGCTGCAGGGAAGGTACTCAATTTCTATGCTCCTTAGCATCTTCATCTGTGAAGTTGGGATAATACCCTTATGGCAAAGTCAGAAACACTATTGTGTCTTAGCACCTAGAACAGTATCTGGCACATGCAAAAACACAACTTCTTACTGCATAAATGAGGTACATATTGTCAGTGTACCCCAACAGAAATCTGAATACTGAGGCACAAAAAGGTGAAATATTCTCCCTAATGTTAAGTGGCTTTTAGGTAACAATGCCTGGAGCTGGATCTAGGCAGCATAGCTGTAGAGTCTGTGCTCTTCACATTTACTTCGTATGTGCAGTGGGGTGGGAATCTCTGCTTCCATTACTCTGTACACGCTGCAGTGGTCGGTTAGAATAGCTATGGAACCATTTGATCCCAATATTCCTGGATGAGACCCCAGGGACTTGGGTCAACTTTCTGTTATCAATCTTCCTTTTGGGGTAGATACTAAGCTCAGACATTTCTCATCATCAAAACAAAAATAAAATAAAAATAGGTCTTATGATAATTTTAAAATAGGAAACAAGCCCTATAATTAAGACAAATCTAGAATAATTTTATTTTCAGCAGTGATATAAGGTTTTACATTAAAAATACCAATTAGCACTCAACATTCTAGTTAGTTTGAATTAAAAGATTAGCTTAGATAAATGTACAGGCTTTACATCTTATAAATAGCGAACAGAGAGAGTTCTTTTATTTACTGAGTGACTCACAGGCAAACAAATTATTAGGAATCAGCCAGGAGTAATAGCGGTTAGCTAACTTGCATATCTAATTTATGGATCATACTTCATTTTTTGAACAGCGAAGGCCGAAAGGGACAATATGGAATTGACAGCAATTACAGGCAGCAATTTATACTCAAGAAAATACAGCAAATGGCTAAAGGCATCAAGATATAAACTTTCCTATGAAGAACTTATATGGTTTGTATTATTTATCATATAAAACATAATTTATCAAATTCTACTTCTGCTGTGTCACCTTTTATTAATATTTGTAAGAAAGAGGAGGATGGAGGAAGGGTCTCATGGAAAGAGGTACAGGCACGGAAAATAAAAGTGTTCTTGATGCCTCCACCATGTTCTCTTTAAAAAAAAAGTCTCCACTTGATCTTAATCTTTCAAGCTATGTACACACCTAGAGCTGAATAGCCATGTGGATTCTGCTTAGAAGAAAAATGTTGCTGTCAAATGGCAGGCAAGATTAAATGCACCTTTGCAATAGCACATTAAATGTGTAATTATTTTTCATATCAACAAAGATTAATTAAATTTCATGATAAAGATTGATTATTGAATTTTGGAGCTGTCCACCCTGGTTAGAAAAAAATGTGTTTTAGGCCAAGTTAACTTAGGACAGTGATAGTTTCTTCCTGCTTTCACCATTATTATGATCAGCTTGATTTTCATTTAATTTTCTTCTAATATTTACTATGGAGATTCTATGAAATGTTTCTTTGGTATTCACAGGTGTCTACTGAGTCAGAAAGTTGAGCTTAGTCTTTCATTTACCTTTACAGGGAAAATATTTGACACATCTGATGTCTTCTTAAAATTTTATAAGGTAGGTAATTTTAACTCATAACCATTGTTAACTATTATTTCTGTTACATCCTACTTTATTTTCTATGAAAATAGAAGTTCTCATTTCCTTATAAACACGTAAATGTAGGGACTGCTGTAGGCAACATTTTTAAATATATGAAGTCTATCATCAGTGCCCCTGTCTTTTTTCCTTGGTGCCAGTGCAAACCGAGAGCCTAAAGCCCTCACTTTTTTTCATATTTCCCCATGATCAAATGTTCTTCCAGAAAGGCAAATGATATTAGTTCTTTACCGACTGTAATGTGGCCACAGTGTTACCTTTTTTAAAGGTATTTTAATTTTCCTATTCTGCAATTTTTAAATGAATTTCAGTGAGCAGGTCAAGAGTGTTCTAGAAGAGGAGAGGACCCTCTGGACATTTCTGAAATTGTACCACTAAGTGTGATTACTATTCCGTGAACATTGAAGGATGGCTCTGCTTCAAGAAAAACTTCAAACTCACAATCACAACTATAGATTGTGAATGTATAAGGTAAAGAAAAACAGAAGTGGCCTGAAGAAAGGACTTTAAGTGAATCTTCACACTCCATCTTTGCCAGGGATGCTATACATGCTAGAAAAATTTATCTGTACCCATTACTTAATCACATTACATGCAAATTTTAAATACATACCAGTCATCAGAGTTTATGAATTATTATCTCATATAATTTGTTATAACATTACAATATATTGATAACAAATACTTGTTAACAGCACTTATAATTTAGTGCCATATAAAAATCGCATCTAACAGGCTGCAGTTGAGTTACATAAGGATAATAGTATTAACTATTCTTCTATTTCCTGGGCATCAAGATATTTCTCTTAGATGTACATCTCAAAATATGAGAATGAATTTCTTCAAATATCAGAAATCAGTATGACAAATGAAATAGAAGAATGTGACTTGCTAGTTTTTTTTTTTATTGCAACTCGCATCAATCTCTGTCATCATCTCTCAATAGAAAAATATCTTGAATCTTATACCAGTTGAATGATTATTTCCCCAGGAAGGAGATATCACTCTAATCATTTTTCCAAATGTTTTCCAACATACCTGGGCTCATGATAGTTGAGATATGAATAGTGCTCCAAGAGTTTCCAAGTTATCCCATTATCATAAGAATAATGCAATAAAACTCCTTCACCAGGCTGGTCAGGGGCTCTGCATGTGCTCAGAACAGACTTGCTCCCCAGCCTCAATGTGAACTGCAGAAACCTAGACATGAATTATCTGTAATTAGCGTGTGCATAAAAATTTTTAATCATAATGTTCATTCTGGCTTTAAAGATTTCTAAACAAATTTAAATGAACTACTCAAAAGCTGGATGTTTCCATTCATCTCTCTTTTATAAAATGTAAGTAATTTCACTATGAGATGTATGAATATGTGTAGAAGATGAGGTCAATGCATGTTTATATGAAGATATGTCCATAAAAATATAAGTGTATATTTATACATACTTGTATACTATGTAGTTGTGTACATACACTTAAAATGCCAATCATTCCCTTCCTGCATTATTTATTAGGCACTGGGGGAAGGGAAGATGTAGACTAAATCTAATCAGCCTCTGCAAGCTGTCAAATAAATAAAACTACATAAATAATTAACTAGCCCTTGGCCTAAGAACACAGTTTTGATGCTAACATTTCATGTGTTTAAAAACCTAGTCAGTCATTAGTATCTTAAAGTCATCAGTATGTCTTTTAATTTATTAAAAACTAGGGCAAATTAACCCTGTATAAACTAACTGTAAGCTCCCTCTCATCTTGAAAGGTGCATATATCAACAAAAAAGGGAAGAAATGGGAAATAAAGAGATCTCAATTCAATCATTAGCATCTGGTTTCTATATGTATTCCACCCTGCCTTAACTCACCTGGACTGTGAGCTGTCAAGGAAAGATGTAATTAGCTGACGCCTCCCATCCTTGTTGAAAACCAGGGCCTTACCACTGGCCAAGACACCACAACCAAAGCTGACTTCAGCACCACGGATAGAGTAAAAGTTATGGTAGGAGGAGAGCCTGGAACTGCCAAAGCTTTCAGAAATAAACATTGGGAATGTCTGGGATGCCATCTCACAGGCTGGGCCAGAAAATCCAGGGTCACACCTGAAAGAGATACCATAAAATAAAATTTTAAGCTGTTGGTCTTTACAGAGAGTCTTGAATCTAATTCAGGGAGGAGGAAGTCTAGAGGCCAGGATTTGACTGAATGGTAAGCAAGGCTCATTAGTCTTTGGAAAACAATGAATCTGAAGACTTGATAAGGGCATTGACTGCAAATATTCCAGAAAAATGCAGTCTGCACAGACCTGCTATAAAAAGCTGTGGTTAAAACAATAATTCAGCACTCATCTTTATCCAATGCCAGCAATATATCTGCATCTATATTTCCCACATTTCCAATTTATTTAATTTTTTTCCAATTTAAAATCTTTGTAAAAGGCATATTATGTATCCAATTTTATTCATAATTATGTTCATTAAATTTGTAAGAAAAACATAAGTAAAATACTTCCTAAGATATTTAGAATAAATTTCCTCTAAGAACAAATGTAAAAATACACATTATGTTGGTGATAGAAATTATTTGAAATATCTGGAAAAGACTGGAAAAGAAATCTATCTTTATTTCAAACTTAGATTAAAGGGAATGTGAACACCTTGACCTGGATAGATGTTCTTAGTAGAACTGTGCTGCTCACCTTGGAATCCCAAATAATAGTGCTTCAAGAAAAAGAAAAACAAAACAGAACACACCCCACACAACTTGCCTCCTACTGTATTTATATTAGAAAATTCACCACAGATAATTCAATAGTTGAACATCAGAAACTTCCTATATTTTAAGGCACTTACTCATTAGGAATCAGTTTTAAATTCTTTATTTTTACTGCACTATTTCTTAGTATATTATATATACTATGTCACCCATTATAAAGTTAAATTGGTGTCTTTTTTGAAGTAGGGTGAGGGGTTCTCATATAAGTATTCAAAACCTCCTAAAATCTGAAACAAGCATTTTATAAAGCAATGAAATACCAATGAGGTGATATTATGGTGATATTATGGCATAACTCTGAAAACTACTTCTCTAGCACTAGTGCTGAAATGGGCACCTATGCTGGCCTCACAGAGGGTCATTGGAGTGTATGAACCAATGCAAAATTGTTTGTGTACTGGATATTATGGGGGAGAAGGTTTATAGTCATCATCATACTGCCAAGAAGGTGGACCCTAAAATGCCAAGAACTACTGCAGTGTGAAGTTTGAAAGTTGTTTGGCATTAGGGATGGGAGTGGGAAAGAAAACCAATATTTATGGAGCATGTAAATAAGCCTCAAACAGTTAACTTCTTTCACATATTATCTCACCAACTTACACTGTGAGTAGCCAAGTAGTTTCCAAAAATGATAAAAACTTAGCTAAAGAGGACACATTTTGATATTAGAAAACGGAATGTGGTTTACCATGGCCACAGATTGGAATTAGTCCCCCAACAAGACTACTGCCAGAACTCATTTCAGGGCAAATGCATTTCTGTGTATCTTAAATGTGTCTTCTTAGGACCAGTGATTGGGAGAAACTGGTGATCATTTAGAGATGACTCACATTGGAGTCAGTTTCCATTTAATGCTTTTGGCAGTATACTTTTAATCAAAAGTTATGTAATTGGGATAAAATGCTTATTTTATATTTAAAAATACATTTGCGGGACGCCTGGGTGGCTCAGTGATTGAACGCCTGCCTTTGGCCCAGGGTGTGATCCCTGAGTCCTGGGATCGAGTCCCACATCGGGCTCCCTGCATGGAGCCTGCTTCTCCCTCTGCCTGTCTCCACCTCTTTCTCTCTCTGTCTCTGTCTTTCATGAATAAATAAAATATTTAAAGAATAAAAAAGTAAAAAAAAAATACATTTTCAGCCTTTGTTTTGCAGAACAGTAGGGGAGCACAGTCGGAGATTTCAGGAATGGCATGAGGCTCTGCTGACTCCAGATGTATCCCCTATTGTACCATCCTCCCATCCTTAGACGTAGCATTGTGGTCACCTTGTATGCCAGTATAAAGAGCCTTAGCGTTAAGCTACGGGGATGACATCCATGGAGGAAGGTTTGTAATGCTCTCTGCCCTTCTCGCCAGTACCTCTTTCAGAGGTGGGCTTATCAGGACAAAGGGTTGTCAATTTACAAACCCTGGGTGGGAATTATATACAGGCAAGAAAGTGCCAGGCAGCCGGAGAGGTAGTATCCTGGTAGCAAATAACAGTAGTGATGAGGGAGCAGAGTGGGAAGAGAAACAAAGCCCCAAACACAAGGATCCATTTAAAAGAAACCAATGGTATTGAATATAAACTTCTTTTCTATGCAATTTTGCTCCTACTTGACAAGTCACATATTGCTGGAAAAGGATGTAGTAGCCAAACGTTTAGTGTAGCCACAAATGAACAAAACCAATGAATATTACATAAAACATTGTCAGAAATAGGGGAAAAACTCAAGGCCCAACTGGTGAAAATATTCTGAAAAACCTCAGAAGGAGGAAAAGGATAGGATTATTCAAGATAATGTACAGTGTCAAAAAAGAACAATGCCCGAAGGCATAAAACTGTCATTCAGATTTCTATTTGCTTTCATGAGTGACACAGATGGTTCCCTTAATAAACCCACCGAGTGCTAACAGGGATACTGTACACAAAAAACGAAGTATAAAGTATAACTATTATAATTATAGATGAGTCTTTTAGAAATAGCACTTCTATTTTCATTAATAAAAGCAGCTGTCATTTTAGATAATTTGTTTTCAAAACTTTCCAGGACAACTTCAGGAATTACACAGATGTCTGGTGTTCTTGTGTTAATTTTATTTGAAATGCACTAAATGAGAGGATGGCCTGGTTACGGATGACAGATGAAGATAACAACTCGAGGAAACACCAGATAATGCTTCCCAGATCTAATGAGTCAGTGTTTCGGAGTGGGAGTTGGTAGTTTTATTAAAAAGCACAGATTTGCATATTTATTTTTTAAATATGAATAGGAACTTTTCAATTCTTTCATACTTTTTAAAACATTTCTATTGTGCAGTGTGATTTCTTTGTTAATTAAATTCATTGCAATATAGTTAAAAAGTTAACATGACACTCTAATGTCAGTGCTGACAAGTGCCTTGCCTCATGCATATAATTTCAGATAGGACTCTCTTTTAAGAGTTCTCCATTAATTAATTATTACTCTTTTTGCTTGGAGGACAAAAAGGGACAGACTAGATGATCAGTTGTTGAAAACTTATCTGTATAACAAAGATTGTGGTTTCAGGAATTTTCAGGATATTTTATAATTAAATATTAATATGGGAATGACAATACATATGAATATCCATTCTTGTTATAAACATAACATAATGCTTCAAGTGAGGACTAGACATTAACTATATATAATTTCAGACTTCATATTCAACATCATTATGTAAAATACATTATATATCATTTTGAAGACCCAAATGATTTTCACAAGTAAGCAAGATGGCAAAATCATATTTAAAGATGAGTTTTCTTATCAAATCAGCTAAATTTGGCTCATTCTAGTTTCCTTTAGTCTTGGGTCAGTATTGATTTGCATAATTCATTTACAAAGTCCGATAGGAATTAAAACATGGCTCAAGAACACTAGAACAAGTAAGTTTATGGAGAAACAGCATACTGAAGAATGTAACCAAAGACAGAAAAGGCAGTCATCAAGCTATGAAGAATTCAAATTTGTTCACAAATTTACTCGAGGTATGCTAAATTTGCTCACAATTTAGCTTAATAGAAATGTTATTTATTCATCAACTTCCACTTACAACATACATTTAAAATTCTATTATGCTTAAATTCCATTTGGAGAATACTACTTTGGTCTTGAAAAGACCTCAAAAACTTAAAAAGGAAATTAAAACAAGTTAAAATGACTCATGGCTTCAATATACAAAGTACATTTCAAAAAAAGAAGTATAATTATTATTTTAAAATGCTTACTTGCAACCATGTCGAGTGCACTGTCCTCTGCCGGAACAGAACTTGAGACACGACGGACCAATATAAACTGCAGGCAGGGCAAAAGACAGCATTTAAGAAAATGGCAAAACAACTGGAAAAGCCAAGAACAACATTAGCATGTGAATCAATTTTGTGAAGCGACACCCATGAAATCTAGCCCATTACATGCATATTGTATGCAGCAATTCAGGGCGACATACAGAATGCTGTGTGATAACGTAAGTGCTTAGCAACAAATCTGCTGGAATTGTTTTAGCTGACTTCTTTTAAGACTTTGATGTTTCATAGCAAAAAAAGGTAGGAACATATGATTTGGGTTCCTTAATGGAGCCTCATTAGCTAAAATGATTTCAGGCGGAATAGTGTGCTGCTGATTTGAACTTTCTATAAAGTTTAGTTTTTTTTTTTTTAAGTTTAGTTTTTTTTAGGTTGGAACAAAGAATTTACAAGGGATCAATTTGATATATCATGAAATGGAGATGTAATAATTTAATTTAAAAACTATAACATCCATTCTTACCTAGGAAAAATCGATAATGCATTGCAGGTGATTGTACGTATCTTTATAAATATTTATCTATCCTTCTTAAAATGGGGAGTTAAAACTTGTTGAGAATTAAGTCTTCTCTGAAATGCAGATCTTTTCCTAAATGGTGGGCCTGACTGATAATGATATTAAAAACCTCAATTTTAATCTTTGGAATGAGAAGAAGAGGGTTCCTGATGGTTTGAATGGTAGATACTCAGACTCAAATACATTAAAGAGTAAGCCTCTTGATAACCAACCAGTACAATAAAAAAATAATAAACCAAAAAGTGTCAAAATGGAACAAAACCAATGAAGAATTAGAGATGCAATCAATGGTTGTTAAGACCTCACATATTCAGTTTTAGGCACAAATTTGGCTTCCATTATCACTTTTTTCTGTCTTGTAATCATGTCAAAAACAGTTAAATTTCATTTTAAAACAAACTTCCCTGTGCCCTATGCTCCTACAAACACTTCTCTGGAGCCAATTGATTTAAGTGTGATGCAGAGAAGCCAGAAACAACGCTTGTGGAGGGAAACTGATGGTTCAGGATGAGATCAGATAGCAGGCGGAGAGGTTGTAGGTGACAACGCTGGATTCAAATTCCCATTTCACCTAGGAAACTCTGCATAAGTGATTTATCCAGTCTAAGCCTCAGCATTCCTATTCTTTAAAGTGGGATAATGATCTTTGGAGGAAAGAGTAAATGAAATGTTCATGCTTAGGATGCTGCCTGGCACCGTCTGGTTATGATCATCATGATACTAGGGTCAAGAATCCTGCCCACCCCATCTGCCTTGTGGAGCTCTACTGAACAGCACAAGTACTGAGAAATCGGGAAAGGGCTTCATTCTTTAGCTTGGTAAAGCTCATGGATTGTTTTTCTAGCACCCTTGATTTTATGGCTGCAGTAGGATTTATTCTAAGTCCTGTAAGTGGTTCGTTGCATCTTGCGGGATCACTCTGGAGGGCTGTCCTATAATGTACCCATGTCATAGGTCAAAAAGCTTCCATTGTAAAAAATTTCAACAAAAAAACCAAGATTTTCCAAATCAATGAAAATATGTAATTAGGAATCTTGTCATCCCTTCCTGCTAAGGATGGGGTCACTGGGATTCAGAGCATGAGTAAGTTTACAGGCTTTTTTCCCTAAGGGTGTGGAAAGGATGGATTTGTCTTTATCGCTATTATTAATTTAATCAAGTTGAAAAATTTTAAAAGTGGTAACAAACATACTTTGCTCTAGGATTTTCCATTTTTCTAAGAATTTCAGGATAATTTCAAAAATAGTTTCTGCACACACTAGCAGGAAAAACATACCTAACAGAAGTAAGATATTTTTTTTTTGCCTTATGAAGAAGCCAGAGAGCAGGTCTTGTTGTTGTGAAAACCTCACATATAGAATGGTAACAGAATTGAGGAGATTGTGCCCCAATTTTTGCATTTGTCCTGCACTGCTAAGCATGCTCATTCCATATATTCTTACCTTTTCTCATTCTACTCACAACACAATGGTGGGACACTTTCTGTATCCCTCTATTTTCCCTCTTGGCATCATGTAATAGCCTTCCTTAGGAAATTTAGATACGCTTTTCAAAGGCTTATATGTGCCTCATAGCATTCTTAATTTCTCATTTGCTTTATTATTGGCTTTTTGACTTCTTTTATTATTATCAAAGTAATATAAGTTCATTATAGAACCCCTAAAAAGTATGATGGCAGGGGAAGAGTCACCCATATCCTACTGTTCAGAGGCACATACTTATTCCTGAGAGCTAACTAACAGGTGTTGTGATTCAAATGCTATACAACATGTTCTACCAATGAAGGAAGTCCATTTTACCAAATTAATCTTTAGATGGTTTTGCAAATGTACTATGTTTATGTCCATATGACTCATGTGGTCTTTGAAGTCTGGGCCTCTTATTGGTCTTTCCCTGAATATAGACTGCTTAAAGAATTTACATTGTCTCATTAGTAAATTATCTTGCCTGGAGTTATTCCTGAGTTTCAAGAATGTATCCTATTAAATGTGTATCAATTTTTTTGATTATTCAAAAATAGCAAAAAGATTGGGACACCTGGGTGGCTGGCTCAGTTGGTTGGGTGTCTGACTTTTGGTTTCAGCTGGGGTCATGATCTGGGGGTTGTGGGATTGAGCCCCGTGTCAGGCTCTGCACTCAGCTTGGCATCTGCTTATCCCTCTCTCCCCTTCTCTGCCCCTCCCCACCCCCCACTCGTGCTCTGTCTCCAATAAATAAATAAAATCTTTTTTAAAAATAGCAAAAAATTTTTTTAAAAAGACTTTTTTATTTGAGAGACAGGGAGAAAAGATGAGCAGTGGGGAGGGACAGAGGGAGAAAGAAGCAGACTCCCTGCCAAGCAGGGAGCCTGATGCAGGGCTCAATCTTAGGACTTGGAGATCACGACCTGAGTCGAAGGGAGACACTTAACCAACTGAGCCACCCACGGTGCCTCCAAAAACATGATTAAAACATGGAAAATCAGCATGAAACAATGATGTAGGCTTTTCCTACTTTATAAAATTGACTAAAGTTTGCTTAAGGATTGACATTTTGTCCCTCCTTTTCACTCCATTTCCACTTCCTCACAGTGCACCTTCAGTCAAATTGATATACTCTGAAAATAGGAAACTTACGAATCTGCCTGTAATTAGAATTATTAAAAAACCAGAGTGGGCTATTAATAACAAACATAAGAAATTTATTGTCATGCACCCCAGTAACTTAAAATATCTTCTCTTCTGTATACTTGTTATAAGTGAAATTGGCTTTAAAGTTATGCAAAAACGATCAACAACGCACTTAAAAATTAAAGATAACATAGGATATATTATGTAGATCTAAATTTTCCTCTTATACTGTTTTCTGAGAGGGAGGTAGAAGTTTTGCTTCAGAAGTTTCATTTTAGAGATGATGTTCCCTTATGTGGTGTCTGCATCTAAAAGATAAGCATTCCAGATGTTGCAGTAGTTACTAAGAGAAGAATGGGTCTTATTTTAATACATGCAGTATGGTAAGTATTTATGTTAATTTTGTGTAAAACATTCAAAGAAAATGTTAGGATATCCCCTGTCATCAGCTGTGAATTTGAGTTTCAGGGCTTTACGCATTTTTACATTATGTATGTTGAAACGTTCTGGCATCTAATATTGCTGACTCTGCTGCCTTTTTTTTCTGATTGTGCATATCCCTGGGCTTCTAACGGAATGCAAAGGAGAAAGGGAAGAAAGGGCGTTTAATGAATCGCAAGACCATGACTTAGAAATGTGATTAAGTCTGTGCCAACGAACAAAAGCACAGGAAGATTCTACATCAATGGCATGTGATTATGACAGGCATAAACTAACCATTATCAATTGCCCACATGTTTCCAAGGATTGGTCCCGTTTGTCTCCAGCGAATTCTGGTGTCCCTGGTTAGTGCTGCATTAGGAAGGGGAATCGTTACTCGGTTCCACCTGCAAGAAATTTAGCACAAAACAGCTTCACAAAACTACATTTCACATCGTTTGAACCTATTTTACATGTCTTTAATGTTCTAGTTTCCGTATGCTTGGGACAGCACTAAAGTTTGGTAACAAATTCTTTAAATTCACCTGTGGAGTTTGTTTAGAGTTTTCAGACAGACACATAACTGCTAAAAACATTCATATCACACTAGAGTAATGGGTTTACTCTTAAAAGCAAGTGATAGTTTGTTTTTAGACATTCTTTTTAGACATTTTTACATCAATACTCAGACCTTAGATATTATTCTATGATGTGCATCTGTGCAGACACAGGAGCGGTATTAGCCTTGATAACTTTTTCTTTTTTTTCCTTCCTTCCTTCCTTCCTTCCTTCCTTCCTTCCTTCCTTCCTTCCTTCCTTCCTTCCTTCCTTCCTTCCTCTCTCTCTCTCTCTCTGTCTTTCTTTTCCTATCCCCAATCTTATGCACATTTAAAAAGAGGCTAAGAAAGAAAATAATTCTCAACTTAATTTTGCCATGCTTGGAGATATTTTTACTGGTTTATCCAGTACTTATTTTGTAAGGTGGAAAGTATCTGGCACAGTCATCTTTAATTCTCCAAACAGCCCTCAAAGGGGTATATCACTGTCCTTAATTTATGTGGAAAGAAGGTGAAAGTTGGAGAATAGATATACTACTCAAGTAGGTGGTAGAAGCAGAATTTGAACCCTCGTTCAACTCCATGGCTTAACTTTCTTCCACCTCTCTATGCTGCAACTTTCCATAAGTATTTGGGCAAGAAGCCTTTGGGCAATAACTGTGTAATCACTAAACAGAATTTAAATTTATGTATCCAAAGTAGAAAAGCCAAGTACACAAAGAATGAGTGACCCTACAAATTGTGGTCTTGCATCAGATTTACAGAAGTTATTGTCTTTTTTTTTTTTTTTTTTTAAATGAGGTCCTTCCTAAATGTCCCTGAAAATCAGCAGGAAACTTCCTGACCAATTATGAAAAAATATAATCTCAGCCTTCCTCACTGATTTTGAGTCACAACACAGATTCAAATCTCCTCTCTCGGAGAGAATTTACTCACCCGCTATAGTTTTCGGAGGAGTAGATAGTGCTGTGGGGGAGGTGGGGTCCAGCACAGATCTCAGGTAAACACTCAGTGTGCAGGAGCGACCAGGAACGCCCATGGTTGGTGGAAAACTCTAAGCTGATGCTGGTAACGCCAGAACAAGCACAACAAAAAAACACAAAGAAAAGAAAATGAAAAGACTCACCCCTCGTTAAGTACTTTAAACATTTGCAGAGCAAGGGCAACGAATTTTAAGATGCTGTTTCCAAAATGATTGTTTTCCCCTCCACTGAAGTCTGACCAGCCTTCAAAGGGCAAACAGTTAAATCACTGCTAGAGAAACAAACTATCTTTTAAAGCCAACAAATGGGAACTTGTGTTTGTGCTCTTCAATTTGAGAAATGGCAAGGCAATTACCACGTCTCACACCGCCACCTCATCCCGTGAATGTGAGACTCACAAAATTCGTAGAAAGGGCGAGCAACACTTCCTCGAGTGAAACTGAGAAGTCAGAGCTCTTGAAGTGCTAATTGATTTCCGTGCCTATTATTAGGGGGTCACTAACCAACATGAGGTCAGGCTTTTTTTTTTTTCTTCCCCCAGTTATTTGTTTTTCTTCTCTCTCAGCAATCTGTCAGCATGGATGGCTGCCATGGAGTGTGCAAACACTTCTGATGCCTAAGACCAAGCTCTTAGAATGAAGTCATTTCTACTTAAACTCATCCAATCATACTCTGTATATTAATTGAAGATCTCCCCTTTGGGGGAAAGTGTGCATTTTTTAAAAAAGGATGTTGCATTAAAAATTCAGCTGAGAACCTACTGAGAAGTCGCTCTGATTCATTTTTTTTAAAGATTTTATTTTTTAAGGAATCTCTATGCTGGCATGGGGCTTGATCTCACAACCCTGAGATCAAGAGTTACACACTCCACCAACTGAGCCAGCCAAGCTCCTCAACGTGTTCATTTGTAATTAGTTCACACACAAAATAGAGCTTCCTACCTGTTACCAGGTTGATGTGTTCCACATCCCAGATTAATGGAAAACTGTATCATGTGAGACATCGTAGAAGGGAGAACAGGTAAGACGTGGAAAAAATCGACAGCCCAGACATTCCTGTTATGCCCTTGGTGGTTTTTTTGCCTGAGACAAAATCTGGTAGCAGGAGTCTGAAGTTCAGGATTGATGACGACGGAAACTAAAGATGGAACCTTGAAAACAAACAAAACCAGAATCACTCATAATCGCTCTGAGTCTGTGAATTCTCCTAGATTCAATCTTACAATTACTATGTATATAACTGCCATTTATTGAGCGCGCCAGGCAAGGTCCTTCATGTCCCACTTGTTATTTCATGTAGTAGAGGTGGTCTTCAGGGGTATTTTTTAAAAAAGACTTTTATTTATTTATTTGACACAGAGAGAGAGCGAGAGAGAGAGAGAGAGAGCGCACAGACAGGTGGGGGTGGGAGAGGGAGAAGCAGGCTCCCCACTGAGTGGGGACCCCAATGCAGGGCTCCATCCCAGGACCCCGGGATCATGACCTGAGCTGAAGTCAGATTCTTAACCTTATGATCCACTCAGGGACCCCTTCAGTGAGCATTTGTTTGAATCACTCAGGATTCCTCTTTTGCATATAACGTGGAACTCTCTGTGACTAATCAGGCCCTCTCTACCTGAAGATAAATTAGTCTAAGGTCTTTAAAAGTTGTCAGAGCATATATATCCCTTTTATATGCCTTGGCACAAGACAAAGGCAACTTCATATTTATACTTTATCATCAGTCCTCTTTTAAAGTGAATTTGTGTGGTATTAATAATGACTGCCAAACTAGGTATTCTGAAAATAGGATGCTAAGCAGTAACAGCCAGTGTCAATGTGTTGATCCAGTATAACTTACATAACTGATTTGGTCTGAGGCACGTAGATGACCAGAGCAGGTGTAACCCTAGCTAGTCACAGGTAGAAAACTAGTCCATTATGAAATCCCAAATGGTATAACTTGGGTGGCCGTAGACCCTCTGGTGTGCTAGATACTTTCTCTGGTTGTTCCCTATTCTAGCCTCAGTGTTTATCTCCTGTCTCCCTAACTGAAACCATGAAATGCTAGGTGCTGGTTGTGTTTGAGCTCTTTACAGTACTGAGATGGACATCAATGTGGAGAAAAGCCAAACTAATCATGAATGTGCGAGTGTAGTCTCGGCACAAAGAAATCTGCTACTAGAAAAAATAATTCTACACCTAATGACAAGCATCACACATAATTTTTTACAATGTTTGTGAATAATCAGAGCCAGTACATGTTCTAAATTCAAAGGGCAAAGGAAAATGGCTATAATTAGAAAAAAGAGGCAAAAGTAGCAATAATCTATACTTCTACAACCTTTTCTGCTTATCGAATCCTAGAATGCTGGATAAATACTCATTATGCTTGATAACAAGTCTATGAGGCTCCATAATTAGAGCCACATTTAGGGCTTTCTTGGGAACAAGAATAATTGTCAGAGTACTAGGCTCCATCTTATCATCTCCAATGGGCTGTAATTCCTTTTTCCTCATAAAATCTTTTTCATTTGTATCAGGAAAAAAATCTGAATATTAAAATGTCCATGTCATTTTTAGAGAAATCTGGCAACCTCCTGGGATTCTAAAAGAGAGTGTTCTCCTCTGCACCTAGCATGGTCTTCATGGTTTTGACCTTGGCTTGTCAAGGGAGATCTGGGGTAGGGCCGTTTAGCACATGGATTGGCATAAATACCTTATATGAGGAATAGGAAAGTGTATCCAGTGTAATGTGCTCTTTTCTTCCTTCAATCTTTGCATACAGGGAGATATCATTTTCATGAGAATCTCCAGGGTCACACATTCCTCCTGTGCAAAACAAAAATTTTCAGTTGTTGCTACCAAACTGCATCTATAAACATGTATGGTATTAACTTGCAGAACTGAAAAATAATTACAGAACCCAGATGTTGTTTAAGAATGACCCTAAATAGAAGTAATCAGACCCAAGGAAACAAATTTTATAATTTATTTAATCTATCTTTATAGACAGTTCAGATAGAACTATCTCATGCTAAAGATCAAAGACTGGATATCTGAAAAGGCCAAAGTAACTATATGCATAGTGAGGTTGCTCAAGTGATAGTCTGCAATGAGCAATGGCTGCATGTCTGTACTTTAACCCACATCAAAAAAGATGTGCTCAAAAAAAAGATGTGCTCTGCTTAAGAAACTGTCACTGTCTTGTATTTGAAATATTAATGGCCAAAATTCAGAACCATTTGATTATGGTTTTTAAAAACTGTGGTGACTCACTGCATCGACTATTTCTGAAGTGGTATTATTTAAGGTGTTGCACATAGTAACCTTACTAATTTTAGCACATATTAGCTATTTGTATCTTAAATGCAGTTCATTTTACATTTTTACTTTTTTTTTTTTTTTTACCTCATTTGGTTGTTGGAAAGTACACAGAGTAGTTTATTCCCTATCACTCTACTTTACAGCCAAATGATATGATGGAACATTACACAGGTAATTAAGATCATCCTGATGATGAAACTGAACAACAGGGCAGGGACCTGAAACTGAAGACCATTCAACAAACTGGTGGAAAAGCCTTGAGTCAATAGTATGTCTTTTAGCCCTTGACCCTTCTATGCTTTTTACTACTGCATTTAGCCAATAATCCTTACTATTGCTGGTTTCTATGAACTGTCTGCAAAAACTGGATTTTAAAGGATTGCATGTCTAACTAGAAGCCTCTCCCCACCCACTGCTATCATTCACAACAGCATAAGTCATAATAGCAGGAATGTAGGTATGTACATGGATTTCCTGGCAAATACTCTATCCAAAATTTATAATGCTAACTCTCAATTTTATTACTATCTTTCAAAAAAAAAAAAAAGCCCCTCTCCATTTCTTCAAGTAACCACCATTAATGTTAATTTTTATCTATAGGCAGTTTCTGTTGCTAATACTCTATGGTGATAGTAAGATAACCTCAAAAATCTAGAACAAGGTTACCTTATGAGAATTAATCTAGTAAAATCAACAGATAATAGTTGAGATTCACCATCTGTAGGAAGAAAGAAATAAGGAAAGAAAGGAGGGAAGAAAGAAAGGGAGCAAGAGAAGGAATGTCTAGCACAATCTCAGCTGGGTAATTGAAAAAGTATCAGAAGAAATTACTGATACGCGATATTTTCAGTAAGAAAGCTAGAACTTAATCTGCATAAGAAAGATCATAATAATAGAAGTAACTTGGATGCTGGTATCCATGAGGCATGGAAATACAGCATGTTACATCTGTTAGACATCTATAAGTTGGCATATTATAAATATTTATTGAGTTAACTAATCGGAACTGAGAATAGAGAAGCCAGATGTGGTGATAATGTCACCCTCATCCTAACAGATGTTTATTGTTTAAGGGTAGCAACCAGTAGAGAGAATCTTTATAATTTTGATATCTGATATATATATTTTAAAGATTTTATTTAGGGACACCTGCGGGGCTCAGCAGTTGAGCTTCTGCCTTTGGTGCAGGGTGTGATCTCGGGGTCCCGGGGTCGAGTCCAACACTGGGCTCCCTGCATGGAGCCTGCTTCTCCCTCTGCCTGTGTCTCTGCCTCTCTCTCTGTGTGTGTCTCATGAATAAATCAATAAGATCTTAAAAAAATAAAGATTTTATTTATTTGAGGGAGACAGAGAGAGAAAACGAGAGAGAGAGAGAGGGAAAGAGAAAATGAGGGGGAGACAGGAAGAGGGAGAAGCAGACTCTCTGCTGAGCAGGGAGCCCGATGCCAGGGCTCGACTCCAGGACCTCAGGATCATGACCTGAGCCTAAGGCAGATGCTTAACCGACTGAGCTATCCGGGAACACTTGTATTTTTTTTTCTAGGACTTCGTTAGACACTTCTATGTTATGGCAAATATAGCTCGTAAAGTCATTCTAAATGACTGTCTCTGGGGGGAGAAGATCTGCATGAACACTAAACCCCTATCTAAAAACTGTAACTTCCCACAAAACAAAAAACAAGAAACTGTAACTTCCCAAAAATAAAAAAATGAAAACTGTAACTTCCTTATTGAGGACGCATTACAGACTTCCAAAAAAAGAACAAAAGAAAGGTGAAAGGTCATAGGCACTATGGATTTAAGACATAGGAACTGAACTGTCAGTACTTTCTAATTTCATTGATCTCTTCCCTGTAACTCTCTGCTGTTTTTTTTTTTTTTTTTTTTTTTTTTTTTTTAACTCTCTGCTCTCTTATGAACAGCTCGTGAACTCCACCTACCTTTCCAAGGAAACGGAAACACACGTGAGAGCTCAACCAGCCCAGAATGACAGAAGAAGAAAGTCCAAAAGGAGCCAAGACTTTAAAATGATGACAGACTTTATCTAAAAGATCCCTCTGGGGGCAATTTATTAGCTCTGTGAAGTTTCAGTGACAGCAGCTCATATAGAAAGAGATGGATTCTTCTTCAGTTTCATTCCTTTTGATGTATTGGGGGAAGGTATGACTCCAGGGGCATTTTGTACAGCAATTAAAGTATAGAAGATTTCAATAAAAACTGGATGGACAGTTTTCAAATATTTTAAATCCTGCTTTAATAGCTCTTAAGATACTTATTTATATTAGGAAAGTGATTTTGTTTTTTACAGGGCATCAGGCTTGAAGGGAAAATAAGCCATGACCTCAAAAAATTTGTGATTTAGCAAGGAAAACAAGATTAATTTACATGAAAGAATGTTAATAGCAGGAAGCTGTGTTGCACTGCCATAATTGCAGTTGAAATTCAGAATGAGAGATACGAGTGTGGCTGAAAGAGCTGGGAAAATGGGAGACGTTCAATGAATACATTGAAGGAAGAATAAATGAATGAGTGATGTACGTTAGGTTATTTTTGTCTTGTTCACTGCATTCTGGCTCTAAGAACAATGTTGGATACCAGTCCTCAATAAATTTGTGTTGAATGAATATATGAATGAAGGAAACAGACCTGAACCAACTTTGAAATTTGAGCAAATTTTCCAGAAATAGTCCCAGGTGATGGATCTTAACCGAGCAACGAAACAAGGAAGAACATACAGGCAGGGCCAGAGAGGAAGGGAGTGCGGTCTTGTGTAGATGAACAACCAGACACCAATTTTCCAGAGATGCCAGCATGAGCTGTCTACCGTATCACGGATCTCTTCCCAAATTGCTTTCCCCTCCATCAGCCATGAAAGTTTTAAAGTCTTTCTATAGGTCCAGTCTTACCCTACCCTATCTTTCCCTACTGTCCTGTCCTATTTCATTCTCTCCTATCCTAAAAACCACCTTTGCTCTGCTTTCTCCTCAGGATCCAGATCCCATTTCTTTTCTTCTGTTACTGATGAACTTTTTTGAAGGCGAGGTCTCTTTTCAGCGATGCATCTCTTTACTTTCTGCTTTGGCTTCCCATGCACTACACCATGGGGAATACTTGCTCAGAAGTCCCTGGGGGGCTCTCGGCCCCTGTCCTAGTTGGCCTCTCTGTGGGCTTCTCTGTAATCCTGATCCTCACCCCTTCCCTTCCTTCTCCAGTGTAGAATACCTTCCTTCTACATGCCTTTATGTCCTTTCTCAGGATCCTCTGTCTACCTCTATGCCTTCCACCTTTACTGAGATGAGGGTTCCCTCTAAGAATTTTTCCTGTCCTTTGTTTACCTGGCCTTCTGCTTGGGAGAACATAACTCCAGTGGCTCCAATTGCCACCTGTGTGCTGATGACTTTCAAATCTGGTTCAGATCCTGAGAGAAAGGTCAACCTTCGTATGGCTTTCCAGAAGCCTCAACCTCAACATACATAATGCCAAAATCTTCTACTCCATATCTGCTCTTTATTTGCTTATTTTTGGACATTTCCTGTTTCAGGAAATAGGAAGAAATCAAAGAAATCTCTGTCCCTTCCAATTGGCCTCACAATCCCCATCGTCTTCTGAGTGTGAACCTCAGCTGGTTCCTTCTCTTCTGCTGTTTATTCCCTGTCCTTTCCTTCATATTATTACCATTGTCACTGCCTTATTCCTTTGTTGCTTGGACTGGTGCAATAGCTTTCTAACTTACAGTTGCCAGATGAAATACAATGTACAAACAATATTTATGTGAAAAAATTATTTATCTGAAATTCAGATTTAAATAGGTAAAGGAGATTAAGAGGCACAAATTTTCAGTTCTAAAATAAATAAGTTACAAGGATGAAAGGTACATAGGGAATGTAGTCAATAATACTGGAATAACTGTATGGTGACAGATGGTAACTAGATTCATCACAGAAGTCATATTATAATGTTTGAAACTACTGAATCACTATGAGGTACACCTGGAACTAACAGGATATTGTATGTCAATTATGCTTCAATTAAAAAGACTTCTTTAAAGATGATTTGTTTTAGAGAAAGACGGTGTGTATGTGCACGAGGGAGGGGGCAGCAGGAGAGGGAGAGAGAATCTCAAGCAGATTCCATGCCAAGTGGGGAGCTTGATGCGGGGCCTCGATTTCACTACCCTGCAGTCACAACCTGAGCCAAAACCAAGAATTGGATGGTTAACTGACTGTGCCACTCGGGCACCCAACTTTTTAAAAAAAATTTTAAAAGCTGTTTTGTTTTTTTTTCCTTGAAGTCTGGCAACCCTACCCTAACTGGTCTTCTGTCCTCTAATCTCTGAATGTTTCAATCTTTCCTTCAGATTCAAGCCAGAGTTATCTTTCTAAAACATAGATGAGAATATGTCACAGAACTGACAGGAATCATCTGGAGGCTCCATGCTGACTAGAGAAAGAACCCGAACTCCTTAGTTGATATTAAAGAGGATCACCATTCTGGTTCCAGTTCTCTTTTCTTGCTCCACCTTCTATCTTTCCATTCAGTTGTGTTGGGAAAATAACCCGCCTCAAATATATCATGCGAATTTATGCTTGTGCTTTTTCTCAAAATGCTGGCTTAGCTTCACATTCTCTTCTCCCTTCAAACCCTTACAAATTTGTTTTTAATATTCATAATTCTTCATGTTTTGAGATGGCACTCAAAATCAACTATCCCATTTGTATATTGGCAGAAATATAGGGATAGGTTTTTACATTACAGTCTCTGTTCTGTCTTTTGTATAAAATAAGATGTCCCTTATTTCCCCATTCCTTGAGAGAACTACCATCTATTCATCTTTCTTAGTACCTTCCTTCCTCTATTCCTTAGAGGTTAGTTATTTTTTTGTTTTTAAAATTTTTTATTCAAGTATAATGAACACAGTGTTATATCAGTTTCAGTTTATAAATCCCTTCAGATTTAAATTATGGCCATCCTTCAAGGACCAGTTCAAATGCTGTCTCCCTCATGGAGTGTTGCCCTGATCCCAACACTGCAGTGACCCAGAGTCCTTGGCGCTTCCATAGGATCTTTGTTTCATTATAGCCCATTACATTCTCTCTTTAAAAATTTTTATTTCAGTTTCAGTACAGTTAACATATAGTGTTATATTAGTTTCAGGTGTACAATATAGTGAGTGATTCAACAACTCTGAGCATTACTCAGTGCTCATTAAGTGTACTCTTAATCCCCTTCACCTATTTTCACCTATCCCCCCACCCTCTTCTCCTCTGGTAACCATCACTTTGTTCTCTATCGTTAAGAGTCTGTCTCTTGGTTTGTCTTTCTCTTTTTCCTTTGCTTGTTTGTGTTCTAAATTCCATTTATAAGTAAAATTATATGGTATTTGTCTTTCTGTGACTGACTTTTTTTAGATGTCACTTGTGGGCAAGAATTCTAAGTAGTTTTTATATATATAGAAAAGATATATTGAGTCTTACCTATTTGCATTAGGCACTGTTTTAAAGGGTTTGCATGTATTCAATCATTGATCAGCAATTCTGAGATTTAGGTACCATTACTATCCCTGACTGTATTCTCCATGTAACCTAACTCAGTGCTCTACATTCAATCAGAATTAATTAATTTTTAAAATTAAATGGAGATGCTTTTATTTGGGATAATGTACTTTCAGCTCATTCAAATGAGTTTTCTCATAGTCAATTATTATTTTAACTGATTAAGAATCTGCTTTGTTTCAGAAAGAGTTAAAGATGACTAAATTTCTTCTACAAAGGTGCTTATATAAACATGACAATGTCTTACAAAGGCACTGAAAGGGTTGGTTTAGTATAATTCACTATGAAAAAAATCAAGAATTCAAATATATTATGTGAAAAATGGTAAAAAGGGAAAACGCTTAAAATTAGAAATACTGACAAGCTGAATGTCTATTACAACTTTTTTGAGGGGAGGGTGAAGGTTTCCCAGGAATCTTTCTTAATAAAATGAGGACCAGTTTGAATTTTAATTATGTAAAGGAAATGAACTCTGGGTCTCTAAGTGTACAAATCATTTCAGAGTCAAGGTGGGGATATCCTTAATGTCGGAGGACCACATAATTATGTTTTATATACACAGCTTCCCTGTTATCAAACAGATCATCATTTAAAATAAGGTAGCATCAAGCAGACAATGTTTTGGAGTTTGATAGAATACTAAGTCTATGGTGCCACTCTGACCTTAGGAAGTAAGGAATGTGAGGGAAATAAACAGCCAGTGCTAAAGCCCAGACTCAGGGGGCCTGTGTGTCCTGATGAGCTGACATCTTTGCAAGTAGGTTCAAAGGTGGTTAATGTTTATTTCCCGTTTCGCTTCCAGGTGTTGCCTGTGCTTTTCCAGTCACTCAACAAAAAAGGCATGTGACACCTACTCATATTTCTGAAAGGACATCCGCTGAAATAATACACAACTAAAATGATAAATTTTATCATTTTAATTTCAACCTCCTAATTCTTCCTTGGGTACTTTTCTAAATGTTTACCTACTTATTTGCTCTCCAATAATATGGAGAAAAATTCATTCTATGAACACTTTCTTTGTGTGTTTGCTACATACTAAAAAGTAGAAAGTATTATTAAAGTTATTTATAAACCGTTTTTTTAATCTTTGCACAAAGAAACAGTTATGCAATGCTGATATATCCATGAAAACAAATGACTTACCTTGATGATTGTTTTTGAGGGAAGCCAGGGAATTTGGACAAAAGAATTACTTTGTTCTCAGCCTGTCTTCCACTGTCTTTTCAGCTATGACCACTGAGGGAAAGGTGGGATGAAGGTATATGGCATTTATCAAGGCATGTCAGGACTAGCTCTCTTAAAGGACGGTTCCAGTAGGGCTGGTCTGAAGCAGGTGTGAGCGCTCTGACTCATCCAATAGAACTCATATTTGATGAATTTCATTTTATGTGGATAGACAACAAAGAATCTTACTTCTACAGGGGTAGAGGCTGGCCTAGGTTCTGCCTTAGGTCAACAAAATTCATTCAAAATGTACCTACCCATGACAAAGTAAAATCTCAAGTTCCCATAACCGGTGGTATCCATATAAGGGGTGCATAATTTCCTCTCTCCATCTTTGAGGAAGACTGCTGATAAACCTGATTCTACTGTTCCACATTCTGTACCAATTACAGCTCCCAAGATGTCCCACCTTAAAAAAATGAGAATCATGAACAGTTGGAATATTAAGTCAAAGCTTTATAGAGTATAACTTTTATTTTTTTAACTTTTATTTTTAATAAGGAACATTTACTTAGTAATCAGTAATTCTGCAATAAAGATGTGGCACAACAGATTCTAGTAATGAAGAAACTTTTAAACACATTCTATTTGCAATTATGATTTTTCTGTAGAAGGATAAATTTAATCAATACTATTATAGTATGCCTATTACATGATAGCCTTTATTCTCAAAGTACTTACAGTCAAGATGGGGGGTCAAATTTGAACTAAAGAAACAGGGAACTATAAAAGACAGTATCATAAGATCATAAACACTTGTATGGTATATTGCACATTAAAAAATAGTTATAGGATGTAAAGTCATAAGAGTGGCAAGAGCCTAGCAAGTCTTCAAAAAAAGATGAGATTTAAACTGGATCATGTAAAAATATATACATTTAGATATACAGAGGAGAACAAAAATATCTAATATTTTAAAACTCTTATTTCTCCCTAGTATTTACTTCTGGTTGTGTCTAATCTGGCCATTGCTATTCACACAACTCGCTTGCCCACAAATGGAGAAACTGGGACACACAGAGGTTAAGTGTCTTGCCTAAAGTCAACTGTCTGTTTAGTTCTAAAATTGAGATCTTCTGCTTCTCAGTTTGCTGTTATTTTAGTAGTTTCAGTTCTAAAGAGTGTATCACGTTAGGGAGATTATGTTGAACCATTTCAGTTTATAATAGATTTGGGACCACGATATTTAGAAAATGCCTATTTTTTTTTGTATTTTAACAGATTATATTAATCACTCAAGAAACTCAAAAATAATTTTTTGAAGCAGCTCTTAATAGTGTTGGACCACTATAAATTAACAAGGAACCTCTCTTGACTCATACAAGAAAATTCTGCACTGGTTCATTGGTCTTTTACTTGCTCCATTTATCCCAATTAAACCACTCAGCCTACTGATCCACAAAGCAAGTTAAGGTTATAAATGATGCATATGATGACTCCTTTTAGGCTTTAGAGTATTTTTAAAGTGAAAAATTGAATTGAAAAAGATGGAGTTGTCAGGGACTAAAAGAACCTTCTATTCAAGTGAAAAATGAAATTAGTCGTCTTTTTCTCATAATTAGTTGTGAATGAATAACTCTTCTAGATGAATCTAAATGAATTATTTTCAAGACATCTACCACAGACAGAACTGTGTGAGATATGGTCAGACTGTGGTTCTTTCTTTCTTTTTTTTTTAAATTTTTTTTAAGATTTATTTATTTATTTTTGAGAGAGAGTGAGCACAAGTGGGAGGGGGAGAAGAAAACGGTGAGAGAATCTTAAGGAGACTCTGTACTGAGTGTGGAGCCTGATGTGGGGCTTGATCACATGACCCTGAGATCACAACCTGAGCTGAAACCAAGAGTCAGATGCTTAACTGACTGTGCCACCCAGGTGCCTCTGTATGTTCCAATGTTTAAAGTCCAACATGTTCAATTTTACTCAACTTTACCCTTTATTTCTTCCACTTTTAAGTGTTGTAAGATAACAAAAGTGAAGTTATTTTCTTTAGAAACTCAAATATTTATAATGAAATTGATAGTGAAATGGAAAGTTTAGTCTGCTTTGAAGAGAAAGAAGCAGAAAGAAATCTAAAAAATCAATTTGTAAAAGTGTCAGTGATTCAAATAAATTATCTTGCATTTATTAAAAATTCGGGAGAAGTCTGTTGTAGCACAAGCTCATTCTTTGATGAATTTGTATAGAAACTGGCTCAGGCCTAGCTGGAGACAAAGTATCCTTGAGAGAGAGCAGAGAGAGCCTTTCACTCCTTGGACTTCAGCATCCAGATCTGTAAGGGCATAATATTGTGGGTCTTTTCTAGTTATAAAAATGACATGGTCCCTGATCCTCTCCTAATAATCAATTACATGAAGTGAAATTATAACATAACCAAATATTTGAGGCCAGGAGTGGTATCTGAGGAACTCTTTAGTTTTAGTAGTATCTTTGATGGCATGGCAATTTTCCTGTAAAGGAGTGTGGCTTCTCTATGGTCTAAATTATGTTTTCCTCAGGTAAATGTGGTTGTATGTGAACTGCATTCGAAGGAATGTCTGCCTACAAAGGAAACACCTCTACAGCACAGCAATTTATATTTATGCTTTGATGACTAACTCTAAAAAAAGAGTCCCTTTATTATTTATTATAAATATAGTGGTATCTATTATTTATAATAGAGTGGGTTGAATTGGGAACACAGAAAAACAAGTTTAATAATCAATAAAATGCCTTAAGGCAACTTTATTCCTTAGACGTAGCAAGGTCACAATTTTTAAAATTTAGATCTTTAAAAGAGAACTTTCTATTTTTATATCAAAAAAGAGGAATATTTTTGTAAGTCAAGATAATTTAAAGCAGTTTTCTTAGCTGGAAAGCTGATGGTCCTCTCTATCAACTATTTTGGAATGCTTTGAGAATAAAATTAATTATGTTGTAATCAGCTCATACTTTGACACTTTTAAGAAAGATACAAGAGAGTAGAAATTAAATCTTCACACAAAAAAGGCGATGGATGTGTTAATTAACTAGATGGAGTTCTTTCACAATGTATATATATATATCGTACCACCAGGATGCACTTTAACTTTCTCAGAATTTTATGTGTCAATGAGACCTCAGGAAAGCTGAAATTAAAAAAGAGTTCCTTCATAAGCTTAAAAATAGAATGAGATCTATTCTTTGAAGGGTAATTTGGTGGTAGCTATCAAAGTGAAAATTACATACCTATATGTATGTATATGCATGCATATATGTCTGATTCTCTAATTTTCCTTTTCTCTTTCAGAAATTTACCTTTCAAAAATACTTTAACAAGTTCACAAATATTTTTATTACAATATTCTTTGTCTATCATAGGGGTTCAATTAGATAAACTGGTTCATCACTTTTTTGAAATAATGATCTATATTTACTGACTAGGAGATACATTCATTATATGTTGTTAGCTTAAAAAAATTAAGTTGTGATACAGTATACAAAATGTGACTGGTGTGTGCGTGTATGTGTTTGTGTGTATGTGTGTCTGTAGAAAAATTTCTTAATGAATATATGTTTACAATTTAACTCTGAGAAATGGGATTAGCATGGGACGACTTTTGATTTTTCCTTTATATATCTGCTTTGCAGTAAGAATGTAATTTTCAGCAAAAAAGAAGGGCATTCAATTTATAGGTATTATAATTCAGAATGAAAACTTAACTGATCTCATTATAGGCTGATGAAAATACCAAGAATATGAACACAGGCAATAGAAGTCATATTTTAATCAGATATTCTTTGCCTACAAATATTGGCATAAAATGCTCTAAAGGTAATGAAGCATTTCACATTATCCATGAAAATTTGTTTTATTATATTTTCCAGAATATATTAAATCACCTAAAGTTGGCTACTTGAGGTTTGAGCTAAGATATAGAATAAAGCCTGGGTATGAGCTCCCACATTTACCAAATTCATAAGGTTTTTTAATCTCTATGAATTCTCTGAGGTTAAATAAGTTCATTCTATCCATAAGGTCTCTATTTGGGATAAATTCTCTGTTATTTAATAAGGGATGTGCTATAGGTAAAGACCCTTCCACATTCATTTATATTCATGAGGTTTATCTTGAGTATGAGCCCTGAGAGGTCTAGCAAGGTGTGCATTTCAACTGAAGGCTTCTCTACCTTCATTTAGAGGTTTTTCCCTCTAGCATGACAGCTTAGGTGAAGGTAAAGGATGAGCTCTATTTGAAAGCTTCCCTGCATGCACTGCATTTCAAAAATTCTTTTTTTTCAATTGGTTCCCCTGTATTTCACTCAAATTCAATTTTTGTTTTAGGTTTTTATTGCATGCATTATGTTGATTTACACTCTTGTCAGAATAACATTAATAAAGAATATTGTCTTCAGAATGGGAGAAAGCGCTCAGCTTTCTCACCAATAAGACAGAAATATGACCTAGGCTGGAGGATGGTTAGAGAAAATAATGTATTGCCTGGGACATGACAGCAACCCCTACACCCCCTGTCAAACGTAGTGCTATCTTTGCTTTAAAGCAAGTTAAAGAGGTGATTCAAATGGGCTTCTAAATTATAATGAGGATTTTTATTATTTTCATGCCAGAATTAGCAAAGCAACAATACTGGACAAAGTTGCAGTACCATGTGCAAGTGCTACTACTTAATCTTTAGGCAAGGGGATAGTGAGCTGAAAGAAAAATTGCACTTTACCTACTGTGGGTTTTTAGTACTATTTATGATTTTTGCTTATGACCTTCTAGGCCCCTCATTTATTATTTATGTTACCTAAATGATCCAAGTGGGTTTTGCTTTAATAAAAATGAACATGTTTATAAAAGAAAAAAGATGCACTTAATACAATATTAACTCAGTTAGACTGCCAACCTGTCTTCAGACCCCTTACCTTGCAATATAAGCTTAAATAAAATCCTTCTTTAGCTTTATAAGCATTTTTGTGGAATGTATTCTAAGGCAGAAGAACATAATTTTTGGTAGGACAGAGGGAAAAATTTGTAGAAAATACAAGAAGATGCTCAAACTGTTTTGCAGAATTCTAAATAATTTTAAAGTCCATTTTTAATAAAAGCACCAATTTGTTTTGAAGAAGCTATCATGAAGATTATTCTTGTTGGTTTATAAGCAGTTTCGATTTTCAATGGTTATGTGTAAGATTCTTTGCTACTATTTCCCTGGAACAAGGAAGCCAATATAAAATTGTTTTATTGAGTTTATATTGCCTTTTACTTGTTCCTCTCCCCTCCTCTGGATAACATTCAATTTTAAGAAAGACACATGGAGTCAGTTGTAGGTGTGATCCAGTTAGCAAGCAATGCCATTAAAACGTATAACTAATGCTTATGAATTTTGGCTTCTCTACAGTAAACCATCTACCAGAGATGAAGCCATGGCTGAGCTTGAAAAACCATGTCTCACTCAATTTTTTTTTATAATCTTAAATGAGCTGTTTTTTTAATATATATTTATTGAAAGAGCTTCTTCAGAGCAAATTCATATAGCAGTTATCTTAGTAGGATATGAGTGGTAGCAGAAGAGGATTGTTAGCAATGGAAGTTGGAGGGAATTAGAAATAGATTAGTAGTTCAGAGACTAGGATCTCTCTATGATCACTGAAAAAGTCAGCAAAGGCAATTAATTATAGGAAAGCAAATTTGACCTCAGGATGAGTCCTGTTTGCCCTCTAAGCATTTTTATATCTTGCTGGTGTACTGAAATTCTGGGTATCCAACATATGCAGTATTTGCCACTAGTTGCTTTTAATTTTTAATTAGAGGAAGACTCTTCACAAAAATGACATCTGTGGCCTGGAAGAGGATATCCACATAGAGATGTACAGTCGGAAATATTTTTTGAAACTTAAAAACATTTTTTATTTGTTTTCTATTATGATACCAGTGTTCTCATAATTGAAAAAAGTAGAAAATAAAAAAGTTGGAAAAAAGTACTCATAACCACACTATCCCACAGACAAGCACAATTAGTATTTTAGAATACTTATTTCTAATATTTTTGTATGTGTATTTCCAAATAGTTGTGGTAATATTGTAGGTGGTTTATACTCTGCCTTTTTTCACTTCCATTAGTAACGTACATATTTTCCAGGCTATTATTACCTCTTTATAAATCAGCTACACAATATTTGGTTATGTATATACCAAACTGTATTTAGTCATTTTCTTATTTTTGAGTTTCAAAATACAATAATAAATAGTTATACTATTTAGCATATTTTATGGGCCTGAGGAATTAAATTGTCAATTCCCTAATGCCCCTGGATGTGTTCTAGAGTACAGGTAACTCCAAGCTACGCTTTTCGAAGTGTCAGAGTTCTGCTATTACTTCACAGAAATTCCTAGATAATCAGGACAGACTTGTGGCCAATATTAATTAAGTGAACCACTGAGGAAGAGTTACTGCAACCTCCTCTGATACCTTCCACAGAGAAATCCTATCACCAGCTAATGTGCCAAGCTGTCAGAAATTAAATTACTTTGGAAGGATTCAGATTTCATTCTCTTTTTTCTCTGTGACCTCAGTGAAGATCCTATCTTGGAAGGGAAGCCAGTTGCTGTTTTCTGGATGCTCACATGGACAGCTGGTTTAGAGGGGCACTAGTAACCAACTAAAGAATGGCAGAACCAAAGCAAAGATGCTGTGTAAATGTGCTGTACATCAAGTGTTTAAAATTTAATTTCTATGAAAGAGTCCAGAACAACATAGCGCTTACTTTTTTGTTACTTAAAATTTTACTGTTTATATTTTAAAGTAGAAAAACAACTTGCTTAAAGAGAAAACCCAGGCCCAAAACAAACCAGAATGAGAAAGATGTAAAATACGTTTTTTAACAGCTTGCAACAAGATTACTCAGATCCATTTTAGCACTTCCATGGTTTTAAAATATATCCAATTATCACTTTAACTAATATGGTCTTTTTTCTTAATGACACTTCATTGGTTTATTTTGAGAATCCAATTTAGGTTTCATTGGCCGATTCAACTTTGTGTTTTCTTCTATACCTCATTAATTAATTTGAGTAGAATTTTCCTTTGAGCACCACTTTCTTCATATCTCAATACCAATAGTAATTATAGTTGGAATAACAACTAATTCTTACTTTTTTTGATTGCTTATTATGTGCGATGCATTGTGGCCAGTACTCCACATATACTGTTGCATAAAATATCTCCCTTTTAGCCCTTTTAGTGCTTAAATTTGAATTTTATTTGATTTGATTCAAACTATATGATATTAATAGGCCTCCTTCTTTTGTTGTGCTTGCCTGGTATATTTGTTTCTCTTCTTTGATTTTTTTTTCAATTTCTTGTGTTATTGTAAATATATAGCTTACTTTTAAAAACTTACTTTGAAAATCTCATTTAATAAATGAATATGATTCAGTAAAATTTATTGGGTTACTGATATGTTTAGATGGATACCTGACAAACTGTTTTCTGTTTTCTATCTATACTGTTTTTTACTGCTTACTTTTGTTACTTTTCTGGCATATATGAGACTGAGTCATCTGGGTCCATGTTACCCTGATGCCTCAGAAGTTACATAGCCTAATCTGGCTAATCTGATTTTTCAACACACATATTTACACTTACAGTTTTCTATTAACATTATTATTATTATTATTAACATTAAGAGTTATCCCAAATCTATGTCCTCACACCAAGCAAGCTAGGAATTTTGGCAGTATTTTACTTCCTTACTCTTCTTTTCTTCTTGTCACTTTCCCTCTGTACCTCTCATGTTGAGGTCATTTAAGCTTTAATTTCAAATCTTTATTAAAACTTTTTAATAATCAACACCTATTTGGACTGAACTACAGGCTTTACTTTTTTTCTTTGATCACTACTCTTTCTTGAATCTATCATATTTCTCCTGGAATATGTTCTCCAGGAATATACCTTCTAGTAATTCTTTCAGAGAGGGTTTGGGATGTAATAAACTTTTTGAGTTTGAATCCTGTGTGTCTAAAAGGGTATTTTTCCTCCCAATTGAAGTATAATTGATATACAATATCCTATTAGTTTCAGGTGTAGATCATGTATACAATGGAATATTACTCAGCCATTAGAAATGACAAATACCCACCATTTGCTTCACAGTGATTTAATATTTTTATATATTATGAAAAGATCCTCATGAAAAACATGTCTCCATAGTTATTATATTATTGACTATATTCTCTATGCTGTACATTACATCCAAAGGTAGAGAGAAAAGTAACAATGAAATACCATGTATGTAATATCCAATTTCAATAATTATCGAGTTGTTTGGGTTCTTTTGATATTGCATTGTGTAAGTTCTTTACATATTTTGGATATTAACCTCTTATTGGATAATGAATTTGCAAGTATCTTCAACCATTCAATAGGTGGTCTTTTTGCTTTGTGGATGGCTTCTTTCAAAGCACAAGAACTTTTAGTTACATGTAACTGTTTATTTTAGCTTTTATTGCCCTTACTGGAGACAGGTCTTAAAAAAAAAAAAAAAAAAAAAAACAAACCACTGCTAAGACCACTATCAGAGAGCTTAGTGCCTATGTTTTCTTTTAGGAATTTTATGATTGCAAACTTACATTCAAGCATTTAATCCATTTTGATTTTATTTTTATATATGGTATTAGAAAGTGGCCCAGGTTCATTCTTTAGCATGTAGCTATCCAGTTTTCTCAACATCATCTATTGAAGAGATAGTCCTTTCTGCATTGTATATAGATTCTTGCCTCCTTTGTCATAGATTAATTGACCATATAATTGTGGGTTTATTTCTAGGGTCTTTATTTTATTCCATTGATCTTTGAGTCTGTTTTTGTGCCAGGGCTATATTGGTCTTATCACTATCACTTATAGCATAGTTTGAAACTAGAGAATGAAAAACCTCCAGCTTTGTTCTTCTTTCTCAAGATTGCTTTAGCTATTTGGGGTCTTTTTTTAAATAACAATTTTAGGACTCTTTGTTCTAGTTCTGTGAAAAATGCCATAGATATTCTGATGGGCATTGCACTGAATGCATAGATTACTTTGGGTAGCATGGGCACTTCAGGAAGATTTTTCTTTCAATCAATGGTATATCTTTTCATTTATTTGTGTCTTCTTCAATTTCTTTCATAAATGCCAGAGCAAGTCTTATACCTCCTTGGTTATATTTATTCCCAGGTATTTTATCCTTTTTGATGCATTTGTACATGGGCTTGTTTTCTTAATTTCTTTTTATGATAGCTTGTTATTAGTGTATAGAAATGCAACAGATTTCTGTATGTTGATTTCATATCCTGCAACTTAATTAATTAGTTCCAACAGCTTTTTTTTGTGGAGGCTTTAGGTTCTCTCTTTATAAATTATCATGTCCTCTACAAACAATGACAATTTTACATCTTCTTTTCTAATCTGGATTATTTTATTTCTTCTTCTTGCCTAATTACTGTAGCTAGGAGATCTAATACTATGGTTCATGAAAGAGGTGAGAGCTGACATACTTGTCTTGTTTCTGATCTTAGAGGAAGCTTTCAGCCTTTCAACCTTCAGTATGATTGTTAGCTGTGGATTTGCCATATGCAGCCTTTATAACATTGAAGTATGTTTCCTCAATATCCACTTTGTTAAAAGTTTTTACTATAAATAGATTTTGAATTTTGTCAAATGCTTTTCTGCATCTATTAAGATGAATATATGATTTTTATTCTTGGTTTTGTTAATGTATCATGTTGATTGATTTGTGGATGTTGAACCATCTTTGCACCCCTGTTATTAATTTAACTTGATCATGGTGTACGATCCTGTTGTCAAATTCAGTTTGCTGATTTTTTGAGGATTTTTGCATCTATGCTCCTTAGGGATACTGGCCTGTTGGTTTGTTTGTTTGTTTTTTGGTGGTGGCTTTATCTGGTTTTGGTATCAGGGCAATGCTGGCCTCAAAAAATGAGCTTGGATCAATATTTTGGAATAATTTGAGAATGATAGGTACTATTCTTCAAATGTTTGGTAGAATTCAAACTGTGAAGCTGTCTGGTTCTGGCCTTTTATTTGTTGAAAGTTTTATTTAAATTCCATTTCATTACTTGTAATTGGTCTATTTAGATTTTCTATTTGTTTGTGATTCAGTTTTGGAAGACTGTGTTTCTAGGAATTTATCCATTTCTTCTAGATTTTCCAATTTCTTGGCATGTGACTATTCATAGTAGTTGCTTATTATCCTTTGTATTTCTGTAATGTCAGTTGTAATTTTTCCTCTTTCATTTCTGATTTTATTTATTTGGATCCTCTCTTGATAAAAGATCTGGAGTCTGGCTAGAGTTTTATTGATTTTGTTTATCTTTTAAAAGAACCAGCTTTTAGTTTCATTCATCTTTTCTATGTTTTTTTTTTTTAAATCTCTATTTCATTTATTTCTACTCTGATCTTTATTATTTTCTTCCTTCTATTAACGTGGGCTTTGTTCTTCTTTTTCTAGTTAAGTATAAAGTTAGATTACTTATTTGGAATTCTTCTTGTTTCTTGAGGTAAGCTGCATCACCATGAACTTCCTTCTTAGTGCAGCTTTTGCTGTGTCACAAAGATTTTGAAAAGTTGTATTTTAATTTTCATTTGTTTCAAAGTATTTTTTTAATTTTTTCTTTGATTCCTTCATTGAACTATTGGTTGTTTACTAAATGTTTAGTCTCCATGTGTTTGTGTTTTTTTGTTTTTTGTTTTTTTTTTAGTTTTGTTCTTGTAGTTGATTTCAAGTTTTATGCTGTTATGGTTAGAATAGATGTTTGATATGATTTCAGTCTTCCTGAATTTACTGAGACTTGTTTTGTGACCTAACATATGAGCCGTCCTGGTAAATGTCCCATGTACATCTGAAAAGAGTGTCTGTTCTGCAGTTTTTGGATAAAATGTTCTCCCCATATATATTCAGTCCACCTGGCCTAATGAGTTGTTTCAGGTAAATGTTTCCTTATTGATTTTCTGTCTAAATGACCTATCTACTGAGGTAAGTGGGGTATTAAAGTCTCATACTATTATTCTATTGCTGTCAATCACTCCTTTTATGTCTGTTAATATTTGCTTTATATATTTAGGTGCTGCCATGTTGGGTACAAAAATATTTATGAATGTTATATCCTCTCCTGGATCGACCCTATTGTCATATAAAGTCCTTCTTTGACTTTTGTTACAGTCTGTTGTAAAGTCTATTCTATCTGAAATGAGTACTGCTACTTCCACTTTCTTTTCATTTCCATTTGCATGGAATATCTTTTTCCATCCCTTCACATTCAGTCTGGGTGTGTCTCTATATCTGAAATGACTCTCTTATAGATAGAATATAAAAAAGGATTAAAAAAAATCCACTTAGCTAGGGGATCTCTGGATGGCTCTGTAGTTTAGTGGCTGCCTTTGGCCCAGGATGTGGTCCTGGAGTCCCGGGATCGAGTCCCATATCAGGCTCCCTGCATGCAGCCTGCCTCTCTCTCTGCCTATGTCTCTGCCTCTCTCTCTCTCTGTGTCTCTCATGAATAAATAAATAAAATCTTTAAAAAAATCCAGTCAATGTATGTCTTTTGATCGGAGTATTTAGTCCGTTTACATTTAAAGTAATTATTTATAAGTATGTACTTATTGTCATTTTGTTGTTATTTTTCTGGTTGTTGTTGTTTTTCTTTGTTCCTTTCTTTTCCTGTTGGTCTCTTCCTTTGTAGTTTCATGGTTTTCTTTAGAGTTATGTTGGGGTTCCACTCTCCTTATTTTTTGTGTTTCTATTGTAGGTTTTTGGTTATGTACAAAAAACACGGTTACCATGAGGTTCATATATATATGTATAGGAGTAAAAAAGTTAGTTTTTTCCTAATATTTGTATGATAATTGACTGGAGAAGAATTTTACGTTCCAAATAATTTTTTTCAGAACTAGATAACTTTTTTCTTTCTTTTTTTTTTTAAACAAACTTATGCTTAGTGCTACCAAGAAAAGTACTATGAATCTCACCTAGAAGTTTTTAGGATTTCTTCTTTTATCGATGTTCTGAAGTTTCTTTCTGATGCTCTAGGACTGGATATGTTCCCATTCACCTTGCTAAACATTTCATTCACAGGAACTATGTCTTTTCTTTCTTCTTTTTTTCAATCTTGGGAACTTTTCTTCAGTAATAACTTTGAATATTTCAATCAAAATATATTCTCTCTGATCTCTCTTTCTGGAATTCCCATTTTTCTAACATCAGAAGAGCCAATTTCCCCCCTATACTTTACATCGTTTTTTCTTATATCCAAGGACCTTAAGTTTTGGATAGACTTCAACACCCAAATTTCTAGCTCATAATTTGTTCTTCAGTTATGCCTATGCTGGTAATCAGTGGAGAAAAAAATCCATTATATTTGTTTCAACAATCTTCTAATTTATTTTTCACATCTCTATTGTTTCCTCATAAAATCTGTTTTAAATTCTCAAATGCAGTATGCACTCTTATCCCTTTGAGGATATTAATTATGCTTCTTATAAAATCTCCATTTGTTTATATTGTTACTTCTGTTTTCTCAGACCTTCATTCTTTGGTTTGATGATGTTTAAATGGAGTTGACTTTTCCTCAGATTTGTTGATTCTAGATCATTTGCTTAAATTTGTATCTATTATTTTTTGTTTTGTTTTGGTATAAAAATGGCTACTGATGGAGGCAGACGGGCCTTTAGGTGGGACTACCATGAGGGGCATCTCTATTCCTTTTGAGGTTTCCAGTCACCTACATTACCCTACTTCTCTGTTCCAAGTGTCCACATTGATTGCTTGTTCCTGGGAAGAGAAGCCTCTACTTGGAAGGAGGTGTATTAAGGGACACACCTGCTTGGCAATCCCGATAGCAGTACTTCAGAGCCCCATCCTGATTCCCATGCCCAGCATCTGTGTCCTGGAGCAGTGCTGAGACATCTTTTTTAGTGTCTTATTCAACATGTGTTTGGGGCTATAATTCCCTCCTTCCATCAGATCTCTTTCTCTCTCTCTCTTTTTGTGTACCATCCTTTTAATTCCTAACCCAACTAGGGCAACTTTTTTTTACTTGTTTGTTTCATGGTGTCATTATAGATATGTTTGCTCATTTTCTGTAATTTCCAAGGATTTGGAGCAAGTGGAGAAGACTGAAGCACACTGACTTGATTCAATATTCTAATATTCATTACATTTGTGGAGTTCTTCTTGAACATGAATATTCTAGTGATGGCAGTAAAGAAAGGTATTTGAATAGCAAAAACATACAATGCTTGCATTTGGAATGAAAGAGCAGTATACGAAATCTATATTATAGCGGGGTGTTTTTCTACAAAACTCTCTCCCACCTAAAGGCAGTTTCAGCGAGGTGAGATATGGTGGTTGCCAATTAAATGATGTGTTTGTAAGGTTAAGCCAAAGCTTAGAAAGACTCATAAATTATCAGTGTATCCATTAAAGTTTCTCTCTTGCTGAAGTAACAGATGTGTCTTCTTTAGGAAAAAGAGGAAAAAAACCTTTATGATCCCACTTAAAAAATAAACCTATCAACATTGGATTTAGGACAGCTTTATGACATGAGAGGCAAACAGCTCTCATCATCCTAGTGATGTGAGATCAAATAGTTTGACTCAAATGTGAGAAAACAGGAATTTTTGGGAAACTGGATTCCAAAAATTGTGGCTTTCTTTTCTTTCTTTAACATTCATATGAAGTGTTTTGAAATTATTAGAGAGGACTGTATATTCATGTTTTCTCTTTCATAATTCTTATGGAAGAAAAATGTAGTTAACAGAAGTGAAAATATATATATTATATTTTAACATATATATATGTTAACAATTTATTTACATTTTTTTATTTTTTAAAAAGTGACCTCAAAACTAAGAGCTCAATCAATTCAATTGGTTGCTCTTGAGTACAGTGGGGATTTACTATCTACATTTTTTGTCTGTTTCAGCAGGTGAGCCAATAATGATAAATTATCAGTGTGGGTGGTGAAGACTGAGTTGAAGAATGAGACAAATATTTGGTAAATCTGGTTGGTTAAACAAAACACAAAGAATTTCACTACCAAATTCCTAATATGTTTTTCTTTGTTAGATCTTACTGTAGTTTTGTAAAAATATTTCATATTAATTTAGTTTTGTGACAGTCTTTTTTCCCTGAAGCTATGATTTAAAGTTATCATGACAACATTCTTCCTAGACCAATAAAGCAACACTTGGGAGTGAGTAGATGGGATGTGGAGAGGGGAGACAGACACACAGACAGACACACACACACATTCATGGACTAAACTAGGATTTTTATCATAACTGCAAACACAGAAAACACTAGATCCTCTCCTTATCCTTTTATACCTTTATAATATAATGCCAAGAAGGATCACTGGGCAACCAGATGAGGGCAACAATTAGGTAAATCTGGGGGTGTGTGGCCTGATATCCTTTTCCTAGGGGAAAAGCTACAAATAAACCTAAGATGTAGTTGCTAGAGTAATTTACTGCTTTTAGAACTTAGATGAATTAATTGTATATCAATTAGAGTGGCACAGGTGCTTTCGTCAAGCACATTATTCTGCGTTATTGGAACAGAGACCTGCTGACAATAGTGTGGCCTGAAAGTATTAGCCTCTTAACTGTGGCCAAAACCCTGATACATCCTCAGTACTGAGAAGTGGCCAAAGAGCATAATTGAAACCACCTGAGTCACTGAGTGAATGGCATTTGTTTTGATGTTCCTCTGTGTCTGTACTGACTTTAGTTCTTTTTTCAAGCATAACTGCTTTTAGTTCCCTCTTTGTTTTGGGAGACAAATGATTTGGTTTAGCCACAAATTCTCTTATATCATTAGTGCTCTGTGAAAAGGAATGTCTGCTCTGTTAATTGGAATAATTTTTTGCAAGCTATGTCTCTGAACTAATTTTCTAAGATATGTTGGATTTCTTCTAATATAAAATCAATTCCTTTTAAAGCTTAATTCATGGTTTTCTATTTGCTTGTACTAAATTTTCACTAATGTTCTTAGCAGATTGCTGGATGGACCATTAATCCATCTAAAAAAGGCTTTTCTTTTGTTCTTTTATAGACAAGCTTTGATGATACAACAAGCTGGAAAAAAAAAAGGAAAAGAAAGCATTATGGGACAGGGACCTAGGTGGATATGAAGGCTATAATTAAAAATAAATTTTATCTCCCCCAGAAGAATAAGAGTAGTAACATTAAAGACTTCAGGAGAGAGGTAGATAGGGTTTTATGTGAGTATGATAGTTGTCCTTCTGGAGATTGTGTTTCTATCTCTGCTTTAGAGGGATAGGGGCTGGATATCACTTGTGTTTCTATCTCTGCTTTAGGGGGATAGGGGCTGGATATCACTGGGAAGCATCTGTGCCCCCAGGGGATATGGGTCTCACTGAAGAGGATGACTTCACTTCCACATGGATGGTATGAGCTTGGAGAGATGAAGAAGTGGAGGTCAATGAATCTCTTGTGCTTCAAGATTTGGGACTCTCTCATAGGCAGTCAAGCTCCATAACCAGGAAAGGGGTTTGAATTGATTATATATATATATATATATATATATATATATATATATATTGAATTGATATTTTGTATCAGGAATCAGAAAGGGAGAACTGATATACTGGTAATGGTTCCTTATCTCCAAAATGTAGGTAAAGAAGCCTTGTTTGCATTGTCAAAATTTTGGAGACTATCAAAGCGCATTGATTTGTAAGGGGAATGGAACACTCCCTGTGTAGTATAACAAGGAAAGAAGCCCGACTCTTGGGGAAATCCTAGAGATGGAACAGAGGAACAGGAGTTGCTGGTTCCTCAAGGAAACACTCGAGCCACACTGGGCATGGAACTTCAAGTATGCCAGGACCTTCCAAGGAGAAGAGGTTTAGGGACTGAAGAGTTTTGAGCAGCACTGCTAGGCTCTGAAGGAATGAGTTCCCTCAGAGTGTCAGCCTCCTTCAGAGGTATACTTGGCCTGCCACAGGCTGGACATCCTTAAGGCAGGGCTGGGTCAGCCACAGCAGAAATCTAGCTTTCAACAGTGAAAGACTCCATTGGAGTAGCTGAAGGTCACAGCAGCAGTGGTAGATCAGGCTGCTGGCCAGATTCTGTCCCATTGGGTCTGAATACAGTTCCTGGACAATGCAAAAGAAGCAGGGAGCCCAAGAGAGCCATGGCCTTCTTGTCTCTTGGGCACTGACAAGTCCCATCCAATTTTGATTTAATTTGTTGAGATCAGAGAGACATGACTCCCTCAAATGCTGTTTTTGGAAAGTTTCTCACCATTAATACTTAAATTATTGCTATCTTATATTCATTATAAAATTACATTTTATGTTAATTTCATTCATCTTCAACAGAGTCTTAGAAAACACATACTAAACAATAAAGACCTGGTATTCTGATCACATGTGTTTACTGAAAACATTTCTAGAGTTTGCTTTCCACTAACACTACCTTATGAATTTAGATTCTCTGAACCTGCAAATTTTTTTCAACTCTAACTTCCAGGAAAATGCTGCTCATTGGTAGGAAATATCTTAAGGGCCACAGGACCTAGAAGAAGGCACCTCGCTCAGAATGGCCAGAAAATACCACCACCAAACTATGCTCATTGCTTTAGCTCTCTTCTTCGTCAACATCAGCTCATATTTCTCCTTCAGAAATCTCTCAAAGAGGGGCACCTGGGTGCCTCAGTTGGTTAAGCGCCTGCTTTCAGCTCAGGTCATGATCCTAGCATCCTGGGATCAAGCCCTGCATCAGGCTCTGCACTCAGTGGGGAGTCTGCTTCTCCCTCTCCCTCTGCCACTCCCCCTGCTTGTGCTCTCACTCTCAAATAAATAAAATCTTAAAAAAAAACTCTCAAAAATAAATTTTACTCCCTAAACAATTTTTATAGATCAAAACCACATTCCACTAAAAATCAAGTAGCAGCATCTATAAATCTCTAGGAAGAAGACTGAAAGTCTCAATATAATAGTAGTAGAAAGATTTTGTCTTCTATACACATTGAAGAAAACGTTTTCCCAGTAAAAGCTGAATAAACAAAGATGAACTATAAGTGCTTCAACTGCAGTTAAAAGGTATTTGTAATTACAAATTTTTACTACATAGAAAAATAGTTGATTCTTTAATGAAGAATGTTTAGGGCAAGTGTAACTATTTGTCCCGTCTGTAAGAACAATCAGCTTTGGGGCACCTGAGTGGCTCAGTCGGTTAAATACCCGACTCTTGATTTTGGCTCAGGTCACAATCTCTGGGTCATGAGATTGAGCCCCACATTGGGCTGGGTGCTCAGCACAGTGGTAGCTTAAGATTCTCTCTCTCTCTCTCCTTCCGCCCTTCCTCCCTCTCTCTCTCTCAAATAAATAAATCCTTTAAAAAAGAATAATCAATATTGATTTAACTATGCTTTTGCTATTTAATAATAGGCACTTAAAAAATGTTCAGTGGAATAAATATAAGTGCTATACACAGCATGGAATAGCAATTACTCACCCTGTAGGCTGGCTTTCAAATTCTTCTGACCACTGCTCTTGAATATCCTCTGTAGAAAGATCTACATCCCGGGTGGTGGCAAAATTGAACTCACTTCCTTCATTTCCGTGGAAATAAATAGAGTTGCCTTCTGACTGACAGCTATGCTGTAGGTGAAAAGAGAGCAGGGGGTGACTGTTGAATTGGTTTTGTAGCTGGATCTGTCTTACCCATGCATAATTAGAATTTTTAGAAAAGTCACTATATTATTCCCTCTATGATGGACTCTCAAAATCAGAAGAGCTTGTTACTTCTTTTTTTTTTTTGTCCTGTTTAATTCAATTACAATTTCTTTCTAACTTATGAAGTTATCACAAAAAAAGGAGTCCAGGGGCCATTTGAGCTTTGCCATGTCAGCCTTCAGTATGAAACAAGAATATTTTAATTGGAATAATTTCCCATCTTTACCTAGTCCTTGTCATGGGAATTAAGAGTGATAATGACTTGCCATATATTTTCAATACTGTGCTTATGGGCTAAATCACACTGACCTTTTCAATATTCTCTATATTTCTGGCTTGCCATTCAAGCCTTTTGCGATTTGTCTGTAAATGGGATAGGAATAGAATAGCCAGCTAATCAAAACATGGAATATAGAAAAGGTCAAAGTAATCCCTGATATGATCGTATATTCTCAGCTACCTCTTGAATAAAAGTTTCTGGTAAGACCTAAGTAGTACATGATGGCTCCCATGAAGAGCTGGGAAATCACAATCTTTGTTATTCTCCCCCAAAGCACAAGATTTGCAATGAATAAAGAAAAAGAGTTTCTTGTGATACATTTTTTAACCTATATTTTTTCAGCTTAAAGTGAATAGTCAAAGGTCAGATCAAACTCTGGAGCTGAGTAAACTGAATATTTACTTTTTTTATGTATAAATCTAAGTTTTTATTAACTAATTTTTGGTAGTAAGTCACATACATAGAAATACTAGTAAAAGAAAGATCAAACAACTTTTTAAGTTTTATATACCCTTAAAATGAAATACAAATGAAGAAAAATAATTGGACAGAATATATCTGGTCCAGTGACTGTGAGTTCTGTAGAGCTGGGATCATGTCCATTTTGTTCAGTGCTGTATATACAATGTTTGGCTTATATAGTAGAAATTTAAAAAATTGTTGAATAATTCAATGATGAATGAATGAATGATACGGCTGTGCCTTTTCAAGTAATCAGTTATTCTTTTACAGAGAATTTACTATGTAGAAGGCATTAAGGAAGGTTAGGGGGGAGGGGTTTATAATGAAGTATAATAATACATAATCTTTGCTTTCAAAAAAATCCCAGTCTCACTGAGAGATATCAAAGATAGGTCTCAATGTTAGGCAGCAGATGCCAAGTGCTAATGAGTGAGAAAAGGTAAGAATTGCAGTCCAGGGCTGGTCTAGATGCATAAGTTCCATGGATGAACAGGTTTTTAACCTGCTTTAAAGGATGGATAAAAATCCAAATTGAATGACAAGTATGAATGAGTGACAAAGGTGATCAGAAGGCATGATTTTGAGAATTTGACCGGAGCCTGACAGTAAAACCACCTTAGAGAGCTCTACAATATTCTGTTGGCATGGTGTCCTAAAATAAGGGAGTGATTTATGCAAAGAAACATTTTATGACAAGCTGGTTATGGCTGGTAAAATCAATTGAGGAAGAGTCAGAGTACTATTTTGAAAGAGTTAAGTAGATACTCCCCTGTGGTTCTTTTGTTTTGTTTTGTTTTGTTTTTTTTTGTTTTTTGTTTTTTTTTGTTTTGTTTTGCTTTTTGATTTGTTTCCTTCCCCCACCCCCCCTTTTTTTTCTCCTTTCTCTTTCTCTTTTTCTTCTTTTTTTCCTTTCGTTTTTTTTCTCTTCCCTTTTTTTTCTCTTTCTCTTTTCTTTCCTTCTTTCTCTCCTCTCTTTTTCTCTTTTTCCCAATACAACTTGCTTTTGGCCACTCTGCACTGAGCAAAATGACTAGAAGGAAAACCTCACCTCAAAAGAAAGAATCAGAAACAGTCCTCTCTCCCACAGAGTTACAAAATCTGGATTACAATTCAATGTCAGAAAGCCAATTCAGAAGCACTATTATACAGCTACTGGTGGCTCTAGAAAAAAGTATAAAGGACTCAAGAGACTTCATGACTGCAGAATTTAGAGCTAATCAGGCAGAAATTAAAAATCAATTGAATGAGATGCAATCCAAACTAGAAGTCCTAACGACGAGGGTTAACGAGGTGGAAGAACGAGTGAGTGACATAGAAGACAAGTTGATAGCAAAGAGGGAAACTGAGGAAAAAAGAGACAAACAATTAAAAGACCATGAAGATAGATTAAGGGAAATAAACGACAGCCTGAGGAAGAAAAACCTACGTTTAATTGGGGTTCCCGAGGGCGCCGAAAGGGACAGAGGGCCAGAATATGTATTTGAACAAATTCTAGCTGAAAACTTTCCTAATCTGGGAAGGGAAACAGGCATTCAGATCCAGGAAATAGAGAGATCCCCCCCTAAAATCAATAAAAACCGTTCAACACCTCGACATTTAATTGTGAAGCTTGCAAATTCCAAAGATAAGGAGAAGATCCTTAAAGCAGCAAGAGACAAGAAATCCCTGACTTTTATGGGGAGGAGTATTAGGGTAACAGCAGACCTCTCCACAGAGACCTGGCAGGCCAGAAAGGGCTGGCAGGATATATTCAGGGTCCTAAATGAGAAGAACATGCAACCAAGAATACTTTATCCAGCAAGGCTCTCATTCAAAATGGAAGGAGAGATAAAGAGCTTCCAAGACAGGCAGCAACTAAAAGAATATGTGACCTCCAAACCAGCTCTGCAAGAAATTTTAAGGGGGACTCTTAAAATTCCCCTTTAAGAAGAAGTTCAGTGGAACAGTCCACAAAAACAAAGACTGAATAGATATCATGATGACACTAAACTCGTATCTCTCAATAGTAACTCTGAATGTGAACGGGCTTAATGACCCCATCAAAAGGCGCAGGGTTTCAGACTGGATAAAAAAGCAGGACCCATCTATTTGCTGTCTACAAGAGACTCATTTTAGACAGAAGGACACCTACAGCCTGAAAATAAAAGGTTGGAGAACCATTTACCATTCGAATGGTCCTCAAAAGAAAGCAGGGGTAGCCATCCTTATATCAGATAAACTAAAATTTACCCCAAAGACTGTAGTGAGAGATGAAGAGGGACACTATATCATACTTAAAGGATCTATTCAACAAGAGGACTTAACAATCCTCAATATATATGCTCCGAATGTGGGAGCTGCCAAATATATCAATCAATTATTAACCAAAGTGAAGAAATACTTAGATAATAATACACTTATACTTGGTGACTTCAATCTAGCTCTTTCTATACTCGATAGGTCTTCTAAGCACAACATCTCCAAAGAAACGAGAGCTTTAAATGATACACTGGACCAGATGGATTTCACAGATATCTACAGAACTTTACATCCAAACTCAACTGAATACACATTCTTCTCAAGCGCACATGGAACTTTCTCCAGAATAGACCACATATTGGGACACAAATCGGGTCTGAACCGATACCAAAGGATTGGGATTGTCTCCTGCATATTCTCGGACCATAATGCCTTGAAATTAGAACTAAATCACAACAAGAAGTTTGGAAGGACCTCAAACACGTGGAGGTTAAGGACCATCCTGCTAAAAGATAAAAGGGTCAACCAGGAAATTAAGGAAGAATTAAAAAGATTCATGGAAACTAATGAGAATGAAGATACAACCGTTCAAAATCTTTGGGATGCAGCAAAAGCAGTCCTAAGGGGGAAATACATCGCAATACAAGCATCCATTCAAAAACTGGAAAGAACTCAAATACAAAAGCTAACCTTACACATAAAGGAGCTAGAGAAAAAACAGCAAATAGATCCTACACCCAAGAGAAGAAGGGAGTTAATAAAGATTCGAGCAGAACTCAACGAAATCGAGACCAGAAGAACTGTGGAACAGATCAACAGAACCAGGAGGAGGTTCTTTGAAAGAATTAATAAGATAGATAAACCATTAGCCAGCCTTATTAAAAAGAAGAGAGAGAAGACTCAAATTAATAAAATCATGAATGAGAAAGGAGAGATCACTACCAACACCAAGGAAATACAAACGATTTTAAAAACATATTATGAACAGCTATACGCCAATAAATTAGGCAATCTAGAAGAAATGGACGCATTCCTGGAAAGCCACAAACTACCAAAACTGGAACAGGAAGAAATAGAAAACCTGAACAGGCCAATAACCAGGGAGGAAATTGAAGCAGTCATCAAAAACCTCCCAAGACACAAGAGTCCAGGGCCAGATGGCTTCCCAGGGGAATTTTATCAAACGTTTAAAGAAGAAATCATACCTATTCTCCTAAAGCTGTTTGGAAAGATAGAAAGAGATGGAGTACTTCCAAATTCGTTCTATGAAGCCAGCATCACCTTAATTCCAAAGCCAGACAAAGACCCCACCAAAAAGGAGAATTACAGACCAATATCCCTGATGAACATGGATGCAAAAATTCTCAACAAGATACTGGCCAATAGGATCCAACAGTACATTAAGAAAATTATTCACCATGACCAAGTAGGATTTATCCCCGGGACACAAGGCTGGTTCAACACCCGTAAAACAATCAATGTGATTCATCATATCAGCAAGAGAAAAACCAAGAACCATATGATCCTCTCATTGGATGCAGAGAAAGCATTTGACAAAATACAGCATCCATTCCTGATCAAAACTCTTCAGAGTGTAGGGATAGAGGGAACATTCCTCGACATCTTAAAAGCCATCTATGAAAAGCCCACAGCAAATATCATTCTCAATGGGGAAGCACTAGGAGCCTTTCCCCTAAGATCAGGAACAAGACAGGGATGTCCACTCTCACCACTGCTGTTCAACATAGTACTGGAAGTCCTAGCCTCAGCAATCAGACAACAAAAAGACATTAAAGGCATTCAAATTGGCAAAGAAGAAGTCAAACTCTCCCTCTTCGCCGATGACATGATACTCTACATAGAAAACCCAAAAGTCTCCACCCCAAGATTGCTAGAACTCATACAGCAATTCGGTAGCGTGGCAGGATACAAAATCAATGCCCAGAAATCAGTGGCATTTCTATACACTAACAATGAGACTGAAGAAAGAGAAATTAAGGAGTCAATCCCATTTACAATTGCACCCAAAAGCATAAGATACCTAGGAATAAACCTAACCAAAGATGTAAAGGATCTATACCCTCAAAACTATAGAACACTTCTGAAAGAAATTGAGGAGGACACAAAGAGATGGAAAAATATTCCATGCTCATGGATTGGCAGAATTAATATTGTGAAAATGTCAATGTTACCCAGGGCAATATACATGTTTAATGCAATCCCTATCAAAATACCATGGACTTTCTTCAGAGAGTTAGAACAAATTATTTTAAGATTTGTGTGGAATCAGAAAAGACCCCGAATAGCCAGGGGAATTTTAAAAAAGAAAACCATATCTGGGGGCATCACAATGCCAGATTTCAGGTTGTACTACAAAGCTGTGGTCATCAAGACAGTGTGGTACTGGCACAAAAACAGACACATAGATCAGTGGAACAGAATAGAGAATCCAGAAGTGGACCCTGAACTTTATGGGCAACTAATATTCGATAAAGGAGGAAAGACTATCCATTGGAAGAAAGACAGTCTCTTCAATAAATGGTGCTGGGAAAATTGGACATCCACATGCAGAAGAATGAAACTAGACCACTCTCTTTCACCATACACAAAGATAAACTCAAAATGGATGAAAGATCTAAATGTGAGACAAGATTCCATCAAAATCCTAGAGAAGAACACAGGCAACACCCTTTTTGAACTCGGCCATAGTAACTTCTTGCAAGATACATCCACGAAGGCAAAAGAAACAAAAGCAAAAATGAAGTATTGGGACTTCATCAAGATAAGAAGCTTTTGCACAGCAAAGGATACAGTCAACAAAACTCAAAGACAACCTACAGAATGGGAGAAGATATTTGCAAATGACATATCAGATAAAGGGCTAGTTTCCAAGATCTATAAAGAACTTATTAAACTCAACACCAAAGAAACAAACAATCCAATCATGAAATGGGCAAAAGACATGAAGAGAAATCTCACAGAGGAAGACATAGACATGGCCAACATGCATATGAGAAAATGTTCTGCATCACTTGCCATCAGGGAAATACAAATCAAAACTACAATGAGATACCACCTCACACCAGTGAGAATGGGGAAAATTAACAAGGCAGGAAACAACAAATGTTGGAGAGGATGCGGAGAAAAGGGAACCCTCTTACACTGTTGGTGGGAATGTGAACTGGTGCAGCCACTCTGGAAAACTGTGTGGAGGTTCCTCAAACAGTTAAAAATAGACCTGCCCTACGACCCAGCAATTGCACTGTTGGGGATTTACCCCAAAGATACAAATGCAATGAAACGCCGGGACACCTGCACCCCGATGTTTCTAGCAGCAATGGCCACGATAGCCAAACTGTGGAAGGAGCCTCGGTGTCCAACGAAAGATGAATGGATAAAGAAGATGTGGTTTATGTATACAATGGAATATTACTCAGCTATTAGAAATGACAAATACCCACCATTTGCTTCAACGTGGATGGAACTGGAGGGTATTATGCTGAGTGAAGTAAGTCAATTGGAGAAGGACAAACATTATATGTTCTCATTCATTTGGGGAATATAAATAATAGTGAAAGGGAATATAAGGGAAGGGAGAAGAAATGTGTGGGAAATATCAGAAAGGGAGACAGAACGTAAAGACTGCTAACTCTGGGAAACGAACTAGGGGTGGTAGAAGGGGAGGAGGGGGGGGGTGGGAGTGAATGGGTGACGGGCACTGGGTGTTATTCTGTATGTTAGTAAATTGAACACCAATAAAAAATAAATTAAAAAAAAAAAGAGTTAAGTAAAGCTTCCAGAAGTTCAAGAGAGTCGGGGCATATGATCTTGGGGGGCGTGGTCATTTCACAGTGGTAACACATAAGATACACCCACAGAACCTGTCATCATGTTAGGTAATACTGTAGCGTGTGGCAAGCATCACCTGCTTGAGAATCTTCTTCATACCACAATGAATACAGTTTATTCACAGATGCTAAACTGAGCTCATTATATGTGATCCTAACTCACACAAACTGATGAAAACTAGGGTTCAGTTTATTTAATAGTAGGTAGAAATTGTTAAAAGGTGACAAAACCAAGAGTCCACTACTTTTATCCTGTAAAGACTACAAATGCTAACTAAAATAACAAAGATTACTTTCCTAATAAATCCACCAAACTCTAAGTAACGTTTTTTACAATTATCTTCACATTTAGTCATTGTCTAAGGAAAAGCCATACATAAAACATCTATATGTATGAAATTTAATTACAATTTAAAAGGACATATTTAGGTAATAAAAAGAGTGACCTACTTAACATGAAACCTTAGTCATTTCCAGCTAAATATCAATTTAATTATTTCAGTTTTGGTTTCATTTGCCTCAGAGTTGTTTGTTAACATTTTAATTCCATGTTATAAATTAAATGTTTTGTTACTCTTCCAAAATTTGTATTATTAAGATTTTGATATATATTTTAATTCATCTGAGATGGAAAATTTATGCAAAAAAAGTCATTAGAAAACAAGATATTGTTTAACTGCATCTTGTTAAACTGATTTCAGAAAATTAAAATCAGTTGGCGTTTTAGAAAACTAGAAATAATTTTAAAGCACCTTTAGTTAGTTATTTTGTGGTTACCAAATAGATTTGGTAGTTGAATAGATCGTTTGTAATTGTATACTTATTGAAAATTATCTACCAAATATGCATTTTGACACTATGACTACAGAGTGCCCGCATATTTACTGTATCAAGGATCAATAAAGCAATCTGAAAAAATATTAATACTCACCTTAATTAAATGTTACCCAGTTTTCATGCTAATCTAATAGGATCCAAAAACTAGTAGGGTCTCTGTCTTTGGTGAGTTTCCATGAAAGAGACAATGGGATAGTTTTTGGCATAGTTTTATTATTTCTATAGGGAAGGAGTTGTTCTTTAACAGCTTGTAGTGAAAGAATAATGATGCCAAATCTAAATTCAAACAGACAGGGCAGTGGTTTAAAACAATCAGTGCTGGTCTTTCCACTGCAAATATCCCAATCCTGTCTGTCAGGTTTATAGGAAGATTCACAGTTAGTTCTCTTCTCCCTTCCTAAATAGGCCCAAAGTCCACTGGGTGTGGAGGGAAAAGTACTGCTCTGTGAATATTCTCTTCTTCATAGCCTCAATGCTGCAACACATTACCCCCAAAAAAGCAATATGCAAAGTAAACAGCCACAGCTCAGTGGGTGGTGGCTCAACTTCTCTGCTCTCCTAGCAAGATGGGGTTGTCATTTTCTGGGCAGCAGGGCCTGGGAATACACACACACAGCAACACATGGCTGCTTGACTCCCCACCATGCTAAGGAGATCAAGATACAGCTTCTGCCTCTGCCATTCTGAGTTGAACCCAGTGTTTTCAAGGTTTAGAGTCAGGGTAATACGAACAACAGGGTCATATTGGGACTATAAAATAGGGGCTAGTTGGTGTGAGATTGGTGTATTCCTGAGTCATGTGAGCAGGAATGAGAGCAGGAACAAGCCTACTTAGTGGTTGACTGTATATAGGCCCTATATTTAAGAATCCTTAAATTCTTAAAAGGGGACAGTTTAGGGTTCTCATTCTGAGGATTCCTACATCAATTACAAGGCAAGTCAGAGCTCCACGTGAATTCTGTTTTAGAATTTGTCATGGAGGCTCAAAAATCTTAGAATGGGCCTGGTTTTCCAGTAACTCTCCAAACTAAGAATTTATGCACGAATGCATTTGGACTGGGATAGAATTCCCTGGACCTCAGCTTGTTTGATACTGCATCTCTGCCTCTGGATGGGAATGCATGGCCTGCTGGGTTACAGGGTTGCCTGAACTCTTCCCTAAAATCTACCTCAATTAATTCAGCACTTACATGAATTGAGGAGATGAAGGTTGGAAAAGAACAAAATCCTAGAAACCAAAACCAATCAAGATGACAAGAAGTGAAGACTCATTTGCTATCCATCCTCAAGAAGTCTGAGGATTGGAACCAGAAGACCTGTTCCAATATGTTTGCTCTACTTAACAGCTACATGGTTTTGCATAAGTCAGTTAACCTCTGCAGGCCTGAATTTCTCAGGGTACAGAATGATGTCTGTAATATCTATTCCCTAGAGGTGTTGTTAGAAGCACAAGTGATATTACTTGAGGAAATGTGTTTCTGAAACTTCCGAGTGCTATGCAATAATCTTATTTTATTTCTGGATATATATATTTTCCAAAAATAAGCTGTTGTATTCCATACTCTTAGCAGTAGGTGATACAGAAATAGAAATATATTTAAATCCATTTTTAAGTATGTTTCTCATTAGAACAGTCTTTAAAATTTTTCAAATCAACTTAAAACCTTTAGTAAAATGTAAAAGAGTATGTCCCAAAATACCATATGGTAAAAATACCAGTAGCACTCATTCACTTTTAGGACAAACAGAAGCATCAATTAGAAGTTTAAAAGTCCTCCAAATTTTGGCAGATTACCAAAAATTCTCTGAAGACCGGACAATTTAATAATGCAAGATGTCCATTACCACTTTTTTCTACTGATGAACTTGCACTGGGTAATATCAGTATACTATGTTAATAATCCAAGCAAAATGTGCATTGAAAATATGAAAAGAATTTCAGGAAACTGCTCTCAGTGATTTTAATACCCAGCCGCTTTTGTTCAACATTTATTCAAACTCATGTCATTTTTATGTAATAACAATTAAAATCTAAACAATTTCAAAAGATAGTTAAAGGTCTAACTTTGTGAGATACACAAACTCTTGGTATGATACAAACAAGAGTATTTTGGAATTCAGGAGTATTTTGAGTATACTAAAAATCTGTCAGGTTTTTTTTTTTTTTTTTTTAGCAAATGATCATAAAATTTGATTTCCTGAGTTCTAGCTTTTGACTGACTTATGGTGAATATATATCAAGTAACTAAGCATATATTTGGGACAAAATAAAGGTATAAATTCTGAAGATGGCTTTAAATATTTCTATTTCTAGCCCTCCTAATATGCATTAATTATGATATTATAATTATTTTTCCTTTGTGTCACTACTTTAGCACTGATCAATGACATATACTTTATAGTTCTAAGTTCTGGAGATCTCCAAATTTTAAAAATCCCTTAAATATAGTCCATATTTGTTTCTACTTGTCAATCGAAAATATTTTCCTACTTTACAGTTAAATGAGTTTCCTTTACTTGAAAAGCAGAACACAGTGTAGCCAAGTGACAAGAATTTGCCATTCAGAAAAGCATCAACAGGAAACATCAGTGCAAATTCCTCAATATAACAAGTCCTTGGCCACAATTCAGGATAACATTTTTCTAAGGTTGCTCCCTATCCTCTGCTGCAAATGTTAATGACTTCACCTCTGTACTTGTAAAAGTACTTGCAATCGCCCCCACCATAGTTTAATTAGGTTTTCATAAAAGATGAACACTGAGGCACCTCTTAATATTATCTCCCTGGGGTCTAATGGCCCCGATGCTTCTTTCAGGCATCTGTAGCTTTACAATTTATTTTTTTGACGATATCCTTTTTGTTGGAATGAGTATATTGGGCATTTGGGCAATGCCAGCTTGCAGAGAGCTGGTAGCAGATGGAATGAAATCTGCCTGGTATGCCTTCCCCTCCACATGAGCAGAGAGCCATCCATTTCCTCCATTAAGGAGTTGTCACTCAGCCCACCCAGCTGGAAGACCATTTTTGATAGCCAAGCTGGTTGGTGGCAGACAATTCAGATACAAAGTGCACTTTAAAAGGAAGCTAAAACATCATTTGTAGGAAAATTGAAAATGCATGGCTTCCACCACAGCCAATTTTTTAATGACTGTAATATTTTAAGTGATTATTTTTGCCACTTCAGATTGCTCCTTAGAGAGGAGAGGTTTTTTAATTAAAATCTAGGCAATGCAAATAGATGAGATATGAGGAGCAGAGGAAAGAGAAATAAGATGAATAAAATTAATTAAAATGGCATTGTTGGCAGAGTCATAAATTAGCCAATGTCTGGCTGGAAATAAAATATATTGGTATAGGAGTTTCTGGACTACACTGAGATGTGTGATTGAGTGATTGGAAATCGACTGACTTATAGCCTACACATCATTGTGTTTCCTAAGCCTTTCTCTATGCTATAGCTATTATCATATAGAAATACATATTTCCTACATCCTGGGTCAATGGTCTTTAAAGGTACAGGTTTTTGTACTATTTTGGAAAAAAAACAAAATAGGAATAGAATGATTTCTTTCATGAGGCAAAATGAATTTCTGTCATTTTCCACACATTCAATTTCTAGGTAATTTAATGCCAGTTAAAAAACTGAAAACTTGGCTATGAACATAGTCCAGGTGCAGGAGGGCTGAAGTGCATTTTCTCTAGTCAACACAATAGATTCAACCATAGTGAGTGGATTTAAGGGAGCTTAAAGAGTATTTTTTCTCATTGTTTTCTGGATTCGCTAAGCATTCACATTTGAACCACTTTTCACCAAGATTCATAAAGATTCGATTTATGGTATATTTTGTGACAAGTGTATAATTACTTGGCAATAGTTATGACAACTCTAAAATGGCAACAATGACAGATTTGAATTGGAGTAATGAGAGTAAGAATAACAATGTAAAATTCCATAGGGTGTCGTTAACCTTGTCTACGGAGATCAACTTGACTTTCACAGGGTCTGAGGTTTTCGGACTTGCCTTCTCAAATTAAGGCCAAGGATGCCAGGCACAATATGGGAGGCTATGAGAGATTGAGGAATGAAAGGGCTGGCTTTATAGTCAAATATACCGGGCTACAAAAAATCAATACTGTTTGATCCTGGGAAAGCCATTTGGCCTCTGCGAGCCTCTGTGTTTTCATCTGTGAAATGGGAGTAATTGTGAGGATTAGATGAGAAACTGTAGACAAGAGACCTACTAAAGATTGGGGAATCTCAGGAAATCAGTAAATGTTCATTGCCCCATCTTCATTCATTTGCTTAACAAACCTTACTTCAGTGAGTGCCACCGTGCCGGTTACTGTGCCATGTCCTGTACTAGGTACAAAAATGATGACAAATGTTATGTTCTTGACATTCATATAGAGTAAAAGAAATCTCACAGAACATTGTGTTAATTACTGATTAAATGTGGCAGGTTCAGATCCAAAACAAACAAACAAAAAGATGCATCCATCAGGGAGGTTCTGGGGTTTGTTTGAATAGTTACTTCCAGTAGAATTTATAAAAATTATTTATGCCGTGTTATCACCACCCTTGTCATGGTGATTTGGCTCAATGCCATGTTTCACTAATGCTATTCCACATTAATTACTATACAAATAGGCAGCATTGGAGGGAAATTGTGAAAAGCACACTACTTATGTTTAACCCTTCATCCCCAAAGTACTCTTATTAGCTTGACAAATTATATTCTGGCTCATTCTACAATATCATGTACCCACCTCTTGGGGGAAACATGACAATAAGAGCAATGCAATCCAAAGTGAAGAACATCCCAAGCAAAGGGAATTTACGTAGACAGCAGGCAATTAACCAAGCTGGAATCTGGCCAGAGATCATAGTTAACCTTCTGATTCTTAATGGAAAAAGACATGGGAACACGGACTAGCCACAAGTCTTACTGAGCTCAGGTTTATTCTCATTAGAAAGCTGGGACTCAAATCCCTGAAGTTCTACACCAGATAGTTTCCAGTACAGTGATTTGCAAAGCACTTTTCTGGAAAGCTTATCTGATTTCCTCCTGTTTGTCTTTATACTCTAAAAAGACAAAATGAAATAATTGAGTGGATCACTTAAACCTTTTTCTGGGATGCTTAATTTCTGGAAGACAAGTTGGGCATGATAGCAGGAAGCTATTGATCTACCTGGGGATTATACCCTCCAAAATACATGTTTAAAAGTGAACTCTGCTTTGAGTGTGATCATCCCTTTCACCATTTGTCTTAGGGTTTTTTTCATTAGCCTTCAACTTGCATTAAGACTTTAAATTTTCAGACAAATTAATTTACATTTTTTCATAATTTGGACATAATGACCTTTATTCTGCATTAACAATTCCACAATTTATGACAAAAGTATTAGACAAGTGACAGCAGAATCCCAGAGTGAAAGTTCCAATTCTTATTCAGAACTGGAGACTTGCCTAGCGTCCACTGGGACAATGAATTTGGCAAATGCTTAATGTACAAGAGCTATAAGAAAATTAATAGACTCTCCTGTTCTGACTTAATGCTTCCCTTTAATGGGTTGTTGATTTACCTAATGGCTGTTGTCTTCATTAGGGCCTTTGGTGTTTGTTAAACAGGAAAATTGTCATTATTACTGCATATTTATCAACAGTAAATGTAGCAAAGAGGAGGCAGTGTGTCTAAATGGAAGTGGTAATAGATAAAAGATTAACATATGACCTTTCTAAATTCTGTATGCCTAGTAAATCCAAATCCCTGGCCTAAATTTAAAAAATTTAATAAATTACTTTTTAAGGAAACTTCTTTTAAATACATGTGACCAAATCACAGCCTATTCTAAAGGACAAACCTTCCTAACAGAATCTGTGACCTTTAGTGTGGATTTACTTCTCAACACGAGTTGACATAAATGTGTAGAAGGAGTAATCTGGAATTCTTTGCTAGGCACCCAATGAACTCGGGTAATAAATAGAGAAAGATTAGCAGGTGCAGGCACAGCCATCAGAGTGGGAAGGGTTCTTAAAAAAGAAGCGTAACAGCACCTATCTCGCAGTGATCTGCATTTAATCTGTGGGTCAATTCCAGAGCTGGCAAAAGCCAGTGATTTATGCCTTTGGAAGCCCAGAGTAACCAGGCAAGCTGAGCAGATATAAACATTTATTAATGGGGAGTGAGCAAAACACTCTCTCCCTCTCTCTCTCTTTCACACACACACACACACACACACACACACACACACACAGATACCAAAGAATCACAAATGATTCGTGCTTTCAAAATACAAATTTTGGCTGCCACTGAAGGTGAGAATCACTTCCATAGCATATTATCCATTTAGAAACTCTGCTTCATGGGGTACTATTAAAGGATGAGAAAAAAAGAAAAACAACACCAAAACCAAAAAACTTGCTCGTCATTCATCCCTGGGCTTGCCTCTGAGTGCTTCACTGATCTTTTTGGCTCTTCTCTGTGATGGAGAGTTATGGAAAGCAGGCTGCTAGCTGAAGGAGCTCCAGGTTGGCCCTCCAAAAACTTATATTTATTGTTTTTCTTTGAGCTGGAAATTAAGGATGTTCTCAGATTGCAGGATGTATGTTTGAGGAGCTCAAAAGAGATGACTTTGTTGAATGTATCCAGATGATTCAAGAGTAACTAAGGAAAATGGAGCAATAAACCTCCATTTACTGACACCCATGGTCTATCTACTTACAGATATAAAACTTGGACAATAAGGCCTTCCTCATAGTGCTGGCACCTACAAAGCACTCATGAAATGCCATCATGACTACTATTCCTACTATTGTTGCTACTATTATTTATCATCATAGAGTGCCTATTATTATTATTATTATCATTATTTAGCATCATGCTAGTCCAAGTATTCCCAGATATGAGATTCCTATCCAAGGTGAAATGCTGATCCTTGATACTGTGTCTTATCTGGAAAGAGCTAAAAAAAACCTTAAACCTTGATGGCAAAACCAAGACCATTGTCACAGAGCTGAAGCACCAGAAGTTACCCTAAGATTAACCGTTCTCCTGCTTCAGACAGGAAGAATGTGCCTCCCACTTTTGAAAGTGGTACAAACACCCACAGCCACCTGACAGGGAGAGGCACCACCATGGGATGGGCGCTGGCAGCGGGGTAGCACTTAACTCCTCTAGCAACTGCAGAGGAACTGGCAGCTATACTCTGTGCCTTTTGAATAGGAACAAATGACACAAATAATTCTTGATTATTCTAGAAATCATGCACAGAAGTTACAAAGGGATGCACTATTCTGTAAACGAAGGCAAAGTCATCTTAACCAATAATTACCACACGTGATTCAATACTGAGTGGGCTTCAGTCCGCTTGCCTTGTGAGTCCACGACCTGCTTACTCTGGGATATTGCTAATGAGAGTGGTGCTCTGGGGAGCTTTGTAACTTGCAGCTTTGTAACTGTATTTATTGGCATTTAGAGCCCCACCTACTTGGTCATGAACAAAGGGCTGCTTAGGGATTTGTGGGAAATAAAACATCATGATGGTAATTAGAAGCATAAGAATGTGGTGTGCGTCTTCTTCCAATAGGCAAGTTTTCTGGAAAAACATTGGAAGATGAGTCACGCAAGGCCATGAACTTGCAGAGGATGGAGGAGAAACACAGAGGCTGTAGAGGAAGAACATATTAGTTCCATAACCTCTTACAGCTTACCAACCCCAAATCAAAAAGCACAACCAATATAAATCCAGATTCTATATTAAAAGCCAATACTGTTATACATCTATTTCATGGTAATTACCAAAGAGCCAACAGATGGTTATGGCCTTCTACCAACCCAGGGGAGATTTAAACTGGTGACTTATAATTGCAATTCTCCAGATCACATAAACTCCTTAAGTTAATTACTCTATTTGGTCTTATATCATTCTGCCCTACTTGAGAAAAACAAGAACAGGCTCAGATGAAATGAATTAAATATTCCCAAAGAAACTGAAAAAAATAATCTAAAGAAGACAAGGAGAAAAATGCACTGTGAATGTGAATCGTTTTCATCTTTCTTATTTGACCTGACACCCTCAAGCATTATTTTCGAGGACATCAGCTAGATAGTTTACATACTCACTACTTTCTATTCCTTTGTTTTATGAACAGCAGAACTTAAAAAATCATTTGATGTTGATAATAAAAACTATTAATAATGCTGATTACATGAGTGGCACTGAAACTTAATTCCAATGGAAACCATTTATCTTGATTGCCAAAGGTCACATATATGGGCACCACTTGTGTCCAACCTAATCACTTTGATGCATTTGATTCTGATATTACTTCAATGATATATACGAATGACATAATTTGTGGAGTCTATATTTTTTGCTATCCTATTTTCCCACGCGTCATAATCAGAGATTTTGGCTCAATCCTTTGCCTTCTACACATTTTCCTCTATGTTCGCTTCCTTGTGGAGCTTATTCTCAAAGTTTCAGTAAAGAGGACACATATCTATTGAACCCTTTCTATGTGCCAGGGACTGTTCCAAGGGTTTTATATGTATTTTCTTATTTGATTATCACAGCTTGAGGTGGATACTATTATTATCCTGTTACAGATGAGGACACTGAGCAGCTAAGACGTTAAAAGAAGTTGCCCCAAACCAGATGGCTAATGAAGATTTGAACCCACATAGTTAAGCCCATTTTTTAAATTTATTTTTATTTTTTAATTTTTTAAAGCCCATTTTCTTAACAGTTGGACTGTCTCTGGTTCCATTCACAATATTTTCAACTTCCTTCAAGTCATCAGTGAAAATGAAATTCATTCTTTCCTCATAAACTAGATCTTGTTTTTTCCAGCTTTTCATTCATTCAGCTAACACCTAACAACAATCCATCATGTGTCAAACACAGGAGATTAAAAAATGGCTGAAATACTCCCCAAGCTTAAAAAACTGACATTCTAACCAGGGAGACAGAAACATAAAAGGAAAGCGATGTTGTAAATGCTCTCATAGAGGTATAGGTCCTGTGTAAGAGAATACTGAAATGGAACTAGTTTTGTATCAGTTTTGGTTGATGGTCTAATAAAATAGGTGGCAACTACTCCACATTCTAGGGTAAGGGTTGGATGGACCAGCTGTAAGGACCTAGTGAAAGAGGTGACAATAGGGTTTAGTTACTCAAATTGCAGGGAGACAAACTTAAAGTTGATGTGTGTAGGAAGCTGGATAGCAGAGAAATGATTTCCTTAGAGAGGACTGGTGGTAAACTGTGAGTCCCACCCATGATTGTATCAGAGGAGGAAGGTACCTTCTTCTTTCCTCAAGCCTGGTGCATTGGATGGTATGCTGGATGGCCTTGGACTAGTGCCTGGAGTTGCCTGGAAGATGGCTAGGTAAGAAGAGGGCTGTGCTTAGAAGTAACGACTCTCCTCTCAATCATGAATCCAAGGTGAATGTTTACTGGAGAGTAGGCTTGGGCCCATGGACACAAGAAACAGCCTACTTTGTCTGAAATCCTGCCCCAGATGGCTCCCTGACAAGAAGGCCGCAATGGAAAGAAGTTGTAGTCATTAACTAGAGGCCCAGGGACTGAAAGTGAAAGCCAACATGAGAGATACATAAAAGAATGGCAGGTGAGAGATTCCCAGCAGTAATGTGAATGGGGAGATTTCCAAAGAGCCCAAAGGTAGATCGAAGAGAGAACCAGCTCTCCAAGGGATCAATAATTCCAGCTTGTAACAATATCTGCCTCTTGCCTCTTCTGCTTCCTCCACACCCAACCCTGGAGGGTTCAGAGGCTGAAATCTGGGGTGGGGGGTGGTGAGGAAGAAGGAGCAGGAACTGACCACCACCTTCTCCATTCCCACTGCAGGAGACCTAAGCTGGAAGAGGGTGGAGAAGCTACAGATGAAGCTTGGAGCTTAGGTTATTATGCTGAACTGATCATATGTATTATTGAACTGAGACTGTTTGAGAGACTAAAGTGATTGGATGATTTATTTGGTCTCTTGGCAGTCTTGGGACCTAGGAAGAGGACAGAGACAAAGAAGATTTCAGATCGAATCTGAATGGTCACTGGGGGAAACAAAGAGATGTTTCCCACAGCCAGTCTCCAACCCCAATTCCTGCTGGATCAACCTAATACTTATAGCAGCCCAGAGAGGAGAGAGACATTAACGATGTAAAAGGTCACATGGACAATGACACTGGAACAAGGGTTTTCAGGATGCTGGGGAATTACCAGACAGAGAAAAAAGAAGGTGAAAAGCATGTCTTAAGTGTAGGAGTGTGAAATTCTGTACTCTGTGAGGCTGGAACACAGCGGAGCAGGGGATGTGGATGAAGGTCTAGGCCCCCATGGGAAACCATCGGAAGTCCTGAGTATGGAGGGAGCATGATGTGATTTCTGTGAAGGAATGATGCTGGAGTTTATGTCAGTGGCATCCTTATACATGGTCTTTGCCTCCTAACTCCCTTGTCACAGGCAGTCCGCTGCCATGAGACTGTCGGTTTCTCTTTCTTTAGCATCACATGATTCTTACACTATACCACCTCCCACACTGGTTACCTATTGCAAATGCCTCCAGCTTCCATAAAGAAAACATGTCAATACTCCCATCCCCTTAAGTTTACTTGAGGTCAGCAGTCAATACCTGTGTTGGTCTAGTAACCAGGACCATGAAAACAAAATCAGCTGGAAGGGCGTGGAAGAGAAGAAAGAGACCAGTGCTTGGGCTGACCTTATATATTCTAATGTATATATATATTCTAACGTATAAAAATCAGCCATCTGGAGGAAGGAATGTGCAGTACAAATGGAATACAGCTGGAGCAAGATCAAGAAACAGGAGAAAAACAAGAATCTTTTAACCTATACTCAGAGAGTGATGGGGAAGAAAATGGGCAGATAATTTAAACGGATGTTGGGAAGAAACATGGGACAAACAGAATCACACTGGCTTCTGTTTGTGACATGTAAGAGCAAAGCCACGTGGTGAATGAAGTCAAGATCAAGTCAGATTCCTCTATGTGAGTCCTGGCTCTCCCATGGGTGAGAGGGATATATTGGACAAGTTACTCAACACTTCTATGTCCACTTTCCACATCTGTAAAATGGGGCTAATATAGCACCTGCTTTATAGGTTTATAAAGAGAAAATTACATGAGAATAATATATATGTATATCCCTGTGTATATGTGTGTATATGTCTGTGAGTGTATATTGTGTGTGTGTGTGTGTGTGTGTGTATGCGTGCATGCATCTGGAATATTAAGTGCTCAATAAAAAGTAGCCCTTATTACTTAGACGAAGAGTAGTATGTCTGTGCCTGGACATTTTTTCCTCAACTGAGCTCTGTTTTGTAATTAAGCACACTTTCTCAATTGCTGTTAAACTCACTCTTTGATTTAGTTAAGATGTAAACATCTTGGAAACTTTTACTGAACACGAAAGGTAATAGGTAGAACAAGCAAACAGACGTAATCCTCAAAACCAAATAAAGCAATGTTTAAAACATGCCTTGTGACCAATGGGAACATGGAGATATGCTCTTGTTTTTTAACTGGTTGTATTTAGTTTTTGTTTCAGATGCCACCAAGTGAAGGAGAAATATTTAATGAAGAAGTTGCATATAGTTTAAATAAACAATTTTATTTCTAGAACTCCAAATCACTGGGCAAAAGCCACTTTATCATGCTCTGATGTTTGAGCCAGAAAGCAAGAGGGTGGTCATGCAAATGAGGTATAATGACAGTTCTTAGATTACATTATTGCAAAGATTTAAAAGGAATTTTCAAAAAGAAACATCAGAGAAAAATTTCTACCTGACAGTCACAGTGGTTTTTTTCGTAGGTCACCAGGCAAGTCTCAAATGTGTGACTGGTAAGTTTGGGAGTAAGATGACGGACCACAAAGCAAAACTATAACCCACACAAGTTGTAATTTAATAGAACATCACCGCTGAAGCAAAACCACATTTCATGCGTTTTTATCATGGGTAGTACTAAAGTACAATCCATTAAGGAACTGAATGGCTAATTAGATTAGTATAACAGCTTGTAAAACAAGGCATAAAAATTGCATTTATATAGTTAAGGGACTCTGAGTCCAAATGATAAATGATCATCATGGGGAAAAGGATGTAAATCCCAGGCCCTGAGGTCCCCGTGTGTTTCCTGGGCTTTCGTGTCTTCTCACCAATGTTGAACAATGTCAACAGAAATCCTTCTAAACAAGTGGCGGTGGATATGACATGAGATATCTTTACAAAGGTTCTTTTCTACACCCATATGAAAGGAATCCATGGATTGTCTTGAAAGGGGCCAGAGTTTTAGAGTTTTTGTCAGAATGAATTTCCATAAGGTTTTCTGGGTGTTTTCTCACATTGAGCTAGCATGAGGCCCATTCCTAACACCAGTCCATTAGTGTGATTTCATCAACTTAAAGTAAGATATCTAGTGTTTGAGTTGTTAAGTAAGAAGTTATGGTGTCAGGGGAGTTCCTGTGTTGAAGGATTCTAAATAATTTGGAATCATTTTTCTAAAATTCGAAAAAATTATTAAAAGGAGGTGAACATCTAAGATGTTTACCTCCTCTGTGCAGCCCGTTGTATCAGTAAATCATATTTTAAAAAATTCTCTAAGCTGTATTTGCACTTTACTTTCATATTTTGGAAACTTGAGAGGGCCCAGTTGAGGGTCTAATGGCAGTCTTTATATTGCCTAGGCACAATTCCTTGCTCCACACACTCTCTGGGCAGGCAAGCCCATGATTTTAATTTCCATGCAAAAGGCTATAAATGCCACACTTCCTCTGAGTTCCTCATGGCTTTCTAACCTCCCATCAAATATTTCTTCTTGCCCATCCCCAGGATTATCAGGATCAAGATGTCCGCACTGTACAGCATGATGACTATAGTTAATAATACTGTACTGCATATTTGAAAGCCGTTAAGAGAGTAGTTCTCATCACAAGAAGAAAATTTTGTAAACGTGAGGTGATGGATATCAACAAAACTTATTGGGATGATCATTTTGCAAGACATACAAATATTAAATCATTACATGGCACACCTGAAGTTATTATAATATTATACATCAAATACACCTCAATTTAAAAAAGATCTATATGGAAAAAAAAAGATTTATATGTCCAGAGTGAATTCATCAACTTCTATGAACTTGCTCCTCCTTGCTTCCATGAATGGCACTGCTGTCCACTCAGCTGCCCAAATCTTGTCCTCACCACCTGCTATTCCCTCATCATCTCAATTGGTCCTGAATCTTCTCCATTCCTTCATAAAAATCTCTATAATCCAACCACATTGTCCCCTCAGTCTGGACTTCCATTACCAGCCTACCTGCACTTTCTCCCTTGTATCCCATCCTCCACCTCAAAGGTGTACTTAAAAAATCTAATCTGATTGTTGGATTTATTTGGAGCAATTCAGTGACTTGCTACACCTTCAGGATAAAGTTCACACTCTATAGCAGCTTGAAAGATCTTCAAGGTTTTGTCACTGGCCACATCTTCAGACTTCACTATCACAAGTCTCAACTCAAAATCTGTTGAGAACTAATTTGAACATTGTCTAAGAGCTTTGTGCTCTCACTGTATGTATTCTTTATGTATGTGATTTCTGATCCTAGAAACACTATTCCTCCCACCCGGTCAACTTTAAATTATCTTTTGGTCTCTTCTTAGATCACTATCTGAAGAATCTTCCTAATTCCTTGAGACTGGATTTGGTATTGTATATTGTACTTCTGGAGCTCCAAACGTCCCCAGCAAATCACAGAAATTGTATTGCTTTGTATTTGCATGTTGACCCGTCTAACTACCCCCACTAAGCTGACAGCCACGTGAAAGGAAGAAACATATTTGCCTTTCTGTGGTTATATTCTCTACTGTTCAGCCCAGGACATGGCACAGTGATTCCTTAAGGATACTTATTAAATGGATGAATAAATGAATGTTTTTTGTATCAATGACTCCCCATCCTTACAAGAGAAGGTAACATAAATAAGCATATTACTTATTCCTTTACTAGTGGATTTGGTAAGAATAGTTATCTTTGTCTAATTTGGTTTATTAAGCTTTAGGTGTCGGAGGGAAGGAGAAGAAACAAAAAAGAACTCAAACCTTAACTGTAGCTCCTGGGAAAAAAAGCCAGTTGCCTGTGTCTACTGGATCAAGAGTGTCTTCTAAAATGACTTGTTTGTGAGCTGAGTTGATGATCAGGATGTTATCTAAGGCCCAGCAGGCTTCATACACTTCGCCTACATGGAGACTTTCTTGCTTCCACTGAAACTGGACGTTCTCCCCTTTGGCGTCTTCAGGAAGATAGAGGATATGGATGGTTGTGCTGACATTGGAAGGGGCTCTGCAACATACAGTGAGATAGGAATTGGTGCCATATCTTAAAGTGCTATATAATAAATGAACAAAAAAGTTCAACAGTATCCATTTCTTCTTTTTTGTAGATCAATTTTGTTTTCTAATTAAAATTGTAGTTTCATTATTTTAATAGTATATGTATTGCAGATTAAATACTCATAATCCCTTAGCCCTCAAATCTTTTAGTATATGCTGATGATTAAGATGTTCATATTAAGTGATGACAGTTTAAACATTAAATGTCTTCAAGAGCTCTTCTTTTAATGCAAGGCAGACACTGAGTATATTCAAGCCAGTAAAGGAATAATTGAAGAGACAATGGCATACACTTTATGGGTCCTGTAAAAAATCAAAGTGTTTCCAGCATAGTTTTTTGCATGTGGCAGAAAATTGCAAAAACTCAAATAATCTCACAGTTAATTTTATTTGATACTAAAAAGAAAAAAAGTAGAAAGACTATAAAATTATCTTAATTTTGATTCTTTCCTTGAAATTTTGTATCTATGAGAGACTACTATATGCTATTACATAATCTGTGTTTAATAACTTATTTCTAGTAACCAGATTCATTTTTATTTGCTTTGTTTATATCAATGCGCATTTTGCCATGAAAATTAAACACTCTATGTAATTCTTCACAACTTCATGCAAATAAATCTTTAAAAGCTTGATATGATTTAACATGATTTTTATAGTTAGAATCTAGGCCCTTCTGCTGCTATATGATAAAGTATTTTTATTAAATATTTTATTCTACCTAAGTAGAAACCTGCTGTAGCAAAAATGACTGCTTTAGCCAAGATTAAAAGTGGTTCTAAAATGCAAACTAGTAGCACCCTGGGCTTACTATTAATCAGTTTTGAAAGGACCATAGAAGAGACATATTTTTCACTCCCCAATGAAGCACACAGATTTCCAAAGAATTGTCAGTGTAGGTTATAGGTGCTGTACCTTACCTTTAGGGGTAACCAATTGCCTTTTAAAACAATATTTCATAATGACTATGTTTTTAGCTTCAGAAAGAATTTAAATAAATGAAAATGGTATATTTCAGTTTTAGGAAGTGATTGAAAGTATGTTCACTCTGACACTCTGATCACTTCTGGTAAGGAAAATTTGCATTCATGAGCATGATAGCTTGGAGCATGGTCTAAAATTGAAAGTCACATTTAGTGAAAAACCAAATGGAGTCAGCTGAATGTGATGTTCATATGTTGTAATTAAATGTATACAAAAAAAAAAAAGGCTTATGGTAAGAAGTTACCATTCTAGAGAAGAGGGTTTAATGAAGGACCAGAGTTTTGAGTTATAATGATGGATCAGATTTCAAGTTTGATATAAAGAAAAAGGCTAACAAGGAAAAAAATATGTATATATTCACTATTCATCATATCAAAAATATGTAGCTGTTTTCCAGCAAAAATGCCTACTACAATTTACCTAAACTATGATGTATTACTACTGGATAGAGAAAAAATGCAGGTATGGATAAAATCTTCAATATGCTGCCTTGTTTAAAGCCATTTATATAAATAAGTATTTAATATGAATCTATTTTCATAATAACTACTAGAAATTAGAAAGAACAGAAAGATGCTGCTATAAAATTGATACAGCATGTCAGAGCTTGGCTTGTACCAGGTCCTTATGAATTATATGGGTATCCTGCCTCAGAGAGACATGGTCTATTAAAACCCATGAGTTGGAGTCACTTTTCTCAGTTTCTGGGTGGGGTAGACCTTGAACATGTGGCAATTTTTAAAATTTGAAATATTGCTGGAAACTTTAGGCAGATTGGTTTAGTTTTAAAGACTAAGAACCTAATATATGCTCTTCTTCCCTAAATAAACTTCAATTCTTTCAATATGGAAATATGGTAGGAAAACTAGTGTGTGAAGAAAGAAAACTGATGGAAAACGTTCTATGTGAATTATGCTAATATTAAGAACTAAACCAATCAGATTAACTACTTTATAAAAGTTCAAATCAGTCTTTTTTCCTTTAAATATCTTACCAGACCTGAAATTAAGCATCCATTTTGAATTGTTTTATGATTTAAACTTTTCGGAAGTTATAATTTGAGTTTTGCTAATTTAACCATATTTTTTCAACTTGAGTGAGCTGCTTCTTTAAAAGCATCCTACTTCATTTTCTTACAGAGGGATTTTTTTTTAAATAAAGAAAATGTAATAAAATAGCTATAAATTGCATCACAATTATGATAATAGAATTTTAGAACCTGCCTATGAGAAGTTGGAGGGGGAATTGACAGAACTAAAGATTAGATGCAAAAGCCCCAGTGGCTATGAACTCATTACCATCCCAGACTGGGAGGAATTTATGTGGTAATCTCATATATTCCTAGGCCTCCAAGCCAACCCATAGCCAGGCCACCTAGAGAGCAGAATGATGATATTTTGTGGAGGATTCCATCATAAAGGTTATTCTCCCAAATGTGCTTTTACCAAAAATGGTTTGTTACAGCTACTATGAATCGTGGGAGGCTCTGAATGGAAAATGACTCTTTTAACAATACTTCTTCAAATAAGGCAGAGAGTCATATGTGCAGGCAGGTAATTCAGGGTAATTAAAAACCAGAATCCTTTTAACCATGAAGAGTAAAATCGGTGGTGGAATGAAGGCAAACAGGGAAGTAGAAACCCACCTATGTCAGGATTTATGAAACTACTTTAAATGATAACAAACCTAATTCTCTCAAGCTGAATCCAGTCTGCGGTATTATTCTTGGCATAGGACATGGTGATGCTGGGGTCCGAATAACTAAAGCGACACGAACCCGAGCCTGTAAAGAGCAATAACATTAAGTTTCAAAGTTAAAAAACACTGTAATTGCATATTATCCTTCTTCATAAATGTGAGATAATTTTGCAACCATTTAAATATTTATTTATTTGCTTCATCATTCCTCCAACTATGCTGAAATTTCTTGTGATTAGTTCTGATAAATACTATTTGATAAATCACTTTAGAAATCGGGAAAAAGCCAAAAAAACCTCTGCAGATTTCTTGGGAGATACAAAACTAAACCAAACTAAATTATAAAATAAACAATTCTATGCCAAGAAATATCTAAATATTCTAGAATAATTAATAATGCCATTATAGTTCTTGCAAGTTAATATTAGTTAATAGTGATTGCATTAAATGGTATATAAGTCATTAAATTGAACGAGGACGAAAAGTACCATTCTTCTGTGTGTTATTTAAATGATTAGACAGCATGTGAGAAACTAAAATACTGTGAAGAAAATTCAAGTACTAAATGAATGAGAACTATTAGATATGATTGATACTATTTTACGAGAGCCCACCATGAAAGATTTAAGAGACATTATTATGTCCCATTGTGAACATTTGGTGATTATTTCTCACTATGATTTTCCACACTGGAAATATGACCAAGGAAAGTTTTAAAACTCTGACAAGGATGTGTTTCTACACATTCAATGAATTCATATAATAAAACATAGCATGACTATCATTTCAAAGATCTTCTCAGAATACCCAAAACAGCCATGAAACATATGCCAGAAGTTTATTGTAACTGAATAGCAGGATTTTTTTCATACTATATTAAAAACAAATGAACTAACAGAAAAAGAAATAGTGCAATTTATGTTTAACTTTCACCCATCTGCTAGAGGAGCCTCGGTTTCAGCAAATGGCATCTGTTGACGGTTTTTACATTTGTAGTTCTCAGGAGTTCCAAGCTTTAATAGACTCATTTATTTTATTTCAGTGGTGTTTAGTACAACACCAGTTAGTTTGCAATCGCCAAAGCTGGCAATGTGCTAAAAGGCCAAAAGGCAGTTTTCCCAGATTTATTCTCACAGCCAAAACGTGGGTAGAAAAAGTATGAAAGAAAGGATATTCAAAGGACAGCTCCCCAGCAACCGTAAGCTCAAACACAAACCTACCTTATGCCATTTTGATCATTGCTAAATTTTACTTTTCATAAGCAGCTGCTTAAAATAAATATCAAGCTGCGAGGCTGCAATTGGAAGGGGCCAGGATTATATGGGACAAACTTTAAAACAAACAAGAATGAGGACTGGCTGACAATCTGTTTATTTCAAAACAAAGTTCAAATCAGCCTAAAGAATTGTAATGGCACTTCTGTGCCTCCCTCGTGTTGTGTTTACCATAAGCTCCTAAAAGCAAATGGAGAAGGTGAATCCCTGAAAAAGGAACAGGTAAAGCGAATGATAGCCAAACATGTGCCTTACAGAAGGCAATTCCTTCAAACTGTTTACCAATTAAGACAGAAGGACAGCTGATAAGCATCAGAATACAAATGTGTTCTAGTGTGATGACAAATATGACTTCTCTCCTATTTCCTTAAGCCGGCATCTCTAGGTTGGGGAATTCAGTTCATTATGTACCTATAGAACATAGGCACCTGGCAGGTGACTCATTTTTCCTAGGCCATTTACTCATTACATTCTTGCATACCTAAAATCTTTATAAATCCATCTTCTCCTCAGCACTGTCAGTAAGACCCTCATTCGCTCCTGCCAGGACACCGCAGTGGTCATTTTGGCCTCCCTGTCTCCAGCCTCTCACCTCCTTCTCTAGCTACACGGCTGCCAGTGCTCTTCCTACAAGTAAACTCATAATCGTATTACCTCCCTGCCTGTAATCAAACCTTCAACAGTTCCTCAGTACCCTCAGGATAAAGCTGTGCTTCTCCCTGCCATGAGACAAAGATGCAGAGCTCCTAGAGATCAGATGTGCACCCCGGAAAAGAGAACTGAAGAAGAAGGCCCTGAGCTGGAAGCAGAGCCCCCAACAGAACCAGTGGCTTTGGCTATCTGCATCGCCCTGAGCCCCAGCCCAAAATCCCATTCCAAATGGTACCAGTTCAATGGGTAAATGATCCCCCACTCCCACTCTGGATGTAGTTGTTCCACATACACTGGGTACCATTTTTCTTCACATATTCCCTTCTGAATTGCAACCCCACTGTCACACAGACTTCAGCCAGAAGATTGAGATTTTCCTTGCCCAGCTTGACAATGGTTACTGGAGTCTATTTGGGATGAGGGGAAGAGTTAATCAATGTCCATGTGCACAGGTGGCTAATGGCACCCCCAATTCCCTGCCGCCATTTGCTGGGATGCAGAGCTGTCACATGCCTCAAAGCACCTTTCACACAGTGAGGAGGGCAATAATGACCAGGGGCCATCTGCAACAGGTACCTCTTTCTTTCTCCTCTCCTTTCTTTCTCGTCTTAAGTCAAAGATCTTTAACTGCCAACACTGAAATTTAAAACTGGAAAGGAAAGTAAACCCAAATGTCAAATTCAAAATACCCTCTTGTTGCAGATCCATTTTCTTCCCCTCAGATCTCTTCCAATGTAATCCTTCCCTCTAAAGTAGCAAATGTGTAAGTGTGCAAAGAAGTGCTAAAGGAGGGAAGATAATTCAGGATCATGGTTATACAAGTACATCTGATAGCCACTGATGGACTTTCACTGGTCTAAAAATCCAAACACTTTCTTTGGTTCCTGACAGGCAAATGAGGAAAGTCCATATGTTTTCATTTCTGTCCATGGCAAGGGTACAAGCAACCTAAGAAGTGATTAAGGTTTGTATTCATAAATAAAATTAACAAAATTTTAGGATTTATTGAGGATCCCAATTCAACACTCTAAGAAAACTGACTCTCACATAGAGCTACACATACAAAGATTACTGAAATTACCCACAGTGTGGGGGAGGACAGGATATTTTTTTAAATTTATTTTTTATTGGTGTTCAATTTACTAACATACAGAATAAACCCCAGTGCCTGTCACCCATTCACTCCCACCCCCCGCCCTTCTCCCCTTCTACCACCCCTAGTTCGTTTCCCAGAGTTAGCAGTCTTTACGTTCTGTCTCCCTTTCTGATATTTCCCACACATTTCTTCTCCCTTCCCTTATGTTCCCTTTCACTATTATTTATATTCCCCAAATGAATGAGAACATATAACGTTTGTCCTTCTCCGACTGACTTACTTCACTCAGCATAATACCCTCCAGTTCCATCCACGTTGAAGCAAATGGTGGGTATTTGTCATTTCTAATGGCTGAGGAATATTCCATTGTATACATAAACCACATCTTCTTTATCCATTCATCTTTCGTTGGACACCGAGGCTCCTTCCACAGTTTGGCTATCGTGGCCATTGCTGCTATAACATCGGGGTGCAGGTGTCCCGGCGTTTCATTGCATTTGTATCTTTGGGGTAAATCACCAACAGTGCAATTGCTGGGGCGTAGGGCAGGTATATTTTTAACTGTTTGAGGAACCTCCACACAGTTTTCCAGAGTGGCTGCACCAGTTCACATTCCCACCAACAGTGTAAGAGGGTTCCCTTTTCTCCGCATCCTCTCCAACATTTGTTGTTTCCTGTCTTGTTAATTTGCCCCATTCTCGCTGGTGTGAGGTGGGATCTCATTGTGGTTTTGATTTGTATTTCCCTGATGGCAAGTGATGCAGAGCATTTTCTCATATGCATGTTGGCCATGTCTATGTCTTCCTCTGTGAGATTTCTCTTCATGTCTTTTGCCCATTTCATGATTGGATTGTTTGTTTCTTTGGTGCTGAGTTTAATAAGTTCTTTATAGATCTTGGAAACTAGCCCTTTATCTGATATGTCATTTGCAAATATCTGCTCCCATTCTGTAGGTTGTCTTTGAGTTTTGTTGACTGTATCCTTTGCTGTGCAAAAGCTTCTTATCTTGATGAAGTCCCAATACTTCATTTTTGCTTTTGTTTCTTTTGCCTTCATGGATGTATCTTGCAAGAAGTTACTGTGGCCGAGTTCAAAAAGGGTGTTGCCTGTGTTCTTCTCTAGGATTTTGATGGAATCTTGTCTCACATTTAGATCTTTCATCCATTTTGAGTTTATCTTTGTGTATGGTGAAAGAGAGTGGTCTAGTTTCATTCTTCTGCATGTGGATGTCCAATTTTCCCAGCACCATTTATTGAAGAGACTGTCTTTCTTCCAATGGATAGTCTTTCCTCCTTTATCGAATACTAGTTGACCATAAAGTTCAGGGTCCACTTCTGGGTTCTCTATTCTGTTCCACTGATCTATGTGTCTGTTTTTGTGCCAGTACCACACTGTCTTGATGACCACAGCTTTGTAGTACAACCTGAAATCTGGCATTGTGATGCCCCCAGATATGGTTTTCTTTTTTAAAATTCCCCTGGCTATTCGGGGTCTTTTCTGATTCCACACAAATCTTAAAATAATTTGTTCTAACTCTCTGAAGAAAGTCCATGGTATTTTGATAGCGATTGCATTAAACGTGTATATTGCCCTGGGTAACATTGACATTTTCACAATATTAATTCTGCCAATCCATGAGCATGGAATATTTTTCCATCTCTTTGTGTCTTCCTCAATTTCTTTCAGAAGTGTTCTATAGTTTTGAGGGTATAGATCCTTTACATCTTTGGTTAGATTTATTCCTAGGTATCTTATGCTTTTGGGATATTTTGTGTTAAAGGCACTTCATTAATGTTGTTTCCAGCTGTTCTTGGCTGTCAATTCTTGATTTTAAATTGACAAATAAATTGATAAATGATAAAGATAAACTTACAGTTATTTATAATACCTGTCATTTTCATTATTATTGGTTATTTAGTGAACCCCATGGTATACAATGGTGGATACTTTTACTAAAAATATTTCTAGCCTATTACTGTCTTACAGGTAGTCCTATGGATTAAGAAACATATGCACTGCAACATAAACATAAACACAAGCCATTTTTACTCTTCTGCTAAAGCAGATATCTACATAATGCCTCGCAACTACCTTGCAATAAAACAGCCCTTCACTAATGATATCTTGAATTTGTACTATTGAATGCGTGCCCATGAGCTATTTTTAAAACTTGCTTTGTGTTACCAAGTTAATAAAACTACTGGATTATTTTTTTTTAATTTTTAATTTTCAGAATTTTAACATAAAATGGTTAAGTCTGAGTTCATTCTTATTAGGTTAAGAATGCAATGCATACAGTTAAGAGAAACAGAAACACAGACAGTAATGTCCTCATCTTTTTGCCCACAGATCTACCTGTTATTCTCTACCTGATCTACCTATATTCTCTCTTCATTGTACCAGTGTTTTCTGCTTCCCTCCTGTTGTAGCAGATGAAGTGTTTCTGTTCTAATCAGTGTGAACTTCCTTGTATGGTCTAGATCCCACCTCCTCTTCGCTCCTTAAAATTTCCCCTTTCTTTGTCCTGCATCACCCATCTCTCCCCATGAGTTTCTTGGATCATTCCTATCATCATAAAAACATCATAGAAACATACAGAACATCTCCCATCTTACAAAAACAAAACATTTTCTTGATGTCACCTTTCCTTCTGCTCCTTTTCATTCTATTTTTGCTCCACTGTACAGCAAAACCCCTCAAAAGGGTGTCCAGTGATTGTCAGCACATCTTCACATCCTATTCTCTCTCCCCACAACTGCCACCCTCTTTCCAGGCTCCTGCTCTCAAGCACTAACCTGAAGCTCACTGCAGGGGTCCATGTTGCCAAATCAACAGACCCCAAATTCAAGTTACTTGACTTCTTTGCAGGATTTGTCAGTTGACCTCTGCCTTTTCCTTGGGTAGTTTCTTCCCTTGGCTTCCACCTCCTTCATTTCCTGTTTCCTTCTTGACCTCAAACTGGCCTTTCTCTTCTCTTACCTACACTGCCTCCTTTGATGATCTTTCTCACTTTCAAGGCTTTAAATAACATCTACCACAGACAATACCCTGGATTATACCTCCCATGAGGTTCACACTTGCAGATCCAAACTGCTATTTATCATCCCTAATGAACATCTCAAACTTACTATATCAAAATTGGAAGTACTGGTTTTCCACTTGCTGAATAGCTACTAGTCTTTTCATTTCAAATGAAACCACCCCACAGGCTCAAACAAATGGATGAAAAAAAAAAAACCCTGGTAGTCATCCTTGATTGCCTCACGCCCCACTTCAGCTCATCAGACTGTGCTGAGAGTTCTGCTTCCAAAATGTAGTTTTGCTTATATCCCTCTCGACTGCTCCAACTCAGTCAAATCATGAACATGTCTTGGTTGTTTGCTTGCTCTCCTTTATCCTCCTGTGATCCATCATCCTCACAGCAGTGTGTGGGGGGGTGTCTTTTAAAAACAAAGGAGTCTTTTAAAATGTTTTAACAATTATACTGTTCCCTGCCTAAAACCATCTCAAGGCTTCTCACGTGCTAGGAACAAAAAGATGAGCTCCTCATCCTGATACACGAAATCCTTCACGATCTGCTGACTCGTACACGTTCAAACATCCCTGTACCGCTCTGCCTCTCATTTACTATGTTCCAGCCATAAAGTACTCTGGACTTCTTTTCTCTTTCCTGACACTCCATCATCCCAGGGCTTCTGCGTTCCTTCTCACTGCCTGAAACTACATTTATTATGTCAATTTCCTCATACCCTATTGTCTCCTCACTCCATTCATATCTTCCCCCCCACCCAATTTTCCCCTGCCTGGATCCCTCTTCTCCCTCAGGTTATCTGTGCAAATAATCCCTCCTCAAAGAAGCCTTCTCTGAGCACTCAATCCAAAGAAGTCTTTCCCAATCACTAATCATCCTCCATCTTATCACTCAGCTTTGTATTGTTCATAGTAGGGATCAGTATTTAAATTTATTGTGTTTATTTAATCATTTACTTGCTCAACATCCATATCCTGTTAGGATGCAAACTCTGTCAGAGTAGGAACTGTCTTGCCCATTACTTATGTCCCTAGTATTCACAATGATGCTTGGTACACAGTAGGAGCTCAATAAACTCTGGCTTGATCATGAATAAATTTGCTATAATTTATTTACTTTAAATTCGCCATTTCTTCACTTTTATTGAGGTATGTTTCTACTAAAAAAGGGAACTGCAAGGGTGTCTGGGTTGCAGTCAGTCAAGTGCCTGCCTTCGGCTCAGGTTATGATCCTGGGGTCCTGAGATTGAGTCCTATGTCAGGCTCTCTGCTCAGCAGGAAGCCTGTTTCTCCCTCTCCCTCTGCCTGCCACTCCCCCTGCTTGGGTTCTCTTGCTCCCTGTCAAATAAATAAATAAATAAATAAATAAACAAACAAATAAACAAATAAATAAATAATCTTTTTTTTTTAAAGGGAATTACAAGAGGAGTTGAGACTTAAGAACTTTTTTTTTTTTTTTTGAGACTTAAGAACTTTTGACTTTACTTCAAGAGTCAAAGTGAAAAGACACTTGGGTGGCATGACAATCATGCTTTAGGATACCTGAACTGCTTATTTCCTCAACCACAGGTTAACTATGGTACTGTTGTACAGTCACCCAGGTAATAATTCCCCCAAATTAATTAGAATATGCCTTAAGAAGATTTAACTGGTTCTATAATCCAGTCCGCTTTTGGAATAAAAATATCAGAGACAAATTACACCAGTAATTATACTCCATTTTTGTCAGCCAGATAAAGTAATGTGAAGAATAATGATAGCCAGATGAGTTATTTTGCTTATTACTAAAGCCTTATTATAATGGCCCAGCATAATTGAAAATAAGCAATTTGCAAAGTCATACAAGGTAGTCATAAGCCATGTAGAGTATTACCCCCAAGGCACGAGTTCTGACCTCTCCACCAGGAATGTTTCTACTGCATGAAAAAGTTTCTTAAGTGCAATATCTTCTTGATTGTGACATTATCTTGTCTAAGTTGATTTGTTTTGTTTCTGTTGGAATATTTGAAAAGATTAACACAATGTTCTTTCTTTTTTTTTAAGAGAGAGAGAGAGCATGGTAGGAGATGAGACAGAGGGAGACAGAGAATCTTAAGCAGGCTCCATGCCCAGCGTGCAGCTCAATGTGGGGCTCGATTCCACAACCCTGAGATCACGACCTGAGTTGAAATCAAGAGTCAGATATTTAACTGACTGAGCCACCCAGGCACCTCAAATACACTGTTCTAAGGGAGAAAAAACATTTTACATTTAGGAACAAACTTAATACAATTGTAACCTTACAGAAAAATGTTACTTTAAAAAACAAAAAGCTTATTTATTTGTTCAAGTGATCTCTACCCCCAATGTGGGGCTTGAACTCACAACCCCAAGATCAAGAGTCACATGCTCTTCTGACTGAACCAGCTAAACACACTGAAAAATGTTATTTTTAATTGTAATGTTATGGATTAATGAGAAAATCTTTGATGGTAGGTGCATGTTAATGTGTCACATAGGGTTTTTGAAAAACATTTATTTATTTGAGAGAGAGAGAGAGAGAGAGAGTGGGAGGAAGGGCAGAGGGAGAGAAAATTCTAAAGTAGACTCCCTGCTGAGTGAGGAGCTAGATGTGGGGCACCATCTCACCACCCTAAGATCATGACCTGAGCTGAAACCAAGACTTGGCCACTCAGCTGACTGAGGCACCCAGGTATCCCTGTGTTATATAGGTTTAAACATACCTTATTTAATTGGTCTTATGAGGGAAGTCTACAAGATAATAAATTCAGTGTTTGTTAGCATTACTAATAATTCTATATAATTTTTTTGACTTTACTTTTTAGAGTGAAATCTCCTCTGACACAACATATCTTTCAGAGAGGAAAGTATGCACATGGGCTAGGAGAGGATGGGGTACTCAGGCTACCAGGGTTGCAATCTGGGCTTAGATACTTCTTAGCTTTGTGACCTTGGGCACGTCACAGATTCCATGTTTGTAGAATGTAAATAATAATAGCAATCTCTCCACAGAATTGACGCAAAGATTAAGGAGTTAACACATGAAACATGCCTAGAAGACAGTTCTTGGCCCATACTATTTAACAGATTCTAGCTATGATTCAATATTTTTTGTTTCACTTCAAAAATTCATTTATCTTAGAAAAAGGAGCACATTTCTGACCATACTTGTTCACAGGCTAAATATTAAGTTGAATTACTGCTTATCAAATAACTTACAGTGCATTTTTCCTATGGCTTCTTTTTTGGGGGGGTTATTTCCAGGCTCTTTAGTGGAAATGCTATACATTCAACACAGAAATAAAAACTGAGACCAAAATGAGTAAACTACTTGTGTGTTAGTATCACTGGTAAATGTATTAGTGGGGAAGAGAAGAATCCACCTGATAAGAAAAAGAAGGTGCTCTGGGAGAAGGGTAGTAAGACAAATTAGTATAAGGTCCATATAATTGCTGGAGTGGAGTTGAAATTTTGATTTTACAGTTCCTAGCATCCAAACAAAACAGAAAATCTGATCAGCATTTCAGTAGCACTCATGAAGAAAAAAATTCTAATAACTTGAAAGAACAATAGTGGTTGCTACGAACAGGTTAGGTGCCACTATGTGCACGCCTCCTTTACAAATAAGGAGTGTTCTGGGGGAGGTTAATGGGGTTCAGAATTAGATAAACCAGAATCACACTTTCACCACTTCACTGTACTGCTTCTGGTGAACAAAAACAGACTTTAAAAAATAGTTCTTCATTTTCACATGGTCACAACAGGTTGGGAGAAGCTTCTGTACTGTTTCTTCTACTCAGGCTTCTGATCTGAAGCCATAATGGCCTTTTTTGGTACAGAGAATAAAACTTAAAGGAATGAACCACCTTTAGCCTAAATATCATGCCTGTTACTAACTAGGCTCTCAGGTTCTATAATAAGAGATGATTAGTGAAACTGCACTAAATAAAAGGAAACAATCTGTTGGGGTGCCTGGGTGGCTCAGTCAGTTAAGTGTCCAATGCTTGATTTCTGCTCAGGTCACAATATCAGGGTCTTGAGATCAAGCCCTGGCATTGGGCTCTGTATTCAGCAGGGAGTCTGCTTGAGATTCTCTCTCTCCCTCTCCCTTTCCCTCTGTCCCTACCCCCTCCTCACAAATAAATAAATAAATATTTTTTAAAAAGGAAGAAAGGTCATGTTTGCTTGGGCATCACTTTCTCTACAGGTGCCCTGAGCATCCCTCTCCTTCCCTTGCAGCCACATAAACCTCTGGACCCTTCTCCCGTGTATATTTTAAATCGATACCTTTCCTTTACCTTCACCACTACCTCCTTAGGTCATCTTTCTCCTCCAGATCAATGGGATAACCTTGTGACTAGGTTTTCAGACCACACACAAAAGGTTAACCTTCTTCCAAAAAGTTTCTTTGTTGTTTGCTTTCAAATCTATAGGAAGGCATTTCAAAGAGATTTTTTAAAAAATAGATTTATTTCAAAAAAGCAATATCCTAACATTTCTCAATTTAAAATATTTTAATTCTGTGAAAAGCATTAACTTGATATAATAGTGCAATTGGGATTAAATTTAAGATACCAGGCAATTCACATCTATATTCTAAATAACAAATTCCAAAATAACTTATAAATCTGTTTCTGAAAAAAACATTTACCATAAAGAAATCATAAATACTTATAAGTGTCAAATAGTATCTATTACTTTTTAAAATTAAAAGAATTAAAATAATGGCAAAGCTTAGTTTTCTATGGTTGCCTCCTTTTACTGTTAGAGATCCTCATCACTGTAATTCAAACAAATACTTCACTGTAATCTTAGTCTGACCTATGAATCATTTACCTCAATTTAAAGTTACAACTGAAACTGGTATCAATTTCTACCCCTGGTTATATTTAAATAGTACTATCCCTAGTATAATTTAGAAAAAAAGAGACAAGTAACTTTCTACTTTGTTATACGGAGCCAGGCCAAGATTATTAATCTATCAATCAACCAATCAATGAGTCAACCAATTATCAGAAGTATTTCTCATGTCAGAGATACATGTGAACTTAAAAACCTAGCTAACTTTCTTGTGATAAAGTCCCATTTCTCTTGACTTCGGCTGTCATTCAGGAAAAAAGCAGAAAATGCATACCCTTTAAGCAACCTTTACCATTTAGGAAGTAAAATAACATTTAGTCCTCACATTTACATAAGGCTCTTGTGGTGACACAACGGCAGTCCACATGGCTCTTACGTTGGCTGTTCCTTTTGCCAGGCTAACTCTTTTACACAATTCAAGCCTCTGCTCAATGGTTACACTCTTAGAGACCTTTTCCCAGCCACCTCCAATAAAACGCTACTCCTCTCTTGCTGAAACCCTGATGTACTTTCTTCATCACATTTATTACTTGCTGACATATTCATTCGTTCAGTGGTTGCCTCCCCTCATCAGAATGCCAGCTCCATCTGGGCAAAGGTCTTGTCTCACAAATCCCATCGCCCCAATGTCTTGATTACTACTTCACATAGAAGAGGGCCTCAGTGAATAGTTGTTGAAAAAGTGAATGAAAGGGTGCCTGAGTGGCTCAGTCGATTAAGCATCTGACTCTTGATTTCAGCTCAGATCATGATCTCAGGGTTTTAACAGCAAGTTCCACATTGTGCTCTCCACTGAGTATGGAGTCTACTTGAGATTCTTTTTCTCTCTCTGCCCTCCTTCCCTCTAAAATAAATAAAAATCTATTAGAAAAAGAAAAAAGTGAATTAAATAAATCTAGGAGTCAGTTAAACTCAAGGAAGAAAGTCATTTGGAAATACAATGATACCATTATAAACTTAAAAAAAATTTATTTAAAAAATTTAATATTTTTCTCCATCTCTCTTCCATTATTATGTATTAAATATTTGTATTAAAGTATAATTTTTAAAAAAGATTTTATTTATTCATGAGAGACACACAGAGAGAGGCAGAGACCCTGTATTAAAGTATGATTAACATATAGGTTACACTACTTTTAGGTATAAAATATAATAACAATTCTATATATTACTGTGTTCATCACAGTATATATAGTTTTATTATCTTTTTTGGTACACTTCTTAGCATATTAAAGAAATAGGGTTGACTTACAGTCTTGGTCCACCAACACAGAGACTGACATTCTTTTATAAAAAAATTATTTTAGAGGGGCACCTGGGTGGCTCAGTGGTTGAGTGTCTGCTTTTGGCTCAGGTTGTGTTTCCAGGGTCCTGGGATTGAGTTCTGTATTGGGGTCCCCACTGGAAGCCTGCTTCTCCCTCTCTCTATGTCTCTGCCTCTCTCTGTGTGTCTCTCATGAATAAATAAATAGAATCTTTAAAAAATAAATTTATTTTAGAGAGAGAGAAATAGAGAGATAGCATAAGTGGAGGGAGGGGCAGAGGGAGAGAGAGAATCTCAAGCAGACTCCCTGCTTACCATGGAGTTCAACAACTCTGGGCTCCATTCTATGACCCTCAGGTCATGAGCTAAGTTGAAATCAAGCATTGGACACTTAATCAACTGAGCCACACAGGTGCCCCGAGACTGACACTCTTATAGGAAGAGCCAGAAAGGCAGCTCATTTGATCTCTCATGTTGAGATTTGTTTGGGTGACATTACATAGTTCACTTGATGTCCCTCTATTTAATATCTTTTCCTGGTGACAGAGCAAACTACAAGTTTAAGTTAACCACAGTTGGTTGAATAAAGATACGGTAAATTGATATTTCTTTGGGGGCTGCCTTAACTAAGACATCATAACCATATGTTCAGACAAAATGTATTCCTAGTTAACTCATAGTCTCTTTGGTACCTAGTCCTAGGATTTAGGACCACTGTGGGAAGGTACTTAGAGTCATGAAGATAAAACACTCTCACTTTACAAACTAGTTGCCAGAAGCCCAGACAGCCTTCAGTGCTTGCCCAAGGTTATGTGGCAAGAAGGTTATATGGTCAACTGGCAGAGAAGGACTGTATGGCCTGACTCCCAATCCAGTGCTCTTTTCCCTTCCCTGTTTATACCAACAGCAAAAATCATTTGTCAATAAAAATGAGCTGTAAAGACATGGAAACATGCTGTACAGTATTATAAGGAATACATGGGCTTAAAATATCTACATTATAAAATCCCTGAGATCTTACAGTTCATGCCTGAAAGAAGTAAGATACAGATTTTCAATTTGATAATGATCCTACACATTTAAGTGACATAATCAATAAGGAGTTAGGAAGGTCAAATGTTAATAATTACCCAAAAAAACCCCTCTGATCCAGAACCAGAATTCTCTATTTCCTCTATAGAAAATATTATAAAATTGTATTTGAAGAGAATATGCAGGAGAATATGCAGCCAAAAATTTCAGGGTAAAAAGTATTACAGAGCATTTCAGTTAGTCAACAAAGATGCTATATTTCTGGATTTGTGATTTGGGGGTACTGTTGGCTTCTAAAACTTTGTAATTTGTTGTGACTCCTGTTCTCATTCTAAATAAATGCATTTGCACCTAATTTTGAATGTGTGATTTTGTATGTTTTTCCTTAAAGAGATCCTAGCCCTGACCCAAAATTATATAAGCTTCAGATGTGGACTCACAGAACCTGGACCCATCCTGTGCAAGAGCACATACTTCTTGTTCCTTTCTGCATTTCATCAGTGTCCTAAAGCACAGAAGGTAGGTAACATAGTTCATTTCCCACTTTGCTTTGCATGGCACATTCAAGCATTAACTGTACTTTTTTTATTTTTTATTTTATTTATTTATGATAGTCACACACAGAGAGAGAGAGGCAGAGACACAGGCAGAGGGAGAAGCAGGCTCCATGCACCGGGAGCCCGACGTGGGATTCGATCCCGGGTCTCCAGGATCGCGCCCTGGGCCAAAGGCAGGCGCTAAACCGCTGCGCCACCCAGGGATCCCTGTTAACTGTATTTTAATGCAGGACAACGTTTAAAAAAAAGAATGAAAAGTTAAAATTTCTTCTCTTTCTACTTAAGGCAGATTTGGCTCAATTAAAACATTCTTAAAAGGAAATGATCACATTATAATGCATTAGGATTGATAAATGGACTTTTATTTTTTATTTTTTTAAAGATTTTATTTATTTATTCCTGAGACACACACACACACACACACACACACACACACACACACACACGGGGGGTGGGGGGAGAGAGAGAGAGAGAGAGAGAGAGACAGGCAGGAGAAGAAACAGGTTCCATGCAGGGAGCCTGATGTGGGACTCAAACCCTGGTCTCCAGGATCATGCCCTGGGCCAAAGGCAGGCTCTAAACCGCAGAGCCACCTAGAGATCCTGATAAATGGCCTTTTAAATGATTGTTTTTTATGTTAGATGGGAGCTACTCACTTTCAGCCTGTGTTGAAGATGAACCTGAATGAAACCTACATTGATCTTCATGAACCTCAGAGGCTCAACAAACGTCCCAGAGGACCTGTAACTTCTGGGCCCTGCTTAACTTGAGTGCTTCTGTGCAATGCTGGCTGAGAAAATCTTCAAGTGCTGTTAGAGTTTATAATGCCAAGAATACAGGAGCACACAAGCAGGTAGCTATTGTATGCTAGTGCATGAAGCCCCTAGGAAACACACAGAAAACCTGTTCATTGTGCAAGAGCCCAGTCAGCATAGCATACTTGTATGAAGATCACAAATACCTCCTAGAGGCAGGAAGTCTCCCCAATTCACAAATGAACTTTCCCCCTTTCTTCCCATCTCTCTTGGGTGGTGCTATAAAAACAAAGAACTTTAAAAGTAGGTTAATTTGGTATAAAATCAAGGCCACCGAAAACACAAAAATATTAGTAATTTCTTCTATTAGGAATTGAAGATTTATTTCCTTTCTCAGAATAATACCCACACAGGTCCATAATCCCTTGAGGTAAGACAAATTTCATGATCCAAATTATTTACTTACATAATTAACATACGGATTTCACAAAGGTGATGTGGTGCATATACCACATATTACGCAACGTCCCCACCAAGGTCTGGGGCAACATTCTGCCATCAAACACATTAGTATTTCTGTAGTGAAATGTACGAAGATCCCATAAATAGTATAAATAAAGATTATAAATAGCTTTAAATTATTTCAAGTCAGGATTTGCTGACAGATGAATCCAGGTCATGTTAGGCTTTGCCATCATGTAAATTTTTTTTTTAATAGGCTTGTGGTTTTTTGGAGTTTTTTGTAATATGGAATTACAGATTAGGGATTGTGAGCCTGTATTTCCAGTAACTCTATTTCCTTTTACTCTTATGGTGGAAGGATAAATCATATGGTTTTAGGCTCCCAACGTCTGGGTCATTTTATTTTTATTTGGTTATGCCCTTCTCCACAAAAGCCTGGGACTTTTCAAAGTAAATCAGAGCAGAAACAATAGAAAGAGCTACTGTCCTCTCGGGAGGCTGCCTCTTTCCTCAAAGCCTCTGCCTGCAAAACAAGCTGCCTTTTAAAATGTCGCACAGAGCCATGGAAGGAGGAGAGAAGTGATCTCACAGAATTTATGGATGGGGACAAGCACTGCCAGAAATCATGCCTCCAGAGAGCAGAGCGGGAGCCCATAAATACTGAGCGCTTGAGGACTGCTTGGACGGGGCTCTGCTGAGAATCCCTGCCACTGCCATTACTCACCCCTCAGACCTCAGAGAGGAGCAGGGCTCCGGGAGCTACATGTAAACCACAGCATTTGATAGAGAAAGATCATAAAGTCAGGAAATGGATGCAATCTGGCTACTTAGAACTCCCTGCTATGGCTGGTACAAATCAGGATCAACACACCTTTTCATCTTTTCAGGGTAGACAAATGGAAGACAGGACCATTAACTCCAGGTTGTGGTGATGGAGAGAGAGAAGAGATGAATGGGGGAACTTTTAGAGAAGGCTTTAAAAAGCCAGACGCTGTCACTCTCAGGGGATGTTACATGTTACTATGGGTGAGGGCACTCAAGAAAGGGCCTTGCCCGCCTCATTCTATAGTGTGAAAATGTGATGGAATACATGAAGATATTGGTAAAATAAGCAGTTCTGGCAGTTACCTACCCCTTTCTTGCTAAGAGTGATTTTTGAGGACAGGACTATTCACTGAGGAGAAAATAATTCCCCTATACCCAAAAGCATCAAGGAACACAGTAAAGGCTTATTTGCTACTTTGCAATCTTCTCCAAAATAATTCGGCCCTAAGCAGAATCATAGATTGTTATTATGCAGGTGATCAATATTTCTATGGTTTTACAAACTTCTTTTCAAATATTTTACTGGGGGCAGTTGTGTATGTTAATTTCTAGTAACAACAATACTGTAGAACAATCATTACATTACACTGAGATCTTTATTTCCTTTGTTACTGAGCCTGCCAGAAAAATCCTAAGGGTACTAGCCCATGGCATCAAAATAATCTACTATAAATAGGGCAACATTGTGATAATAAATATAAAAGTACTACCTGATGAACAGTATTTAAATGAAGACTCCCAATTTTAAGCATAAAATCCTACCATTTCCAGGATAACTGGTTTAATGTTTCTCAGTGTTCATGCTTGTTTTATTCCTCTCCTACTGCAAAAACCTCAGCTTTATTAGCATTTATGTATTATGCATAATATTTTGTTCTGTGGCATATCTATGTACATTTGTTCCATCAGTTTATAAATTTTGTAAAAAATGTAATCATGTTTATACTCTAGTGGTGAGCCAGCTTCTTGCCTTACACTCTTTATTGTTTTTGCTACTTATTATCTTCCTGTACATCACTTATCCACGTTGGAATGTAGAAGTCAAGGAAAAGGGAAAAAAATCTACCTGTGAAGGCGAAAATTTGGCCCCATGTGGACTATTTCACGAATTCTCAGACCATGGGTAGATCAAATACAGGCAGAATGGCTCACAGAGAGTGCTGCATTTGGCCAAGCCAATGGTCTCTCCCACTTCTCAGAGGCATCCTGTTAGCTGCTGTCCCATGTCTCACTGTGCCTACAGATCCTGCCATGCAGGGTTGCTTCAACCTCACTGCCATATAGGCTTGATGTGCCTGGCCTGGGTCTGTAGAGACAGCAGCTCATGTCTTGCTGGGGTTCGGGGGCTGTAGCCAAAGGGGCAGCAGTCTGATTTGTGGGTAAGAGGCAGGGAAGGAAAAAAAAAATGGTTACTGTATCGGATAATGCTTTGTGGCAGTGCTGGGAAGCATCCTGGGGCTTCTCAGTCCCAAATGACAGGGATTGGAATTGTGACTGAAAGGAAGGGGCCCACAGATATGACTTTAATTAAGAACAGGTCCATTCCACACGAGAGGAAATCCTCAAATAACTCTTGGATCTGTCAAGAGCAAATGAATTCAATTTTGGTAAAATATGATGACCGGAGTTGAGATAAATCATTATTTTATTAGTGAAAATTGTCAGCTTAGAGAAATCAACATGTCCAAAATCTTTGATTGTCTCAAAAGGTCAAATAATCAATTTCAAATAAGTCTGGAGTTTATGTCTATACCTCTGTTTTGCCCACAAAAAATGCCCTTGGGGGGTATGTAGCATATTTTTAACTGAAGAAGCATTTTTCAAGGACAGTACTGAGAGATGGACCACTATATGGAAGTGACATTTCCATTTAAAGGATTTACTAAAGACTGAAATTAAGGATTAAGAGAGGTAAAGTAGAATAGTAAAATTCTCAAAACACTAAAATCCTCAAACACTGAAAACAGGGTTCCTTTAAACTCAAAAAACTTCTTTTCTGATGTAGAAAAAGAGCTGGGTTTTCAAAGTGACTTGTCCTCACCTTCTGTTTTGTATTTATTTTTAGAATGAGGCAACTGGCAAGAAATTCTGTTTTGACAGACTTTATTAGTAAACAGGCTACTGGATCTACAAACCTTTCTTGCTGAATAAATGTGACAGTACGTGATTTATTGTACTTAATATTTTGCCCCTTAGTCACTTCTTTGGCTGAAATCCCCGAACCTCATTAGGTGACTTCTTTCAGTTGATGGCAGATGGACAATGACCACAGGATATAAAATGAACAGCTGTCCTCCTCCCCTTTTGTACCTTTCTCCCTTTCAGCCCTATCCCCACGCCCTCACTTCCAAAATATTTATTTTTTCCTCTTTACTGCCACTCCTATCATAAGGAAGAAAGGAAGCAACTCTCTCCCAATTTAGGGAATACCATGCTATTTCCAGCTACTTCTGGATGTCTACCCCTTTTGCACATTTCCTCCCAAGCCCACAGCGTAGAGCTTCCATCAGATCCTATGCTGGGAGAAATAGAAGGAAGAGAAATGCAAAATGTGCCAGGCTTTGCCAGGTTCCCTGCCAAGTAGCCCTTCTTTTCCTAGAGCTAAGGCCATACAACCTAGCCCTAGTGGTCGGGTCCGACTCATTTTCTGGGAGGACTGGTCCCCATCTTAGGCAGCAGGTGTTAAGTACTGTCCCTCCCCACCCCCAGCAATCTGGAAACTCAGCATTACCACCCCTGCTGCAGTTCTGGCTTTGACCTTGATCTTCAGGTCATAGAATAGTCCTTGTCTTGTCCTCCTACAGGCTTCCATCTCTCTAAACTTCTTTGTGGCACTCTGCCTTGGGAGCAGTACTACACCTGCTCTTACCAGTCTCCCTCCCAAATGATAGAATCCTGCCTCTCGACCTCCCTGTGTCTGGATTTTCCAACAGGCTGTGCTCTCACTCTGCTCTGTAGTCTGCACCCTTCCTTGGCTTCTTCTCACATGTGGACTCTCCTTCCAACCATCTCTTTAATAAATAAAATCCTTGCCAGTTAGGCAGTGTCTTGGGTTTGGCTTTCTCCACAGTGGATGCAGACACATCACATAAATATGGTATACATCCTAAAGATCTCCCTGAAAGAATTCCTGATCAAGAGTCCTTGATTGATAAGAAGATGAAAATTGCTGGCTCAAGTTCTAATATTGCCCATGGATCTCATTCAGCTTCCTTCCTTGCCTCAGCAGTCAAGAGTGGGTACAGTACTGAGCACCGGTGTGGAGTATCACTGAGTCTCTTTCCAACCATGAATTTAATCCGATACAGTCCACAGTTATTTAGTTCTAGTTGTGAGCAAAATTCTGCCCTATAAACAAAGAGGATACTTGTTCACTGCTTAGTCCTCAAGGGCTTTAAACAGTTAAGCTTTAAAGGGTGAAAGTGGATGTACAGAAATGACTGGTGTATAAATCAAAGCAGAGTGAAGTAGGCATGATAATATACAGAGGAAGTGGGGGTCAGAGATACCAGGCTAGGAGCATGAGCTGAGTTTTCATAGAAGAGACCGGTTAGTCTATACCAACAATCAATTTCCTCTTGTCTTATAGTTTACTGCTTCTACTCCTCCTACTAGAACAGCCTTCAATAAATTTTAGTAGAACATATTTATGAATGAATTGCTGATATTTATTTTTTAAGCCTCATCAAGCTGAGTGACAAAGAATTAAATATTTCAAAGGGAAAAGGGTACAGTACCTTTCAGATTGTATTTTATTTCACATAATGATAATTATTTAGTTATCAATTGTAATTATTCAAGAACACATCTAATTCATCTCAATAATCTTTGCCAGAACCTTATGCTTAGTAGAATTTTACAATATTTGAGACTATTGCTCTTTTATAACTTAAAAGAGGACTTCAGAATTTGGGGTGAGGTGGATTTGAGATATACATAAAGTTTATTTAAACTGGTCTTTTAAAATATACAGTCCCCAAAAAGGAAAAGAAACTCCATGATGAAGAAGCAAAATAACCTGAATTATAATCGCTTCCAAACCTTTATTTATTGAATCTGGATAACACAGAGGTGTTCTATATATAAAGATTTTGGTTTTTGTGTTAATATAGGTCTTTGAAGATCTAAAACTCAAGTCATAAACAAGTCTTATCTTAATATCTTTTATATCCAAGAATCTTACAATCAAATAAACATGTTATTTAACCTTAAATTCATATGTATTAAACTAATTTCACCATAAAATTCTTCTAAACTTCTGTACTTTATTAATATTTGTTTTGAGCTCAAGTCATCAGAGATTTTGTTTGTCTCATTCTTAGAGATTATGTTTTTAGAAGAGGTTTTCACTATTTCATAACAAATTCCCCAAGGTTTTACTCACTTACCAAGGAGAGTGACTCCTGAAAAAAATGAGAGTCTAATTTAGAAACATATCTCAGGAAGCTCACAGAGGAAATGAATAATTCCTACCAAGACATGGAGGGCTCAATTTTTCCTCCCTCTGAATTAGCTGTTCTGAGAGTAGAGAGAGACTTTATTGGATCAAGTTCTAAGTAATTAAGATGTTTATGAACTAGGCTTGAGGGAAAAGCTGCTTCCCTTATGATAAATGCAATATAATACCTCATACAAGTAGCATTTTATTCATTATATCTATTAAGAAAAAATAAAAATAAAATGCAAGATCTCTTTTCTTTTACAAAGCATATTCCAATGCACCAATAATAGTACCTCAAACTTCTCTTATTTTCTAGTATTTATTTTTCAAACTACACTCACACAAAGTGAGAAGCTCTCATTTATCTCAGAGACTCTGTAGCACACATAGTGCATAAGAGAACAAATCAGGCCTAAGGACACTGTCATATTTTAATCTGTAAATATAAAACATTTATGATTTAATGACTGCCTCCTGTCTTGAGATGGTTAAAAACAAACGAGAAAAAGACAGTAAAAAAAAATGCCCACAGAAAACCCTAAATCTCAGGATATTCATAAGTAAAGCCAAAGGAAAAAGGTACTAATTCTATAAATTATGAACAAGTAATAGATTCTAGCTGGTTCACTAATAACAAACTGATCAATACATGGATATATATTATTGTCCTCTGGCTTCACTAAAAGCGTAACTTATTGGTGATTTAATGTTTCCTTCTGGGTCAACATTTCCACTGACTGAGGTCCTCAGATCACCATGCCCAAATCCTCTCTTGACATGAAATATCGGCATCGAACCAATTCAGCACTTGGTTATGTACTATTACAGATGTCTCTGTAATAGTTACTTGCCACTCAGGCAAGAAACATTTACGAGCATCTACTTAGTTTGAGTCCCTGGGCTACGGGCTGAGAATAACATGACGGACAAGACAGATTTACCTCCCAAGCCAAACTCTGTTCTTTATGGCATATGTTTTTAAATGCTTTACCTTTAATCCCCATTTGGCCTACAAATTCTATTAATCTGAAGAAAGAGCTAGGCTAAACTGCACAAGCACAGTACTTGGCAAGATCTTATTGAGTGAATGAATCCATGCAGATTTATATCAAGGAAGAGACAAGTCTGACTCTTAACACAACTGTCCAAATGGTCTTTCTTAAGAATTAATTTCACTATATTTTTATTGCTCAAGAGAGAAAGAGGCCATTTCAGGCTTCTTCCTTTTTCTTTTCTTTCTTTCTTTCTTTCTTTTTTTTAAAGACCTTATTTATTTGAGAGAGACAGAGAGAACATGAATGGAAATGAGGAGAAGCAGACTCCCCACTGAGCAGGGCGTGACTCAATCCCAGGACACTGGGATTATGACCTGAGCTGAACGCAGGTGCTTAACTGACTGAGCCACCCACATGCCCCCATTTCTGACTTCTATTGACTTTTAAGTAAGTTTAAAATCCCCAGCCAATGAAGAATAATTCTTCAAATGGACCTGATTTTATCTGACATTGACCACAGCCACCCCTGGCCAGACCTTCTGCTCCGGGAAGGTGCTCATGTTCCCACCCTAGGTATTGCTTGAGTCAGTCTTTCTCCTCACCTAGAAAATCTTTGTCCTTCCAGTGACTCATGTCGTCGGCTTTCAGGGATTCTCCTCTTTAAGAAGCCTTCCTGACCTGCTCTGCTCTGAGGACCTGCCCCCATAGGACCTGTACACATGTCCATCTCTGTTTATAGCATTCCTGCAGCTCTCTAGAGGTTTCCTGCTCTGTGTGCATCCAGAGCCTTCTACCAAACTACTAAGTACCATAAAACCCTCTGATTTCTCTCTCTGTCTTTCTATAGTTAGTTAATTCAGGAAAAGGCTGGGAACACAGCAAATACTCAGTGAAATCTTGTGAAGTGAATGAAGGATACAAAGCACTCAGTGCTTCCCTTGACCCCAGGATCCTGTCTGAGAAAGCGGAGTTGGGAGGCATCTGTAAGATAATGGTGTGCAAGGACATCATCTCAAATTTTCCTTCCCTATCCCAGAGGAAATCTAAAGGAAACGGGTAAATATCTCTAAGGCTACAACCATAAATTCCACTAGGTGACTTGAATGAATTGAGTGAGGAGTGTAGCAGATCAATGCTTCAGCACAGACATGGATATGAGATCTTTCATTGGAATGGAAAAATGAAAAGTTCTTCTGTAAACATTTTAGGACACTTTTCAAGATGGTTTAGCTATTGATAACATGATAAATTTCAGGTTGTGGAGCTGTGCTTTCAGGATGCTTTAACTTCAAAACTCATTGGTGAAGACAGCCTGTATACTTACGCATATATTTACACATGCGTGTGCGCAAATGTCTGTATGTGTATATGTTTATGTACTTAGAAAGGGTTGGAGGGCACTGCTGTTACACTGTAGCATAGAAGAGTTTATTTGACATGTTTGGTAATTTAAGATATTTCTGAACACGTAGCTCTGAGGTACTTGGGATTCTGTTGGATAACGCTTATGATAGAATGAAAATGTTTACAAGAGCAGTATAAAAGTATCAAGGCAACAACTTACTTAATTGTGGCTATATGCCCATAATCATGAATGCAATTCATCACTAAAGCTGTAGATAATGACAGAGTTCACTAGAAAATTGACCGTATTACATCCAAATCATCACCCTACACAATGAACATTTAACATCCTTAAGGACTTCCAAGGAGTGACAGGAAATCTGATCATATTAACCATTAGTATAGACTTGGATAATTCTCTCAACACACAAAGAAATATAAATGTTGGGTTGTCTACTTACATTGTTTTTTTTAATAACATGTGCAATATAATTTTTGAACTGAGTGTAAATGCAATGGCTGCTACTTGACCACATTTGCTACTTCGGTATTTGGTCATTTTGGGACTTGTAAAGCTCAGGATGTGTGCCCCTATCTAGCCCCACACCATCCATTAAAGAGAATAATGCGACCACCAAGCACTCATAATGATGTACAGGAAACCATTTCTGAAAAGTTGCGCCCACTCTACTGTACTGACCATTTACCAGCATATGCCATCCAGCTAACACTGTGCCACTCGTTGTTTCTCAGCCACCCTAATCCTTCTTACTTCCCAAGATTTTTATTCTCAAAATGCAGTAAGCAAATGCCCCAGGGAAGTCCTAAGCAATCAGTTATAATTTTTCACAAATATTTTGTTTCATTCCCAAACAATGTGTTAAAATTTCACTTTTGATTCTAAAACTGCCACTCAAAAAAGGTTTCTAAGTATACTTTTTGTTTATAAACGTGAGATATTTTTAATCTGTCTGTCATCTCTCCATCTATTGATCTCTTCTAGCTTCCTGGTTCTGTTACTCTTCCAGTTTTCTAACGTAGGCCTCAAATCCATGCCTTACATAATACAAGCTACTTTCTGGCCTGGTCAACTACAGTTCCTTGTTTGCAGTGAAGTCAAGGGCTCTTGCTAAGGCATGTGTTTAGTTCTAGTCCCAACCCCTTGGTCATGGTGCTTGCTCTGGCTTTGGGATTTCAGGGACCGGACCCTGCACCCTCTGATTAGCTCCCCTTCCTACCCCTGTGTCATCAGCTCTGTTGCTCACGGTAGGGTGATAGTAATAGAAGAGGGAATTAATCTCCACCAGCTCCATAGTATATTCTTTACAATTTATAAAAATAGAATTTTTTTGTCCCCCTTTAAGGCAGGATAGTTTCATTGGAATTTCATAAAATTCCTACCTACCTTGAATAAAATTCAAATACTAGTAGAACTCTGAAGCATATAAAGAATATTCTCTTGTATTCTTTAATTGGTTGGAAATAATATCTGAATTTAATGTTCATTTCCCTAACAAAAAGTTTAGAATAAATACTTGGAATATAGATAAACAGGATAGCATTTTCAGCATATTTTTTTATATTAATAGCATAATAAATTTAAACACATTGATTCTGGTTAAGAATCTCTAAGTCATTTGCATGTCATGCTAGAGTTTTTTTAGAAAGTTGTTTTCGTAGCACCACAACTTTCATAAACATGAACTTCATTTGTTTCTTATTATAAAAGTCTTACACACTCATCCCACAAAATTTAGGATACACTTGCTAATAGATCAAAGAAAACTCTCATAAAAAAAAAGACTCATTATTTTGTTTTTGCTAACGCTTTCCTTATGACCACATATGAACTTCTGAACAGTCTGTAAATTGTTGTAGTCATGCTATTGACGTGAGAAGAAAACAACCCAACTGTAATTTGGGTAGTTTCACATAATACCTACAGAAGCTTCAATGAGGCACACAGATGAGACGGTGACAAGTGCAAGGCTTAAAGAAAACTGCTCTCAGGCACAATCACCCACAGTGAGCTCCTGGCTGTGAGAACACCACTTTGAGATCAGGAGGAGAAGCTACTGAGGGGAACAGTTATTTTGCTAATGGTGGTTTTCCAAAGACAAGAGGGTGAAGACTGTGGGGTGAGGGGTGGGAGGAGGGATGGGACACAGTGAATGAAGGAAACTATTCCCTTCGCTGGGGGCGCAGCTGCCAGCATCTTCACGTCACAGGCAGAGGCCAGTGTTACAGGACCAAGATCAATAAAACTAGCCCCCTTCTAGAAGGCAGTATCTTTCTTTACCTAGAACATTCCTATTGGAAATTTGTCTGTGTTATTAATTAATCTATGCCTTTAGAGATTAGAATGGAAGATAATATAGACAGCAAAGCTGAACACACTTGATTGGGAGGTTCTTTATTTTGGGGTAGCAATTTTTAGCTCTAATATAAAAGCACTTAAAAGAAATATTGCCAGATACAGTCATTTAAAAATTATCCATGTCTGAATTAAACAGAATATTTATGTCAGACATGAAGCCCTAATTGGTTTCTCTCAGGCAACAATAATTATCTCTTTCACTACCAGCCAATAAAATTGCAGGAAATTTAACATATTTCAATCCTAATCCGAGCAAAACACAACCAGTAAGGTAATTCTGCCCTAAGAGTCTCATCCCAAGCATTCAAAATCCATACATAAGTCACTTTAAAACATTTTGGATTATCTATATCATTCTTAAATACCGCTCCCTGCTGGAGAGAAGTGAGAACAGAATGCAGCATTTACAATTTTTAATTTCATTGAAAAAATGTTTTATGTTATTTACAGCAACGCTAAGACAGAGTCTTCTCCAAATCTAAAAGCATTTGGCACTAGATGGGACACTATGATTAAAACATACACTTCCAAGCTAAATTGCTATAATTGCTAAAAATACTTACCAATGGAAAATTGGAGGACAGAGGCAGTTGTTGTATTAAGGCTTGTGGTAATCTAGAAAAAGGAATATACCAAAATAAGACAAGACAGAAAGACAGGAGGAGAAAGGAAAGAAAGGAGCCATAAACAGAGGTTGTATTTATCTGGTGGTTAGCTTATTTTCATCGGTATGTCTGAACCTAGATGCATTTCATGGTGCCCTGCGGGAAATAAGGCTGAAAGATCCTGATGTAGGCACTCCAGGCACATGTCTCAGGGTCCTGTCAAAAACCATTTTTAGTGTGATCTGCCCGGTAATCTTGTGAGGGCACTTAACACAGGCCCCTCCACTTCCCTTCAACCTCCCCTCCATCCTACACCAGCGGGTCTAGAGCCCAAAGCAAACACCATCAAAAGACTCCCAAACAAAAACTGGGAGGTAAATTAAAAGCAAATGATGAGAACAAGATTATCCTGAAAACTAAATAGAAATAAACAGCTAAAGGGTATAGCACTTTGATAGGGGACGACGAGATGTTCTAAAGTTGATTGTGGTAAATGAGTGCCTCATTCTGTGAATAAATTCAAAGCCTTGAATTCTATATTTTACATTAATGAATTGTGGAATATGTGGATTATTTCTCAATAAAACTGTTACCTCTCCAAAAGAAGTAATCATAATTAATTAATTACATAATTAATTAAGTAATCATAAATTAAGTAATCATTAATTAAGTCTAGAAATACCCTTCCAACACATTTCTACCACTTTCCTTTAAATCTCATGAAGAAGCATCCTTCAACAATTTTCCCCCTTTTGAAAGAGGAATGGTACCTTATTTAATTTGAAAAAAATTTAATAAAGTATTTCTTTATTTTGTGGAGCAGTGACTTTGACCTATACCTGCTCAAATGGGATGAGAATTAGGGTTCTCATTTTCAATGACTCTCTTGTTGGGTTCCTGGCCCTGTAAGCTAATGTATGGGATGCCTCCCATGCAGTGTCTGTAAATTATAAAGGGTACAACTGGGTTTTTACCATGGCAAAACCAGTAGGCAGTCTTACTTCTGCTTCTTATATGTCATAATATTATCCTTAGATTTATCCCTCCATGTTATTTGGCTCCCATGTGCTGGAGTCCACAACTGTAGAAGGGTCAGGAAATAGCCAGTTGATGAACTGCTGTGGAAACTACTGGGAAAACGAGTGAGCAAGCATCTTGTTTTGCCAGGATTCAGCCGAGCTGTGAGTATCCAAAGATCAGAGGTATGCTTCCCATTTCTACAATGCAATTTGGAAAGATGACTGAATGTATGCTTTAAATATGTGACTTTAAAATTCATGAGGAAGCAGGTAAAAGAGGGGAGGTCAAGAGAAATAGTTTACAAATTGTTAAATACCAGCTCCTAATTGATTTTAAATATAGCAAAAATCACTGATGTCAGGGTGTCAGAGGAAATTCTGTTTAATTTCAATCCCTCATTATCACAGATTATCTGCTAAAAGAAAACTGGCCCACCATGCCCAAAGCCCTGTTTCCTGCTCTCTTCCCCTCAACCAGAGTCATTAGAGAAAAATGCACTGAGATAATTTTCTTTAAATAACTAGGATACTAGCTCCTTTTTAAGATTCTTTTAAAAGGCATCTGGGTTTTTTTCCCATAATTTTTACAGTAACTTCAATTATTTGTCCTCATAAGTTTTCCATTTGGATAAGTTGATCTTACAGTCCAAAGAGGTACATGAAAATTTTTGAAGTTTTCACATAAATTGAATGAATGTTCTTTCCACCTCTGATTTTATATAATTGAGTAGATTCCCAGGTGAATCATGAAACGCTCCTGAATATAAGTTCTTTGAAACAATGGTTTCCTATAAACTAAAAGCACCATGCTTATGGCTAAGGTAGTGCATGAAACAGACTAGAGAGTCTGAGATACTTATCCTGCTGGTGGAATAAATGATGCTATGTCACCTGCATGATGAAATTCCACAGACATGACCACCACTAGCAAACAGTAAGTTGCTTGGAATTTGGCCAAATTTCAAATTACATGTGCTTACTGAGAGTGAGTGATCCTGGACCTAGATTAGTCATTGATTCTACAATTTTTTTTCTCCACCAGGGACGCTAAGGACTGATACAATGGTTAACTGTCATTTCTTTGCCTTTACTCATTTAGCTCATTAGTAAAAGTGTTGGCTACAAGAAGGAATAGGAAAGACGAAGAGAAAAAAGTAATAGGAAGCATTGCCTATAAAGTCTGTTGACCTATGTTTACATTTGGGTCCTATAAATTAGTTGTTAGCCTTGAGTTCACATATGTAATTTTAGTTTGCAAAGTTATTAAGTCTTTACATCTAACATTCTGAAAACGAAAGACCTCTAACATGGCTTTTGATAAATAATACAGCGATTATGAATGTCTGACAGAACTTTTCTCCTATCAAATTTCAGTGGTCTTAAATTATCAAATAGACTCCAAATCACAGAAAATTAGTACAATCACAAAATGAATATGAACTCACTATAGGTGAGGCTATTGATTCTGCACATCTTCCCTGCAAAATTTTTGGGGACTTGATCCTGTTTTAGCCCAAACTTCTCCTTGCAACTAAAATACATTTCAAAATATATGAGAATAATTCAACAAGTAATTTCTTAAAAACAACAATAACAACAAGAGGGGGTCACATAACCAACTTGTTTCATGCTCTGAGGGAGCACATTTTCTCTTAAAGGAGTAGATAAATGGATTCCTCATCACCTTCACTTTAGATCAGCAAAATGAATAAAGTTAGGGTACCATCCCTCAAAATATGGAGATCTTACTGAGTTAAATAAAACGTGTGAGGGCTGCAGCACAGCAGCAGCTGAAACATAAATGCATGGTGTGCCCAAGTGACAGCAGATGCTGCCTCTCACGGACTCTGGCTTTTATTGAAATAAAATGCCATGTGATTGAATTCACAAAATGGAAATGCTCTTGCTGGCATTATGGAAGATATTGCATTAGGCTTACGGAAATTCTTTGCCTGTGATCCTCTGTTTCACAACTTCAGCAAAAATTGAATTTATGAAATATAAGAAGGCAGATTTGTTAAAAAGTGATGTTTGGGGGGCTGCTACCTTTCATCAGTCTCAGGGACAACAGTTTTGACTATATCCAGTCTTGAGTGCCAAGCAAATATTTGAATTTTCATAAGAATTGTGAACTGACAACTAAATACCTTCCTTTTCATTTAGTTGATCTGTCTTCTGTAAACACAACCTGGGTACAATATATATTTTTGCTCCTGAAACACCAACGCAGCATAAAAATGATTGAAAATTAGAAGTTGGTAGTGTGTAAAATGTGGATGTTATTCCTATATCTTCATTTTATTTCCTTGGAGTCCACAACACAATCCTTCATACTTATGATGGGAATGGAAATCTACATATGTCTTTTTTTTTCTTTCTTGGATGAAGAAAATTACTTTGAGTATTTTGGTTTTAGTTGAAAGGCTAATTTCACATTAATTATAGAAAAAAAATCAAAACTAGTCCATTTGGGTACAAAAACTCTAATGCTAAATAAACTGAGGAACAGTGAAAATAGGATTAAAATATACATGGGTACAATAAACTAGATACTTAAGATTTTATGCTACAGAAATATGAACTTCGGCATTATATTTTTAGATATGTTTATTTCTTATTTACCAGTAGAAACAAAAAAAAAAACTTGCCAAGCATTTCCAGAAATATTACTGAATGGGAGAACATTCTAAAAAAGGCATTTATTCTAAGCTTAATTAACTAAAGTTTTATTTTATTTTAAGGTTTATAGATCATTAATTCGCTCATGGTACATTATGTAAAATGCACTAGCAAATTTATTTTTTCAAGAAGAACTTCACTACCAGAGTCACATTTGTCTGCAGGAATATTATAACACCTTGTGAGACTTGAATTATGAGCACCTATTATTTTAATTTGCATCCAATTAATTCTGTTTGTGTTCTAATTTCAGCTAAAAACTCTTCAATTTATCAATGTTCTGCAGCTCGTATCTTTAATAAATTAAATGTATCCATTGCCATGAAAGGGGTATTCAAGCAGCATAAAATAAGAACCATGTTATAAAAATTAATTGACTTTCACTTTGATAACTAAATCTTCTTTTAATTGCCTAGCTAGTCTTTCTCCCTTTTGTAATGTGGAAGCCAGTCTTTTGGCCACTTTTAAAGTTAATGAATTTGAAACACAATGTGTGATGTAGGGCTGAAAAATACAACCTGTTACCTAAAAGTCCCATGATAAGGAAGATGTGGGAGAAAAAAAGCAGCACTGAAGCTCAAACTGAAAATCAGAAAAGCAGAGCATAGAAGATGCTGTGATGCTGTAAGTAGAACATCTCTCACAAAGAAATTGAGCCAAGAGTAGAACAATTGCTTTTATATCCTTTTTCAAGAATGTGAAATGTAGTCTTTCTGCCAGAACCAAATAACAACAAAAGGCTCATTAGCTGCAATACTGATGGCTGGTGGTTTCATCACTTTTAATTTAGAATGTTCATGTTTCATTTTCCGTGCAATGCAAGAACTTATCTTTGGCAAGCAAAGTCTAATCAGTCTAAATTAAGGGAAAGTAACCTGCTCCTAAACAATTTGGCATAACCCAAAATTTGTTCAAAACTATTTTGTTCAGTGCACTTTAGCTTTTTAAAAAAAATTCAGTGAAGTTCCTTTGTGTTTAGAACACAAAGTTTTGAAATAATGTGATAGAGTTACTCATCTAACATTTTTGGCTTGCAAAGAGAATACAAGATGGTTAAAAGTGGAGTTTTATACAAGAACTTATAAAGCCATAAATTATTTAAATATGATATATATATATATCTGTGTGTCATATATGTCACATGTATGTCATACCCTTATTTTTTAAAAGCCATCTGATCACAATGATGCACCATGTGTATCCATTGATGCTGCCCATTTTATTACTGAATTCTTTATTCTTCCATTTGAAAATAAAGTATAAAACCACTGCTCCCAATTTTGAGATACTTATAATAGGATTCATAATAAAAATAATACTGAAAAATTTCATATGGCTTTTAAGAGCATAAAAGAACCTTTTGTTGGCAAAAAGCTCCATAAAGACAGTGTATTTGGAATAATGTACATAAATAGCATGTACTTACCAATTCTCTCGGACCATATGGCTCACAGAAGGTGACAGCATTGCCATGCATAATTGCACCACACTGTTCTCCGGTCTCACAGTTCTTACATTCAACCCTGTGGGAACAGAGAACACACCCCCAGTCTGAAAATTATGTAGCACAAAGTGGTCTATTGCTCAGGTAAGGAAAGATATAAATCACTGTTTTTCAGTTTAAATCAACATTTTTAGGAAGGTTATGGTTTTTTGTATTGTGACATGTTTATGAAACACGAAACCAGAAAGACTTGAACTTCAATCCCAATTCTTTCAGTCACCGCTATGGTGGGTAAGTTATTTAATTGCCCAAAGTTTTGGTTTTCTCGCCTGTAAAATGAGGGTAATAATATTGACCTAAATCTCTCATAGTTGTCATGAAGATTAAATGAGAGAATGCATGAAACACAAGAGTACAGAACCAATCTCCTAGTAGGCACTTAATGGCAGATGGTATTATTACTAGTAATTACATATAATACATACATACCATATCCAATACAAGGATGTTTACAAATATTAATGATAAGCAAAGTAATATACACTTAATTAACACTTGTACCTCTGAAAACAAAAGATGCTTTACAAATTTTAATTTTCTCTTGAGTTAAGTATAAGTTTAAAATTACTGTCCTCAAATAAATCTGAATGTCTATAAAATATAACATGCTAAAAATAATGGAATCAGCTTATATTTAGTGTACATATTAATATGAAATATATACAAATTCTAAATCAAGCAAATGTTGGATACTGAATTGATACATTAACCTTGAAAATAATTTAATTAGCTGCTTTTTTTTATTATGGCAAAATGAAGTGGTCAATACAATCTTAGGACAGAATGTCAAAAATAAATTTATTCATGCTTTTAGTAGAAACTAAGGTATAGAAATTCTGGATTTGACTCTGCATATTTACAGCAACACAATGCTCTGCATCATGACATCTCAACCTACAATCATTACATACCTAACACGTAGAAAGGATAATCTATGTTTCCTCTATCTGAACCGCAAACCACATGAGAGCTATATTTCATGCAGAAAGGACATTTTCAGACTTTCACATTCTAGGTGCCAAACATTGAGGAAAGAGCAGTATGCCCTTTGTTTTCGTGATCACTGTATTTCACCCTTTCAACTGTTTGCTAATTTCAGAGAAAGAGGGAGTCAGAATTCCCATTCAGGGAGGAAGAAAACAAAAGTGGGAAAAGATACCAGATATCAAAACAAAGCCAAGAAGCAGAAGCACAGTAAGTAAGTAAAAACTTGGCAAATAAAGATTAAGTATTTCCTACATGTGAATTGCATGGATTAAGTGATTGGTATTATTCTTTTGAGCTGTGTTCCCATATAAGCCAATCAGTAATGTCAAGAACCTTTGATTTTTTTTTTTTTTTAGAATAAACAGAGAATAATTTCTGATACGGAATTTAAAATGCTAGTATCTCATAGCATCACAAATCTTAGTTAGGAAATTGAAATCTTCTCTTGATTACCATGAAGCAAATTTCTAAAAAAAAACCTTTGACATTAGAAGAGACATAATAGTAGCTTCATAAAGGTGACAAACAGCTCTCTTCACTGTTTTATGCCTGGCATGTTGTATTCCACAAATATCTGTTGAATGAATGAAGGGATATAAGACAGCCTCATAAACAGTACTATTATTAAGGCTTGAGGTCTTAGAATAGTACCTACACATAGCTAACATGATGTGTTAGTGTGTTAGCTATTATTATTATTTTCTTTTTTATTATTACAGATTTCCACCATTTTCATCCAGAACTGGTATCCCAGTTGTTTTTTTCCCCCAGAAAGAAACTATTACACGAACTTCTTATTACTGTTTCTCTATCTTTAAATTATAAATTAATTTTTTTCAGGGGATGTGATTGTTATAAAAGCTCAGAGAAGTAGCACAAAATTATAGTGGGGTTTTTACTTAGTGATAGATGAGGATTATTTAGCCTCCAAGTCATTGTGAAATGACTTCAGAGAAACATCAACTTTGACAGAGAAAAATTTTAAACATGTTCAACCCTCACAATGGCTATCTGCCATTTTCATCCAGTGACTGTAAACTAAAATCTTCATTATGGGTGAAAAGCTGGAAGATTTTTCTCCAAGATCAAAAACAAGACAAGAGTGCCCACTCTTGCCACTTTTATTCAACATAATACTAAGAAGCCTACTCATAGTAATCAGACAAAGGAAAAAGAAGACTTCTGAATTGGTAAGGAAGAAGTAAAACTGTCATTCTTTGCAGATAACATGACACTATACATAGAAAACCCCAAAGACTCTACCAAAAACTATCAGAACCAACAAATTAACTCCGTAAAATTGTAGGATACAAAATGAATATACAGAAGTCCAATGCATTTCTAAAAACTAATATGAAACTAGCAGAGAGAGAATTAAGAAAATAATTCCACTTACAATTGCATCAAAAAGAACAAAACACTTAGGAATAAGTTTAACCAAAGAGGCGAAAGACCTGTACTCTGAAGACAATAAAACATTTATGAAAAAAATTGAAGATGACACAAATAAATGGGAAGATATACTGTGCTCATGAATCAGAAAGATAAATATTGTTAAAATGTATGTACTCATCAAAGCAATCTATAGATTCAATGCAATCCCTACCAAAATACCAATAGTATTTCTTATAGAACTAGAACAAATGATCCTAAAATTGATATGGAATCACAAAAAGACTCCAAATAGCCAAAGCAATGTTGAGGAAGAAGTACAAAGCTGGAGGTATCACAATTCCAAATTTCAAGGAATACAACAAAATTATACTAATAGAAACAATATGATATTAGAACAGAAATAGATATACAGATCAACGGAACACAACAGAAAGCCCAGAAATATATCCTTACTTATGGTCAATTAATCTGTGACAATGGAGGCAAGATTACATAATGCAGAAAAGAGTCTTTTCAAAACAGGGAAGCTACATGCAAAAGAATGAAACAGGGACGTTTTCTTATATCTTATACAAAAATAAACTTAAACCTGATTAAAGACCTAAATGTGAGATCTGAAATTATGAAACTCCTAAAAGTATACATAGGCAGCAAACTCTTGGACATGGGTCTTAGCAATATTTTTTGGATTGGTCTCCTTAGGCAAGGGCAACTAAAGCAAAAATAAACTACTGGCACTACCATTAAACTTAAAAGCTTTTTGAGCAAAGGAAACCATCAACAAAACAAAAAGGCAACCTACCTAATGGAAGAAGGTATTTGCAAATGATATCTGATAAGAGATCCCCAAAATATATAAAGAATTTATACAACTCAACACCAAAAATCTAAATAATCCAATTAAAAATGGGCAAAAGATATGAATAGACATTTTTCCAAAGAAGACATATAGAGGGCCAACAGATGTATGAAAAGATGCTCAATATTGCTAATCATCAGAGAGATGCGAAGCAAAACCACAAAGAGCTATCATCTTCACATATGACAGAATAGCTAATCAAAAAGACAAGAAATAACAATTGTTTGTGAGGATGTGGAAAAAAGAACCACTGTGCTCTGTTGGTGGGGATGTAAATTGGTTCAATCTTTATGGAAAACAGTATAGAGGTTCCTCAAAAAATTAAAAAAAGAAATACCACATGAACCAGTAAGTCTACTTCTGGATATTTGCCCAAAGAAAGCAAAAATATTAACTCAAAAAGATAAATATACCACTATGTTTATTGCAGCATTATTTATGATAGCAAAGATGAGGAGGAACCTAAATGTTCATCAATAAATAAATGGATAAGGAGGATGTGATACACACACACACACACACACACACACACACACACACACATAGACAGACAGGAATATTATGGAGCCATAAAAAAGAATGAAAGCTCACCATTTGTGACTACACAGATGGACCATAGGGTATTATGGTAAGGGAAATAAGTCAGACAGAAAATGATAAATATCATATAATTTCACTTACATGTGGATTCTTAAAAAAATAGAAACAAACAGAAAGAGATTAATAAATAGAAAACTGGCAGCTGCCATGGGGTGGGGGAGGAATGATATAAGCAAAGGGAATTGAAGAGTACAAACCGCTAGTTTATAAAATAAATAAGTCACAGGGATATAAGATACAGCATAGGAAATAACAGTCAATACTACTGCAATAACTGTGTGATGACAGTAACTATACTTATCATAGTGATACATTTTGTAATGTCTATAAATGTCGAGTAACTATGTTGTATACCTGAAACTAGTATTATATGTCAACTCTACTTCAATTTTAAAAATACAAGGCAAACAACCAGATTAAATAACTAATAATAAATGCATCATTGTTGATATGAAATCTGAGGCTTGATGTTGGATTCCCATAGCAATCACCATTCTATCTATAAGTATTGATCAGCAGTCTCCAAATCAACTGTGTATCAGAAAAACAATACATTCTCCTTCCCACAGCTTTTATTTTAAAATTTATTTTATTTTTAAAAAGATTTTATTTATTTGACAGAAAGAGAGCACAAATAGGCAGAGTGACAGGCAGAGGGAGAGGAAGAGGGATAAACAGGCTCATTGTGAGGGTCAATCCCAGGACCCTAGGATCATGACCTGGTAACAGGAGTTAAAAAGCCAGTAAGTTCAAGAAAAAAAAGCAAATAGGTAAGAGCCCTTCTCCCCATTTGGCTCAACAACCCTTTCAGACCTTGTTTTTCTTCGTTGTGCTATAGATCCAGAAACAAAATAAAATTCATAAAAGCACTGGTATCCTGTTGAATGTAAAGATTTAGAATGACCATGTATTTAGAATTACTCACTGGGTTGCTGTATTTGGAAGAACAATGGCTTCAACAATGATTGATGGAGCAAATCCATCAACTTTCAGCCAATGTCTTTTAAATATCCTTTGCTTGAATGTCTCACAGTCTGAGAAATTATTAGAATTTATCCTGAATGCCCATTGTTCTGGGTGGTCAAACGCAACATACATGTAGCTGCCGATGTGTTATTTATTCATTCATCATTCATTAATTCATTCTTGTAAATAACAAACTTGTGTTAAGGACCTACAGGCACTGAGGTCAAAGACCAATAAAACAGTGACATTTTCTTCAGGAGTGTACACTACAGAAGAAGCAGAGAAATAAGTACGCAATTGCAACGCAGGGTGCCAATGCCATGAGAGCTATTCACTGCCTTCTTTTATGAGTCAGATATTCTAAAGCCTATTTGAATCTCTCAGACTTCTCTATAAGATAGTTGTCAGCATCCTCATTTTACTAACCAGAAAACTGAGCTTCAGATAAGTTTAACATTTATTTGTTCAAGCCACATAGTTGCGAGGGTGACAGGGCTGCAGTCTGGCCCTGGGCTTGCTAATTCCAAAACCCATCACATTTTCCATAGCTGCTCACTCTTTATAACAGGAGTCTGCACTGGTTATTATGGTACCTAATTCAGACTGAGGATGAAGGCAAAGTTCCCAAAGGAGGTGGTCCCAGAACTGGTCCTGAAGGAGGACTGGGAGTTATTCAAGCAAGGAAGAAAAGTAAGGGTGTAAGAGGGCACAAAGGACACAGATTATGACACATGAGAAGAGCTGCCATTTCAGTGAGTTAGTGTGACGAGAACCATACTGGTACCTAGAGAAGGATGGTGTATAATGGGCTCGAAAGTGGGAACCAGTTCATGGAAGGCCTCATGCACCATTTACAAAGTGATAGGTGCTATGCTACTAGCTCTACAAACAATGCCTCAATAAATTCATATAAACCTTCCTCCCTCCATTTTTAATCCCCATTTAGAGGATGTTTAAACTGAGATTTAGAAATATTAAATAACTGTCCAAGGTTATACACTTTAGAAATGATAGAACTGGGATTCAAACTCTCATTATTCTATTTCCAAAGTCATGATACAAATCCAACTCTTAGTAAAATGACTCTAGCAAATGATGGACTGGAGGTAGAAAAATCAGGACTACTGATGTAACACAAGTAAGACATGATAGTGCCCCCAAATAGGGTAGAGATGGGGAAGAGTGGGCATATTCTAGAATATTCCTATTCTATAGAAATGTAAGCCATATATGTAATTTTCAACTTTCTAACGGCAACATTTAAAAGTAAAAAGGGAGGTACCTGGGTGGCACACTTGGTTAAGCATCTGACTCTTGATTTCAACTCAGGTCATGATCTCAGGATTGTGAGATCAAGCCCTGCACCTAGCCCCCTGCTCAGCTTTCCCTTTCCCTTTGCCTCTTCTCTCTGCTCACACAAGTGTGCTCTTTCTCTCTCAAATAAATAAAATCTTTAAACAAATAAAAGTAAAAAAAAAACCAAGTTAGTATTAATTATGTTTTATATAATCCATTAGATGCATTATATTTTAACATATAATTAATTAATGGAAAATTATTAGTGACATAGCTTACATTCTTTTTTCATACTAAGTCTTCAAATTGTAGGGTATAGTTTATACTTACAGCACATCATCTCAATTCAGTCTAGTCACATTTTAAGTGCTCAACAGCTGTATGTGACTAGTGGCTGCCATATTAGACAGCATATCCCTAGAGAATTACAGACTGCTCTCTGGTTCTGCCCATAACTGGAGGTGACCAGCTGACAATGCTTATATGTACCTGAACGTCAGAGAAAGAAGATCATCACTGACATGATAGTTTAAGATATGGTTGAAATCATAGGAGTGCATGGGAATCAGGAGAGAGGGAAGTGAGAAGAGGTCCAAGAATGGATCCTGAGGGAGCAATCAATCATATTGCCTTTAGTCTGGTTTCTGGAGAGCTCTAACCATCATCATGACCTTTCAATGTGCAGCAATCTGGAGGTAGAAAAATCTCTCTCCTATCTCCTTTTCTCCATGATTATAGGCAGTGGGTTCACTTCTGTTCCTAAAAATCTGTGTTGCTCATAAGGTGACTCTCCTAATAGTGACTCTATAATATGACCTTCCTTGCATTTTTTTCTATAAAGTTGAGCATTGTAATACTGTGCATATAAAAAAAGAAAGGGAAAGACAAATTATAATTTCATCATGAAACAATGAGTATCAGAAAGGAAAAGACAGAAAGGAAAAGCAAATCATAATTTCATCATGAAACAATGATCCTGATGGAGACGAGACAGTACAAAGGCAACCAGTGCTCACGGCTTCCCAGAAGAAAAAATGATCTATGTCAGAATCTGAGAAGGTGAGTTTTGAAAATCTACAGATGTAAACAAATATCCAAATGCCAAGAAAGTAATTGCTCAATCACCACAGGATATAAAACAATACCTAATTGCTTTTTTTTTTTTTTTTCCTAATTGCTCTTAAAGTCCTATCTTCCTCTCTTCCCCAGAATGCCTCTGCATCTAACAACTTGATTTGGTTGAGTAGAACTAGGTACTTAACCCCAATGGATGCACTCTCTGAAGAATATTATTATCTTATTCTTCCCTTATGGAAAAGTTCTTAATAACTCAGTAAGGTTTCAATTTGCAGGATGATAAGCAGTGCAATTTTTTTTTCAGGCTTTCAGAGGAAAAAGAGGCAGTTATAAAATAGGTCATGGGATGAAAAGTAAGCATAGGAAATATAGTCAATATTATTGTTATAATGTTGTATGGTGACAGGTGGTAACTACACTTATCGCAGTGAACCTCAGTAATATATAGAATTGTTGAGTCCCTGTGTTGTACATCTGAAACTAATATAATATTGTATGTCAATTATATACTTCAATAAATTTTTTAAAAAGGTGCTGTTTGTTCCTAACATTTAAACTGTGGCCTAACGATTGAATTTTCTCAGGAAAATGATGGGCTTTGTCAAGTTAGGTAGCATATTCTTCAGAGACTGGTTGGAAGAAGAAAGTTTTAACTAACCCAGTTAAACAGATTTTTGTTTTTCAATTTAAAAAGGAATGTTACCTTCCAGGCTAAGGATTAGAAATGAATTACTTCTCTGCCTAATAGTTAAAGTAATACTGAAGATTTCTCTAATCTAAGAAAACTTCCTCCTTCTTTTCCTTTTTTTCTTTTTAAAGATTTATTTATTTATTTCTGATAGAGAGAGAGAGAGAAAGAGAGAGAAAGAGAGAGAGAGAGAGAGGCAGAGACACAGGAGGAGGGAGAAGCAAGCTACATGCCAGGAGCCCGACGTGGGACTCGATCCCGGGACCCCAAGATTGCGCCCTGGGCCAAAGGCAGGCACTAAACCGCTAAGCCACCCAGGGATCCCCCCTTCTTTTCCTTTTTCCCCACTATGAAAAACAACATAAGAATCTGACAAATACCATGGCACATCATATGAACTGCATACCTCTAAATATATTCCATTATGAACAGTATGATTAAAAGACGTTTTAAGGAAAAGGCTTGCTATCCCCAAAGATCATGCAAAGCCTGAATCTATTAAGCCCTCTCTGAACCCATTTATCACATGCTTAGGTTCCACATGAAGCTTATCTATTACTAGAGTTACAGATCATTGCACGTTCAGGTTAGAGTGCATCTGAAATATCACCGAGTCTCGTCACCCCTCATTTTACAAATGATAGAACAGAACTAGAATTCAGATTCCCTGACTCCTTGTCCAACACTCTTCCCATGCCACTTGAACGTAGTCAGTAAAATAAGAGGAAAGAACTCCAATTCTATAAAAACAATTTGCATTTAAAAAAATGTTTGTCATTCTTTTTGGTTCAGTCTATTTTTAAAAGCTACTATGACTCCTCTTAAAAGTTCTTTTTTTTAATTTGATAAAAGGATTTTGTTTTGTTAATGAAAATGTACAAAAATAAGAAAAATGTCATAGACTTCATAGGACATTTTAAGAATGAACTCGACTCCAAGGAATACATACATATGGTCAACAAGCACATGAGAAAATGCCCCGCATCACTGGCCATCAGGGAAATACAAATCAAAACCACAGTGAGATACCACCTCACACCAGTGAGAATAGTGAAAATTAACAAGACAGGAAATAACAAATGTTGGAGAGGATGTGGAGAAAGGGGAACCCTCTTGCACTGTTGGTGGGAATGTGAACTGGTGCAGCCACTCTGGAAAACTGGGTGGAGGTTCCTCAAAGAGTTAAAGAGAGAGCTACCCTATGACCCAGCAATTGCACTGCTGGGTATTTACCTCAAAGATACAGATGCAGTGAAATGTTGGGACACCTGCACCCCAATGTTTATAGCAGCAATGTCCACAAGAGCCAAACTGTGGAAGGAGCCTCGGTGTCCGACAAAAGATGAATGGATAAAGAAGGTGTGGTCTATATAAATACAATATTCCTCAGCCATTAGAAATGACAAATACCCACCATTTGCTTTGACATGGATGGAACTGGAGGGTATTATGCTGAGTCAACCGGAGAAGGACAATCATTATATAGTTTCACTTATACAGAGAATACAAAAAATAGTGAAAGGCATTATAGGAGAAAAGAGAGAAAATGAGTGGGAAAAATCAGAGAGGGTGACAACACATGAGAGACTCCTAACTCTGGGAAACAAACAAAAGGTAGTGGAAGGGGAGGTGGGTGGGGGGATGGGGTGACTGGGTGATGGGCACCGAGGGGGCACCTGACAGGATAAGCACTAGGTGTTATACTATATGTTGACAAATTGAACACCAATAAAAACAATACACATATTAAAAAAAAGAAAATATTAAAATAAAAAAATAAAGAAAATCTTTAAAAAAAAGAATGAATTCAACTAAAGTACATCATCAAATTCAATATTCTTTTGCTTATGTACAACCTTAGATAGAATTCAACACTATTTTATACATAGAAACTATCACTTGTTTTTTTCACTAAAAAACATAAAAGAATCAGTAAACATAAAGTCAGGTAGTTGTTGACCACTATATGTAGGGTCAAACCACAAACAAAAGAAAAAGGGAAAAGAAAAAGAAATGCTTTGAACCAAGGTTTTGTTCTTCACCATAACAAGCTCTTTGGCAATTTGACACTTGTTATTTGATGTCAGTTCTCTACCTTTGTTTTTTATTATTTAGGTGGCTGTGTTTGGGATAAAGAATTCTATGTGATGTGCATTTATGCTGTAGAAAGTATATTCCAGAGGTGTAATTATGTTTTCAATCCTGATTGAAAAATTATTAGGCTGGAAAACATGCCAACCACCCATTCGGTAGGCACAGGGGAAGCTGAAGTGAAACGTCCCTGGAGTATGTGGTCCCCATGTAATGCAGTGACACACATTGGACTTTCAGGATACAGAAAAGAGGAGGAGGAGTAATGAGAAAATTGGCTCCTTCACACAACAGGAGATTTATGAATGGTTGGTGGTGATATCATCCTCATAACAATAAATAAATAATTGAAATATTATTTTCTCAAGAGCAATCTAATTACATGGCTCATTCTTCTTTTTAGATCAGAGTGAAATCACTCTGCCTTTAGTCAGGCATTCTGCTGAGACAAGTTAATCACCTGGAAACTACTGACAATCAGTTATCATCAAATTCTCATTTGAGATACATGCCGTTTGTCCCCAAGATTGAGGACATCGGACTATCTCTCCAGAATTTATTGCCTCTGAAAAAGTCAGTGTCTGGGACTCAGCTGCAAAGCAGCAATCTAGCATTCTATGAATCGGAATTGTGTATTTACCAGCATTTCTGAATGGAGATATTAAAATAATTTTAATATTCATATCGACCAGAAAAAGAATTTTAAATTAGAAAAAGAAAAAGAAAAGAAAAATCTCTTGATCCCAAGGATAACATGGCTCTTCTCTCAGAAACTGCTCATACTGCATGTCTGACAAAATCTGATGTGTGAGTTTGTAAGGCAAGGCCAAATATGAGACTCATGAATCCACCAAAGCAAATAGAACCCTGAGGGGCATTTGGTAGCTGGGCAGTCAGTTGACTGCTTCTGGAGACACCAGAGCTCCTTGTGCTTTCTATTCAAACTCAACAGCCAGAACATTCAACCTTTGACTGTATTTTATAATAGACCATGTTTCATAATGAAGAGGGCATAACTATTTTCTCGTGAAAGATTAAGCTTAAGAAAAACTCTATTCTCTTTGTAAACGTGGAATATTTTTAGAAAAACAGTAAGGAAAGTTCACTCTATAAGACTGAGAATAATATCACCTTCAATGATGTCATGCCTTTTTTTCTACGAAGCTAACACATGCCCTAAATGTGAAAATGAGAAACCCCATTTATGGCTCATCCTCATTACTTCTCACTGAGGTAGGTAAGAGAACTCTTTTTATTTCACTAGGGAGTTTTAAATTTTGATCTCTCCTTTGTTAACAGGTACAATGACAAATATTATTTGGGTTGAAAATAACCCTTCTAATACCCTACTACTGCATGCAATATTCTGACCTCCTACTATGGTGAATTCCACTACATGCTGCTTGAAGAAATATTTTCTTCCTTGTTTCAAATGTACTTGACATTTAATTCCATTGAGTGAGCTCTTACTTCTGTCATCTAAAACAGAGATTAAAGAAGGAAATAATAAGCCTCAAGATTCACACTTTACTTTATTGGTAGGACACCTCCTGGTTAACCTTTCTATTGTAGACGAAGCTTTTCCCCAGAGCAATGACATCATGGTAGGAAAAGAAGAGGAAGGAGGGGGAAGGAAGCAGGAGAGGAAGGCGAGAGGAGAGTTTTGTCATAAGATAAAAAAGTTATTAACAAAAGAGAAGAAAGAGTGAAAAAGAGTGGGAAGAGGTGAAGAAATCAAGAGGGAGGAAATGAGAAAAAAAGTAAAAGATGCACCCAAGATCAGAATATCGGACCTATTACAGAACTCACAAATACATGGTTTTATTAGAGGTTCTGGCAAAGGCATGTCATCAGAAAAAAGTTTTATTTAGCCTGACTATTCTTATCCATTCCATGATCTCTCTTGGTTACCTGCTCTTGAAAAAAAATGTAAGGTTTTGCTCTGTGTTACACTGGGTAAGTCTATGAAGTCATCTGTCTTCTAAATGATCACCATTACGAACCCCACCCCCAGAAATCCTCCAGCAGTACCACACAGTGCTGGGTGTCCCTGGTTGGTCCTCCCCTACTCCCAGAGCTGTCTTCCAGGCTTACTGCCCATGGGTCTGCTGGACAGTGAGCAAAGTAGATGGACTTTTATCCAGTTTCCTTCCCAGTGACACTGTTCATCAGTCTAATTTTTTTCTGATTCTTGGAAATCACTTACATTGCTGTTCTCACACTTGGCTACTAAATGGAGTCCTCTCTGTTTTTGTTTTTTCTTGGGGGAGGATGGTGGCTCCAACATACCAACATTACCATGAAGCAATTTTACTGCTTGCTGACTTCTTTTCTCTTATGGACTAAGCTTTTAATCACTGAAAATCCCTAGCTAGAATAACTTATCTCCCTCATCCTAAAACCTCAAGCTCTTTGTTCAGATAATTCTTTTTCTCAAAGAAAATAAACTGTGATTAGCCAAATCACCCATGTTTTTGCTGTATTTCAGAATAATTGCTCCAAGAAATTAGTATTTTCAAGAGAATAGCAGATGCAGCAGAGTCTGTGATCTCCATTTCGCTAGTTCTGTACTATGATCTTTTACAGATAAAAATGGAACTGTTCTAGGCTCTTCTTGATTTAAGCAATCTTACACAATGCCACCCATGGCTTTAGCTTCCTTAGCTATAAACTGAGGGGCTTTCTGTATGATAAACCAATTGACAGAGGTCTTCATGTACCAGAGGATCCAAGACAACTTCATTTGCATCTTTCTTCCTGATGTCTTATATCCCTGTTAGCATCACAACTTACTCATCTAAGACGCTTCTTCTGAGGACTGACTCCTGTTCTTCCCTGGTCTCTGCTGAAAAGGACATCTCTGTTATAATTATTGTGCTGGAGGGGAAACATCTGCTGTCGTTGAGTTGCCATTTATCATCATGTTTTCTAACAGTCCCACGTTTCCCACTAGAACATCAGAGCCTAGTGATATTACAGCTCCAAATGCCTTCTGTGATCTTCAGAAAACAAGCATTAAAGGGATAATCTGTTAAGCAAAACAAGGATTCTTGCTTGACTTTGTAATTGTTTGGAGGATAAAGACACTTAAGAAAACTTAAGTCATTTTTCACTAGAAATCATTCACTTTCTAGTTCCTTTAACTCTCTTTCTGAACTCTTCATAACTGTGAGTTGTGAATCAATGTCTCCTTTTTATTTTTCTCATTGTTTTTGTTATTGCTGAATTTTTTAATTGAGGTAAATTTGCAGTGAAATATACAGAAATATACAAGCTTTGACAAGTGCACACATCTATGTGACCCACACCCCTCAAGATATATATATAAAACATTTGTCACTCCCAGAAATCTCCTCCTGTCTTTCCCAGTCATCCCCTATCCTGGAAATGATCACTGATCTAATTTCCAGCACTTTACATAATTTTTACCTATCCTAGATTTCATTAAAGTGGAACCATATAGTAAGAACTATTTTGGGTCTAGCTTCTTTCATTCAACATAATGTTTTTGAGATTAAACCATGCTGTTTCAATTAACAAAAATCCATTCCTTTTTATTGCTGAGTAGTATTCCATTGTATGGATATATCACTGTTTATCCATTCACCTGCTGATGGGTACCTGGGATGCCCCCAGTTTGGGGACTGGCTATGTTTCCCTTTAATAAAACAAAAACAAAATTGTGCTCCATTCATATGAAATACTGGCAGTGTTTAGGTCATACTAAAATAGTTTAATTTATAAAAAGGAACTATGAAAGTATAGTTGACGTACAAGTAGTAAATGCTTAAGTGAAATGTTAATGAGATAAAACATATTTGTAGGTCCTCAACTTCTTCTAACTTTAGTTATATGAGCATTTTCTTCTCATCTCCCTTTTTTTGGAGTTTGGAAGATTGTCTCTATATGAATAGACACTCCTGGTCCCTTCTGCCATGGTAATGCAATCGTATTGAATACACTTGATAGGATAATGGAGAGTTGTCAGTAGTGCTGATAAGTTGGTACTGCTCTCATTCCCTTGCATTCAGTGGCACATTCGAATTGATGAAGTTACCACTGTGGTGTAGAGGGAGACTTTTGTGTGTTCCAATATCAGGGCAAAGTTGAAGAGGAGAACCTCACTCTCAACAAGCTTGAGCCTTCACTATATTCCCATGAAGGGACTCTGTTCTCTTCATTTGTAACTTTACTTGTCATCTCTCATTTAAACAAGGCAATCAGAAGTGTCTGGGGCGGGGGGTGGGGGTGGAATACAGGGCCGATTCACTAGCAGAGCCCCAGAGCTATTTGGGGAACAAAGAGCAGAAGGACTCTATGCTCTGCATTTCAGAGCAGTAGAAGAACCCTAGCTGCGTGATAGTAAACCAGAGCACAGCATCGCAAAGATGCTCATGGCCCAGGTCCAGGAGCCACAGAACAGTTTCCTTGCCCTCAAGCCAGGATCAAAACAGATCCATGCCCTGAAGGGATGGTTAGGACAAGGACAAAGGCTGTCTGTGTGGACCAGTCACCAAAGACTAGATGAGACAGGGAGACGCCATGGGTATCTGCAGCAACAGATGATTAAGAGACCAGAGGTACATCCTCATACCACCCCTGCCTTTGCACCAATGAGTCCTCTGAAACTTTGTTACAACATCAGAAAAAATGGGAGAGGGTTAGCCAAGGGTGACTGAAATGAAGTTTTCACCACTGGTAGAAAGGGGACAATAAAAAGAAATTAAAAATGAAAATGAAAAATGAAATTAAATTAAAAATGAAAATGAAATTAAATTAAAAATGAAAATGAAAAGTGAAATGAAAAAATAAAGAAAGCTTGATTTCTCTGATACCCAAGTTTGTGGAGAGAATTTATAACTGACACACTTGTGTAAGCATAAACAATTTCTGAAAGGATTGGCAGAAATGTTAACAGTTGTTGCCCCCGGAGGAAGGGAATATAGGTGTAGTGTGGGAGGAAGGCTTGTTTTTATTCTTTAGTTTTTAATATTATTGGACTTTTTGCCAAGTACATTTACTGATTTTTCAATGAAATCTAATATTTAAACTAAATAGATAGACTGGACATTCAATATTGAATTGACAGGAAAAAAAGTTTCTTGGTTCTATTCCAACTGCAGCCAAACACTTGGAATAGAAACTGAGCTGTTATGTTCACTCATAATAATAGTCATATTGTTTTCTGTTCATTGTTTTTTATGTACAGTAATTTGGTCATGAGATAACAAACTTGGATATCAAAAATTACATGTAATGGAATGAAAAAAATAGATTTTATTAGATGAAGTTAATGGAAGCAAATAAGTTATGAGTGATTAATTTTTAAACTGCTGTACCACTCCCTCACTACATGGACATGACTTTAGTTTCTTAGTTTCTCCTTCAGCTTGTCCTTAAAAATTACAAATTAAATAATGCATATGATGATTTTCAAACCAACGGCAGAAACAGGCTTATAAAAGCAGGACATTTTTCTCTTGTGGCAAATTATATGGTGGAGTATTTAGTGATGGGAATTTGGCCCAAAGCAGCACACCAGACACTCTGCTGTATGTGATGGTTTCTAATTCTGTGGGGCTGAAGAGAATCAAAGACAAGATCATAAAGAACAAAACTCATATGCCAATACGTGTTCCGAGAAAGCGGGTTTCAGGAGAGTGAAAACTGCCTCTAGAGTTCCAGAAAAAAGTAGGGCTTCGTTACTTTACTGGAAATATTTCACTGGGATGTCTGATTTTATTGGGTGCTGGTTTCTGACTTTAGGGAGCTTATGCCTATTTTTAAGGATTTTGAGACAGTGCATATCCTCTCTCTTCCCCTTCTCTATAGTTCTACTTTATTTTCACTAACATATGTTTCATATATTATATAATACAGATATATTTACTCTGAGGTCTGTTTTTCATCCAAATGCCAAGAGGGAAGACTTGAGGACTCATTTAAATTAACTGGTTGAAGATTTTTTCAAGATTTATTTATTTATTTTTGGAGAAATAGAGAGAGACACAGAGAGAGAGAGCATGAGCAGGGTTGGGGCATAGAGGGAAAGGGAGAAGCAGTCTCCCTGTTGATCAGGGTGCATGACATGGGGCTCAATCCCAGGACCCCAAAATCATGACCGGAGCCAAAGTCAGACGCTTAACTGACTGAGCCCCCCCAGGCGCCCCTTGGTTGAAGATTTTTAAACTAATAATGATTTGGGGTCATACCTAGGCTTAGAGGAAGCAAAGAGAACAATGTGCAAATCAGCACAGGAGGAAGAAAGGAAGGCACAAAGGGAAGGAGAGAGAAGAGGGAGAGAGAGAGGAAGGAAAACAGGGGAAGACTGCAGGGAAACCGCAGGGGAGGTGAGGAGGAGACAGAAAGAAGAGGATGGAAAGAGAGAAAAGTATGGAAAGAGAAAGAAGAAGAGAAGGGGGAGGGCATTATCTCGTGCTGAGCACCTACACCTTCATGCATGGTGCCAGACCTTTGCAGGCTCATCAGACTAAAACGGGGTTGTAAAAACAACATTCATCTCACTTTTACTGACAAGGAAATGGGCTCAGAGCGGTAAAGGAAGCTTCTTGCTTTTCTCCAGGAACTCAGCTGGCCTGCGGTGAGCTCAAGAGTCAATTAGAACCTCTGACACCTTTTTGCTCAACAAAGTCACCTGTGAAATGATGAGAGGTTCATAACTGGGGCTTTTTAAAAAAAATCTTCTCTAGGATTTTGATGGAATCTTGTCTCACATTTAGATCTTTCATCCATTTTGAGTTTATCTTTGTGTATGGTGAAAGAGAGTGGTCTAGTTTCATTCTTCTGCATGTGGATGTCCAATTTTCCCAGCACCATTTATTGAAGAGACTGTCTTTCTTCCAATGGATAGTCTTTCCTCCTTTATCGAATATTAGTTGCCCATAAAGTTCAGGGTCCACTTCTGGATTCTCTATTCTGTTCCACTGATCTATGTGTCTGTTTTTGTGCCAGTACCACACTGTCTTGATGACCACAGCTTTGTAGTACAACCTGAAATCTGGCATTGTGATGCCCCCAGATATGGTTTTCTTTTTTAAAATTCCCCTGGCTATTCGGGGTCTTTTCTGATTCCACACAAATCTTAAAATAATTTGTTCTAACTCTCTGAAGAAAGTCCATGGTATTTTGATAGGGATTGCATTAAACGTGTATATTGCCCAGGGTAACATTGACATTTTCACAATGTTAATTCTGCCAATCCATGAGTTCCTCAAACAGTTAAAAATATACCTGCCCTACGACCCAGCAATTGCACTGTTGGGGATTTACCCCAAAGATACAAATGCAATGAAACGCTGGGACACCTGCACCCCGATGTTTCTAGCAGCAATGGCCACGATAGCCAAACTGTGGAAGGAGCCTCGGTGTCCAACGAAAGATGAATGGATAAAGAAGATGTGGTTTATGTATACAATGGAATATTACTCAGCTATTAGAAATGACAAATACCCACCATTTGCTTCAACGTGGATGGAACTGGAGGGTATTATGCTGAGTGAAGTAAGTCAGTCGGAGAAGGACAAACATTATATGTTCTCATTCATTTGGGGAATATAAATAATAGTGAAAGGGAAAATAAGGGAAGGGAGAAGAAATGTGTGGGAAATATCAGAAAGGGAGACAGAACATAAAGACTGCTAACTCTGGGAAACGAACTAGGGGTGGTAGAAGGGGAGGAGGGCGGGGGGTGGGAGTGAATGGGTGACGGGCACTGGGTGTTATTCTGTATGTTAGTAAATTGAACACCAATAAAAAAATAAATAAATAAATAAAACAATCTAAAAAAATAAAAATAAAAAATAAAAAATAAAAAAAAATCTTAAAGGGGCTCTGTGAAGGAGATGTCAGGCACTAAGAGTTAAAGTAAAATTACTCTGAAGTATATTTGATAGAAAACAGAAGTATGTGGCTTTTTAAAGTTAACAAAAGTTTTGTTTTTTGTTTTTTTTTTAAGTGGGAAAAAGTGTGGCTTAAGTGAAAGGGACACAAAATCCATAACTTTGGTCAAGAAAGCATATATCAGATCAGTCATGAAAATGGGTGAAGCAAAATCAATCATGTTTTATTGATTTCAAAAACAACAGATTTTGAACCACATAAAAGTCACATTTTGTAACTGTCAAGAAAACTCACTGAAGACCATGAATTAGCTCGACAGAAATGAACTTGCCTTGAAAGAAACAAATTATCTGCTAACATCTATATTAATGGAATATAAAAAACCCAAATGTCAGGAGGAGTACAGAACTTTTCCTGGGTACAAGCAGTGCTTAGAAAGTTTCTTTGGCCTTTTTTTAATAAAGATTTTCGATTTATTTTAAGAAATTTATACTTAGGATATGTTCACAGGGAAGTGAAATTTTATTGATAAATTATTTCTGAAATGGCATATAAATTTTGAGACTTTATGACTCTGACCAATCTGTTTTCCCTGTATACTATATAGATTGATGTTTCTAGAAAAGACAGGATTTTCCCCATCTAGTATTGAAGCACCAGCACTCTCTATATGTCATCTTCAACATTCAGATCAAAGGCCACTTTCTCCACGAAAATCCCACCAACGTTATCTTTCTTTTGTGGAACTATGGTACCCATGTTATTTGTACCCCTCTATTACACAAGAATAATACAAGAATTTCTATCCTGGATTATAAGGCTTTTAAAATATGTTCTTAGTATATCCTCTATTAAACTATAAGCTACTGGAGAGAAGGAACTATATCCCTTTTTAATTTACTGTATAAATATAATGATTATTGCTTAACATTTGTTTTTTTTTTTTTTTATTTATGATAGTCACAGAGAGAGAGAGAGAGAGAGAGAGAGAGAGAGGCAGAGACACAGGCAGAGGGAGAAGCAGGCTCCATGCACTGGAAGCCCGACGTGGGATTCGATCCCGGGTCTCCAGGATCGCGCCCTGGGCCAAAGGCAGGCGCCAAACCGCTGCGCCACCCAGGGATCCCTTGCTTAACATTTGTTGAACAGTGGAAATAAAAATAGAAATGAGTATCATATGCTGATATTTGAGGATAGAATTCTAGTCTTTTTTTAATTTTTAAATTTGAGTATAGAAAACACATAATGTTACATTAATTTCAAGCATACAACATAGTGATTCAACGTCTGTGTACATACTATTCTGCTCACCACACTATCATCTGTTACCAGACGATGCTATTACATCATTGACTATATTCCCTATGCTGAGTTTATTTCCATTCAATAACTGGAAGCTTGTATCTCCCACTCCCCTCCACCCATTTTGCCCATCCTGCCCTTCCCTCTGGCAACCATCAGTTTGTTCTATGTATTTATAGGACTGATTCTGATTTTTATTTGTTTATGATTTGTTTATTCATTTGTTTTGTTTTTTAGATTCCACATATGTGTGAAATCTCATGGTATTTATTGTTCTCAAACTGACTTATTTCCTATAGCATAATACCCTCTAGGTCTATCCAGGTAGTTGCAAATGGTCAGATCTCATCCTTTGTTATGGTTGTGCAATATTGCATCACAACACACACACACACACACACACACCCCTTCCTTAACCATTCACCTATTGATAGACATTTAGGTTACTTGCATATGTTGTTGCAGCAAAGAATGCTGCAATAGACAGAGCAGTGCATATATCATTTGAATCAGTATTTTTCATTTTCTTTCTAGTCTTGAGCATTGTTTGGATTTTGGTTACAACTTGAAAGTTTAAATTAGAGAGTCAAATTTATCTTGAACTCTTGATTGTATATACAAAAACATTTAGTATCATACGAAATCCACATTTAGATATTCCCTGAAATTACACAGATTGATTATATCTCTAGGTTGACAGACCTATTTTTCCAGTCAGCAAAAATATGACAAATTGCCAACAAATTCATGCATCCTTTTATGTATTCAAAAAATTTTTAGTAAATGAGTTTGATTCATTGTTTCTTTGCCCTCAAATATCCCATGGAGTTGCACCTAAGCTGCCTTCAAAGGAGAGACTGCCGTATAAATAATGAGATGGCCCAATAACTTAGAAGTTAGTTGGAGGTAAGACTCAAGTCATCTGTCATTTCTTTTTTTTTTTTTTTTAAGATTTTATTTATTTATTCATGAGAGAGGCAGAGAGACACAGGCAGAGGGAGAAGCAGGCTCCTCGCAGGGAGCCCAATGTGGGACTCGATCCCGGGTCTCCAGGATCAGGCCCTGGGCTGAAGGCGGCACTAAACCACTGAGCCACCCGGGCTACCCTCATCTGTCATTTCAGATAAACCATTTCTCTTCTTTTGCTCAGCATAAATGCAATTATAAGACACATTAAAGCATAGTTTTTTCCTACATAAAGAACTTGTACAACTGAAAAAAAATCTAACCATACACATGGCTTTGAGCTGGCATCTAGATTCAGCTCTTAAAGAAGTCATGAAACAGACATTATGCAGTCTACATTAAGCCCAGTTTCCTAGTTGAACAACTCACAACTCTCACCAATCTTTTAGTGCTAATGAGCAATTTAATGTTATGTAACTGCTCCAAGGGAGCAGTCAGCATCATTTTTTTTTTTTTTGCATTAAACAAACACACTGAAATGAGGCATATTCCTGTAACTTACCATATATTTGGATTCAACTCTAGTTGGTGGTAGGAGTCAAAGTCATCTCGTAGGATAATGCTTTCGCTATGTACTTCAGCTAAAAGAAAAATAAAGTACTTAGAAAAAAATAAACAAAACAGATTTAGTTACACAGAAGGATCAATATGTTGCCTTTATGAGGATAACTATAAATTAAAACTGAATTTTAAATGAGTGGTTGATTATATTTGCTTTGCCCCTAAACTACTAAGGGACAGAGGTAAAGGTGCTGCTGTTTAGACATACAGAAGTCTGGAAACCAGAATCCCCAAAGAGAAATCCTAAAAAGTTGTCGCCAGGCAAGAGAGGCATGTAGGCCAAGGTCAATACAGACCTACAAAGAGAAGTCATGCAAGACTTGCCTCTCATAGCTCAATAGGCCCAGAAAAGATTCGGTGTTAACTCACTATTTATCTATCTACCTACTTACTTATTTATTTAAGATTTTTATTTATTTATTTGACAGAGACAGAGCTCACCTAAGTAGGGGAGGACCAGGAAGAGGGAGAGGGAGAAGCAGGCTCCCACTGAGCAGAGAGCTCAACGCAGGGCTTGATCCCAGAATCCCAGGACCCCAGGATCAAGACCTGAGCCCGTGGCAGAGGCTTAACCAAGTGAGCCGCCCAGGTGCCCCAGTGTAAACTCACTTTACAGCATAGAAGGAGATAGAACATTCTGGATGTTTACTATCGGCTAATATGGCTGGTATTTAACCTGTTTCCTCTTCTCTTTCCTACTATCTCCCTCTCGCCCTGGCCTGTTTTCTCTCATTCTAACCTCACTCATTTTTTAATTTAATGTATTGCAAATCATTAACATTTTCCCCCTCAAAGCTGCATTGGAGAAATGATCTACATGAGTAAGTAAAAATGAAATTATGTTGAAAGTCAAGAAGAAATCCAAGGAGCCATCATAGTTTAATATTCTTATCATTACAGTTGAGATTATATTACATAAGCTATTTTTAAACTTTAGAACAACTTTGGGCATTCCAAGAGCAAAGACTGTTTTCATAAACTGCAGAACACATAGTATTTCCACTGCATAGAAGGTGGACAAGTTAAAAAACTTCATGGCCCATTCTTAAGTTGGTGTGAGAAATGATAATTATTTCTACTCAAGTTGTAAAAAATGAATTTTTTAGTGCTTAAAAACCCTCTCATCCAATTCCTGTGGTTTGCTTGGGGAAGTTTGTTTTGGCTAATGTAAATTCTCTGGGCCTATATAATTTTGTTCACATGTAAAATAGTTTATATATGCTTTTTTGGAAAAATTAGAATCGTAGGACCTGATTAACAAAAAATAACCAACATTTTTTATTTTTTTCAAAGGTGATTTTTTTTTTTTTGGCTCACTTGAAAATAATTCATCACCTCACTGGGTAACTAAAATCACCTCCAAATATCGGGAAGCATACTTCCATATTCTCTTTGGTGACACTGCCACCCACAGCCACCTTGGCTCTCTTTATGCCAGGTATGCCAGCAGGTAAGCACATAACGAAGTCTGGGAAACCAGTGAATCAGCATGTATTAAGAGCAATGGCCACTCAAGCTCAGAAGCCTTAGGCAGGACAACAGGAGAATATGGATTTCCGCTGGAGAGAACGCTGTGATGTAGTCTGTGCGTGGGAGTGATTTAATGATTCCTCTGAGCGACTGGATGCGGTACCTGAAATGCCTACAGGGTACAGCTCTCCCAAATACCTAACCTGGCCGAGACAGGGCTGGGCCACTGCGGGTCACCGGCCTGCCTGGGCTGCCAGAAGGCATGCTTCTAAGCACTTGCGTTCGTCTGCCAAAGAAGAAGAGCCCCAAGCTGTAGCATTACATAAAAGTAGAGCTTCTTAAGGCAGATTTTCCAAAGAGAAAAATAAATTAATTGGGTTTGTAGGTTGAAAGGAAAAACCCAAGAGACAAATCACTGACCCATCAGCAAGTCCTACCGTGAGAGACATCTGAAAAGGCTGCAGCCAGCCAGGATGATTTATTTTTCATTCTTATTAAATAGCGTAATGTAGGAAATTGCTGTTAAAATAAATCTTCACTAACACAAATGAAAAATTGAACTCTTAAAGATCATTTGTTTTCTAGAGAATGTTTTACAAAAGCGTGGGTAAGTCTCAGTGGTCATTGCCCATATATTTACTTCTTTCCAAATACTGTTATGTCATTGACTATATGATTTACAAAAAGGAATTCATTTCATCCTCATAACAACCCTAGGAGGTAGGTACTATTATTACTTCCATTTTACGGATGAGGAAACTGAAGCACAGAGAGGCTAAGTAACTTACTCAATGTACATGGCTAGTGAGTGGAAAAGGTGAGAAAAGCCTAGATAGTGGCTCCAGAAGCTGTTCTCTTAGCTACTACACAACCCTGCCTTTCACGGCACTATGGAAAGAGCACAAGAAAAATGAGAGGTGGTAACTTTACATAGTGCCGTTAAACAAAGCTTATGATTATTTCAACAGCCTCATTTCAATTTTTAAAGAAATGACCAAATTCCTTCTCTTTTTGCAACCAGTACTAGTCTGAACAGGTAATCTGAAATGACTTCCATTCTTCTATACATCTAGCTCCCTACCACTATCCCTGTGATCTACTATTTATGGTGAGTAGGAGCTCTGGGGAAAATTTAGCATTACAATACAGGATGCAAAGATCACACTCACTAGGATCCCAAAGCTGAATGTATTAACAGGTTCAAAAGTCCCTTAATTAGCTCCAGCTGGGCAGCATGATCACCTCCTTGGTGAGGTCCCATGTTCAAGCATAATCTGAACCTGAGACCAATTTCAGTAAATGATCAGTGAGAATGAGAATGAGAAAGGGTAGGAAGTTTCCTCACCTCTATATCATCTGCCTGCATGGCCAAAGGAGTGACAAGAACATCTAGTACTAAGATTAGTGACATCAGGGTCTTCAGCACTTACCTAGATGTGGGTGCATCGTGGCTTCTGTTGGAGCTGGACCAAGAGAAAAAATGAGAAAAATGACTGATTAGCAATGAAAGCAAACTCCAGTAACAATCAAATACAATGACAAAACTTTGGTCATAGTAAATTAAAGGGTTAGAACCTTTTAAGAGGAGTAAGGAATTGTTAATAAACGCCTTAAAGTAAGACATTCACCTCTCTTTTTAGTTATTACACTTAAAAGTAATGCATTACTCTTGAAGTGAAGAGTAGAACCCCTTACACTCAGAATACTTGTTTATGATATACAAGCTTAGTCAGGTGTCCCTTGAAACACATAATATCAATATGACATGATAGTTAATGGATATGCCAAAACCCAGTACCTGTCAGGGGCTGTTCTGGGTGTTAGGGAAATAGATAAAAGCATCACCTTTGCTCTCAAAAGAGCTTACCATCTAGTAACTAGAGTTCAGTGTAATAAGTGCTATGGCAGAGTGTTGGGAAGAGGCTGGGGGGAGACAGAGGACAGGTAATGGATACCAATTCCAGACTGAACAGTAAGAGAGTTGCCAGGAGAGGTTTTCCAGAGAAGATGATTTCTCTGCTGAGTTGGGTTTTTTTTTTTTTTAAGGTTTTATTTATTTATTTGAGAGAGAGAGAGAGAGAGAGAAGCAGACTTCCTGCTGAGTGGGGAGCCAGATGTGGGGCTTGATCCCAGGACCCTGGGATCACTACCTAGGTTGAAGGCAGATGTTTCACCCCCTGAGCCACCCAGGCACCCCAGTTGTAATTTATTTTATGATATTTCGGAAAATGAATAATTAAAGATCCAAACTTCTGAAAAGAAAGCCAATATATTCATAACCTTGTGAAAAAACCCTTTAGTATAATAGTCTGGGTGGTTTAAACACCTTGAAAAATATTCACACATGTATGGTGTAAATACAGTCCAAAAGCTAGTAAAGTATTAGTCCTGGGAAGCTTATTTTAATCATCTCTCAGTAAGTGATCATATCAATCTAGTTTTATGTAGTATAACAAAATTTCTTTCTTAAATTTTTTTTATTTAAATTCAATTAGCCAATATATAGTGTATCATTAGTATAACAAAATTCCTGAGCCTGTAGGAAGTTTAACCTTCTTTCCACATTTATTGGGGTAAATGTACCACAGAAAAATTAGAATAAGTAGCCTGAAGAAGTATAATGTAGTTTAACATTATTTATTACGCTCCCATTTGGATAGTACCTGCTTTGCTTCACACTACTAACATGGATGACTTATGTGAATCTGGCATTAAGGGCTTTACTCTTTCCTTTATTAAATATAACATGCATACTTTATAGTCTGTCCACCTTCCAAGTGTTTGTCCAGTACCACATTTCAACTACATATATTATATATACTTTCCTACTCCTTTTGCCACTGAACTGTTTTTTTTTTTTTAAGATTTTATTTATTTATTCATGAGAGACACACAGAGAGAGGCAGAGACACAGGCAGAGGGAGAAGCAGGCTCCATGCAGGGAGCCCAACGTGGGACTCGATCCTGGGTCTTCAGGATCATGCCCTCGGCTGAAGGCGGCACTAAACCACTGAGCTGAGCCACCCGGGCTGCCCCACGGAACTAGTTTTGACTCATCTTTCTTGATTGCTTGAATGTTTTTATATCAGCATTTTGTTGGTCTATTACTGATTCTCTGCCTCTCCAAGGACCTTAGACTGCCCTCACCTGACCACCCCCACCTTGGTCCAATTTCCCGGCTCCTTTGACTCAAAATTTCAGGACCAACCCTAGCTACCACATAAAGTTGCCAAATGGCTTAGACTGGAAGTTTTGTTCTGAGAGAGAATAAAGATGTTCCTAAAGAAGTAGGCTTTGGCTTTGGAGAAAGCAGGATAGAAAATATCTTTAACAGGAGTGTAAAAGACATTCCAGTTCTTTCCAGGTATCTCTTCATCAGGAAAAGAATACCAGATTAGACAGCTGACCAAGTACATAGAGGGGAGGATGCACTGAGGATGGGGGTTTTCAGAGGAAATTCTAGCAGAGGTTCTCTGCTGGTTTTCAAAGGGGAATGAATTAGACACAGAGGAAGATGGCTGGAATGGTTTTGTACCCAAAGAGATCACTGAGGGGGACACTTCACGATATGGTCCTGACTTAGCTTCAGTGGTGAACCGCATGAGACTATATACATCAAGGCTGGACAGAACTTTAAGCTGTGAGAACTCACTACTGTAACCCAAAATTGTTAACAAATTTGGATATTCCTAGATTCACAAAAATGATTAGTTGTACATCCTATACTACAGAAAAAAATCACTTCTGAGAAAAATACGAAAAGTTCACTTTAGTTTATACAAACATGTGATTACTTATTAAATCATTTATCTTCCAATAAATATTGGGGCAATTCAGCTTAATATGAAGTTTCTACCAACAATCTGCAAACTGTTATAAACAGTGCAATGGTTAGAGGCCAAACTTTCAATGGTGTTTTAGAATCAAAGTACAATGATCATGGGATACCATATCCTGCAGTTGGAGGTCATGGATCACTCCAAGGAGATCCATGAGCATTGGCAATGGATAAATAAACCCAACTTATAATTCTGAATATCAACTAATTTGTTACTAATCCTAGGCAAAATGACAACACTATCTGGTTTTAACCAGACGGTAAATGTGTAAAGGAATGTGTTTCAGTGAACTTGATGTCATTCAAAATAATCACACATCTCTTAGACTGGAAGTTTTGCACATAGGGGTGCACGTATCTTTTTAAATTGGTGGTTTCATATTCTTTGGGCAAATACCCAGTAGTGGAATTACTGGATCCTATGGTAGTTCTATTTCTAATTTTGTGAGGAACCTCCATACCGGATTTTTTTCATTGATAAGTTCATATAGTTGAAAATATAAGAAACCTGAGTCACTGTTTTTAGAAGGTACTTTAAAATTTGCTTGAAAAAAATATTCCCTGTAGAGTTTTCTTTTTAGTCAGCTGTGCTATTCTTGAAATGGTTTACTAATCTCCATGAGCTATTGTAAGAACAAGACTGGAACTGCCTTGAATGAATACAAGAACTCGGTAGTAATGCAGACTTCATAAAAACAATTATGCCAGGGATAGTGAAGGTGAGTGATTATTAAGTGACACATTGTAAAGGGACCCAATTGACAACAAAATGAGCAATTCATAACTCAAAGACTGAACAGGCATAACATGAAAACAAGTAAATTCTATAGCAAAATATTCAAAGAAAAACATGCTTCTTGGTCTCTTTAAACAATTTACTCTTGATTTGTTTAAAACAAAGTAGAAGAAAATATATACTAATATTTTGTTGAGTAAATTAAAAAAATCACTTGTCTATATATGTTCACATATCTGTGTGTTAGTGTTGGTTCTAGAGTGACAGGTTCTCTCTTAAGAAGTATCTTCATTGGGAAGGGGGAAAAGATTTTTAATAGCTCATTATTTTCTACTCATAGTGAATTAGTCCGACCTTCACCATATTATGAAAATAACTACTTATCAATCCCTTTCCAAACATTTAAACACAACTGATGTTACATATCTGTCCATTGCTTGGCATAGGTAATGTGAATATTACCTTCCATTTGCTAAATACATTCTCTCTGTTATCTCCAATTAATTAGAGCAGCCCACAGACTGTAATAATTTGTCTTATGACACTAATAAAAGAGACACAGCTGAGTTTTGCTGATGGAAATGGAAGATCAGAATGCTTCGATAAACTTAAAAGGCAGCAAACACCTCTATTTTCATATTAGCATCTATGATTTCATTTGGATCTTGGACCACACAGTCATGTTTTTCTTAATCACATTCCCTTTGTTTAAATCTTGTTTTTTTTTTTTTTAAGATTATTTATTTATTCATGAGAGACACAGGCAGAGGGAGAAGCAGGCTCCCTCTGGGGAGCCTGATGTGGGACTCGATCCCAGGACTCCGGATCACAACCTGAGCCAAAGGCAGATGCTCAACCACTGAGCCACCCAGGTGTCCCAAATCCTTGGGTGTTTTCAAGTAAATATCATAAACAATGGATCAAGATATGGTTTCTCAATATCAAAAGGGGGCAGAAATTCTTCCTATCATCAATTCAATTTGTCCAAGAGACAAATTACATGCTGAAGGTAAAGAAGCTTCGTTTCTTAAGAAAGTATTTCTGTGTTTACGCTTTTTCAAAAGCTGAACCCACCAGCATCTCATGAGATCACATCAGCCTAGAAGAGGCACATTAGAAAGAATGAGGTCATGTTTAACTTCCCCAAAGGTTGTTCTTTGGACAAAAGTCTTCATCCTTCAACTCATCTATTTTGGAAGGAAACTTTTAAGTAGTCATGTTACTCCAAAATGTATTTCTGCCCATTTTTTTTCAACAAATAATACAAAGGATGGAGATTTCAATATGCTGAGGGTTGTCTAAAAACAAATTGAGGGAGTGGTTGATGAGCTTTGTGTGAATATTACTGATTACTTAAGAAAAAGCCTTTGAGTCTGGCAAGCAATATATATATGATGACAGGCACTTCTTGCAAATAAAGGTATTATGTTATGGGGACTATATCTCCTGGATCATTTTAGAATTCAAAGGCCCTAGGTAGTTTTGCCTCAGGTATCTCTTCACCTAATTTGAAATTCAAATGTATGAAATTTCCAAAGCTAAATATGACAAATTAGACACGGTCTGTGAAGTTACCATTTAATGAGCTATGAACCTAGACTTTCATCTCCCCAGGAATAATTTCTTTATTACTTTTGTATTTTATTGCAATAAAGAACCATTTGACCTTCAAGTATGATAATTAAGCTTCCAAAAATGTTATAAATTCAGAGTGAAAATAGTTCTCTCTGTGTTCAGGAATATACTTATGATCAGTATAAAAGATTCCTTAATATTTAAAGACAGCTAAATTATACACAGAACCAGCAATATTAGGAGGTGTTTTTCTCCTCCCTTCCCCCCATTCCCATCTCAATTTGATTTGTGTCTCATAACAACTTATCATCTGTCATATTCTAAAATAAATGGAATAGGAGCAAAACTAAAATATATCTTTATAATCTGCAGATGGGGGAACAGAGAAATCTGCCGGTTAAGATTAATTCTACTAGGAACTGTCAATAATGGGATCTTAAGTAGTAACACTTGTGACTCCTTGTCTTGCTCTGCTCATGCCCTGAACTTTTCTGGTATTTTCTGGGGGAGATAACCATACATTTTTCAAGACCTTGCCGAAGATATGAATTAAAGTTTTAAGTGAAAAAAAATCAGAAAACAAAACAATTCAGTTTTGTTTGAAACAATCTACTATCTGAATTGTTGGTTTTTTTGTTTGTTTGTTTTCCCAAATCATTGTGTAATGATCTTTTAAAACATCTTAGACCTCTGAGAACTTGAGGAGATGAGGTTCATAGTTGGGGCAGAGGAGAAGTATAGCTGAAAATTGACCTGTGGCCTGAGCACATATGATTTTTAGATAACAATCAGAGGTAGAAAGAAAAATCATTAGGATCATCACCATCATTATATAATTGATAACAACTACTACAATACCAATACCACACTACTACTCAGAGGAAGCAGCCTTGTTGCTAATGTGAACAAAACTTGGCTAGACATCTGCCAATATCTGTTCTCCTTTCCTTTATTTTAACTGAGTGGCCACCCAGTTAGAGGCATATTTCACACTGTCCCCTGCAGCTTCTTGTGAAGAAGAAATTAATCTCTGCTTAGAGGGAGTGAGCAGAAGTGACCTGGGACACATTTAGGGCTGGATCATGCCCTTTAAAGGAATGGCCATGCTTCTCTGGTCCTTTACCCTTCCTGCTGCTAGAACCTGCAGCAGCCAGCTTGGCCCCTCGGTATGGAAACTATGTGCTGGACACCACAGCACAAAGCCACCTCCAGACTGATTTATGATGAAGAAATGTACTTCTAACCATTTAAGTCATAGTTTGATAAATCTTGCCATAGAAGCTTCATACTCTAATTAGAGTTAACTTCCTATGGGCTGGGGAAGGGGTCCATTTGGGGAAAAGATAATCAATCCCTCTCTATCTCAGCCACAATCCTAAAAGCTGGAGTGGAAATGAGGGCTGCTCAGACTGTGAGTTCCCATGGCTAGAGACTCTATCTCGTGTATCTCTGCATCCCCTGCCTAGTAACAACAATTGGCACATAGTTGCTTCAAAAATGTTAGTTTATTGGGCAACGATAACACAAGACATCAATTATTGGACACTAATAATACCAGCAAGACATTGCTGTTAGGAAATTCTAATGTTCTCTGTTCCCTCCCGTGTTGGTCACTGGAACCTCTGTTATAATCTTCATGTTATCTTACTTCTGACTCACCTTTATAAGCCTAAGGATACACTGTACAATTCACCTTGTTCTAAAATAAAGGCAGCTTATCAAAAAGGAAAAAAAAAACAACACCCCAAAACGGAAACTACAAAAAAGCCAAACCAAAAAGGGCAGACAATCAAACAAGTTAATAAAGCGGAAAACACAGAGATGATGATAAATGAGGGTCAGAATAAAACTACATCCAGTTGACATGAGTAAGATGCATGCTCTGATGTCTTGAGTTGGGTCCTACTATAAAGTGACAGAAGCCATAAAGTTACGGAAATTGAAGAGTTTGTAACATGAAAAGAAAACACATTGCTCAGGACAAGGGAGGCATTTTGGGTACAGAGACTTGAGAGCCGTCTCTCCTGTGTTTTCTTAGAATGAAGACACTGAGTAACATGAAGAACATCATTTGAAAAAACATCCATCCAACTGTGAGTTTTATAGAGCTGCTCCTAACAAAGTCCATCAATGTGGAAGGAGTGTCCAATGCCTAAGTATGATTATAAAAATGATTCTAGGGCGCAGGAAGTGCAGACTGGCCAGTGAAGAAATAATAGTGGTTAGACAATTTTGGAAAGGTATATCTGCTCTGTGTGGTTCATTCATTCCCTCAGCCAATAACTGAGTGCCCGGATGCTGTGCCAGCTTCTGAGGATATAAAAATGATCCGGTCTCTCCTGGATCAAGGGGTTTACAGTACAGTAGAAAATACGTGTAGAAGTTAACACCTAACAATGCAATACAGTGAACTAAATTTGGTTAGTAAGTAGCAGGTGGAATAATGATAAAAATAAAGATGATGGAGGAGAAGAGGCTTGAGCTGGATCTTTCGGATGAGGGCAATTTCATCAGTGAGGTGGAGGAGGTGATGAGAAGGGTGAAGAGTCGGCAGGAAAAGGAAGCAGCATGTTTAAGCCACAGAGACAGGCGACAGGACGGCATGTCTGATGAAGTAAGTCAGTGCTCACTGCAGTTGAGCCAGAGAGTGACGTGTTAGGCGGGCGGGGGGGCAGTGGGAGAGAGCCAGAATGCAGAGATGAGGCTGGAGGGATGGGTAGAGTCAGGGGGCCTTTGAAAGCTGGGGTAAGTGGCACAAATGGAGGCATTTTCAGAGTTTGAGGCTGGGAGTAAAAAAAAAAAAAAACAACAAATGATGTTTGTGTTGAAGAACATTTTGATACATGTGTGGAAGACCTGAACTAAAGAAATGGATATGTAAAAAAAGAAAAGGATTAGGAGATACTAAGAATATACAATAAATTAGTCTTAGACACATTGGATACAGACCTGGATGAAAGAAAGGAATGAGGAAAGGAATGTTACCCGGGTCTCTGATTGGGTTGATTAAGTCACTACCCAGAACTGCAAGAAAGGGATCCCGATGTGGGGAAAAGTCAAGTTCAGTCTAGAATATGTGGAGTTCAAGGTACCTAAATGACATCAAAATGTAAATGCCTAGTAATGATAATGATAGTTAACATTCAGAGAGTATTTATGTGCTAGCTACCATCCTATGCACATCGTTGTTGCATTTAATCCTCACGACTTGACCATGTTTCTTCGGGCACAGAGTATTGTGCCAGGCTCTTGGGAATGGCACGGGATGCAGCATAATATGTGTTAATTAATAATAATGAATTCCAACTCTTGAAAACATGATTATGAAAATCTGTATTATTTATTACATTAAACTGAATCTCTGAATTTAAAAATACAGTTGGATTAATAGGTCGCATGAAATAATATTTTGCGATCCAAAATAAAATTATAATTTAAGGTGTGTTCCATACACTTTGCTCCCCTCCCCTGAGTGATTCATTATAAAGATCCCAAACCTAGGCTTTTTGTCCTTCAAAATATAGGAGAATCTAGCAGATTATATAGCAACTTGAGTAGAAAGTGTACTTCTCTGGATCCAAAAGAACTCAATGTCAAATTCTTCTCAGGCATAAATCTTAGTGTTTTGACTTTGGACTAGATAAAGCTGTCAAGTGGGAATGTATATAACCCTGAGAAAGGAAAAGAAGGCTGTTTAAATCTAGGTTCAATCACCTTGGGATAAATAGCCCCAGTTCAAAACACCATTCTTTAGGAAATTAAAAAAGTAGTCAGACCCACCTTGAGCCAGTAGCAAGAAATTTTACTATGGCCCCATGAGTCAGCTCTTCGTCCTTATTTCTTTAAATCTCATCTGTCCTCAGGATCACTTAGGAACATTTTTTGCCTGCCACAGCTGTAGGAAGGCTATAGCAGGTGGTGAGACCTTGAAGCAAGATTAAGGGTTCCTAGATGGTTTTACCAAAGTCTCCTAATTCAACTCTCTTCGTTTGTAAATTACAAGGATAGGGATGTTAGGAACACAGAGCTGGAACCGCTAAACTGAAATGTAAGCTCCAGAATAGCCATGGGGAAAACAGATGTATTTGAAAAGCAAAAATTTTAACACTGGGCAAATTCAAATGGAACGCATCATTATTTTTCACTTTAACCATTAAAGTAAATATGGTAAAACCCAATTCTATTAGTTGATTCTGACTTGTGCCGTGTGAATTAATCTAAAAAATTTGAATTTCAGGGTACTGGAAAAACATTTAGCCATCTAAGTTACTGAGTAAAAAAAAGAATAGGCAAGGGAAGATTTTGGAAGGTCTTTTTTTTTTAAGATTTTATTTATTTATACATGAGAGACACAGAAAGAGAGAGGCAGAGACACAGGCAGAGGGAGAAGCAGGCTCCTCGCAGGAAGCCCCATGGGGGACTCTATCCCGGGACCCTGGGATCACATCCTGGGCTGAAGGTAGGTGCTAAACCGCTGAGCCACCCACAGATCCCCAATTTTGGAAGGTCTGATGTAAAATTATACGGTGTTTGGGTATAGAAGATATTCTTTTTCAGCTTTATTCAGGTATAATTGACAAATAAAAATTGTATGTATTTAAGGGATATAACTCGATGTTTTGATGTATGTATACATTGTGAAATAATCACCACTATCAAGCTAATTACCATATCCATCACCTTAAAAAGTATTCTTAACGTGCTGAAAAATATCTAGGTAGGTTAAAGCCCTTCTTCCCTTGCTTACTGAACTTTTTATCTCCCTCCATCTCACAGTTTAAACAAACGTTCACCAGTCCTTATTACAAAGAATTTAAAAATTCCAGAGTTTGGGATCTGAATGCAGTAAATACACTGCCTAGCCCGTGGTCCAGCAGCCCCTAGAGGGTACAGCCACACTGTCTACCGCTCTCCGCTCTCAGAGTGATGAACAGCAGAACAACTGCTGAGCATGGCAGAAAGCAGCCAAGGTTTTTGGCTCCTAACTATGAGCCTGATCCCTCTCCCCTGACATAAAACATTTGCCTTTGGTTATATCCACTTCCATCAGCCCAACAACAGAGAATTCCAGCATGGTTTATAAATGGCATGCACCCTTTGGGGCCACTACAGGGCATGACTGCTGTCGGCCGTTCAGCCTGCCATCTGGCCTTGCTAAATAATCAATGTATGTGTGTGAAGGGGGCATGCCAAGAAGCTCACAGGCCACTGAATAAACACACGCGCCATTATTCCCCCTGCCCTGCCCCCACCAGGACGTGGGCGCGCTGCTGGACCAGCAGCAGCCATGCTGGCAACACTCACATCAGCTTCACATTTGCCACTTCTGTCTTACAGGGGCTTCAGAAGTGTGTATTCTCTCCTAGGTGTTCAGGGCATTGCAGTGGCGATGATTCTTTTTTAGTGAAGTTGGGGGTTCCTTTTTAATGTCTACTTTTTAAAATTTAAGAATCTACTTTGTATAATGGAACCAACATTGATTTGGCAGTGAGCCCTGAGATTTGGATTCTAGTCCCGCCATTTATGAGTAGTGTATATTTTGACAAGTTAACTCTCTTGGCTTTGTTGCTAATCTACAGATGAGGAACTTACAGTCCCAGGATCAGGCATAAATTCAAATATGTCCTCATTCCCAGTCTATACATTCGCTAACCACACTTACCTTAACATTTTCAAAAGGCTTCTTATAGGTGATTCTGAGGGATCTGACTTTGGTCTGCAGACCTTTCTATATTGTTCGATAGTAACTCCTGTAAAAGCCTGACTTATCCTAGTTCTTTTCAGGTTTTCAGTCTCTTCTGAAATTGCCTGCTACTCTGATCACCTGTAACAGTGGTTCACAAAACATTACCACATTTGTCTTTAAAATCACTTAGTGGCAGGGTACATGGATGGCTCAGTTAGTTAAATGGCCAACTCTTGGTTTCAGCTCAGGGCATGATCCCAGGTTGTGGGATGGAGCTCTGCATCAGGCTCTACACTCAGTGGGGAGTCGGCTTGAGGATTCTTTCTCTGCCCTTCCCACCACCCCCACAAACAAATAAATAAATCTTGAAAAAATAAGATAAAATCACTTAGTGACATTTTGGACAATCCCCCAGATGGTCGCATGGTTAACTGCCTTACCTCCTTCTTGGTCTTTGCTCTGATGTCACCTCCTCAGTGAGAATCACCTGACTTAGTTGCCATCTATTTAAAATTGCCGTCTGCCTCTTCTCCTTCCACCCAACTGTGTAATCTTACCCTGCTCAATTTTTAGTTTTTGGTTTTTCCGATAGCATTTGCCACCTCCTAACATGTATCACATTTAATCACTTATTATATCTCATATCTGTCATTTCTTTCCTCTCCACTGTAATATAGGCTCCAGGGGAGCAGGGATCGCTGTTCTGTTCACTGATATATCCTGAGATCTAGCCTGGAACAGTGCAGGGCCCATGGTAGGCACTCAAAAATCTTTGCTGAGTACTGAATATGAATATTGAATGAATTCACTTCTTTATCGTCTACTGCTGGGAATCAATCTAAACAGCTTCCACTTTCAAAACAACTGGGAGTATACAACCTAGCACTTCTCCACCCCTAACCCAGACTGGAAATGAGAAACCTCTGGTTCCTCAAAAGTACTATGACATGTCAGCAAGAGATGTGTTTACAATTACTTAGGGCCTCAGGATTCAAGTTCAAAACCTGAAATCCCTGAACTTGGTGTGTGTTCCAACAGCACTGAGGGGACCCATCAGTGTGTAGATGAAAATCTGTGAATAATTTTCTGATTTCTTAAAATGGTTATTCATACATTTTTTAAACTGAGGTCAGTGTAAAGGACATTCCTTTGTGATATAGCATTCTTTTACAGCCATGCTGACCTATGGTGTTCCATAGCATGAGGTCAGGGTTAAAGAAGATCTCTCAGGAGGCACCTGGGTAGCTCAGTGGTTAAGCATATGCCTTCAGCTCAGGGCATGATGCTGGGGTCCTAGGATCGAGTCCCGCATCAGGGCCCCCACAGAGCCTGCTTCTCCCTCTGCCTATGTCCCTGCCTCTCTCTTTGTGCCTCTCATGAATAAGTAAATAGAATCTTGAAAAATTAAAAAAAAAAAAAGATCTTTCAGGAAGGGCAGTGATTTTTCAATTGCAAAGTGTTTAAGGTGATCAATCAGCAAACATTTATAGAGCATCTGCTTTTATGCCAAGTATTGTTAGGTATTCAGAGAAACAAAAAATTAAGTCATGGTTCCTGCCTTCATGAAGCTTTCAGTTGGAGGACATGAGCAGTTAAAGAATTATAACGCAGACCAATCACGTTAAGAAAGTCAGGCAAGGGATCCCTGGGTGGCTTGGAGGTTTCGCGCCTGCCTTTGGCCCAGGGCGTGATCCTGGAGTCCCGGGATTGAGTCCTGCGTCGGGCTCCTGGCATGGAGCCTGCTTCTCCCTCTGCCTGTCTCTCTCTCTCTCTCTGTCTATCATAAATAAATAAAAATAAATCTTTTTTTAAAAAAAAGAAAGTCAGGCAAGTCATCCCAAAGAAAGGGGCGTGGGAGTTATCATTTAGAATCTTACTGCAATTCTTGAAGTCCATTTACCTCAACAGAGTTGTCCCTTCTGCTTCGTAAGTATAACCCTATATTTGTTATTGTGTGTGTGTGTGGGGGGGGGAACTTTTGTTATTCCTTTACAACCTAAATGACAGAAATTTACTGTAAAAATTTTTAAAAATACAGATAAGTTTTAAAAAAATTAAACATCCACAATCTCACCACATTGATCTACTTACTCAGGCTTTTTATTTTGCATTAGCTGACTATGAATAAAACTCTTCTCCAACAAGATCCTTCCCCTTTATCATTAACTGAGCCTGTACTTTGTATCCAGACTCTGAAAGTAAGGTTACACAGAGCTTAGATCCAGAGACCTACTTCTCTATGATTCCAAAGCCTTCATAAAGCCTAAATCCAAAAGTAAATGACTGTCGACCACCACTCTCTCCTTAGCCTCAAGAAAGGAAAAGTAACCCCTGGCATCTGGAAGCTGGCCTGGCACTCATAGATGGGCTTTGCTGTTCTTCCAATGAACGGAAATGATTTCACAGAACATCATCTGCAGACAAAGGTGCTCTGTCTGGGATTGTGATGGGTCAAGACTGACACAGGACCATTTCATAATCATGCCTAAACACAGACACAACCAGAACACTGTCCCACACACAGTACACCAAGCATTCCCTTCTCCTCGCTAATAGTCGTGGCTATGTTGTCTTTTTACAGTCATAGCTTAACCTTCACTCCAGTCTTCCTCCCCTATAGATAGGATTTTTTGAGATCTCTAACCAGAATTACTGGTTACAGCATCCAATACAGAGCAAAGCCCTACTTCTACAAACCTTAGCCAAAATCAGGAAATACAGGCCCAAATATCATAATCCTTTGTAACATCCTCTCATTGAGATGTCCCATGGTTCCATGGCGTGCCTTCTCCATACTGAAACAAACATTACACCCAACCCATCAACTATGAGGGTGCTCCCAGTGGTCTTTGGCTGCAAGACACTGGATGCTTATAAATATGCTCTGTGTCTATCAGGGGGTGTAGGAGGGAAAGAGAGAGTCCCCACCCTTCCCTTGAGTCTGTTTTCCCCTCTGGTCATCCTCTCTCTCTCTCTCTCCTTCCCTTAAATCTTTGATTTTTTTCAAACCCTCAACTTTAAACATTGCCTCACATTTACTTCTCAACTCACAGTAATCTTCCTTCCCTTGACTGTCTGTCTCCAAAGTCTGGGCAAGAGCTTTCCAAACTACAAGGCAGCTTCAGGTGGTCTGGCCTCTCCTGAAACCAACCTCATTTATAATAAAATCACCAATGACCTTCTAACTGCAAAATCTTAAAGCTTTTTCTCATACTTCATCCTCTCTTCTCTCAGAAGTCTTTGTCCCTGCTGAACACCACCCCCATGATGAAATGTCTTCCTTGAGTCTCCCAGTCTCCCAAGCTGGCCCTTTCTCCAGAATCCCTTTTTCTTCCTGCTTCTGAGCCATCACTAGCCTTCCACACTGGGGCCCTTCCTCCCCTCTCCCGAGGATCTCCTGGATGAGCACATTCTCTCCTCAGCACCAATATCCTGAGGATTCTCAGATCTGCCCTCCTTCCCAGCAGGCTGGTGGAAGGCCCTGCAGGGATGGAAGCAACTTCCTCAGGGACAATGTGTTGAAGTCCAATTTGTTCTGTTCTCTTCCAAACACCTCTAATGTTTCTTCATTTCTTCTCTTGGTCCCAGGCATCACTGGCCACCAAGTCCCCCAGGCCAGAAAACACAGAATCACCCTGGACCCTCTTCCTGCCCTCACTTCCTATATGATCACATCTTCTCTGAAGTATCTCTACCATGTCCCCTTCTTCTTCTAGTCGCCAAGACCCAATTTTCATTCAGCTTAAAATTTAGCTCTCACCTCGGCGATACAGCATCCTACTACTGTGTTTAGCTTCCTCCAACTCCTAGCCCCTGCAACCCACTCCACCCCCAATCCCAGAACAATGTTGGAACTCCCGAGCAAATGGAGGGCCCTTACAACCTGCTCCACTTATCTTCCCAGCTTAGCTATAAGGACCTGCTGGGTAGCTTCCTCTTTCCCACATCTATCAGGCTAGTTTCATTCATTCAATACACATTTACTGGCTGCATACAGACATTGTGTGAGGCCTTAGTGATTCGGTAATAAAAAGCACAGTCCCTGTCCTCAAGGAGCCTGTATCTAATGGCAGACAAGGCACCTGTGATAATTTTCTTATTAAAATATGCAATATATGGTTGTCAAGTAAAATGAACACATGCTGAAGGAAGTGCTTCATTTGAAAGGTGGTGTAATGTGATGGTTAATACCATGGGCTACTGGCCAAAGTGCCTGAGCTCCCGGCCCAGCTCTGCCAATTTCTAGCTGTGTGACCTTAAGCAAGTTGTTCTCACTGTGTCTTCGTTTCATCATCTTTAAAGTGGAGGTAATAATCGTTCCTTCTTCAGAGAGTTGCTGTAAAGATGAAATGAAGTCACGTTTGCAGAATGGGTAGAGTGGAGTCTGGCATATAACAGCACTGACAGTGTTTCCATTTGTATTATTATTGTGCCTTGAGAGGTATGCCTAGGGAGTATGTTACCACGTAGGAGAGTCGCCAAGACCAGCTTGATGAGGAGCTTGAGGAAGATCAGAGAGTTTTTTCCTCAGGAGGAGGCAATACTTAAGCAGGGTCTGAAAGCCTGAGTGAGCCACACAAGACATATAAAGGTAGTCCAGCCCAAGAAAATGGGGGAGTGTGTAAATAATACAAGGTGATGGAGTAAGGTGCTTTCTGGGAATTTTAAGGTATAAATGAGAGGATGACAAGAAATGAGGTGGGGAGGGGTTCCTGGGTGGCTCAGTCAGTTAAGTGTCCAATTCTTGGTTTGGGCTCAGGTCATGAGCTCACAGTGGTTGGATCAAGCCCCAAGTTGGGCTCTGTGCTCAGCATGGAGTCTGCTTCAGATTCTCTCTCCCTTTCCCTCCCTCTCTCTCTCTCTCTCAAATGTATACATAAAATCTTTTTTTTTTAAGATTTTATTTATTTATTCATGAGAGACACACAGTGAGAGGCAGAGGCATAAGCAGAAGGAGAAGCAGGCTCCTCTGGGATCTCAGAATCACGCCCTGAGCCAAACGCAGACACTCAATCACTGAGCCACCTAGCTGTCCCAATGCATAAAATCTAAAAAAAACTAAAACAAAACAAAAAAAAAGCAAAGAAAAGAAGTAAGATGGGGGAAGCAAATTGAAGCCACGTTGTAAGGGATTTTCTTTGTATGCTGTGAAAAGCAGTAGAGATTTTTACCTGGAAGATGAACTATTACCTCCAAGTGAGATATTGAAGGGTTTTAAGCAGGGACATGATAGATCATGTTTTCATAGAATCATGTTTCCATTTTAGAAAGCTCATTATAGCAGTCCTGCTTAGGGTGCTGGGAAAGCGGGAGCAAGGAATCCCAAGAGGAGGCTATTAAGCAAAGCCCAAGGGAGATGATAGGGTCTGATCGAAGGTGGGTCAGTAGAAATGGGAAGGAGACAGATGGAAATTCCTCTCCTTTTTTCTTAAGCTGCTGCTAACCCCTCAGGACTTGCTCCCTGGGGAGCCTTTCCTAAAGCCCCCAGGCAAAGGTAGCTGGTCTGCCATTTACGCCCCAGCCCTCGAGAACAGGACAAGGGTCTTTCTTTACATGTATAGCCATATTTAGCACTTGAGCTAAGAGAGGATTTTGTAGGTGTTAGATACATGTTTGCAAAATAAAATCCTTCAATGGATGTCTTTTAAGGAAAAGGACTGAGATGACAGACTAGGACTAGTATGTTTTCTAACCCTTTTACTTTTTCAATATGCTTAGCCACCAATACAGTCTTATAAAAATAGCTGTCCTCAAGCCCACAAAGCAAAATTTGCTTTGTTTAAATTGTTTAATAAAAATCAACAAACCTACTGACTATGTTGTAATTGAGAGACACTATGCTTTGGCATATAGTGACTGTCATTTTCTTCTCTTATAAATACATTAAATATTCACTATCCAATGTATAAGAAATTATAACATATTAAATTTATGTTATTTTATTTAAGGGGATAATTAATGTTTTAATTAAAAGTGGATAGGTCCAAAATAGATATATGGTTTATAGCACCAATTATTTCCCTTATTATTCCTGACAGCAGGAAGCCATCACTCTTTAGTATTTTTTCCACCCTATCTTGGATGGATTGATATGATTTCAATTGATTAGGAGCTGTTGAAAAGCTCAATGTTTTCCTTTGGTCCTGGGCTGAATAGCATTTTTAATAACATCCACATCTACCATTGTGTAAATCATATTTGTGTGCAATCTGACTATATAAGGCTTCTTTTTTTTTAACCCATTGGTTGGGAATTTTTTTCCCACTGGTTTTCTTGGCTTTTTCTTTTCATTTTAAATGAAGCCAATTCCAACAATTCATTTACAATAGAAAAGACTAAAAAATCCAATCCTTAAAAGAGATCAGCTTTTAGAACAATGTTAAATGTTAATAAAATTGGACATATCTTTTTCTGACACCATGTATTTTTCAGGATATTAATGTTCACTATGTTCCATAGTGTTCTATATTTTCAGTATTGTGGAACACTCTCGGTCTGAAAAAAGACTTACATTGTGATAGATTTCTTGAGCTTACTAGACATTTTTGCATCTACAAAAGTCACTGTAAAATTCTGCTCAACCCAAGAACACTGAAAATATATTTGAAGCTATAATCAGAATGGACTTTTCTGAATCAAGATATATATATATATATATATATATATATATATATATATGCACAGAAGTTTGCCAGTAATAATCATCAAGTATCACATTAGTTAGATAAAGCCATATTGAGGATTTATATATTACTACAAATAATAAATAGTATTTTCTTAGGCCTTTCAAAAACTCATATAACTTCTCCTCATTTCTTTCCTAAGCCCATTAGGAAAAATATAACTAGTGGAAATTTCCTTTAAGTTCAAAAATGTAATTCTTAAGTTAACAAATTTCCCCAAAATATCATTGTGTAAACAAAAATTGATATGCCTATGTTGATGGTGAAAATGGCAAAAACTCATATAACTCATATAACTTCTCCTCATTTCTTTCCTAAGCCCATTAGCAAAAATATAACTAGTGGAAATTTCCTTTAAGTTCAAAAATGTAATTCTTAAGTTAACAAATTTCCCCAAAATATCATTGTGTAAACAAAAATTGATATGCCTATGTTGATGGTGAAAATGGCATGACATTAACAAAGACTATCTTCAAATGTATTCACTGTCAAATGCTTAAATCAGTGAATAGATGTATGGCTGAGAAAACCTTGTAGTCAATCTATCGCCATTTTTTTTATTGTCATGTTTTTTAATGGTAATATGCCAAGTTCTAGGGAACCAAAGAGTTCTAACAGTATAGTTCTATGCTTGAGAAGCTCAGTCTCTGATGGGTAGTATTCATTTCTTTTCATAGGAAAATTCTACAGTAAGTGGTAGGTGCTACAATGAAGTCAGGTGGAAAGTCAAGAAATAGAGTGAACAAATTTGTGTGGGGGCATTGATACTGTTTTCCACCCTTTCATTGTGTGTGCATATGTGTGTACATGTGCATATATGCATCTGGTACAAGTAAAAGTCAGGGTGTTAATGAGGCACTCACAAAATGTAAGTCATTTAATGTGACTCCTTAATGTCCAGTTAATGTATCTAAAATGATACAGTATCTACATACGAATCTGAAATTAATGGCCCACACAGTTGAAACAAGAATATAAATACTGTACAGAAGATCATGTTTAAAAAAAATAGAAACATTTTCAATGAAGTTGGTAAGAAATTTAAGTGGTAAATTAAGCAGATATGTTTTTTGTAGAAGTCTAAAACTACTGAGATTTATATTTCTAGGCCAACTAAATGTAATTAGAGAAAAAATGGGAAAAGTAGATAAATTTTTTCTTGGTTTGTTTTACTCACACTTAGTATTTTCAGAAGTCTACAGATCTTTAGCAATAATTATTAAGTATGTAATTTTTAGGGATATAAAGGGATCAATAATTCCATTTTTAAAGCATCGTGATAAAGTAACAGTGATGAAATAGTTACTCAGTACATGGAACATCAGGCCACCATGAATAATTTTGATACAACTAACATAGAGGAGTCAGAGTTGTTTCTTACCTCCTTGTTCACACAACTGCTGGGCTAACGCATCTTTGAAAATAATCTGGCCCCTGTGTGTCGCCGTAGCCCTGAAAATGAATAGGAAAGGTTAACCTAAATCTTGTAATAAGTATGGTGATAATTTCAAGTATTTTTAAAAATTTTTGAAAAAAACTTATTTTAAAATGTTATTTGTATAGATACAATCTTTAAAAAAAAAATGAGGGCATTTGAACAGTGATACAAATGAACAAGAGTCAAGGCTTAAACCAAGGGCTCTGAGTTGAGAATTATCTTCTGGTTTTCCTTTGTAAAGATATTGTAACATTTGTGGGCTTATTCCAAAAACAGCAGATGTGAGCAAATCCTGGATAGAAAAAAAGGATAGAAAGGGTGCCTATTAAAATTTCTTCCTCAAGAAACTGATATAAAATGTTTTGTGAAGCAATAACGATATTAGCACTGGAGAAAGATGCTCCAAATGTACTTTTTTCTAAAATCAACATTTCACCATAACACATAGAACGTTTAGACAGAGAATTACATTTTTCCTAAAGTATTTTTTTAAATAGGGCTATTCAGAGCTTTCATAATTACAAAATCTGCCATAATAAAATACACCTTTTCTCCCTACAGGGTCTAACTCACATTTGAAGAAGATGTGCATCTTTTACTTCTTCTAATCAGAGCTGTGCACATTTATTGGTAAAAAAAAAATAGCACCCTTGCAGCAGATGTGTTATTCAATGGCTATAATGGGAATTGTCTTATTAAAGGGTGACTTATTTATGACTTATATTTGAAATATTTTTCCTTAAAAAGAGCTTTTCTGGCACAAAATGCATTGTTTGAGCAAATTTAAAACAGAAAATCATGCCTCAAGAAAATTGATTTTAGGAAAGAAGCCATACAAAAATCTTTGAAAATAACTAAAAAACATTAACATTAAATCTCAACTTTAGGTCTACAAAAACCACCTCAGGACAAAAAATAATTTGATTCAGCCATCATTTACTGAAGATGGGTTACATATAAGACACTGTGCTAGGTCACCAGAAGGCAAAGTTTGGCCTCTGCATTTCCCCTCCATTTGTGCACCTCTCCGACCTCTCCGACAATATCCTGTACTTTGTGGGGCCCGCAGGACCTCATGGCTCCCAACATTCTCCATCCCAGTCTCTACATGGCTGTGCCTTCCTCCTCCATGCTGTGGACCTTTCCGATTTCTATTCCCCGCTGAGGTGTTGCTATCGTAAGTATCAGCCCCCAGGACCCAACTCTTCAAAAGTAATGTGACAAACTAAGCCATACTGAAATGTTAATGGGTGATATCGCTCCAAGCTAACATATTTCAGCAGTGAAACAGAAAATATTACACACACACACACACACACACAGACACACACACACAATGGCACAACGGTTAGAGCTCTGAATGGTAGAAGGGATACAGAATTGGAGAGAAAAGTCACTGGACAGCCTTCATCTCATCCTACATGTGAGGTTTATAAAGGAATCTGCCCTTGTTGCATATTAATCATTATCAAAATTACTTATAAACAGACTTCACGACATTATATATTCACATATATTTATAGGTTTTTCTTTGCTTTTAGCAAGCTGAAAATGAGGAGAACTAAACATAGGGCCAATCCAAGCCATAACCGTGGTGTACAGATTCACTAAGCAGTTACAGGTGTTATGCCTAGAGGGGACATGGAAACTTGATTTACCTAAATACGTTTCATTGTCAAATCTCAATCAAGTCCAGAGCTTCTGAGTTTGCACACACCTCTAATGGCAACACAACAATCATAAATGAAAAAATTTAATTGGACATTTGCTTTGGAAGGAATATATTTCCTGAACTCACAAACCACCAAGAAAAGTCCCACAACATACGGTGTTTAATTGTTCACTTTAGTTGTCTTCTGATTGTGAGTATATAATGTCCCTATTGTAATATTCCTCATTAGTTATCATTGTGCCAGTCTACATTCCCATGAAAACAATGGGGCCAATATTCCTAGATAAAACTCAGGTAACAGAGGTTTTGTCTTTTCCCTGCATGTCAAAGATATTGAAATAGCCTGGTCGCTGCCTAGCACCTTGTGAATAGTCTTACACCGCTTTCCCCATTACTCCATTTCCTCAGATTTAGTATTTGTTGCTTTTATTCATATTCTTATTTCTGCTACTCTGGTGCCTATGAATAAATTTCTGAGGGACTAGGGAACAACTGAAACTGAAGGCACTTTCATCATCTAGTCAAAATTTCTTTAGCAGTGGTACTCATTCTTCAAACAAATATATGAAATTTCAATATATTTCTCTATTCCTAGCTTTTGATGTCATCGGGTTCCTTCTCCTCATACAACTTGCTCCTTTTGATCTATTCCCCAAAACTTCCCAGGAACTTTCAGGGTTTTAAAGGAGGCAGAGTTTGAAAACTCTTGCACTAAGACCATTTTTTTTTTTTTTTTTTTAAGATTTTATCAGCAGAGGGAGAGGCACTCTCCACTGAGCAGGGAGCCCAATACAGAGCTCAATCCCAGGACACTGGTATCATGGCCTGAACTGAAGGCAGGCGCTTAACTGAGCCACCCAGGTTCCCCTAATCTAGCTCTTTATAATGCATGGATCAGGGAACTGAGGCCATCGAAAACATGCTGAGGGTGAGGGGTACACAGCCTGTTAATGGCAGATAGGACCTGGTTCAAGGTCTTGATTCCAGGCCGTGGTTTCTTTCCAAGTTTTCAAAAAGTGCTCCACAGTGGTACCTAGGGGTCTCCCTGGGGAGTCCAGGAGGAGCAGCAGGGGGTGCTCCAGGCACCACCACTTCAATCAGAGCACTTGGACTTTATGTGTTCTAAAGTATTTAAATTTTTTTTAAATTTTTATTTATTTATGATAGTCACAGAGAGAGAGAGAGAGAGGCAGAGACACAGGCAGAGGGAGAAGCAGGCTCCATGCACCGGGAGCCTGATGTGGGATTCGATCCTGGGTCTCCAGGATCGCGCCCTGGGCCAAAGGCAGGCGCCAAACCGCTGCGCCACCCAGGGATCCCTGTTCTAAAGTATTTAATGTCATTTGAAGGATGGGCTCTGCAATTAGAAACTGTCTTGAGAAGCACACCATGTGCCCAATGTTATTATCTGAAGTCCTCTGCTTGGGAAAAGTCAAAGTAGTAATAATAATATGAGTCGTTATATGTATATATACATATAAACCACTTGTATATATTTATTATGTGTATATACAAACATACATACATGTTTTTATATACATTTAAATATACATACATATATCGATAAATGCACACAGAATATGTATATATAAACATATATATAGTTACTACTACTACTACTACTACTACTATTATTATTACAACTACCCTTTGCTAGGTACTATTGTAAGGGCTCTAAATAAATGAACTCAACTAATTTTGACAACAGCTCTACAAGGTAGATACAATTACTCCCATTTTTTTCTGGGACACAGAATTATTTTATGATTCACCTAATATTACACGGCAGATGGTAAAGCCATGATTTTAATTCAAGCAGTCTGACTGTAGGGTCCTTGCTTTTAATCATTACCTTAAATTTTCATTGATCTGGTTCAAAGGTTTAAAGGTAGCTTTCACTCTCTCAGGTAGCTTTCAGGGCCTGATCTTTAAATTCATGTGGCCTATGGCTGGCACTCTCTACTCCAACCATTTAGTTTATAGCTGAGCCCTTTTATTTAATCTCCTTTTGGACAAAGGAGATTTTCTGTTTCCAACTGGAAATTTAGCCACTTGGCCAGCAACTCCATGGGATTTGCCTTTAAAGATAGCATTTTTTTTCTCTCCTTTAATTTTAATTCCAGTATAGTTAATATACAATGCTATACTGGTTTCAGGTGTAAAAATCAACATTTCTTGATTGCCTCTCCCACAGTATTCTGTGACTCCCTTGGCTTCTAATCAACTCATCAGAGTCCCCTTTCAACTTTGAGTCACATTTCCTCCAACAGCCCCACCACCTCTCATGTCTGTCCTGTTCTCTAATCAAAGACAAGAGCACCAGATGCCAACCTCATCCACACCGCTGCCTGAACCCTGGAGGGATACACAAGACACAAACACATGTTGAACATAATTATCATGTGCATCTCTTTCTTTACAAACCCTTAAACCACTTAGATAACATTTTAATATAAAGATGCCCAACTCTCTGGTAGGTGTATAGTTAATCATTTTAAGGGATTCCACATTCACATATTATTTTGGGGAAAAGAAAGAACAGAACTCAGGTGACCAGCAAGAACACAACGTCCATCGCTTTATACGAGATGTTAGCTCCACATTCTCAGGGTGTGGCTAATGTCAATAATGGCAAGCCTACTGTGAACTATAAAATACTTCATGATGGTCTACCTACAGAATTATGTCACTTATTCCAAAAATTTTCTATGAATATATATATATTTACATGACAGATTAATGTAAATATATCTAAATATCATAAACATAAATTTATATATTTAAACATAAAAATATATTTGTGTTATATATAGTCAAAAATTGCTAAAAGCACAGTAGCTCAGATTCCAAAGATTCAAAAGTGTCCTCCAATTTTTAATCTAACCTATATTTTTCTTTTCTCATAAACAGCTATGGTAGATGTGACAGGTCTCGTTCATTCTTAGAATTATTTTAGTGTAATTTACAGTTTTCCTTTGGGGGAACATCTATCGAATTTGTGGTGCTAATAACCTTGTTGGCACTACTTTCACTTAATTTTCCCTAAGGAGCAGTAATTTTTCAGAAGAGGTCAGAAAAATCCTTATTGTTCCCCATTCTGAGCAAATTTCTTAAACAAGTTTCTAGGAAGTACTTATCTTCTTGGGAGATACAGATACTTCTAGAGCAAGTTTGCCAACAAGAATCCCTATCAAATAAGTAATTTTAAAATTCCTTTGGGCTATTATGATCTATAATTTAAAAACTCTATAGGTTCTGCCAAATGAAGAAAGCTCATTATAATGACCATATTCAGAGCTTGAAATAGTCATTGTTATGAATTTAAAAGAACATGCCAGATTCTAATTTTAAGTTAAGTAAGTAGTCTGCCCCAGCCATTTAAGAATTAGTATATATCCAGGGGAGGTTCTATGTTGAAGCTCAGTGTCTGGAATCAGAAAGACCAGCATTTAAATGCAGTGAGCTGTCACCTACAAGCTGAGTTTGCCCAACTTCCTTGATCACTCTAGTATTCAGATTCTATATATAAAGATAGGGCTTATAATAATTATTATTTAAAGATATAGGGATCCCTGGGTGGCGCAGCAGTTTGGCGCCTGCCTTTGGCCCAGGGTGCGATCCTGGAGACCTGGGATCGAATCCCACGTCGGGCTCCCGGTGCATGGAGCCTGCTTCTCCCTCTGCCTATGTCTCTGCCTCTCTCTCTGTGTGTGACTATCATAAATAAATAAAAAAAATTAAAAAAAAATAAAGATATTAATATTCACTATTCAGATACTTGTAGTCTAAATAGATTTCTTTTTTTTTAAGATTTTATTTATGAGAGACACAGAGAGACAGGTAGAGACATAGGCAGAGGGAGAAGCAGGCTCCCCACAGAGAACCTGATGCGGGACACAATCCCAAGACCCCAGGATCATGAGCCAGAGGCAGACGCTCAACCACTGTGCTACCCAGGCATCCCTCTATATAGATTTCAAACTTCTGGAATAGTAGGAATAGTTATTTAAAAATAAAATATCCCCTATAAGGCACATATCATAAGGACTTCAACATTTGAGAGAATCAAAACTCTACTTTCCAGTTTACAACTCACTTCAAATGTGCTATATTGCAACCTAGTTTCCAAAAATGGAATAAAACAGGGCTTTAATATCGGTGTTACAATGCCTACTCAAGCATATTGTTTCTTTATTTCATGACTCGATTTGCTCACAAATTACTTACAGAATCATTCTTAAACCCAGGGCAATGTGATTGACTTCCAGTAGTAGGTTACTTTCCTACCATTCTCTCCTGCTTTACCAATGAGGTCTGGTATGTTACTGTGTCTCGTCCATTCATAGTTGGAAGTTCATTCATTAATTAGCAATCTGACATGAACTACCTAACAGGAAATGTTATTAATATGTGGAACATGGGATAGGAGAGTAGTGGTCTGAACATGGCAAATTTGATATTCAAAGGAATCAGTTCACTTGCAAAGATTCTTGCCCCCTTTTCATCAGCAAACTACTGTACTTGCTAATTAGGTTGTGAACACAGCTTGACCCTTATTAAAACAAGACAATTCTTTAAAATACATAAAAAGGGGTAATGAATAACTTCAGGGAGAAATTTTATATTAAACTCTCAAACTATGCCAAAGCCATGATAAAAGTTTGTGTGTGTTTTCATTATGCTTTTGCTTTTCAAGGTTCTACTGCTTTTTTAAAATTTATTTTAAGTTTTTATTATTTTTTACAGATTTATTTATTTTATTTTATTTTTTTAAAACATTTTTTATTATTATTTATTTATGATAGTCATACAGAGAGAGAGAGAGAGGCAGAGACACAGGCAGAGGGAGAAGCAGGCTCCATGCACTGGGAGCCTGATGTGGGATTCGATCCCGGGTCTCCAGGATCGCACCCTGGGCCAAAGGCAGGCGCCAAACTGCTGCGCCACCCAGGGATCCCCAGATTTATTTATTTTAGAGAGAGAGAGAGAGAGAGAGCATGCATGTGTGCATGAGTTGGGGGAGAGGCAGAGGGAGAGAATCTTCAAGCAGACTCTCTACTGAGTGCAGAGCCTGAATCAGGGCTCAATCCCACAATCCATGAGATCACGACTTGAGCTAAAGCCAAGAGTCAGATGCTCAACTGACTGAACACCAGGCACCCCTGCTCTCTTTTTATAGTTACATCTTTTATTCCTAAGCCATACCACTGTTTTCCTCTGTCAAATGTATAAATATTTCCTTTCCCTTAAAACAAATTTCAGCATTAGTGTTCACTATCCAGTAATCACAAAGTCTATATGTTCTTAAAGACCACACCAAACTCTTAACTATCAAATTTATTAACTATTAACGCTCAAGTTTACCCTTCTTCTCCATATCCACAGCCACTGTTTTTTTCATTTTTTTAAAGACTTTATCTATTTATGAGAGACAGAGAGAGAGAGAGAGAGAGAGAGAGAGAGAGGCAGAGACACAGGCAGAGGGAGAAACAGGCTCCATGCTGGAAGCCGGACACGGGACTCAATCCCAGGTCTCCAGGATCACGGCCCAGGCCAAAGGTGGCGCTAAACCGCTGAGCACAGCCACTGCCCCACAACCACTGTTTTAATTCACGATTTATCATTTTTCATCTGATACATTGCAATATTCTTGATTAGAACTCCAGTTTAACTCCCATGCCAATCCAACTTCCACATTGTCCCAATTTTCTTGCTAAAATTGCTTGAAATCCTTCTGTGTCTATCACTTAAAGGATTCTGTCAAATTTCTGAGAATAGTATAAAAGGTTTGTCAGGATCTGGTCCCTGCCCATGTGTCTAGCCTCATCTCTCATCTCACCCTGCAACTGAGTGGTAAAGTAGTTCTAGAAGGTTCCAGAATGCATGACTTCTCTCATGTCTCCAGGATTCTCCACCTTTAGTCCACTTCTGCACAGAAGTCTCTTGCCAAAACTTTTATTCTTCCTCTAAAATTTATCCAAAATCAGTCAGCCTGCTATCTTTCCCCAGATGAAATTGACTCCAGAGGAAAAGGAGCTGATGCCAGCACAGCCTATAACTTGCAGAGCTAGGAGCTCTGCATGAGCTGTCCTTCCAAGCTCTCTCTAGCTTGAAGCTTATGCTGGTCCTTTCAGAGCCTAGGGAACCCTCTTGTACCTTCATGGCCTTCAGAATGCCTCCTCAGCTACCTGGTATGTGAGACAATGCAGCATGGGAAATAAGAACAACTGCCTAAGGCAAGGATGGAATGTGCTCCTTGTCCCTGTCTGAACCTGTGCCATCCAGCCTCTTCACCTAGTGTCCTCATTCCATATATGTCTAGAAGGTGTTGCCATGGCAGACATCTTTAATCAAGCACAGCATTCTTTGCAATGGATCCTAGACACAGCCTATCTCACTACCTGCAACCCTAGTCTCTAAGCAGCCCCTATGTTTATTCGGAGTGAACATAACATGTAGCCTGCTTAGCATTTCTGGCCTAAGGACATTTCAGGGTGACAGGACCTAGGCAGAGCTCCAGCGCAGACAGTATAGTCAAAGGAGGACTTAGGTTCTGATGTGGAAGAGCCACGATCTCTTTGAGGACCTACATGTACCTACCTGATGAAGATCAAACTGCATATATTATTGGGAGGAAGTTTCTATTGACTTAGTGAAATAGTAAGAAAGTCAAAAGAGGAAAACCCAGTGTTACATTTGGGGATGTCACATGTGAACATAATTAAGCAAAAAATATTTATTAAATAGAAGTCTGAGTGTCTTTTAAAAAAGGGGGGGTGCTTTTATCTCTTTAAGGAGAGAAGTCATTGGCTTATAGTTAGATTTCTGGGATGAATTACAAGCACTGATATAGAAGCATGAAATACTCTTTCAAAAAATTTAGCAGAAAGCATTGAAAAGAAAGTTTATTGTTTATAACAGGAGTTTAATCTCCATTAAAAAGTGAGCAAGGCATCACTGAAAAAGATGCCATGGGGTGATCTTCCTTCCCAATTCAAAAACTTTCAGAGGCCTCTGGCATAGTGAATCAGTAACAGGAATTTTCCAAAGGATAACTTCAACTTGGAATATAATTTGAAGATCTGTGGGGGGGGGGGGTGGAGAAGAAAAGGAAAAAAAAGCAAGAAAAGGAAAAAGGACAATGAAAAAAAGTCTGTGCTTACAAAAAAAAGCCACTTTCTGTACAACTATCACTAGATCCAGAAAAATTTCTCCCAATAGGGTATTTATAATATAGATCTTACACTCTTTGTAGGGTATTTATAATATAGATCTTACACTCTTTGTGTTCATACATAGTAGTTTTAAAAGTATGCATTTGTGTTCTATTGCTATAATTAATTTTGATATTTTCATGTGTGAAAGAGATTTCAGGAATGGAAATCCAACTAATAACTTATGAATTTGAATGGAGACAGTTTAACTTGAGATCAGGGCCAAACCATAACTCCATTTTCCTCTATTCTGAAGTGGATCATTTTTCCACAACAATTTATGTTTGTGATTTCTGGGAGTGTCTTACTATATATGTCAAAAGAAATTCACCAGCTTCCCAGAAGAGATGTGGGTCATGATGTGTGACCACTAGTGCCTGCATGTGGAAATCTGGCAACACAGTGTGTGACCACTAGTGCCTGCATGTGGAAATCTGGCAACACAGAGATAATCTACATTCATCTGGCCATCAAGCTGAAGGTGAAGCAGGGGTCAGAAAACATGATCCAGACATACAGTAATGGTAGCACCAAGGACCAGAAGCTGCTGCCAAAGGCCCAGCAGATACTGCAGGATAGTGAGACCAAGACTGGCATCATCTGCATGCAGCTCCACCAGGCAGTGTACGTGGGCCAGCTGGAAGCCAGACAGCCCCAGACGAGGCCAAGGGAATCCAGACCTGGGGGCCGTGGAGTCGTGAATTCAGGAGCTGCAGCTCCACTTCCAAGTGGAGCATATAGTGACCAACAGTACCAAGAATCACCAGTGATACTGCGTATAGTCAATCAAGTGTAGCTGGGACTCTGATTCTCACATAGTTTTTTCAATAATTGCTATGTGATACTACATTGCAATAAATAATAATCATTTTGGTGAAAAAGCACTGATAGTTGTAGGGTGTGTAACACAAAAGAGAGGCAAACATTTATCATTGACAGAGTTTTAACGTTTCTTTGCTTTATAAATCAAGAACAAAGTGGATCTAGGGAGGAAAAACACCTCCAAGCAGATAAAACCATGTTGTGCTTTGTCAGTGTGCAAAAGGATTGCTCATTAACTATTAAAAGAAGAAATGCCAAATTTCTCGGGAGTGATCAGAGAATTTTAGAATAAGGGAAGGACGGATTCATGTATCAAGAAGGATTATACCCAGGTGCCAAACATCTGTCAAAAGCTCCCAAATGACATTCTAGGTTTCTAAAACTGAAAGGAGGAGTGCTATATACCAAGATAAAGGACTTTTTATTGTCTAATTTCTAAATAGCTTCATATGAGCTTTATCAGCAATTTGCCTGGTTCGGAAAACCACAAGTAATAGATCTTTGATTATAAACAACAAAAAACACGTACAATTTTTGTTATTAAAAAGATCATGTTATCTCTCCTTCTCCACTAAATAATTCAATAAGCCCTTAAGGATTATGAATGTGATGAAGTGCTAAGATATTAGGTGCTCTAGGTGCTCACATTTCTTAGTCTGGAGTATTGCTATTGACAGAGGATAGGTTGACAGAGGATAGGTGCTCAGCACATAGTTTTTTAGTTAATTTGAACTATGTCTTCTAAACTAGGCTATATGTACCCTAGACACAGGGATTTTTATCTTTTTTTTTTCTATGTTGGCACACAGTGTTGACATATGGTAGTCTTCCTAAATGTTTGTGGAATACATGAATGGTTGGTCGTGTTATGCTTTAATGTTGTTAAATGTTAAATACTTTAATAGCTAATCAGTAAATTATCACATAAACACTTTGAAAAAGATGACTAGGTGATAATAATAAGTGGGCAAGATAAACATTATTATAGATAAGATTTATCTCAGAAATACAATTAACAGTAGAAACAATAAAAATAAATAAGCTAATGCATTTGCTTGACCACTGCAAAATATTTTCATCATTTAACTAACATCTTCCAGACTTTTCTTGAACCACCTGTATCTCAGAAATGCCTTCCAAAACTTCACAGTAAAAATAGTTTTATTATCACCTTTTAAAATCACTAAAATTCATCAAAGAAATTACTGGAGTGGCTCTGTTGTTTAAAACACCTTTTAACTAAGTAAGCCTTGTGTTAATTTGCTTCAAGGGCATCCTTAGGCAAGACAAGGACAAAACTGGTAAAACAGTTTATCAATTCCAAAGAACACCTTAGTAAAAATTATGTTATCCTACTGGATAGAGAATTAAAGAGTCTGCATATTTGTGAAAAGTAATACTAATGCAAAGTATTTAGGGGCCACTTCTGAATGAACTAATAGAGTACAAGTTTCAGATACAAAAGAATAAAGGTTGCAAAAAATAAAAAAGAAGAAGAAGAAAGGAGGTTGCATTCTAGGTCTGGCACTTATTCTCTCCATTACTTAGGCCATATCACTTAACTTCTGTATGTCTCATTTTCTTAATCAATAAAATAACTTGATTTCATTGGGTAACTTCTAACAGTAAATCTGGAATCAGAACAAACATTTTGGGTTTGCACCACAGCTCAATGGTTTAGATTGATAAGTACTTATTTTTCAAAAGAGGACTTTAAAATTTTTACTACCTATTTTTCAGGGCTATGGCAAAAATCGAGAGTTCAATTCCATAAAAAGATTGGATAAAATGTGAAGAATTATTATGGTGATGTTCTAACTGGTCATTTCAGAAAATACTGGCACAGATGTAAAAATCTCTTCTCTCACCACTTTGATTCAATACAGTACTAGAAGTCCTAGCCACAGCACTCAGACAAGAAAAAGAAATAAGAGAATTGGTATTGAAGAAGTGCAATACTAATTCATTGGTATTGAAGAATTGGTAAAGAAGTTAAACTGTCACTGTTTGTGGACAACATGATGCTATTCATAGAAAATCCTAAAGACACTACCAAAAAACTACTAGAAGCAATAAACAGATTTAGTAAAGTGGCCAAGTACAAAATTAATACCCAGATATTGGTAGTGTTTCTATATACTAACAATGAAATCATAGAAAAAGAAATCAAACACACACACGCACACACACACACACACACACACACACCATTTACAACTGCACCAAAAGTAATAAAATACCTAGGAATATACTTAATCAAAGAGGTGAAAGACCTATACTTTGAAAACTATAAAACACTCATGAAAGTAACTGATGATGACACAAATAAATGGAAAGATATTCCATACTCATGGATTGGAAAAATCAATATTGTCAAATGTCCATATTTGATATGGATAGATATCCAAAGCAATCTACAGATTCAATGTAATCTCTATGAAAATACCAACAGCATTTTTCACAAAAGTAGATCAAATAATAATACAATTTGTGTGGAACCACAAAAGACCCCAAATAGCCAAAGCCATCTTGAAAAAGAAGAACAAAACTGAAGGTATTAAAACCCCAGATTTCAAGATATACTACAAAGTTGTAGCAGTCAAAACAGTATGGTACTAGCACAAAAACAGACACACAGGTCAATGGAACAGAATAGAGACCCCAAAATAAACTTACATTTACATGGTCAATTAACCTATGGCAAAGGAGTGCTCACTTTGGCAGTACATATACTAATCTATGGCAAAGAAGGCAAGAATATACAATGAAAAAAAGACAGTGTTTTAATAAATGCTTCTGGTAAAACTGGCCAGCTCCATACAAAAGAATGAAACTGGACTACTTTCTAACACCATATACAAAAAAAGCTCAAAATGGAATAAAAATTTAAATATGAGCCTTGAAACCATAAAAATCCTAGAAGAGAATATAGACAGTAGTCTCTGACTTCAGCCATAGAAATATTTTTCTAGATATGTCTCCTTTAAAAAAATTTTATTTATTTATTCATGAGAGACACAGAGAGAGAGGCAAAGACACAGGCAGAGGGAGTAGCAGGGGAGCCTGATGTGAGACTTGATCCCCAGACCCTGAGATCACGCCCTGAGCTGAAGGCAGACACTCAACTACTGAGCCACCCAGCATCCCTCTAGATATGTCTCCTAAGGCAAGGGAAACAAAATCAAAAATAAACTATTGGGACATTGCAAAATAAAAAGCTTTTGCACAAAGGAAACCATCAAGAAAACAAAAAGACAACCTACTGAATGGGAGAATATTTATAAATGATATATTCCATAAGGGGTTCTATTCAAAATATATAAAGAACTGATATAACTGAATACCAAACAAAAAAATAAACAATCTGATTAAAAAATGGGCAGAGGATCTAAATAGATACTTTTCCAGGGACAGACAGATGGTCAATGGATGCATGAAAAGATGCTCAACATCAATCAGCATCAGGGAAATGCAAACCAAAACCACAATGATGTTTCACTTCACACCTGTTAGAATGGCTAAAATCACGACAAGAAACAAGTACTGGTGAGGATGTGGAGATAAAGGAACTCTTGTGAACTGCTGGTAGGAATGTAAATTGGTATAGCCACGATGGCAAACAGTTTGGAGGTTCCTCAAAAAATTAAAAATAGAAACACCATATTATCCAGTAATTCCACTATTGGTTATTTATCCAGGGAAAATGGAAACACTAACTCAAAAAGATATATGCACCATTGTGTTTATGGCAGCATTACTTATAATAGCTCAAATATGGAAGCAACCTAAGTGTATATCTATAGATAAATGGAAAAGGAAAATGTGGGGTATGTATACAATGGAATATTACACAGCTATAAAGAATGAGATTGTGCCATTTGCAACAACATGGATGGACCTAAAAGGGTATTATGTTAAGTAAAATAATAAGTCAGACTGAGAAAGACAAATACCATATGATTACATTTGTAGACAGAATCTAAAAAATGAATAAACAAACAAAAAGCCAAATCAGAACTATAAATACAGAGAACAAAGTGATGGTGAGGGGAAAAAGGGATATATAGGCCTCCAGTTATGTAATGAGTAAGTCACATGAATAAAAGCAGAGCATGAGGAATAGAGCTAATGATATTATAATAGCAATGTAATGGGACAGATGGTTGCTATACTTACAGTGAAGACAGCATAATGTATAAACTTGTCAAATGACTAAGTTTTACACCTGAAACAAATGTAACACTGGATGCCAAATATACTAAAAAAAAAATCTCCAAGTATTTAGGATGAAAAGTCACCCCCTTACCCTCAAAAACCAAGACTATAAATTCTAAAATGTTTTAGAGTGACAAAGCTGATGAAAGCTCTAATAAAGGATAGGATATCTAACCTAGTTAATCAATCATAACAAATTAGGACAATATTTGGTATATTCTTTTTTTTAATAATAAATTTATTTTTTATTGGTGTTCAATTTGCCAACATACAGAATAACACCCAGTGCTCATCCCGTCAAGTACCCCCCTCAGTGCCCGTCACCCAGTCACCCCCACCCCCCGCCCTCCTCCCCTTCCACCACCCCTAGTTCGTTTCCCAGAGTTAGGAGTCTTCCATGTTCTGTCTCCCTTTCTGATATTTCCTACCCATTTCTTCTCCCTTCTCCTCTATTCCCTTTCACTATTATTTATATTTCCCAAATGAATGAGACCATATAATGTTTGTCCTTCTCCAACTGACTTATTTCACTCAGCATAATACCCTCCAGTTCCATCCATGTCGAAGCAAATGGTGGGTATTTGTCATTTCTAATGGCTGAGTAATATTCCATTTGGTATATTCTTGTAAAAAAAATTCTGCAGAAGTATATACAAGGGTTACTTTGGGAAAAAACTTTTTATTTTTTCTATTACAGAAATAATATGTATATTTGAGAATTTAAAAATATACAGAAGTATTAATCTGAAAATAAAATTACTCATATTCATACATAGGAGAGATAATCACTATTAACATTTTAGTAAACTATATTCCAGCTTTTTAAATTAATTCATGAATACAAAGTTTTGTAGAAAATTTTTTGCCTAGGGGTGCTCAGGTGGCTTAGTCGGTTAAGTGTTAGGTCATGATCTCAGGGTTCTGGGATTGAACCCCATGTTAGGTGCCCCTCTCATTGGGGCATGTGCTTGTCCCTCTCCCCTTGTTCTTTTCCCTCACTCATACTCTCTCAAATAAATGAATAAAATCTTAAAAAAAAAAGAACAGAAAATTGCTTACCTAAAAAGGTTTCTATTCCCTTATATTTAATATTTATTATAAATAGTTCCTATATCATTAAATATTTTTCAAACAAAATTGTTAAAAGCTAAATAATGTTTCATTGTAAGGCTATAGCATGGTTTCTTTAACTATTGTACTCTTATTGGAATTGTATTTGTTTCTATTTTTTAATATTTTAAATAATAAAGTATAAAAATACCTGACTATATCTTTAATTTTTCCCCAGCTTTACTGAGATATAACTGACACATAACACTGCATAAATTTAAGGTGTACAACATGTTGATCTGAAACATTTATACATTGCAAAATGATTACCATGCTAGCATGAGCTAACACCTCCATTCTGTCATATAATTACCATTTCTTTTTTATGATGAGAACATTTAAGATCTACTCCCTTGCAACATCAAGTATATGATAAGTATTGTTAGCTGTAATTATTATGCTGTACATTAGATCCTCAGAACTTGTTGATTTTACAACTGGAAGTTTGTTCCCTTTGACCAACATTTCCTCATTTCTTCTTCCCATCAACCCCTGGTAATTACCATGCTGCTCTCTGTTTCTCTGAGGTAGACATTCATGCATATCTTGTATTTTAAGATGTATTTCCAGGACTGGGATAATGAAATTCAGGCCATAAACATGAAGGCCATAATTCCAAATGGCATATAAGTTATTTCCCAAATTATCTATACATTTCTATTGATTTGAAAGGCTTCAATAAACTTCTACACTAAAAACTTCCCACACTAAACTCAATTATATAAATAGGGTAGTCAGGGAATTAGGAATAATGGTTTTTTTGTGTGTGATTTCTGACTTTAGCAGAAATAAAGTGCTTATATTAGCCATAATTAAATTATACTCAAGTGGAAATGCACAGTGAAACTTTAAAAATCTGTAGATTATGCTTATTTCTAGTTGTTAAACATCCATTGATTTGGATAATTTTAGGAAATAATTCCCATGGCGTTTGAGAATACGTATTTGTCAGCCAAGCATTTATGTGGGTAAAATGTAATGTGGGTAAAATTCACCATTTTTAGAGAATCAGGGCCTAGGTAGCACAGTCGGTTAAACATCAGACTCTTGGTTTCCACTCAGGTCGTGGTCTTGGGATCATGGGATTGAGCCCCATGATGGGCTCTCTGCTCAGTGTGGAGTCTGCTTAGGATTCTCTCTCTTCTTCTGCCCCCCACTCCCATGCTCTAGCTCTCTCTCTCTCTTAAATAAATAAATCTTTTTAAAAAATAATAAATAAATAAGTACAAAATTGAATCAGAGAGGGTCTAGAATTAAGATATGAGGTACAATATGGGAAACTAAAGACTGGAAGATAGAGAGAACACCTCTGGTATGAAGGTCTAGACTCCCACCTTTTTGTGCATTATTCCCATCATCAAGAAACTGAAAACTAACAAGTATGAAGAGAAGATCCTAAAAGCTTCCAGGCAAGGAAAATACAATGACTTTCAAAATAAGAAAAATATTGTGCCACGTTCACGTTCTCAATTACAGCACTGAAAGTCTCCAAAATTTTCAGAGTATTTCTTTTTAATCTGGAATCCTTTTTCTAGCCAATCTGTCATCAAATGTAAGGAATCAAACATTATACTTCCCAGGTATAATCTCTCAGGAAGCAACTGAGAAAGTACTCTAGGAAAAGTCACAGAGTAAATTAAGAAAGAGAAGAAATAAAACTGAAAAGTTGTTCAAGAAGGAAAAAATCATAGCATGCCATTTGGTTTTACAGTGAATAATATTTATATAATCATTGATTAAAACACTGATGACTGATTTTATTTAAAAATGTGATATATTTATATTGGGAAGATATGGGGATGAAGTTGTATATTGGGGGAGGGTAATGGTATTAAAGAAGTATATCTTCTACCACAATATCAAGTGGTCACTTGGTTTAAGTATATTATTTAAAAATATGGGCATCAATACCAGAAGCAGCAGCTAAAATGATGACAATAGCTTACTCTGGGGGAGTTTCTGGAAGGAGTAGGGAAATAAAGTCTTCCTTTTTATTATATAAGCCTTTTCTTATTATATGATATTTAAAACATTTTTGTCAAAAATAAAACAATTTTAAAAATACAAGCCATCCATATTGAAAAGAAAGAAGTAAAAAATATCTCTATTTGACATAATCATGACACAATCTTGTGTATAGAAAATATTAAAGAACCTAAGAGAAAATTATTGCAACTAATAAATACATCCAGAAAGGTTACAGAATAAAATATTAATATATAAAAGTCAATTGTTTTTCTATAAACTATCAATGAATAAACTGGAAATAAAATTAAGAAAATAATTTCATTCACAATAGCATCAAAAAGAATAAGATATTTACTCATAAAGTTAGCAAAAAAAAAGCGCAAGAACTGCACATGACAAAATATAAAACATTGTTAAAGAAACTAAAAGAGGTCCAATATATGGAAAGAAATCTCATGTTCATAAATCAAAACACTTAATATTGTTAAGATGGCAGTAATATCATAATGGATCTACAGATTCAACACAATACTTTATCAAAGTCCTGAGTATTTCCCAGAAATGCACAATCTGATCATAAAATTCAAACAGAAATGGAAGGAGTTAAGAGAGTCAAAATCATCTTGATAATAACAAAGTTGGAGGACTTGCATTTCTTGATACAAACTTATAGTAACTATAAACTTACAGTAATTAAGACAGTGTGATATTGACAGAAGAACAAACAGATCAGTGGAACAGAACTCAGAGTCCAAAAATAGACTTTAACATGATAGTCAATTACTTTTTGGCAAAGGACAGGACAAATTTAATGAGGAAAGAGGTCTATTCAACAGATGGTGTTCAGTCAACGGGAAATCCACATGTAAGGGAATGAAGATGGGAGAACTTTCCACAACACTCAGTGAAAAGAGGAGCAGCACCTGCCTGGCGCTCCTTCCTGCTCCCCTACACTGGCCTCGGATGCTCACCCACTCTAGAAAATGGTGAAAGAAACCACTTACTACTATGTTGTGGGGGTCAAACCAGGTGGCACCCAGGGAAAAGTGAAAAAGTATTATAGGAGACTAGCCTTGAAGTACCATCCCGCTAAGAATCCAAATGAAGGAGAGAAGTTTAAACAGATTTCTCAACCTTATGAAGTACTCTGATGCAAAGAAAAGGGAATCATATGACAAAGGAGAACAGGCAATTAAAGAAGGTGGAGCTGGTGGTGGTTTGGGCTCCCTGGTGGACATCTCTGGTGTGTGTTTTGGAGGAGAAGGAAGGATGTAGAGAGAAAGGAGAGGTTAAAATGTTGTCAGGAACCTTAGGTTTATATGATGGTACAATAAGAAAACTAGCTCTGCAAAAGAATGTGATTCATGATAAATGTGAAGGACAAGGGAGTAAGAAGGAGAGAGGGTATAGTCCCAATTGCCAAGGTACTGGAATGCAGATGAGAATTCATCAGAGAGGACCTGGAATGATTCAGCAAGTTCAGTCTGTGTGCATGGAGTACCAGGGCCATGAATGGATCAGTCCTAAAGACAGATGTAAAAGCTGCAAAGGAAGGAAGATAGTTGGAGAGAAGAAGATTCTAGAAGTTTATATTGACAAAAGTTGAAAGATGGCCAGAAGATAACATTCCATGGTGAAAGAGACCAAGAACCAGGATTGGCACCTGGAGATATTATCATTCTTTTAGATCAGAAGGACCATGCTGTTTTTACTCAACAAGGAGGCCTTTTCACATGTATGGACATAAAGCTGGTTGAAGCACTGTGTGGTGCCTGACAAAGCTACTCTTGACAACCAAACCATCCTCATCACCTCTTATTCAGGTCAGATTGTCAAGCATGGGGATATCAAGTGTGTGTTAATGAAGGCATGCCGATGTATCTACACGATGTGAAAAGAGTTGCCTAATCATCATATTTAAGGCAAACTTTCTTGAGAATAGTTTTGTCTCTCCTGATAAACTTTCTTTCTTTGCCAGAAAACTCCTACCTGAGAGGGAGGAAGTAGAAAAGACTGATGAAATGGACTACGTAGAACCAATGGACTTTGATCCAAATCAGGAAAAATGGCACCATCTCAATGAAGAAACACCTGAAGATGATGAGCATCATCCTAGGGGGGTTGTTTGGTGTCAGGCCTCTTACTGGGGCCAGTGGACAACACTGCTGGCATTTTATATGCAGTAGTGAATGAGGGAAGGAAGATAATCATGGATTACTATTTGCTATTGCTATTGTTTTTGTTTTAATATTTAACTATATTAGTATTTTAAAAGTTAAATGAAAAATAAACTCAAATATAAAACCTCTGACTTTGCCCTGTATGTATGATGACTTCAGCATGCAAGATAAGTTTAACACTTTTAAAAACTACTTTAAAAAAATCTCCTCTAGGATTTGTTAGGCCATACCTTGTCATTGATTTCAGCTCTATGCAAATGAAATAGCTTAGACTGAAATTCTAGGTGTATGTATTGACTTCAGTGTAGGACCTTTAATTGTCTTGTTTGTTTTTTAAGTAAGTTCTACACCCAGCATGGGGCTTGAACTCATGACCCTGAGATCAAGAATTGCTTATTCTACTGACTGAGCCAGCCAGGTGCCCCTAAGACCCCTAATTGTTAAGCTATGAAATTAAAACTTGTACTTAATTGACAAATCAGATGAAGAACTTAATTTGTAGAGAAGTGTTGGTCTGCAGTTACATTAAGTGGGATTCATTGTGATGCTTCTGCACTCATTCTCTTGCCTCACCTGTTACTTGAAGATGGCATACTATGTAATCTGGCCTGTGCTAACAGTGATAGAAAATCACTTCTAAAATCACCTTTCTAAAGAAGGGATTTATTATGATATGCTGCTGCTTGAGGGGGCTTGCACTTGTAGAATTGCACTCCCTTCCGCTGTGCTATCTTTTCCTTTTTAATATTTATGTATCACTCCTGGTTACACATTTTTTCCTTCTCTTAGGATCATAATAAGCTTCAGAGTAGTAACTTCAGGAGCAGTGTAACTTAGAGTGAAGAGACATGGAGAAGTAATTTGCATGTATGAGATAGGAAGGTTTTTTTTTTTTTTTTTTTTTTTTTTAGGTATGTTACAGGCTTACTTTAAACCATTTATGATCTGAATTAACTACAATTTAATGTTGGTAGGATAGCAAATTATGATGAATAGCTTTAACTGTGTGTTTATTTTTTTTAAAGATTTTATTTATTTATTCATGAGAGACAGAGAGAGAGAGAGAGAGAGAGAGGCAGAAACACAGGCAGAGGGAGAAGCAGGCTCCACGCAGGAAACCCGATGTGGGACTCGATCCCAGGACTCCAGGATCACGTCCTGGGCTGAAGGCAGGTGCCAAACCACTGAGCCACCCAGGGATCCCCTTTAACTGTGTTTAAAAGTCATGTTCATAGGATTAAATCTGGATATCATAATTAAGAAATTCTTGAAATGTATGCATGTCTCCTTAACATACTGATTACAAAGCAAAAAAAAAAAAAAAAAAAAAACCAAAACAACAACAACAATAAGAATGAATTTGGACCCCTACTTCACACCAAATACAAAAATTAATTCAACATGGAACATAGACCAAATTGTAGTAACTAAAATTATAAAACTCTTAAAGGATAAGATAGAGGTAAATTTTCATGACCTTGTATTTGTCAATGCTTTCTTAAATACAATATGAAAAGCACAAGCAAAAAAATAAAAACAAATAAACTGGACTTTAAAAATATTAAAAGTTGGGCAGCCCCGGTGGCGCAGCAGTTTAGCGCCGCCTGCAGCCCAGGGTGTGATCCTGGAGATCTGGGATCGAGTCCCGTATCAGGCTTCCTGCATGGAGCCTGCTTCTCCCTCTGCCTGTGTCTCTGCCTCTCTCTCGCTCTCTCTGAATAAATAAACAAATAAATCTTTTAAAAAAATAAAAATATTAAGTTTTGTGAAACAAAGGACACGATTAAGAAAGTGGAAAACAACCCATAGAATGGGAGAAAATATTTGCAAATCCTATATCTGATAAGAAACTTGTATCCAGTATGTACATATGTTTGCATGTGTGTCTGTATATATATATATATATATATTTCTCACATATATAACTCAAAACAATAGAAGATAGCTCAATTTAAAAACGGAAAAAGGATTTGAATAAACATTTATCCAAGGAAGACATACGTAGAGCCAATAAACACTTGGAAAGATATTCAACATCATCCTTCTCTGGGGAAATACAAATAAAAGCCACAATGAGATATCACTAGGCTTATATCAGGATGGCTAAAATAAAAAAGGTAGACAATAATGAGTGTTGATGAAGATGTAGAGAAATTGAAATCTCAGATTTTCCTGGTCAGAATGTAAAATGCCTCTTTGGAAAAGTGTGGCAATTCCTCAAAATATTAAACATCAAGTTACTGAATGACCTAACAATCCCACTTCTAAATGTATAACCAAGAGATTTTAAAACAAAAGTTCATATACACAAAAATACATGTATACAAATGGTCCTAGGAATGTTATTCATAATAGGCCAAAGTGGAAACAACCCAAACATCTATCAACAGATGGATGCCTAAGTAAAATGTAGTACACCCATACTGAATGGAGTATCATTCAGCACAAATAGGGATAAAGTACTGTTCATGCTATTAACATGGACCTTTCAAGAATAAACCTTAAAACATGCTAACTTTAAAAATTTAGCCATAAAAGACTACATGTTGTATGATTCCATCTATATGACACATCCAGAATAGGTAAATTCATAGAAACAGGAAGTAGATCGCTATTGCCAGAGGATGGGGAAATGGAGAGTAACTGCTCAGGTGTGCAAGGTGTCTTTTGGGGGTGATGAAAATGTTCTAAAATTTTTGATGATGATTGTACAACCCTGAATTATACTACAAAACACCTAAATTGTATACTTTAAAGGGGTGGATTCTATGACATGTGAATTATATCTCAATGAAGCTGTTATTAAAAAATAAAAGTGAAACACATTCTAGAATGCCATAGATAAGTTAATAGTAGATAGATACACAATCATTATTAAGGACAGTCAGGAATGTTTGGGGTTATCTCTGTTTTCTTTCAAATGATGTTATAATGGACAGGAAAAGTGCTTTGTTGCTTGAAACATAAGAGAACTAGCTAATTTAGTATTTCTTTACTGCTGCCATCCTTCAATGCTTCATTAAAAAGAATGTAGTAGGTGGCCCAAGGAAACTATAAAGCCTCAAACTGCAACCAAATTTCAATTAAACCAAAGTTTAATTTCTGCATATTATATGCAACTCTGAGCCCAGGGAATGAATAATCTTTCTTTTCCAATGTATAAGTAGTGCTTCTCTTACCTGCCTCAGGACACATTTAGATGAAAGAAAACACATTAAATTATTGATGTAATGATTAATTGAAAGTTCCCTTAAATTACCTAGCATATTTATAGCAAAGTCCTTTGGCCCTGTGCAGGCAAAACTACAACTCTTACAAGTATGTTCAAAATCAGTCATGTGTACCTTTCTTCTTTTCTCTCTCTCTTGCTTTTGATGAATTACAGTATTGAAGGAAGCAGAACGAATGCTTAGGATGTCATTTGGATAATGGCTGACTTCTTCTGTACTTTCTCACATAGAAAAACATTCCTTTAGCTCAGTACAGAACCAAATTTGGACTGAATCTCCTTAGTGTTTCAAGTAAATTCCAGTGCTGCCCATGGTGCTAGATAAAGTGTCCAGGTGGGATTTCTGGTGATATCACCAGTTCTATCACTAGTGAGTCTGATCTTGGGATAGTAATACATGTAATAAGAACCATTCACTAGCCTATGAAAAATAGTGGCTCCTGTGAAGCATATACAATTCACTGCCAAGTGTAACACTCAGGCAGGTGTATTTTCAGGGAAATAAAAAGGGATGGGAAGCAAGAATGGAGTGATCATCACAGGTAGGTAGGACAAGCAAACATTTTGATAGACATATAATATTTTTATTTTAAGGGTATTTAAAAGGTATTTAAACCATCTTGGCTAGAAATTGGAAACTTAAAAATATACAGAATGCCAGGCCCCAACCCCAATCAATTTCTTCAGAATCCTGGTACAGGGCTTGGGCAGACATGATTCTACTTGTAGCAGACTTAAAAAAAAAAAAAAAAAAAAGCTACTGGTCTGAACAGATACGCAGCCATACATTCTTCCCTGAGTCAGAAATGTTCCACCATCCTTCTTAGTAACATCTTCCACTCAAGTAACAACCACCGTCAGCAGCAAGTTATTTTACTCCTCCTTTGTCCAGCCAAAGACTCTTTAGAAAGGATTAAAATTTATCCCACAGACTCTGGCAAGGGATTGCCCCTCATTTCCCCTTGATTTTTCATTGTCTTCGGTAGATGAGAAACACATGTATATTTAACTCACAACAACAGTCAGTAATTTTTCAGCGAGGTAGGACTTCCCTATTAATATTAACCTAAAGGGATAATGCATGAAATGATGCATTTTCAGATTTATCTCTGGTACAGTCACTCACAAGCTGGTGTGGAGATAGGATTTCTCAACATCAGCACTACTGACATTTGAACTGGATAATTCTTTGCTATAGGGGGCTGTCCTGTGCACTGCAGAATATTTAGCAGCATCACTGGTCTCTAACCTCTAGATGCAAGGTATGACAACAAAAAATGTCTCCAGACATTGTCAAATGTCCCCTGGGAGCAGAGGTAAAATTGCCCCTGGTTGAGGATCTTTGGTGTACAGTTTTGTAAGAACTTAGCCCATATCAAAATTACAATTATTTACACTAAGCTTTCTGTTTACCACATTGAATATCATTCGTCTTGACATTTATACTATGAAAAATATTTCAAATTTGGCTCATGTCTAGGAGTCTAATTATATATAATATCTCCTAATGCCAAGTAGCATTTTATATCGAAGTCAATTTCTACAGCACAGTCATAACCAGCTTCCTGCATTGCTCCAGGCAAAAGAGGAAAATAAGATCTGACACACACACGTTCTGCAATAGATGTCTGTGTAAATGGCCCTTGCTGGCCAGCTCGAGCTAAGACTCTGTTTTAGGAAAGTTGTTTAGTCTGATTCACATTTTCTGACTAGCATAGCCCTTAGGGCTGGGGAAGGTGAGGTGTCTAGTATTTTTGTTTAAAAGGCCTTTTCTGGAATTGAACACAATATTGTTAGAGAAAACGCAGTATTGGATAAATGGGAGTGAATGAAAATATAACGTATAAACATCAAAGCTCAAAGTCAAGAACATTCCATAAAGACCAGGGATTCCCTAACAGAACAAAGAAGTTTGAGCCAATTAACCAGAAAATTAGGTATTTTAGAGTTGAATTACTTGCTTCATGATTTTTTTTTCCTTCTCTTTGCTGGGAAGACATGAACAAATCATCCAATTTCAGGAACTTAGCTAAAAGAAAGCCTTTATTTCAAACAAAGGCACAGACAGTGTAGCTAAAAGTAAAAAGTCATGGAAAATGAATATTTTAAAATTCCTTTGGAATTACAAGGCACAGCCCCCTGACTAACAGCACAGAAATGATGGCCCATCATTACATTTTTTGCCCTAGTAAATATACACTATTTGCATGACATTTGGGATAAAGTAGCAACAAGGAAGACCATTCTGACACAGCTTGGTGCTTATAATGTCATTCTTTGCCTTCTTGTGAATATTCCATTTTTGTACAATGCTAAAGAAATCACATTTTCATTTTTCTGTAGTTCATTATGGCTCATTGCTGTAGCAACTGCCAAACCAGTCAATTTGTATAAATAATAGAACAAGCTTCTATTGTCTCTCATCTGACACAGTGCCAACTAGTTGGTCTACCTTTTCCAAGAGGGAAATCATGTTTTTAAACTCTTTATCTAATTTTAATGTCCCTGGAGTTAAACACAGTACATTCTTTATGGAACCCTGAACTAAGAGTATGTATTCAAGCACTTACTCCTTTAAATTAGGTCATATAAAGACTACTGATGCCCATGTTGCCATGAGATAGAGAACAAAACCCTTTGGGGGTATTTGAAGCCCAAGTGAATTTGTGTTCCTTTTCATTTTTTAAAACAGTGGCAAATGTTAGTGACCTTGGCTTTTCTAAATTACTCATCTCCCAGCACATCAATTAATGTTTGCCTAATTCAGATTTCTGGCATCAATCACACTTTCCCAAAGAAATAAAAATGGCTGTGTACTTCTTGTTTTATGACTAAGTCTCAGCTGGTTTTTGTCTTTCAGCAAAACAGCAGTGAGTAGAATAGATACAATCTTCTTATCCTGCATATAATTCACAGTGTCCTGAATTTACAAGACAGAAATATTCTATGGTTAAATAAGCTGAAGGTCTGTAAAAGTGGATGGGTACATAGCTATAGGGTCATCCTTACACATCCTTACACTATAATGTATGACCTACGTGCCTAAAATTCATAATTAGAGATTTATGCCTTTGAATAGCAATTCATCTCTCAATAGGATCCCCTTTCCTACTTTAAAAGTGTTATTTGAAGATGACTTTAGATATACAGAAAAGTTGCCAAGACAGTACAAGAGTTTCCATATACCCTTCACTCAACTTCCTTTAATGGTAACTCCTCACATAACCACGGAACGTTTGCCAATACTAAGGAATTAACATTCAGATTCTACCGGTTTTTCTGATGATGTCCTCCCTCCACCCTACAACTATCCAATCCAGGGCACTACATTACATTTAGTAAGATTCCTTTTATAAATACAAAAATTTCCAGGCAGTGTAATTTATTAAATTACCAACCAACCCTATTATGAACTCATTTATTACATCAATCTTCTTCTGGAAGGAAAAGATAAGGGCAGCATAAAAATCCTGGGCATGTGAGGGAATATAAAGGAATTGTGAAAGGAAGGAAATGCTGCCAAGGTAGGAGGTAACAAATCAAAGCCAAAAGACATTCAATTTTGCCTGGGGCAGGCCCTGCGCAGCTCTGTGTAATTAGCTTCCTCAATTACTACATCTGACAAACTAATTTTCATTTGAGAGAAAACAACAAATCATTAATTATGGTAATAAGTCATGGATTAAAATCTTTGTGTGTAGATTCTATGTGCCCTGTGATTTGCGCCCTTGGTTGGCCGCCATTTTATTTCCTCAGCTTCTCCAGCACCTCACTCCTGGGAATCCTGTGTGCAGACATCTCTGATGTCCAGCCCTGGACAGCACTACTCACTGACTGAACCACTTCTGCTACTGGATATACCTCCTTGGGATGCCCTTAGTGGCCACAGTCTTGTTCTGATAGCTACTTGAAAGCAAAGATGTGTTTTTAGAAGCAGCAAAGTATTATGATTAAGAGCATGAACTTTGTAGTCAAATTTATATTCAGTTCTTAACCACCACTTAACAGTCTTGATCTTGGTCAAATCAAATAACCTCCCCAAGCCTCAAGTTTACTCATCTGTAAAATAGGGACAATATAGGGACCTAGCTATTTTTGATACGGGGACTGAATGAGATGATTTCCATGACTATGTGCTTGACATGTTAGTCATCCCTGACACCCATAAGGTCAATCTTTTAATTTAATTTTATTTATTTCTTTATTCATGAAAGACACATACAGAGAGAGGCAGAGACATAGGCAGAGGGAGAAGCAGGCTTCCTGCGAGGAGCCTGATGTGGGACTTGATCCCAGACCCTGAGATCACAACCTGAGCCAAAGGCAGACGCTCAACCACTGAGCCACCCATGTGTCCCCATAAGTTCAATATTATCTTTGTTCTTAAACCAGTCCTAGAGTCAGGAAGGACAAAGGACATTGTTTCAGTCCTGTCATCCAGGGAGGTTTAGGATTTACCTGCTTCATCAGATGTAGGATCTCAGAGATCAGCCATGATTCTTGAGAACCTGTGTTGCTTTCTACATCTCCTTTATTGCCAGGAAGACCTGGGATCCCTTTCTCACATGAACCTCCCTAAGGCACCCCTTTTATCCCTTCCATATGGTCTCAGTGGACTTCAGACCTGTACCTAGGTACTTGCTAACAAGGCCTCCTGTTTATAATGCTAGGCACTATTCCAGGCACTCAGGATAAGGATAAAGCAGTGAACAAAAAATGTTTTGTGCCCTCAAAAAGTTTACACTGTAGTCAGCCACAGCTGGAGTTCTAGATACAAACCACCCTTTCTCTAGGTTGACTGCGTTGGCTGCCCAGATTTGTCACTGGGCTCCAATTAATGGAAATTCCAACATCAGTCTTCCTTGGCCTCTACTGTCTCCTGCCTGGGCCAGAGTCTCTAGTAATTCTTTGCTGTAGGGTCAAGTTTGTGAGCTTTGGTGTCAGACCTATCCCCTCCTTTGTACTTGCTTTTCCTATGTTGGTGTTGCCATGACCACCACGCCTAGTGACAGAGCTGCACTTTACAAGAGCAATAAGAACATCCGTGAGTTTATAACCTTACTAGTAATAATAAGCTGAAATAATGTCACAATTACCTACCTTAAGTAACTGGTTTAGAAATTCAAGTACTTTGTACTTCCAGGTCTTTTGAATCTTGAATGGGAAACTCATGGGGAATCACACAGCTAGTGATATTCCTAGTTTCAAATCCTGCATTGTCTGTCAATAATATGCATTTTTATATGAATAGATCTGGTTATGTTGAAAGCAATTATATTTAGATCAATGACAAAGTTATACTTTCCACAAGCTGTGCCTCTGTGGGGAGAGATCAGTGCTTCTGAAGTACATGCTGCTCTATTAATATTCCTTCATCACCTATCACATTTAAGGTCTGAGGCCTGCTTTCAGTCCCTCTGACCATCTAACTTTTTCCTACCACAGAACATTTGCATGTGCTGTGCAATTACCTTTAAGGGAATTTTTTTTTTCACAGTCCAGGACCAACTTACAGTCAACCCTGAGGTCTCATCTTAAATGTCTTCTCAGGGAGGCTCTCATTACCTTCCAGACTAAATCAAATTCCTTGTTATAGCTATTCATTATAGCTTTCACTCTTTCTTCATGGCATTTGTTACAATTATAATTATTTTACTTGTAGGCAGCATAGTAAAGCAATCAAGAGCACAGGCTCTAGGGTCCGAATGTCTGAGTTAAAATCTGGTTTAGTACTTATTGGGGGATAAATCACCTGAATAAATGACCTAATTTCTTTGTGCCTCACCCATAATAGTACCTACCTTGTAGAGTTGTGATGAAGATTTAAAGAAATTATCCACATAAAACACAAAATCTGGTATAGAGTAAGCTCTCAGCAAATGTCAGCCATAATAATTATGATATAATACAATAATAACAATAATAAAACAAGTTCTATTGGAAAGACTGCTTTTATTTGTTTATTGATGCATATTTCTAAGGCTTGGGATAATCTATGGCACATAGTGAATAACCAATAAATATCTGAATTACTGAATAAATGAGAAACAAAATAAATACATATCAGGTTCCTCTTGATCAGAGTTTACTGTTTAGATAGAAGGAAAAGTTGTTTGTTCATGAAATTAAGAAAACAAAGGTAAGAGCAACAGGAGAGATCAATAACTTTCACAAATTCAGAAGGAAAAATGTAAAAGAAACAATTTACTGTATTAAAAATTCATCATATTAGCAAGAGAAAAACCAAGAACCATATGATCCTCTCATTAGATGCAGAGAAAGCATTTGACAAAATACAGCATCCATTTCTGATCAAAACTCTTCAGAGTGTAGGGATAGAGGGAACATTCCTCAACATCTTAAAAGCCATCTACGGAAAGCCCACAGCAAATATCATTCTCAATGGGGAAGCACTGGGAGCCTTTCCCCTAAGATCAGGAACAAGACAGGGATGTCCACTCTCACCACTGCTGTTCAACATAGTACTGGAAGTCCTAGCCTCAGCAATCAGACAACAAAAAGACATTAAAGGCATTCAAATTGGCAAAGAAGAAGTCAAACTGTCCCTCTTCGCCAATGACATGATACTCTACATAGAAAACCCAAAAGTCTCCACCCTAAGATTGCTAGAACTCATACAGCAATTTGGTAGCGTGGCAGGATACAAAATCAATACCCAGAAATCAGTGGCAATTCTAGACACTGACAATGAGACTGAAGAAAGAGAAATTAAGGAGTCAATCCCATTTACAATTGCACCCAAAAGCATAAGATACCTAGGAATAAACCTAACCAAAGATGTAAAGGATCTATACCCTCAAAACTATAGAACACTTCTGAAAGAAATTGAGGAAGACACAAAGAGATGGAAAAATATTCCATGCTCATGGATTGGCAGAATTAATATTGTGAAAATGTCAATGTTACCCAGGGCAATATATACGTTTAATGCAACCCCTATCAAAATACCATGGACTTTCTTCAGAGAGTTAGAACAAATTATTTTAAGATTTGTGTGGAATCAGAAAAGACCCCGAATAGCCAGGGGAATTTTAAAAAAGAAAACCATATCTGGGGGCATCACAATGCCAGATTTCAGGTTGTACTACAAAGCTGTGGTCATCAAGACAGTGTGGGACTGGCACAAAAACAGACACATAGATCAATGGAACAGAATAGAGAACCCAGAAGTGGACCCTGAACTTTATGGGCAACTAATATTTGATAAAGGAGGAAAGACTATCCAGTGGAAGAAAGACAGTCTCTTCAACAAATGGTGCTGGGAAAATTGGACATCCACATGCAGAAGAATGAAACTAGACCACTCTCTTGCACCATACACAAAGATAAACTCAAAATGGATGAAAGATCTAAATGTGAGACAAGATTCCATCAAAATCCTAGAGAAGAACACAGGCAACACCCTTTTTGAACTCGGCCACAGTAACTTCTTGCAAGATACATCCACGAAGGCAAAAGAAACAAAAGCAAAAATGAAGTATTGGGACTTCATCAAGATAAGAAGCTTTTGCACAGCAAAGGATACAGTCAACAAAACTCAAAGACAACCTACAGAGGGGAGAAGATATTTGCACATGACGCATCAGATGAGGGGAGAAGATATTTGCACATGACGCATCAGATAAAGGGCTAGTTTCCAAGATCTATAAAGAACTTATTAAACTCAACACCGAAGAAACAAACAATCCAATCATGAAATGGGCAAAAGACATGAAGAGAAATCTCACAGAGGAAGACATAGACATGGCCAACATGCACATGAGAAAATGCTCTGCATCACTTGCCATCAGGGAAATACAAATCAAAACCACAATGAGATACCACCTCACACCAGTGAGAATGGGGCAAATTAACAAGATAGGAAACCACAAGTGTTGGAGAGGATGCGGAGAAAAGGGAACCCTCTTACACTGTTGGTGGGAATGTGAACTGGTGCAGCCACTCTGGAAAACTGTGTGGAGGTTCCTCAAAGAGTTAAAAATAGACCTGCCCTACGACCCAGCAATTGCACTGTTGGGGATTTACCCCAAAGATACAGATGCAATGAAACGCCGGGACACCTGCACCCCAATGTTCCTAGCAGCAATGGCCACAATAGCCAAACTGTGGAAGGAGCCTCGGTGTCCATCGAAAGATGAATGGATAAAGAAGATGTGGTCTATGTATACAATGGGATATTACTCAGCCATTAGAAATGACAAATACCCACCATTTGCTTCAACGTGGATGGAACTGGAGGGTATTATGCTGAGTGAAGTAAGTCAGTCGGAGAAGGACAAACATTATATGGTCTCATTCATTTGGGGAATCTAAACAATAGTGAAAGGGAATATAAGGGAAGGGAGAAGAAATGTGTGGGAAATATCAGAAAGGGAGACAGAACGTAAAGACTGCTAACTCTGGGAAACGAGCTAGGGGTGGTAGAAGGGGAGGAGGGCGGGGGGTGGGAGTGAATGGGTGACGGGCACTGGGGGTTATTCTGTATGTTGGTAAATTGAACACCAATAAAAAAATTTTTTTAATAAAAAATAAAAAAATAAAAATTTAGCCACAGTTTCTGGAAAGACTTTTTAGAGGAGAAAAAGAAACAAAAATGATCAAGTGCCAAAAATTACCATTTTTAGTAACAAAATCTAAGTAAGATATGATCCAATAAATAAATATTGATATTTACTTTGCATGATGCTATGCATATGTTTCTGAAAGGTGTATAAAAGCTTTCAAATATGAAGTGTACAAAGGGAAATTGCTAGTTAAAAGATTACTAGTATGGGTGCCTGGCTGGCTCAGTCAGTAGAGCATGTGACTCTTGATCTCAAGGGTGTAAGTTTTGAGCCCCAAATTGGGTGTAGAGATTACTTACACAAAATAAACTCTCAAAAAAAAAAGTTTTACTATTGTAAAACAAACCCCAATCCTTTAATTGGTCTTTCTATAACCTTGAATATTCATACACTGAATTTAGTATTAGACCAAGGTTCACCAGAATTTAACTTAATTTAAATATAGGCATGCTACAAAAGTCACATAAATTCAAGATACCTAAATGTGAAATTTTGAAAAGCATCTTGTTTAGTAGCAAAGGATAATATTAGCACTGTACATTAAATCCCTAGGAAAATAAACTAGGCTTCTAAGTACCAATATAATTATAAGACTCCTATGAAATCAGAGTACCGGTTCCATTTAAAGGCTTGGATTGGCTTTAGGGATAGTTAAAAAACTACAACTGAAATATCCAAACAGGGATTTTAAAAGTGTACCTTTCATATAAAGTATAGATACAAGAACTCCTCCAATGCTTGTTTTATTAAAACAAAAACAAAGCCTCTGAGGTAGCCATAGTCACAGTACAAAACTATTTTTAAAACCCTAGAATTTTTTTAAATGAAGTTAAAAACACTATTTTTAACTAGGTAATGTATAATAGTCCTATAATGCACTGTTTTCATATTTCCAATCAACATGTAGGATGAACATTCTCAGAACCTGTTTCCAAGTGCATTTAAATTTGGCCAAAATGGAATCATTCACACAGATATATAAAAACCAATTTCTCTCATGGGTCAAAAATAAGCTCCCTCTTCCTAAAACCTTTTCTAGTTTTATAATTGCAATGCTAAAACACTTCATATCTTTGTTCCTTCTCAAGCTCACACTTTATAAACACATTACCATTTGCTGCTTTTCACCTGCCATCTCACTAAAGGCATTTATCTTTTATTCATATTAATGTACTCACAATGATAATGATTAAAAAACCCTAATACATCTAGAGCTTTCAAACACATTGTCACTTTTTGCTTATTTAATTAATTGCCTTTACTTAATGTTTCTTCATGGGCTAGGTGTCTTTAATTTACATAGTATTCTTTCCTTATATACTAAGTTCTTAGGAGATTGGGAATCAGATGATTAACACAGTATTATCTAATAAAACACACCTGACTGGAGCAAGAATAATGGAAAACTTTGGAGACTAACACCATGACTACCTAGTGCTCCAATGGCTGATTCAAGAGATATTCTTTGGCACCTTCTAAGTATGAGGCTTTATGTTCTATGGGGACTAGATGCCCAAACCTTGTTATCAAATTGCTTAGAGATTTCAGTTCTATATCTAGCTTTTAAGGCTGGAAGGAACTCAGAGAAATATAGGATTTTCCAAGCACTTCTGCAAATTATAATGGGTGAAGATCATTATGAGACTTGGTGACAACCTTGGCTCTTACATTTCCAGAACAACAGGAACTGGCAAGGTTATAGATCTTAGGATGCTGTCATTTTTTTTTTTTTTTATTCTGCTCTTCTCCTAGCAACAGATGCAGTTACAGGAAATGCTTTAGAAATTGGGGTTCATTAGCTGTTTTAAAAGGTGGAAATTTTTATAAAGGGTAGAAATTGCACCCAAAAATATCTCAAGGCTATGAAAACCACTGAGGATCTTTGAGTTCTATGTTTAAGATCTTCAAATGATGTGTAATCGGAAAGGAGACCTCCATCATATAATTAGCTTCACCTTCACTCCCGCTGAGGGAGACAGAGCCTATCACACCCATTTATTTCCCCTACTTGTAGAGGAAAAAAATTCCTACTGTTGGAATATTTTTGAAGTGTTCATACCTTTAGGTTTGAGACTTATATTTCCTTATTGACAATTTCACAAAAGTTGATTCTGTTTGAAGAGAAAGGTTATTTCAAGGACATATAAGAATTCTAAGTTATATCTAACATAACCATCATGATTGATAACAAAGCCAAAATATTAATGAGGAGAAATAGCAAATTTCATCTGAAGTTGCTGGACATCTTTTCTATTTCAAATAGGATGACACTAAGTAGTAATCTGAAAAGAAACCTGTAATTTATGCTCTGAATCTCTGACAAATTAGGAGTAATGTCTGTTACACTATGCAGGTCACAGACTGTCAGGTAAGCATTTCTTACTGTGTGGCAGCGACAATGCATATATTAGCTATGTAAATGTGAGATCTACGCACAATTTCCAGGTTAGAATATGTTTAAAGAATATGGTCATAAATAATGCGTAGTAATACCAAGCCTGATTCTGCAATGTCTGGGCATCCACAAATTATTTATAAGGAATAAGAAGCAAATCTTTCAGACAGATCTAATGAACTAATACATGATATCACTAAGAAATGATGTAGAATATAGTAATAGCTTATTTCTCGTTAGCAAATGAAACTCCTAAATCTTAAATATTAGCTACAAAAATTAGTTAGGAAACAGTCTGCCCAACTTACTCAGTGCAGGATATATTTCATGATGTATGTTTTCCTCATTCTTTTATTAAACATCACATCCAGCCAAGATATTTTTAATTTGGAGGAGTGAACAAATGATCATGGCTAATCATGATGAGCAACCCCTGCTGGTCAAGAGATCTGGTAGGGACTTATCTTCTGTGAAAGAATTTAAAAGTGCTACCCAGGTATCTCACACCTATATTCCTTCAGGTTGAGTAAAATAATATCTCAGTATCAAGAAACAATTCAAAATCCAAGAAAAAGAAAACTAGATCCTACTTTCAGTTTTGCCACTAACAGTTTAGGTGAATGAACCCACGCAGGTAGCATAACCTGTCTAAGCACAAGATTCTTCATCTGTAAAATGGGAACAACAGCTGGCCTGGCTATCTCATAGGCTGGGTGAGTAACAATCAAGACAACAGACGTCAAAGTATTTCAAAGCACAGAGGCAGAAGGCTCAAAGCACAGAGAAAATTAAAAACGTAATTTCAAAAGTCCATGCGTTTTAAACCAACTCTAGATATCTGAATCTCATGGCATATGAGTACATATGTGTGGCACATACACAGATGAAAGCACACAAAAATCTTGTGCTGCCAGCTCTTGGATTCATAAAACTGTAAAAGTCCCAAATCCTTTCAAATACTCCAGCCAACTTCCGGCTATTCAGATTTTAGTCCAAGAGAAAATTTTAGTCTTCCCTTAGCCAATGGTCTGCTGATGGTTTGATCTTGGGCGGTGTAAAGATTGTTTACACTTTCCTGGGTCACAGGGTCTTTGAACTCATCAAGAGTTCCTTTAATTGGTCACATAACCACTTTTAAAAAGAAGAATAGGCCAAAATTATTGGATTATATTTACAGGACATGTAGCATATGGTCACAAAGAGAGCAAGGAGGCTGTAAAAGGGACAATGGAATGCTTTCCCAACAGCCTTTCTTATCAGATATTCCATGAGAGTGAACATTGACCTACTAGGGTTTTTTTTTAAAAAATTCTTTTAGCTAAGAAGAGAAAATATATGGAAGAGAAAATGCAGATTTTGAGTTGCTAAGTAAAGAGGAACCAGGGTTTTATATCTGCAGGGAGTTTTTACCAATCTTGAAAAAAAAGTCCTACTTATTAATAAGGGACACATAGTTAAGAAAAATTTAAGTAAAGTTAAGCTTAATTTTTCAGATGAGGTCATACTACTACAATACGTATTCAGAAATAGAGAAAAAACCCAAACATTTCCTTAAAATCTGAGGTAAGTGCCAGCTAACTGCTCTAAGTATTGGAGAGACAGAAGAGGCAACTTAGTTTAGTCACTGGTTAAAGAAATTACTAAATGACTGGTTAGCTTTGGCACTGAGGGGAAATGGAGCTCCCTGTAAGCATTTTCTTACAGACAATCATAAAATATAAGTTGCCTCTTTCACATTCTAAAAGAAGAGGAAAAACAGTGAACTGAGTAGCTGTCAGGAGAATCTGAAAAATGGATTCTCTATTTAAAAAAATATCAATTCATCTTTCTCTTGGCCTTAAAAAATTAAGTAGCACTGTAACGAAATCCTTAAGAGTCAGTATAATCTCTTTAGATGGAGTCAGCAAGAGTATTTCCACCTTAGTATCCTAACATCCAAGCTCATTCATTCATTTAACAAGTATTTCTCAACACCTGCCATGTTAGAGGCTCCATGAAAGTGCTGGAGACAAGAAGACAAATAATACACAGCTTTCAAGTGAATGACCGCACAGACTCCTGGCACATGAGACATGAAGTGGTCATTATAATGGAAGGACATACATTTAATGGCAGCACATACACACACACACAATAAAGGACTCCTCATTCAAATGGGGAGCCTGAGAGGTCATATCTGAGCTGAGTATTAATTGGTAACTGAGAAGTTATCAGGTTTTTTAAAAAAGATTTTATTTATTTATTTATGAGAGATACACAGAGAGAGGCAGAGACACAGGCAGAGGGAGAAGCAGGCTCCCTGCGGGGTGCCTGATGCAGGACTCAACCCCGGGACCCCAGGATCATGACCTGAGCCAAAGGCAGATGCTCAAACCACTGAGCCACCCAAGTGCCCCAAAGTCATCAGTTTTAAAGATGGCAGATTAAATGCAAATATCAACTTCCACTCCTTCCCAAAACCTCACTAAAACACAGTAAAGGCTCTTTTTATAAAGGTATAAACCTGAAGAACCAAGAGACAGGAAAAATGACAATGGCATCAAAATTTGGGAAACTGGAAAGCAGATGGGTGAGTTGCAACTAACCCAGCATACACTGAAACACTGAGTCCCGAGCCAGCAGCAGGGTAGGCTGAGGTAGATTCAGACACTTGGAGCACTGGATGCCTTTTGAAGTGAGGATGGAGATGAGACAGAAAACAGAGACTCTGCTGAAGTCTATTTAAGAAGCTTTCCTTAAGAGCTCTTCTCCCTAATTCTGTGCAGCTCAGTAAAGCCTTCAACAGAACAGCAAAAATTAGAGTTTTATTCTCCAGAGACATCAGGCACATTAGAGGGCAGCACACAAGGGACAAGTGAAAGTTTACATACTAGATGAGACTCCCTCCTCCCAACTTTCTTTCTCCTCTTGGCTCCTATATAGCTGGAAACTAGGTTTATAGTTTGGGAAGAGATTGGGAAATCCTTTTTGGAGACTGTATCCTGCCTAAGGGAAAAACCTAAAGTTCCTAAAATTTTTTACCTTAAGGGGAATCAGTCAAGTCAGATCAACCTACAGTGAAGACAATCACCAGCCTCCCTCATTACCATTTCACTTTCCCTACAGAACTTCCAGGTGGTTTTGCAGAGTACTACATCCAAAGATCATTGGGAAATGATCTTTGAGGAAATTCTCTGTTGAGAAAGAGAGACCAAAACAAATAGGCAAGAAAAAAAAAATAAAGAAATTAGAGATTATACGGAGACTCAAAGAAAAAAAATGGTGCTGTTAAAATATTTCTATTAAAAAAGGAATATCCAAAAGGAAAACAATGTATTAGAAATTTGAAATATTATCACAGAGCTGAAAGATGGCATACAATTTAAAAGACAAAAGCTGAGGAAATCATTTAGAAAGTAGAGAGAAAAAAAAAAACAGTGAATATAGGAGGAAAAAGAAAAGAAAACTAGAGGACCTGGTTCGGAATATCTAATGTCATTATAGAGGCATTTCAGAAAGACAGTAGAGAAAATGAAGATGGGAATGGGATAAATCCTCAGTGAAATAACTCAATACAATTTTCTCATCCTGAAGAACATGAGCCCAGTGAGTTTCTAGGATAACAGATAAAACAGAACCTAACAGTATGTATCACTACAAAATTCCACAGATCCTACAAATTTATACAGAACAAAAGTTTTTCTAGGAAATGTCAAGAATCAGAATGACTTTGGTCCTACCAAGCTACTATGGAGACTAGAAGGCACTGAGCATGGCCTTCCAATTCCAACTTAGAATTCTATACACAATCAACCTATTAATCAAGACATTTTCAGGCCAAGAAGGTCTAAAAACTCTCTTTTTTTCCTACTCAGAAAGGCACCAGAAGATGTTCACTTTCAAACAACAGCATCAACAATGCCAAAAGCAGGGGTTTGGTTATAAAGAATACATCAAGCAAAAGGAATATGTTAAAAAAAAAGGAAACTAGAGATCCAGAGCAGGATCAAGGGAGAGGGAAATCCCAGGGTACCAGCTGTGCAGCAGGCCTAGGAACAGCCAGTCCAGATTCCAATAGGCCAGAGGGCTCTAGGAACACTTCCTTCAAGAGGTTTAAACAAATGGAAAACTTAATGGGTTTGAATGTGTTGAGAGAAAGTTTATACAAGTAAGGGAGAAACAAATACTTAGAAATAAAGCAAATGAAAAAACAAGGAAATTATTAATTCCTGGGAAAACAAAAAGCCTAGAAAAGAAAAGAAGTAACAGTGCTGTGTATGACTCAGCTGTGAATGGAATTTATGCAGTCAACATTATAGAATGTTAAAATTGGTCCAACCAAAATCACAAAAACAACAGTCTAGGCTTCCATTCAGGAAACTCATAATAAGCATGTTATAGAGACTGTGGAACATTCTGAAAGACTCAGCTAAAAGAGGAGCCCCGTTGTGACCACGAGCAGCAGGAACACACACAGCAGGTGATGTGTGACGTTAATGTCTCCTTGGGTGAGCAGAAACAGGCATATATATATATTTTTTAAGGCACCAGAAGTCAGGTTTTCTCTTTGTGTAGGTGGAACCTATTCCTAAATGATACAAATTCCAGGAAGCAGATCTTCCAGTTGATATTGTTTACAGAAATTCTCTTTTAGTAAATTCTTAATCTCACAATTTATATGAAAAGGAGCTACTTGGATTATCCTGCTGTAGTAATTTCCCCCTCCAAGGCACCCTATTCCTCAACACATTTGTGTGCTTTCTTTCCCCTCTGCTGACATGCCCCGGGCATCTTCTGCTCTCACGTGTGCATTTACTCTGCCCTTTGTCCCGAGCATTATGAAATCAATTACTTATTACACTACTAAGTAATGTCATTTCTTCTCATCCCTTTGTCACTCAGGACTTGAAAGCAATAGCTCATCTATCTTCTTTTCAAACAAGGCCCAACTAAGTAGGTCTTAAAATCATCAGGACCTCAAGCTAGGTCTAATCAGCTGGAACCAGAGGAAGGAGGAGAAGACATTTGTGTCAGTTTCTTGCATATGTTGGAATTATTTTCTTTGGCAGAAACATGTCACATTCTTTCTTTGTGACAGTCAGCAGAGCCGATCACAGGGCTACACAGCGGGCCAGTGACGAGGCTCGACAACCTGGCAATCTTGCCATTATCTCAGCGCCCTGGTCGCAGCTCTGCTGGAGCCAGATTACCCTTCTCACCAGGAGAAAAACTCACATCTTCTGCATGGATTGCAGTGCACTCACACTGGTTCAAAGAATAAATATCAGTCACTGTAGCAAGAGTAACAACAATACCAGTAAAATTCTCTAGGACAGTTAAAGTTTCCTTTTTAGGAAACGGATATATGACTTTCTTTGTTGTATGGCTGCAATATTTCCCCTTTCTTGGACTAGACTAATAAGCAAAGATAACCAGGCCCATTTTCCCAAAGTTAATTAAGCATTTTTTAAGTTTTACTGAAAGGAAATGTTAAGGCTTAAAATAAAAGCTCTTTTGACTCGGCATCAATGTACACTTTTTCCATTCTTAAAAACCCTATGCATAAAAAAGATCTAAAAAATAAATTGTAGATATTAACTCATATTTAACTACTAAAGAAGATACAAGAATTTCAAACTCGGAGTAACGGTTCTTTCATTATACCTCTCTCAGTGTTCCTTTCTAAAATATATCCTGCTTGTGGGGACAACAACAGAAACCAATCATACCTAAATAAAAATAAATTGCATTTATCTGAAAAATGGCATAGTGTAGAGCAACCTATTATTTTTACCTGGTATATAAAGTCATACGGAAGGGCCTGGGTTTAATCACAAGAGGTACCGTAAAACACATTTGTGACATCCTCTAACCTAACTCACGCCTACATGAGAGATTGGTACATCTTATGAATTAAACATAAGTTCTGATTTATGTTCAGTTATCCCTCATATCAAAAACTACAGTAGCAGAGCTGTGTCACTGTGAATTCATTTAATGATATTGATGAGACAGCCAGCACAGAGATTGCAAAGTAACCGCCAGTGCATAGCACGGCCCTATAAATCACTTCTGCAGAGTGTTTGAGCAATACATAACAAGTCATTAATTCACTGTAAGTTATGCTAAGAAGCTCAAACTACATATGTACCAGATTGTAAATAAACGCCTCTGGTACAATATTTGAAACAGGCAATGTTTAGCATTAAAACAATTTTATAAGAGCAAAAATTCATTGAGCAGATTTAATTCATTGTGGATTTCCCTTGGCAGACATAAACCAACACAGAATTAAAAAAAAATCAACCCCCCAACTTCTTTAATCCAGAGGGAAACACACTTCAGTTATTAAATCCAATGGAACTTTTTTTAGTGCCTGAAATTATGAATCTATCCAGTGAGTGATAAAACGGTTCTGCCATAAAGCCCTTGAATAAGCTTACAGCATTTCTGTAAAGAATAAGCTAGTGAGAATGAGGCTATTTATTCAAATGGTTTGCCTTGTTGCAGCCACAGGACCAGCAGAAAATAGGAAGCTGTGGCCACAAAGCCACTTGCTCTCCGATGTGAATCAAAAACCATTTAAGTTCAAGTGACTTTCGCTAACCTACAGCTACCACTATCCCTTACCTCCTTGTGAGCGCTTCCTAATCACACTTTCTCCCCAGGCCTTTAGAAACAGTCCCTCGAGCTGTCCAGGGTATCACCTTCTGACCCTACCTCTCTTCTTAGCCTCCTGTAGATCCCATGCCACACATCTGTCCTCCCCTCTACTCGGAATCCTGCCTCTGCCACATGGCTGCCAAAAAGTCTTACAAACAATTTCATTTCCAGATTTATTCTCCCAGGAAATTGGGGCACCCGAGTGGCTCAGTGGTTGAGCATCTATCTGCCTTCGGCTCAGGTCGTGATCCCAGGGTCCTGGGATCGAGTCCTGCATCAGGCTTCCCTGCAGGACTATGCCTCTGCCTGTGTCTCTGTCTCTCTCTCTGTGTCTCTCATGAGTAAATAAAGTCTTAAAAAAATTCTTCCTAGGAAATCAATGGACAATTTAATGGGAACTTTTGGAACAGTAACCCAACTGAAAGTGGTTAACCCAAAGATGAGAACCTCCTGTACTTCTCCTGATAGGTAAGGGACATATTTTAAGGGAAAAGGGGCTTTTTATTGTAGCTTGTTGCTGGCTAGTACTGGATTTTCCTGGGCTATAGGGTATTTGCATACATATGGCAAAATCTAATTTTTTCTTTTTCTTACAGCTTTGTAATCTGTAATCAAGGAACTCTAAATGAGATCTCATCAGCCAACAGTGTTTATCTGATCCTTTATGCAGAATCTGAATACAAGGGTGCTAAACACAGTAGCATTTTAACTATATTACATTTCGGGCTTCTGTCTAATTTTCTGCTTACTATCACCTGAAGGCCTCTTTAATCATTACTGCATTCTAATTGTAGCTTATCTAATATCAGTGTTTAAAATTGCTTCCTCTCTAGATACATTTGCTTGCATTTTTAAGCTTCAATTTTGTTGTTGTTGTTGCTATTTCCCGACTATCTCTAACATTCTTTAGGGACCTTTTGAATTCTGTCTTGTTCCTCACTGGTATTTAGCAACAAACACTTCTTCATTTAGCATCATCTGAGAATTTAATTAACTTGTTTTCTGTTGTTTCAGGTCAATAATGAGGATGTTAATGTAGATGTGATATTAGTCTCCCTGGAAGGTCATTGGAAGCCTGTACTCTTGCTACATACATGGCAAATTATCCCCTATGATCCTCTGATCAGTTTTTTTGTTGTTGTTGTTGTTTCCAATTACAAGATAATGTTCATATCCTTGTCAATTTTAGGATTCTCAGTAAAACTACATGGGAATTGAGAAAAGATAACAGCCAACAGACAGTGCTTTGTGTTTTTACAGTTACTGACACCCAGGAGTATCCAGGAGGCATGCACTGAAACAGTTCTTTATGGTTTTCTCCTAATAAATTAAGAAAATGCTAAGTAAAAGTAACTTTGTCTTTTGAAGGGGAAACAGGCAGAGAAGCCAATGACCTCAGAACTTTAACAACTCAATCTGATTACTTTTGTCTTTACTTATTTTAAGGGAAGGTTGCATATTATTCATTAAAGCCAACATAAATATGTACATAGTAATGCTCCATTATTTGGACATAGCTGGAAAATTGGATTTTCCACATAAGCAAATTTTCCCAATGAGTCCAGAAAATGGAAGCTTATGCCATGAGCCAAGCAAGAAAATCTTAAACTTGGAGTACAAGAAATGTATCAAGAAGAAGGGTTTTGAGAAAAAGAGGAATGCTTGAAGATCTCCTTTCTCTGTATTTTTCTCATCTTCTTTCTCTCTTTCTATTGTAACATGCCAGCTCTGATTCCTTAAAAGACCATGCCCTTTTTCCTTTTATTTTAAATCTCCTTTCTTTTTCCCCCTATAATAGTGGTTTTCCTAAACCTTCGAAACAATACTTATTTAAGTCAATTTTTAATCATATAAGTAGTCTCCACACAATAGTATTTTTAAATGTCTATTTTTTTTTTATTTCTTGTTCTGCCTTTTTCATAGAACCAACAGTCAACTTTGTGTGGCCATTGGAAGTGCATTGATTAAGGGCTCGAATTGGCCCAAGCTAAACCTGAGCTGAAGTTCTGCCTCTTACCAGCTATAAAAACTATCTGCACAATGAGAGAACTATTTAAATACCAAGAGTTCTGACTGCTATCATGGGGATAATAATACCGCTGATTTCATAAGATTGTTGTGAGGATAAAACAAGGAGAAAGACTTTTAAGCATAGTGGATGACACACAGAGAAAATATTTGCAAATGACATATCTGATAAAGGGTTAGTGTCCAAAATCTATCAAGAACTTACCAAACTCAATACCCAAGAAACAAATACTCCAGTTAAGAAATGAGCAGAAGACATGAATAAACATTTTTCCAAAGAAGACATCCAGATGGCTAACAGGCACATGAAAAGATGCTCAACATCACTCATCATCAAGGAAACACAAATCAAAACCTCAATGAGATACTACGTCATGCCTGTCAGAATGGCTAAAATTAACACAGGAAATAAGAGATGTTGGTGAGGATGCAGAGAAAAGAGAACTCTCTCTTTCACTCTTGGTGGGAATGTAAACTGGTGTAGTCACTCTGGAGAACAAGGTGGAGGTTCCTCAAAAAGTTAAAAATAAAGCCACCCTACGATCCAGCAATTGTACTACTAGGCATTAACCCAAAGGATACAAAAATACAGATTTGAAGGGGTACATGCACCCTGATGTTTAAAGGAGCTTTATCAACAATAGCTAAACTATGGAAAGAGCCCAAATGTCCACTGATGAATGAATGGATAAAGAAGATTGTGCGTGTGTGTGTGTGTGTGTGTAGGAATACTACTCAGCCATCAGAAAGGATGAATGCCTACTATTTACATCCACATGGATGGAACTGCAGTATACTATGCTAAGAAAAATAAGTTAGAGAAAGACAAATACCTTATGGTTTCACTCATACATGGAATTTAAGAAACAAAACAGATGAACATATAGGAGGGTGGAAAAAAAAGAAAGAGGGAAACACACCATAAGAAACTCTTAATGATAGAGAATAAACTGAGTGTTGATAAAGGGAGGTGGGTTGGGGGATGGGCTAAATGGGTGATGGGCATTAAGGAGGGCACTTGTTATGATGAGCAATGGGTGTTGTATGTAAGTGATGAATCACTAAATTCTACTCCTGAAACTGATATTACACTATATGTTAACTAACTAGAATTTAAGTAAAATTTGAAAATAAAAAAAAAGTTAAAAAAAGAAGAACGATTTAATTTGTGAAAATACAGACAATTATAGAGCTATTATGGAATTATTTCTCAGTTGATTTTGCTATGGAATTTTTTTCCATTTTCAGGTTTTGAGATTTGAGGAATTCAAATCGCTAGCCATATAATCATATTTTGATTAATATTTAACATTGTGAAGTTTTACACATTTCACAATGACATATAAACGTTTTACTCTTTCCCAGCAAACAAAATAACTGCTTCCCCATGTGTTGAAGTGTCTAAAATGAGCAGCTGAGGGGATGTCTGTGGGATATAATTTTCCTCAGATTTATTTTTTTAAAGATTTATTTCTTTATTTCAGAGAAAGAGTGAATGGGGGAGGGGCAGAGGGGCAGAGAGATAGAGAGAGAGAGAGAGAGAGAGAGAATCTCAAACAGATTCCCAGTTGAGCACAGATTCTGGTGCAGGGCTCCATCTCACAACCCTGAGATCATGACCTGAGCCGAAATCAAGAGTCTGATGCTTAACTGAGCACCCAGGCACTGCAAATTTAAAGTCATGAGTTCAACTGATGTATCAAGTGAAAAGTAAGTTATCTCTGAAATATTAAATATAAGCATATCATTACTATATTTACTACAATTTTATTGAACATCTGCTTTGCCAATGATTCACACTTCTCGTTCAAACACTGTTACTGCAACACTTTTACACTCAAAAATAAAAGTTCTACTCGTGAGTTAGCATTTTGGGTTGTGGGAAGTCATTCTTGTGAACTGGCAAATGTACAACTAAAGTGTGACAATAATAACATATTTTTAGTCCCTTTGTAAGTAAAATGTTTAAACCCAAAGACTTTTTTATTGGCACTCTCCAGTGTGTTACTTTGAAAATCTCCATGAGAAAACAGCATGTTTTTTTTTTTTTAGAAATGCTAATTATCTAAGGCCATGCTCATCTCCAGAACTGCTGTACTGAAAAACACTGTGTAAATGGATTTGAAAAAAAAATGTATTTCAAAGATGTTTGATATTTAAATCCCCTAGTCAAAGCTTCCATTAAAAACACGTATTTTTTTAAGTTTAATCATTATAATATCCTGTAAGTTGAACTGTTACATATCAAGTTCTCTAAAATAGAAAAAAAAAAGGCACTTCTGTGTGCTCTAGATTTTCATCTTCATTTACTCAATGTAAAATTAGCAAAAAGGGGATATAGTTTTCAAGACAGGCGCCATTACATTAAAATTTTTGAAATGTAAATCACATTTTAATTTACATAAAAATATAAAAAGATTATATGCAGGAACATATCTTCCAAAAGACAAACTGATTTAGGGACCCCTAGGTGGCTCAGCAGTTGGGCAACTGCCTTCAGCTAAGGTTGTGATCCCGGGATCCAGGATCGAGTCCCACATCGGACTCCTGTGAAGAGCCTGCTTCCCCTTCTGCCTATGTCCCTGCCTCTCTCTCTCTCTCTCTTTTTTTTTTTAAAGAATAAAAAAATAAATCTTTAAAAAAAAAAAAAGAAAAACTGATTTATAGCAGTACTCCAGATCCTTCTTTCCCTGGCAATATACTCTCTCTCTCTCTCTTCTTCTCTCACCCTCTCTCTCCAAGGTTTCTCCTTCAGGATAGATATAATATAGACTCTACACAAAAATAATTTTATATAGGGATGCCTATATAACTTAACTAACTGTCTGACTCTTGGTTTTGTCTTAGGTCATGATCTCAGGGTCATGGGATTGAGCCCCGCATAAGACTCCACACAGAGTCTGCTGGATATTCTCTCCTTCTCCCTCTGTTCCTCCCTTCTCTGCTCCTTCCCCCACTTACACTCACTCTCTTTCAAATAAATAAATACAATCTTTAAAAAATAATAAAATAATTTTATCTAACATTGCAACCACTATTCCAGAGACTGCTGCCTGTAAGACCACCATTTTTCTCTTTTTAATGGCCCTTGAGAGGCCTTCCAGAATTTGTAGGATCATGAAATCCATAGTAACACTGTCTGAAGTTAAAGACACAGTCCATAATTGGTCCTTGAATCTCCCTCTTGGAAGAGAACTGACAACTTATTATAACAGCTCAAATTATTGTTCCTTTCTCATATTTCTTTGATACATATTGATATACATTTCGCCACTCTTCTTCTCACTCATGTTTACAATGTCATTCTACAATTTATTCATATCACGTTAGCATTTCACTCCCTGGAAGAGTGTAGTGCGACCCATAAACACATTGAATATTTCAATGTGGGTTCTCACTTTGAGGTGATTTATATAAATCAATGAGTTGAGACAAAGAGCAAACAGATATCCAAAGCAGCAGGCCAAGATTCTAAATATATGGCCAGGTCCTCTCTATGTGAGGTAACCCCCTGCTTTTAATAGCAGAGATGAAGGTGAAAAAGACTTTCACCCGGCTGAAAAGGACTTTAAAGAGTCTTCCACATAGTTAAAATGGTCAATATTAAACATGCTCATATTTGTTTGTATAATAAACCATAATTTGTGAGGCATTGGTCTGTAGGATTTCCTGTAGGAAAAGCTTAAGGATTACTTTTGTTAAGAATTTACTCTTTCATGAAAAGACTAAATTGAGTGTGGATGAAAGGACAATGACAATGCTATAATAAAACAGCATTAATAAACAGTAAAATGTAGGTGTTATCACTTATGACAGTTTTAAAGGCTTCTACTATGGGCCTACAATCATTAAATAATTAGGACTTTAGAGAGCAAATATTTATATAATAAAACCAACTCTTATTTACTAGTGGAATTTACATTCTCTATGACAATGCTACATTCAGATTATAGAGCTAAAACAACAAAGATTTTCTAAAAATATAAATATAAAAAAATTAAAATAAATAAAAAATAAAAAATATAAATATAAATATCAGACTAAGAGGTTCCCTCATTGCTGACGAGTTAGTTGCAAGGCCATGTGTTCCGGGAACTTTGGAAAGCAGACACAATGTGCTGCTTTTCAACTGAATTAGTTTGCCTTATAAAACAGGCCCTCTAAAAGGCACTTACTGAAATTTAACAGTGGAACAGAAAATGTTGCAAAGTGAGAGACAGTTTTCTTTCTTTCTTTTTTTGTTCAAGTTTCTATTTAAATTCCAGTTAGTTAACATACAGTATAATATTAGTTTCAGGTGTAGAATTTAGTGATTCATCACTTACATACAACACCCTGTGCTCATCACTAGTGCCCTCCTTAATCCCCATCACCTAGTTACCCCATCCCCCTGCCCACCTCCTCTCCAGCAAACCTCAGTTTGTTCTCTGTGGTTAAGAGTCTGTTTTCTGATCTGCTTCTCTCTCTTTTTTTTATCCCCTATGTTCATCTGTTTTGTTTCTTAAATTCCACATATGAGTGAAATCACATGGTTATTTGTCTTTCTCTGACTTATTTTGCTTAGCATAACATGAGAGACAGTTCTTTTAATTAAAGTGATGACTAGGTATTAGAACAATGATAAGGAAATGGGCATTTATCTTAACCTATGAATGATTATCAACCATTATTATAAAGAACTATTACTGTTAAAAGTTGAAAAGTTAACCTTCATTAGTCTTTGTGATGCTGGCCTTAGCACAAAAATCACAATATGGTTTTATTTTAATCAGGCTGACTTCATAGCTTAGCTTTTCATTTTAATCAGGTTGACTTTGTAGTCATACCATGAAAATAATATGGTTTCATAATTAGCAGTGTGCAAAGAGTATTAGCTGCAAGATTGTTCATTATAAAGCTGCTAAAATAATGAGCACTGGAAACAAGCAAAATGTCCACAAATAAGGAATTGATTAAATACATTATAGTACAGTCATATAATAGAATACTATCCACATGATGATGTGGATGGATGTTTATTAGAAAAACATTTAAAATGTAATGTTAAGTTTTAAAACAAAGCTAGATTATAAAATAGAATATATGGTAGAACCTCAAGTAGTAAAAATAAAATTGAACACATACATATGTCTGAAATATACGCCAAGATACTTACTATTCTTATTTCTGGGAGAAGGAACATGTACGTGTGCACATGTGTGTGTACACAGAAGCAAGTGTCAGTGTGAATGGACATGGATGGGTATATGCTTAGTTGTACTTTTAAATATTTTCTTCGATGAATATTACTTTCACAACCAGAAAACAAAATGAATTTAAACATTTAAAAGGAAATAGTTTTGACTGTCAAGTTTTTTTTTTAATTTTTTTATTTATTTATGATAGTCACAGAGAGAGAGAGAGAGAGAGGCAGAGACACAGGCAGAGGGAGAAGCAGACTCCATGCACCGGGAGCCTGATGTGGGATTCGATCCCGGGTCTCCAGGATCGCGCCCTGGGCCAAAGGCAGGCGCCAAACCGCTACGCCACCCAGGGATCCCTTGACTGTCAAGTTTAAATGTGAAGAACAAAGTCTGTTTGCAGCATACATTTGACTACTGTCAATCTTTTAAATTCTAAGTCCAAATAAAGGCATTCTGCATTCTGACCCAAACATGAAATACATAAAGCCAAAAGAATTTAACTTGACATTTTTACTAAAAAACTAACTCAGAAGACAGAATGTCTTAAAGAAACAGTTGGCAGGAAAAAAAAAGTGTGTGTATGTATATGTGTGTGTGTGTGTGTGTGTGTGTGTGTGTATATATATATATATATATATATATATATATATATATATATTCCAAACAACCTTGGGATTATAAAGTAAGATTTTAAAAGTCTGATTTGGATTTGGAGTTGCCAAAGTGCACTATATAGAACTGAAATTACAGAATAAATACTCCTTAAGAGAAAATTCTGATTCCCTTTGATCTTTAAAGAAGTCATCTCGTCATGCTCCAAATGAACCATTTAGAAATCTCTCCTTGCTGTTGATTTGTATGGGAATTCTGATTTCACAACATATCTGAGAGCCATTATATTAAATAAAGAAACTTATGTTTTAATAGCAAAATACAAGTTAAAAAATTAGGAATTATTTTCCTTGAACTGATGACAGTACAATTATTTATAGTCTTGGTTTCTAATACGCTTTTATTTTTCCTAATGTCCATAAATATTGCTTTAATTTATTATGCCGAAGATCTTTAAATGGAGACAAAAACTAAACACCCTTCTACTTATAAGTTCTGATTATATATATATATATATATATATATGTATAGAGAGAGAGAGAGAGAGAGAGAGAGAGAGATAATATATATTCAGTTCTTTATCTACCAGATATACAAAACAGAAAAACCTCTGTAAAACTATCCAGTTGAACATACATTTAAAACTTTCTCCAATGTGGTATTTATTATAAATTAGAAGGTCTTAAAGATATCAAATATTTCCAAAAAATCAAACATTTCATAATATTTTAGATTTAAATGTTACCATTTAAAATGTCCAAAGATATATTACTTAGATTTATCAAAGTATAAAAATATTAAGAACATTTCATTTCAATACCAGAAAAAAATGAAAGTCATAGTTGATATAATACTTAAAAGACTTGATGTTTTCACCTAATATGATTGTAGGTACATTTTCCTGTTCCATCTTTCCCTCTCTCACAGGAAATGATTTCATGCCAAATCCCTTAAATTCCTCTTTTGAAGTTTAAAATTAATTCCCACAGTTGCTCTTCTATAATCCCCTATCTTTTAAAAAATGCAAAATATGCTTATACTTTTTGAGAAATCAGATGAAATCCCAAATATCTTATGTGTATGCTATGCTTTTAAAAAGAAAGCCCACGTGCTCATTCTCAAAAAAGCTATTCATCAAGGAGTCTAATTCTGTAATTAATACGAGCAAGGTAACAATTTGCGTTAAGTGTCCACTCATAATGTGAAATCAATGTTAAATTATAAAGAGCTTCCATGGAAATACGTAAGACACACACACCGGTTCTAAATGAAATTCATTATGAGCAGCTCTATCATACTGAATAGCAAATGAATTCTTAATAATGAGGCACTTGATGTGTTACCCAGAACCGGGGTTGACAAGAAAGCCACTTAGCTTCACTTTCTAATAATATTATAACAAGTAACTGATACAGCGCACATATTTTTCAATTTGGAAGGAAATCCTGAAAAAAAATTGTTTTACCAAACCTTTTTAATACAGTCTGTTTCCTTCACAGACTTGTCGAAGGTTCTGCTCTCTTTTATAAGCTCATCTTGCCCTCACCATCAGAAGTCCATAACAACAGATGCTAGAATAATTAAAAACCTATCATTGTAGACTCTTCCATCACATCACAGACTAGGAAAATGAAGGCGGTTTATGGGTGTCCTTGTCTCACTTTATCCACCCCTTCGTGGTTGATGTGTAGGCTTTAATGTGCATCCTTGCACCTCTCCTCCGGCAGGAAGCCTGTCTCTGGGGATCACTTGCAGAAAATAGGACATTGAGTCCATAATTAAAGTAATCTCTTTCCAGGCAGATGCTGCAGTTGGCTCTGTTATCACATATTACAAAAGGCATCTTGAGGGTTATAAAATGTACAGCAAATAGCTTTGGAGATGAGAAATGGCAATTTTTCATCTAATTTTGATCCGTAGACATGTAAGCACTGTATTGCTACTTTTTGGTTTCGAGCCAAATAACTATTATGGTGCTAAGATGAGCCGGGCAGTAACCAAAATTAAAGAATACTTTAGCTTTTATCCTCAAAGTGAGAAAAGCTCTTTTGTAACCATCTTTGCACTTAGCAAATAAGGATGCCATCTCAAATCTGAGCATTAATGCCTGCAGGCGGATTTAGAAGAAAGGCTTATGTAGCTTAGCTTTACAGCCTTACTTTCAATATATTTGCTTAAGTTAAAACCAGAGGTTGATTAAGGGACCTACCATCTTGGATCCTTTGCATCTACAGCAAACATTTTTAATTAGAAGCATTTCTACTGTTTATCATTGGTGTAATATTTTTGGACATTGCTCTTTGAAATATATGTCAGCCCAGATAACTAATATGCTCATATTATTCCTAATCCCTTCTCTAAATACTCATAGTGGGAACAAATGGAGGACATTTGACTAACGCATTTTTGTTTCCAGCTTAGGACTTGTCAGGGTGAGTAACCAAATCTGACCTTGATATTGTGAAGCACTAAAATGGAGATGGAAATAATTTTAATATTTATTTCTTAGTGCGAAACAAGACAACTTTTAAATATCCAATGATGTAATGTTAAAAAGTTCATCTTAAAATTCCAGAAAATATGTAGTTTAAATTTATTTCCTCAAAGTGTGTTTTTTTTAAAAAAGTTTAACAGCAAAGTTTTACATGAACTTGGGCCTTTCAATTAAAAAAATACTATGAATAATATTAACCCTTATACTTTATGTTAGTCTAAATAATGTTCAAAAACAGGAGATGATGTTATTTAGCCTAAATAACAATAGAGATATTGTATTCCAGCAATATTTGAGATATCAGAATTATTTAGAAGAACTTATGTATCACTTGAATCATTAGAGAAAAATCGATTGCAAATCAGAATTTTAAGTTATTGAGAAAGTTTTGTTAAATGACCAAATTGCTATTCCAAAATGCTGAAAATGTTGTAATAGAAAGCCAGCTGTCATCAGTGTAGTATCTGGATTTTAAATAGCATAATATAAATCCTAATTCTCTAACAGAGTCATTTGTGCATTCTTAAAATTTTTCATTTACGTATGCTTGCATTCATTCATCCATTCAACAAATAATTTTTAAAGAATTTTTGTTCAAATAATTTTATAATACTATTGCATTTGAAATATTTGAAATATACTCAGTATCTTGTCACCTCTAAGGCAGCTTTCAATTTTGCATTTTTCTTTTCAGCTGTATCTATATGAATGTTATTTTGTCCTTGGGAAGTTATCCCTAATGTTTATCTCTAACATTATTATGGTTTATTTATTTTGTCTGGAATTAATATAGTGATGCCAACTTCTTTTTTTGCTAGAATTTTCCTGGTATATCTTTTCCTATCTCTTTACTTTCAATATTTTTGTGCCATTATGTTTAGGTTTGTCTCTTGGAAGCTGTACATTGCTAGATTTTTAAAATTGCATTTTGGAAGTAAAAGTATATTAACTGGTGAATTTAATCTGTTTATATTTATTGTAAATATATATGTGCAGTTGATCCTTGAACAGCATGGGTTTGAACTGTTGCAGGTCCACTTATAGGGGGACTTTTTGGGGGTAAATGCAATAAAGTACTGTAAATGTCTTTTCCTTATGATTTTCTTAATGACATTTTCCTTTCTCTGGCTTACTTTATTGTAAGAATACAGTATCTAATACACATAACATACAAAATGTGTGTTAATCAACTGTTTATGTTATCAGTAAGGCTTCTGATCAATAAATAGTAGGCTATCAGTAGTTAAGTTCTGGGGTAGTCAAAAGTTATATGCAGATTTTTGACCAAGAAGGGGATTGGTCGCCCTAATCCCTGTGTTGTTTGAGGGTCAACTATATACTTATTTATCTTACATTTTATACTTCTATGCTTTGAGGTTAATCTTTTTTCCTTTCTTTGGAGGGGTTAAGTTTTCTTTAATCTTTTCCCCAATCCCTCCCAGTTTTAGAAGTTACACTTATATTTCAGTTCAATACACTTATGTTTTTAATTGAGTCTACAACTTTCTTCCAGAATAATTTGAGGATCTTAGGAAACTTTAATATGGACTTATCTCCTTCCTCCAACTCACACCTTCACGTTGCTTGGTATTTGAGTTATCCTTTGCCTTTAAATTCTCTTTGAAAATAGTTATTGGTGAATATTTCATATATAAATTTATATACATATCCAAAGCTTATTCGGAATTTCTAGCATGCTTGCTAATTATTATTAACTTTTGCATCACAACATAGTTTTTTACATCTTACACCTTTCTTCTGAGTTTGTTTTCTTCTCTCTAAAGCATTTCCTTTAAAAACTTGCTTTAAAATTATCTGTTTCTGTGTGTGGTAAAAATATCAAACCTCTTTTTTTTAATGTCCTTATTTTGTTTCTCATGCCTGACTCATAATTTATCTAGGTACAGAATTCTAGGATGACAATTCATTTCCTTCCTACTTTGAAGATACTGTTCCATTGTCTCCTGGCATCTCTTGTTGCTGATATGAAAGCCACTACCATACTAAGATGGCAGGAAATCTACCTTTTCTCTTTGGCTGCCTTTGAGATTTTCTCTTTGATACTCTGAAGGTTTACCTGATTTGTATCAATGTTAACTTTATTTATGTTGCTTAGATAGAAAATACTCACATCTTCTTTAGTTCTAGAAAATTCTCCTCTATTATCTCTTCAAATAGATCTGTCCTCATTCTTTTTATTCTCTCCTTCTAAAACTTCCATTAGATGTTACTTTCTTAACTTGACGTTCCATGCCAGGTTAACAGGGAAAGTCAAGTCAGACTCCTGACACACTGAAAATTTTTGTTTCTCCTAAGTGACTTACTTTACCAAAAGTCTCAGATGACAAGCTGTGCAGTTTTCCCAGGCAGAGTTGGATGATACTTTGAGGCTCCAGGCTTCATGCAATGGGCCCAGAGCCAGTTCCTTCTCCTTCTCTTTCTGCTGCAGTCTTTGAAGAGGCTCTCAGCAACAATTCCAGATCCCACTGAGGTTAAAACTCCAGGCCTAGGACCTAAATCCGGGTTTAAAATACCAGTAGACCGCCACAATGTCTGCTCCCACTTCCTTATTCAGTTTTGATACCTCTCCTTTCTTTTGGCACCTCGTGTCTTCATTTTCTTTCAAACTGTTTTTAGATTTATTTTAAATGTTTACTCATTTATTTAAAGTTTCTATGTGATTTTAATAGAAAGACTGTCATGCCTGCTCAATCTTCCACAATGCCAGAAGTCCTCTACAAACAGAATTTTAATGTGTTTGAAATAGTAGAAATGCATTTTTAAAATGTTTTTGTCACTTAATATTCCAAACATCTCTCAAGTTGCTAAACTATCTTCATAATTACTATTTTAACAGCGACACAGAGTGGTAATAAAGGATAGCAGCTAAAAGGACATATTTTGAATGAAAACAGACCTATTTCTATGAGCTCTTCAAGCTCTTTCTCCAGTAACGGTGGTTCTAACAAAGTACAGGAACTGTATAGGTTGTCTGGTATACAGGTGCTCAGTAAATAGAAATTGCTATTTTGTCACACACCCAGTGATCCATCCAAAACCAAGGACTGCAGCCTAAATTCCAAATACCAGAGACTGAAATCTTCAGCCTTGCCTAGGGGAACACCTCGATCTTTGAACCTTTATTGTGTTGTTTTGTACAGGGCACTAGTACTATCATCATCATTGTCATCACCATCAAATGGTATTCCAAATTTCATTATCACTTATTTTCATATTAATGATTAGCACTCTAGACAAGCTAATTTTAAATATTAGGTACATGGTGATAAATTGTCACAGGGTAAAGGACATATTTGAGAAGGCCCAGAACTTAAAATACTATGGCAGGGGGTGACAGGGACTAGCAGGGTGGGGGCAGGGATGGAGACCCAGGGGTGAGGGCAGAGAGAAGAACAGCACCCAGGGTACCCAAAGATTAGTACTAAGCCCTGAGCACTAAATGAGAAAGTAACCAGAGGGGATCCCTACCTGTTACACTTGGCCTACCCTTCCCCCTAAATTAAGGTCTATAGAAATTTCTGCCTTAGCAAACAAAATGAACAATTAGGTAACCACCTTTCTACCAAAAATTGCCCTGCTTGGCCAGGTTAGCAGTTAGGATGTTTTAATTTCATAGGACCATTGCAAAATCTTAGCTTTATCTACTTCTTCGATATGTCCTTTCAAATACATGGTTACATTCTGCAAGTGTTAAGGCAACATTAGGGGAAAAGAGAATTCATTAGAATTTCTCAGGGCTACACATTAGAACTTTCTGTGATGATGGAAATGTTCTAGATCTGTGCTGTCCAATATAGTAGTCACTAGACATATGTGGCTCCTGAGAACTTAAAATGTGGCCAGCACAACAGAGGAACTGAATGTTTTATTTTATTTGACTTTAACTTAAATTTAAATAGCCACATGCACCTTGTAGCTACCATATTAGAAAGTATGGTTCTAAACAAAATTTAGAATATATGTGTGCATTTGTGCATTTAAGCATACATATGTATACATATATGTCTGTACATAAATATATACACAAATATAAACATATACAGACATATGGCAGAGGTATTATGGGTTTGGTTCCAGACCACAGCAGTAAAACAAATATTAAAATAAAGTGAGTCAATGATTTTTTTTGGTTTTCTAGTGTATATAAAAGATATGTTAATACCACAATGCAGTTAAGTGTGCAATAGCATTATGCCTTTAAAAAAATTCATACCTTAATTTAAAAATACCTTATTGCTAAAAAAAATGCTTACCATCCTCTGAGCTCTCAGTGAATCATAATCACTGATCATAGATCACCATAACAAATATAATTTAAAAAGTTTGAAATATTACAAGAATTACCAAAACATGAGACAGAGACATGAAGTGAGCAAATGCTGTTGGAAAAATGGCACCAACAGACTTACTTGATGCAGAGTTGCCACAAACCTCCAACTTGTAAAAATCACAGTATCCACTAAGGGCACTGATGTGAAGCACAATAGCGTGAGGTATGTCTGTAAGTATATCCACGTAAGTCACAGCAGACAAGATCTGGTCTTTAAAAAATTCTTACCCAGAAGAAGCAATCAAATTCTATCTCCTATTTGTAAGAATGCCTTAATATTCAGAGATTTTACTTTAAAAGGCAGAGCTAAATAAAATCTTGCTACTGGTAGATAGTATCCACATCCCTGTATTGGCAAACCACAGAGTTGTTGCTGCCATGAGAAAAATTTATCACCTGGTTCCCAGACATCTTTGTCATCACTATTTTTGACTGAGTAGGGAATTTGGAAAAAAAAATAATGTCACACAGAAGGCCTCTAAAACAGGTTTTATCAATTCTACTAATGAAGAAATAACCCAAATCTCTGTCCATATCTCATTTAGGAAATTTCTATTAGATAAAAAGAACTGCTAATAATTGTAATACATAAAGCTTTCAGATTTACAGACTTTGCTCTTCTTTGCTTTCAAAAATGTTCCATGTGATTTCAAGTAATAAGTGCCAAATGGAGTGGTAATCCCATCTAAACCACAAGGCCTTGTAATAAAGAGCATCCTGTGGATTCCAAACCTCAGTCCATTTACTTAAGTTATGATTCCATTACATGAAGGGAAGGGAAAAATGAAAGGATGGGTTTGCCATCAGCCTGGTTTTTTTTTTTTTTCTGTTTGTTTTTGCTTCTAGACTTAACATTAGGAAAAACTGGTATTTCTACCTAAAATTCACAAACACAACTATAAGCTGTGGGACAGAATTCCACATATGCAGGTCCATCTTTGGCCCCTCGTTTAACATATTTCATTAGTGAAATAGAAACAGTTTCTCACTATAAAGCATGTCTAGTTCTCTGATGGTCTTAACAGTTCTGATGCAAAGAAAAGTGTCATACAAAACTCCAGTAAATTGCCCTACTACAACCAGGGCTGTTTACACTGTGGCTTGTTGGAAGAAGGAGGTGACAGGAAGGGATAAGGAGATAGGTAAAACAGAGAGATTAATTTTTCCTTTTGAATATCTGTTAAAATTTTTTTAGTGTGTTGTATAATTAATATAAAAAACAATCTCTTCAGACCTTCCTGGAGATTAATGGACATATTTTATCTCAACACTATCACACTCCCTAAAATTAAAAATTAAATTCCCAGGAAGCATCTTGACCTCATTTGCCAACAAGTTGATAAATAAGAGTACACATCCATCCCTGAACTTAGACTGTCTCCTTGTCCAAGCCTAATTGGCTATTTAACTTTGATGAAAAACAGGGGCCTACAGGGAGTAAGAACCATCAGGGTCCTAGCCATTCACTTTTAAGAGTAGACAATATTTTTTTGTATCCTGTCATTCAAAGGTACATTTTTGAGCAGCACTGAAATAATTGTCTTGGGTTGGGAAACGTCTGGTTAAGAAAGAAAACTAGACCATCAGGAAAAAATAAGAGATTTGTGACTTAAGAGACAGATAAAATTCCTCCTATGGAAAATAGCATATCTGGTTTTACCAAACAGTGCGGATACAATCATTTTAGCTTTACATGAGAAGTGATTTATTTTTGCAGTCAGCTATGTAAACCTAGAAAGTAAAATAACATTTGTATGTATCAACTGTTGGCATCCTTATCTGTAGGTATGAATGCAGTCCCAATAAATGCACCCATGGGACAGTCCTTGATCTTATTTCAAATGTTTAAATAACAAGGCAAATACATCTGTGAGGCTTCCTTCTGATGGATGGAAATAAATGGGCAACCATACTATCTTTCCTGAGGAATCCTCCAGACACAGTGGAATGGCTCTCATCAAAAATTAAAGGCTTCTGAGATACACTCAAGGCAGCACTTCAAATCTGTGCATCTGTATTATTTCCAGCCTGTCTGGTATTCAGAAACTGCTGTTGTCTTCAATTTTTTAAATGATTTTTTTGTCTTCTTGTTTAGAACACTTTTAAAAATTAGTCTTCTAGGAGAATCTTCCTTTAAAATGTCAAATGTTCAAATACTGTCCACTTGTGTATCCCTTTGCTGACCTGAGTTCATTCTTTGTTGTTGCTTTGGTATCTTAAATAGAACATCACTTGTTTCAATTCGCTTCTTAGTTTTGAGGGATTTGAAACTTATGGTTAAATTGTCACTGATTCAGGCACAAATCTGATCTTCTTTTATGCTCCATTTTAATTCTAATATTATGTTAGCATCTCTGTCCAAGCAATTAAACCTAAATCTAATACTGGTAAAGTTTTGTCTTTAATGCACACATTCCCCCTCAAATGGAATCCCTTTCTGATAATGGGGGGGGATATAATCAGCATCCAAAAATGAACCTGCATCATACTATAACCAGATCAAACCCATGTCTGACATATAAATGTAAAATTTTCTCCATATTTCAGAAACTTAAATAAGTGCCTCTTATATTTGTAAAAGAGCCTAATATCGTGCTTTCTTTTTATTATTATTTTTAAGTTTTATTTATGTAATCTCTACACCCATCATGGGACTCAAACTCATGACCCCAGGATCAAGAGTCACATACTCTTCCAACTGAGCCAGCCAGGTGCCCCTAAAGTGTTTTGATCATAGTAAATGCTCATAGATATTCCTTTTATCCCCTTCATGCCATCACAGACCTACCGAGATATTAGTTTTCAATATCTGATTTGTCATTAGTTTTCCTGTGTTTGCTCATTTTATATAACGTTTTTGAAAGATCTGAAAACTTTCAATAAATATTTTGGCACTGAAAATTTTTAAATAAATAAATAGGCACCTCTTGATATTGGAATGAGTTAGATAATATTACTACATCTCATCCAGAGATAGATCTCAAAATGAGGATAGGAAACCCATATTGGTCACTCAAAAAAATCTGAGAGATGCTGATACCAACTACCAACTCCAAATAATTTTCATTATATCAATACCATGGCTGTTTAGATTATTTATCTATCTAATTAGATTATTTATCTAATAAATAGATAAAAGATCATTTTAGAGGTGTTTGCAAGCGCCTGGGTGCCTGTCGGTTAAGTGTCTGCCTTCGGCTCAAGTCATGATCCCAGGGTCCTGGGATGGAGTCCCACATTCATCTCCCTCTCCCTCTGCTGCTCCTCCTGCCTGTGTTCTCTCTCCGTCTCTCAAGTAAATAAATAAAAATATTTAAAAGAAACAAACAAACAAAACAAAACACCTGCTTGAAACTGGACTGCCTTCTGAATCCAGGCTGTGTTGACCATTAGGTGAGTGATATTAGGCAATTAATTAACATCTCTGTACTTCAATTTCCTCATCTACAAGCTGAGATAAGAACAGCACCTGCTTCATGGAATTACTGTGAGAAGAACATGGATTAATGGGTGTAAACTACTCACAACAGTGGCTGGCATATTTTCAAAAATATTAATGGTATAGTTGCTATTCTCCAACCTCTTTTCCCTGGTAGTTTCTCACTAACTTTTCTTGTTCGATGACTGAAAGATCTCTTTCCTTCCTTTCTTCCTTTTTCCCTTACCCTATCCCTTTTTGTCTCTTCCCTCTTCTTCTCCTTTCCTTCCTCTCTTCTCTCTGTACCCCTCCTTGCCCTTGGGATTTTTTTTGGGGGGGGGGCGGATTTACATCCAAGAAGTTTGGATAATTAAATGTCTCTTTACACTTGAGGCTTACTAGTCACTCAAAGACTAATCAAATATAAAGACAAACCATACTGATGTAAGATCTGACTACTAAGCAGTTCTCTGAGTGAAATGAACACTTAAAATGTAAATGATATCTGGGGTCTCTGGGTAGCTCAGTTGGTTAAGCGTCTGACTTTTGATTTTGGCTGAGATCATGATCTCAGGGTCTCTTGGGATCAAGCCCCATGTCAGGCTCCATGCTGATTGTGGAGTCTGCTTGTCTCCCTATCCCTCTATTCATTCGCTCTGTCTCTCTCTCTCAAAAAAGTAAAATTTTTTTAAAAATGTAAGTGATATCAACAGGTGTCATAATAAAACTGATAAATAATTTTAGTTACTGATCTATTTAATAGATCTGTACCACTGCAGCCAGCAACTTTATCCTCAGGCCACCTCTCCTCAATGTCTCTTACTTCATTATTTTTTAAAGAGAAAGGCTGTAAACAGATGGCCCAAATGACTATGTGGCTAAGTGGTTTATCAATAAAACCTGATTTAGTTCAATAGTGTGCCACTTACTCTTCTCTAAGAAAAGCATGCACGGCACATTATATAATTGTCTTGGATTTTAGTTCAAATGATCCATAATTCTTACTATGGGTTTTTTTTTAAGAATTTTAAATAGAAAACTGGGTTTTAAAATCACAGAGTGTGCATCATACATTTGATGTACTAATATCAGATTATAAAATTAAGTGCAGTGTCAATTTAATTGCCAGCTTTAGAGAGACCAGGTATATGGTAAATGATAAATATTAATTGCTTGGTTTCCTTCAAATCGAAGATGCCATCAATTGTAAGATGGAAAAAATAAAATTAGGATGGGCAATTATAGTTGTAAGATGCCATCATCAAAGGTAAGATGCAACTCTACTTCAGAATTTCCAAAATGTAAAAAAATCTGTATCTTAGAGTTAATGAAATGATCAATGAAATATGATATTATTATTAGTTATTAAGAAATATATTGAGGGCCTTTTATTGTCCACAGTTTCAGCATTGAGAGCTACTAAATACATAAAAATAGTATACATAGTCCTTGACCTTGGGAGACTTAAAGTCCAGTTGAGGGATGCCAGGGTGGCTCAGTCAGTTAAGTATCTGACTCTTGATTTTGGCATAAATCATGATCTTGGGGTAATGAGATGGAGCCCAGTGTTGGGCTCCACACTGGAGTCTGCTTAGGATTCTCTCCCTCCCTCTGCCTCTCTCCTGCCATTCTAAATAAATAAATAATTTAAAATTATTTATTTATCCAGTTAAAAAAGAAAACACATGTGGAAAATTGATAGGAATTAACTTACAACATGAAAAAGTTACATAAAATATATTATGAAAGTACATAAACATGGTTAAAGTTTAATTTCTAAAATGTAATTCTTGCTCCCTTAAAAAATGACAGTTTTGGCGTGCATGGGTGGCCCAGTTGGTTGGGTGACCAATGCTTGATTTCAGCTCAGGTCACGATCTCAGGGTTATGAAATCAGACCCCACGTTGGGCTCTGTGCTGGGTGTGGAGCCTGCTTGGGATTCTTTGTCTTCCTCCTCCTCTGCCCCTCCCCTCCTGCCACCCCTCTCCCTCTCTGAAAAAAAAAAAAAGAAAAAAAACGACAGTTTTAATTTTGGGGATTGAAAAAAAATTTGGGAGATTAGTCAAAAAAGAGAGAAACATGGTATATTTACATTCAAATGCCACAGGTTTTGCATTATTTTATTTTTGTTTAATATTCAAAGTTAATGTTGAACATTAACAATCTCCTTCAAGTATTGCTGAGCACATACTAATTACAGATACTAACTTATGTAGAGTTCTACCAAGCACATCATAAATACTGGAGAAAGAAACAAAGGCAAGCAAGTGCAAGACTTAGTTTAGAAAATTTCAAATAAATTGCTTCAGTGATCCAAGTCCAATCTTCAGTGTTCCTGGACTCTCTCACAAACTAATTAGGAAAAGAAATCAATAAAAGCATGGTGCCCACACAGGAAACAGCTACTCTATGTAACATTCAATACAATCATGGCTTACAATAAACAGAGTTAACCATTTATTGAGAATGCTAAGGGGCACCTGGGTGGCTTAGTGAGTTAAGCTTCTGCCTTCAGCTCAGGTCAGGATCCTGGGGTCCTGGGATGGAGCTCTGGATCCAGCTCCCTGCTCAGCAGGCAGTCAGCTTCTCCTTTTCCCTCTGTCCTTCCCCCCAACGGTCTGCTCTTGCTCTCTCTCTCTCTAATAGATAAATAAAATCTTTAAAAAGAAAGAATGCTGAAATATGCAAGCTGCATCATCAAAATTTTATTGGGAAATATGGGTGAGAGTATACAAATTTCTTTGTAGTAGGTAAATGTTACTTCTTACCAAACTGTATTTTTCTAAGAAAACATTGTTTGGGTTAAGACTTACAATACCTAAGTTATGGGGTGCCTGGGTGGATCAGTTGGCTAAGCGTCTGACTCTTGATTTTGGCTCAGATCATGATTTCCGTGTCCTGAGATTGAGAATCAAGTTGTTGGGCTCCTTGCTTTGTGGGGGGCCTGCTTCTTTCCCTATCCCTCTGCCTCTGCCCCCATCCCTGCTCAGGCGGCACAGGCATTCTCTCTCTAAAATAAATTAAATAAATGAATGAATGAATGAATGAATGAATGAATAAATAAATAAATAAATACATTTTAAAAATACCTAAGTTATTTCTCAGAAGAAAATAGTTTCAGAGTCTGGGAACAGTGAGGCCAGAAGCCATCAAATATCGCCTTTAAACAGACTCAATTCAAAATTATATCTACTTGGAAATAGACAGTTGTATACTGCTGACAATAGATTTCCTTTATGTTCTAGCTTTCAAAAAAGTAATTCTTGCTCTAAATGAAGAAGTTATGCATGGCAAGAATTTAAATTACCTTTCCTAGTGCCAACACGAATAAGATAGAGCATATCAAAAGAGAGAGTCTGAGATCATTATTATAGTAAAGGAGAACACAACACTGTACATCATTTAATTCAAGGGTCATCTTCTGTGGTTTCTACATATGAGATGTTGTACCAACTGTGGGGAGAATCACAAAGAAATTAAAATGTATCCCTGTTTCATCTAATATAATAGGAAAGGCAAGAAATGAACTCAAAAGGAGTATACAGGAAAATATAATCAGCATTATAATAGAGATACAAACAAAATGCAATCGTACACATCACTTCTGTTACTGATATCTTGGAAAGCTTTATAGAAGAGCTGCATTTTAAACAGGTCTTAAAGAACGGGTAGGACTTTAATAATTGGAATTGAGAGGAAATCATGTTTGGGGCTAAGGAAAAAAAGTATGGAGAAAGAGAAAGTCATGTAGTGTTTAGGGAGTTGTGGGGAGTCCTGTAATTTGTGGCCACAGTGAGAAATCAAAGAAAAGATGATACACAGCCAGACAGAGAAGATTCTTCAAACCCAAGCCAAAGGGCTGATCTTCAGGAAGGAGGTTTAAGTCCATCCAAGTTCTGAGTGATCAAGGGTTGTGTCTTAGGAAGATGAACTAGACAACAATGTGCGGGATGGACTGGAGGAGGAATAGGGTGGAGGAGAACAGATTACTTAGGAAGCTACTATTATCATCTTAGCAAAAGGTACTGGATAGAAAAGGTTCAGGTATGAAAAACTTTTTGAAATATAAATGATAGGATGATATATCAATCATTTGGGTAGGTTTAATCTGATATGTGCAGCTTGGGTCACCCAGAGGATAGGCAGAAAGTATATAATCAGTGATGTGGAAGCCACGGGAACACCTGACACTGAACTGAATGTTATCAAAGGGGAAGGAAAGGTAGTGGCAAATTTTACAGTATGCAGGTTTTATCAATTTTGTTGTCTGAGCAAAAGGTTCAGAATAGAAAACCATTCAAGAAAGCTTCCAGCTCTCTTTTGCCTGATTGCCCAAAGAACAGCTGTTCTGAACTGCCGTTGGCCTTATTCCATTGGCCTACTCATCCATTAAACAAATATTTAGTGAGTGTTTACTGAGTGCCAGGGACTGTTCTAGACAGTTGGGGCAAGTCAGCGAACAAAACAGGAAAAAAAATGCTTGCCTTCAAGGAACTTGCATTTCAGCAGGAAGAGACAGACAATAAATAATACACATAATTAAATAAATTAAGTATATTATGTGTTAGAAGTAAAAAACGGTATTAAAAAAAGAGAAGACTAAGAGGTATGAGGCATGGTGATTCTGGAGCAGGGGTAAGGGCATAGTTTACATTGAGAGATGTAGCAAGCCTTTCAACCACAGTGCACTCTTAATATCTAAGGATGCTGTTGGGGCATTCCTCTTAATGAAAACACATGAGAGACTCATTAGGTGTCTGTATAGACTCCTTGACTTCTCACTAGCATAAATCACCTAAATGATCACATTTCTCTCTTTGCACTAATGGCCAGAAAGCTGAACACTAAATCTGTGATCTTCCTACAAAACACATATGGAGCCTCATGGCATTTTTTGGTATGTTCTGAGCTTTCATTTCCCTACTGCCTTGATTTCTTCATATCCCTTTATCTCATTGTGTATTTTGTCAGTGAAAATCCAACTTAGAACTCTTAAAATATAAAAAAATATGCAAAAAAAAAACTGCTAAAGTTATCTTTATGATTTTGACCTTTTTTTGACACCAAAATTAGTGGCTTTAAGATCAAACTGGTTCAAATCATACATTTAAATAGTTACCCTCTATGTGATCCCACAAGATGTACATTTGCCTTCCCTACTGGTCACAAGACACTTTGGGTACTTACATGAAATTCACGCAGCCGGTGCCTGCAGGTGGAGCAATCCAGACGAAGCTGAGGTTGGTTGTGGGTAGATGACTCACATGAGAGGCCACCACACTGCACATAAACTGGTTACCAAACTGGTGGTCAGACATGATCCCTGAGAGACAGGAAAGAAGAGAGAAGTTGTTATAACAACAACAAAGTGTTTCTTATCATGGCATTCACAATATATTCTGGACATTTTTCTCACATGTTAAGATTCATCATGTTGTTTGGCTGCCCTTGTAAGTTATGCAATTTTCCATGTTCTGTTGTCAGAAGGATATAAATCATTTAAAACATTTTTGTTAAGGGGTAATCTACTAATTTCATATTGCTATAATCTTTGCTTTGCTTTGCTTCTGTTGATTCATCTTTATCCATCACCTCAAAGACCACCAGGACCACACCTACAGTACAACAAGGCTGGATTTATTGGAAATGTTTACAGCAAATGAGACCAAATATTATTGGGGACTGGGAAGTATCTCAGTATGAGGATTTTAGCAGAGGCTTGTTAAACTATTTGGGCTTGTGTTAGGTTATTTTAGAGAGTAGGATGATTGAGCTGTCCTGGGAATTTCCTGATTTTAGTACTGAAAGTCCTGCATCCTGGGACCCCCGAATTCTGCTGGGGAGGTTACAGGGATAGTTGGTTTTTCTTCCAGATTTGGTGCTATCAGAAAGTGGGGGCAATTTTATCACTGAGTACCTTAATAATTTTTATCTGGGAGACATGAGGAATGGCATAGGCTGAAGTTGTGATCGATAAAAGTCGTTAGCATGGGGGGGGGGGTGGCCATTTTTGTGATTTGTACCATGTTCTCACTTCTGCTGTGTTCCGGTATGATTACAAAATGGTCATGGTTTGGGCTTAAGCCATCAGTTTCAAGGTGGCTTTGTCTAACGTTGATGTTCTGTAAAACTGCTTATATTCCACATGAGAATACCACGGCCTAGCTGTGAGTGCCAGGTCATCTCCCAGCTGAGCTATCAGGAAATGCTTTTTTTTTAAAATAGGATTTTCTTAGGTTTACCTCAGATATAAAATATTAATAAATAACTCAACAAGAAGAGACAACTCAATTTTTAAAAAACAAATAGACAAAAGACCTGAAGAGACACCGCACCAAAAAAATACACAAATAGCAAGTAAATACATGAAAAGATGTTCAACATCATATGTTATTAGAGTATTGCAAATTAAAACAACACTGAAATGCCACTTCACAACTATTATGGGCACAGTGACAACACCAAATGCTGATGTGGAAACAAGAACTCTTATTCACTGCTGGTGGAAATACAAAATGGTATAGCCACTTTGGAAGACGGTTTAGCATTTTCTTACAAAAATAAACATACTCTTACAGTATGATCCAGCAATCATGCTCCATAGCATTTACTCAAATAAGCTAAAGATTTCTGTCCACACAAAAACCTGCACATGGATGTATATAGAAGTCTTATTCACAACTGTCAGAGCTTAGAACCAACCAATATATCCTTCAATAAGTGAATGGAAAAATAAACTGTGGTACATCAAAACAATGGAGTATATGTCTATTTAGGGCCCAAAGGACATGAGCTACCATGCCATGACAAGACATGAATAAATAAATGCATTTTATTAAATGAAAAAAACCAATCTGGAAAGGCTACATATTGTATGATTCCAACTATACCAGATTCTGAAATAGTCAAAACTATAGTCAAAACTATAGAGACAGTGAAAACATCACCAGTTGCCAGGGGTTTGGAGGGAGGCAAGGATCAATAGACAGAACAAAGGTTTTTTTTTAGGGCAGTGGAACTATTCCGTTTAATACTACAATAGTAGATACATATCATTATATATTTGTTAAAACACATAGAATGTACAACATTAAGAGTGAATCCTAGTGTAAACTAGGGACTTTGAGTGGAAATGAGTCAGTAGTAACAGATGGAAATATCATGTCCCCTCCATCCCAAAGTTACTGTGAGAATTAAATGATCCAATACATATGGAGTACAGTATCCCCCCATGTTTGGATAGATGCCCTTCCTATATGTCATCATAATAGTCCATACATGCTTCATCATAGCACTTGACCTGTGAGGGACTAGGTCTTTAATTTTTATATTCCAAGCAACTATCACAATGCCTGACACATCACAGATACTCAAGAAATATTTTTCTGAATCAATACAAGAATGATTTAACTAAAGAAATTAAAAGCATGAGAAAAGATATCACACAGGTTACATTACCTAGTGAAACAGAATCTTCTGGAATAAAAGAATAGGTCATACTGGACAAAGAAATAGAAAAATAGGTGTATGTTTTGACATATCCTAACGATGCCCTTTTCCTCTTTGAAGTTTTTATTTTTTTAAGCTATGCCTTGAGACAAAATTCATCAAGCCAGAGAAACCACAAGGTTAGGGAGGATAAGAAACTCCCAGGGAAATCACAGAGTGCTGCAGGAGACTCAAAAGCAATGACTCAGGAATTGCTACTCCATTCCGGTTGGGCATAAAGCAGAAATCCTGTGTGTGTGGAAAATGACACATCTGTAGGAGTCGGCCTGACCAAAAAGGAAAGCAAAAGTTCCAGCCACAATCGAGTGGGAAAAGAAATGAATCAAACAAAATAAGGTTTCAGGGTTTCACAGCCTTGGTAACAGGATTCACATTCAAATATCTCCCTATTCTTCAAAACCCCTCCTAGAAAGTGAGTCAATGTCTAGGCTGCATATTACTTCACAACGGTTTATAAAATAGCTATATTGTTGTTAATTACATCATGCCCTACTCTGGGTAAATATACCACAGAACAACATTCTTACAATCCAACAGTCTGGCACAGTAGTTCCCCAACAAATAAAGGCTGGTTCCTAGAGATTCTGAGTTCACTGGTTTGGGATAAAGCTTGGGTACTGAGAGTTTTAGAAGCTCACCAAGCAAATCTCATGTGTGTAGCCAAGAACATGCATGAAAAATGTGTCTTAGTAAAATGTTATCCAGGCTTCAGGGCTTAAAATAATATGGATATGGAACCAATATAGCAGCTTGAAAGTATCTAGCAGTGTCTTACACAATGACACTGATAGTAATACAAAATTTTCTTTTTTAAAAAAAATATTATTTATTTATTTATTTATGGGAGACACAGAGAGAGAGAGAGACAGAGACACAGAGAGAGGGAGAAGCAGGCTCCACGCAGGGAACCCGATGTGGGACTCAATCCTGGGACTCCAGGACCACGCCCTGGGCCAAAGGCAGACACTAAACCGCTGAGCCATCCAGGGATCCCCGTAATACAAAATTTTCAATCCTTTACCCACTACTCCTAGATCCACTCCAACATGTATTCTGAGAGCCTTATTATGTACCTTCAAATATTATGAGTGTGCAGTGGTCTTTGCTTTTTTTTTTTAATTTATTTTTTATTGGTGTTCAATATACTAACATACAGAATAACCCCCAGTGCCCGTCACCCATTCACTCCCACCCCCCCGCCCTTCTCCCCTTCCACCACCCCTAGTTCGTTTCCCAGAGTTAGCAGTCTTTACGTTCTGTCTCCCTTTCTGATATTTCCCACACATTTCTTCTCCCTTCCCATTTTTAAATTTTTAATTCAAGTATTATTAACATACAGTGTTATATTAGTTTCAGGGGTACAATATAATGATTCTATACATTGCTCCATGCTCATTACAATGTTTTTATTTCCCTTTATCTATTTAATTCATTTCCCTGCCCACCTCCCCTCTGGCAATCACTAGTTTGTTCTCTGTATTTAAGAATCTGTTTTTCCATTTTTTTTATTTGTTCATTTGTTTTGTTTCTTAAATTCCGTATATGAATACGGTAATTACCTTTGTCTGACTTATTTCACTTGGTTTTATAACCTCTAAGTCCATCAATGTTGTTGCAAATTGCAAGATACCATTCCTTTTTTATGCCCAACATTCCATAAACACACACACACACACACACGATATATCTTCTTTACCCACTCATCTATGGATGGACATTTGGGTTGCTTCCATATCTTAGTTACCACATTTTAATTGGCATTTTCTTTGAAAATATCTAAAAGTTGGCCAGAGTTGCAGCGATTAGAAATCTATTCATCTTAATATCAACCAGCAGAAAAACAAAAAACAACAGTATTTACAGAATATTTGTTTTGGATCAATCTATTAGGCCCTGGGGAAATACACAGAAGAAATGTATGACACGGTCCCTATCTCAAAATGACTTGACCTGGAAAGAGAAAACTAGAGCAAACTGACATTCTAAATAAAACATCTGGAAAACAAGTAGGTGCTAAATGAACTTGTATTTTAGAAAAATTATGAAATAGGAGAAGAGTGACTAAAATAAACAATTATAATAATGATTATAATAATATTTATTGAGCACTTACTCTGGCCTGGTGCTATGTAAGCGTTTCATGAATATCAACTTATTTGAGGCTCTTACCAACACTGTTAAGTAGTAGGGTTCATTTTACCTATAAAGACCCTGAGATGATGGAGATGAAAGAACATGCTCCTCGTCACAGAGAAAGTGAAGAGTGTAGTCTGGATTTAAACCAGTGCCCTTGCCATCCAGTCAGAAATAGAGCTATTGAAGAGGAGCTGGAGCTGTCTTGAGAGAAAAGCCAAGGTTCCCATATTTGTTTTTATTTACATGAGGCAGCAGAGTATAGTCAAGGGACTACCCCGTCACACTGCCACACACCTTTGTATGACCTTGTCAGGGTGTACTCTCTGAGTACTAAATGAATAGAAGACGGGCACTGGGGGTTATTCTGAATGTTAGTAAATTGAACACCAATAAAAAATAAATTAAAAAAAATAAAATAAATAAATAAATGAATAGAAGAAAGATGGGGGTACGTCTCACAAAGGCAGACATAATGAGCAGAGGTGCAAATATAAAATGAGAATGGGGATAAGGAGAGCAGTCCGACTCAGCTTCCAGCGTACTATGAAACACGATTTACTGCACCTGCCACAATGATCTTCTTAATGGCTTGTGTCACGAAAGACATATACCATCTAATTAACATATGTGATTTGGGAACCTATTCTTGGGATAACTGAAATTTGAATTTGATAATGAACTTAAATTTACGATGGTGCCTTCCCTGCTGCATGTTGGATAATAGGGTACTTATTGAGTTTTTAATATTACTTGAAAAAGGGAAAACTGGATCTATAATAAAATTTAATTTCATGTATCTCAGAGAGATATATGCTTATTATATGTGTATGTGTGTACCATAGTAAGAACAAAGATTTTATTTTCATTGTTATGGTTATATGTAAACTCTCATACAAAAAATTTTCATGTGGAACTTCTTAGAGAAAAAAAGCTGTACTTTCCCAAGTATATTATGGACTATGAGAGAAAATAAGCACTTCCAGAAGTATAGCTCTCCTGATCTAACTTTGGGCAAAGAAAGTAAAGTATAATTTCAAACTCTGAAGTTCCACAAGATTGATAACTTGTCTAGCAAGATTTCAAAGTATCCATGTTACAAACACATTTTCCTTTTGAATATTGTGTATATATATTTGAAAAATAGAATATTCACAATCTAGCTATCATTTCTATATTAGAAAAAGTCAATATAACTTTTTGACATAGTATGGGTGTTTTAAATTCAGTAAGTCATTCAAACCACTGGATATCTAGTTTAAAAATACCTGCCTTCTTAATGATCATTGCAGTTAAATGATAGAAATCTGTACCAGAGTTTCCCTTATCCACATTATACTTCTGCAAGATTAGGCTCATGGTGTCTGTAATTGTTCTAAAGTTGCTTCCATGATTCCTTTTAAGACAGTGATACACATTTCTTTGCCTTCTGGGATGTCATTTTCCTTGACAAGTCTTCAGTTATTTTAAGTTTGTGACTAAACCTTGTCTGAACTCTATTTTCCCACAGGAATACTATTCTATGCTTTTAATGTGCACACCTTGGATCTTCCGAACTGTAACTAAAACTTCTATAATTTCCTCCATCTCTAAAACAAAATGTACATATTCTCATAAAAATGTAGGCCATTCACTTCCAAGAAACACACTGAATACTTTATTACCCAAAATAACCAATATGGTGGAGAAATTACACATTTATGTTGGTTTTATTCAATATTTTGTAGACTAAAGATGTGGTTTACTTAAATCTGTTTAGTTTGCAATTTGCCATGGTTAGTGTTAAAGTGGGTAAAACATGTCCTGGTTTATTTTTCATGAATTTCAAGCACTAAGATATCCGTGGATGAGATATTGCCAAAGAAAGGGCAAGTACATTAATGTTACAGATTTTTGTTTGTGGAAAAATATAACCTTCATATATAAAAATGATAAAAACTTAAAAGAAATATTATTTTATCATTTTAAACACTTTCAGAAAGTACAGTAGAATGTACTGTTGGGAAGTTTTAGTAATTAGATAACTTATGTCTACATAAAAAGCAGGAGAGAAGACAAATGTTTAACATGAGTTCTATTTCCTTTTATTATCATTTTATCTTTCCTTAAAAGGGATATCTAAAGGCTTCCACCGATTAATAAAAAATAGACCCTTCTGCAAATCTAGTTTGGAAAGTTAGTGTTCTATTGTAAGTGAATAAGGGAAAATGAATTACAGAGTCCCTCTTAGTCATTTGTAAAATCTTTTCACTTGATTTAAATATGAATAACTGTTTACTTACAGTATTTGACTTGTCTATTATTTGCCTTCTTTGCTAGGTCAATGTACTCAAACATTTCAACAAAGCTAAACATGATTTTATACTCCGAAAAGTAATCACAGAACTTTCTGAAAATAACCTTATTGCAGCTTATCTGTGAAGCACCAGGCTGATCAAAATGGATATGAAAAGAACAGCTCTCAAGTAGTGCTACTAGATAATGAATAGCTCGTGCATATATGCTCACATGTATACACTGGGTATGTGTAATTTTTAGAACATTGATTTAAAGGCATTTGGTTTCAGGTGTTAAGTCAAGAAGCAAAAAAGCACTAAAACCTTTTAAAATCATGTTGAAATTGTATGTCTATGGGCATAAGTTAGAAAATGTATGAGGATTCCATGCTATTTCCACATTTCTTGTCAGTTACACAAAAAGATCTTTTAAGTCCATCTGATTCTTTCCTCACTTGCTGCAGTTACCCTCTCTGGCCCTCTCTCAGCACTGCCATTTACCAAATGCCTTCTCCATGCCTGGTGGTTTCACCCTATCATTGCCTTACTACTGAGGGGGCAGTAGTCAGGAAAGATTGAGGGCAGAGACCCCAGAGGCAGTCTGCCTGGGTTCAGATCCTTGCTCCACTACCGAGGAGCTATGGAATCTTGGGCAGGTTTACTCAAAAACTCTGTTCCTCAGTTTCCTCTCAAGGAAAGTGGAGATGATAGCAATGGGGTGGTGGCAAAGATCAATGAGTATACAGCACAAAGCATTATATGTGTTAAACATTACTATTTCCATTCTGGAGATCAAGAATTATCAAGAACCAGTGATTTTAAGTGACTTGCAAGGATAACAGAGCTACTGAATGACACCTGAACACCTCTATCTTACACTATGCACTGGCTTCTTCCCTACCTGTATCCTTATGTGGAAGTACCTCAATTCTAGGAGAGACCCCTGTCCTGATCCAAAGGAATTCCTGTCCAAACCCAATGATGGAGGGAAAACCATCTGAGAGTAAGCAGGAGGAAGACTTCTTCTCTGGGCAAAAGCTTAGGTGCTCCTCCTTCACTACCCCCCATCCAAACACCTTAATTTCTCATCAGGTAATTATTAGATATTCTTTGTCCTCTTGGTAGGCACGTATCTGAATGAAATATGGATGTGGGGGGGGGGATCCCTGGATGGCTCAGCAGTTTAGTGCCTGCCTTTGGCCCAGGGCGTGGTCCTGGAGTCCCCGGATCGAGTCCCACATCGGGCTCCCTGCATGGAGCCTGCTTCTCCCTCTGTCTGTGTTTCTGCCTCTCTCTCTCTCTCTCTCTCTCTCTCTGTCTCTCTCTGTGTGTGTGTCTCTACATCTGTGTGTGTGTGTCTCATTAATAAATAAATAAAATCTTAAAAAAAAAAGAAATATGGATGTGAGTGAGATATCTTTAAGCCAAAAGTGTGCCCCTAAAGGGCAAAGCCATTCAGTTTCTTTTTTTTTTTTTTTTTTTTTTTTTTTTTTTTATTGGTGTTCAATTTACTAACATACAGAATAACACCCAGTGCCCGTCACCCATTCACTCCCACCCCCCGCCCTCCTCCCCTTCTACCACCCCTAGTTCGTTTCCCAGAGTTAGCAGTCTTTATGTTCTGTCTCCCTTTCTGATATTTCCCACACATTTCTTCTCCCTTCCCTTATTTTCCCTTTCACTATTATTTATATTCCCCAAATGAATGAGAACATATAATGTTTGTCCTTCTCCGACTGACTTACTTCACTCAGCATAATACCCTCCAGTTCCATCCACGTTGAAGCAAATGGTGGGTATTTGTCATTTCTAATAGCTGAGTAATATTCCATTGTATACATAAACCACATCTTCTTTATCCATTCATCTTTCGTTGGACACCGAGGCTCCTTCCACAGTTTGGCTATCGTGGCCATTGCTGCTAGAAACATCGGGGTGCAGGTGTCCCAGCGTTTCATTGCATTTGTATCTTTGGGGTAAATCCCCAACAGTGCAATTGCTGGGTCGTAGGGCAGGTATATTTTTAACTGTTTGAGGAACCTCCACACAGTTTTCCAGAGTGGCTGCACCAGTTCACATTCCCACCAACAGTGTAAGAGGGTTCCCTTTTCTCCACATCCTCTCCAACATTTGTTGTTTCCTGCCTTGTTAATTTTTCCCATTCTCACTGGTGTGAGGTGGTATCTCGTTGTGGTTTTGATTTGTATTTCCCTGATGGCAAGTGATGCAGAGCATTTTCTCATGTGCATGTTGGCCATGTCTATGTCTTCTTCTGTGAGATTTCTGTTCATGTCTTTTGCCCATTTCATGATTGGATTGTTTGTTTCTTTGGTGTTGAGTTTAATAAGTTCTTTATAGATCTTGGAAACTAGCCCTTTATCTGATATGTCATTTGCAAATATCTTCTCCCATTCTGTAGGTTGTCTTTGAGTTTTGTTGACTGTATCCTTTGCTGTGCAAAAGCTTCTTATCTTGATGAAGTCCCAATAGTTCATTTTTGCTTTTGTTTCTTTTGCCTTCGTGGATGTATCTTGCAAGAAGTTACTATGGCCGAGTTCAAAAAGGGTGTTGCCTGTGTTCTTCTCTAGGATTTGGATGGAATCTTGTCTCACATTTAGATCTTTCATCCATTTTGAGTTTATCTTTGTGTATGGTGAAAGAGAGTGGTCTAGTTTCATTCTTCTGCATGTGGATGTCCAATTTTCCCAGCACCATTTATTGAAGAGACTGTCTTTCTTCCAATGGATAGTCTTTCCTCCTTCATCGAATATTAGTTGCCCATAAAGTTCAGGGTCCACTTCTGGATTCTCTATTCTGTTCCACTGATCTATGTGTCTGTTTTTGTGCCAGTACCACACTGTCTTGATGACCACAGCTTTGTAGTACAACCTGAAATCTGGCATTGTGATGCCCCCAGATATGGTTTTCTTTTTTAAAATTCCCCTGGCTATTCGGGGTCTTTTCTGATTCCACACAAATCTTAAAATAATTTGTTCTAACTCTCTGAAGAAAGTCCATGGTATTTTGATAGGGATTGCATTAAACGTGTATATTGCCCTGGGTAACATTGACATTTTCACAATATTAATTCTGCCAATCCATGAGCATGGAATATTTTTCCATCTCTTTGTGTCTTCCTCAATTTCTTTCAGAAGTGTTCTATAGTTTTGAGGGTATAGATCCTTTACATCTTTGGTGAGGTTTATTCCTAGGTATCTTATGCTTTTGGGTGCAATTGTAAATGGGATTGACTCCTTAATTTCTCTTTCTTCAGTCTCATTGTTAGTGTATAGAAATGCCACTGACTTCTGGGCATTGATTTTGTATCCTGCCACGCTACCGAATTGCTGTATGAGTTCTAGCAATCTTGGGGTGGAGACTTTTGGGTTTTCTATGTAGAGTATCATGTCATCGGCGAAGAGGGAGAGTTTGACTTCTTCTTTGCCAATTTGAATGCCTTTAATGTCTTTTTGTTGTCTGATTGCTGAGGCTAGGACTTCCAGTACTATGTTGAATAGCAGTGGTGAGAGTGGACATCCCTGTCTTGTTCCTGATCTTAGGGGAAAGGCTCCCAGTGCTTCCCCATTGAGAATGATATTTGCTGTGGGCTTTTCATAGATGGCTTTTAAGATGTCGAGGAATGTTCCCTCTATCCCTACACTCTGAAGGGTTTTGATCAGGAATGGATGCTGTATTTTGTCAAATGCTTTCTCTGCATCCAATGAGAGGATCATATGGTTCTTGGTTTTTCTCTTGCTGATATGATGAATCACATTGATTGTTTTACGGGTGTTGAACCAGCCTTGTGTCCCAGGGATAAATCCTACTTGGTCATGGTGAATAATTTTCTTAATGTACTGTTGGATCCTATTGGCCAGTATCTTGTTGAGAATTTTTGCATCCATGTTCATCAGGGATATTGGTCTGTAATTCTCCTTTTTGGCGGGGTCTTTGTCTGGCTTTGGAATTAAGGTGATGCTGGCTTCATAGAACGAATTTGGAAGTACTCCATCTCTTTCTATCTTTCCAAACAGCTTTAGGAGAATAGGTATGATTTCTTCTTTAAACGTTTGATAAAATTCTCCTGGGAAGCCATCTGGCCCTGGACTCTTGTGTCTTGGGAGGTTTTTGATGACTGCTTCAATTTCCTCCCTGGTTATTGGCCTGTTCAGGTTTTCTATTTCTTCCTGTTCCAGTTTTGGTAGTTTGTGGCTTTCCAGGAATGCGTCCATTTCTTCTAGATTGCCTAATTTATTGGCGTATAGCTGTTCATAATATGTTTTTAAAATCGTTTGTATTTCCTTGGTGTTGGTAGTGATCTCTCCTTTCTCATTCATGATTTTATTAATTTGAGTCTTCTCTCTCTTCTTTTTAATAAGGCTGGCTAATGGTTTATCTATCTTATTAATTCTTTCAAAGAACCAACTCCTGGTTCTGTTGATCTGTTCCACAGTTCTTCTGGTCTCGATTTCGTTGAGTTCTGCTCGAATCTTTATTAACTCCCTTCTTCTCTTGGGTGTAGGATCTATTTGCTGTTTTTTCTCTAGCTCCTTTATGTGTAAGGTTAGCTTTTGTATTTGAGTTCTTTCCAGTTTTTGAATGGATGCTTGTATTGCGATGTATTTCCCCCTTAGGACTGCTTTTGCTGCATCCCAAAGATTTTGAACGGTTGTATCTTCATTCTCATTAGTTTCCATGAATCTTTTTAATTCTTCCTTAATTTCCTGGTTGACCCTTTTATCTTTTAGCAGGATGGTCCTTAACCTCCATGTGTTTGAGGTCCTTCCAAACTTCTTGTTGTGATTTAGTTCTAATTTCAAGGCATTATGGTCGGAGAATATGCAGGGGACAATCCCAATCTTTTGGTATCGGTTCAGACCCGATTTGTGACCCAATATGTGGTCTATTCTGGAGAAAGTTCCATGTGCGCTTGAGAAGAATGTGTATTCAGTTGAGTTTGGATGTAAAGTTCTGTAGATATCTGTGAAATCCATCTGGTCCAGTGTATCATTTAAAGCTCTCGTTTCTTTGGAGATGTTGTGCTTAGAAGACCTATCGAGTATAGAAAGAGCTAGATTGAAGTCACCAAGTATAAGTGTATTATTATCTAAGTATTTCTTCACTTTGGTTAATAATTGATTTATATATTTGGCAGCTCCCACATTTGGAGCATATATATTGAGGATTGTTAAGTCCTCTTGTTGAATAGATCCTTTAAGTATGATATAGTGTCCCTCTTCATCTCTCACTACAGTCTTTGGGGTAAATTTTAGTTTATCTGATATAAGGATGGCTACCCCTGCTTTCTTTTGAGGACCATTCGAATGGTAAATGGTTCTCCAACCTTTTATTTTCAGGCTGTAGGTGTCCTTCTGTCTAAAATGAGTCTCTTGTAGACAGCAAATAGATGGGTCCTGCTTTTTTATCCAGTCTGAAACCCTGCGCCTTTTGATGGGGTCATTAAGCCCGTTCACATTCAGAGTTACTATTGAGAGATATGAGTTTAGTGTCATCATGATATCTATTCAGTCTTTGTTTTTGTGGACTGTTCCACTGAACTTCTTCTTAAAGGGGAATTTTAAGAGGCCCCCTTAAAATTTCTTGCAGAGCTGGTTTGGAGGTCACATATTCTTTTAGTTGCTGCCTGTCTTGGAAGCTCTTTATCTCTCCTTCCATTTTGAATGAGAGCCTTGCTGGATAAAGTATTCTTGGTTGCATGTTCTTTTCATTTAGGACCCTGAATATATCCTGCCAGCCCTTTCTGGCCTGCCAGGTCTCTGTGGAGAGGTCTGCTGTTACCCTAATACTCCTCCCCATAAAAGTCAGGGATTTCTTGTCTCTTGCTGCTTTAAGGATCTTCTCCTTATCTTTGGAATTTGCAAGCTTCACAATTAAATGTCGAGGTGTTGAACGGTTTTTATTGATTTTAGGGGGGGATCTCTCTATTTCCTGGATCTGAATGCCTGTTTCCCTTCCCAGATTAGGAAAGTTTTCAGCTAGAATTTGTTCAAATACATATTCTGGCCCTCTGTCCCTTTCGGCGCCCTCGGGAACCCCAATTAAACGTAGGTTTTTCTTCCTCAGGCTGTCGTTTATTTCCCTTAATCTATCTTCATGGTCTTTTAATTGTTTGTCTCTTTTTTCCTCAGTTTCCCTCTTTGCTATCAACTTGTCTTCTAGGTCACTCACTCGTTCTTCCACCTCGTTAACCCTCGTCGTTAGGACTTCTAGTTTGGATTGCATCTCATTCAATTGGTTTTTAATTTCTGCCTGATTAGCTCTAAATTCTGCAGTCATGAAGTCTCTTGAGTCCTTTATACTTTTTTCTAGAGCCACCAGTAGCTGTATAATAGTGCTTCTGAATTGGCTTTCTGACATTGAATTGTAATCCAGATTTTGTAACTCTGTGGGAGAGAGGACTGTTTCTGATTCTTTCTTTTGAGGTGAGGTTTTCCTTCTAGTCATTTTGCTCAGTGCAGAGTGGCCAAAAGCAAGTTGTATTGGGAAAAAGAGAAAAAGAGAGGAGAGAAAGAAGGAAAGAAAAGAGAAAGAGAAAAAAAAAAGGGAAGAAAAAGAAAAAAAACGAAAAAGAAAAAAAAAAAAAGAAGAAAAAGAGAAAGAAAAAGAAAGGAGAAAAAAGGGGGTGGGGGAAGGAAACAAATCAAAAAGCAAAACAAAACAAAAACAAAAACAAAAACAAACAAACAAAAAAAGAACCACCGGGGAGTATCTTCTGATTCTGTGTTCTTTAAGTCCCTTGGCTTCTCCTGGAAGTTGTCTGTCTAGCTGGTGTTCTGGGGGAGGGGCCTGTTGTGCTGATTTTCAGGTGTTAGCAGTTGGGGGAGCTGCTGTGCCCCTGCCTGGTGCAGGGCTCGGTGGGGGTTGTTTACCCCGTGAGGCCGCAGGAGGAACAGCCCCAGTGGCGGGGCAGCTCTGGAAACCTGGATTCAGCTCCGGCAGGAACTCTGTCTGCAGGGCCTGGAGGCTCCGGGGCGGGGCCGCTGATCTGCTCAGCTGGGGCAGGAGCGTCCTCGCTGTCCTGGGCCCTCCCGGCCTCTGCCTGTCCCGGGGTAGGCGGGATCCTGGGCTGTGTCCCGGCGCCCTGTGCTCCGGAGCCTGCGCTGGTGGATTCGCGCTCCCGGGCCGCGCAACCCCCTCCGCGGAGCTGCCGCCCGAGCCTCTCCGAGCTGCTCCTGGAACCGCGCAGCCCCCTCCGCACGGAGCCTCTTCGTCTGCCCGAGCCCCTCCGAGCTGCTCCCGGGCCGCGCAGCCCCCTCCGCGGAGCCGCCCCCGAGCCCCTTCAGCTGCTCCGGGTCCCGCCGGGTCCCGCCGTGCGCGCTGCAGCCCTTAGGGAGCTCGGCGCACTCTCCTGGGCGCGCAGTTGCTCTGTTACTGTCCCCGGGAGCCCGAGGGCATCCCCGCCCTCCTGGTCCTGCTCCACCTCCCTGCGAGCCCCTTTCCGCCCGGGAAGGTCGGTGCAGCTCCTGCGTCTCCGGGACGGGGCTCTCCTGTCCTGGGGACACTCGCCCCGGCCTCAGCCCGGCTCCTCGCGGGGCCCCTCCCCCTTGGAGGCCTTTGTTCCTTTATTTCTTTTTCCCCGTCTTCCTACCTTGATAGATGCGCGAACTCTTCTCACTGTAGCATTCCAGCTGGTCTCTCTTTGAATCTCAGGCCGAATTCATAGATTTTCAGGATAATTTGAAGGTTTTCTAGGTAGTTTGGTGGAGACAGGTGATTTGGAGACCCTGCTCTTCCGCCATCTTGCTCCTCCTCAGTTTCACTTAGATCCATGTGGCCACTGAGTTTGACAGAGCAGCAACTTTTCCAAAGAGCAGCAACTTTTCCAAAGTGAAAGTTTCTACTAACTGAAGCTCTCTGATCCTCTGGTTCAAAGTATACCTCTGCTGCCTTTCCTCCTAATGCTACATACCACCTCCCCTCCCCCATTAACAGCTGTTTGGTGGCAGGTAATCACTACATCATACTGTCTGCCACCAGCCTTTCCAAACTAAGTGCACCACACTGGCTTCCTGTCCAGAACTATATATTGCCTCACTACCTTGCTTGCTGGTGCTGGTGCTTGCTCCCTTGACTTGCCCTATGTATGTTGGATTCACAGTACAATTTCCAGGCAAGAAGTCAGATTTTACACATCTGCAGTCAAGAAAACTATAAAGAGGAAGAGGCTTTGGAAACCCAAGCCAATATAGAAGGGTGAAAAGAGCCTCAGCAAGGCTTTCTTTACAAAACAAAGCATCCTGCATAACTGAAACTTTATACCCATTGAATAGCAACTTGCCATTTCCCCTCTGCCTCAGCCCCTGGCAATCACCCTTCTTCTAAGAGTTTGACTATTTTCGATACCACATATAAATAGAATTATGTGGGATTTGTCCTTCTGTAACTGGTTTATTTCACTTGGCATAATATGGTATAGGTTCACTCATGTTGTCACATATGGCAAGATTTCTTTCTTTCTTTTTAAATATTTCTTTTTTTTTTCATTATTTATTTGAGAGAGAGAGAGAGAGAGAGAGAGAGAGAATGAATAAGAGGAGCAGAAGGAGAAAGAGAAGCAAACTCCCCACTGAGCAGGGAGCCTGATGTGGGACTCCATCCCAGGACCTTAAGATCATGACCTGAGCCTAAGGCAGACACTAACCAACTGAGCCACCCAGGCACCCCAGATTTCCTCCTTTTATAAGGCTAATATTCCATCATAAGTATATACCAGATTCTCTTTATCCATTCATCCATTGATGGACATTTAGGTGGTTTCTGTACCTTGGCTATTGTGAACAGTGCTGCAGTGAACATGAAAGTACAGATACCTCTTCAGGATTCTGATTTTAATTCTTCTGGGTATCTACTCTTAAGTGGAATTACTGGACCATATGTTACTTCTATTTTAAATTTTTTAAGGAACCCTCATTTTCCACAGTGCCTGTGCATTTTTGCATTCCTACCAATAGTGCATAAGAATTGCCATTTCTCCAAATCCTTGCCAACAACTTACCTTTTATTTTATAATAGCTCAACAAATGTGAGATATTTATCTGATGATTAGTGATGTTGACCATCTTTTTTTTTAATTTTTATTTATTTATGATAGTCATCACACACAGAGAGAGAGAGGCAGAGACATAGGCAGAGGGAGAAACAGGCTCCATGCACCGGGAGCCCGACGTGGGATTCGATCCCGGGTCTCCAGGATTGTGCCCTGGGCCAAAGGCAGGCACTAAACCACTGTGCCACCCAGGGATCCCTTGACCATCTTTTCATCTACCGACCAGGTATTTATTTGTCTTTGAAGAAATGTCAATTTAAGTTCTTTGACCACTTTTTAATCAGGTATTTGTTTTTATACTATTGAGTTGGAGGAGCTACTGTTTGACAGACATAAAGTTTCAGTTATGCAAGACAAGTAAGTTCTAGAGGTCTGCGGTACAACAGTGTTCTAGTTAGCAATATTGTGCACTTAAAAATTCGTTGAGAGTAGATCTTTTTTTTAAGATTTATTTATTTATTCATTACAGACAGAGACAGAGAGAGAGAGAGAGAGAGAGAGAGAGAGGCAAAGACACAGGAGGAGGGAGAAGCAGGCTCCATGCCGGGAGCCCGACGCGGGACTCGATCCCAGGACTCCAGGATCTCACCATGGGCCAAAGGCAGGTGCTAAACCGCTGAGCCACCCAGAGATCCCCGAGAGTAGATCTTAATGCTGAGTGTCCTTACCACAATAAATAAATAAGCAAATAAACACGAAAAAAATTAAGAAAAAAACAAAACTATATACTGTTGCCTTGCTGGAATAACTCTATAACCTATAAGCCACCCCTAGCATATGCAAACCTACCTCTCCTCTTCTTTCCTTCTTGGCAAAGAATTGCTCAGCTGATGTATTTAGGGATTTTAATGTAATTACAGAATTACCTCTAGAATACTGGTTCAGAACTCTCCTTATCCTCGTTTTTAAAAGGAGGGAGAGGACAAGGTGGAGGAGAAGATGACCCTGGAAAAAAAAATAACACCTAACATTTTCTGAGTATTTAATGATACATATCAGTTCTGAGTATTTACCAATTAACCCATTTATTCATTAAAATCCTAAGAAGTATTATTATCCCGATTTTATAGATGAAGAAACTGAAGATTGAAGACATTAAATAAGGGGTCCAAGTCACTAGTCTCTAGACAGACCAAAGTTACTTGAGATCCAGCCCTGTCACTTTTTGGTGGTGTGATCTTGAGCCAGGTTACTTAAATTCTCTAAGTCTTATGATCATTATTATTTATTATGTAGATAATAATAAGACCTACTTAATAGAACTATGGAAATGATTAGGTAATAATTCATTTTGTGAGAATTAAATGCTCAAATGTGTGTAAACTGACTACAAGAGTGCCCATTAAATGTTGACATTTTATTTGCAGATTTAAGAATATACCCTAGCCCTCTGTTTCTACCACATTCAGATAAAATTCCCCTTTAAAGAGGTAAGTGAGCTGCAGATCCCCCAGACTGCATGAAGCTCAGAACAAAGCTATAGACAAGGGGCATGGTAACCCCTGGCTAATCCCTGAAAGTTTCTGTATGAAAAAACAGGATCTGATTATCTTAACTGTATCTCCACAATGGCTGATCTAAAAGAATTATCTCTAGAGTAAGCCAAATTTCTAAATAACCAGAGACTGCTGACATGTAGATACAGCTCCAGGTCAGAATGCCGTATCAATATTTTATCAATGTTTCAATGAACAATCCCAGTCTTCTGTCTTTAAGTGCTCAACATCTTAAAGGAATAGAGAATCTTCCTTCCTTCTCTCCTATCTTGACCATCATAGCCCATACTGTCACTGTACTATCTGTGAATTGACCCTGTTGCCAATTTAGTCTATGACAGTGTTTCTCAAACTTTTTGTTTTGTTCTGTTTTTATTATCATTCGTCTCACTAGTCTTTTTAGGCATTTTCCCCTAATTTTCCTATCCCCTGAAATTTTATATAAAATACAGTATCACTGAAGCCCTGGGTATACTACTGATACTCTCAGTTACAAACCACAGAATAAAATCTAGATTAAAGGAATTTTGAGTGATATGAGGCAGCTTCTCTGGGAGATACACAGAAATAAAGCTGGTGTTGCACAGCAAGGAGTGAAGTCCACCCACAGGAACGGTCCAACAAAATCAATAGCTGCCACCACTCACTCCTTGATATCAACCATATTTGGACTAAAATAACAGAGCACCCACTACAGATATTCCAAAAAAAATAAGAACTTTCCATGACTGCACTTGATTGAATGGATTTCCCCAATGCTTATTCCTCAGCTCAAACTGCACTCTTCTGTATCCAAGTCTCATGAGGTCTAGGTAGTAGAAAGAAATTAACTTAGAAGCCCTCACCCCTAGAAAGGAAATATGGGAATTCTATTTTGGAACAGTGGTACTCACAATGTGGGAAACTTTATAAAAATGTTGGAAAATCACAGATGATATATGTCTACTACAGAAAGCAAGTTCAAGCTCTATGAAGTTCTGATTTTTTCAATCCAAAAATGGCTAAAACAACTGATAGCTTTAAACAACCATGAATTTTATGTCCATGAACCTACATATTGAGTTCGTTATCCCTTACCTTGAGCGTTCTGGCACAGGAAAGATACTTCTTATAGCATGTGATCTATTTGATAGAAAGGAGCAAAGGCTTCCCATACCTTTCCTGGAAGCCTAACAGATTTCCTGAGGAGTTATACAAGAATAGACAATACACCTCTGCCTGCTGACTCTAGATGGTAAATATCTGCAATAAATGGCAGAGATCCTTTTGCTAGCTAGAGCTCTTGCTAAAGTAGCAACATCAGTGAGTTAGTATAGTATTTATTATCTCAGTTAAGGAACACTCTCTATCCAGTCATGGATATGTTACTGACCTCTCCCCCCAGCCCCACTCAATCAATCAGGAAGTCCTGATATTACCCCAAATATTTTTTCAACTCGGCCTCCTCTTGCCTATCCTTTCTACCATGGCTTTATTTCAGGCTTTCATTGTCTCTTTTTTTTTTTACCAATACCAACATCTCCCTAACTGGCTTTTTGAGTTCAGTTTTGCTTCCTCAGGCTAACTCTTAATACATATCTTTCTGAAATGCAAATCTGATTTTATCATTCCACTGATTTAAATCCTTCAATGGCAATCCATACTTATAGAAGTAGGCCTAACTTCCTCAACATGACATTCTGCTCCCCTGTCCATTTCTCTGGGCTCATTAATCATGCCTCGGATTCAAACTTCACACTCCATCAAGATCAAATTGCACATGGCTATATGCACATACCTCTAGTTTTGCTCTTGTTCCCTCTGCTAGACCAGAGGTTAGCAAATTATGGCCCAGGGGTCACATCTGGGCCATGTGTTGTGTTTGTATTACCACTGAGCTAAGAAGGAGCTTTTACATTTTGAAAAATTGTAAAACAAAAAGAAAAATATGCCTTCCTCTGTTCATGTCTTTTGCCCATTTCATGATTGGATTGTTTGTTTCTTTGCTGTTGAGTTTAATAAGCTATTTACAGATCTTGGGTACTAGCCCTTTATGATACGTCATTTGCAATTGAGACCTACCATTATGACCTAAAATGCCTAAAATGTTTACTATCTAGCCACTTACAGAAAAGGTTCACTGACCCCTGGCCTAAGTACCCTTTCTTCCTCAAATTTGGCTAAACCCTTACTCATCACTTAACACCTATATGAGATCAAAAATCATCTCCTTCATGAGGTTTTCCTATACAACTTCCTCTTCTATCCAGGTTAACATTAGGCTCTCATAATACCCAGAGAATAGTTCTTTTATTGAACCTACTCATTGCATTACAGATAATTATCTGTCTTCCTCATGAAACTGTTAATTATGTGTTAGGAATTTTTTATTCACAAAGTCTATGACAGACAGATAATAGATGTTTATGGAATGAAATGTTGCTGAATAAAGGCGTTACTACTGACATCATGGGGTAGCACAGTAATTTAAATGACAGGAGCTCTCCGTGGTGCTGAAGAGATCTTCCTTCAGCTCCTTCCCAGAACCTTGTTTTGTGTTTGTCAATTACTTTCACCAGCCTCTATAATGACTTCATGACTTTTTCTGTCATTTGCCAATCAACTTCCTGTAAAATACAAACTCTTGTCCATCTCTCTTCATCTCCAATTAACTCTACATACCTTTTGGTCAAGGTATTTATTGTTTACCAAATAGTCATATGCTCCCCTACACTTTCTAGCCTCTGCAGTTCAAAAAGGCCATGCGAATAATTTTGACCAATGGATATATGCAGAAATGAAGTATTCTATTCTCTGGTTGAAGTACAGAATAGAGTGAGTCCTCTACATTCCTTCATTCCCTTGCCATGATGGCAAAAGAAGCCACACACTGATATAGCATAGTCATAGTCACAATATGGAAATACCTTAGATTGCTGAGTCCCTGTATGGGGGACAATTATCCTAAAGAGTCTTTCTGACTTAAATAGAACTGTTCAATTAAGCTATGATTTGGGGTTAATTTCTTACCACCACAACAAAACTGAATTTCTCTGGTTAATACATCCTTTTAATATAACCCTTAAGACAGTTCATTGATTTCTATTTCCTTTACTGCATTATACATTTCTTAAGAGAAGTGATTTGATCCTATTGATTTTCACAGCATCACTCAAAAATTGTTTGCTAAATAGATGGATGGACTTCTGCCTTTCTCTTCATGATATTTTCTACTTTCAAGAACAACAAACTGTTTAATTTACAGCAGTTAAAGGAAAACTGTGATGAGTGCAATTTCCTCATATGTGAAATATGGAAGACAACAGTACCCAACCCACTGGGTTACATATTTAACATATGTAAAGCACATAATAAATGTATTATATAAATGTTGACTATTAGTACACCATTAAAACTTCTTTTTAGGACTCCTAAATTTCTATCCATGTCCCCAGTGACTTACAAAATCAATGACTTTTTTTTCTGGTAAAGGCACTGCATTCAATAACTCTAGTCGTTGTTTTATTATAAAATTAATGAATTTAAAAATATTAAACCACATATAACAAAAAATACAGATTAAACATGTATAATATTATAATTATCGCAAGCACTTTATCTATTTAGATCATGGTAGCAGCTTATGTACCATAAGAAAACACTGACAATGAATGAATTCTGACAATGAAACATATTTTGTTTTTCAGCTCAAGTGATTCTAAATCAGATACAAGAAATACCAATACATATTAAAAGACAAAACACAGGAAAATATGATGTATACTACTTTTATTTATTTGTTTATTTATTTAGAGAGTGTGAGCACATGAAGGGGGAAGGGGCTGAGGAAGAAGGAGAGTGAATCTTTAAGCACTCCCTCCCAGCAGAATGCCATGCACAGAGTCCCATGAAGGGCTCCATCTCAAGACCCTGAGATCATGACCTAAGCTGAAATCAAGAGTCAGATGCTCAACCGAATCACCCAGGCACCCTGAAACAAATTTATTTAGATTTGAAATTATTTTACCTACAGCTTCTAATTGAAAAGACAACCCAAACATTTTTTAAAAGAATTCATTTACACATTTCTATAGTTGGGAAGAAAAATATTAGAACTTTTATATTGTACTGTCAAATTTATATGTCTTATGATATAAAAAGTATGTGGGTGCCTGGGTGGCTCAGTGAGTTAAGTATCTACCTTGCACTCAGGTCATGATTCCCGGGGTCCTGGTATTGCGTCCTGCTTGGGCTTCCTGCTCAGGAGGGAGTCTGCTCCTCCCTTTCCCCCTGCCTCTCACCCGGCTTGTGCTCTCTCTCACTCACTCTTTCTCAAATAAACAAATAAAATATTTCAAAAATATATATACAAAGTATGTAAGCACAGGAGTGTATGTACTGAACTTATAAATTAAAAGTAAATAAATAGACAAGTATTTAATTATACATATGTGTTCAAAAATTTTACTAATAGAGGAATTCTACATTTGGTTTAGAGACTTCACCAGGTCAGGGAGGGAACTAAGAGATTAAGAGATTTGGTGTGAAAAAAAAAATCATCTCCCTTGTGACTTTCTGAGACAAGAGAACTGTCAACTTTTTTTTTTTCTTATCCTCCTGTGGTCAGTCAGGAGATAACAATAGTGATGAGAATAAGAACAGAAAAGGCTTTGATTTGAGTCCTTTGTTGTATTCTTCAAGGGAATGAAGGGGAACATGACAGTAGGAACACAGCAGAAGCCCACAATCAGCAGTGTGTTTCTGGGTGTGCTATGGAATTATGATCTAGCATGAGGATGCCAGACTTATGTGTTAAGTGTTAAAGATGCTATGAGGGCCTAATACAATGGAATACTGCAAAGATATTGATAATCCAAAGCAAATTACTCTATCATAAAAGAAGCCTACATTATTTTGTGAGCTCAAAGAGATAGCAAATGCATCTACTTAGGACAGAGAATCAATAAACCACTACAGCAATATTTGAGACTGGTTTTGGAAGGGAAATAAAATTTCCTTTTTATTGTTTTGTTTTTTGTTTTGTTTTGTTGCAAAAGGAACAGCATGCTCAAAGTGGAAGAGTGCTGGTCATACTGAGACAACTAAGGAGAGATGAGAGCAGCTGGGATATAGTGGTATGTACAGCAGGCCCAGGGAGGAAAGTGCAGGAAATTGAGAGAGGCCAAAATAGAAAGATTTTTGATGCCTCAGTCAAGAATTGGTACTGCTATAGGCACAATGGGGAGTGACCCTCAGAACTGTGTATACATAGAAAGAAAATAATAATGTGGTAGTGGTGTGTAAAATGTACAATCAAATCAAAGAACATCAAGGACAGTACCTAGAAAATTAACACAAGAGACTAGGCAAGGCATGAAGAGGGTTGAAATTCCAGTGTTAGGAGGAAAGTTTTTGATTTGAATCTCTTGTCTTATGCCTTGTATTATGGTGCTAGGGCTGCTATAACAAAATATCACAAACTGATATAATGGAATATTACTCAGCCATTAGAAAAGATGAATACCCACCATTTGGTTCAACATGGATGGAACTGGAGGGTATTATGCTGAGTGAAGTAAGTCAATTGGAGAAGGACAATCATCATATGGTTTCACTTATATGGGGAATATAAAAAACAGTGAAAGGGATTATAGGGGAAAGGAGAGAAGATGAGTGGGAAAAATCACAGAGGGTGACAACACATGAGAGACTCCTAACTCTGGGAAATGAGCCAAGGGTAGTGGAAGGGGAGGGGGGAGGGGGGAGAGGGTAACTGGGTGATGGGCACTGAGGGTGTACTTGATGGGATGAGCAGTGGGTGTTATACTATATGCTGGCAAATCGAACTTCAATAAAAAAAAGGAAAAAAATTATCACAAACTAGATGGTTGAAAACAACAGGAATTTATTATCTCACACTTCTGGAGGTTAGAAGTCCAAAATCAAGGTGTCAGCATGCTAGTACTTTCTGAAGACTGTGAGGGAGAATCTATCTCATGTTTTTTTCTCAGGCATAGGAATAATAACATCATTCCAATCTTCCTTCCTCACATGGCATTCTCCTTGTGTCTCTGTGCCCTCCTATGGTTGTCTTATAAGAACACCAGTCATAATAGATTAGGAGCCACCCTAATCCAGCACGGTGGATCCTAATCCAGTACAACTTTATCTTCACTTATTTCATTGTATGTACAGGAACCCTATTTTCATATAAAGTCATCTTCTGTGGTACTGAAGGTTTAGGACTTCAACATATCTTTTAAGTTACATTAGACTCAATGTAACCAATAATGTGCCTCAGGGAAATGAAGAGAATCATGAGGAGCTGTGGCATTCTCACTTAGAAAAATACATCTGTGATGATGAAAATATGGCTGGTGTTCTGTGACTCAGTGTTAGGTAGAAAGGTCATGATTTATTAAGATGCTATCAAAAAAGAGGAACTCATTTTCTAAATATTGATTTATAATTCAAACTTGCCTAACATACAAAGTATATAGTAAATAATACCACATAAAATCATGGTGGAGGGCTCATTAGAAGAATGGGCAGCAGGAGGGGGAGAATTTACGAGAGAGAGAATTTACAGAAAAACAAACCAAATAAGTTGACAAAAGTCCTAGAAAAAATTCTAGCTTTGAATTTAGAAACTGCATGAAGGGGTACACAAGACTTCTGAGAGTAATATGTACCTTTAAAGAGAGGTAATCCATTGTCAGCAATATATATATATATATATATATATATATATATATATATATATATATTTTTATAATGAAAATCACTAGCTAACATAAACTCAAAAAGAACAAATAGTTAAGTAAAATGATCATTAAATTTATCATCAAAGACCTTCAACAGGATAAAGCCATTGTACCTAGCAAAGTTATCAGTAAAAACTATCCTAGTTTATTTGCCAACTCAATTAACTACACTACCACGCCCCAACATATGTTATTGATAAGAGCCAGGCGAAGGGTAAGATTACATTATAATAATACAGCTCCTTATAAAGATGTCACAAGAAGTGACATCAAGATCTCTTTCTAAAGACTGTGCAGCTGGGAAATGCCACTATCATTGAGTAGATTTTACAAAAAAAAATTGGGGGGGGGAATAAGGAGTACCCCATGATGAATGACTGTGATTGCATTTCATAAAAGAGTGACTACACAAAGCCCACCCATATTGTCCAGTTTTGAGAGGAAGTTAATTTGGCTTCTTTTAAGCAGATTGTCTTTTCCTTTCCATTCAATGTAGAAGGGTTAATACAGTCTCACCTGGGTGTATAGGGATTTCCAAACACAATTCCAATTACAAGGAACAGGATTTGCACACGTAAGGGCCTGCCCAGAGTGCTACGAGTTCACCTTCTAATTTGCAGCTTGGCCTCCAGAGGCTGAGTGTGATTCTGCCCACATATGGCAAGTATGTGGATGCCTGTGTCCAGTGCACCAGGTGGGAGGTACGGAGTTCTCAGTCAGGGAGGCTGAGCAGATGATTTACAGCTGACGTTTAAGAGCTCCGTAGAGAACCTCAGAGCACTGTACTAAACGCCACCAATCAGGCAAATCCAGTCGTGGAAACAAGCTTGGCATTAACAACAGAAATAAAATATGCTAATCAGTTGTTCTACTCCAGGAAAACAAGTCACCAGGGAAGGAGGCTGGGAGGAAAAGCCACATCTTCAAGGCTTTGCAGAGGTTTCTGGTTAAATTTCCACATTTATGTCTAGTTAGGACTTCACTGATATTTCTACCTCACTTACAACATAGTAAATGTTTTACACAACCACCATGCTTAGCAGCCTCTTTGGAAATCTCTAAATCCCCCTCCATGTGACCAGGAGTTAACTATGGCATTTAAAATACCTATATCATGTCTACTTTACACTTAAATACTCTCTGTAGGATGCAGTATAGTGTCATAGTTAAGTACAACAAGACTGGCACGAGGCCAACTAAGTTCAAATCCTGCCTCTGCCATTAAATAGCTGTGTGACCTTGGCCGACTTAAACTCTCTCAGCCTCCACTTCCTCATCTATAAGTGGAATTAAATAATATGTGATATTTAGAATTGCTGGAAGGATTAAATGAGGTTATATAAGCAACATTCTTAGAACAGTACCTGGCACATGGTATTCAATAAATGTTAGCGACTATCATTCAATAGCTGTTCACCTTTAACATAATTGCATTCCTAATAAATATAATATACAATATGAGTAATCAAATCAAATACTTTGATGGCTTATAATAGCTGGGAGTACAGATATTTAGAAATAAGATCTTTTATAGGGGAGGCAATAGAGGGGCTTATTTTTAAGTATAATACTAAGCATCATGAGAAAATACAGTATTTTATTATACTTAACTTATCCACAAGAGCCTTTCCTTTCCACCTTGTGCCAGCACTGGTTTTAGCATATGCCTTCCTACACATTCTTATTGCATCATCTTGACTACCCATTGCTTTAACTAATAAAATGCAAAGACACTCCAACAATGTAGCAATGATGCTCCAAAAGCTTTTCTTCTTTATTATAGCAAATGTTGATGATGTGATACAAATTTTATTTACTAATTAATGATCCTATTATGTCCAACTTCCCTTAGAAATGAATACTAGCCCTACAGAAAGAACCTCGGTACCCTTCATTATATATAATGAAAATCAAGCCTAGGCTTGCCTACACGACTCAAATAGAAGACCAAACCTCAATTCTGTATTTCAAGTCTTCATGACTGTGGGCCAGTAACAATATTTGATCTTTTAGCTTTAAAACTGGAAGTGGGGCAGCCTGGGTGGCTTAGTGGTTTGGCACTGCCTTCAGCCCAGGGCCTGATCCTGAAGACCCAGGATCGAGTCCCACATCAGGCTCCCTGCATAGAGCCTGCTTCTCCCTCTGCCTCTCTCTTTCTCTCTCTCTCTCTCTCATGAATAAATAAAATCTTAAAAATAAATAAATAAAATAAAACTGGAAGTGTAAAAAACAAACAACAACAAAAATGGTTAACTGAATGGGTAGACAGAAAAAGGGAAGACTACAGAAATTATCAGATTATCTTTAGTGGGAAAACAGTGTATGTTTGGTGACCTGCCTTCAGTTCACTGGGAAAAGATTACACATGGAAGAGAGATATCCCAGGGAAGACACTGAGACCACTTCAATGCTGTTTTTTTTTTTTAATGTGCACAATGACAGCAATTAACATTCCTCAAATCCTCATGAACAAAATGTCAAAGTAATGTAAGTAAACCATTAAGCCACATCTATAAAGGCATTAGTAAATTACTTGTTTTATTAGCTTTAAACATGCAAGCCAAGCCACAATAAATGGAATTGGGCATATGTTGTTCATTACATCATAACTATAAATGGAAATTTTTAATATTCCCGAGCTGTTTCTATCAATAGCAGAAGGTAATTAATGATGACAAGACCAAAAAAAAAGAAAAGAAACCTCAAATAACTTTATACTCAACCCTCAAAACACTTAATATTCATCAAATTATGAAATCTGTGAGGCAAATACATTAACACTTCTTTACTATATTCCCTAAGGGATCAAGGTATTTAAGTTTTTATTTTAATTATAATGAGCAGAAAGCCAATTATTATATGGAGTAAGTCAGTGAATGGGATCACACTGCTTTATGGGTCCTTTGATAGTACTGAGAACTGAATGTTTAGATGCAGGAAAAGATGTAATGAGGAAGAACTTGTTGAAGGACTCTCTCAAGTGAGAAGGGGGTCTCATTAGACTAGAAATAATAATAACTGGGAAACCTATCATTTACTGATGCTTACTATTTGACCTGCACTTTTCCCCCCAATAAATCCTACTACCCTATGAAATAGCACTGGTATAGTGGAGCTAGCTTACACTAGCTACAGAACACTGGTCATACACTTCTCTTCCTACCTCTTCCCAACTCAGTGATATCACACTGATAGCTTGAAATCAGCCACAGTGTGAGCATTTACATCATACAAATTGGCCAATGCTACAAATCAGGGCTTATATTCCCAGAGGGCTGGTTACATCATGTATCAGCACGCCACTGAAAATAGGTTATGATTATTCCCACATTACAGAGGAGGCAATGGACATTTAGTAAGATTAAGTGATTTGATCAAGGTCATAAAACTTAAGCCTGAGATCCACCTCAAAACAATTTAGTAGAGGGGCACCTGGGTGAATCAGTTGGTTAAGCAAATTTGCCTTTGGCTCGGGTTGTGATCCTAAGGTTCTGGGATCAAGGTCCTTCCTCTTCACTGTCAGATTCCCTGCTCAGTGGGGAGTCTGCTTCTTCTTTTCCCTCTGCCCCTCCCTACCACTCAAGTGCTCTCTCTCAAATGAATAAATAAAATCTTTAAAAAATTAAACAATCTAGTAGAGAAAGAGAAAATGGGTGAAGGTATAGACAAAACAAAATTGCCTCTGAGTTGATGATCATTAAAAATGAGTAACAGATGTATGGGGGTTCAATGAGCTATCACATCTAGTTTTACATGCTATTAAAAATTTTCATAACAAATAGTTTAAACACACACACATATACACATACACAAACTATTGACACTTGGATAAACAAATCAATCCAATATGATAAAAATCCACTGAATCAAAAATTGAAGAAGCAGGGCTCAGCAATGTCTTTTGATGTTAAGAGTTGACACCCGGGCAGCCCGGGTGGCTCAGTGGTTTAGCGCTGCCTTCAGCCCAGAGCCTGATCCTGGAGACCCAGGATCAAGTCCCACATCAGGCTCCCTGCATGGAGTCTGCTTCTCCCTCTGCCTGTGTCTCAGCCTCTCTCTCTCTCTCTCTCTCTCATGAATAAATAAAATATTTTAAAAAAGAGTTGACAACCACTGCCTTATACTACTACTTTTCCTTTTTTACTACTACTTTTCTACAGCAAAATATGTAACACAACCCGAATGACCACTAATTGATGATGAATAAACAAATTATACACAAGAAAGTATTATACAGCTGTAAAAAAGGAATAAAGAAATGCTCATATACTACTGTTGATTGATTTCCTAGAAATACCTCTAAATTATTTTAAAACACCATAGATATAGGAACTGCAAAAGTTTCTATTTATCTAAGAGAGGGAAGAAGATATACAGATATAGATATATACAAAAAAGAGACATTTGTAAATATTATAAAACAATGAAAAGATAAACCATAACTTATAAAATAGCTATGTAGACAGGGGAAAATGAAATAGAGTAGAGAAACTAGACTTCTTTGAATAAATCCTGTTTTGTGGATTTTATACATACTTTGCAACCATGTAAATTATTTACCTAATTCTTAAAATTAAATAAACAGCAATCCCTGATAACTGAAAGTAAAATTAAGCAAGTTAACTTAATTATTAAGTTACTTAATTATTACTTGGTGGCACAATTACAGAAAACAACTCTCCTAAATTATCTAAAATACAGTAATTTGATTCTATGTCCCTACTGATTTAAACTTTTAAACTTAAATCAGCAATGATGGGGTTATTTACACCACAAAAACTGGCAAAAACTACAAATCAGGCTACATACCCATCCCCACTTCAGAGAACAGGTTGTTCAGTATTTACTACTAAAGTTGAATAAAGCTCAGCACTAACAGTAAGTAAAAATCTTGCAAGCCTAAATTTGAAATAGAAGAATAATGAAAACTCATGATATATTTTATCCTGGACATGCAAAGACATAAAGGATGCATTCTCTCCCCCCCCCCCCTCTCTCTCTCTCTCTCCCCCTCTCTTCTAAGTTTTGTTTACTGGAAGGGCCTAAAAACAATAACCAACCCCAGAACAACACCCCAGTAATATCATCAAAATAGCATTTCCAATGAAAAGTAAACAGTAAACCTTTTGAAGAAAAGTTCTAGTAAATGAAACATCCGCGATGAGCCTAAAACATCTTGTCATATCAGAAAGCAAGCAAACTACCAAGGATTCAGGGCTCAACTTAGGTAAGTTTCTTTTTTTTTTTTTTTTCCAACTTAGAGAAGTTTCTAATGGCCAACAATGAGATAATTTGAGCACCAGTTAGGATTATAACCTCAATGGATTGAAACACATCAAGTATATTTAAATCTTAAATTTAAAATGATACTTTAAAAATTCATAAAAACAAATTGTGCATTATTGGAAACTAATTCATTATTATTGGAAACAGGAAATAATACTGCTTTTTGTATATAAATTCTACCTCAGAGTAACCAAAATGTTGATGAGGGGTCATTATTTTGAGGAAATTATACTAATGAATAAATTAAGAAGAAAAAAAGAAGTATTACCATTTTGTAACCCATAATGAACTAATGGATCTAAGCAATGATCATGATTATAACATGATGGCTTGTAACATCACAAAAAAGATAACCAAACACTATATATTTCCTGATGGAAACTCCCAATACCACGTATGAAGAGATTTTGTCAAACAATGTCAATGCCATTCAAGCTTCCAGATCTAACCAAAAAGGGTTGGAGGAACACAACACTTGAAACAATATCACAAGGATACAATTTAGCGAAGACAAAAATTAGGATACAATTAGTCTAGGACAAAAAAATATGATTTCTTCAACAATAACAACAACAAAGCAAGAGGAAAAAAGAATGGAGAATCTATAGTTTTTTAAAAGAGATTTAAGAGACAATGATGCATACCAATGTATATATTTTAATTGGATCCTGGTTCAGAAATGTCATACACCTGAAAACACACAAAGCTGTTTAAAAATGTAAGTACTACCTGGATGTATGATGATATTAAGGTAATACTGTTTTATATAGGCATAATATTAGTCTGGTTATTTTTTTAAGATTCTCTTTTAGATACATATTGCAATATTTACAAATGAGTTTCTATGTCTGGAATTTGATTCAAAATAATCAAGGGCAAGGGGGAGAGACAGGTATGTGGATACAAGAGTAGTCAAGAACTGATCATTAATTACACCTGAGAGATGGGCACACTGGTAGTTTATTAGAGCATTCTCGATATGTATATTTTGGATATTTTTTATATTAAAATATTTTTTAAAGAGAAGAATCTGTATTTCAGCAAGGTACTAATGAAGATGTATCAAAAAAGACCAAAACCACTATGACTTACTAAAGAACAAGTACTGAATTAGTTTAACAGCTCTTGAGGTAGCAGGTACAGTGACTGGAAGAGAAAACTAAGAGGCAGTATATTGGAGGCGTAGATACAAACTCAAAATTTCCTTCATATTTCTTTTTTTCTCTTTTTTTAATAGCTTTAAAATATAATTTACATGCCATCAAGTTCACTCATTTTAAGCACACGATTCAATCATTCTTAATAATTTTAGAATGGTGTAACCATCACCAAAATCCAATTTTAGCATATATTCATCACTCCTGCCGAACTTTCCTTTGATTTATAACCAGTTCCACTCAAAGGTGAAAATGTAGAAAGTATCAACATTGGGTATTGGCTCTTACATTGGTATCTATATTTTTCTAGTCAAAGCAGCCCCTAGACACATATGTAGGTCACAGTTATGGTCCATTTGGGATAATTCTGGGATGTAACTCCCAACATTTCACATGGTAATTAAAATTCCTAACAAAGATTTTTAATTTATATAGAAGACCGTATGTGGGGATTTGAGATAGCTAGATATTTCCTGGAAAATACACCAATTGTAATTCTAAAACAAACAAAAACTTAAGGAATGCTATTATAAAAATGCAGTGGTTATTTTAATTATTACTGAGGATCATAATGATAAATGGTTTACTGACTCCTTACCAACTCCCTTTAAGTAATCAACAGCATGATATGAATGTGAAAATTTCCTAACATCCTAAGGATAACTCTGCCATGTATTTAGCATTGCAAAAAGTGAGATCAAAGGGGCATTTGGCTGGCTCAATCCATAGAGCACGTGACTCTTGATCTCGAGGTCATAAGTTCAAGACCCATGCTAGGTGTAGAGCTTACTTAAAAAAAAAGTAGCAACAAGAATACAGACCATGCAAAGCTCCTGCTAACAAAGAGTTTATAACCCCAAGGAGACTAATAAACATTAAAGCACAAGACAGAAGATAAGTTCTAAATTATAAATGCAGAAGTGATGTCAGAGTAGGAGGTATTCTCTTTTGCTTGGGCGGGGGGGGACTACTTAAAATAATAGTTGTTGTTGTTTCTGATGTACACAGTTTCGATTGAAGGTTCTACAAGGTTCTAGGACCTGGTGTTAGAACATACTTTCAGTTCTCTGAGGAATCCACCTCAAGCAACTACAAATACTATCCAAGTTAAAAAAAAAAAGAAAAAAGAAAAGAAAAAAGGTCCCAAATCTCCAGTATGCCAACAGGTTCCTACAAGGTTCACTTTTAGGAAAGAATGTAGCATATTACAGATTACTGTGTTGTGGTCAGCCCAGGAAGAGAGAGAGAGAAGAGGCTGGAGGTTGGCAGAAGCCAGGCCATGAATCACACTATTTGCAATGGAATAGTGAAAATATTTTTTAATGAGTGGCACTCTGCCTCACTACATTTTGGGTAACACAACATAGAGCTGCTATAGGAAGACTGGTCATAAACGGTTACAAAGACTTGCGTTCACCAGTAGGAAAACCTGATTTTTGTTTCACAGCAAAAAAGGAAGTTCCAGACATAGAGCAGGGTGGCCACCAGTGTCCAATTCTACCAGGAGACCAGGGAAGGTGTGATTAAAAATAGGCCACTTGACTTGGCTAAGAGAATGTCATCGTTGACTTTTATGGAAGTAAGATCAATAGTACCCTGGGCAAAAAGAAAGCTTTACGATATTGTATTGAGCAGTGAGTAGGAGGTGAGAAAATGATATTAGTAGATACAGTGTTTTTACAGGATAATTGGCAATGAAGAAAAGCTGGGTGTGATGATAGTCTAAGAAGGAAGACCAAGTACAGAGGTTATTTTGGGGTTTTAGTCTTTTGAGCATGTTTGTAAGCTGAAAACAAAAAGAGAAGAGGGAGATTGGAAATAAAAAAAAAAAAAGGAAGTATGCTAAATAGGTTCTGGTACCAATTCCATCATTGTCAGTGGGGAAGTTCCTCACACCTCCACATATTTCTCCGGATAGCAGCTAGGGGTCCTACAGTTGACTCAGTTCTGACCCTAGGTACCATCACATCCCACATAATAAATGTTCAGTCCTACAACACTGCTCTACCTCACTCCACATGGTTAAGTTGTACTTCTGACCAACCAGCTATAATTCAGAGGTTCCTTTGTTCCTCCTCCTTGGGTTTGATTAATTTGGTAGAGAGGCTCACAGAACTCAGAGAAACACATTACTTACTAGATTCCAGACTTATGGTAAAAGGATATAGCTCAGGAACAGCCAGATGGAAGAGATGCATTGAGCAAGATATGGAAGGGGTGTGGATCTCCCATGCCCCTCCAGGCCACTCTTCCAGCATCTTCACATATTCACTGACCCAGAAGCTCTAACAAACACTGTTATTTTAGATCTTTATGGAACCTTCATTACATTGCCAAAATTGATTAAATCATTGGCTATTGGTAACTGAGTTAATCTCCAGAGATTGGGAGGTAGAGTCATTGAAAATTCCAACCCTTTAATCACAGGGTTGGTTCCCCTGGCAACCAGACTCCATTTTTAGGTTACCTGAGGCTTTTCCAAAATTGATCTCATTAACGTAACAAAAGATACCTTTATGGCTCTTATCTAGGAAATCTCAAGGGTTTTAGTAGCTCCAGAACAGAAACTGGGTCCAAGACAAATATATATTTCATATGATAAAACATATGCAAAATAAAGTTAGACTAAAAAAACTAACTAAATAAATAAATAAAGTTTGACTTTGCCAGTAAGAAACTCATAAATTAATTCAGTGGCTGCCCATCAGGTCATAACACTAAGTTCTCTTGGATAAGGCCAAGATGTAGGTAAATCCATGAAGTAGAGTGGAATACAAGTACAAATTTTACTGAAGAAGGAAAGCTAAGACTTTTCGGGTAGTACAGAATGGCGGATATTTTACGGATCTGTCATCAGTGTATTTGAAGTATTGCAGTATTGTCTGTGTATCTGTACAGGATTGCAGTTGATACATGTTCACAATGTGAGGAGGATAAAAAGCAAACGTTAACTGGAAATTAATCTGTAAGTACAGTATTGACCATCAATTGTGGTCCTGGTGTCTGCTTTTGCCTTTATTTATTTGTCCATCCATTCATCCATCTATCCATCCATCTATCTCTGCCTCATCTCTCAACTTCTTTCTCTTCATGGCCATACCTACACGTGCCCCTCACTCTGTCTCTTTCACTCCTATCCTCTTTCTCTTATTTTTTCCTATTCCTCTTTCAGTGTTTCCACCTTTTGGATTCTCTGATTTATGGCTCCCCTTTTCAGAGCATGGTTCATGATAGATCCTTACCATCTTCTACTGAAATAAAGAATTAAAATTTTACTCTAGGGGCACCTGGGTAGCTCAGTCAGTTAACCATCTGACTCTTGGTTTCAGCTCAGGTCATGATTTCACTGTTGTGAGATCAAACCCTGCACTGGCCTCCATGCTGGGTGTGGAACATGCTAAAGATTTCTCTCTCTCCCTCTGACCTCCTCCTGGTGACCCTCTAAAAAAAAAACATTAAAAAATTTTAAAAGAATTAAAATTAAAATTTTACTCTATGAATTCCTCATCTAAAGGCAAACGTGATGATTCCTACCTAGCTAAGGGTCCAAGGAGAATGAATACAACTGAATGGCAGAAAGGTCAGGAGTACCAAAACATAAAGTTGAGAAGAAACAGAAATCTAAGCCTCAGGCAGCCATAGGCATCCAAAATGCTGCCTTCCAACAGAAAGGAGGTAAGGTCTATAAAGGATGGTCAAAACAAAACAAAACAAAAAAACCCACCTTAATTTTATTCAAAACAGTTAGGAAACCAGAGACCAGACATTGTTCTTTCTCCCAATCAAGAAATGCAAGGATTGACTTTGGGAGAGCCACATACTCAATGGTGAATATCTATTCAAGTTCATATCCACACTCACAGGGGATGAGAATGTTCAACAGGCTAGGCAGTGAGAGAACTGAAACAGGCCAGAGTGAGCAAAAGGAAGAAAGCTTTAAAAACTCGGTCATCCACCATTCAAATTATAAAGCCCAACAAAAAAAAAACTTGAAAGAATAAGCAACGGGGGCTCACCAATATGGAGCAACTTGGCAACTATGGAAAAAGCAGTGGGAGGGCAGCCCAGGTGGCTCAGCGGTTTAGCGCTGCCTTCAGCCCAGGGCCTAACCCTGGAGACCTGGGATTGAGTCCCACATCGGGCTCCCTGCATGGAGCCTGCTTCTCCCTCTGCCTGTGTTTCTGCCTCTCTCTCTCTCTCTTTTTCTCTGTGTCTCATGAATAAATAAATAAAATCTTTTAAAAAAGAAAAAGCAGTGGGTCATTTTGAACGAAGGTGTTAAAAGATATAATGCTTAAAAGCAAAAGGAATAATTATCATCCTTAAAGCCCCCACCTGAAAGACAATTGTGACGCCATGTGCCATGTGATCAATTAATATTTGAGGTAGAAGGGGCCCAGCTCAGATCAAAAACATCTGACTTAATCTCCTTTTGCAGACGAGGAAGTAGACCTCAAGAAGATACAAGGATTTGTCCAAGGACATAAAGCTCATCAATGAGCTTTCATCTGGGATCTCAGAAGCCCAGGCTGTTGTGCTAAATATCCCCCATCCTGGGATGGGAGCAGTCCTTGTAATGGCCTCCCATTAGTGTTCTCCTCAACCACATCTGCATAGAACACTAACTCTTGGGAGTTTTGAGGAAGATATTTATGAAAAAGCCAGGGAATGGGCTTAAAGTGGGGCATCCAGAGGACTTCACTTGCACTGTGGAATGCAGACTGTGCCCAGTGGGATTAGACTACACAAAACACTCAATACTTATATAACCTTTATCTGTATAGTGATATTTTTCCAAGGTGCTTTTCTGTACATTTTTTAAACTTGAATCTCCCTCAGAGATTGGTAAAGTGGATATTATTAGCCCCATTCTACAGATGAGGAAGTTTTACTCCAAGTTTTACTCCAAGACAGTATGGTAGAGTCACATCTTCTATTTCCCATAAGAAAAAAATCACTTGTAATCAATATTTTCCTGTCCAAAATCTTCCTGCTCAGCATTGGAAGAAATCACTGTTTTGTTAGCTGAGCGCCAAATGAGGTAGTTGGCTTACACAAATGTCACATATGTTACATAAAGCATACACATCCTTAAACAATAGTTACACTGAGCTCAGGGGATGTTCCCACTATTGGAGGCATGAAAGAATTCAGACAAACACAAGCAACAACAGACTCACATCCCCCATTTTACCTTCACTCAGAGGTTAAGTGCTCTTTGGATGTGAAAATAGCTAGAATCACTCACACACACTTATTTTTATTCCTCTGTCTCTTTCACCTATACAGTTGATCCTTGAATAGCACAGTTTTGAACTGCACTCTACTTACATGCAGATTTTTTGATACTGTACAATACTGTAAATGTATTTTCTCTTCCTTAGAATTTTCTTGATAACATTTCCTTTTCTCTAGCTTACTATAGTGTAAAAATACAGTATATAATACATATACAAAATACATGTCATTCATCTTTGATCTTTTTGGTAAGGGTTCTTGTCAACCAAAAGGCTATCAGTAATTAAGTTTTGGGGGAGTCAAAAGCTGGATGTGGATTTTCAACTCTACAGAGCTTGGGGGGGTACCCCAATCCTCATCTTGTTCAAAGGTCAACTATAGTTGAATTCCCATAACCTGAACACATATATGATACAACTCCACCCCAAGTGACTAGCTCAGGGTCACGAGATTAGTTAGTGTCATTTCAGGTCCTTAGGTATACAGTATCATGAAAAAGTTGATGGAAAGTGTTTATTTGGAAAGACAGAGAGTGAAAAATCCCTGAACTTAGAGTCCAGACACACCATTAATTTAGAGCACCCACGCTGAAAACCATGGAATCTTGGTCAATTTACTTAACCTTTCAATTTCAGTTTCTTTACCTGAAAAATGAGGTTAATATTACCAATCTTTCATTTATAGTATGTTATGTAGACCAATGGAATAATTCCAGTTAGAATATTTTAGAAACTGGAAAGCCATAACAAATGCAAGAATTATTCTTATTTAAAAATATCAGTTGCTACCTTGGAATTGGTCCTGGAAATGCAGTCAATGCTTCAGTCTATCACTAGAAGCAAGCAATAAGTACTATTTTACCATATACCAAAGAGCACTAGCTTTTTAAAAAACAACAATCCTGATTAAAAGTGGGAAAAACATATCAGAACAGATTTGTTTTGCCATGATGGCTCTCCCAAATCGAGTCAAGGTGCATTTTAAAGACCCCTCTAGGGTATGACAGTAGATATGGGTTTGCTTCTTTTTAGGGATGGATGTAGCTTTGGTAACCTAGTTTATTAAATGCACAACTGATTATATTTTTTAAAATATAGATATTTGTGATTGTACCTCTGAAATCATTTAGACTCCAGTAAATCATTTAAGTAACCAAAACAGACAATTTACAAAGTAGTTATCTTTCTCTCTTTTTCATATTTTAAGTCAAAAAGAAAGGTGTTATAACTGGATCCAAAATGAAGCATCTCTACCAGCAAAGTATTTTTGGAACACTTACCACAGTATATGTGCCTTTATTTTATAAAATATACACACTTATTTCTATAATATTATATTATGTATAATATAAAACAGGCCTGAAATTAGAAATTGTAAAAGGACAGGACAATTATTAAATAAAACAACATAGAGTTTCTGATATTTTCTTTACATCCAAAAGATCATCCTTTCTGCCCTCTATGACATATGAATAGCCTCCCACCATCCTTCGACATACACACACTTTAGAGACAGAACTAGATGCTTCTTCACTCATTAATTAGAGAAGAAATTAACTATCTCTAATCACTGCCTTAATAAGTCAACATATTTCACCTATTAAAGAAAACCAGCTGATATGTAAAATACAGATGTATAGCTTAAATTAAGCAATCTAACCCAAAATGAGAACTGGTAACACTGAAATTAGACTGCTTGAAACACAACCATAACTGAAAAGATGTTACCTAAGTTCTGCAACAGCTGAAGAAGTGACAGTTAATATTTACTTAAAGCAATTCAACTAAACATTCCTGTAAGGATTCTTGTTACAAGATAAATATTATTTATGTACTCTTACTATTGCACACAGTACATTCAGACCATGAGGCAGTACCTTCATTTAAAAGAGAAACTCAATAAACCAGACTATTTATATTTCCCAGTTTGATAATAGCACCCCCAAATGCCAACCATTCAGAGAAAGATTAGTTCATTATATAGTCTTATTGAAAAAAATTATTCACACACAGGTTTGTTATGTATCCTTTGGGCATGAAAATATGAAGTCTGGAAGATTCTTGCTACTTTTTATTTGGGAATATATATCACAAACCATTTAAAATATGCTGGATCAAAGCTGCTGAGCTTTCTATGCAACTATTATACTTAAGTAAGAAAAGAATAAAAATTTAACTGGGAATATGAAAGCATATTTCCTAGAAGAAAAATTAGTATTTCTTCAACTGAAATAGCTAAGTTAATCTTTGGCTCAGAATTCTTACCTTTGAATATGCTATCTAAAAAACAAAATCTTTGTTGTTGCTTCTGATTTGGCATATTTTTCTCTGTGTCATCCTGAAATGTAATCTCCTCTTGACCACAGGAAGCTATAACGTTTAGTAACTATACAAGTAGATATACTCCTGATTTCATTTTACAGAAGAGCAACGGGGGAAAATATCTACCAATTTTCTTTGGGTGATAAAACAATGTGTACCAATCACAAACGGCCTAATTCATATTCTAAACCAGAGTAGACCCCAGGCAACACTGTGAAGTGAGCCAAATTCGTCCACTGTGTCCTCCCACCTCCCTTTTCAATGCCTTTTTGCCTCCTGGCGCCAAGTGCCCTCCTGCTCTGTCCAAGTGCTCCACAAAATTCAAAGCACTGTTTAAAAAAAAAATTTGGCCCTACCCAAAGGCACCCCTAAGGCCACCTCCATGCATAAGTGGAATGGTGCTCCATACGGACACAAATACAAAAACAGCGCCTGAATTTTCATAATGAAATACCACCTGCCTCTCTGTGAACTAAAACACATAGATCTCATTTTAATCCATAATATAGGCTATCAGGAATCAATCTGAAAATTCACCGTCAGACTGACCAAGTCAAATGCTTGGTTGAACCATCTGATATCCTAAGAAAGCTTCTCAAGACTATGTTAATATTTTTAGCCTTTCTAAATTCTATCTCTGTACTGAAGTAAACAAATTTAAATGGCAAAAAAAGAGTTTTCTTTACCTATCTCCACACAGAAATCAATTAAATGTATTTTATTAAAATTTATTTTATAGAAAATGTAAAACAAGAACATCAATTTAAAAACTGTTTCTACATCATTTGAGAACATTAATCCACTATGAAAATGTCCTTAGCTAAGTATCAATGCCATAAATCCCTCCCTGAATTTACTGCTAGTCTGTTCATCTAGATCACCCTCCACTAACTAGACAGGACAAGCTAAAAATTATGTTTCCCTTTTTGCCTGGTATGCTTTGGAACTCAGACTTAAATTTAAAATCTCCCACTATGATTTTGAATTTGTCTATTTCTCCCTTAGTTCTTTCAATTTTGCTTCACAAATTTTGAGATTATATTAAATGGTACATACATAGTACATCTATTTAAGATCATTAGACTTCTTACCGAATTGCATTTTCTGTTCTCATTAAATGTTCCTCTTTATCTTTTGCAACAATCTTTGTCTTGATATTTTGTCTCACATTACTATAGCCACACTTGCTTTTTATATATACTGTTTATGTGGCATATCTTTTTCTATCCTTTTACTTGCAATCTGTTTATATTTTTCTATTTAAACTACACTTCTCATGACAGAATATATGTGGATCTTGATTTTCATGTCAAGTCTGATGATCTCTGCCTTTTAATAGGAACATTTAATCTACTTATATTTAATGTAATTATTGATATGGTTAGGTTTAAGCCTATCACTTTTTCATTTGCCCCTCTGTGCCAAAAAGTTCAGGGGCAAGTAATAACCTTACAAATTTTGTGAAAGTGTGGAATGTAAAGTATAAAGGTGTGAAGAAGTTGGAAATGTGACAAAAGATGTATAAAAGGTCAGGTGTGACATGATACAATAAATAGGCATTTTAAAATCTCATATCTTAATATTATTGTTTTTTTTCTCTCTTTTATTTCAGGAAATTACAAGGAGAAAAAAAATCTACTATATTCTATGTTCACCCACTTTCATACCATTTCCAGTTTATTTTATATAGACCCAGGTTTCCACTGTTATTTCCCTCTCACTAGAACAATGTCTTTTAGAATCTTCTACAGTGCAAATCTGATGACAATGAATTATTTCAGTTGACATTTATGCAAAAACACCTTTTTAAATTTTATTCTGAGGATATTTATGCTGGATATAGAATTCTGGGTTGACAGTTTTGTTATTTCTTTCTTTCCTCATCTTAATGATGGCATTCAACCTTCCTGACTTCCACTGTTTTTGACAAGAAGCAAGCAGTCACTCTTACTTACATTTAAGGTATCTTTTTTCACTGACTGCTTTTAGGGTTTCCTTTTTATCTTTGGTTTTTAGGTGTTCAACCAGTGGCTCTAGGTATGAATTTCCTTGTATTTAACATTGCTCAGGATTTTTTGAGCATTTTAAATCTTTCAATCAATGTTTTTCAATGAATTTGGAGAATTTTTGCCCATGATTTCTTTAAATATTTTTATGCTCACCTGTCACTCTCTTCTGGAAATCCTGTTATTCATATTTTAGAACACTGGCCCACAGTTGTCTTAAGTTTTTCTTTAAACTTTGTCCTATTTGAACTGCAGATTGAATGATTTCTATTAATTTGTTTTCAAGTTCACTGAGTCCACTGCCTAAATAATATGGTGTTAAGCTCAACCAATGAACTTTTCAGTTGTACTTTTCAGTTCTAGAATTTCCATTAGCCCTTTTATTATTGTTTCTATTGCCCTATTAAGAGTCTCTCCATATTAAACTAAGACCATGTTTTCATTGAATGCCTTGAACATATTTTCCTTTAATTCTTTGTACATTTTTACAATGGCTGCTTTAAAGTTTTTGTTAAAGCCAATATCTGGGCAATCTCAGGACTAGTTTCTATTGACTGCATTTTTTTAAACCATGAGTCCTATTTTCCTATTTATTTCCATATATAAATTGTCGGTGATACCATGTAAAGACTCTGAATTCTGTATTTCTCTCTGAAGAATTTTGATTTTTGTCTAGCAGGCAGTTCAATTACTGACTATCTTAAGTTGTGTAAGCTTTGTTTTATAAAATCTTTGTTAAGACCGATCTATATCATGCCCAATGGATTTCCTAAGTCCATCTAACTTGGCAGGATTCAGCATCTAAACTCTATCATCCTTGAGGATCCTCGTCAAGGATTCATGATTCTAGAGAAAGTCTTGTTCTAGATTATGTCCTTGACCCTAAGGAATGGCCTTTCTGGTCTTCCTGGTATCTCAGCTGGATGCCCACAGTGTATCAACAGGATCCCCTCACTCTGGCTAGGCCAGAACTTCAATGTCCTCCAGCACTACACACCCTCTACTATCCATATTCTGTTTCCATTCCTGTATGAGCCTCAGTTTGGTCTCATTCTGCACTCATGCAGCCCATCTGCCAACCAAGAAATCATCAGCAATTTCCACAAAACTGGTGGGGTTCTTCCTCTGAAAAATTCCCTCCCGATGCCCTATTCCACAGATACCTCCCAATTCACCTGCCCCAAACTCTGATCTCTGCCTCCTCATTTCAGCAGGACTAGTGCTTGTACTCTAGCTACTGCTCCGTACATAGAGACAGAAAGCTGAGGTAATCATGAGGCTCGCCTTCTGTCTTACATTTTCTGGTGTCCGTAAGCAAAAACAGTTTCCACATATATTTTGTCTGGTTTTAGGATTGATTATAGTGGGCTACTGAGTCCAATACCAGTACTCCATTATGGCTGAAATGGAAATGCTTCAGAGTTAAACTGAGTACTCAACTAAATAACTCAAAGTGGCTTCTTGTTCTTCTTTACTTTTGAACTCCTTTTATAACTCCTTTTATGTTGTAAGTAATCCTCATCTATGGTTTTGCTTTCTGAGGTTTCAATTACCCACAGTCAACTGTGATCTGGAAGCAGATGATCATCAGAAGGTCAATAGTGGCCTAATGCTATATCACAATGCCCATGTCATTCACCTCACTTCGTCTCATCACATAGGCATTTTATCATCTCACATCATCACAAGAAGAAAGGGTTAGTATATATAATAAGATATTTTGAGAGAGAAAGAGACCACATTCACATATATTTTTATAGTATATTGTTATAATAATTCTGTTATTTTTAGTTATTCTTAATCTCTTACTGTGCCTAATTTATAAATTAAACTTTATTATAGGTAAATATGTATAGAAAAAACATAGTACTATAGGGTTTAGTACTCTCCACAGTTTCAGGTATCCACTGGGGGTCTCAAAATGTATCTTCTATGGATAAGGGAGGAGTACTGCATCTCAATAGATTTTTAACTGGGGAAATTTAAATTACAAATAAACAACAACCAAATATATTTTTATTTCCTATCATACCAACTGTTTTCAACAATATACAGAACACATGCACCATACAATGCCTAACCACCAGAAACTTATTTTCAAATTAGGCTATAATTACCATATTAGTATAAGACAGTCACAGATTTTTAGGTCTATGGCTTCAAAACAAGAATAACGACCTTGTCTCAGTGACTTCCTCAATTTATTGACATACTACCATCTGTGGAGTGAAAGAGTAGAGTGGCAGCAGTGAGTGAGCTGACCTATCAAGCTGACAACAGCCAAGGATCACAGAGAAATCCTATGGGAAATACTTTTATTTTAGGTATCAGTCATAAAGTACGGCTAGATTAAAACTGAGAGAAGGAGGATAAATAAGCAAAACAACATTTTAGCAACCACTCTATCATTCTAATAATATCAACTCATCTTGGAAGGGTGCATAATTCTGGTGTTATAGTCTGGCTTACTCATTTGTATATTACAACATTTCTGTGTTGCAAACTAGGGGATTGATAAGAGGCTTTCAATACTAGAGTCCATCTTAGAAACGATGCATCCATTTTTACTATTAAAAAATCAATGAGATATAATGCTAATTCAATCATTTATTATTTATATTCTAATACTATATGAATAACATATAAACATAACTTTGAAGAGAAATTTCTAATGTTTTAGGAGACCACATTTTGAAATACTATCTAAATATTAAATACAGGTTAGTACTATATTTAATACAAACTTATTTTATTTATGTTACTTATGTTAAATGTTACATTGTTAATGTTACATATTAATTGCAATCTAAGCAAACTTAGAATGCCTTGTTAAAATTACCAGGTGGATATAAACCTGTGACTTCTCAAATGACCACAGCAAAAGAAAATATATACTAAACTTAGGAATTTTTTCCAAGCATAGTCTGGAAATGTCAAAGATTGCAACAATTAAAACTCAAAACCCTGAATCTCTCCTTCATAATTGATGAATGCAAATCATCTTGGGAGCTTCTAAATGAAATTTCCTTGGAGTACGGTGATTCTGAAGAGATTCAAGAGACTTAGGGCATAATTCATATTTTAAGTACAATGTGAGAGGCAACCCCCAAAAGTCAATGCAACATCACATAAAAGCCACTTTCTAGCAAGCATTTTTGCAGAAGCATTCTAAAGACAACATAACTACACGAATTCCCACAGTAACCAAGATGTTCTTGTTGCAGGAGACCTATTTGTTTGTTTGATTATGTACTCCTCAGGGACTATTGATTCTAGTTTCTGTCTCACTTTCTTTAACAATTGGCCATTACTGATACTTTCTTAGGATTAACTTGTATAGAATGACTGAAAGAAAGGCATTTCATTAGGGATTTAATTAAGATGAAATGTCAGAATATATCTTTTTTATCCCCCCAAATATATGTTTGTTTCATCCTCTAAATACATATATCTGTGGAAGGTTATATGCAAGGGCAACCTCTCGAAGGACAAAGATGTGGAGCACTAATGTTTGGATTTACTCTATTCTGAACACAAAGAATGTAAATGACTATTTTCCTTAATCACAGTGACTTTCTGTTCCTGCAAAAGTATTTATTTGATTATAAGCTTTTATTCATGCTTAAGTAGATATTGAAGTGCAAAATATTATCAAATATAAGTTATTACTATTATTTTTTATGGCTTTTGTACCGTCTACTGATGTTAGTAATGTTTTATATTATAATTATACCGAGCATTAACAGGATAAACCCTGATGCATGGTTGATTTTATTTTCACTGTGGGAACTAATCTCTATCTAAGAAGTTTAACAATGTTTGAAGAAACATACCATGTGATCACTACTGTTACCCGAAAATGTTTTTATTCAAAAGATGAAAAAATAATCAAATCATTTTAAAACTGAAAATTTTAATTATTAAAAAATGTCCTTGGTTAAAAAAATATTTCAGGCTTTAAAATAGAAATAAAAAATTAGTTACTTTTACTTATTGTTAAATACTTGAAAAATTCCTAGACATAGAAAGTCTAACTCAAGATCACCAGCACCTCTATACTGCTATAATATACAGACATTCTTCAGGCTTTTTTGTACTTGATTTCACCCCTTTGACCTGCTGACTTCCTCATCCCTTCTGGAAATGCTCTCCTCCTTGGCCTCTGGGATACCCACTCACTTGGGTGTCTCCCACTCCGTAACTATCTTTTCTCAGGGTCTTTTCAAATTCCTGCCCCTCCCTTAAATATTAGTATACTTCAGAGTTTAATCCATTCCTCTCTTCTCTTTCCCTTCGTAGGGTGATCTTATCCGATCTATCTATGGCTTCATTTGCCATCTATGGAAAAAAGCTCATTCCCAATTTATATCTCAAACCAAAGACCTTCCCCTGAGTTTCTTATTGTTTCTTATTGAGCAGTTCCATTTGAATGCTCAACATGTCTGACTCAACTCATCATCCTTGATGTATTCCCTGTCAGAACAAAGACCACCACCTTTCTCTCAGGTCAGAAACCTGAGGGTTAACTCTGACCTGTAACCCTCCTTCAACTCCAACTTCCAAACCTCTAGATTCTATTTCCTTAATATCTCTTAAATAAATGTACTTATCTCCATGTTTTCCATCATCGTATTTGCTTACACTCATCCCTTCTTCTCTGGATTTCTATTAAAAGTATCCCTCTTCCATTCCTGCCCTTAAATAACTGATTCTCCATATTCTGTGATCCTTCTGAAATACAAATTGGTCATATGACTTCCCTGATGAAATATCCTTAAGTCTAGACTCCCTAGTCTGGTCCATAAGCTCTCTCTGGCTCCAGCATCTTCTCGGGATCCCATTTTCCATCTCCTTTCAAGCTATGCTAAATTTCTTCTAGTTATTCAAAAGTGCCACATTCTCTCCTGCCGTAAGCCTTGTCCAAGCTGGTCCTGCTTTCTGGAATGTCCCTCTCCTTCCCGATGCTTCAATTTCACACACACAAGTAAGCATCTTTTATGTTTTAGCTAAGAAGAAACTTTGTCCCTCTTATGTTCCCTTAGCATTTGTCCTTACACTGAGCTTTCAACAATGGCACAACCAGTTCCTCAGACTAGGACTTTGACTTCTTCAGCATTGTATCTCTGGTGTCTACTTTGATAAATACTTATCAAATTATTGAATACTTATCAACTATAGGTGTTTTTTTCTCTTCTTGTTCCAACTTTTTTTTTAATTTTTATTTATTATTTGTGATAGTCACACACAGAGAGAGAGAGAGAGGCAGAGACACAGGCAGAGGGAGAAACAAGCTCCATGCACCAGGAGCCCGACGTGGGATTCGATCCCGGGTCTCCAGGATCGCGCCCTGGGCTAAAGGCAGGCACCAAACCGCTGCGCCACACAGGGATCCCTTGTTCCAACTTTCAAGTACACATATCTCAAAGATCCTGAGAAATGACCCATCCAGTAATGTAACAGGAGTTTCTGCTTATGCTGAAAACAAGAGAAGGTGGAGATCACTAGAAACTCCCACCTAGAGTCTGCTAGAGGCTACTAGAGGTGGGTGAATAGGGCTCCTCCAACTGCAAAGTCTGACACATTAATGGAGATGCATGATGGAATTTCTTACTTTAAACATTTTAGCTCTAGTGTATGCGTCTAAATTACACAATCATTTGTGCCTAGGATGGAGACAGAATATTACAACACTAGAGCTCAGTAAAGAAATAATACTGAATTTATTTCCCTGTCTTCAGGTAAGGTGCAATTACAAAGCCCTTCAAAAAATATCCAAACGCTTGTCTCCAACAGAATATATGCTTCCAACAGATCAACACCAGGTTGATTTCTATTCTTAACTATTTCCCTACAGATGGGCAGATGATGAGGGTTTGACTCTCCTCTTGCTCAATTTCAAACACTAAACTTGAGGCCAAGTCCTAACTCTGGCTTTTATTGCAACGTGAACCTCAGGCTGAGACCCAAATGTTCAGTAAAGCAAAGGATAATGAACATGTCTAAACTATCTTGAATTTCAAGCCATCTAGAAAATATCATCAACCACATTCTCTTCAGACATGGAAAAGAGTATAACCTTAAGGCTGAGCTCTGGAGTTAGACCCAGATTCTATTCTCAGCTCATTTCCTATACAATTTTGGGCAAATTAGTCAAACTCTCTTAGCTTTCATTTCCACACAGATTATATCTTTTCTAAAGCATTTGAAATACAGTACTGAGCTAATACATGCAAAAGACTTAACAATATCTGATACAAATAGGTATTAGCTACCTTTAATAATATCCTTACCATTTCTTCCTCTTCTGTTTTACAAATCAGGCAGAGATAACTGCAATTAGCAAGGAGGAGGGAGGGGAAACTATGTCTTGGTTTTTCATGTTCTGATGTTTGTATTAAGTGCCATAGGATTGCCCACCATAGTGAGGGACTGAAACCATACTTCCATATTCCATCAGAAGGATTATGTACCACATGCAAGACTCTTGCCAAAACATTTGTCTCATTTTGACTCAAAGGGCAAAGAATGACCTGCCAAAACACCAAATCAATGCTTCCTGCAACATGTGAATTTCTCTGACAGGTGTCTGCATTCCAAACACTGACCAGGCCAACAGTAGCTAGAACAGATGGCCCAGTTGGCAACATACGCATTTTTATTATTTTGCAGTTTCCCACAGGTGCTAGGAATAGGTAGGATAATGCAGTGTTTTCTAATGTTTTGATGACCTTGACTTCTGTCTTTCCCACGGGCCAATTTTGTTTTGGGCATATATCTAATTTCTAACATTTGACAAGTGAAGACACTGATAGACACTTTTCTAAAAACTGATCTTCCACACATATAATCATACAGCTGGCTCCTTCCCAGATATCAAAATCTCCTTTCCTATCTATAGGAAATTGAGCCATTTTTCCTATCTATATATCATGGCAATGTTTATCAAAATATCACAAAAAACTGCTTATAACCATTTTCCAAAAGCTGGGGTTTGATACTATAGTGTATTTAAACAACACATTCATCCTTTAACTGAAATGAAAAACTACACTCCTTCCCAATAGCAGCCAGGGCTGAGCTTACTTGTTCTTCATCTATGTTACTTCTACTGTTCATCCAACAGATGGCTGATTTAAGAAGCAGGAAATTTTAACATCCACCATCACAAGCAGAGAGGTGGCATAGCACATCTAAGTAGAAAAGCTTACACATCCTAGGTGTAATTCATAAGTAATTTTATTTAGAACCTGAAAAAAATATTTAAAACACAGGTTAGAACTTTATACATGCAAATACTTCACATCTTTTTAAAGCTCTTTTTAGCTATTCTTTTATTTTTAGCTCACTTGTGATGTAGATCATGAATCATTATCATTATAAAGCTACTCTTTCAAATGGAAAAAAATTAAGGCACCAATAATTATAGGCTGCATATATACAATGTCCACTTCATTAGTCAAAATTCAGTGGAATTCATCTCTTACCATCATCATTATTATCATCATCTTTGTTATCAGCAGCATTGCATATAGTAGCTAGGAGCACAATGGTTAAGAGCATGAGCTCTAGAAAGTGAGATGTAGGTTCAAGTTCTTGCTCTTTCTCTTCTTAGCTGTAGGACCTGGAACTATTGGCTTAATTTTCTGAGCTTCCATGTCTTCATGCAGGGACATAATAAACAGTAAATATATTTCGCCTGTTATTTACCAGTTAGTTCTCACTAACTCACCAAGGCCTCTCTCATCTTAAACAAATGAATCAATTCTCCCCCATCTTCCTCTAGCTACTGTTCTCCTACTCTCTTTCATTTTTTAACTTCCTGCTAAGTGTTCAATTCATCGTAATTTGGCTTCTGTTCCTACTAAAACTGGTCTTAGTAAGGCTACCAACCAGCATTTCTCATTGCTAAATCTAACTGAAACTTCTCATCCCTCATCTTCCTTGACTTCTGATCCTGTTGATCACATTGTCCTTAATACCCTCTCCTCCTTCGATTTCTGTGGTAACCCTTTCTCTTTGCTTTGTTTCCTACTTCCACCTGCTCCTTCTGATTTCCCGTAAACTCCTTCTCCTCAACAGAGCCTTAACTGTTGGCATCATCAACACCTGCTTTAGACTCTTTCTGGTTCAACAAACATGACCCTTTTTCATCTATCCCTGCTTAATTCTTCAGCCTGAAAAAAAAAAAAAATCTTCAGCCTGAGCCTTATCCACATACTCCTTTTTCTGCCTTTCTCTGGACCCTTCACACACTGACCGACCTGAAGTACCCCGAATACATGATATTGTATACTGTTTCACAGTCTTACACACATCATTTCTTCTTTTTCTTTCATTTCTCTTCTTTGTAATGTTCAAAATTTTGTTCTTCAATTTTGTCCTCAAAACTCAGTTCAAGCAATACCTCCTTCTCCAGCCATCCTAAATAAGGCGGCCTATTTCTGAGTGAAAAAGTCATCTTTGATATTCCATCCTCAAGAGATAACTTCATAGAATAGAGACAAATTTCACCATGAAGCTCTACCCAAATCGCAGAATCATGAACAAATAAACGATTGTTGTTTCAAGCAACTAAGTTTTGGGTGGCTTGTTAGACAGCAATAGATATACAAAACACCCCCATCTTACTAGATTATAAACTTCTCAGAGGCAAAATCATGTTGAATATTGTATTCAAACCAAAGCTCCCATGAATGAATCAATCAATCAATTAACTAACCAACTAACCAATCAACTAATCAATCAGCATTCCCTGGTTCATGAAGCTCCCAAGAATGAATGAATGAATCAATCTACCAGTTAATCAATCAATCACCCAACCAACTAACCAATCAGCCTCAATCAATCAAAATTCCCCAAATTTAGTATTTTCCCCCTTGTTTTAATTGTTTCTTTGAACCAAAGAACAAGGGAGGCAACAAACTGAGGGAAATGGAGAGATAAATGAAAAAACTAATGCTACTCAAATTCATGTCCACAGAGAGACCTTCCAATCTAACGTGCTAGCTCTGATCTGCTTCTATGGCCACAGTCTCACTTCCTCTAGTCGCTGCTATATATTTTCACTCAGATGTATCCACTTCCAAGACCTCAAACTGAACTTTTACAAATCCTCCAAACTAAGGCCCCATTTGATCATTCTAGTTATATTACAACCATTATTCATTTTCTAAGTCCCATAGTTATCTTTGACGTCTCTCTTCATTTCTTCATCAATATATCCAGTCTCTATTTACTACCAATTTAGTTTGGCTACTTTTTTTTTTTAATTCATCACTTCCTTTATTATTTTTTAAAGGTTTTATTTATTTATTCATGAGAGACACACACAGAGAGGCAGAGACAGAGGCAGAAGCAGGCTCCCTATGGAGAGCCCAATGCAGAACTCGATCCCAGGACCCCAGGATCATGACCTGAGCTGAAGGCAGACACTCAACTACTGAGCCACCCAGGGTCCCTTCATCACTTCCCTTAAAATCCTTCTATCTAGTTTATTTCAAATTCTCATCATCCTCACTCCTGGATTACCCTAATAAATTTCTAAATATTTTATGTAAATTTTAAATGCCCTACCTTTAAATGTATCGAGAGCTTTATAGCTGCATTTCCAAGTCACAGGTGTGTCCAAGCTGAAGCTCTTTTTTTTTTTTAAGCTCTTTTTATAAACTAAATAATGTTCAAGTAATTAGGTCATTGTTAAAAAATGGTGATTATTTTAATAGCCATTATGCTCTTCCAAAAAGAAGTTATATTTGTAAGGGTGAAAGTAAATAAATATTAAAAATAATTTCTGTTAATTGAATACATATTAGAGCCTATTATTTAATGAGTTTTTACCATGGCAGTGCCATGAGAATAGGTGATAAATGATGTCTGCAATGAAGAAGCAATTTAAACTTGTTTTTGTTAGTCTTAAAACCAAAATGAAATAAATAGGCAAAAGGAAATGAAAAAAAAAAAAAAAACCCAAGTTGGAATGCCATCTCTTTGGTATTCATGAGTCCAACCTCTGTTAATAGGATAGGGAATTCATTATCCATATCAAGAGGAAATGGACAAACATTTTATGCCTGATAAGATTTTTTTTTCTTTATGCATCAAAGTCTTTAAAAGATATCCAACTGAAAGATATTTTTCATCATGGGAAGTTTGGAGAAGGGATTTATCCATATGCTAAAATCTACCAAAGCTATTTCCTGAGTCTGTACTAACAGAAGCTAACCCCAATTAGCCTTTTTCAATCAAGGGATTATCTTTCATGTACAAAGCAATGCACATCTTGATTTTAAGCTATGGTGAGTTATTTGTTTTGTAGGAATATAAAAGTCATTTTGATATTCACAACAAAACCTAATTCTAATTAAGTAAATCCTATAATGTTATAATCTTATCTAGGAAACAGCTATGAGATAAGAATAGCTGTTTATGAACTAACAATTGTGATAACAATTAAGGTCACCTAAACTTATCACTCCCTAATGTAATGTCATTATTTTTACATCATTGTAAGGACATATCACCAATGACAAGACTATACCTACAATGTAGCTATCTTCAAAATAGATGCTACAGAGTTCATACTACTCAGCTGCCACTTTGAACTCATTTGCTAGCAATCTAGTGGAGATACAAAGTGGACAAGGAGAAATTAAGAGCAGAAAGAAATAAATATACTAGCAAGATAATACAAATAAAAATAATACAAAGAACAGTACAAGATGATTTTTCTGCTTCATGCAAGTGTTTCTATCCAGATTACTATCAAGGGTCTTTACTAACTAATCAGCAGAATAGTTATTCTAAAACCTCTGCTTGTTCTCATCTCTGGGTCCTGGCAAATGATTTAATTACCAAAGACAAAGCATGTCAGTTGTGACACAAGGTAGTTAAAGAGCTGAAACAGAGGTTGGGGGAATTCAGAATTCACTTCCAACTTCACTGGATTTGGAACTTCAATATTTGGCACCCCAGACAACTTCACCATATTGGCACTGGGGGATTAACTCCTGTGAAGAAGAATGGGTTAGTTGAATCCCCTATGATGGGTGGGTCTAGGTGAACAGAAGAAAGCTGCCTCACCATTGTACCTGAAACAATGCAGAAGGGAAGAGTCTGCTCCTGATATAGTTATAAAAAAAAAAAAAAAAACCCAAAGGTGAGTTGCAGAAGAAAAGTTATAAGAAAAAAAAACAAAGATATGTTGCATTAATGGGAGGACACTAACTCAAATACTGGCAACGAAAGTGAAATTATGTAGAGCAGAGCCAAAGTGCTAATTGACTGAGGCAGTTGAGATGGGAGGCAGGGAAGTAGGACTAAGCATTGGATATTGTATGAGTAAGAAGTTCCTGTGGTCAGACATGAGATCAACATAGTCTAGACAAGAAGGACATTCACAGGTCACACAGAGGAGGTACTCTGCCTTTGCTGTAATTAAAGTGTTTCAGGGTATACCTGGGAATCACTGGTGGAAAAAGAGATGGATGCTTGGATTTAATCAAACGGCACCAGGGCTGGGAAATATCTTCTGTTTCCTTACCTTTGCCTTTGACATTCTCAGAAGAATTCTGAGAAGAACATGTTCAGTTTTCATCTTACGCACAGACACAGAATAGCAAAATTACTAGGGTTGAACTAGTCAGAGGGTTCTGGAGAAAACTCTCAGTGGCACGGATTAACTTAGTGTCTTTTGTTCCAGAAGCTAGTGGAAAAACACAGACTAGCTTCAGACCTCCAGTGTGTTCACTGCCTTATCCTGCCCTGTAAAGGTTCTCTGCAGCTTCCAATATCCTAAACATAACAAGAGTTCTAACATCACCTTCTGGACTGTCCCAAAATCTCATACAAATCTTCTTTCCCCTAATAAAATTCCCAGGCCTCCCAAACTGACATGATCTGAACTCTCCTGTACCAGCTCATCTAAGAAAAAGATATAACCTGGGAACCTGGAATCAAATGTGTTTATGGAGTGAAGATACAGTGATACCTAGGGAAGAATCACAGGGAACTCCTGCAGGTCTCTCAACTCACCTCGGAACTCCAATGCCTCCTCCCACAGATGTGGCTTGGGCCAGGACCTCTGATATTTGGCTGTTGAAAGCCACAGAGGATCCCAAAAGCTGAAGCAGAAACTCCTTTCCTATTTATATTTCCCTGATGTTAGTATATTGGTAATATTTGTCAGGGCCTAATCTCAACTAATAATTTACAACTTTTCTAACAACCGCTTATTTAACATCATGCCAAAGAGATGCCCTCTAAATCCATTCATCCATTGATGGAAATTTAGGTTGTTTCCATAACCCTTATTGTGAATAATGCTATAATGAACATGGGTGTGCAGATAACCCCTTGAGATTCAAACTTCGATTCCATTGGATATCTACCCAAAAATGGAATTGTTAGATAAAATAGTAAATCTATTTTTAATTTTTTGAAGGCCTTCCACACTGTTTTCCATGGTGGTTGCTCCAATTTACCCTCTACCAACAGTGCATGACTCCATATCCTCACCAACATTTGTCCTTTATTTTTTTTTTATAATAGCCACCCTAACAGGTGGGAAATGATATCTCATCATGGTTCTGATTTGCCTTTCTCTATGAGTAATGATGAGCACTTTTTAATGCCATTAACATTATTCATTCTTAAAAAAAAGAAAATCCTGTCATTTGTGACAACATGGATGGACTTGGAGAGTGTTACATGAAATGAAATAAGCCAGACACAGAAAGACAAATACTACATGATCTCATCTAACTATGGATTCTAAAACAGTCAAACACAAAGCAGAGAGTAGGATGGTAGTTACCATGTCTGGAGGAGGGGGAAATGGTGAGGTGCTTGTCATAGGCCATGAAGTTTCAGTTATGCTAAGTAAGTTCTAGAGATCTAATGTAGTAAAGAAGATACTCTGGCAGAGCCATTGCTAGCCTGTTTTTGGCCTCTGTAGAAAACAGAAAGACACTCCTTCTGGATGGATGAAGCCCCATGGCCCCACAGCTTGGTAATCCATGGGTGTTTTCTCTTGGGAAACAGCTCCGCACCAAAGCATGAGACTTAGCAAGCACATCAGATTTCAGCCCCAGTTGTCAGGAGGCTTTGTGTAAAGCACAAATGTACAGTCATTCACAGCAGCTCTGTTCCCCAGTTTCCAGCCACTTGTCCTGTCTCTGGATGACTGTTACTGACCTACCCTTATCACCCTAGCTTTCTGGTTCCCAGATCCTGGAGTGCCTTGACATTCTCACTTGGCCTGCTGGCCATGACCTGCAAGCCATGACCTCAACATACCAAAAACTCATGAGTTGCAGCTTCTTGTTCTGATCTCCTGTTACCCTGCAATGATTTATGATAAGAGAGAAAATGCAGAGGCCAAAACATAATTATACAGGCTTATATTTATCCAGAGTGATAATGTCAGGAGTGAAGAGGCAGTTTAAGCCATCTTTTAACCAATCTATGTACTAAGATCCCAGACTTCTTTCAAAGGTGAAAAGTCTATACTTCACGTCATGTAAGTAAAATGCTCTTGCTTTTCTGATTACACACCTTCAGGAGGCTATTAGCTTTGCTGGCAGCCCTGGAGCTACATGAAAATGCTGGTAGCAGGAGGGCAGCTGATTTCACCCATTAACAGTGGAGGATTGAGGGGCATCACCTTTATTTCTCTTCTGAGAATGCTTCTAAGAATTTAACGCCTAACTTAAGAGCTAAAGTGTACAACTCATGGGATGTGTGAAAAGCCACATAAAATTGTATTCTTCTGAGAGTCAAGAGGGTTTAGAGAGGAAAGGCCTGGTGTAAGGCTATGGAAGGAGACTTCTTGCTTTTCCCACTCTGTAGGCACTACTGACAGGGCCAGGTTTATAGGGAGTCAGACACTCCTCCAGAAGATAATACATCCTTCTAGGGGTTATATTAATGTTTCCACATGACAGGGACAGACTAAGAAAGAAAGAAAAAAAGGCAGACAGACAGAGGAAAGCAGGCAGGCAGAGACATGGAAACTATAAATGGGAACAGCACTGTGAAGACTGGTAAAGACTCAGTCAAATGGTAAGATTTCTGTTATCTACAAAGACTCAAATACTTCCCTGTTAAAGAAGACACTCTTAAGACACACACTCTGAAGTCTTTGTCTAATGATCTGAAACAAGACACATTTTCCCAGCTTCCTCCAAGTAGGTGGCACAACACAATAATTTGTGTCAGCTAAAAACGTAACCTCTCCAACACTGATTTACCTGGTACACTTCGTGTAGACTTCTCTGTAGACTTCTCTGAGATATGGCCAACTAGTTATCACCAATTCAATATTTTTTCAATTTCATGACCTTTTTACTAATGCACTCTTCAATTCACTCATATTCCTTTGACCTCACTCCAGTCCCTCCCATGGCACATTTGGTAATAGTTTTCCCACACTGCTTGTCACCATGCCTTTGGTTTGCTCTCTCCATGTCTTTGATGTCCTGCAGTTGTACCTCTGTCTTAGGCCTTCTTAAGAACACACACACAGATATTTTTAAAAGGTTTTTCTTACCAGTTAAGCAAGAGTCTCATCTCATTTCACCTCATTGCAGCTCTAGTACAATGTATCTACAAAACTGTAGAAGATTTTCTTTTGATTCACCCTATGAGACCCTATGATAAGGGAGACACCAAGGCCCTTTTGGTATCTGAGCCACCAAGCACCCTGGATATTTAAATGCTACAGAAAATGGTGTGATCCTTGAGTTCCATTCTCTCTGAATCAAAAGGTAGGGAGTAGTAACTGAAAGTGGAATTCCATCAAAGTCTTTATTTGCCTGAGGAGAATTAACTACTGATCTAACTGGGTCATCCTCCATTTGTATTTAAAAGGTCTTCCTTGGCCTCCCTGCCTAAGCAAGAATAAAAAATGCTCTTACATCTTGAAAACAATAGTGTTCAGTTTAGACAGTTTAAGGCTTATGTTAGTGGGATTACATGCCTGACACTGGTTTATAAATTGTAGCATATCATACAAATGTGCTGATTAGGATGGTGAGTCTCACCTCATTGTGCTACAGGTTGGTAATAAACATCACTGTGAAGCACACAGCTTATCTCAATGGCCACTGACTTTGCATCAGACTGGTGGTCTTCCCTTCAACCCTTGCCATAATTGTGAATGTGGTCAATGCCAACATGGATGGCCATTCTTAATAGTCTTTCCTCCTAGCTCTCTGAGAAACTCAACACCAATGACCTTCTTCTCCACTTCACTTCAGCAATACTTCAAATGGCACACTAGATATTTTCCTGGAATTGTTGCACTTTTAAAGTACCAGCTCCCATATCCCATCTCTGACCAAATACCCCTATTCTTCCGGTCCTTACTACTTTACCCCCACCTCACTGTTTATTCACTATTCATTTATTCAACGAATATCTACTGCCTTTACAACATCACAGAGCCCTCTATTCCTTTACTTCTCTCATCAATCCCCGTTTCTAGGGCCCTATAGGCATTCATTCCTTTTCCAATCAGTTCAGACCCATTGTGCAGGGCATCATCTGCACCCAGGACACTCTCTTGCTAACACCCAAGAGTCCCTTTGCTTCAGCCCAGAGGAACAGACTAACAAGAGAAGGTAAGAATCTAGTGTGCTGGAGCAGAGGTGGGAGAAAGAATGTATCAGAGGTAAGTCTCTGTCCACAGAAAGTCACGCTCCCCTTGGCACAGAACACAATTATTGCTGGTAGGCAGCTGCCTCATCTAGAACTATATTTTCCAGTGTGCCCTTGCCTCACCGCAATGTATCCAGACTAAGCTGTATGATTAGTTTTCATTCACCAAATGTGAGTGGAAAGAATATATCATTTCTAGGCCAAGATAGTTAAAAAGTAGTTGTGCCTTTTACTCTGTTTTCTCTCTTCAATCAGTAGGAAACTGATGCTCAGGTTCACCTAAGAAGCTTTGTGAAGACAGCAGAGTCTCTGTGCCAACCAGAAATACCCACAGTAAGCTGATACACAAGTGAGGAAACAAATTCCATAGTTTCGAGCCACTGAAATTTTGTAGGTATATATGACAGCACCTAGCAATTCACCAGCAAATTTAAAGAGTGAAAGCAGAGACAAGAAAACAATCATTGAGAGTCTATGTTTTATACTAGGTGGTTTTTCCTCTATGGTTACCACCATTTCCCACCACAGCCACATAAAGATATATCCTTTGTAGATGTGTATTAGGGAATGTGGATAACTTTTGATAAGGTCACAACCAATTCTGATCAGGTTTGTTTTGGAATCCTTAAGAATGATGGAGGACTAATAAATTTATGATGCTTTGTACCTTGGAATTCATTTCATATTTCAAATACTTTAAAGAAAAATTATGAGCAGGGAGCCCAAAAGCTTATTCAGTAATTTTAAATATATTTTAAAATGTGCTCTTAGGGGATCCCTGGGTGGTGCAGCGGTTTGGCGCCTGCCTTTGGCCCAGGGCGCGATCCTGGAGACCCGGGATCGAATCCCACATCAGGCTCCCGGTGCATGGAGCCTGCTTCTCCCTCTGCCTATGTCTCTGCCTCTCTCTCTCTCTCTCTCTCTCTCTCTGTGACTATCATAAATAAATAAAAAAATAAAATAAAATAAAATAAAATGTGCTCTTATAGCAAGCAGACTTGTTACTTCAAAATTTAATTTTAAAATGTGTTTTTTTCCACATAATAATCAATCACCTGACAACAGCTCACAGTTTCAGGCATTCACCCAGGACTGCCATATCTCTGCATACCTCATGATGCATCTTGATAAGCCTGCTCTGCTCCTGACATGCTGTGAACATGGGCCATACTCTCTCTGATTATGTAAACTATGCCAGGAACCTAAATACTATCATTGTGGATAATCCAAGTAGCAAATGCTGCTTACATGATGTGTGAAGGAATGAGGGGACAAGGGATCCCTGGGTGGCGCAGCGGTTTGGCCTGCCTTTGGCCCAGGGCGCGATCCTGGAGACCCGGGATCGAATCCCATGTCGGGCTCCCAGTGCATGGAGCCTGCTTCTCCCTCTGCCTGTGTCTCTGCCTCTCTCTCTCTCTCCATGTGACTATCATGAATAAATAAATTTAAAAAAAAAAAAGGAATGAGGGGACAAGAGTAGAGAGTACACTGAGGCCAACAGAAAAGGCACAGAGAAGAGAGCTGAGAAAACGTGGGGGAAGGGACAATGGGGAAGAAAAAATATAGGATTAAAAGAAGGATGAAAAGGAATTATGGAATTGAAAGAAACGAGCAACCACCTAGATGTAGGAGAGAAAATAAGTAAAAGCACTAATGGGGAACTAAAAGGAAACCATCAACAAAATGGAAAGGCAATCTCCTGAATGGAAGAAAATATTGGCAAATCAGATATCTGATAAGGGATAAATATGCAAAATATATAAACAGTTCATACAACTCAATAACAACAACTCTGATTTAAAAATGTGCAGGGGATTTGAGTAGACATTTTTCCAAAAAAGACACTTAGATGGTCAACAAGTACATGACAAGATGCTCAACATCAATAATCATCTGGGAAATGTAAATCAAAAGTGCAAAGAGGTATCACCTCAAACCTGTCAGAATGGTTGGTATCAAAAAGACAAGAACTAATAAGTGTTGGCAAGGATTCAGAGAAAAAGGGAATCCTTATACACTGTTCGTAAGAATGTAAATTGGTGCAGCTACCATGGAAAACAGTATAAAGGCTTCTCAAGGAATTAAAAATAGAATGACCATATGATCCAGCAATTCCACTTCTACGTATTTATCTGAAGAAAACAAAAATACTAATTTGAAAAGATATATGCACCCCCATTTCATTGCAGCATTATTTACAATAACCAACACCTATAAATAGCCTACGTGTCCATCAATTAATGAAGGGATAAAAAAAATGTCACACACACAGAGAGAAATATTATTCATCCATAAAAAAGAAAAAAATTGTTATTTGCAACAATATAGATGTACCCTGAGGACATTATGCTAAGTGAAATAAGTTATACAGAGAAAGAAAAATACTGTATGAGGCACCTGGGTGGTTCAGTGATTGAGCATCTGCCTTTGGTTCAGGGCATGATCCCAGGGTCCTGTGATTAAGTCCCACATCCAGCTCCCAACAGGGAGCCTGATTCTCCCTCTGCCTATATCTCTGCTTCTCTCTCTGTGCCTCTCAAGAATAAATAAATAAAATATTTTTTAAAAAGAAAAATATTATATGATATACATGGAACCTAAGAAGCAAGCAAAGTAATAAAAATTAAAATAAAGCTTATACAGTTTGGCTATCGTGGCCATTGCTGCTATAAACATCGGGGTGCAGGTGTCCCGGCGTTTCATTGCATTTGTATCTTTGGGGTAAATCCCCAACAGTGCAGTTGCTGGGTCGTAGGTCAGGTCTATTTTTAACTCTTTGAGGAACCTCCACACAGTTTTCCAGAGTGGCTGCACCAGTTCACATTCCCACCAACAGTGTAAGAGGGTTCCCTTTTCTCCGCATCCTCTCCAACATTTGTTGTTTCCTGCCTTGTTAATTTGCCCCATTCTCACTGGTGTGAGGTGGTATCTCATTGTGGTTTTGATTTGTATTTCCCTGATGGCGGGAAATATCAGAAAGGGAGACAGAACGTAAAGACTGCTAACTCTGGGAAACGAACTAGGGGTGGTAGAAGGGGAGGAGGGCGGGGGGTGGGAGTGAATGGGTGACGGGCACTGGGGGTTATTCTGTATGTTAGTAAATTGAACACCAATAAAAAATAAATAAATAAAAAAAATAAAAATAATAAAAAATAAAAAAAAGATTTTAAAAAAAGCAATTCATAAATTTTTAAAAAAGAAAAAAAATAAAAAAATAAAAATAAAATAAAAAAATAAAAATAAAATAAAATAAAATAAAATAAAATAAAATAAAGCTTATAAATACATAGAACAGATTGGTGGTTGTCAGAGAAGAGGAGGTTGGGGAAGTGGGCAAAATGAGTGAAGGGAGTCCTAAGATACAAACTTCTAGTTATAAAATAGTCATGGGGATATAAGGTACCTGCAATAATACCATGTTGCACATTTCAAAGTTGCTAAGAGACTAAATCTTAAAAGTCCTCATCACAAGAAAAAAAATGTTGTAGCTATTTATGATGATGAATACTGACTAACTTTTCATGGGGATTATTTTACAGTTTATACAAATATTAAACCATGATATGCTGTACACCTGAAACTAATATGTTATGCCAACTATACCTCAATTTAAAATATTTAAAAAGAAAAGAGTGAGCAATCACTAGACACAGAGAGAGAAAAAAGAAGTAAAAGCACCAGAGGACTAAAAAGAGGAATTTAAGAAAGAAGAGATGAAAGTAAAAAGAAGTGAGACAGGGCAGAAATGAGAGAAAAGAGAAGAAAATACAAAGAAAAGTAAGGAGCACCCATAAAAGTCATAATGCCTCTCACAAGCCTCATGTGATCCATCTACCAGCTGCTGAACATCCTCTTCTCCCTCTCCTGTCTTCCCTCCATAGGCCCAGCATCCTGTCTCTTTCCCCAGGGATGGGTCTCTTGAGGCTACTCCAGGGGAATAACAACATATCCACTTATGAAATAGTCCTTCTTCCTAAATAAAAAAGTATTAGTAAGTACTTCCATTATACATAAGGTAACTTAATATTTGAAATTTTTTTTAATTTCTGGAACCAAATCATTTAAAAAATTTTTAGGTTCAAGCATGTATTCTGTTTTTAAAAAATGATTTTGCCTCAACAAATCTGTGCAACCCTTTGAGATTATAATTCACTTTTTTTTTTACCCTAGTATATAAATTAGTATCTCATTTAAAACTAAAGGCAAAAATAAAATAAAATAAATAAAATAAAATAAAATAAAATAAAATAAAACAAAACTAAAGGCATTAGGTCTTGCCAGCATAAGACTGCCTTTTCTAATCCACTCTGAAACTACGATTGTTTTAGGAATGTCCTATTATGTCCATAGGAACTCCTATAGTTCAGAATGTACCTGCAATCAATTTGTATATTAGCAGTATAATAAAAAACTGATGGCAGAGCTAAAGGGATCTTTAATTCTGAGCCCAAAATAGGAGTTTCCATAGACAAGAGAAAGACTCTGGGACAGGTTTCTGTGACTGCTATGTCAAAAGGGCTTTGAAGGGAGGCCAGAAGGATCTCTCTGTATCCTTCCAAAGGGCATCCTCCCCAAGTGCATGGGCAGAGGAAGAAAGAGACTGCACAGGGAGAAAAGAAAGAAATTAAAGTTCCCCCTTTCTGGTCCCAAAAGCTGTATTCACAGCTGACTCTCTGTGAGGATGGAGTCCAAGGATGTCAATACCCAGCTAGAGATGAGCCAGGCCCCCAGACACTCCTATAGGATGCAGAGCCCTCATGTGGGGCTCATAACATTGGAGAACCCTAGGGATGTGAGCACCCAGGCTAAGACTCTTCACTTTCCCTCATGTTCATCTGTAGCTCTCATAGATAACCTCTTTGAGGGCTATCTTCACAAAGAAATAAAAGTTCTTGCCACTTTCACACTCCATGAGAACAGTTAGAGAAAAACAAAATGCGCTGATATATGGGTAGTGAGTGGTTACTCACCAAAACTTGAAATGTGTCCTATTCAAATCTGTGCTGTAGCTGAATAACAAGTTATTACATGGTCTTGCTCTCTGCAGGGCTTACTGATCACTCGAAACTACAAATAGTTAAATCCTACACACCAAAGATCTAATGAATGTAAATATCTGCACATAAGTGCCCACACACTTAAGCAACCACAACATTGGAGGGACGGTCTCTTAAAGCAGTTTGCTTTTCAAACTTCTGTAATAAGCACAACCTAGCAGAGAATATACTTTTTATTATGCGACAAAGAACACATAAAAATACACTGAACCAAAGCAAAAATCATGAAACAGTATGTATCTGTGTCATGATGTGCTGAAACATTAAAGAATAAATATTGTATATCCCAAGGCTGAGGGTCATTAAGATTAGAAATGTGTATAACTGATAAGTGAATTGGTTAAGTGATTCCTCATCATCAAACTAATTAGCAGTCTAGTAAAATGGAGTAAAACAATTAACACCACACTGATTCTCCTTCTTTCATTCTTTGAAGACAGTCTTTGAAGACTAAGATACGGCTGAGGTCTGAATATAAGGGAATAGATGACAAAATTAAAATTTCTATTACAATAGCCACTTCCAGAACTTTCAGTGTATTAAGTGTGTGTGTACAAGGATTAAAATGTTCCTGCTACAAAGCTATCGTTACTTTCATTCATTTCAAAAGAAAGTAGAAAACATATTCTTCATTTCCACCACTATCTAAGAAACCATAGATTCCTACCAAGTGTTCTTTTTTTTTTAATTTTTTTATTTATTTATGATAGTCACAGAGAGAAAGAGGCAGAGACACAGGCAGAGGGAGAAGCAGGCTCCATGCACCGGGAGCCCGACGTGGGATTTGATCCCGGGTCTCCAGGATCGCGCCCTGGGCCAAAGGCAGGCGCCAAACCGCTGCGCCACCCAGGGATCCCAGATTCCTACCAAGTGTTCTATTATCTTCCTATCTTTTGAACAATTCAATGTTTTATTATTCACAGAACTTCTAAGTTCTACAAGATTTTTTCACCTACAGTATACTCTTCACTGCAATGAAGATTTTGCAAAAAATAAGTTTTTTTTAAAAGTGTGCATTCATAAAGAAATAACTGAATTTTAATTTTTGCTCAATGATTAAAAGACTCCCCAAACAAATGGAATTTTAAAACACTTAAATTATCAGGCAGTGTGTATTAAATGCTTGGCACTACCCACTCACTCATTAGTATAAATGAAAAAATTAAAAATAGGTTTAAAAGCATGCTATTCTTTAACAAAAAACTGTTAACTTTAAAAAAATGATTTAATGGATATGTTTTCAAATACTCATGAAGAATAGCATAATGGTAACTCCTGCTTAACAAAAACAAAGAAAACTGGCAGTCAAGCTTTTATTTTCTTTTTGTGAATCTCCAGCTATCCATTTCACACACTCAAGTCTTAACTCTCATAAGCTGAAAAACACAGAGGAGGCTGTGGTCCAATTTCATAAGGACATTTTAAGCTTGAGAAAGCCCATGCAATTATTAAGATCAAGAGAAAAGCAAATTAATGAAGCCTCAAATCCTAGGTGTTAACAGCAGAGTAGAACCCAGCAGTGGGTGTTTTTAATATTTAGCACCAAAGAGACACTAATTCTTGAATGTAAGGACTGCCCACCTGAAGCACTATAACACTAGGTCAGGGTCACACAGTCTTTACTCCCTCCATGCCCGGTTCTGGCTCAAGGATGTCATCTTTCCATGGTGTATCTATTTATTTAACAAGAGAACTTTATCTGTAAACTTTCTTGACCAACACTGACTTGGCATCAACTCATCAGTTAATTAACTGTTAACAGATTCTTCTAGATATGACTGCTACACAGATATTTTATCTTCCTGTTAATTAGTAATTATGCACTGGCAAGAAAAACAGTGTTTCTTTCCAATTATCCCAGAACTCAGTGATTATTTAAACTTGGCTAATTAGCATTAGAGGGTTGTACATCTTCTGGGCAAATTGTGTTTGATAATCCCTATTAAAATATACATGGTGGTTGTTGACTTGTAACAAGAAAAAAAAAAAAGGCAGTTCAAAGGGTATTAGATACAGCACGAGGCAAACGGGGGCCCATTAAAATTTCCCCGACTGCTCTAATGAGAATGCCGAGGGTCATTTCTGCCTAGTTTACCATCTGTTTGGTTTCTGGCATGTGTCTCTGGTGTGAAGGGAGTGTCCTGAAGCCCATTTGGCTTATCACAGTGTAATCCGGGAGTCTGAAGCAATTTCAGTCGCTTGTAATGTGGTGCATTAACATCAGGAGCTTACACATGTGGGATGACAAAGTTTTAAGTGTAAAAATAATGCCACATTAATGAAAAAGTTCCTGACTTTTTTAAAACAAGCAATGGTTAATGAGAAAATTTTAGAAATATTGTATATGAACTCTGTATCTACTTTGTACTCACCTGAAGATTACAAAGATTGAAAATAGCTACTTTAAAAAAAAATCAAGCAGAATAGTTACTTTTTTAGTCTCCATCTCCTGGAGCACATTAAAAAGTAAGATTTGCATTAGGACAGGCAATGGCTTCCTTAGTCTGGACACAGAAAGCAAAGACCATAAAAGAAAAAACTGATAAATTAGAGTTCATCAAAATCTAAAACTTCTACACATCATAAGAATCCATTGAGGAAATGAATAGGCAAGTCATAGGTGGGACAATATATTCACAAAACATATACCTACTAACAGACTAGTACCCAGGGTATGTTAAAACTCCTATAACTCAATAATAAGACAATTCAAATTTTTAAAATGAAAAGATACTTGACAAAAGTTGCCAATAGCACATGAAAAAGTGTTCAGCAGGGGGTGGATCAGTCGGTTGAGCATCCAGCTCCTGGTTTCAGCTCAGGTTGTGATCTCATGGGTCATGGGATGCAGTCGTGCTTCGGACTCTGCACTCAGCAGGGAGTCTGCTTAAAGATTCTCTCCCTCTGCCTCTCCCCCACTTGCACATACACACTCTCTCTCTCAAATAAACACATCTTTTTTAAAAAGTGCTTAACATCATTAGTCAGCTGGGAATGCAAATTAAAACCACAGTGAGATACCACCATATACCTACCAAAATGGCTAAAATTAAAAACACTGACAACACCAAGTGTAGATGAAGATGCAGAACAATTGCAACTCTTTTATAATTTTCTAATGTTCTGCAACATTATATCCCTGTACTTTTATTAATTTATATTTAAATTTTTATATTATAAAAGTATCCATGCACTTTTTATATTCAGAGTATGAAAAGTACAACCTTTTGGGAAAAGGTCTGGCAGCTGCTTATAAAACAATACACAGCAGTTTCACTGTCAAGTATTTGCCCAATAAAAATGAAAACAAGGGGGCACCTGGGTGGCTCAGTCAGTTAAGCATCCAACTTAGATCTCAGCTCAGGTCTTGATTTCAGGGTCATGAGTTCAAGCCACAAAAGAAAAAAAAAAACAAAAACAAAGCAAAAACATATATTCACAAAGAGACTTACATGACTATGTACATATAGCAGCTATATACATAATAACCAAACCAAGAAACAATCCAAGTGTCCAAAAGAATATTACTCAGCAATAAAAGGGCACAAAGTATTGATACAACATGGAAAAATCTAAAAAAATATTCTGCTAAGTGAAAGAAGCTTATACAAAAGGGTATGTATTCCATGACTGCATTTATACAAAGTCCCAGAACAGGCAAAACTAATTTATGGTGGAATAAAATCAAAATTGCTTTTGGGAAGTGAGAGTTGATGGAGGAGAGGCATGAGAGAACTTTCTGGGGAATGGTAATATTCTATATTTTGATAAGGGTCTGAATTACACAGGTTTACACACTGATCAAATCTAACCTTATGTATCCCTAAGAATGTGCATTTCAGTGCATACAAATTTTACCTAGCTAGTGGGTGCTCACTGTAAAATTCTTTAACTGTGATGTACACTTGAAATTCTTCATAATGAAATGTTTTTAAAAAAAGACTGAGATACTTCAATCAAATCCCTATTACATCATCTTTAAAAATAACAACAGTTCATTAGATGAGTACCTAAACATAATATAAAACCATATAAGTATAACTGTGATGGCATTTCTTTCACCGGCTCATTTGGTCACATGAGTCTTGCACAAGCCAGAGTAGGTACCATTGCTTAGTTGGTTAAGCATCTGCCTTTGGCTCAGGTCAGGATCCCTGTGTCAGGCTCCCTACTCAGCAGGAGAGTCTGCTTCTCCCTCTCCCTCTGCCCCTCCCTTCACATGTGCTCCCTCTCTTTCTCTCTCTGTCAAATAAATAAAATCTTTAAAAAAATGAAGAAATATATTCTTCAATATGTTTAGAAATGGATGAGCTTTGAAAACATGTCAAGTACAAGAAGTCAGTCATAAAGGCCACGTTGCTACATGATTTTATTTATATCAAATGTCCGGAACAGGTAAATACATAGAGGCAGAACGTAGATTAGTGGTCAACAGGGGCTGGGAGGAGAAGGATGTAGGACTGACCATATTTAATTGGCACAGGGTTCTTCCTGGGGTGATGGAAATGTTTTCAGATTAGTTAGTGGCAATGGTTGCAGAACACTAAACGTACTAAGAATCACTGGGTTGTCCACTCTAAAATGGTTTTATGTTATGTGTGTTATGTTATCTCAAAATAAAGGTATATTAAAGATTCTAAGAAGTGTTATTTAATTTTGTTTAACCAGCATATTGCAAGCTTTTTTATATCTCCATACCATGTGTCTTGCTATTAATGTATCATAAGACAATAATGACTGCAAGAGGCAATGTGGGAAAAAAGGTGCTGTTAGCACAATATTTTAAAATTCATTCCAAGACATGTCTGGTATCTCTTTGTTAGAAATGGGACAAGAAATAGGGAAAAGGGAGAGGAAAGGCTATGGACTTGAAGGATAAACTTCGTCAACCTTGTAATTGTTCTAGATCCGCTCATTTGTCCCATTCTCTAGAAACAGAAAGCCAAACGTCAACTAAATTCTTCCTTTATTAGGAACAGATTTCACTCCATTTCTGTTCTTAGTGTTAGAAATGGTGTTGGATTGCAGAGACAAAAAGCTGGTTGAAAAAGAATCTTCTCAATGCAAATAGCTAATTATTTTAAGAAGAAAACCATTAGGATTAAACAAATGTCTTCCCAGGGCATGATCTCTGATAGCGCCATTTGTTTCACTTTTAACTTGCTGTTTACTCAAGTTCATGTGGAGAGGTACTGTTCTGAAGAAGAACCAGAAATAACATAATTAACTAGATAATGGCAACAACATGGTTCCAATGTCTGAAAACATGTGGAAGGAAAAAGCAGGAGGGAAGCTCTGTCTGAACTTTTACCAAAATACTAACAATTTCGCTATTCTCTTTTCCAAAATGGCAACTCCCACATGAGCAAGCATCTTTCCATTCAGACATTCAGAGTCCCCCAAAACAGTAATTTAGTTGTGTGCTTGCCTCAGAGAGCAGCCTACACATCTATTAGGCGGCATGCAAAGCTCAGCATCAGAGGGCTGAATGCAGACTACACAATGGAAGGCAAGAGTGGAAACAGAACCAGCACTTGGTGAAGTGCCATTACTGGACTCCCACATCTGCTGTCAAATTCGTATGCTGCATCCAGAACTATTTTTTAGGTGGTGCCAAGGATTTACTTTCACGACTTTTTTTTTCTAATACTCCAAAGATTATTATCAGAATTGTTTCTAGGAAGTAATAACGTGATACAATTATTTTAAGTTGTTCTGAGATTCAACTGCCAAGAAAGAGGCAGCCAAGGTTAACCAAGAGTATTTATAAATCAATTCCTGTGAACATGGAACATAAACTCATTTATCATTACCTACATAACCAAAAGAAGGATCGGCAAACTTCAAGAGTAAATCACATTACAAGCAAAATGACTGCTAGATCAGAGTCAGAATTCAAAGTCTATTCCCTTAAGCGTATACTTTGATCTTTTTTTTCCTGTTAAAATGGACAGTCTGGCATACTACGAAAAGTGTCACTCTTCTAGAAAATAGTGTCTCTCATCAGCAAAGAGCCATGATTCCTAAGTGGTTTTTAAAAGTATTATTTAAGGAAGAAAGTAAAATATTCCTGACTTGGTCTTTATCTATAAGACCTCATTTATAGAAACTTATTTTCCAGAATTACTCTTAAAAGCTTTCACATCAGAAAGTACCCCACATAAAAACCTATTGCTCTGTCCTAGTTTTTTCAAAGCCTCTTCACAATATGTTAGCACTGACAGACAAAATCATAACAAAATAATCTCAAAAAATCATAACTTATATAGCCCAGTGGCAACTTCCATTAGAATTCGCTCTAAACATGTGACCTTCCTGACATTTATTTATGAACAACCAACCAGCTTTCTGTGATTCTGAGCACATGGATTTGACCAGAAATAAGCAGGAGAAAGGAATCGGAGGTTCTCTCCTTCCTTAGGGATACATTTTTAAAGTATCTACAAGGGTTCCAGGGCATATATTAAGGCTAAATTCCAGACTCTGCTAAGTGTCCAGAAAAAAACTGACAAGATAAAGTATGAAGGAGCTATGAAATAGATGAGTGTGGTATTTTTTTTCCTAAAGGAAAGAAACAAGTTACTTACTGATTTTTTAACAAACATTTACCTTTTTCAATTGCATAAGAAATTATATGAGAAAAGCACTGAAGTTGAAACAGGCAGTTACATGTATATACCAAGAAACCTTCCTTAATCATCCCACTTGATGTAATCTTAAAATATGTTCCAAAGAAATTACAGAGGCATCATTTTTGAAAGGTCTAAGAGATAAAATAGTAACTTAATGATATGTATCATTAGGACACTGACGTGCCCTAAGATAGGAGGCTGGAGTGGAAAATCTTGAATTTCTTTCTGTCCCTTGATTCTAAAGAAGTCACTTTATCAATCTTTCTCCTATCTAAGGGCATTGGTGCCTGCCACCACTGGGAACAAAAGGGACAAAGTGGTAGGCAGGGTACTAAATTTTCCCACAATCTCTGATGATAAAACTTACATATTTTTGTATGGTGTTAAATATATGGACATATGTATAGACTTATATGTACATATATAGATTCAGAAATATCCTCAAAGTTAAAGACATTAAATATTCACTCTCTTGTCCATACCAGGACACCGGTGCACATGTTTACTGATGTCAGCTCTAGTAGTAAAATACCCTACAAATCCTGAAAGATATGTATTAGTTTATTTATTCAATAAATATTTATTGAGTACTTGTTATATGCTGTAAGAGTGAAGAGGACTAGATCATCTCTTGTCCTCAAAGAGGGATAAAGGTTTTAGACAAGCAAATTCAATAGATTGCTAGGGATAGCTGGTGGAGGTCAGGGAAGAAACTGAAATATGGAGGAGGGAATAGAGAGTTCTAGGTGGGCGGGTGCCAGGGAGGAGCAGGGAGTGGGGTCATAAAGGGTCAATAGAGGAGGTGAGTCAGGACAGAGGTCCTAAAAGATGGCAGGATGTCTGCCCAGCAGAGACAACCAGAAGGAACTCCAAACCCTATAAACAAAGGCATGTAGTTTAAAGTAGCTGTGATTTTGGAACTGTATGCAGGTTATGATTGGTGCACAGGTGTCTGTGTGTGTATGTGTGTATGTGTGTGTGTGTGTGTGTGTGTGTATAATGAGAATGGACTGGAAATGTGGGTTACTGTGATTGGTGTATGTTTGCGTGTGATGAGAATGTACTGGAGATGTGAGTTATTGAGAGTGGGGTGTGTGTGTGTATGTGTGTAGTAGGAATGTATGTGACTGTAAAGGATGGAAGGAAGAGTCGGGAGCCCTAAGACAGGGCTAGAGCAGAAAGGGCCTTATTTGAATCAAGACTCTTTGGGTTGTAATATAAACCAACTCAAGTGGGTTTGGAGGCTTGGGCTGTGAGGAGAGCTTAAGGAGAAGCTATAGAGTCGAGTTTTAATTATGACTTCGCAACTCCCTTTACGTGCCCTTCAGCAAGTTACTTACCCTCTCTGTGCCTCAGGTTCTTATTCTCTATAAAATGAGGATAATTAGTAGGATTTTTGTTAGGATCAAAAGAAGTAATACCTGCAACACGTCTGCTATATAGCAAGTGCTTGATAAATGTGAGCTATTTTTATTATTGTTTCTTAAAACCCAAGAAAATCAGAACCTGATGGGAAGAAAGCCAAAAATAAGAGCCTGGAAAGCTCTGGCACATCAGGCAGCATTCTGTCTCCACTTCTCTTCTCCCCACACAATATTCCTCTGAGCCCTTGTTGATGATGGCTTCCCAGACCTCCCAAAGGTTTACACATGCCTTGATCTAGCTCATGAAGAGTTGGACTGGGAATGAGACTTGATTCCAAATTCCTATACTAGTAAATTTAATTGACTCGGCTTGGCTTGTAGATCTCATTCATGGTTTACATGGGGCCAAAGGGTTAGGGTAAAATCATGCCACAGTGGCCTATCTCTCTTGAATGGCATGAAGGGGGGCAGAGAAAAAATTCATCTTGATTTTTAGATTTAATCATTTTCGGGTCTTAAGCCACAGAAGAGACTAAACAATTTGATCTTCAGAGGTTTTAGAGCTGCTGATAAGTATCAAAGAATGTTGGTTTTTCCAATTGCTTTACATCTTCCTTAAACTTTTTCTTTCCCAATTTGTACAACCCTATGTACAACCCTAGCTCCTTTTAAGAATCTGGGAACTGTCAAACTTCCATCTACTAAACAAAATGTGGTCTAGCCATACAAGGGAATACTATGTATAACTATAAAAAGGAACAAACTCCCGATGTCTGCTACAACATGGATGAACCTTGAAAACATGATGCTAAGTAAAAGAAGCCAGACACAAAAGGCCACATATTATAGGATTCTATTTACACAAAATGTCCAAAATAGGCAAATGCGTAGAGATATAAAGTAGATCAGTTGTTGTCAGGGACAGTGTGGGGAAATGAATGGGGAATGATTGCTAGATGGGGATGGAGTTTCTCTTGGAGGTGATGAAATATTCTGAAACTAGATAGTGATGTTGGCTGTAGACCCTTGGGAATATACTGGAAATCACTGAAATGTCTATTTCAAATGGTAAATTTTATGGTATGTGAATTACATTTCAAAAAAAAAAAAAAGTATTTGAGAACTGGATATGATGTCGGAACACCTGGTTTTACTCATCACACTTACACCATTTCTTGTAATACCATGACTTGCCCTTAAGCCTGGCTTCCTTACCTATACATTGGGACAGGGACTGGGCCAGGGTCTACCAAAGGTCTATTTCAGCTCTAAATTCAACAGGAAAGAAACTGGGTGCATTACTTGCATCCAAATAAAGTCAACCTTCCTCTTTCAAACATTCTGCCACTGGAACTATTTGCTCATTCTGTTAGCTCTTTCAAAGAAAGAATTCTCACTTCTTTCTGAGTTTTTAAATAATACCGATTTTAGGGGCTCAGTCGGTTAAGTGTCCCGCTCTTGGTTTCAGCTCAGGTCACGGTCTCAAGAGTCGTGATACTGAGCCCCAGCCGGACTCCACACTCGGGAGGAAGTCTGCTTGAGATTCTCTGCCCCTCCCCCTGCTTTCTCCTGTGCATATGTGCACACGTGCTCTCTCTCAAATAAGTAAAATAAATAAAACCTTTAAAAATAAATAATACCTATCTTAAGTACATATACTAGGCACTTGAATAGATAACTCATTTAATCTACCCAATAATTTTGTGAATAAGGCGCCTTTGTTATCATCCTCATTTTACAAATGCAGACATGGAGGCTTAGGAAAAGAATGAATGTGGCCTAAGTTAGGAAGAAGCAGTGGCAGGTGGGCGTGGAACCTGAACTGTCTAGCTCTGGAGGTCATGTGATACCTGAGGTGCCTTTCTCCTCTAATTCCTCCCCATGGCCCAAATCTCATGCCCCTCAACTTTTGCTTTAGCAATTTGTTAACTAATTTGTTAACAGCTTTACATTTATCATGTCCACTATTCTAGTAAATGATTCTTTATAGTTATTTAAGAATTGGGAAATAATCCCCGAATTCTTTGTCATATGTCAAATACAAACTACATTATACTATTTCTTAATGAAAGTAATGCTGGCATATGCAAATGGAATTGAGACCAAATTAATGAGTTAAGACCAAACTTAGGTTAATACCCAGTAAATAGGAAAAATTAATGGCAATTTCAACTCTTGTCAGCTATGCTCCTGGTACCATTGACAACAGCAATTTGTTTAATTAACTTAAAGTCTTCTTGTTAATTATAGATCATTTACCATATCCAATAAAAGGTCATGCCTTCAAAATCCCTGAATATGTTTAAAATTCCTCAAGCGTGTTACAAAGCATTTCTTTTTTTTTTTTTAAGATTTTATTTATTAGAGACAGAGAGAGAGAGAGAGAGAGAGAGAGAGAGAGAGATGCAGAGACACAGGCAGAGGGAGAAGCAAGCTCCATGCAGAGAGCCCGACGTGGGACTTGATCCCTGGTCTCCAGGATCACACCCTGGGCTGAAGGCGGCGCTAAACTGCTAAGCCACCGGGGCTGCCCCAAAGCATTTCTTTGTAAAGAGACAGACAAAATAAATTTAACAAGATCATTCTGAGTAATTTAGCTTAATTCAGGCTAGCCAATAAATAGCATTACTATACAGGATTCATTTAATGAAGTTGCTAGTGGCTATCCCCTCTTTGTAAATATTAAAACCTAAACATACGTATATAGCATTCATAACATAGGTGGGTCTCAAAGGCACAAGGATAGGACACCTAAGATTGAACTGTAGCTAATGCCCAGTGATGTAGAGGTCCTAGTGACAATTAGTAAAGTCATAAGGTTTTACTTAGTTTCAAAGTGAAGGAATACCAAAACTTAGCTTAAATGAAGCCTATATTTCTATTTTTAATGACAACAAAACAAAGTAGTGACAAAAATTTGCATCATGGCAATGAAACATTAATATACAATCTAAATCTACTGGTAAGGTACACATTTTTTAACTAGTAACCAACATAAGATTTACTACAATTTTAAATCTTAAAACATGTAAATAATTTGTTTTATAAGTATATCCTTATTCATCTAAAGTTAGAGTGTCAAATTATAGTAAAAAAAAAATCAGATCATTAATTTAAAAAGTTCTACCACCATGTTTTTAAAATGGTACTGAAGATATTAAATTTGTATGTTAGTTGCCTAATCTCTATTAAAAACATAACGTGGAGGGCGCCTGGATGGCTCAGTCGGTTAAGCATCTGCCTTCAGCTCAGGTCATGATGTCAGGGTCCTGGGATCCAGCTGGATGGGCATCAAATTCCCTGCTCAACAGCTAACCTGTTTCTCCCTCTCCCTCTGCTACTCCCCTTGCTTGTGCTGTCTCAAATAAATAAAATATTTTTTTAAAAAATGCCATGATTGACTGAATGTTTAAGAGAAAAAAATTAAAAAGAAAAAATCTTGGATCTATTCACCCTATTTTCTCCCCAAACTTGGATTTTATCAAATCTTGCCATTTTAAGAATTTTGTTATTTATCAAATGACTGGCTCTAGAATGCCTCATTATAGAAAAAGGAAATACATAGAAAATTACAAAAGTTTACATGAAAAACTGTTAAAATGGCTCATGTACTAGCTGAGCACAATGATTTAGCAATGGCAAAGCACAAACGTTTAATTTATGCAAGGTCTAACAATTTGAAGTGTGGCTGCTACTCATCAGACCTGCAAACCCAGTTCTCCGGTTTTAGAGCCAGAATACCAAAAATTGAGTAAAATGCTTTTAGAGCCAGAATACTAAATATTGAGTAAAATGCATTTCAGCCTCTGGAAAAAGAATAATTTTGTATGAAAGGATATTCAAATAGCCCTTCATTGAGCGACCACAAAGAGCCTTGAAGATTTACATGATTGAGCTGGAATTCAATGCCAAAGACAAGAGGAAGCATTTTTTTTTTCTTCTGGGATGCACAAAGAGATATCCATAATTAAACATCACTCTTCCCTAGAGCTGCATGTTTTCTTATATTGACAAGCAAAATGAGGTATTTCAAATCATGCATTGCTGGCATACAGTCATCTTTTGCAAAGCTATTGTTTTAATGTATTTCTGGTTATTAGGCATTTGTCTATTTTTGGTCAGTGAGGCATGCATTTTAAAGAATTCTGGTTTTGCATAAAAGGCTGTAGTTATGTTAGTGGAATTACATTTATACAACAGTATCTTAAGAATAATTATAGCCTTATTTTGGCTAGTCACACACACATTTTATATTTAAAGGAGAGCGGCTGTAACTTTCATGTAATTAGTACAATTAAAATTAACTATAAAAGGAAAAAACTTTCAGAAGTACTTTTTTAGACTCAACTTTATGTTTTACTTTGTCTTATTTAACACAGCTAGTTAAATATATCACACACTAATCCTATGGTATGTTGGGAAAATGCCAAACAAACCAAGTTTGCTTAACATTCCATCAATCAAGTCAGAGCCTAATGACAGATTACATATTCAATAACTCTTTTGTTCTAGATCAAAGAATGCTACATTTTTTTCAGCCTGATCCTAATAATATAACTACTAAACTACCAAAAAGCAGCAATTTTTTTTCCAATTTACCTTCTGTAAGAGTTTCTTCTCCTTTCTTAAGTGCACCCCACTCAAATCTTCATTTTCTTAAGTTGGAAAAAATACGTCAAACTTAAATCAAACACCAAAAAATTATTGTGCTTTAGTTTTCTAAAGTGACCATTTATCTAAAGACATTTTATCTGCTCTCTATTCAAAAACATCACTTACAAAAATTAAGTCTGTTTAATAATATTGAGGTGTATAACAATTTTCTTTTTAAGGTAATGTACCGCTATCATCTAAGTCCACATAAAATTATTTGGATATCACTGGAACTTACAAAAGATCTCACTTATCTACCCACCCATATAAAAATTATGTCCTATACTGGTAGGAGACCTGAGCTGTGGTTACAGAAATCAAACCACCATGAATGGACTTCATGTTTTTGAAGCCTCTTCAGACCAACAACCTAATGATACAGGGTTAATAGTGATGGGAAGACTAGGTACAATTTAAGATAATCAAAAAACATTCTCATTCAAGTGAAACTGCCTTTTTTACAGCTTTCAAAGTCACTACAGAGAATGTCTCAAAGCCCAAATGTCTCAAATAACTCCTAACAATCGGGGCACCTTGGTGGCTCAGTGGCTTGAGCCCCCCAAGTCAGGGCTCTGCATTCAGTGGGGAGTCTGCTAGAGAGTCTCTCTTTCCTCTCCCTCTGCCCCTCCCCTTGCCCGCTCGCTCTCAAAAAAAATCTTTAAAAAAAATAATAACTTCCAACAATTGCATTTTTATTTTTTTTAAGATTTTATTTATTTATTCCTAAGGGGGAGGGGGCAGAGACACAGGCAGAGGGAGAAGCAGGCTCCCTGCAGGGAGCCTGACATGGGACTTGATCCCGGGACTCCAGGACCATGCCCTGGGCCAAAGGCAGGCGCTAAACCACTGAGCCACCCAGGGATCCCCAACAATTGCATTTTTAGTTTTTGTTTGGCTTACTAGCTAAAAACAGAAGCAATATGACACTTGCATTTTATGTGTCCTTTCAAAATGTGTTTACAATGTACTTAGGATTTTTCATGATTTTTTTTTTCATTTAAAGCCTCTATATTGGCAAGTGATAATTATTTCATTTAGCCGAGTCCCCTCAAATCATCTGATCTACAAATCCCAGATTAATTCTCCCAAGAACTGCTTTTTGCCCCTCAAAGGAAGTACATACAAGTCCTGGACCAGGGTGAGCAACTGCGTTAGTTATCAGGATAATTCTGGAATACCAAGTTTTACAGAGTGTTTCTCCTGTGCTTATTAGGGCTTCACATAAATAACCTCCTTTAATTCTCATGAATCTTATGAAGGAGGTGCCTTACCAATGCCCTTCACAGATGAGGAAATTAAGTTGACATCTCAGCTCAACCCTACTTCCTGAGGAAAGCTTCTCTTAACTTGATCCCATTCACTCCAGACTAGATGGAGTTTCCCTGGCATACTGTTTCCCTGTACTCAGTACTTCTGCAAGCTTGCTTCTAGCAAGGTTTGCAATTATGTATTTATATGGTCATTTAAATAATGTCGGTCTCTCCTATTTAATTAACGAAGAGTAGTTCTCTAACTTGAGTGTGTATCTAAATCACCTGGAGTGCTTCTTAGAAAGTGGTCACTGGGTCTCACCCCCAGAGTATCTCACTCACTGAGTCTAGAGACAAGCCTGGGATGCTGTAATCAGATTCCAGATGCTGCTGCCGCTGCCAAACCTGTACTAACCCAGTACAGCAATTCTCAGCCCTGGATGATCAGTTCTTTCAACCCAGCAACCCAAATGACATTAAGAACAATGGATGCCCACACCCCACTCCCAGAGGTTTTGATTTAACTGGGCTGAGGTAAAACCCAGAATGCCTTATCCCAAATATTGTATTCTTTGACTCAAAGATGGTTTATCTAAAAGTCGAATTTAACCAGATGTCCTGTAAATTTTTACTTGTGAAATCCGGCAACCCTGCTTATGAGTCCTGTTGTAACGTAACAGGCAGCATATCATATATATTGTGTAAAGATACAGGACTGTAAATTGACCTTTCACCTCTGCAGCGCACAAAAAGGATGGGGCTAAATAAGCCAAATTTGGGGACCTAAGATTTTTTTTCTTGAGGATTAGAACTTAGAAGTAGTTATCAACACATTGTACAAGCTTACCTGAGATCTTTTAAAAATAGGGCAAATTCTCAGGGTCAAATAATTTAACGTGATGATTAAATGACTTCCAGGTTCTGTTAAGCCCTGAGGCGGTGAGTGTCCTATTGGGCCAGCAGAGTGACAATGGGACATCACCAGTACTGCTCTGACATCAATCAGTGAGTCACCTGGGCAGAGCTACTGCTAGGACTTGGCGCAGAGGAGATGCCTTTCATATATCAAAAGTAGATACAAATTATCTATTTAATAAATACCCCAGAAAAGATAAAATGCTGAACACATGGCTGCCTCTGATAACGCAATTCTATCTTTTTCATATCAGTGTAGGGAGTCTTGTGCAGTTTTCCAATTTCAGAGTAAGATCAGTGATTTCATGTCTTACATAAACGGATATATTAAATTTGCATTTTTGATGCTGAAAAGGGACTATTTAATTCCAGCTTGGCATGTTTACCGCATAATGGGTAAACTAGGGATTTCCAAATTGAGAATTCTCTGGGCTCGGTGATGATCCTGCAGCCTTCTGTCTCCCCATATAAGTAACCTGCCAGGTCTCTGATGAAAGGACAAGGACTCCATAGAAGTGTTCTAAATATTAAAACACATTCTTTTCATGAATACTTACGGATTTCAATCATTTCAACAATCATTACTATCTTCCACTTTGTACAATGCTTACTTGCCAAACTTAACATGATACTTTGCACTTAACCCAGGATCCTAAGAACTGTTTATTAAAAAAACAGTTTATTGAGGGGCACCTGCTGGCTCAGTCAGCAGAACGTGCGACTCTATCTCAGGGTCATGAGCTCAAGCCCCATGTTGGGGGTACATTTATTTTAAAAAATAATAATAAAACTTAAAAAAAAGGTTATGAACTAATTGCATGGGCATCAAACAGAATGCCAATTCCAGCAACCTAAATGTCAGAACACAGAGATTTACTTGAACCCACAAGACCCACAAGTATAATAGTAGCAGTAGATGGGGAGGGATGGAAAGACTGCCACACCAGGCTTGTGGTTGGCTGTACATTCACATGACATTTCAATTCACCTAACCTAACTTCAAACAAACAACACAAAAATCACTTCAGGTTAGTTTCTCTGAAGTCATCAATGTCTGATACTTTTAAAACGGATGTTTAAAAAAAATAAGGCCTATAACTGTTTAAACACTGACTATTATTGATTTTTTATGTCAGGAAAGCTTACCAAATCCAAACGCATTGGAACCTCCAATGCTCTGTGAAGCCTGAACGCTTGTAGATGTGTATAGTCCTGTCACCAGCAAGCCATCAAAGAAGGTACTCGTTGAAATTGTCACTGAAATACAGGGAGGGAAAAAGAAAAGAAACCCCAATTAATACAGAGTACAGAGATACATTCCTAAAGAGTTCAACATTGTCAAAACAATTTTTACTCATTATTAAAAAATTATTTTTATACTATTAGTAGTTACTGTTTTCTTTATATTTGGAATTACTGAGGAGCAAAAAGAAGCTCAGAACTCCAAAATCTGTAATTGTTAGTCCTAAATTTAGTACATCAGATTTCTCTGCATTCATTTACACGTTCCCCAGCTATATGCAAAATCATCGGAAAATAATGTAGTATTGAATAGTTAGCTTCCCCACCTCCACCACCACCCCTGAAGGCAGTCAAAGGCATTGCTGGAGTTTTGGCATTGTGATTAAACACTTTTTTTTTTTTTTTAAGTATTCCATACTGTGGGAAACAATCTTACAATCTTACATCGGCTGGAAGAACAATAAGATGCACTGTATTTCTTATTGCATCTACATTTCATAGATGAATCCCCTGAAGTTTTTCAACAAAAGCAGACTAATTTGCATGAAGACGGTTAGCCTTTTTCCTTTTGAGAACAAAAAAGGAAGACCACTGCATGCTTTAAGTTTCAGAACAAAGTCTGCAAGAGGAGTCCAAATGGTTTCATAACCAGAAAATCAGGATGTTCCTGGGGAAAAAAAGGGTCAAATACAATGTATCTGTATGCCACTCAGGTTTGGCTTCTTAAAATTTTATCTTGCTCACCACCCTAAAATAATGATTATAATTTCCTCCTTGACATAACCTTTTCTCCTGCATCGGTTTTACAATATTAAGATGATGCCATTTGTAGGAAGCCGCCAGGAAAAGGTAATATTACTCTGGTAGTGCACAGTGCAAGACTATTATCATGCTTGGTGGCAGTAAGGGGAATGGCCAGAGTCACATTAACTTTGATGAGAATGTTTAAATTAAACTCCAGGAAATCCAGTGAATAGAGCTGAATGGTTTGAAATACTCATATTATAAAGCGTAAAACAAGATTCATAGATCAATAGAATGGCCTGACATCTTGCTACCCTCACAGTGGCATTGGATATTGGAGTAAATCACCTTCACATCCTTTAATGATAGCTAATATTTTGACTGCCAGCATGTAAAACACTCTGCTGGGCACTGAGCTAAGTAGTTACTATGTATTATTTCATTATCAAAACATTTCTATAAAAGGGGTACTGTTACTGTTCCTGAGATACAAATGAGGAATTTGTGGCACAGAGCAATTCAGAACTTGGTCAGGACCATATGACATCATCTAAACATGTTTGATGCTGATTACCTGGCCATCTCTCATGTTCTCTCCACCTGCACACTGCCCCCTCCCCCATGCCCCACATCTTACAGAAGCCAAGTGACATGGGCAAACCCTTGTTTAATTACCTATTTCCCAGGTTATTCACATGCACGAGGAGTATTTGAAGAAAAGGAAAGTAAAAGCTGCAGGACTCAGTGTCACTGGTATTAGAGAGGAAGGGGACTAAGGTTGGCCAGGACACGGTGGATGCAGCACCAGGCTGGGGAAGGGACAAGATCTGGGAATCAGGTACTCATCTGCTACTATCCGTTCTTGAGCAAAACCATTTCATCTCTTAGAGTCTCAGTTTCCCCATTTATGGAATTACACCCTACTCATCAGCCCCCTGTCTTGTCTACCCCAGATTCCCCCAGTTGATTTTACCACTGCCTCCACCCATCGGTTCGATGAGTCATCTTGGCCGAGGTAAAAAGTGGCTAAACGGCTTCTACGTCCCCATCCAGTGGGGTTTAGAATTAAGTTGTTTTCTGTTAAATTCGCTATACTAGCCACTGGACTGTAATGCAGTGTCTCAGGCTGCCCTTCCAGCAAACCAGACCCAGTCCGCAGTGTTTCACTGTGAAGCTCTGCCTTGCTTTCCTTCTGGAGAACTGGAGTCCTGTACAGAACTCCTGACGTTGGCTGAAGACATAGCCGATCACTGGGCTGCCCACATCTGAGTCCTGCTGCCTGCCTGATTGTCCATCGAGCTTCCTCATCCACTACACTTCACTTCCAACCACAGTCTACATCAGGTCTCCACTGTGACCTCAGCAGGCTAAGGATAAGTGGCATCTGAGCTTGTTATTAATTTGCCCTCTCTTCCAAAAGATATTCTGCTGAGTGTTAATTTAAAACAGAGGCTAAACACTCTTGGAGAAAGGGCTAAAAAAGAGGAGGACCATATGTGACAGCTCTTGGCCATTCCTCCACTGCTGTCAGCTAGTCAGCTCTGGTCTCAAACAGCTCTGCATCTCCCAGCAAAACAAAAGCTCTGCTGGGTCTACCATGACAACTGATAAATTCCACTTGATAGCTTATACATATCTAGTGATATTTCAATATCTGGGACATGCACACTTAGAAAGCTGCCTGCATGGCCTGGGAATCACTGGGTATTGAGCACAACTAACATCTGCTGTACCTTTCAGATGTCCACTGAGGCTATTAATCCCTTGCTAGGCCTGCCCTCATCTGCCACAAGTGCCTCTCCAGACCCAGAGGATGACGCAAATTTTGATCTTAATGCCTCCACATACCACAATGCCTGCTTCAGAGCAATTCTTTTCTTTACATAGATTCTTGGGTGCTGAAACAGCGAGGTCTAGTGAAAACATCCAAAAAAATAAGAGGATTGGAACTTATTACCAACAATAATGTGCAGTGTCAGATTGAGCAAGCGTTTTCCCTGCTTGGTTCTATTCCTAGTAGTAGTGAGATGAATACTGATTATTTGGTAACCTTGTGGCTAGGTGGACAAATCACTTCTAAATACTGAGTATCTTAGAAAACAAAATTGAATTACTGAGAAAAAAATTTATTCTTAGAGTCTCTTGGCTTTAAAATGCTATACATAAACTGACTACTCCCAAATTTCAGTTTCCTGTCCAGATCTCTATACATCTTTATATATTCCCCAGATATATATCAAGATGCTGCTCAACATCCCATCCCCACTTGGATGTTCAAGAGACATCTCAGCCTTAATATAACCAAAACTGAATGCCCACCTCATCCTTCAAACCTGATTCTCCTACAGCCTTCACCAAATCAGTTGTTGGCAGCTCCATCTTTCCTGCTGAGTCAACTTTGGAGTCCCCTTCTCCCATACTTGGCATTGAGCCCATCAGTAAATCCTGTCGGCTCTGCCTTCAGAACATATCCAGAATCTGACCACTTACTACCCTATTCTAAGCTGCCATCATCTCTTACATGGTTTACTGCATTAGACCTCAGTCTGGTCTTCCTGGTTGTACCTCCTCTCTCTAGAGTCTATTCTCAGTGTAAGAGTCAGAGGAATTCTTTAGAATATGCATTGGATCATGTCATTCCTCTGCTTACAACTTCCCTGCTAGGTTAATGTCAAAGTCTTCCCAGTGGCCTACAAAGTCCTATGTGACCTGCTTCCATTTCCTCTCTGTCCTCATCTCCTTCAGCTCTCCCCCTGGCTCACCCCACTCCAGGCACACTAGCCTCCTTGTTGCCCAGTCTTTGCACCAACACATTCTTCTGCCTTGGACTCTCCTCCTTCAGATTATCAGGTAATTACGACCTTCCAGCATATTATACTCATACATTCACTCACAATGGTTTTTTATTATGTTTATTGTCAATTCTCATTCTGTAGAATGTGAACTCCATCAAGGCAAATATCTTAAGTGTTTTGTTCAGTAGTACATGTCAAGCATTTGGAATAACTCCTGACATTTACTGGGTGTTTAATAAATATTTATTGGAATATTTATTAATTAATAACTCATTCATACAAAAATAGCACAAGGTTGTCTTATCTTCAACTTGTTTCCAGAGGAAAAGTATGTCGTGAATCCTTGACTTTATATGTCAAATGAATCCCACTTGGAAAAGCCACATGGAAAAAAAAAGACAGAAAAGTCGGCTATTCATATATTTAAAATGTTTTCAGAGTGTAAAATGATAAGTGCAGAGGCCAAGAGATCAATCGAAGACATTTGTAAAAACAAAAAAAGGCAGATCACCTTACATTCATCATACATCCTTACAGGCTATATGTTTACACAAATTACCTAAAGGAAGAGTTCCCTATTAGAAACTAATTGAATATCATCTATTTGCTAGAGTTGGGAGTTTAAAATTATTTTCCAGGGGGAAAAGAAATGATATTTAGCATTTGAAAAACTGCTGTCTTGACAAGCATTCCTTCTCCTTCTTTAAACAGATGTAATGCATAATCCATATGTGAACTGGTAATCAGTTCTTTTTTCTTAAGAAAGAGGAAATGTTGCCCAGACTCTTATTGGCTATGAGACATAGCTTTCCAATCACCATGTTCCCTTTTACTCCAGAAGACGACGGGTCCAATTTCTGCATTTGAAAAAACATCTGACACAGTTTGGATGCCCTGATAGCTTGCAGGAAACTTCAGAATGACTGCATCCTGCATGTTTCTACTGACGAGAGCACCAGCAGTGAACACATGAACAATCTGAGCAAGAGGCCGATTGTTCTACACCAAGGCACTCCAACTTTGAAACTATGTCAGGAATACACATCTCTTTGTCCTTCATTTTCCCTTTCATCAAATGCTTCCACTTGTCTCTACCTGCAGCCTCTGAGGAGTCTGTTTAGGGTTTCCTAGACCAACAAACAAAAACCCTACAGAAACAAGTAATTGAGGCACGGAGGCTGCTCTGGCTCGCTGTCCCTTACTGGGTGATTCTGCATCATCAGTCACTGCCAGTTCGATTTTTCACACCTAATAATTACATTATCCTCTGATATTTTTCCTGGTTGCTTTCTATCAAGTTTCATCTGACCCCCAGTGTGCACTAGCCTGTATCCTTCCTATGTGTCCTGACTTGACTTTCGTTCCTCTAATTCCCGTGGGACTCACCCTTCAAGCACTATCTGACCTTCTCCAATCCTAGCTCATCAGTTACATCCACAAACTGCTGCCATCCAGGCAACTGAAATAATCTTCTTGAAAGCAGAAGAGTGATCTATGATGAATTTTTTTTTAAGTTTACCATATACACAGTACAAACGAGGCTCATGAGAGAAAAAAAATTGAAGCTCGTATTGCTGAATGTAAAATTATGCTAATATATACATGAACTAGAAGGAAAATTTACAACTTTCATATTTTTTAAGTTGCTGGTTCAAAATGTTATAGCCCCACAACATAATTTAAAGTTTTTGTAAAGCTAATGTCATTTGCAAATGTTTTCCTCTAAAAATATTTTATGAAACTACCTTTGCCTAAGTAGAAGTTTCAGTTAAGATATAAATTTGGACAGGGGAAAATTTTTTAGATCTGAACTACCTTTAAGATGAACAACTATTAGGTCTACCTGTATCTAATTGATACCAAACTAGCCCAGTTAATAGGCAAACCCTTCTTTCTCTTTCCAAGATTATGAGCCATGTGCTGTAATTAATAGTAACAAGATGGAAAACAAATAATATTTAGCAAGTATCAATTCACTTTAAAAGAAATTTATTATATAATATGAATAATTGCTGAATCTAGGTGCTAGTCTTTAAAATTTTGTTGTGCTCGTCTTTCAAATTTTGTTTCAGGGCAAACTAGGAGTGACGGAAGGGGAGGTGGGTGGGGGGGGTGGGTGTGACTGGGTGACAGGCACTGAGGGGGGCACTTGATGGGATGAGCACTGGGTGTTATTCTATATGTTGGCAAATTGAACACCAATAAAAAATAAATTTATATAAAAAAATTTGTTTCAGGGATGCCTGGGTGGCTCAGTCAGTTAAGCATCTGCCTTCAGCTCAAGTCATGACTGCAGGGTCCTGGGACTGAGCTCCACATTGGACTCCCTGTCCAGTGGGGAGTTTGCTTCTCCCTCTCTCTGTTCGTGCTTTCTCTGTTTCTCTCAAAATAAATAAATATCTTTAAAAATTTTTGTTTCAGAAAAAAATCCTATTTTAAAAGGAAAAGGAAGTTTATTATATTTACACATACTACAAATGCACTTAAGATGGGCAAATGTAACCCAAACAGTAAAATGCAGGAGAAAGTACATAATATATTCAGACTTTAAGAACTAAGCAATATATATGGAAATATATGTATATTGCTATATATATGTGTACAGATATAGATATACATTAAACCTTCTATGAGCCAGGAACTATATTAGAACTATAAATTGGATTTCATTAGCTAGAAAAGCAAAAAAAAAAAAAAAAAAGATATTTAGAACTAGTTCCCCTATTAGCAAATGCTCATAAATTCTATCTGATATCCTATCAATTCCAGTTATTTTATAAAAATTGGAATATATCACCATCATAAGATAGCACCCACCAGTGATCCATTTTGGATACCAAAGGTTTATATCAAATCATCAAATGTTTTAATGATTTTAAATAGGTAAGCAGGGATCCCTGGGTGGCGCAGCGGTTTAGCGCCTGCCTTTGGCCCAGGGCGCGATCCTGGAGACCCGGGATCGAATCCCACGTCGGGCTCCTGGTGCATGGAGCCTGCTTCTCCCTCTGCCTGTGTCTCTGCCTCTCTCTCTCTCTCTCTCTGTGACTACCATAAATAAAAAAAAAATTTTTAAAAAAATTAAATAGGTAAGCACCTACTTAGACACAGCAATCTGCCCTATTACCTACTTCTTTTATGGTTTCACAAATGTTTATCATAAATTTATAAAACCCTTCCCCAAAAGACTATTTTCTTAGAGTCAATTTTTATATATTTTATATTTTTGCGTTAAAATGCTGTACAAAGAACTAGCTACTTTAATCATAAAGGAATAAAAGCAATATCAACATTATGGATTGCAAGTAGAATTTTGGACTTACCAGTAGATTTTAGAGGAAAAATAAAGCATATATATGATTACCAATAAACAGGAAGCAAATGTGTCTTTTTCAGATCACATCATTTCTTTGTTCAACAAATATCTTTAGCTTCCTATCGCCTATAGATTAGAATCCTGTCTTCAGTGTGGTTTCAAAGACCTACAGGTTTGATCATAACCATTCTCCAGTCAAATTTCCCTCTTTCAGCAAAAAATACCCTTTGACCCAGTTAAACTAGAACCTATTCATTACTTCCCTGTCTCCTTGTCTTTCTATACAGGGAGTCCTCACCTAGAATGACTTTCCCTGTTTCCTCTGGTTAAAATCCTCCCCATTCTTCAGGCACAGACCCAAATGCCATCTCTCTCACAAAGTCTCTTCTGATCTCCTGGGAAGGCCACCTCTCCCCGCTCAGTGACCCCACTGCTCTCATAAACTGTGGAACACTTGATAGTTCTCCACCTTCCACAGAACTTGGCTTGGAGGAGGAGCTTAATCAACATTTATTGAATTCAACTCTATAGAAACACTGGTTACAACATAAAATAACATTAAAATAAAATGAAATATAACTGAGAATGTAGTATAGCTGATGAAATTAAAATTGTGATATCTAGCATATCATATTACAGAGAAAAAAGAACCAGCATTACTCATAGAGGTCTATGAAAATGAAGGTTTCTCCTGAAAGGACACAAAACCTGAAAATCTGTACAGTATTTTAACATGGTACTCAAAAACCAGAAATGTCTGAGAACATTTTGATGGAATTTTACATTTAACCATAATAGTGTTTCTTTCGCACATGTGTACTTTATGTGTGAATATATACACACAACACATATTTTATGTACATACCAAATTAATCTTCCAATGATTTTGTCACTAAGACACCTTATGCCTTATCCTCACTCTGAAGTTAGTCGGCCATTTCCTCAAATAAGAAATAAGAAGGGATCAAAAGGCTGAGGAGGTTGTGCATATCGCTCCCACATCTGTGTTAAATTGGCAATGAGCTCAGCTCCAGGAGTCTATGAATATGGATTGCTGGGCTGTGACAGCAGAATGAAAACATGATGTAGCGACACAATTCAATTCTTATCAGTGGCTCAGAGAGTACCTCTGTCTTGAAATGACTAATTACAGAGTCAGTTATTATCTATTAGAGCTTCTATTAACTGTTCCCAACAAGATCCTAATACCATCCTTGCAGAAAATCACTGTAAGATGAAAGTCTGGAAGAAAATAAATTTCAACATTTAATGCTGTTGCATTTCATCCTAAAGCCTCTAGCCTACAAACGCTCTATGGGCCATTAAATTTTGATCATTTCAAGCATATTCCATTACTATTTTATATAAAAGGCCTTTAATATGTGCAGAAAAGAAACATATTATATAATATACGAAATGATGTTACCATCTTTTTCAGGAGGACAAACATCAAAAGACAGCAAATAGCAAAAATGTTGAGATTAAGTATTAGTGATAGTGCAATGATTGCAGAGTTTCTTATTTTTATATATTTTGAAAAATACCAGCAGAACTAATATTGTCAATATTAAAAAAATGTTGCCACATTTTTGCCTTATGAACAGAAACTTGTTTGCCTTTTGAATGCAGAACAGATTAAATGGCCTGAGGAACAAACATATTACTCTAAAAATGAAATAAACTGAGTTTATTTGCTGCAGAATTTCATCAACATAGAGTGTTCAACTACTGGTTCTTCTTTAGTTAAAGTGCCCCTAGCTCTGGGTACCAAATAGAGACCATCTAAAAATACATTATAATTTAATTCAAAACCTCTATAAGCATGATCCCTGAACTACTTCTCATTACATACATTAAGTCCATTACAACATGATTTTACATAGCTTTCAAATATTAAGCCACGCATTTCAATAATAACATCCCCAAACCAACAATAGCTGAGAAAAAAAATTATCCCAGTAAATATTTAAAAGAAATGACTGGAGGCCAAGATCTCCAAGGGAGGACATGAATGCACAGCAGTAAACTGAATACGAAGATCTTAAAAAATCAGACCAGAAACAAATGGACTCTAGTCAGCCTTTTGTGAAGGGTAAGAAGAGGTCACACGTGTCCTACCTATTTATTCCAACAACTACCCAAAGCACAGTGCCTTGTGGCATGTGAAAGGTGGCTCTAAGAAATGGAAGCTGTGCTCCTCAAGCTAGATGGGCTGGATTAAATACACCACGCTCCATCTCCTGGAGATCTTGAGAGAATGGCAGGGGCTTGACCTCCTCTTGGAAGGCAGTGGCATTACTGTACCCTCAAGCCCCAGGTACATGGGCCCAGTTTCCCAGGAGCATGCCCAGCAGCCTGCTCTGTAGAATGCATTTAACCTGATGTTTGCTGCACTAGTCATTATTACTGCCCTTTACTATTGGTATTATTACTCCTCTTTTTCATTTTATATGGATTTGTACTGTTCCTTGGGAGACAAAGGAAGCAGAAAGAATGGCCTCCAGGGAGGACTAAATGTGGTGTAATGGAGGACAAGGCTGATGATCAAAATAATAAGGTCAACGAGCCCTGGATCAGCCCACCTCGGAAAGCAGGGAGAGAATGCCCTAGCACTCACTCCCACCTCCCATCTACACCTGAAGGGAGAGGAAAATTGTGACCAGTACAGGAGACTGATTGTATGCAAAATTTAATGATGGACTAAAGCATTCTCTAGAGTTTGTAAAAATGCTCTTTGCTGGCTGGAAGAGGGATCCAGCAGCTCCGTGGAAGCCTATTCCAACATGTTTATTATGGATTTAGAGATTCAGATGAACCACGCATAGTCTCCAAGTCTTCTCTTCTAGCAGCACCAGTAATAAAAGGAGAGCCACTGGGATTTTTTCCCTCCTTTTAAAATCATCTTGGGAGATGAAATGGGTGCAGTCAAATGTGTTTGTGAATTTATCATTTTAAAATTAAGCCCTCTGGAAGTAAGTTTAAATGACAGCCTTTGGTGAATGTAAAGTAAATCTGTTTCTCCAACCCTCCACATTGCCCTTCTGTTTACTCTCAGGGCTATCTGTCTGTCTCTCTCTTGCACATGCACACATGCACTCACACACTCACACATGCACACACTCAGCATTTCTGAATGCCCTAACCTTTGGGATAAAATCTCACATACCTTATTCAGGTGAAATTCTGACCTGAGAGTTGGAGATGTATGTCAGAATAAGCAACTCATATGAGACTTGGAACGTTTATGAAACCTTAAGATTGTCCAATCTATGCCTAAACACAGATTCTTTAACTAGTTATCTTAAAATAAAGAAGAAAAACATAACTCTACAATGCTCCACTCTACTAATACCAATTGCAGTTACAGTAATGATGTTTTTATCATCCACTTTTGACTTTCATAAGGTAACTCTGAATTTTAAAAAAATTCCTACAAATAATGATAAAATTATTTAGTTCCTAGAACCAAAAATATTTATTCTCCTCTATAATTTACACTTTATTGTAATTTAGAGAACTGCAGTCAAGAATTACTGGTATTTGTGACTTATCTCTGGCCTTATTTTTCATATGTTACTTTCATATGAGGCTGGATGATACTCAAACATGAAAATTTCATATTGTTGGCTTTGCACTTGATAAATTATTAAAGTGATGTGAATGAATGTGGTGTTCAGGTTTTCAGCAATTTTTATCCTTTTGTTCTTTCCTTTTTAAAGAAAAGACTACCTTGTCTATAACTTCACAACTTTTTACAATTTAAGCCAAGACTAGCCTTAAAATAAAGCATTTTAGGAATTTAATACCCCTAGCCTTCTCAAAGGAGTCCTAAGAATTTTTTTCTTTGACACAAGGATTTTTTTTTGACACAAGGATGTTAATTAAGCTTTTCTAGAATGAGAAAAATACACCTAGTTCTCATAACCATATATGTAAATACGTTACATATAAATATATAAATACATTACAATAAAATGCACAGCTACCTAAAGAAAAAAACACTTGTGTAATTTTTTCAATATAATTGGATGTTCAAAGATTTTACACAATCAAAAGGGCCTGTAATAGTTTTGTTTTCATTATACTTTCTTGAATTTTTTTTTCTTTTTAATATGAATTGCCTCCCAATTCCTACAAAATGTGGTTTGACTGGGGGTAACTAAAGAAAATGTGAACTCATGTTAGCAAACCTCAAGATGACTCCTAGTAGTGTCCCAAGCTGTTCAACCATAAATATATGCTTTGTAGTTCTGTTTGATTTAAAAATATATTACTATTTTCAAAATACTTTCATATTTGCAACAACTGTATACTTGTTCAAGAACATGCCCAAGGATGACACTCATGTGCATGTCATATATTTCTACATGTTATGTGACAGAGACATATAGTATACATATTACATATATTATATATCTGTTATGTTTGTAAACTAAGTCAACATTATTAATAATTGTTAGAAATCCTGATAGACACAGTTATACTGAATATAACTATAGAAATAATATTTTTTCAAAAAAGGGTTTTTCCATAGTATTCTCATTTGGCATCTCTGTATGTTCATTTAAATATACTTAACTAATTATAAGCAACTGTGCTAAAATCAAAGAATTCATTTAAATACATACTGAGTAAATTATACATATGGCATACATATGATTAAACTATAAAATTCTATAATTAACTTATATAGGACAAATAGAAAATTCTCATTTACTTTATGGTCAGAACTAATGTGTGTGGGTGTGTATCTTGCTCGACTCATTCACTGAGCAGATAGTAAGTTCTACTACTACTTGATACTGGTGACATAATGTGAACCATCTACATGTTTACAAAAATAACATTTGAATAATTGTTCCTGTTCCTTTTCAGAAGAATCTGTGTTCCATATTTCAAAATTCAATTCATAAAATCCAAAATTGCTAACACTAAAATTCACAAAATAATGTTTAATGAATGATGTGATGGAAATTTTCAGGGACAGACACAGCTAATTGCTCCTTTAATAAGCTACAACTAAATGCTCTTCCAAAATCTTTAGATAAGAATAATCACTAAATAAGAATAGAACTTAAATGACATTTACATTGATAGATGGCATCTGATAGTTGATAAATTACTAAAAAGGAATAAATGCACTGCTAATTTTTATAACATCAAATTGTAATTACACATTTCTCCTATTTGTAAAATGGAAAATTTGCACTTTATATTTTACAACATGGCATTTAGTATGATGAGTCTTAAAATCCTTCTTAAAATATCTTGCAGTTTAATATAAATTCGCATTTTCAATATAACTATAAGACAATTTTTCCAAGGACACAGATAAAGAAAAACTGCAGGTAAGAATATTTATCAGGAAATGTCTTAAGACTTGGAATTATAGGAAAAAAACTGATTAGGTAAAAAAAAAAATTTTTAATGAAAGTAGTTTGCAAAGGACTAAACATGTTTTGTATCTGTGCTATTCCTTATTTTCTTGTACAGGATTTCTAAGTAAATTTTAATCTAGCCTTAGCATATTGTCGGTTTTGATTTGTTCGTTTTTTAGAAAATTAATCTAAATTCTTAAGTTGAAGACTTTCCATAGACAACGAGAGTTGGATGAAAGGTAAACTTGCATACAGATACATTTTTATAAACATACATTTTGTTTGCAAGTATTTGTATATGCCTATTTAAGAATTTCAAATAGAATTTAAAAATATCAGTTATGATATCTATTCAACACATATGGACTCATAATCTACAAGTGCTAGCCCTGACAAATAAAATTATTACTTAAAATCAAATAATGAGTATTTGGTAGGACTATTAGCCAAACTAATTTCTCCCACAGATTATTTTACTTTTTCAACTAGAATTTTCAATCACCTAAAAAGATTATTAAAATTCAGATCCCTGGGTCTCCCCCTCTCCCTTTCACTCCCTTGGGGATTCTGATCCTGTAGATCAGATTGGGATAAAGATCAGGAACATCATGTTTAACAGCATTCATCTTGGATAAATTTTGTGTAGGTGGTCCTGGGATAGACCAATTACAGTCACATGAAATGCTCCGATACCTCATGGAAAATAGAATTTCCAGTGAAGGCTATTCATGGGACTAAAAATTATAATTGAATTAAGTTGAAACTACATTAGGAATTCCACTACAAAAAAAAAAAAAAAAAAGGAATTCCACTACACTAAAAAGCTACTTTGCCTTTTATTATACTGCAGTTTCCTCCTAGTGCAAATGATGTTTAACAAGATGAGGATATAATGGGACACCTGTTCTTAGGAGACCTCATGCGTGCCAGCAAATTTTCTGTCACTGATGAGGACAGAAACAAATCCAGAATGAGGATGAGCAGCCAAGGTTGCAATGGATTTGGGGAGCACACTGAAAGACCAATGTCAGAGCCTGTATTGACGTTTTTGGCAAAGACCACTATAGGTCCTGACTGTGAATTAATGATAAAGAAAAGAAGCTAACTAGTTCCTTAACTTGCAGATATGTCTTTACACAAGATGTACCCAAAGTTACACAGGTTATGAACTCAATACCAAAAAAACAAAACAAAACAAAAAAAGAAGTGGAGGTAAGGAGCTAAGATAAATTAGCATAGCATACCTTGCAGAGAGCCCTTTCTGGATGCTCTAGAACACCTCTTTTCTGATTGCTAGTAGAGGTCATTAGAATTTCTAGAATTTACTAACAAAGCAATGTAAAGCTAAATGGGCTGTGGTTGCTGGAATTTTTATCATCAGAAGTACTTGTATCACTTCTGCTATCTCTGAAACAGAAAAGGTGGCTCAGTAACAATGTGGTACATTTTTTCATCTCAGGGCTGGAGTGTCTAGGATCTCACTACTTTTCATCTACTTAGAGCTTCACCTCTCCTCTCATGTACTTGTGTTCTACATTTTTCATTTGGAATAAGCTTCTTGGTTGAGAAGGTGAAAACGAGATTTGGATGGTGAGACTTTTCCACCTCCTTCCAACAACATACACCTGTTTTCCATTATACATGATATTTATGTTTTATAAAGCCACCAGGGGGATGCCTGGGTGGTTCAGTAATTAAGCGTCTGCCTTCAGCTCAGGGCATGATCCTGGAATCCCAGGATCAAGTCCCACATGAGGCTCCCTGCATGGGGCCTGCTTCTCCCTCTGCCTGCATCTCTGCCTCTCTTTCTCTCTGTATCTCTCATGAATAAATAAACAAAATCTCAAAAAAAAAAAAAAGCCACCAGGAACACTAAGTCAGTGAATACTGAACCACTGCTCCTGGGGGACATACAGGACTAGATTCCTTTCAGCCTCTGGTCACATTTTCATCAAGTCATCATTACCTCACCTTGTTTCTGTTTAAAGACAACCTTATTTGATGTATATTATTGATTTGTTAACATTTAGATTAAGGCCAGCAGCATGCCTTAATACCTCATGCCTGAACAAAGTTTATCTAACACATGTATTTTCTCTAAAATGCACATCACAGCTTTCAACACCCCAGCACTACCACTTGGGGACCACTGTAAACAGCAAAATCATCAAACACAGCATAATGCATAAACTTGTCCAATCACTGTGTTGTGTACCTGAAACTAATATAGCGTTGTGTGTCAATTATACTAAAAAAAAATAAAGTGCATAGCAAAATTATCAATAAAAAGCTCAAAAATGGAATGCAAAAGGTGCGCCACTAAATAGATGGTGACAAGGACACTTGTTTACAGCCTGAGTGCTGAAACAAGATAACAGAGCATTCAATCTTAGCCAGGAAAACGCACACACGACCACTCAAATGTTTCGCCTCTCTCTGAATGTCTGCAAGTGATTGCAAAAGCACCACAGTTATTGATTTGAGGGGTTACAAATAAATTTCAGTAAGTGGTGGGGCACAAATACGGAACCTGTGAAAAATGAGGATAGCATCATCTGTGCCAAGCCAAAGGCCCCGCTCATTGCTTACTTCATGCCAAAGGTATTCATTTTCTAGGGCTGCCATAATAAGTACCACTGGGTGGGTTAAGCAACAGAAATTTATGTCCTCATAGTTCTGGAGGCTGGAAGTCCAAGATCAAGTTGTTGGCAGGTTTGGTTTCTTCTGAACTCTGCTAGTTGGCTGGTAGACGGGCTCCTTCTCACTATGTCCCCTCTGTGTACAGACATGTATGTCTGTGTCCAAATTTCCTCTTTGTATAATGACATCGGGCATGCTGTATTAGGGCCCACACAAAAGATCTCATTTTAAGTTACTTAACTCTTTAAAGGCCTTATGTCCAAATTCAGTCTCATTCTGATGTTCTGGGAGTCAGGTCTTCAACATATTGACTGTGAGGGGTACACAATTCAGCCCCATAGCACCAGTGATGCCTTCTAGCACACATAACTTCTCTCCGACTTCAGTGCATTGCTGGCTTGGACTTTCCAAAAACATTCTTTGTGTTATGCTTCTTCATTGTGTGTGTCTCTCTTTTTTGCCTTTTTTCAATGGTCTTTGAAATCCAAGCTGATAATGGCTGTCTTTGCTTTATTCCTCATTATAATGAGTTACAATTTATAATTAGAATTGACGGCTCTGAGGCCGCTGTCCCTCTTAGGTCTTATAAAATTCCCTTTGGAGCCTCTGCCCAGAGGATCAGACATGTTATACAGTTTCTCTGTGTCTTGAGTACTTATTATATTAGGAGGCATACCAAGAATTTCCTACAATTCTCTCCAGGCCTTCACAACCCACGTGTCTGGGCTTACATAGGGTTCCATGCTCCCGTAATTCCAAGAATGTGAATACACAGAAACAGCTTCAGGCCTTTGTTCTCATTATTCTCTTCACCAGAATTCCTTTCCTCTCTATTTTTCCCTGTTGAAATCCCTCCAATTCTTCTAAGTCTCCCCTAAATGTTACCTCCTTCAGGCTTCTCTCTATAATTCTGATCACCAATTCCACAGTTTGGGGCATTTTCCCATGCCACCAAGCAATTCTCTGACACCACACCAACCAGGTGTCCTGCAATTCAACTCAACTGTGACATTATCCATCCAGAGATAGGATCAGATCCCCACATGTTAAAGGCTCAGTCCCACAAGACTGCTCCCCACTTCAGATGCCTATCCCAAATCCAAGTTGTTGCCTGTGCTTCTGGCCAAAGTACATATCCAAGCCCTATATATCCAACGTTCTCACAAATCTCTTCTTTGACTTCAATTTATTTGCTGAAAGTGGCTCACAGAGCTCATTTTACTTACTAGGTTATAGGTTTATTACAAAGGATACTAAAGGATACAAATCAAGAGTCAGATGGAAGAAATGCACAGGGTTATTTGGGAAGGCGTGTGGAATGCCCATGCTTTCTAGGCATACCACTCTCCCTGAATTTCCATGTGTTAACCAAATGGACACTCTTAGAACCCCACCCTTCTGAGTTTTTAAAGAGGCTTCGTTATATAGGCACGATAGATGAAATCACAGGCCATGGGTAAATGAACTCTATCTCCAGCCCCATAGTTCTCCCCAGAAGTTAGGGGGATGGAACTAAAAGTTTCAACCTTCTAATCTTATGGTTGCCCACTGGCAACTAGCCTCCATCCTTACGTGTCTTCCAAAAGTCACCTCATTAAATTAACAAAACACATCTTCATCACTCTCGTAACCTAGGAAGTTCCAAAGGTTTCAGGAGCTCTGTGCCAGAGAGAGGGATGAAGACCAAGTATATATTTCTGATTATAACGCACACCATATCATACTCCCTTCCCATTCGAGCCTTCATTCCTCCTCCTAAGAGCTACAATCACTCAACTATATGAAACTTAACATCTCCTAACCTTAAAGTATTTGTGTGTGTACATGTGACATTCCTTGGTAGGTTATAATCTTCTTGGAACTACTAGCAATGCCTTATTCATCATATCCCCACACCACTGAGCATAGTACCTAATAAATTAATACCAAGTATTCTTTGGTGGGTTTTTTTTATTACCAAGTGTTTTTTAAATGAATGTGCTCTGCTTTCAGTAGAATTTGAATTTGAATTAGGTGAACACAGTTACAGTCCCTCATGACTACTCTATCTTGTTTTTCTGCCTGCTATGAGAAAATCATCTTCCATGTGCACCATCTGGCTAGCTGGTTTGTTGTTGATTCTCACAGGATATCATACTTCTGCCTCTTTCCTGATCCAAAAGTTCGCCTCCTAGTCAGCACTACTCTCCTCCTTTTCACACACTCTCTCAGAAGTGGACCTTGAGGAAGGTAGAGGGAACATCAGCACAGAAGTGAAATAAGTCATAGAGCCAAGAGAAAGTACAATACAAAGCAGGCTACCATCAATCCTGTGGGAAAACTTTAGGAAATAGTGTAAAATACTTGCCTCAAAATTACCTCCCTTCAGGATGAAGGGAGCTGGGGTATTTATACGCTGATTCCCATCATGCTGTGGTGGGAGATGCTAGTGTGAGAGTTTATTCCTGCCTGGAGGGAACACGGACAGGAGCAGAGTAACCCAACAGAAAAGGTCCTCTGGCTCAGGGATGCAGATATTGCGTTAGAAGTGTGCCGGAACACAATGAAATAGCACGCTCAAGGTGATGGGCACTGGTGTGCAGTTAAATGTGTAACAACTGCCTCTCTGGAGCAATGTGTAACACTACAAATTCCCACTATGGCTGATTCAAGGCACCAGCTGCTAGCTCACTGAACACTGAGTTGGGAAGAGAACCACAGCATACATTATTATTTCACCATAGGATATTTCCCCCATAGAGATACAAGAAACATAAATAATATTAAGATGTAGCATAACGATTAGGAAGTGATGAGTTCATCACTTTTGTCTTAATATAATTTACTTATTGGTAACTTTACATAATTTAATTCTTAATAATCACTGTGTTTAACAACTGGCTCACGGAATTCCTGAAAATTTAACAGATGGCATTTGTGAGCTGATTGGATATGGGGGCAGGAAGCACTAAGGTATCAGTTGCACTGTCTGTTCTTTTTGAACAAAACATATCCATCCTTTCTATGCTATATTCTAACCATGTATTTTATTCTACCTGCAGGGCAATGAGCAGAATTGTTTAAAACCCCAAGTGCCTGTGGCCTGGAAACTAGCTGGAAGTGGGTCCTCCAGCTAGGAGGAGGATGTACCCAAACTTAGCTTCCCATAGAATTGGGGGGAGCTTTCTTCCCCACTGTGGGCCACAATACTCCATGGGCCCCAAGTTTCCAGAGGCTGGGCAGGTGACTTTCCAGACAACTCTTGATTTCAGACTGCCTGGCCGGAAGCAGACTGATTATTCTTCCACTTACAAGACTTTTTTTTTCACTTGCTCTATAAAAAGGGAGAACCAGTAGGGGAAAGGAGGGACCCTCCGCTGAAACACAAACCTACACCAAGGGTTCCACACCCCCCTAGTCCCTGCCCACCTCTCCTTGGCATGATGAGACACAGCATTAAGCTCCTATTTGTAGATGCTTGTTTTTTACGTTTTCCCAACAATCCTTACTTATTAATCCACACCACAACATGGTGGAATTTGTCCCAAACTCTTTCAAAACTAATGGCGACCCACCTTGCAAGATACCTCCAAATCCCAATAATACCTAGGAAATAAGTTATTATCTTGTATTAAAATTTCATATTCACTCTGTGTATTTTTTCCTCTGTGATTCTTTCTACTTCACACCTGGTATCCTATAGAATATCTTATGGGGAGTTTTTTGTTTGTTTTTCAGATTTATGTAGGCATTTGTTTCCCACTTTCTCATATTCAGTGAGAATCACATGCCTGTTAGGCACATTATTTCTTGTCTTCATGAGATATAGTTTATCCTTTGCCAGGAGTCCATTATTCTTGCAGCTTAAGCCATAGGCAGAAACCCAAATCCTGTTTTTCAATACTTATCTATGTAGCCAGATGATTATATGCTATATTACCCTTTCACTTCTAAATACAGCTTCAAAAGACAGTCCAGCTTCCCAGCCTTAGAACCACAACTTCTGGAGGTGACATGGAAGGCCCATGTAATCACTGTGTCCGTCAAGACCCTGGAACTAGAATATATTGCACTGACGGACATCAGCACCTCCTCTGTTGCTAGGCAACTACGCTGACCAGCAGCACATGTGTGCTCCTGTTATTCCACCTGGTGGTGGTGGTAGCACTTATATCCTGGCTCTGAGATCAGAATGGCTGGCAACAGCAGGAGAGGATATGTCAGTAACTTGGGACTCCCATTAATAGATAGACATAAAGGGATCTCAGGATGGCAGTGATAAGAATGTTCACCTCCTCTGCTCCTGCACAGAATCACCACCTTTGAGGAAGCAACTATACTGGGAGAGGACCCAAACAGAACAGCATTTTGACCTATAGACTTACCTAACCCTTTAAACATATAACAACCATTGGCTGAAATCCAGGGCTACATACATCTCTAATCACAGTGTCTACACAAGAAGGAAAAAGCCATCACCATGACTTGCTTATTTCTCCAGCACAAGAGTGATTGGTAAATGTTTGGTTATAAGTAAATGAAATTTCTCTGCATCCTAAGTATTTATGCTAAACATCATTCCAGTTTTCCTAATTCCTGGGTTTTTAGTTATTGTTCTTAGCCTCAAATCTGTTTTTGGAAGCAGATGGCAGGTATATAACAAATTAAATAAATATATGAAAATGTCTAAAGAAGTGGGCACTGTATAGCTACCTAATTAACCAATTAACTAGAAATCAGAAAACCTGGCTTCTAAACCCTGTTCATACTAACTTTACTAGGAAGATGAATATTTGTTCTTAAAATGTGATTAGAGAGATTGCAAATTGGGGCACCTGCAAGCCAACTATGGCTATGGATATGTTTCATTAGGATAGCATGGGATTTGAATAAACTTGAACTCGATGCTTTTATGTGGGGCCAAACTCTCTAGTTTCCATAGTCACCATCACTTCCTACTGTCTTTTCTGGGATAATTTCACAGAACATAGGTTCTGTTGGCCCTGGAAGGTATTTGGGTTTGAGAATTTAAAAGACTATATATAATCTCTAAGGTCCCTTCCTTTTTTTTTTTAATTTATTTTTTATTGGTGTTCAATTTACTAACATACAGAATAACCCCCAGTGCCTGTCACCCATTCACTCCCACCCCCTGCCCTCCTCCCCTTCTACCACCCCTAGTTCGTTTCCCAGAGTTAGCAGTCTTTACGTTCTGTCTCCCTTTCTGATATTTCCCACACATTTCTTCTCCCTTCTCTTATATTCCCTTTGACTATTATTTATATTCCCCAAATGAATGAGAACATATAATGTTTGTCCTTCTCCGATTGACTTACTTCACTCAGCATAATACCCTCCAGTTCCATCCACGTTGAAGCAAATGGTGGGTATTTGTCATTTCTAATAGCTGAGTAATATTCCATTGTATACATAAACCACATCTTCTTTATCCACTCATCTTTCGTTGGACACCGAGGCTCCTTCTACAGTTTGGCTATCGTGGCCATTGCTGCTAGAAACATCGGGGTGCAGGTGTCCCGGCGTTTCATTGCATTTGTATCTTTGGGGTAAATCCCCAACAGTGCAATTGCTGGGTCGTAGGGCAGGTCTATTTTTAACTGTTTGAGGAACCTCCACACAGTTTTCCAGAGTGGCTGCACCAGTTCACATTCCCACCAACAGTGTATGAGGGTTCCCTTTTCTCCGCATCCTCTCCAACATTTGTTGTTTCCTGCCTTGTTAATTTTCCCCATTCTCACTGGTGTGAGGTGGTATCTCATTGTGGTTTTGATTTGTATTTCCCTGATGGCAAGTGATGCAGAGCATTTTCTCATATGCATGTTGGCCATGTCTATGTCTTCCTCTGTGAGATTTCTGTTCATGTCTTTTGCCATTTCATGATTGGCCAGGGGAATTTTAAAAAAGAAAACCATATCTGGGGGCATCACAATGCCAGATTTCAGGTTGTACTACAAAGCTGTGGTCATCAAGACAGTGTGGTACTGGCACAAAAACAGACACATAGATCAGTGGAACAGAATAGAGAATCCAGAAATGGACCCTGAACTTTATGGGCAACTAATATTCGATAAAGGAGGAAAGACTATCCATTGGAAGAAAGACAGTCTCTTCAATAAATGGTGCTGGGAAAATTGGACATCCACATGCAGAAGAATGAAACTAGACCACTCTCTTGCACCATACACAAAGATAAACTCAAAATGGATGAAAGATCTCAATGTGAGACAAGATTCCATCAAAATCCTAGAGAAGAACACAGGCAACACCCTTTTTGAACTCGGCCATAGTAACTTCTTGCAAGATACATCCACGAAGGCAAAAGAAACAAAAGCAAAAATGAAGTATTGGGACTTCATCAAGATAAGAAGCTTTTGCACAGCAAAGGATACAGTCAACAAAACTCAAAGACAACCTACAGAATGGGAGAAGATATTTGCAAATGACGTATCAGATAAAGGGCTAGTTTCCAAGATCTATAAAGAACTTATTAAACTCAACACCAAAGAAACAATCTAAGGTCCCTTCCAACTGTAAAAGTCATCTGTGCCTGTACTGTTATGTATATGAAGTAGATACTTATGAAATAATAGAGGGGAACTAGATTTGGTTGATATCAAAATGTAGAGCAAAGAATAAACAACAGGGAGGGGGCACCTGGGTGGCTCAGTTGACTGAGTGTTCAGCTCTTGATTTAGGCTCAAGTCATGATTTCAGGGTTCTGGGATCAAGCCCCCAGTCAGGCTCCACACTTGGCATGGAGTCTGATTGGGATTCTCTCTCTCCCTTTGCCCATACCCCTGCTTGAGCTCTCTTTCTCTCTCTCAAAATGAATAAAAAAAGTATTTTTTGGAAAAAAAGAAAAAAACAACAGGTTAAGTTCAAAGTTAACATCCAGATATTCAAAGCTGCAGAGAATATTCTGGCAAATTTATTTCCAAAAAAGACAAAAATAGCTTAATGCTTATAACATCTGGAGATAAGAATTTTAACCAGGGATTAAAACATACTTGTTAAAATGGCCCCATCCTAATAGGCTCAGACCTGCAGGTTATTTGTCCATATTACATAAAACACTGCAATCTGCCAGTTCTGGTAGACTCAGCTCAGTAACCAGGTTCAGGATAGAACCAGAGGCAAATGAAGATGCATTTGGCAACGAAAAACAGACCTCTCACATCACTGATATTGATCCTCACTTTTCTGAATGAATTGCTTTTTCTTTTCTTAAAATTCCACCACCTCCATGCAAAAGCTACTTTAAAAAATACCAGTTCCTGAAATTTTTAAAGATTCCTATATTTTATGTCTCCCCAATATAACAAAAAATCCAATATATCTTTAAAACCTGAAAAACAACCTATCATAACTTCTCCATATACCGAGCAGCTAACTATAAAGTCTTTGATATGTATCATTTTAATTCCAATTTTATTTAAAATCCTTCTTAAATTTCAGGGGAAAAAACACAAATTTTTCTCTAAAACAGTTGTTTTCCCTAAAACAGATTTTTCTCTAAAGCAGCATGCTTTGAAAAAGTTATTGTAAAGGGAAAACTTATTTTGTCACTTTCTTAACTTTTAATGAGCTTTAAAAAATTCTCTTTAAAAAAAAAAAATTCTCTTTAAGTTTTATTGGCTTTTATATCCCAAAGAAAGTGTTTTAAATTGAATAAGGTAAAGCTTTATATTTTAATTTCTACATACAATTTCTACATACAAGAAACAGAAAAATAAACTAACTTGCCCAATAACATACAAAAGCATAATAATAATATCACTAATAATCAAGAAAAATTCAAACAGTTGTCAGATATTAATTTGTAACTATCAAAAAGGCAAAGTTACACACACATATGCTTGCGCGCACACACACACACACAGAAAACCCAGTACTGGAATATGGCCACTCATAAAGTCTGGTGAATTTTGGTATAGTCATTTTTTAGAGTAATTTGTTAATATGTATCAAGAGCTATAAGATATTCACACACACTTTGATCTGGTAATTACACTTCGAAAAATGTGTCCTTAAAAAAATAATCAAAAATGCAGCCAGAGATTTATGTTCAATACTACAGTCTACTACAATACTATAATAATGAAAAACTGAAACAGCCCAAATGTCTGATTCAAAGAACAGTTACATAAATTGTTGCATACCCACTTAAAGATTTATCACACACAGCCATTAAAAAGCTTGCTTCTTGAGGAATCTGTAGTAACATGGGAAATATCTGGCTACAACATGGTAAAGTGGAAAAAAGCAGGATGGGCAACTCTAGGTAACAGTAGGATCCAGTTCTGTGTAAAAGTATTTATAATGGTGCTGCTTGTTGATCTGGGTAAAGGTTTACAAGTGTGTTCAGTTTGTGAAAAGCCAATAAGCTGTACACATGCATTATTCATACTTTTCTGTATGTATGATATACATCAATAAAACATTTGTTAAAGGTTGATTTCTCAGGTTTTATACAAATACCTGGTCAAAAAAATGGAAGGAAATACCATAAAAAATTAATATCTAGTATTTGCTTTGGTAATTTGTTAGAGTTGGAGGAAGGCCCACCTAAAAAGCAAAAACAATATCTAGAAAGCAAAGGGGAGCTATAGGAATTAAATGAGGTAATTTACATAAAGTTTTCAGAATACTGCCTTGTACACGTGTTGTATGTTCAAAACTGTTAGATTCATTATAAATCCCTTAAAACTACCATTGAATAGGACTTAAATTCCTATTGTGATTGAGGTTATAAATTGAAAGCAATTACTAAAAACACAGATTTGGAGAGGATATTATGTTAGTGATTCAACCTCCGGCCTCATGATTATCACGGCTTACCAGCAGTGGCTCTCACATTCCCACACTCACGTCCTGTTAGGGAACCTCTCATTCCTCAGTGCAGCTCACCACGTTCTAGAGCTAGCCTGGGAACACCCTGAGACATCATCTCTCATCTGATCCCTGAAAGGTCAGTCAAATCTTAAACCTGAAGTATAATCAAACTGTTCTAATTTGTCTCCACATGCAATGAAATCACTTACTTTGGTGGTGACTGGATGATAATGAATTTAGAGAAGAGATCTCTAAAACCAAAAATTTCCATAGCTGACTTTGTTAATGAAGTAATCTTACAGGATATCAGCTGTGGGTAACATTTCCTTCCTTTGTTGAGGTGGGGTTTTTTTGTTTTTTGTTTTTTTTTTACATTATGTAACCTTTGATGGACACTTTGGATTCATTCCTCGCCTAGAAACTACATTGCTAAATTAGTAATAACCTCTTTTTCCAAGGGTCAAGTATGGTGGAGGTTGGTTTTACTCAATAGACATTTGAAGCCCAAATCTTCCTCTCTGGATGATATCACTCCCTTGGTCACCTCTCCCTTCCTTTCTACCCCATACCGTTGGGTCAAACTATCTCCTCGGAAGAGATCAGACTTCCATAACTGTCACCATGGGAGAATTTTCATACAGCTGTGAAAGAGAAAGACATGCTGAAATTTCTACTACATTTACTTGAACCATAAATCTCAGACCTCCTGTGTTTCCCCTAAATGGTGGCTCAAACATTTGGAACTTATTAAGACAAATACACATTGTCAAGATTGTCCAAAGGGCATAGAAGAATTCAAGCTGTTTCTTCCCTTTTAAAGGAGACTGACTTTTTCCTCCTTTAGTCAAACTCATAAGTAAAATCTAGAGCTGATTTCTTCTCTCGTCAGGATTGCCTTTCTATTTTGTTTTTATTTTATCCTATTGGTTATTTTTAGTCTCTATCTCCAGCCATACCTAACCAGAAGAAAATTATTTTTCGCTTACTAAAAGTAAATTTTTCTAATTATGAATGGAATGCCTACTCATTCCAAAATTTTGAAAAAAAAATTTAATGTTTAAAAAAATAATAAAATCACTTGAAATACCATCATCCAGAAATCACTACTATCAATATTTTGTTCCAGGCAAATGTTTAGAATTATAACATTTAACAAAGGACATTTGTCTGTTACTTCTCTGATAATCAAAGAGCTCATAACTTTTAAAGCTAAAAAGATTCAAGTGAAGTTATGAGTCCACTGGTAATGCTACCAGGTCATGTCAAAAATCCACAGGACACTAGGTCACTGGGACACAGAGAGCGAGCTTGTCAGACAGGAATATCTAAGTAAAGTTGACATGTACACTTCACAATTTAAATAATATATAAATATAAGTATATATATCAAATATATAAACATAAATATATACAGTATTTGGCTTAGATATAGCTAAGGCTTAAAATATAATCTGAATTACTATATTTCATTTACACATTCTAAGTATACATCTATTCTAAAAAAACTAAATATATTTTTAACCATAATACTTGTTAAGGGACGTACTTCCTAACCCAGTGATTCTCAAAATGCGGCCTACAGAATACAACTTATATAGGAGTCATCTAGGGGACTTGGTAGTAATGCAAAAGTCCAACTCCTACCAAAGATCTAAGAAAACAGAATTTCTAAGGGCTAAGTAGGAGTGGCAGGGAGGAAGACCTGAGGGAATCTGCATGTTGATAGGTATTCCAGGTAATTCTTAAGGGCCTAAAATTAGAGAACCACTTCTTTTTTTCTTAATTAATAGAAATGACAACTGCAATTGTTTTTAGAATCAAAACTCCAGGGGCACCTGGGTGGCTCAGTGGCTGAGCATCTGTCTTGGCTCAGGGCATGATCCCAGGGTCCGGGGATTGAGTCCTGCATTGTGCTCCCCTGGGGAGCCTGCTTCTCCCTTGGCCTATGTCTCTGCCCCTCTGTGTGTTTCTCATGAGTAAATAAATAAAATTGAGGGAAAAAAAAAAAGAAAGAATAAAAACTCCAAAAATCAGACTTACACTTTTTGGTGTCACTGTACGGATTTGGCCAGTAATAACTTCACACTTAATACACTTTATTTATGAGTGACTTTCTCCCAAATTGAATAAAATCAACAATATGTAAAAAAGATAAAAAGAATCATACCATTGCAATCCTAACTTTCACCTTTCAATATCGAAAGGTTTTCTTTCTTGCAAGAGAGAAGGAAGGAAGGCTTTAACTTTGGTCATGATGCAAGTTAAAGTGGGGGGGAGGGGTAAGTACCAAGTTGCAGATAAATGGGTCATGCAGCACAATTTGGGTTAAAATTGTGCTAAGAACCTTAATCCAGAGACACATTTTAATCCTGACCACCAGCCTGTTAGAATAACCATGCAAAGCTTTGTGCATGAGATTAAATGAAGTTGGGAAGCCATGATGTTAATAGCGTACCAATGGAAATTTAATGAGACCTTCCTGAGGTTACACTCAAGGTGTGCAAATTTGGGGAGAATACACTCCTGAAGATTAACTATGCCAGCCAGAGAACTAAATGCTACGTGAGTTCACAAAATGTAAAGTCTTTAAAAATTCCTTTCAGAAGAGATAAATTAGTAATCACTAGTTTTCCTGCCATTTCTATAGACAACGGTTTCCTTCAAATTTAGAATCCTTCCTGGCACAATAATGTTAGACCTGGTCAGACTGGCTTAAGGTCTCAGTCCCACACCCTAGCTGAGACCAGACCCCTGGGGATTTGATGACTGCCGTGCAGCTTGTGATTAAGCAGGTACTAGAACTCTTGGAATGGGCCAACTGCCTCCAGAAACATGAGAAATGCTTACTGAAGGAGACTGGAGACAAAACCATGAGAAGTTAAACCACAGACCATGTAGTTTTGGTACTGATAGTAGAAAGTCTTATTAGTAAATTAACAATCCTTAATAATAACTCTAATCTTTCTGCTGAGAGTTATAGGAGCATGGTGGACAGTAGGTAGACGGTGACTAGGATTCTTGGACCAGATTTATCACTTCATGGAGAGCAGAAGTACTGGGAAGAGAGAGCTCTGACACCATATTCTCTCCCAGGGATAAATACTGTATGGGGCACCGGGGTGGCTCAGTCAGTTAAGCAACTAACTCTGTATTTCAGCTCAGGTCATGATCTCAGGGTTGTAAGATCGAGCCCCCACAGTGTCAGAGGAGACATGAAGTCTGCTTAAGATTCCCTATAGCTACGGGGCGCCTGGATGACTCAGTCAGTTAAGCAGGTTAAACATCTGCCTTAGGCTCAGAACATGATCCCAAGGTCCTGGGATTGAACCCTGCATCAGGCTCCCTGCTCAGTGGGGAGTCTGCTTCTCCCTCACCCTCTACCCTTGCTTGTACTTGCTTTCTCTCTCAAATAAATAAAATAAAAATTTTTAAAAGATTCTCTCTGCCCATTCCACCTCCTGCCCCTTTGCCCGTGGATGTGCACACTCCCTCTCCCTCTAAAAAACAAAAAAAAAAAAAAAAAAAGAGAATACTACAGTTGGTCATCTGCCAAGGGGTTACAGAATAAGACTGGGAAGTCTAGAAATATTCAAGTCCAGTTCAAGTAAGGATGATTTAAGTAAGGAACTGATACAGTATTTGAACCCAAATTCAATGAATCCATTGTGACCATCAAGGAGCCCTCTGAATCCTCACTGGTGGTGGCACTAATCAGGGCTGAGAAGAAAAAGGAGGGCACTTTAGGGCTATCTTGCAAGGGAGGACTTTAGGAAGCCAGATGTGATACAGCTATTCCCCTATCTCTTGAAGATGAATCCCTGGCAAAACTCTCTCAGGTGCAAATTTGCAGGTTCTCAGGTAATGTTCTGACTTGGCTCCCAATGTGGCAAGATGAGCCATGAGTAGCCTCACTCCTAAGGTTTGCAGGCTCCAATATGAATGACTAAACACTGAAGAATGAATAAACACTGTCTGAGCTTTGGGTGTGGGAAACCACCCTGTGTCTGTGTCAGTTTGGGATAATAGGACCCTATAACTTCACTAAAGCCACTGAATGGGGAGTCCTCCATGGCTGTTCCCTGAGAAGTCAAAATTCCCAGCCCCCAGGTATTTTTTTTTAAACTTACAGATTCCCTTGTGTGTCCACCTGGCAGTGCCCCAGTTCACCCCCAAAACAGAATTACAAGAACTATGATAACTCTTAAGCCCAGTCGCATAAAGAGAAGACAAGCTGCAAACAGCAAAAATCTCTGAACTACACTGTCAAATACTAAGAATTCCCACGGTGGTGGGGAAGCTCGCAAAAAACCGACCAGGGGAAAGTACTGCAAATTGACTGATGTGAGAAAGTTCTTCTCCACCTCCAACCCTGCCAAAGAAATCCTATAATGTTACTCTTTTACCCAGGGTCGGTCTTGATCATGAGTACTCCCCCTCCATTATTACAAACTGAGATTACAAGATGATTCTGCAGCCTTCTCAGCCAGTTTGCAACAGCTAATCCTAACCTACAGAGGAAAGTCATTCTCAGCTATGATATTATTTTGGACTCCAAATTTGATTCAGTTTACTCCTCTCCCAGACTCTTGGCCCTCAAGCCTTTATGTGTGGTCTTCCCTTCCAGTTCTTTGCCTGACCAAGGGTTATAATGCCTGAAAGTCACATCATAATTGTTTTTCCTCAAAGAAGCTTCCCTAATCCACCCTGACCAGGCCAGGAGCTCCATTACATATTCCCACAAAATCGCACACTCCTCCTACTTGACACTTACCATCCTGTAATTCAATAATTATTTGAGTAATTATTTGTTCGATCTCTAAATTCCTCATAGACCATAAGCTTCATGAAGCCATGACACTGTCTTAGGCATTCCTGACTGTAACCCCAGTGCTGAGTGTGTAATAGATGCTGAGCAATACCTACAGAAAGAATTTTTTTAAAATGCCTTAAAAAGTAAAATCTATGTAAAGGTATCACTAATGTACTTTTACTTTTTAAGACTATGCAAACTTAACCTCCACTATTACTTTTAAAGATAAATAGGTATAAAATATGTAACAGATATAATTAACCTTTAATTTTTCAATCAGCTTTAGCTTATAAACTGAACAAAAAAATCATGGCAAGTTCAAAATAATATGTACCTAAAACAGAATGAGACATTTTATAAACTGGGCCTGCAAATAAAAATGGTAACTGAATAGTCTTACAATGACCATGGTTCCAGTTAAATAATATCCAATCGAGGCAAGATATGCGTATTAAACATTCATGAGCTGCTCAGAATATTATGAATTAATCAGTGTTTCCTCATTTAAATGTTTAATATTTAATGCAAGTGCTTCTACAGTCTCTTGAAATTATTACACTTTACTATGTACCTTACAACCAAATAACAATAAAGTTGATATATAATATCTGAGAACTCTGGTTCCATAGTGATTTGTACATTAGAGGAAAACATGATTGTAGTATATTAAGATTTTGATGAAATTCTCAAAGCATTTATCTCAGATGCAAAGAGATAATACAACAACAACAAAAACAACTCATGATAAGGAAAAGTAAGGGCTTGTGGGACGTGACTGCCTTTCATTCATGATGAATTATTTGTAGAAGCTTACTAAAAATCTGGCTTTCATGAACTCCCCATGAAATGTAAGTGGTATGCTAAAGGCATTTTAGATAATACAAAGTATTCCAGCTTGCATGTCAGTCTAGTAAATCTTCTAAACACTAGCTGTGGAAATAGAATAACTCCCCAAATGAATTAATTTATTCCAAGTCCTCTCAGGCACCTGGCATTTAAAAATTCAATAACAGACACAAATGGTTCATTCTTACATATACTTTATCACTCAGAAATCTCAAGGAAATTAACTACGACTCATTATATCTTACAACATACTCAATTCCTTTAACCCTATTAGGGAAGCACTTTCTTGCATCGAATACAAAACAATGGCAACTGTTATGGGTTGAATTGTGTACCACTCCTAAAATTCATATGTTGAAGTCCTAACCCCTAGTACCTCAGAATGGGACCTTATTAGGACATAGGGTCTACCTAGAGGTAGTCAAGTTAATGTGACGTCATTAGTGCGGGCTCTAAACCAATAGGGCTGGTGTCCTTTTAAAAAGGGGAAATTTGCACACAAAGACAGACACACATGCAGGGAAGACAATGTGAAGAAACAACACAGAGGAGACAGCCATCCATAAGCCAAAGAAAGAGGCCTGGAACAGATCCTCATGGCTCTCAGAAGGAATCAACCCTGCCCTGGGGATTTCAGACTTCTAGCCTCCAGAACTTTGAGACAATACATTTCTGTTGCTTTAAGCTACCCCGGCTGTGGTACTTTGTTATAGTTGCCCTAAAAAACAAATACAGTGACATAAGTAAAATCCTGAGCTTTATAATGGAAATATTCTATTCATAAAATATGTAAAAATTAAATTTCCCAGTGAACTGTAATTTGCCTCTAGCAGATATATATTACCATGAGAAATTATTATATATTATATATTATTCAATAATAATTTAGTGTGACTTCTTACAATGTCAATGTTACTTAGGAAGAGTTATAATTGCTATGGCATTTGTTCCTCTGAAATTTCTTTTTCCACACTGATGTATTTTTTTTAGCATAACATTTCCTTTTTCTGTTTTCCAATTACATTATTTCTGTCTATATCTATTTATAGCAAAACTAACTACAGCAAAAAATGAAATATAAAATACGGTCATTTTCATCAGATGAATATCCTGAGTTTTCATTAAGTAAAGCAAATTTAGAACAGATACACAAACGCATAAACAAGTATGCCTACATGCATATTAATTGTTTTGCGGTGTTGATGCCATGACCATAATCATTTATGCATTAAGAATATTCAATAGGACCTGTGAAACATTTTTAAACAGTTAATACCTACATGCATTGTGTTTGGATGCTTTATGCTAGAACTAAATCTTTGTGAATGGAATTACATTCTAGGTGCTCTTGAGTCTTCTAAATAAAGAAATATTTGGTGAATACACACACACACACACACACACTTCCTTCTTTGTATAATCAGTGTGTATATATAGGTGTGTGTGGGTGTGTGAATGTATTTTTCAACTTCCTTCATCTTACCTCAATTGATTTTTTTTATAACTTAGGCTTTCATCTCAAGTTTGCATAAACTAGAGCAATATTCCTCTAGCAATGTTCCTCTAGCAATATTCCTCTAACTAAAAAGGGGAATCCCCTTTTTAGTTAGTTCAATAAGTTAGTTAATAAGTTCTAATTCTCAAAATGCCTATGTGAGAAAAATCCAGAATGGAGAACATTCTTTATAATCTGAAATTTCCACTAAGTTAAAAGTCATCTTCCCAACATCATAATTCAAAGGCCTAATGTGGGACTAGACTGTTCCCATGTGATGGGAGAGAGGCAACGAGATTCTAGATTACAACCATTCCTTTCATTTTTTTAGTGGACATTTTAACTAGTATGATATTTTAAGAATATAAATTTGAAAATAACATCTTCTTTCCTACTTTGCACCTCTCACATAATCTATATACAACATTTAGCTACAAGATGCATGGTTAATACCCAGAAGTTCAGTCTACATTTCTACTGCTATGTCAAAATGCTAAACAATGCAACTTGGCAAGATTTTAGCACACATGTTTTAAAGGAAACCAAGTTCTCAAGACATAGCCAAATGCAAAATAATTAAGAGTATAGTTTACTAAGATTCTACAAAATAAATCATATTCTAAAATAAAATTTCAGGGAATCCCTGGGTGGCTCAGCAGTTTAGCTCCTGCCTTCGGCCCAGGGTGTGATCCTGGATTCCTGGGATCGAGTCCCACATCTGGCTCCCTGCATGGAGCCTCCTTCTCTCTCTCTTTGTGTCTATCATGAATAAATAAAACCTTTAAAATAAATAAATTAAATAAAATTTCAAGAAATTTTAAAAGTAAAACTACTATTAATTCATGATAAACTAAGATATGAAAAAATTTAGTAGTATAAGTTTAGTTATCCATAACAAGGTATATAAAATGTTAAATCTAGGGGCACATGGGTGGCTTAGTTATGTCTGCCTTTGTTTAGGTCATAATCTCAGGGCTCCTGTTCAGTAGGTTGCTTTTTCATTTTGTTGATAGTTTCCTTTCCTATGCAAAAGCTTTTTAGCTTGATGTAGTCCCAATAATTTATTTTTGCCTTTGCTTCCCTTGCCCTAGGCAATAGATCCAGAGAAAGACTGCTAAAGCCAAACACTTAGGTTTTCTTCAAGGATTTTTGTGGTTTCAGGTCTCATATTTAGCTCTCTAATCCATTTTTGAAGTTTTTTTAAATATAGGGGTAAGTAAATGGCCCAGTTTCATTCTTTTGCATGTAGCTGTACAGTTTTCCCAGCACCATTTGTTAAAGAGATTATCTTTCCCCCATGGTATATTCTTGCCTCCTTTGTCATACATTAATTGGCTGTATAAGTTGGGTTTATTTCTGGGTTCTCCATTCTGCTCCAGTGATCTATGTGTCTATTTTAGTGCCAGTACCATACTGTTTTATTTATATATATCTTCATAGTATAGTTTGAAACCAGGGAGCATAATTTCTCCAGTTTTGTTCTTCTTTCTCAAAATTGTTTTCGCTATTCAGAGTCTTATGTGGATCCACACAAATTTTACAACTATTTGTTCTAGTTCTGTGAAAAAAACTATTGGTATTTTGATAGGGATTAGATTGACTCTGTAGATTGCTTGGGTAATATGGACTTGTTTTTTTAACCAGCAGGTTCCCCAGTCCTTTCCTAAGTCTACCAGCAATCAGATCTAACAGAAATCTGATACCACTTGTACCAACTAGTTTATCAATTTACCAGCTGTTAATAGTCAAGTATCTTTATAAACAAATAACATTATTTCAATACACTGTCTTTGGGTTACAGCTAAATGAAATAGGGAAGAATCATACTTTGGAGGGTAAACATCTATTTTTGAGGAAAAATAAAATACCATGTTCTTTTATTTAAATCTTGTAATTGCCTAATTATGATATAATTACTACTTTAAATACTTTACATATCACCAAATCATAGTCCTAATAAATCACACTGGAGAGGCTAGATGTTATTATGTTCATCTCAATTTTTTCAACAGCAGTCTGCTCTAAGGAGATAGTCCTTTCACTCCAACATTTAGCTTTAACTTTGCTTATCAAATCTTCCAACAATCCTTATCATGTAACCGTTTTCATTATGTCCTTTTATGTGCTTATGTGATTTAGCTCCCACAAGCATCTGTGTTCTAGGCCTCTTTGACTTTAGAGCCCCTATTTTTTTTTTAATTTTTTTTTTTTTTTTTTTTTTTTTTTTTTTTTTTTTTTTTTTATTTATGATAGTCACAGAGAGAGGGAGAGAAAGAAGACAGGCAGAGGGAGAAGCAGGCTCCATGCACCGGGAGCCCAACGTGGATTCGATCCTGGGTCTCCAGGATCGCTCCCTGGGCCAAAGGCAGGCGCCAAACCGCTGCGCCATCCAGGGATCCCTAGAGCCCCTATATTTAAAAGTCTAATGGACTTATATTCACACACTCGGACACTAGTTTGTATTTGGATAGTCAAACATCTCTTTGTAATAACAACTGTTAAGTTAATCCTAAAGAAAAAAATTTATAATTGGCACTATTGCTATTTATTGATTTCTATGGTTCATTTAAAATTAGTGGTTGTGTTTTTGTTCCAATTTATCTCAATTTGTTTATTAATTATCTGATGAAGTTTAAAGCAGCAAAGGGTTGAGTAGAAGAATCCATGAGGACCTTAAGTCTGATTTTTCATATCATCTCATCTATTTGGTAAGTCAGGAAATATAAGAAACTGATTTTCTTTATTTCTTTTTTTTTAAGATTTTATTTATTTATTCATGAGAGGCACAGAAAGAGAGGCAGAGACATAGGCAGAGGGAGAAGTAGGCTCCCTGCAGGGAGCTCGATACGGACTCGATCCCAGAACCCCAGGATCATGACCTGAGCCAAAGGCAGACACTGAGCCACTGAGACACCCAGCCATCCCAAGAAACGGATTTTCTAAAGTATGTTAGTTATGTACAACTCCCTATGATTCTTGACTTTGCTAACATACTGTAAAAAGTCATTTTAAAATAAATTTATTTCAAAGTTTACCCTTTGGTACTTAAGCAATTGTGAGTTAACAACTTGCTCTCAGCCTCTTCCAATTTCCAACTAAAATGAATACTTCTTCTGATAATATTTCTATAAACCTTTCTTTAAACAAACACCATGTCTCTTTCTCTTTCGATATAAACTGGAATACAAGAAAGTCTCTGAGGTATTGAACTATGTCATCAGGAATGACCCAAAATGCATAAATCCATATGAAGCAGAGATACGAAAACCCAGTATCTCTCAATATAAAGCATTAGGGAGATGTACACAATAAAGCATACACAGCAGCTGTGTACATTCAAAAGCTCAGGGGAAAATTTTTTATATCATTATATTGTTTAAACAGTAAGGATGATGAGCAATGACATAGTGTCTCAGACACTTTCACAGAAGAATAAAAGAAATATTCTGATTTAAAAAAAAAAAAAAAAAAACCTTTTTGTGGGGCACCTGGATGGCTCAGAGTTTGAGTGTCTGCCTTTGGCTCAGGTCATAATCTCAGGGTCCTGAGATTCAGTCCCGCATCAGGCTCCTCGCAGGGAGCCTGCTTCTCCCTCTGTCTGTGTCTCTGCCTCTGTGTTTCTCATGGATAAATAAATAAATAATCTTAAAAAAAAAAAAAACCTCTTTGCTTTAAAAAAAATCATTCTTCAAATTCCATCTTCCTGAAGAAAATGTTATTTTAATCTAGAAATGGACTCTGGCCTCATTAAAAGGTGTTTTCCCTGCTAGTCCCTCAATAAGTGAACTCACACTCTGCAATGATGTCACAGCCATCACTAGGTCCAGCTCCCAGTGAGCCTTCTGGTGGGGACCAATCACCAAGGCCCCATTGCTCCCTTTCTCTTTCTCATCCTGTGTGTGGATCCAAGTCCCAAGATTCCTGCTGACTTCAAAGGGAGACATGCTCTAAGATCAGTACCGGTGGGGGGGGGGGGTCATGAAAGAAAAAGCTTCCAAAGGAAAACAAACTCTTGAAAGTACCCTAAATTCATATTTACTACAAATATAGTTTATTGAAAAAGTTAAAATATTGCCCTATCTAAAGCTTACAATAACTCAAAGACAACCTACAGAATGGGAGAAGATATTTGCAAATGACATATCAGATAAAGGGCTAGTTTCCAAGATCTATAAAGAACTTATCAAACTCAACACCAAAGAAACAAACAATCCAATCATGAAATGGGCAAAAGACATGAACAGAAATCTCACAGAGGAAGACATAGACATGGCCAACATGCACATGAGAAAATGCTCTGCATCACTTGCCATCAGGGAAATACAAATCAAAACCACAATGAGATACCACCTCACACCAGTGAGAATGGGGAAAATTAACAAGGCAGGAAACAACAAATGTTGGAGAGGATGCGGAGAAAAGGGAACCCTCTTACACTGTTGGTGGGAATGTGAACTGGTGCAGCCACTCTGGAAAACTGTGTGGAGGTTCCTCAAACAGTTAAAAATAGACCTGCCCTACGACCCAGCAATTGCACTGTTGGGGATTTACCCCAAAGAGACAAATGCAATGAAATGCCGGGACACCTGCACCCCGATGTTTATAGCAGCAATGGCCACGATAGCCAAACTGTGGAAGGAGCCTTGGTGTCCAACGAAAGATGAATGGATAAAGAAGATGTGGTCTATGTATACAATGGAATATTACTCAGCCATTAGAAATGACAAATACCCACCATTTGCTTCAACGTGGATGGAACTGGAGGGTATTATGCTGAGTGAAGTAAGTCAGTCGGAGAAGGACAAACATTATATGTTCTCATTCATTTGGGGAATATAAATAATAGTGAAAGGGAATATAAGGGAAGGGAGAAGAAATGTGTGGGAAATATCAGAAAGGGAGACAGAACGTAAAGACTGCTAACTCTGGGAAACGAACTAGGGGTGGTAGAAGGGGAGGAGGGCGGGGGGTGGGAGTGAATGGGTGATGGGCACTGGGGGTTATTCTGTATGTTAGTAAATTGAACACCAATAAAAAATAAATTAAAAAAAAATAAAGCTTACAATAATGATTTGAAGGGTTTTTGGTGTTTGTTTGGTTTTGAATCCACATGCATAGCTTATTGCATTCTTTGCCATAAGACATCAAGAGGATTCAGGGCAACTTAGTGTGATTCAATCACTAATAACATTCAATTTTCTCCACAGCTTCACTAAAAGCAGTCTGAATGTGCTCTTGATAAATTATGTTTTGGCAGTGCTCATATTTTTAAGGCACTGGTTGAGGAAACACACACACACACAATTTATATAAACAGTATTAAATATGCCAATCTAAATATCAAATGAGAATGTAATCTTAACTAGCAGCTAGACTGGATTTGTTTTGGTAAAAATAAATAATCAAAACCTACAAGTCTTATTTAATTCATATCCTACTTTTATCTCTTGCAGTTGTTAAGTGCAGTTGCTAAATATGCTATGGGGATAGGCACCTAACCAAACACTTTGGAAGACAACAAGCGTGTGTGTGTGTGCACATGAGAGAGAGAGAGAGAGAGAGAGAGAGAGAGAAAGATTTACTCCTATTTTCCTTTATTAGGAAAAAAAGAGTATTCTTCATATATCCTTTCTGGCAATCCATTGAAAATCCTTTCCCAACTGTAGACAATCTGAATTAAGGTTTGAACTAGTACCAAACAAAATACACATGAAATACTAGATTTCTCAAACACCCTCGAAAACAAGGTCTGACTTGGAATATAAAAATGAATAATTCAACATAAAATTAATATACCACAAACAGACTTTATAACTAGAATATCAAAGCACTTAAATCTAGGTAGGCAAGAGTCAATTTTTGTGTTCTGGTAAACTAATACAGATATGATGAGGAGTTATAAATCTGGATACAAGCTAAATCTTCAATATTAATCTTCAATACTTCAAAAGCACACAGACAGGAGGAGGTGTTTCTATGTATATTTTATACTGATTCTTTAAGATCAGTAATTTCAAGAACCTCAGAAAACAATCAGCAAGACTGAGAATAATTTTTTTAAAGCTTTTTTAGCTGAAGAAAAAGCCAACAGCTTTCCTTCATAAAAGAGGTTTTGGCTACTGGCAGGCCATTCTGCTCATCATACACAGGAAGGGTATAGCAGCCAGCAGCCGTGGTCTGGTGTTCAGCCCTTAAATGTATCCAGTACTTATATTTTTCAAATAGTATACTATTTAATATTCAATTTTAACCAGGTTCCGGTCTCATCTTTCCAAAGCCATGAGTAGTCCAAACAAGTTTTCTAGACCTCACTTGAATAACTGTATAAGTAGATTCAAAGACATACAAAATGTTTTCCAGCCCCAAATCTCTTATGACTCCATGCTGTTCTTATGAGATGTTTTAATATATTACCATGGACAGTTATTGAATTCCTTTCTCTGGAAATTCAAAATGAGTAAAAATAATAAAATGTCTGCTAGGACTTGAGGCCATTTTCTCCATCAACAGAGGAATGGATACACCTTAGTAATTCCTTGTACCCCTACAGCATCCAAACTATTATAACTCGGATACAGTGTCTATTTTCAAACTAAGGACTCAAAACTTTCTCCAGTTCTAGGAAACTCTCTGCCATTGTCCCTTTGAATGTTTTACCTGCCCTGTGGGCTCACTGCTCGTCTCTTGAAGTCCTATCAGATGTAGGATCATTTGTTGCTATGTTCTTGCTTAGGCTTCTAACTAAATTCAGTGTAGAGTCAGGCCTCTACCTATGGGTCCAGCAGTCATTAGCTTCTGTTTCTTTCAAGCAACCCTTTTCTTCACCCCAGAACCAAAACAAGAAGTCTACTCCCATGTCACATGTCAACTCTGATGGGCAGAGATCTGCAGGTACTCACACGGAAACAAGAAGTCTCCAACTTAGCTTTGGGTTTTTTGCTGCAAGCTCAGGTCCACCTTTCCATTATGTTCACAGCCCTGATTCCTTGATCCAGACTTAAAAATGTCATTTCCTAGGGCACAGATTAGGTCCAGATAGCCCTGTGGGTCTCTGTAGCTTCTATTCTTACTAACAACTATGTCTTTGGGTCCTGTTTGGCTGATGGCACCTGAAGATTTCTCCAATTTGCTTTTGAGTTCAGCTATGTACTTAAAAATCTTTTCTTTCATATCTTATCCAGCATTTAATATGTCTGGAATGGCATTAGGGTTTTCCCATGTTAATTCACCCTCTACCTATTACTCTATCTACATTCTACATAGACAGTAAAGTGCTACATCCCTCAGGCACATTTAATGGTTCCTTGGGCACATTAAAAAAATCAGATGTGGCAGCCCGGGTGCCTCAGCGGTTTAGCGCCGCCTTCAGACCAGGATCAAGTCCCACGTTGGGCTCCCTGCATAGAGCCTGCTTCTCCCTCTGCCTGTGTCTCTGCCTCTCTCTCTCTCTCTCTCTTTGTGTGTGTGTGTGTGTGTGTCTCATTAATAAATAAATAAATCCTTAAAAAAATCAGATGCAATGTCACTTCTACTTGTGCAGCTGTTATCCATCAGAGTCACCCATTTATCTGGAAGAGCAACTACCTGAAATGAACAGACTCCCTGAAAGACAAACGACCACAGTCAAACTGATTTTAATATCAGAACTAAGTGTTCAATAAGGAAAATAAGTAAGAATACCGCTGAATCAATCTACTACCAAGGAAAGAAAAGGCCAGGATACAGCCAAGCAGAATTTGAGAAACATGACCAAAAAATGTGAGTTTTGATCAGCACAACATAAAAGTATCTCCTTTCAGAATGATTTCTGGGTATAACAAAAAATAATCTTGTGAGAAAATCTCTCCTTTGGGCTAGTTTTGAAATTTTTTTAATTAGGAATCCTACTGATGTACTATAATCTTTGGATAGAAGTTTGGTTAACAAGGAAAAGATATGAAAGTGTGTTAGATTAATATCATGTTTATATCTTCTCCCAAAAGGGGTTATTAGCAAGGACTTAAGAAGGCTTAGAAGTGCTAAAATTTCAATGTAGACTTGAAAGGAAGGTAGACGCTAAGAATAAAGCTGTAGATGGCATGGACTGTTATCCTGGACCAAAGTAAAGAATGAAATCACTGGAGTATTAAAAGAGAACTGTCCTGGCAACTTTACAACTTGTTCTTAAAAATGAGTCAAGAAGGAACATGAAAAGAAAAACAGGGAGGAGGAGGATGAATGGGATGTTTTTGGTGTCTTGGGATTCTCTTAGACAGAAGGTTAATACTTCACACTGGAACAGGAAGCACCAACACAGGTAATAGGACACTATAAGATAACTGCCATAAATCAGGAAAGAAAACTGACCGTGTACAGAAAAGGATAAATGACTCATGTTGCAGAGGTATAATTGGAGGGGCACTGGTTGTTTGCCTTGGCTTCATCAAGCCATTCTCATTGGAAATATCTCTGGAATTCAGTTCCCTTGAGTCAAAGAAAAAAAAAGTACTTTACTCAAATCTGTCTCAAGTGAAAAAATATTTGTTCAAATTTTTCTCAGCACTCCAGAAGAAAATTAACATATGAAGGAAAACAAATTATTCTTTTTATATTTCGTTTGCTGAACAAAAATAAGTGGAGTTACGATAATTATCTCAGGGATTAAAACTAGGATAATTGAGTCTGCTGATTTTTAACTATAATAAAAAGTTACCTAATTCTAAAAGGGTTGATGCAACCACCATAGTAGACCTTTACGTGTGTAATGTCATAAAACACTGCCCCATCTCTAATTTAAATCTCGGATTAATCTTGTAATATAGAGAAATTGGAGATTGCCTGAGCTCTTTTGCCTTGTGAATCAAGGCCCAGAAAAGGTAAGTCTCTTACCTTGGTTGCAGGTGTGTGCACACGTGCACGCATGAGTGCGCATGTGAGCATACACACAGCCAACAGCAACAGCAGGGCCTTTGCGTGATGCCTACTCATCCCACCTTTATCTCAGGCCCCTGCACTCCCCTACAGTCCCTTCCATTCTCAAATGCATTTGTATTAGCTTTATAGTGTTGGAAGATTTTCAGATGGGACTTTTTAGATTTCACAGTGGTTCCTGGATTGCTGGCTAAGTAATGCTCACACATTTGCATGACAAAGGGGACATACATTAAATCTGCAGAAAATCTGCATGAGAGGCACCTGGGTGGCTCAGTTGGTTAAGCGGCTGTCTTTGGCTCAGGTCATGATCTCAGGTTCTACATTGGGCTCCCCGCTCAGTGGGGAATCTGCTTCTCCCTCTCCCTCTGCTTCTCTCCCTCACTTGTTCATGCTCTCCCTTTCTCTCAAATTAATAAATAAAATCTTAAAAAAGAAAAAATATCTGCAGGTATGTTTGTGTGGATTTGAAAAAGCATTAGTAATAGTCTGGAGGATAATAATGTACAGCCCAGTTGTTCCCTAAGCACTGGAAGCCACTTGAACAGCACACACTGGTAAAGTGCCAGCAAAGACTTAGACCATTTCAGATCCCCTGAGGCAGACCCCACTCTCCTAATTTGGCTCTCCTTACCTGTACACCCCACAAATTACAATGTGTCATGGGATAAACATGAACTTAGAGGCCCCAGAGCACAAATTCCTAAATTTACCAGCCCTGCTGGTATGACCCAAGGCAAGGAAACTAAGGTGTTCGTGCCTCAGGTTCTTATCTACACAACAGACAAAATAGCATCTACCTCACCATGTTCATGTAAGGATTGATGAAACCAAGACAATGCATGTGAAGCACCCAGTAGTGCCTATCTGAATTAAGTACTCAATGATTATTCCCCTCCCCTAAAAGTCAGTCACTCTTCACTAGCAGTTTAGGGAGTGCATTTGTCCTCTGTCATGAACTGGACCTGGTGCCCAGTCCTGTTCCTGAAACTTTAAAGATCTTGTGGAGGTTTGGCTTCCATTAATTCAAGGGAAGATAATAAGATCCATGGGCTGAGATTCCTGAAATATGAGATAAAGTCTGACTTGTGACTGATTTCTAACAAATGTAAAGAAAAGGTACATGTACACAGAATGCTTCTGTCGCATGTGAATGAAGCAGCCTCACAGGTAAATTCTCTACCATTCACTAGTCCTCAGGCTTTTAAGCATCTCCCCTCCCAGCAAAGAGCACAGAGCAGGAAAATCTCCACTGCTGTGAGCGTCTCAACATGTTTTTGCTTTCAGTGACTATCTGCGTGTGAGTCTGTGTGTGTATGTATGTATTTTTGTGTGAGAGAGTGGGAAGGTGCAAAAATCAAACTGATAAAAAGGGATTATCAGAATGCCTGTGTACAGGAGCATGTGTGTGCACTTCTGGCCTGATTTTCTGTTTGGACAAAGACTAGCGTCAGAGACAGTACCTGTGAGCACCTATTCACAAATGACTCACTATACAACAGCTCTCAGAAATACTCTTACTGACCTCAGATTAAAGTATCTGAGCTCCACTGCCTGAAAATTGAAAAAAATCAGAACATTAAACTTTACATTTTAGAATGTAAAATGTAAATTTAGATCTCAAGGGCCCTTGAGATCATTTAGTCCACGAAAGGGATCATCTAAGACTATTTACTTCTATATTCTACAGACAGGAAAATGGAGTATGAAAATAGAGATTTGTTGAAAGTCACACAAACCTTGCAACACACAGACCATTAATTTTTTCCTAATCATTCACTGCTCCTTTCCTTTCTGCATTACCTAGTACATTCCATGGACTTCTGAACACACTCACTCCTGATACTGTTGATAATGATACAAATGATATCTGTACAATGTACAGATGTACAAATGATATCTTTTATAACATTTATATTCCCAGCCTAGACCTCTGCCTTGAACACCAGACTTTTACATCCAAGTATCTACCAGAAATCCCTGCACATGTCCCAACAGTTCCCTGAAATTTAACATCAAACTGAGCTCCTTATACTCTCCTCCTCTTCCTGCAGTCTTCCCCATCTCAATAAATGACAACTGTATCCCCCAAGTCATTCAAAACAGAACCCTTGAGCCCATCCTGCCCCCCACTCCAGGCCATCTTCAAAACATTAAAATCTGATACCCCCGTGATCTAACTTACTGTCTTTTGCCAACCATATTGTGTTGGTGGCCTCCTTTCTCACCCCTGCTGCCCTTCCTCCTCTGCTACAGTTCCTTCTCAATTCAGCATCCCAGAATGATCCTTTTTAAAGGAATAAACTCAGTGGAATTGTTCCTTGACTCAAAACCCTTCCCAAGGTTCCCTGTCACTCAAGTCCACACAAAGGCCCATGAAACTCTACATTAATGGCTCTACCTTTTCCCCATTCCCCTCACCTCCTTCTGCTGTCCCACCCGGATGCACCATCCACCCTTGCTGTGACTCAAAAGGGAGGCAGGCTCCCATGTGATCATTTTGTTTCTCTCTGGAGAGCTCTTCTTGCAGATCACTGCAGGGCTCACCCCTCATCTCCTTCAAGTCTTCACTCAAAAGTCATCTCCTCAAAGTGAAGCCTCCCTCCCCACCCCCCACCTTTCCTGTCTTGCCTTTTTCTCTCCTCTAGATTTAGTTTCTCATCTAACATTCTATACTTTTTATTTACTTATTATTTTATTTTTTAAAAAATATTTATTTATTTGAGAGAGAGTGTGTGTGTAAGAGAGAGGACAAGAATGGGGAAGGGGCAGAGGGAGAAGCAGACTCCATGCTGAGCGGAGACCCCGATGTGTGACTCCATCGCAATGGGCCAAAGGCAGACCCTTAACTGATCGAGCCACCCAGGTGCCTTGTTAAGGTGCTTTATTTATAAAAAGCAAATTTTACTCTTTGAAAATCACTAACAAGCTGGGTAAACTCTCAAGGATGGCTGGTGTTTTGGAGGTGAGTGTGCACAAGAGGGATATGCAAATTGTTAGGGGAGACAAATTTCTTTAAACACCAATGTGGACTATGTGTCTGATCAGCAAAATGCTAGTGAACAGGGGAATGTAAGATGTTGCTTATGCAAGAAATACAAGAATAGACCCCTGTGTTCTTGGCTAGCTAAGGTGAATGGATGACAATTTTGGGAGAAGCCAGAATTAAGATGACACTCTAAAAATGTCCCAGGTCCTGATGAAGAACTAATCCATTTTCCCCCAAACTGTAGGATTTTAGTACACTTCAGATTTTAAGAAATTCAAAACAATCATCTTTAAAATTTATGGCTGGCAATAGCCATCTGAGAAATATCTTGATCTATTTTTGCTTTACTCATGGAGTAACTAAACTGAGGCTCAGAAATCACAAACTAATGAATTTAGGTCCCTGCCCACTCTGTCTGCAATCATTTATATTCTAATGGCAGCTCAGAAACAATAAAATGGGCAAGATAAGCTTAAAAAAACACACAAAGAGAAGCTCGCTGATTGAGTAATGTACTCACCAGGTGCCAGGTAATTCCCTCATGCATAATGGAAAATGGTGTCATCTTATAAGCTCAAGAGCAAAGCAAATATAAGCATCATGTGCTGCTGAACTAGTTTCTGACTTGTTTTTTGTGGATGGGGGCTGTTTTTGGTTTTTTGTTGTTTTTGCTTTGAGACAAATGCATCAAAAGTAATTCAGGATTGGGAGTCCAAGGTCTAGGAATCGTTCCCCTGGACCTGAATTCTGCTCAGCCACTTATTAACTCTATGACCTTAGAAAGTCACTTAAGTCTCTTCATACCTCAGTCTCTCCACATGTAAAATGTACATAAATATCATTTCAAAGAGTTGTGGTGAAAATTAAATGAGAAAAGTGATATAAAGTATTTAACAAAGTATCTCTAGGAAGCATGAAGTAATCATTAGCTATTTTTTAGTAATAGTAGTATCTAAATTCTGAGTGCCCCAACCACCACTGGGATGGGTCTTTCTGTCCCTGTCCTCACCACCACAGAATAAAGGTTGGTTCTTACTTTACAACCTTTAGGTGGGGAGACTTGCCCAAAGCTATCTTCTCTCTGAAAAATGATCTTCCTTCTTTCTTGTCTTTCTTTTTCTTTCCTTTTTCATCTCTGGATTATTTTATTTAATCCCTAATATATTCAGCTACCTAGAGTTGGGTAGAGAAAGCAATATCCTTTAGCAAACAAACAAAACATCTACAATCAAGCATCCTTCTCCACTCCCTTGGCCATATCCTCAGCCTCCTCCCTGCTCACTGCCATCCTTCCCCTGAACTCAACTACACACTGGCTCCTCCTACTCCTCAGGGTTCACCTCATCCTCTGAGCCCCTCCCACACAGTCCTCATAACACAAACACACACACACACACACACACACACACACACGCCTTTACAACTTGCTGGACTCTTCCCTTTCTCTTGCTACATGGCCATCCCCACTTTCCTTGCAGCCTGCCCTTTGTTCCTCATGGTTCTTGCTTGCTCTGCCAACCACTGGCAAGCGTGATGTGCCTCCACAGAGCGCTCTCTGCCACAAACAGGTGGTCTGCCACAAAGTCACTGTGCTGAGGCACCTCACCAAGAGGAGATTTCAGCTCTGGATAGTACAGAATGTTCACAAGCACAAAGGAGGGAAGAGGACACTTCCCAAAAGGCATTTTAAAGCAGGTTTCTCTGGGTATTCCATTCAGAAGTATGTGTGTGTGTGTGCATGTAGGTGTTTGTGAATATAACATAAATAATATATATGATATATTAGATAGGTGGACTAATGAATTCATGGCTCTGTCTTTACCAAAACACAGCAGGACAACTAAGAATTTGTCGGAAAGCCAGAGAATTCCTTTTGAAATGATAGCCTAGCCAGAAAAGATAAAAATAATAAATGAGAGGGAAAATTTATGACTTCATTTTTATATTAAAGAAAACTATTATGATTACTTCAGCTGATATAAAAAAAAACTTTTGAATGTGCAAGTTAGGCAAACCTGGCAATAATAAAAAATTTCATTTTTCTTTGAAAAAGACCTTTGAAAGATATGGCACCTTTGAAAGATATGGCATCTTTGAAAGACCTTTAAAAGATATGGCACCCTAAACCAGTGAAGATAATGAAGGAAGCCTAAAAAAAAAAAGTCCAGCTCTGTTAGGTGTATTAGAGACAGAGACACTGACAGTGAGAGGGAAATAAGCCAGTAATGTTCCAGAACAGTAAGACAATTTTTCTCCCCCTGCAAGTTTCCTCTCTTTTTCCTTCCCATTCTCTTTTCTCTTATTGTCTCTCTCGGCTCCATCTATCCTCTGTCTTTGCTTTATGTTCTCTTCCCACCCCAGCTTTTTCTCCATAACCAATTACAATCAGAAGACCTTAAAACTACAGAACAATAACACTGCCTACATTCTGAATCACTTTATACATTACAAAACATTTTCACCTAATGTTCTGTCACCCTTTGAGATAAGCAAAGCCAATATTTTAAATTCTAGTGTATAAACAGGTGAACATAAGCTTAATGAAGTTCATGGGTTCTCTATGTTAGGAGTTTTCATATATTTTACCCCTTTATAATTTTTTTTTTAATCAGAGTAACCTTATGGACACGAGCCCACTTCAGCACATTGCTATCCCCAGGCAGGACACATGAGTTGTGGTGGGAGTAACATTGGGTTGGGGAAAAAGGAGTTTTATATCTCTATTGTTTCATTTCCCTTAAAAATCTGAGCAAATGTGGTAAATACTTGTATCTGTCACATACATCTGGTGTTAAATCATTCTGCTTTCTCTCTGTTTGAAATATTTCACAATGAATACAAAGGAAAGAAAAAATAACACAAGTATGTGTTAATCTCTCTTCTTTCAGATGAGGAAACTGAAGTACAGATCTGTTAAATGATTTGCCATTTAAAGTTATACTAATATCTTAAGTTGTGGATAGGTACAGGATTCACATTCTTCAACTATTAATAACTAAGAAAGATCTAAATACTAAGTCCTTAGCCCTGGATATTGTGGTAGAAGCAAATAAGATTGAAGTACATCTTTATTTCTGTGATTACTATCAATCTAAAAAGTGATTAATCTCCCAAACAGTGGAGTGAAGATGACTTGACAACATGAATCACAGCCAACTGGGGGATCAAGCTAGGTCTCTCCCAGATCAGAGCTTGAAGAGGCTCTTGTGTGTGTGTGTGGGGGGGGGGTCCTCCCAGCTAGCACCAACCACCACCACCACATGATGTCACCCAAAGCAATAATACCTCATCTACCCATATGACTTAGGACCAAATCTATGATTATCATAATAGTCACTCCTACGTCTACTAAATCAAGTCATTGGCACCTCAACTGGGGGCTGTGTAGAAGTTTAGAAACTTTCCATTTTCTCTCCTCTTTTATAATTCAAAACTTAACAGTTAAAGATAAAACCACAGACACAGATATTTACCTTCTGCCATTTCGTCCATCTTAATGTAAAGTTACTACTTTACAGTCCCCAAGGCATTCTCAAATAGTTTAGTTCATTTAGTTCTCTGTAGAATGGGACTAGAAGAGTAATGCTGAGCAAGGCCACTCTGATGGGGGACATAGCCAGGGACTTGTGGCCAGAGACCTGGGCATGCACACCAGCTCCACCAGCTATGGGTCATGAGACTTTGGACAAGTTATCCACTCTTTCTGCACTTTAGTTTTGTCATCCCTAAAATAAGGATAATAATGCTACCTCACAGATGTATTGTGATGAACAAATAATTTATTTGAAGCCATACCAAAAACTGCAAAGCACTATTAAAGAGTGAAGCATTCTTATTCATAGAAATGTTATTAAAAACACGTTTTTGTGTAATCACACCATACTTTTAAAAATCATGGCCAGAGAACGCTTATTTCTTTTATGGACTTTGGGGCCAAAATTTTCAAACTGTCTTATGACATCTATTTCTCCGTCAAAATTATAGGGATTTTAAAAAATGATATATTCATGGGCTACTGAACACAAAATGCATTAATGTAAAAACTTAATATATCACAAGAGATGCTGAAGAGAACCCAGAATTTAAAATCAATGAATTGCCTTGGTCCACATGAATAAAAATGGTTGCCCTGAGCACTTTCATCTATAGTTGGTAGAAAATACATTATAGCTTTTTCAAATGATAAATAAATAAAACTGAGTATTATACTGTTATGCTCATAAAATCATATCTTTGAATAGAAACAGTATAATGAAACCATCATTTTTATGTAATTTAAGGACTCTGTCCCATGCTTACTTCTTGGTCTCTTGGTATCTTTGGGGGCCAGAGCTCCATTCTAAATAATCCATTTGGGCATAGAAATTTAATCTTGACATTAATGGCAATGATGACACATTTTATTCACATATTTCCCCACTCACCTGGCTGGATCAATCCAATTCCCAGACCTTTTCTCTTTCCTGCCAGCACAGCAGACAGTCCTTTGTTTCATAAAAAGCTACAGAATCTAGAGCACTTTTGTGAATAGTATTCAATATTTGGGGAAGAATTTATTTTACATCAAAAATATAAAAATTTAAATTATTAAAATAATTATTTAATCTCATAAACTTAAGCAAGAACTTATTTGATCTAAATCAATATTCTTTGCTCTTTCCCTATTCCCAATATTTGAATTATTCCTACCCCTATCTATGTTTACCACATCAAAATAACAGGCTTAGAATTTATTACAAAAAATTATTTATTTTGCACATAGCATATGACAATATGCATTTAAAATTTTTTTAAAACCATGGTGATTCTTTTTACAATGTATAGATGATTGCCTCAGATTAGAGATAAATATACCAGAACCCAGGCTATAGAACTCCTTTATTTTCCTAATATAGATACTCACTGAACAATATGCTGCCCATTTTGGAAAATTTGGTTGTTCTAGAATAACTCACACATCTTTCGCCTGAAGGAAAATCATAGGCAAAATGAATCCACAACCTAAGAATCTGCACATCTTTCTGAAACTTCTCCTTTCAAATGCCACTGTTTCCACCATTTCTTCCTCAACTCCGATGTTGGGGGAGTTGCAGATTCTATCTCCCGTTTTGTCCCTCTACCCAACAAATCAAGAATCTTTATCTTTCCTTTAAAATTTCCTGTAACCTTTTCCAACCACCTCATTGCCAACAGTCAAGGAACAACTGATAAATATTTAGTGCTTACTGTATGCCAGATAATGGGGCTAGGCCCTTTACCTGCAGTTACTGAAAAATAAGTGCTGTTATTTGCAGATGAAGCTACTGAACTTAGTAGTGGCAGCTGCAGGACAGTAACACCCCCAGACCAACAACTAAGTCATAGTCTCATCCACTCTGCCTCATGCCTCCCCCTTTTGTTATTACTGGTAGACTAGCATGTGGCCTCCCTTCTTTAGGCTTCCATCACCCCAGTCCACTTTACACAGCCCCACAAGAGACTAAAACCTTCCTGTGGATGTGAACAGCCTCTGTCACCTTCTTCCTCGCCAGTCACCAGCTTATGGAGGCAGTTGTTTGCACTTCCCCAGGCAACCCCAAAGCTGCACACCCACCAGCTGTTCTCAGATGAAACAGGCCTTTTCTTGACTCAAGGTCCAGGAGACTCCCAGAAAACCAAACAGGCTTTCAAGGTGCAACTACCCAGCTCATAAACGTTCTGTGGCTCCCTGCTGCCCAGAGACAAAAGGAGTGCCTTGAGTCTCACGTGCAAGGCTCATCAAGCCAAATTTGCCAAGATCAGCCCCACATCTTGCCTTTCATTTAAATAATGCCTCACCTTCAGCAGGACTTTCCCACAAGTCTCAATAGTACTACTTTGCTTGTACCCCTCCTCAAAGGGGGCTCAGCACCATTTAGCCTTCTTTCCCTTCTATCAGAACCCTAAGCTTCAAGATTCCTTCTGAACCATCTCTGATTGCTCTGGATCAGAAGGGCTTTTCTCATGTCTAAAGTTTGATAGCTCATGGCTTGTGCCACTTTCCTGTCATATCATTTATTGCTTGGTATTAATGCTTGCCATCTGATTTTATTTTCAAATATATATTTTATATATATATATATGAAAAATATAAAAATATATTTTACGCATATATATATTTGAAGTAGTTTACAAACTACAAACTCCTTACAAACAGTTTTATTTCGTTGGCCATATAGAATACTTTTTTATAAAGCAGGCCCTCAATAAACATTTATTGATTTTAAAGTAAAATAATCTCACTTCTCAAATAAGAAAAAAAATTAGGATGTTAACTATTACTTTAGAATGCATTGAGTATAATCTTCAACCAAATAACTTGTTAGACATAGCTGAAGGCAAGGGGGAACATCCTAAAATTCTACTTACTGTAAATTCAGAAATGAAAGAACTAAAAAGAGTATATTGCATTACCTCAGGTATGGTGCCTGGAACACCGAGTGCCCTTTTACCATTTGGTTTGATATCTGGGTCCACAGGCACCAGCAGTCACTACTGAAGACTAGTTAGTGCCCCATGAGAAATAACTAGGAGGAACAAAGGAATCCACTGTGTGCTGGCACCACTCTCATATGTCCTAGCAGAAAGCTGATGTGGACAAAGCCACCAAAACCCCTTTCCCTCGCCGCAACACCTGCACCCCAATGTTTATAGCAGCAATGTCCACAATAGCCAAACTGTGGAAGGAGCCTTGGTGTCCAGCGACAGATGAATGGATAAAGAAGCTGTGGTCTATGTATACAGTGGAATATTCCTCAGCCATTAGAAATGACAAATACCCAACATTTGCATTGACGTGGATGGAACTGGAGGGTATTATGCTGAGTGAAATAAGTCAATCGGCAAAGGGCAAACATTATATGGCCTCATTCATTTGGGGAATATAAAAAATAGTGAAAGGGAATAAAGGGGAAAGGAGAGAAAATGAGTGAAAATATCAGTGAGGGTGACAAAACATGAGAGACCTCTAACTCTGGGAAACAAACAAGGGGTAGTAGAAGGGGAGGTGGGCGGGGGGTTGGGGTGACTGGGTGATGGGCACTGAGGGGGGCACTTGACGGGATGAGTACTGGGTGTTATGCTATGTGTTGGCAAATTGAACTCCAATAAAAATAAATTAATTAAAAGAAAAAAACCCTTTCCCTGCACACTCATCCAATTCCTCCAAGATCAGACAGGGATCATCACCCTAAGACTACTTGGATGAAATCTTTGCAGCTATCATGCTTTCATTCCCAATGTGCTCAATTCCAAACTGCAGGTTACTAGAAGACAAAAAAAAAAAAAAAACAAGGAAAAATTGAGTAATTGTTTTAAAAATTAAATACTGGGGTGCCTGCGTGGCTCAGTCAAGTATCTGCCTTTGGCTCTGGTCATGATCTCAGGGTCCTGGGACTGAGCCCTACGTTGAGCTCCCTGCCCAGGGGAAAGTCTGCTTCTCCCTCTCCCTTTGCCCCTCCCCCTTGCTCTCTCTCTCTCTCTAATAAATAAATATTTTTAAACATTTAAAAATTAAATATATAACGAAAAGAAGAGAAGAAACAGAAAAAAGAGAAATTAAGATGTGCAATAAATTTACAAAGGTAAGTAAATATAAAGAAGATGAAATTAAATCTCTTCAGAGATCCAACAAAGCAAAGGATATTACTGCTGCCTCGTTCAAATCTAACCATCTAGTAATTCTTTTCACTAGACTGTTTCTGTAATTCATTTGCAAGTAGAGATAAGAGGCACTTGACTACTAAGAGCCAGTTAGAAAAGATGGGGGAAAAAAAGATGAAAATGATCAACCAAAAATGCTAAATGATGTCAAAGTTTTACATTGTGCCTAAAATCAAAACTAAACAACCCACATTCTGCTGCAGCCAAGTAGCTGGGGCTGGAGCTGGGGCTTGAGCTGGGGCTGCCACAGTGTGGACAACAGGACCTGCTTGCTCCCAAGGGGTTAAGGGAAGAATGAAGTGTAAAATCTCACAACATTTAAAAGAATTTTATATGAATTGTCATGCTTTTATTGAAATATAAAAAGCCAGTCATACCAAATTCAATGAAAATTTCAGGATAATGGGAAAGAAAAGAACTGATTTTGACATTTTGTAGGTTTCAATACCCCTCTGTACCTCCATTATCCCAACTGTAAAGTGGGAATAATACTAGTATCTACCCCATGAAGTTCTCATAAGAATAAATAAGCTAATTCCACAAAGGGTTTAGAGAAGGGCCCTGCACACAGTAATGAGAGCTCATTTAATGCTGGCATTTTTGCTATCTCATCTGTTGTAAGTATTCCTACCATCCTGGTTTTTCCATCCACAAAATGAAGGCATTTGCACGCACAAAGGCCTGTAAGAATAATAAACTAAGGTTTTGAAACTTCTTCCATTCAAATGTTCTAAAATATCAATGTACTATTTTTGCCCTACTGACCTGTTGTAAATAAATGTTAACCAGCAAGATGTAAAATTAACTTGTTTTGACTCCTTTCTGGTTTGTATACAATCTACCTTCTATCTTCTTCCTCCATTCTGCTCTATTCATTTTCTTTTTTTTTTTCTATTCATTTTCAAATTCTTTAAAAATGCTTCCTAAAAATAGGGGAAAATCAATTCCCCAAAATATTTGTAAAAATATTTGGAGTTCAAGAAGATGCCTACCTATAAAATATACAAAAATCAGTATCATTTTCCTATGTGTTAAAAATGGCCAACACTTATACTAAAGAATAGTTAAGAATTAGCAGGAGAAAAACGTTCTATTCAATAAATAATACTGGCAGACATACAGGAAAAAATTAGATCAGTACCATTCTTCTTAGAATGAATTCCAAATGAATTTGAGAGTTTAACGCAAAAACTAAACATTTTTAAAGTACTAGGAGAAAGGATATAAGATGTTTTTGTAATCTGAGGGTTTGTGACATTTTTTTCTATACATAATACTAAAGGCAGAAACCATACAGCAATAGTGGCTAACATCGACCAGCTTACTATACACCAAACATACATTATTCTATTTATTGTCATATCATCTTAATATTTTTTAAGAGATTTTATTTATTTGGCAGAGAGAGTGAGAGAGCACAAGCAGGGGGAGCAGCAGAGGCAGAGGGAGAAGCAGGCTCCCCACTGAGCAGGGGTCCTGGGACTAGATCCCAGGACCCTGGGATCACAACCCAAGCCTAAGGCAGACTGTTAACTAACTGAACTACCCACATGCTCCTCTCATATCATTTTAATGTCAGTTTTTCTTTTACACAGAAAAAAAATGGGCCTTAGCAGTGAATACAGCCAATCCTCATTTTTCACGATCCCTTAATTCCCCTACTTGTTAAAATGTATGTGTAACCCCCAAATCCAAATCAAGACTCAAGATGCTTTCACAGTCATTCACAGACATGTACAGGATGGCCAAAACTTAGTCATCTGACACACACATCCCCAGCCAAGCTCAGACAAGGCAACACTCTGCCTTCCTATTTCTGTTCTTACATGGTAAACAAGTGTTCTTTTCAAGATCTATTTAGTGCTCCTTTTTTTCACGTGTTTCTGCTTTTTGTTGGTGATTTCACTATTTAAGGGACTCCTGGGTGGCTCAGTGGTTGAGTGTCTGGGCTTGATGCCGGTCCGAGGATGGAGTCCCTGCATGGAGCCTGCTTCTCCCTCTGCCTATGTCTCTACCTCTCTCTGTGTCTCCCATGAATAAATAAGTAAAATCTTTTAAAAATTAAAAATAGTCACCAACAATGGTACTAAAGTGCTGCCTACAGTCCTTAAGTATAAAAAAGCTATGAGGTGCCTTATGAAGAAAGTACATTCGTGCATGAATTCTAGTGTTGTGAGCCATGAGTTCAATGTTAATGAATCAACAATATATGTTAAATAAGGTACCTTTAAATAGAAACACACATAAAACAAGGTTGTGTATTAATCAATTGATGAAAATGTGACCAGAGGCTCATGGAAATCTAACTCTGTATTTCCTCTAGGAACAATGTTTTAGTGTTTGTTCAGTGTTTGCAGAGACTTTATAGAGTGTAACTACCACAAATAACTAGAATAAACTACATTAAAAAAATTGCAGAGCCAGAATTAGAATCCAGGCATGTCTTGATTCTGGACACCCTACTACCACTGTTATCATCCTTGCTCTGTATAAAGGAAACAACTAATGGGTTTGACTACATAAAAATCAAAAGATAAAGGACCAACTGGGGGAAAATATTTGTAAAATACATTACAAAGGATTTACTAATATTAACAGTGATTTTTTTAGTTCAATATGAAAAAGAGGAACTCTAAAACAGAAAAACGAGCAAAAGATTTGGCAGGTATAGTTTGAGTCCATTCCTTTATGCATGTATATATGTGGATAAAAACGTAGATTGCTTACAAGAGATCAGATTTAGAGATTAGCTGAAGGGTTCAGTCCAGAGGATTTCACTGGACCTCACAGCTAAAGTTCAAAAAATTTTCCCACTGAGTATTTCTTAGAATTACAGGGCAAAGAGGTACAGCACTGTCCCATTGAGAAGCAACGACAGACTGAGGTGAAGTATGGGCAGATTCCACGTCACAACGACTGACATTGGTCACCTGACTTCTATCTGGAACAGACAGTGCAGTCATCTATTTAGGATTCCTTAAGTTTGATATCACTAGATTTAGGAGAAGAGAAGGCCATGATGAGATACACCATCACCATCAGACAGAGGCTTACAAAACACAGTAGGGGTTGAGAGCAACAGGAGGAGTTTGAGAGCTAAACTGGAAAGAATGAGAAACCTGTACAGTTTGCATGTCTATTATGTTCACTTTCTGGCTTATTAATCTTTTCTCTGATAAAGGGGTAGATGCCTTATATACTGTTAATGTATGTGGGTATAAAACAATATACATGTGCTATAAGATTAGATAGAAATGTCTTAAGATTGGCAACCCAAAACAGGTACCATCAGCAAAAGCATACATTCATGATGTCAGCAGCTTCTCTGATCCCTTGGTGTTTCACAATTGAGAATATTAGAATCCCCCAAAAAAATTCTGTGCAGGAGAGTGAAACAGACTCTGCTAAAAGCAGTAAAGATCCCCTGAAGGCTTTAGTAAAGGCACCAGGCATTTGCACTCAGCCACTGTAATCAGTAGCAGTAATTCAGCCCATGTGATGCATAGGACAGCTTTTCCAAGAGCATTTCTGACAGCAGCTAAGACAAAACAGGTAATGGCAGAAAGTTACTGTAATAACAAAGAGTGTCTCTGTGGATCTAGGGGAGCCACTTGCCCCACATGAAAAGAAGCATAAACAAATGAGATCAACACACTTAGCAATGCATGAAAGTTACTATAATCCACTACTTAAAATATAATTAAATTGGGAAAATATTTATATGATTGTTTGCTTAGTCTCTAAGTAGGAAAAGACCCTCCAAGCACAAAAGATAGATATATCTGTTTTTATAAATGTATTTATATAATCTACATATAAAATTTCATGAAATAATAAAAATAAGACCACAACCTGGGGGAAAGCATTTTGCCAAAATTTGAAAGAACTGCAAGGTATTCATCATAGTGTCTATATCATTGAAAACAAAATGATTCTGCCAAAAATGTCAAACAGACAAATTTATAAATTATGCTACAAGCAAACAGAATATTATGCAGTCATTAAAGTTATGTTTTTTGAAAAATGTCAATATAATGATCACATAAATATTAAGAGAATAAGAGAAAAAATTATAAATCCTATTATTATAAGGATAGATCTATTTATTCACAGGGATAAAAATTAGAAAGTATACTGCAATAACAATAATAATACCTAACATTATTTTCTGTGCCAGGCATTGTGTTGCTCTTTATATGTACCATCTCATTGACATTTCATAACAAACCTATGAGACAGGTAGTATCATCACTGCTATTTTTCAAAATATAAAACTGACACATAGAGAAGTGAGGTCACATGCTCAAGGCCACACAGTTTGCAAATGCAAAGTCCAAGAATGAAGCCAGCCAGTCTCCAGAGCTTATGTGCTCCATCACAGAACTCCCAAAGGTTTAAGTCTCCTCTGGTTTGAAAGGCTCATAGTGTATCCAAACATGTTAGAAATAGAGTGGGAAATTTCTTTTTTAACCTTATCTATAAGGACTTGAACAATTCTCACTATCAACACCTGAAAACATTCATGTTGACCTCTACAAGCTTGGAACCTCTGATCCTTTCAACATATAGAGTATCGGTAACTGAAATGTAATGAAGATCCAGAATCCTCAGCTGCTATTCCCTTCATATACTCATCACTATTACCCAAATAGATTTCTCTTAAAAGATTAAATCTTTTGAGAAATTTGAGGGTTTTGTGTGTGTGTTTTTCTATAAGATTATTACATATCTGTTGAGTATGGGGCCAAGTTATTTTTGTCTCTGTTCTTCCCATTATTTATTCCCATTCAGATGAAAATTTAAATACAAACTAGCTACCCATTCATCAAAATTGCTTCAAATTTATTTATGGTGCAGCACAGAGGAGCTTCTGGGAATAAGAGCTTAAAGTCTATTATAGTTTCTATTAATAATTGCAGTCACTAATTGCTATGAGAACTTTTTTTGGATATGCTAACATATAGTTAAAGCAAAGCCAATCCAACAGACTACTATAAATAGCATTGCATGGTCTCACAAAAGTCATGAGAATTTTGTAAGTTTGGAGGGTGGGAAAGTACAGACATGGTTTTCAGATTTCTTAAACATTGTTATCATGGATTCAAAAGGCCAAAATGTAGAATTATACTCACAAATTCTTTATAAATAATCTTCTTGATTGCCTTATTTACTTTTGAATTACCACTTTCCTAAGACAGTTTTAACTATAACTGAGATTAGACAGGGTTCCCAAGTGCTATTTTCACTCATTGATTCATTAAATCAAAATGTTTAAAGTGTCTGCTGTATGCCAGGCACGATTCTAGGCACTAGCAATAGAACAGCAAACAAAACAGACAAAAATCCTTATCTTGGGGGAGCTTAAAGGCATTATACTGATGGTATACAGAAAGCAAAGTAAAGAATAAAATGTTAGAGGATGATAGCAGCAATGAAGGAAAACAAAGCAGTTCAAGGGAGAAGGGAGGCCACAGTGGTAAAAGCATGGTCAGGAAGGCCTCACTGAGACGGTGACATTTAAATCTGGACCTGAGTCAGGAAGGGAGGAAGCATGGACCTATCCAGGGAACAGCATGCCAGACAGGGGAACAGCAAAGTCAAAAGTCTTGAGATGAGCTCGAGCCCATATGTGTTTGAAGAACAAAAGAGAGTCTTTAGTGGTTTCAGGGGAAGGTAAGACAGGAAGTCAGAAAAGTAACAGGGGAGCCACATGCTCTAGGGCCTTACAGGCCATACAGGCCAAGACTTTCTTTCTCAGAGAGACATAGGGAGCAACGAAAGGGATGGACAGAATTATGACAGAATTTCTCATTCAAATTTAGGCACCTTTGTTGGTAAAAATGAGAAGCTGATGGGTCACTGGGAAAACAGAAGCAGACCATAGCTGTTCAGGCAACTTGGCGGAATGGACTAGCCATCATAGGTATGGAGCAGAGGAAGGACATGATCTTGGCTTAAGCTCGATCACTCTGTCTGCCGTTTTAAGATTAGAATGAAGGTGAGCAAGCCCTGAAGCACGCAAGTGGTTAAGAGCCTGCCATAATCCAGGTGAGAGGTGGTGGCCATGGCAGCTTCTGAGTGAGTCTTAATAGAAAACCAGTAGGGCTCTGGGATGGATCAGAGGTGAGATGTAGAGAAAGAAGGTTTGGGGACTGAATAACTGTAAGGCCCCACATGGCAATAATGAAACTGAGGAGACTCAAGGAGGAGCTACCTTGTGGGTGGCAGGATGAGGAGGAGCACATTAAGTGTGAGATGCCAACCGACATCCAAGTGGAGATGCTGAATGGGGAGTAAGACACAGGAGTTCAGAGTCATGTGGGAGTCACTAGCATGTAGATGGCCCTTAAAGCATCAGGATGGGTGGTATCCTTAGGGAGACGGGGCAGATGAAAAAGAGAAAAGGAAGAAAGAACAGAGCTGAGTGCCCCAGTACTACGGAGTCAGGGAGGAAAGGAAGGCACAGCAAAGGATGAGAAGGGGCAGCCAGGGAGGGAAGGAGAAACTAGGAAAGGGTGAAATCCCAAATGATAAAAGTGTATCAAGGAGAAGCGGGTGATGAACCATGACAATGGTGCTTTGGTCCTGGCTGCTGAGGACTGAGAGAAGCACTCTGACATCTTCCTAATGAATCCAGAGGTGGTTTGTCTATATTGATGCATGAAAGGAGAGGCATGTACTCATTCATTTACCTCTGATGTTGCCTTGCAGGTCATGGGGGTGATCCCTGGGGGTGTGACGTGAAGAGAAGCATACACACCCCAGAGAAGCTGGGTTTTTATTTTTATGAGAGACACAGAGAGAGGCAGAGACATAGGCAGAGGGAGAAGCAGGCTCCCTGGGGGGAGCCTGATGTGGGACTCGATCCCAGGACACTGGTATCACAACCTGAGCCAAAGGCAGATGCTCAACCACTGAGCCACCCAGGTGCCCAGATGCTGGGTTTCTTGTACAAGTATAGGTAGTCTGTATCACACTGTGCAGCTTTCAGAAAAGAATTAGACATGTTCACAAAGCTACAGAAACATGATAAATCACTATTAGGCTAAATCTACCCCCTCCACTCCCCCTCAAAATCACTAAACTCTCCACATTTATTTTTTTTAATTTTTTATTTATTTATGATAGTCACACGGGGGGGGGGGGGGGCAGAGACATAGGCAGAGGGAGAAGCAGGCTCCATGCACCAGGAGCCCGACGTGGGACTCGATCCCGGGTCTCCAGGATCGCGCCCTGGGCCAAAGGCAGGCACCAAACCACTGCGCCACCCAGGGATCCCAACTCTCCACATTTGATGAAGGATGCCACAGCACCCCCGGAGAACATTGCTTCTCCGCATGGCCTGTGCTCTTAATAGCACATTTACTATTCCAGAGGTCATTCCACACCTTTTTTTCTTAAACAAATATACTGAGTGCTGTGGCAGTTATCTCGTGTTTTGCCTGTCCCACACCCACTCCCTTTTCTTTGGAAAGATACCTGCTCAACAGCCATCCAGGTGTGATGGCCACACCCCAGGTAAGCCAATGAGACGTGTGGTCCCAGGAATCAGAATTCAGTGACACAGAAAGGAGGGGAGTTGAAGAGGATCCATCCTAACCGCAGAGACAAAAAAGCCCCCAATTAAAAAAAAAAAATCCAGAAATATCAGAAAAGTCAGAAAATCATGGTCCTTACTATCTCAATTCCTTTAGCAATTGACCACTCCCTCCTCCTGGATGTACTATCATCATTTCTGACATTTGGATTTTCCTTCCATTCTGCAAGTTAACCCACCTTCTATAAACAAATACCTTTAGCCCAAGCTAGCCAGAGCAGGTGTCTGTGGCTGGCAACTAGATTACTCTGGTATACTCACCACTCTCCAAACTCTCTGGTAGCTAATAAAACATCAATTTTCAAGTCGGGTCCATTTTCCAACATAAGTAAAAATGAAGGTTTAGAGGCTGCGATTATATTGCCAAAATAAAAGCTTAACAAATTATTTTATTTGGTAATATTCTAATGACCATTCTTAAATTCTGATTGTAAATGTTCGTATCACTGGCAAACATTTCTAATGAGAAACATTCTTTTTATTCATTGGAAACATTTGTTTGTCTTTAATCAAAGTAGTAGATTTTGTTTTTCTAATGGTTGTTTCATTAGGATGGCAACCAAGTATGTGCCTCACTCAAAGATTTCCTGTTCTTTCCCTATTCTGCAAGGCTCCCATGGTTTTCATGCTTGGGAACAACTGGTATAGTGTGGATAGGACCAACTTGTTTGAACAAGCAAAAATCATCCAGCAATTCAGGTCAAACCAGTGAGTATTATTTTAATTGTGAAGAGCTTGATCTCCAGAACATTTACACTTTACTTCAGTGACTATAGATAGGTATCCCTTGGGTACTCATTAGTGATACCAATTTTGAATTTTCATTGATTGTAGTTTTCTATATGTTTAAAATATTTCACAATGTATTTGGAATTGAAGTATCTGCCTCACAATTTCTGTTAAAAGGCTGACATCAACCATTTGTGTTTGGGAGAAATATTCTAAAAGGTTTAATGCCCGCATCAGGGCAGATCACCAGGTAAAGCAGCCTTATGCCTTCTTACCCACACTTGAGGTTCCCAGATTTGCCCAGTAGGGCTACAACTCCACACAACTCCCCAGGGAAAGCTAAAAGGAGAAACGATCTGGTTTGTCCCACCTGAGAAAAGGAAACATCTACATGTGGACCTTCTCTACATTCTTTGGTAATATCTTTATAAAAGCCACTGCCCTTTCATTAAAACCCAGTGAGGCAAATCTTTCCCTCTTAGTAAAAGCATGGGCCTCCCTTCATGTCTCTGAGAACCTCGGTGGGTCCCAAGCAGGAAACTCTTCTGCGAATCTGTCCTCCTCTCTCTGATTTAGTTTCCACCATGGGTCAATGGATCTCAGTTTAGATCTGAAGGCAAACTTTGACATAAACTATGATGGTGACAAATCAGAAAATATTTGCATTACTAACATAAGTACAAGACAAGTGCAGCCCCTGCTTCTCAGGACTACACACTGATGGCTTTGCAATCCCTCATGTGTCACACTCACCTGGTTGCCACATAGCCTAAGGCTGACCTCTGCACTTTGTGGCAGGAGGTGAATTATTTGTGAGTAAGGCAGAAGAGGATCTTTGGCAGTTGCTCTTTTTTTCTTATTCAAATGACCTCAACAGAAAGTAGGCTTTTTAAAGATTGGATCTATGTACAAAAAATAACCCTACATAGCCAAGTGCAAAGTAAACATGATGTCACTGGTGTCAATATCTCCGTGTGAGCAGATCTTTGGGTACTGAGTGGCTCAGACTCTGCAGAGAGCTCGGGGTTGTCACCGGGACTCAGGGTGTGCTGCATCACTCAATCCACAGGCTGTACCTGCATACCTGCAGACTGGTAACACATCAGGAATTTCCTGAAGGAAGAGATATATTACCAGTACATGAACTTTAGAGAAAAAAATTTTAAATGTCTCCCTGCCTAAGTTTAAAATTCTCCTCTTGTATTCCTCTTACATTCTGGTTCTACTTAATTCTATTAGTGAACAAACTTCTATTAGAGAACAAACTTCCTACCTACTTTAAAATCTTAATAGAAATCACGTTCATCAAAATGCTAAAAATAAATGTGAACAAAATCTGCAAATCACTTTTCTATATTTTTGTCATCATACTTTGAAGGCATGTTAACTCTTTCAGATCAACAGTATATACTAAGCGATATCTCTGCTACCTGCTTTCTCTGGAAGATAATAATAGTGTCTTAGTCAATGACTATTTAGGACTGAAATTCTGACTTTGCTTGGCATGGATATCACCCTTCTGGTTTAAGTTTGCAATATTCATATTAAATAACAAAATTGGCTTTTACTGTTGTTTTCTCCTTCTTGGCATGTCTTTTATTATTTCTTATTATCCCTTTCCTGAAATAAGTGTCATTTCTACAAATAAATGCATTCCAGCTAGAGCAAGACCAACAGAGTACTCCTGCCTAATAGCTCTGAAATCTTGGGCAAAAGACATACCTCTCTGGGACTCAGCTTCTATATCCATAAAAGGAGGATAATAGTCCCTTCCTCATAAAGTTGATGTGAAAATTACATGAATTAATATATGTAAAGATTTTAGATCAGTGTCTAGCACACACTAAGTACTACTTTAGGATTTGCTGCTAATATGTTGCTCTTAACTTATTTCTAAGTCCTTCAGTAGCCTTTTTAAATTTTTGATAGTATCAGTGCTTGGAATGGGAATGTGAACCCACTTTTTCTAAAAGAGACTAACACCAACTAATTTCTGTATATTCCTCCATCACAAACACTAGACATAAGACTTTTTTTTTCAGCATAAGAATGCAGGAAGTGTTTCTGTGAGAAAAGGAAGTAAGAAAAGAACTGGAGCTATGATCATAGGATATTTCAACATTCATAACAAAGGTGGCCTACATGAAAAGATGACATGTTCCTAAAGGTGAGACTGAAATGCCTGTTTCCTCTGTCAACACACAGCAAGCAAGAGAAATAACAATGTTGGATTTGGTCCTAGAAGCTGAGCCAGACATAACAAACAAGGTTAAGGTTGGGGCAGAGCTCACATTTACAACCATGTCATACATCTAGGTATTTTAAATGTCAACAGGATTTATATATGGTGATAGTACATTTTAGAGAGAAAGGATTGTCAGGAAACAAAGTTTGGGGAAGGAAACTAAATAGCATAAGCTGTCAGTTATAAGAAACTTTAGAAATTGGAGGTCAGGGACAGGTTAACTTCTCAAAGCATTACTAAAAAGTTAACATAAAATGTACTATTTTTGCTACCTGCAGAAGTAGCATACCTTGAGGAACATTTTTTATATCAAAAGTGTCTTAGTTAACATCCTAGCTCCATCAAAGAGGCCAAAAGTAATTCTATGCAAGGACCAGAGAAATTTAGAACTTGATACAAGAATTGTGACTGGGGCGCCTGGATGGCTCAGTCGGTTAAGCACTGCCTTCAACTCAAGTCATGATCCCAGGGTCCTGGGATGGGGCCCAGCATTAGCTCGCTGCTCAGTGGGAAGCCTGCTTCTCCCTGTCCATCTGCTGCTCCCCCTCTTTGTTCTAATAAATAAATAAAATCTTAAAAAAAAAAAAAAAAGAATTGTGACCAGCCTAAAAAAGAACGTAAATTGGGTCATCTGGGCATTTAGAATAAATAATTATTTACCTGCACATAATAGGAACCTAATTTTACTTAATATACAAGAAATCCAGAAGAGGGCTGGGATAGTTGGTCAAAGGTACAAATAAAGACAAAGGCTCCTTCTTGAGGCACCTGCATGGCTTGGTCAGTTAAGCATCCAATTCTTGATTTTGGCTCAAATCTTATCTCAGGGTTGTGAGATAGAGCCCCATGTTGGTCTCTGCACCGGGCATGGAGTCTGCTTAAGATTCTCTCCCTCTCCCTCCGCCCCTTCCCTACCATGTGTACATGATCTTGCTCTCTCTCTCTCTCTCTCAACATAAAAAATAAAGATCAAGGCTCCCCTAAATTCCTCGTACACTCTTACCATGTGACCATCACCCTCAAGGTCACACACTATGGCTAGAAGAACGTGGTAAGAGTAAAGCAAAAACCAAGTATTTGCTAAGTCTTTCTAAAAATCACCTTTATTGATTTTATCAATCATCTTTCTAAAGACCCCATTTGGTAGACTTCCAGTTCATCTTACTAAATTATATGGCAAGGGAGCCTTGGAGGTATTTTTAACTGGATGCATAGTTGTTCTCAACAAAATCAGTAAAGAAAGAGAGTTTCAGTAATGACTAGATAGACAACAATCAATGTATGTGACATCATGGGCACTATGGAGTCTAGGAACAATAATCCTCCTCTGCTACTGTCTGGGGAAGAAGAGGACAACCAGCTCAGTTGACATGAGTTGGCCAGAGAAGTTTTCCTAGATGCTGGAATCTGCCATTGTGATCATCTAACTTCATGCTCCCAAACAACCTGCTAATAGTCACTTGTCTAAAGTGGACTGTCCACTTTGCTTCAGTGGACAGCCAAAGCCTTTATCCTGACAATATTTTTTTTAATTGTAAATGAAGTGACCTTCTACTTCACCACTTAACCACTTGTGGATCTAAGTTTCCTCTACCAGTCCCTGAGGACCTATTGAGCTCTGGGTTCACTATCAAAACCAATTTCTCTCAGTTCTAGTTTGGCTTAAAATAGTTTTGTATTTTAAAAATATTTTACATTGGTTGTAGACATATATATTATAGGATTTGACAAAATACATTAAACTGATGTCAATATTTACTTATCTTGGCATATCTCCCAGACTACACTTAAATACACAAAGTTTGGTCAATATTATGACCACCAAATAAAGAAAAATACTCAATTTAGGAACAGGAAGGTTTACGTTAGAAATGGGCCAAATTAATAAAAGTTTGGATTGTACTAGAACCAGTCTCTTAATTCTAGGCAAGTCATATATTATTTTGACTGGGAAGCACTTTCTGATCATACATATTGATGAGTTGATTTTTTTTTTTTTTTTTTACTTTTATGACTCTCCTCAATAACCAAACTTCAAATTTCTCTTGAAATCTGCCACATATTGACAAGGCACAAAATCCAAGGGTAAATGGCTCCTAGTTGATATACAGCACTTTAAATACCCTTATCTAATGTTGGGTGATTGTACCAGATGTTAACCTACCATCTAAAATGCACCTATTGTGTGCCAGGTGCCTTATATGCATAATCTCACTTGATGATTGCAATCTTGAAATATGAATATAATTATTTCTGCATTACAATCAGAAAACTAAGACTTGATAGGTAACCTGCTGAAGGCATACAACTAATAAGCGGCAGAGAAAGGACACAAATGCAGGCCTCTCTGCTGCCAAAGCTTGCACTCTTGCCACTGTATACACACATGCCTATACCTCCCTGGATTATTCTTTTTTAGTGTAATAACTCCGAACTCTCAGCCAACGTATCGTTGAATGGCACAAAACAATAAAATAGATCTTGCTTGGGATCCCTGGGTGGCACAGCGGTTTAGCGCCTGCCTTTGGCCCAGGGCGCGATCCTGGAGACCCGGGATCGAATCCCACGTCGGGCTCCCGGTGCATGGAGCCTGCTTCTCCCTCTGCCTATGTCTCTGCCTCTCTCTCTCTCTCTGTGACTATCATAAATAAATAAAAATTTTAAAAAAATAGATCTTGCTCAAGAAAGACCATGGTACTTACCCCGGAGCAACACATCTCCAACCTAGTGTTTGTTTTATACCAAGGCCCCCACCCCACTTTTTGACCTATGTGCCAGCAACCAGATGAGATGGCATCTTTATTTCATACCTACACAACTGCAGTTATGAGCCTTGGCAGTGAGACCAGCAAGTAAAAGAGACGACTTGAGGTGGTTGAGGTGATGATAGAGAAAGTCCTTCATCGGTTTACTACAAGAGATTCTTTGGATTCAAGCATTCAGATGTATCCAGATAGAGCTGTCTTTTAGATTCAAGCCAATTGTGCATGCAGTTTTCTAATTAATGTAAATTCCCCTCCCAATGTGTACAAATGCTTCTGTGCATAAACTTCAGAATCTGCAGTCTGACCAAATAAGGGGCAGTGGAGAAAGTGGCCAACTCAGGATCAAACTGCTACAGACAGACCAGAAAGTTTTTCTGAAACACTTTACAATGGAGGAGGAAGGGCCTGCTTTTCTTTTAGGAGTAATTAACCCAGATTTTTTTTTTGAAAGGCAAATGCATGTCACAGAAATATTAAGTTTTTAAGAGAATAATATAAAAGTCTACCCATCCGCTTCTATGATTTCAGATACCCAATGAGTACAATAATTGATATAAATCTACTGATATTTTTCATGTTACAGACAATGGAGTGAAAAATTGAGATGATGACAGAAAATCTGAACGGAAGAAGGAAAAGAGAAAAAAGAGAAAGAACAGAACGCACAAGAGAAGAGAGTTGTAAAGCAGGGAAAGCAAAGACCTGCAACACGGTAGAAGGAGGAGGAAAGAGGATGAGAAAATTTAGCGGGAAGAAGAAAGGGACCAAGGGGGACAGAGCAGGTGAGATACAGATGGAAGGAGAGCAGGCTTAGCAGGAAAGGCAGAAAAAGTCAATTTCTGTGGTGAATGTAGCAGTGACTGGTCAACTATGCTCATGGCCCCATGTTACTTGGTGTGTGGGGACCAGCATACATCAATGGCAAACACTAATGAGTTCTTCTCTAGTTGCAAAGAATCTTTTAATCAATAAAATTTAATTTATTCTGCTTTCCAAATAAAGTTTTTTCCTCCTAAGGATAATTTTATTATTCTAAGATAATTTAGTATCAAAAGATAAGCTGGGTTTCAGTGTTTACTCTGGAACATCAGAGTTCCTATAACTACTTCTTTGCAGCATTCAAAAGCTACCTAATTACCTTCACTTTGCTTTTTGAGTGATTAGAGCTGCCTTAAGCCACAAATCGACATCTGTACATTTGTACTGATCCTTCCACACATCCCCCCATCTGCTGCTATATTGGTTCCTACATGGGATTGAATAAAGAAGGAAAAAATATGTATAGTTTTAGCAAAGCACATCTTAGAAATAATTGCTAAACCCATAGGCACAGCATTCAATCCTTTAGAAGCTTTCTTCCCTTCATTGAGATGGGCATGAGTATCATTGAGATACCGTGGTGAAAATCACTCTCTGAGCTATACATCTGAAACCAAAGTAAAATCACCTCATGGGGAATTACTGGACAGCCAAGAATCATTTTTTTAAAAAATACACCATTCCTGAATTTGGGCAGTCATTAAGAAATCTTCAAATTTGAAAACTCAATTTCTGAAAATATGTTTTTAATACCTTTTGCTTAAGACTGAAATTATGCAGTTTGGTTATTTAATAAACGACTCTAAATAATCAGTGGGATGGATTAATCAAACGTTTCTTGGAACCAAAATATTTAGATAAATGAGTTTCTCTTTTTGTATGTGTTTATGTCATTCCTCAGACGAAGCCCAAACCATTTCTCTTTGTTGATAATGAACCTACCATTTTAACAGAGTGCATTCCACCTTCCTTCTCTTCCTGACAGAGTATAGGGCCATCCATTTTTGCTATTTTTATATTACACAAAGAACTTAAATTTTTTTGAACTTTATATTTTGTGTGAGTATACAATTTTTAAAATGCCAATGTTCAAAAAGTACTGATTACTCTATTTATGCTTTTCAAATGTAAAGGCTATTTGAAATACTAAGGAACCATCTGTTAACATTAAAGACATAGTGAGTGCCATTTGAAATAATCAAAAGAACAATTATGGCTTAATATGCAACACATTCTAAATAATTGATAATGTAAGGTTCCCAGGTCATTCTATAAAGTTGATCAATTCCAGGGAGGAAAAAAATAAATCAAAAAGGCTTTCAGATCTATTCTTTTGAATGAACTAATTTATTAAAAATTTTCTTTTTTTTTTTTTTTTTTTTAAGACCGGAGATCATGAGCCATATACTCTACTGGCTGAGCACCCAGGCACCCCTAATTTGGAAAAAATTTCAAAGTCAATTGTATGGGCTTTAAAATCTTGTTACAATACTTATAACCTACTTTTTAAAGGTGAAAAGAAAAATCTATGGGAGTAAGTTCTGTCAAAAATGTATGATTACAATTATGCAACTTTATTTCATTCTTTAACATTTTTAATGAAAACAAAAATAAGTTTAAAATAAAGATTCATAAAAATTGGAGGGTAATACTCTAATCAAATAAATTCTAGAAATGTACTGTGAATAAAGTAAGAATATGTGCCTAAATGAGGTGTTTTCAATTATGAGTCTAAGACCCGATTTAAGTTTACAGTTGGAATCGAATCTCACAAGGGGAATATATATTAAGGCAAGATTTATATGATTTAAGAAACAATTTGAACCACATCGGTAAAACATGTGTGAAATAAATTGTAGAGAGTGAGATGAAATATATAACAAGTAGAGCAAAATGCTTTAAACTGGTCAATTTTCACAGTCACATATAAGTAGGACACAGCTGCAGTTCACTTATAAATTGCATCTGACAAATTATCCTAAGAGTTTAAATGTGCTGATTCTGGAATCAGGAGACAGGTAAAGGGCAAATACCTACACACCTGATCAAACAATAGTTACCTTAGCAACATCAGATTACTTTAATTCAGATGATAAAATCATTTCTTTGAAAGGAATTTTATCTGGAGTATATTACCAAAAATTATGCCTGACATATATATCATTCCTATATTTGAAAGGTCACTACATTGCACTGCCTTCAAACAGTGATTTTTAAGTAGCAACCGTTGATTCCAGAACACATGTATTAATAATAGTAGTATCGGTGACTGTTATAACAAAGTGCTCTTTGTCCAATTATGTCTTTTTTTTTGTAAATGCTGTTTTAGCAGTAGAAATTGATTTTCCCAATCACCCCACAACACAATTAAATAAATAATGGAATGGAAACATAGCATGCAAGACGTACCAACAGTGCTACTGCATTTACAAAATACAATACAATCCCCCTATTAAGCAATACACCATATCACTAATTCAGTTCTGCTAAAGATAATTTTTCCCTCAATATTTTAGAATATTTTTTCACTATAAGGGAACACTTCCTTTCACCTCACACCCCCTTAATAATAGGGACTCTAGCCTATTTTGGGACTCAGATAAATTGTGTTACCCAAGCTCAGACACTTTCCAGACTCATTTACCTATGCTTGGCTTTCATAGAAGCTTTTTCTAATGTCTGACCTCTCCTCTCTGATGGTGACTGAGTAAAGCCAATCTTGTGAGCAGGTAGGTTCTTAATACATGATTTCAGGGATTTCTAAAAGTCTTTCTATCCCAAAATATATTATCTGCCTGCTTGGTGATGCTTAAAATTCTTCCAAACAAAAAGAAAAAGGAAAAATATTTTTCTACCAGTGTAATTAAGACTGTGGGAAATTTAGTATTGATGAGTCACAGTCTCCACAAATCAGCTGGGGGAGGAAGTTGTAAACAAACAAAAAAAAAGGATAGGTAGAAACCTGAGGTTGAGGGGGAGGAAAAGGGATTATCAAGGGAAGGGAAAGGTGCAGACATCAACTCGACCTTTGCATGTTTCACAATACTGCCCTGGTCCCTAGGAGAAGGCGCAGAGAATTGCCAGGCTTGGTTAGCAAGGAGAAATGGCCACCCGGCTAGACCAACTAGGTTTCTATTTCCTATCTGCCCATTATTCACAAACTTCTAAAAAAAAAAAAAAAATTAGGTTTGGTCCTGGAAATCATATTGTGGAAACTGACCATATTTTGGGACTTGTGCAAAAACAGTAAATCCTGGAAGGAAGGAAGGAAGGAAGGAAGGAAGGAAGGAAGGAAGGAAGGAAGGAAGGAAGGAAGGAAGGAAGGAAGGAAGGAAGGAAGGATCGTTTTGATCCTGAGACCTTTCCAATTCAACATGATATACGCAAGATCTCTTTCTGCTGAGCTTCTACAATGTGGTATACACATGCAAGGACACCACAGTTCACTGTGACTAATGATGCCATCTGAAGAAAGTCAGAATTTAAAAGATGTAAGAAGATGAGGGTGCTCAGTCAGGTAAACATCTAACTCTTGATTTCAGCTCAAGTCATGAATTCAGGGTTGTGAGATTGTGCCCTGTGCCGGTCTCTGTGCTGGGCATGTAGCCTGCTTAAGATTCTCCCCCCACCCCACTCTCTCATGAATGAATGAATGAATGAATGAATGATATAAGCAGATGAAAACAGAGATAACGAGTGACATACTTTAATTAAGAGATGAAAACTAGTAGAAGTAATCATGCACTGTTTATAGAGTTGCCCAAACTGCAAATACATAGGTACACTACTTAATGTTGGAAATATGACAACTCTGTTAGACATGCAAGCTTCAAATTCTTTAGTATTATATTTTTGTTTTTTGAAAGATTTTTTTAAATTTTTATTTATTTATTTGAAAGAAAGAGAGAGCATGGGGGGAGGGGCAGAAAGAAAGGGAGAAGCAGACTCTTCACCAAGCAGAGAGCCCAATGCTGCAGGGCTCCAAACCCAGGACCCCAGGATCATGACCTGAGCTGAAGGGAGACACTTAACCGACTGAACCACCAAGGCATCCCAAAAAATGTTCAATAAGATCTTTGCATAAAGATTACACATACAGAGACCTGTAATTTTGAACCACGCTTATACAAGAGTGATTTCTGCCTCTGCATTTCACATCCTGAGCTCAGTCACACAGCACAAGTCTCCGAGGGCAGCTGACATAGTCTGACCCACAGTAACGTTCTGTGTTAGGGGCCCTTGTACACACCTCTTCCATCTTGATGCATTCTCTTAGGTAAAAAAGTGACACCCATCACCTCTACCCAAACATGATTGCTCCAGATGATGAGTTCGATGTAAATCATCAATAAGACCGATTTTTCCTGACATAATAGCTATCTTTAAAGATTGAGAAGGTTAGAAACAAAACCTGAAGCTAGTATTTTACAGATTTGTGAGCTTTAAAAAATTTTGAATGATCTGCTATTTTGGTCTCATATATGTTGAGCCAACCAGAAATGTATATTAAGTTTTCCCCTCATCAATTCAATTCCTAAAGATGCTATATAATTTTAACCTTAATTTTTAAAAGTCTAAAAAAGAAGACACACAAGGAAGCATCATTTCATTTTTAAACAATTCTTCTACCTGTAGAACATTTTACAGGGAAAACTCTTACTGAAGGCCTGAAGCTACAGGCAGTTTCAAATCTAAGTGTTTGGGACACCTGGGTGGCTCAGTGGTCGAGCATCTGCCTTTGGCTCCTGTCGTGATCCCGAGTCCAGGGATCCAGTCTTGCATCGAGCTCCCCACAGGGAGCCTGCTTCTCCCTCTGCCTGTGTCTCTGCCTCTCTCTCTGGGTGTCTCATGAATAAATAAATAAAATCTTTTTAAAAATCTAAGCGTTTGATGTAACGGTTTAGCGCCTCCTTCAGCCTCAGGACGTGATCCTGGAGCCCCTGCGTGGAGCCTGCTTCTCCCTCTTGTCTCTGCCTCTGTGTGTGTCTCATGAATAAAATAAAATCTTTTTTTAAAAAATATGACATTAATGATTCTCAAAGTTTATAATAATCCGAACTTCTTGAAGCTGCATAATAAAATTCCTCTACCTTTTCTGATGGCAGAAACGAGGTAGAAATTGAAGCTTTCCCCACAATGTCCAACTTGAAGTATTACACTTTTTTCTTACTCTCTAGCACTCATTCTTTTTCAGACTTAGGGATGTGATTATGGTCAGTCTCTGGATGACTTCTATTTGCTAGCTTTAGAGCAAAAGCAAAGGCTATGTCATATTTTAGTATTAAGTTTTCTATGCCAGCACCTTACAAAGGATGCGGAAAACAGAGGGGGGGGACCCCCAATAACAAAGCTTTGTATTATCACCATGGTCTTCCATCACTACCTGACAATCATACCTTTTAGCCCAGCTTTGGCTCACTTACCTACCACTCTCACTTAGAACTAATGACAGGCGAGCACCTCTGCTAAGGGTCACACCAAGTGACAGGCTCAATCAATCAGTCTTTGGGTTAGGTCTGGGTTGCCATCATATTGGCTGGTCTTTCCACTTAAAGATTCTTGAGATATCAGAGAAAAATGCCAGAACATTCTTGGGAAGGGAATGAGAGAAACACTTTATTAAGGAAGGGACTCGTTACAGAAAATTAATTTTTCAAAGTCTAAAATTCCCCCTGAATTTGACTCCTACTTTACAGACAAGTCTGCCATCACGCACAAGAAAGTTGTAAGAGCACGATTTTAGACCTCTAGAAAGCATTTATTGACGTAAAACATTTTAAAGCAGACATGAAGAGGTGTGTGTGTGTGTGTGTGTGTGTGTTTTTAAGAAAACAGAAAACTTAAGGACTCTTATCATTCGTACATGCATGTTTATCTGAAATGCCAGCTGCTCGGTGGATTATCTCCCGCTATGTCAGTAATTGTTACGAGCCTACAAGACATCGAAACTACAACATGAGATCACTAGGCAATAGTCTCTATTTGGTTGGGTGCAGGTATTTTTTTGCCTTGAAATTCTAATCAAAGAGTGCCTGTCACACCGTTAGAAGCACCACGGAGGCGCGATCTTCAGGAGTGCCAGGGGAAATTACAGAAAATGGACAATACCGCATTTCCCCCACATCCTCGATGTACTGGCTTAAAACAGTCAAAATACAGGCATCATATAAAATCGTATTTCTCGGAGCTACAGTAGACTTCCTCAGCGTCTGATTTTGATGAAGGACTCCGCAATGATCCTTTTAAAAAAAAGGAAAGAAAGAAAGAAAAAGGTACCTTTACACTATAAGGGGCTTGCAGCCCTTACCTGGAAATCAAAGCTGTGCAGATAAAAGACAGAGTCATCAATAAACAACACAGAGATCACTTTTGACAACAAGCAGCACGTTCAAAGTAAGAGCAATCTTCTCTCTCTCTCTCTCTCTCTCTCTCTCTCTCCCCTTAAACCCGTGTACTCGGGACGCGGCGGGGACCCGTCCCTGTGGGCTCGGGCGGCGGGAACTTCGCGGCGGGGACGGGCGCGCCCCTCGGTCACCGGCCGGGGCCGGGCGCCAGGACAAAGGTCCGGCCGGCGGGCGGGGCGGGGGCGGGGGGCGCTGCCCGGGTCGCCGCTGGGTCCGGCAACTTTGCGGCGGCCGCGGAGCGCGGGGCCCGGGGCGCGGCGGGGAGGCGCGGAGGCGGCGGGGAGGCGGCGGGGAGGCGGCGCGGGCGCGGGCGCTACCTACCGTGGTACTCCTGCCCCGGCACGTAGTAGGTGGGGTTGCCCGCGAGGTGCAGGGAGATGAGCACCTCGCCCTGCTCGCCGTCCCCGGCCAGCTCCCCGTGGTGCGTGCACAGGAAGAAGAAGGGCGAGAAGCGCGGCGAGGAGCGCGGCCAGGGGCCCGGCGAGGAGCCCGGCGAGGAGCCCGGCGAGGGGCCCGCCGCGCGCGCCCCCAGCGTCGCCCCGAGCAGCAGCGCCACGAGCCACGTCCGCGGGGCCCAGCTGCGCTCCATGCCGCCGGCGGCCCCGCGGGGAGGGGCGGGCTCGGGGCGGCCCCGCCGGGAAGTTCCGCGCGAGGCCGCGGCCCGCAAACTTTCTGGCGGCCGCGGGGGAGCCGGCGCGGGCTGCGGGCGCCGGGAGCGCGTCGTCCGCCTCCGCCGTGCGCCTCCCTCCGCCGCCGCCGCCGCCGCGCGACGCCCCTCGGCCGGGCCTGGGAAAGCGCCCGCCCCGCTCCGCACCTTCTTAAAGCCCCGGGCGCCCCGGCCCCCGCCCCGCCCGCCGCCGCCGCCGCCACACGTGTCCCGGCCGCGCCCCCGCCCCGCGCCCGCCCCTCGCGCGCCCGCCCGGCCCCCGCCGGCCCCCGCCCGCTCCGCCCCGCTCGCCGCGCGCACCTCGGGCCCCGCCGGCCCCCGCCCCCCGCCGCCCGCCGCCGGTCCCGGGAGGGGCGCTGTCGGGGCCCCCGCGGCGAGGGGCGAGAGGCGGGGGGCGGGGGCCGGGCGGCGGCGGCCGGGCCCAGCCCGCCTCTTTGTCTGCGCCGCCCGCGCCCCGCGCCCCGCGCCCCTCGGGGCCCCGCGGCCTCGCTGCTGGCGGGGATGCGCCCCCGCCCGGCCGCCCCCGCCCGGTCCTCCGCAGCCGCAGCCGCAGCCGCAGCCCCGACCGCAGCCCCAGCCGCAGCCCGGCGGCCGGCGAGACCGAGCGGCAGCGGCCCTGGCAGCCCCGACAGGCGCTCGTCGCCGCCCGCGCGCGGGGGACCTGCTGATTCTTAAAGTCAGTGTTTATTTCCTTTAAATGTCAGCCGCGACCAACGTCCCCGAAACGGGGAAGGGGAGCGCGTTCCGGGGGACGCCGGCAGCGGCGACCGGGGCGGGAGCTACTGCGCGGCCGCCGGGCCCGCGGGGAAGCGATGGGAAGCGCGTTCCCGGGCGGGGACGGCCGCAGCCCCGGGGCGCCCCGAGCGAGCCCGCGGACAGCGGCGCGGCGGCAGGTGTCAGGCCAGGTGTCAGCGCTTGTCCCCGCCCACGCCTGCTAACCGCCCAGCCCAGAGACACCCGCACGGACGGAGATGACTAGATCATAAAACTGGAAAGGATGGGGTCTGTGCCTATGGGGGGGGGGGGGTGAAAGGCAGGGTCCAAGGGGGGGACCTCCGCAGTCATTCCGTTGCACAAATAAGACCTTGCTTCTTCTTCGTCTTACCCAGACCGAGCTCAGACCGGCCGGAAGGGCCCCCCCCAGCTGCCTTCTGTGCTCCCCGCTACGAGCCCCGAGGGCCCAGCTGCTCTACATATATTTGATGTAATCATGGTCACCCCTCAGCTCCGTGCTGGGTGCAGGCTACATGGGCTGTAGGTAAATTACCACATGTTACAGGCACACCACCCCAGAGGCAAAAAAATAAAAATAAAATTACCCATTTCACAAGGGAAGAAACAGTCAGAAATGTTCATTTGCCCAACATCAGTCACAAAGGCTGGATGCGAGACCGGCTGGCTGCCGGCCCTGCAAGGCTCTCACCCAGAAAGCCCTGCAACCATCGACAACCTTAGCTGGAAGGCCAACTACCACCACCACCTGTTCACAGCAGGCAGCGTTGCCCCAAACAGAATTAACAAGAAACTTACCCCACAGCTGGCATAACTGTTACCATATCTTCCCACCCCGTTATGTGCACATAACCTAAGACAAAATGAATCACTGCTAGAAAGAATCCAAACCGTTGCACATTTTTAGCTGACACTTTCACATGTTTACTGTGTGCCAAAGTGCTATCCTAAACACTTCATACATTAACCTCTTCTAATCCTCATAACAACTTTATGGGGAAAGTACTCTCAAGATCATCATTTTACGTGTTATGAACGTGAAGCACAGAGAGGTCAAGTAACTTGTCCAAGGTCACACAGCTGGTAAGTGAGAGAGCCATGACTTAAATCTGATTCCAGAGTCCCGGCACTTAACCAGCTCAAACCACTTCTAAGGAACGCATATTGGTATTGTTCGAGGGATGGGAAGACAACAATTCTTTACTAACATCAGATTACCTCATTTAATCCTTACATTACCCTGTGAAGTAGATATAATTATCCTCACTTTTCAGAAAAGAAAGGTAAGAGTCATGGAAGTTAAGTGATTTGACAAGGGCCCTCACTAAGAAGAGGAGTCTGGGATCAAATCTGGCCATGCTTGTTGCTAAGGTTGCTGCTTTATTTTTTTTTTTTTCTAAGGTTGCTGCTTTAAATAGTCTTTAGGGGCACCTGGGTGGCTCCGTCCATTGAGCTTCTGACTCTTGGTTTTGGTTCATGTCATGATCTCATGGGTTGTGAGATCAAGCCCTGCATCAGGCTCTGGGTTCAGCAAGGAGTCTGCTTGAGATTCTCTCCCTCTGCCCCTCACCCCACTCGCATGGTCTCTCTCCTTCTCTCTAAAATAAATAAATACAATTTTCTAAAAAAGAAAAAATTGTCTTGAGGAAAAGCACCGATAATTGGTCCAGGACATAACTGGCACTTAATTCCCAGAAGGTTGCCAATTCCCAGAGGTCCCCCTCTTTCTATTCTGTAGGAGATATTCTCTTGTACATCTCTCCATGGCTTTCTTGGCATTCAATTGATGTAACCAAGTTCATTTTCCAACCTTCCCCTTTTATTTTTTTTTAAGATTTTATTTATTTATTCATGAGAGACACACAGAGAGAGAGAAAGGCAGAGACACAGGCAGAGGGAGAAGCAGGCTCCATGCAGGGAGCCCGACATGGGACTCGATCCCGGGGCTCCAGGATCAGGCCCTGGGCCGAAGGCGATGCTAAACCGCTGAGCCACCTGGGCTGCCCTCCAACCTTCCCCTTTTACTGTGCTTTCTTCACTTTTTACAACATTACTTTGCTATTGTATTTTGGTGACTTTTATACTCTTAACTACTCAGGCTCAAACCTCTGACTTCAGCCCCGTGGTTGTTCATTAACAGACACAGAGACTGTTTAAATAATGCCCTGAGTGGTGTGGAGTTGCTTAAGAAAGGGGTAGATGCTGGTACACCCCCCTTAGCAGTCCTTTGGACAAACATGAATACTTGTGTTCTTACAGTAATAGAGGTCCAAGTTTACACATCTCTGATACTTTCACAGTCAGACCCAGTTCAACTCGCTATTATTAATACTTTTTAATAATCTTAAAAATAATACACAAGATCTATATAGAATCACCTTGAACATCAGGAATTAGCATCTTCCTCATAGAGCAGTGTACTTTAAGTCCCACAAGAGAAGGCAAAGTAGGTTACAGGTCAAAACTTCCAGTTTCCCAGCTCCTGTGCTAAGCCTTAGATCTTATTTCTATTTCATAAGTCATAATAAACATCTTCAAGAATATCTGTCTGGTCCAGAAAATCTACAAGCCTTCAAACTAAGTAGGAAAGTAGAGAAATGCTTTTCAAGAAAAATTGGCCGTCATCAAAAAAAAAAATCTGCAAAAAATAAAAAGTGGTGTCAGGGGTGAAAAATGAGTAAATCTGTGGGAAAGGGAGCTTAAATGGGGTAAGATTCTTTTTTAATTAAAACTGCTCTGAAGTGGTAATTAGTCTACCAAAAAAATTACACATAGGCATTTTTAGACTATAAATCCTTTCTTTCTGGGAATTAGAAATCATTGCCCAGTATTGAATTCGAATAATTATAACACAATGGGAAACACATATATTGTGTATGTATATGCATATAAAATCAGATCCACAACTTTCAAATCATTGGGAGATGATCAATCCAGATAAAAATACAAAACAGAAAAAAAATTTAAAAAATACAAAACAGACATTGAATCACTTTTAAAAGTTGTAAGAATGCACTCACTGTCTGCCTTTTATTTATTTTTTGACCCCCAAGTAGCAAATGTTTTGATATGTGTGAGAAAGTAAACTTCTACTCTTATTTACTCTGGAAAAGTCAAGCAGAAAGTATATAAAATTATATAATATATATATCACATAATATAATATCAATATGTATAATATAAATATGTATATTATGTAAATATATAATAATATAAATATATATGTGTGTATATATACATATATATGGAGAGAGTGAACAAACTGGAATCAATCAACTCTTTAAACTTTAAAGTAGTAATAAAGGGCCAAATAACAGGAAACCCTTCCTTACACAAAAGTAAACTTCCCAAACCTATTACTTGTAAAATACGGTACAATCTGAAAAGGTTGAGACTCTTAAGCAAAAGAAGGGTTAGTGAAGTCTCCAGGGACTGAAACTTCACTGGGAAAGGACTGGTTCTGATATGCATGTCCTGCCAGCACATGTCACTTAATGCACCCCAAATTTAAATACAAAAATGAGATAAACCACAGGTCAATAAAATGTCATCGTGTCATAAAATTTCTGAAAAAGATCCCAATTCCTCAATACTAAAAATCTCTCTCTCTCTCTCTCTCTCTCTCTTTTTAAGCTTCTCTACTTCCAAGGATTCTGTCTTTTCTCTCTAGCATGTCCTTTCCAATCCTTATACCCTAAGTACACACTCTCAGCCTTCCTTCCTCCACTTCACCCCCCACTTGGATGCTGTTAACTCAGCCTCCACATCTCCATTTGCATGCTTTTTTCCTCTCAGACCTTTCCCTTACCTTGCCTACCCCCCATCCTAAATCAGGTTCTCTAGAGCTGCAGTGTCCATTATGGTAGGCCCTAGCCTACAGGTTCTATTCAAATTGAAATTAAACAAAATTTAAAATTGAGTTTTTCAGGCGCATGAGGCACATATCGAGCATTCAATAACTACATGTGTTTAATATTTACTATATTGGACAGAGCAGACTTATAGACTATGATAGTTCATTTTGTATGTCAGCTTGACGGGACCAAGGGATGCCTGGTAAAACATTATTTCTGAGTGTTTCTATTAGAGTGTTATGGGAAGAGATTAGCATTTCAGTTGGCAAACTGAGCAAAGCAGATGGCCTTCCCCAATGTTGGTGGGCATCACCCAATTCATTGAGGGCCCTAAAAGAACAAAAAAGTTCTATTAGGAATGGAGAACCCTCTCTTCCTGCTTGAGCTGACACATCTATCTTCTCCTGCCCCTAGACATCTGTGCCCCTAGTTCTCAAATTCTGGGACTCAAATCAGGACTTAACACTATTAGGCCTTCAGACTTAGACTAGATTATGCCATGGACTTTCTTAGCTCTCCAGTTTACAGATGGCGGACTGTGGGACTTTTCTGCTTTTATAACCACATGAGCCAATTACTATAGGAAACACCCTCTTATATATATCTAGATAGGGAGAGAGAGATCCTAATCATTCTGTTTCTCTGGAAAACATTGACTAATCCATAGTCTATCCATATTTCCATCATCATAGAGTGGCCTATTGTATAGCACTGCCCTACATTCAAAGGATGAATGAATGCTCCTACACTTTCACATTCATTAAGTCATTTGATCAATATATATCAAGCATCTCATATGTGCCAAACTGCTAGATACAGTAGACACAGCACTGAATAAAGCTAGTACAGTGCCTGCCCTCATGGAGTTTACAGTCTAGTGTTGGGAACTGAACAGTAAATGAGCACAAAAAAACAACATAATTCCTGACACTGGTAAATACTGCGAAGAAATAAAACAGGATGATGTGGTGGAGAGCATCGAAGGCAAACTGGTCCCTTTAGATTGAAGCGGCAGGGGAAACTTCTCTGGAGAGTGAAATTGGAAACTTCATGAATATGGATGAGTCCACCATGTGAACATGTAGGCGGAAAACAATCCAACAAGACCATAGAACTAGTATGAAAGCCCTAAAGCAGGACAATGCTTGGGATGTTCAAGGCTCAGGAAGAGCAGCATGACAAGGGAAGAGTAGTAAGGGATGAGGCCAGAGAAGCAGGAAGGGGCCAGATCACATCAATACGATGGGGAAGATTTAGGTCAAGAAGTGACATGATCTGAAGGAATTAATTAATTTTTAAATGCCAAAAACTTTCTGAGGAAAAAATATTCTGCTAAATTTCTCCAAGGGTTTAAATAAATGTCCGGTGAATATTTTAGCATAATTGTCTCTAGCGCACTTTCTGTTACAGTATAGCAAAGTACATTATTAATTCATTCATTTACTCGGCAAATATTAATTGAACGACTATGACAAGCAGAGCACTGTGTTAGGTTCTGGGAAAAGTGGTGAACAAGACCGATGCAATTCCTGCTCCATAAAGCTTACATTTCAGTGGGAGAGACAGATATCAACATCAATTACTACAATCAATGAGGGACTTATAAAAGTGATGCATGCTTTAAAGGGGAATACAGCATGAGAAGGGAAAAAGAACAGTGGAGATTTACCTGAGCAAGAGGGTGAGGTTAGGATTTATGAGCAATTAGTTTGGTAAAAAGGGCTGAGGAAGAAGGAGAAAAAACATATTTCAGCCCAGAGCACCTCTGTGTGAAGAAGATGATGACGGGGAAAGCAAAGTGGTGGATTCCAGACCTGAAAGCATGTCAGAGCTGATGGAGTAAAGAGCATCAAGGGAGACTGGCCCTGATGAGCTGTGAGCACAGCAGTAGATAGGCTGGGCAGGGCCTTTTCAACCACAGCAGGGTCTTCTTGCTGAAAGCAGTGGGGTGGCACTGAAGGGATTGTAAACAGGGACATACCCCGAGGTCATATACATTTGAGGGACACCTTGGGTCATCTTGGTTACATTGGATTGGGGAGCATGAAGGTAAATACGGAGAGAAGACTCAGATGTGGTACAAGTAGCTCAGCTGAGATGATGGTCTGGGAGGAGAAGGAGGGGGGAGGGCTGAATGGGGAATATTTAAAAGACCCACAGCCCCGTGTGATAGACTGAATCACTAGACACAGCGCTAAGGGGAGGGAAAAGATCGTGCCCAATTTTCAGGCTTTTGCAGATTAGTGACTGTTGCTGGATAAACTATTTTTTAAATATATTTAAGTAAACCTTTTAATAAAGCATAAATATGCACCAAAAGGTAAGCAAATCAGAAGTACAGAGCTCAATGGATTTTCACAAATGGAAGACTCCATATGAGCAGCATCAGGAGAACATTAGGCAGAAGTGCCTATGACCTGTTGGAGCCACCACTCTTCCCCCAAGACACGGAAGGGATTTTAAGCAGAGACATAACATGTCTTCAAGATGGTTCATTTCACCTGTTTTTAAACTTTATGTAAACAGAGTTATGCAATATATGTGATTTTATGCCTGGCATCTTTAACTCAACGTCATGTTTTTAAGAATCATCCAGTTGCTGCGTGTAGCAATAGTTTGTTCATTCTTATTACCATACAGTATATGGTGAGGATCACAATTTATTTGTCTACCGTTAATGGAAATTTTGGCTATTTTCAGTTTGGGCCAACTAAAAAAATGTGGTTAAAAACTACTTTTGTGCATGTCTTTTGGTGAACTTATGTATATATTTCAGTGAGGAGAGGGAACACTGGATCATGGTGAAACCGCTTTTAATGCACTGCCAAAGTAGTGACATATAAAGACAAATCTACAAGATGTAAAAAATGAAGCAAAAGCAAGAATCAAGAGATAAGCGAGTAGGTGCCCAATCCACCCAGGACTCTGACATCTCCCACTTCAATAGACTTTGAACTTCCATTTTGAAGGCTATGGGGGGTGTGGGAATAGGAGATAAAGCTTAGGGTCGGCCCAAGGTGGGAAGAATGATAGGATTGTACTACCCAAAGTGGGGCTTGCAGAGCGGTCTGTAAATTATCTGTTGCCAGTCCATGTTGAAATATGTACATAAATTAAGAGATTTAGAAACTTTTAGAATAATTTTACAGTGTAGTAACATCTGAGCAGCAATCCATTTTTCTAGTAACTAATTTTAATTGTATTTTATAAAAATTTCTTTTGGTGACATACCACAGATAGTTCCTAAAGCACTGCAATAGAAAACCCATGCCTAAAGGTATGATTGATCTTCAAACAGCTAGACTTTCAACAAAAAGGTGAACTAGAAAAATTTTCTCATTTGTCTCAATCTTGGCATAAAGTAATGATGGCAGGGGAATGCTCTCACCAAAATTTGAAACCCAAGTCTGGCTCTCAAGAACATGTGGCTCAGGAGGTGCCTGGGTGGCTTAGTTGGTTAAGCATCTGCCTTTGGCTCAGGTCATGATCCTAAAGTCCCAGAATTGAGCCCAGGGATCAAGCCCCAAGTCAGGCTCCCTATTCAGCAGGAAGTCTGCTTCTCCCTCTCCCTCTATTCCCCCCGCCCTCCGATTGTGCTCTCTCTCTTTCTCTCTAAAAAAAAGAAAAAAAAAAAAAAGAACATGTGGCCCAAATTCATACTTCTGTTTTATTTGAAAACCCTCAAGCCAAGAATTAATTTTAAAGTGGTCCTGGGTTAAAAGTGCTCCCAGGCATCTAGAAGGAACAAATTCAAATGGTCTCTATGAAGGAAAAATAAACCTCCTTTAAGCCAGCCTTCAAAGAACTACAACAGATAAAGATGCATTGAACGCATGTTTGCAATCACGAGTCACTAATACTGTGAGAAGGGAGAAACCAGTGAGTCCACGGGAATAGTAGATAATCAGAATCGGACCCACAAAGACTTCAGACGCTGAAATTATCAGCTATAGAACACCAGATGTGTTTATTGATAAAATGCAGAAAAACAAAATGTTTCAAAAATATAAGAATAAGGGACTATCAAGAATGACCAGGCAATCTCAAGACCTGATACCTAAAATTTAGAACCCTCATGGCAGACATAGCTGCTTCTGGCAGCCTGGAATATTAGACATTCTGGGAGGCCTGGTTCCTGTAAAACAGCTAGATCCAGCATAAAACATAATTTTCTTGTGTTATTGGGCTCATAGGAAATAAAGGAAATCACTAAGAGACCAGAAAAAATTTTTTTAAAGATTTTATTTATTTACTCATGAAAGACACACACAGAGAGAGAAAGAGACACAGGCAGAGGCAGAAGCAGGCTCCCTGCAAGGAGCCAGATGCGGGACTTGATCCTGGATTCCAGAATCATGCCCTGGGCCAAAGGCAGACACCCAATCGCTGAGCCACCCAGGCTTCCCGAGACCAGAAAATTTTTAAAAAGGAACTAATCATGAGGGGAAACAGGAACCATGTGCAGTAAACATATATGAATGGGTTCCCAACTATATAGAAGCTCAATGTATAGCAGTTGGCACTGCAGATTAAAAGTGGAGGGAAAAGTGGACTTTTCAATAAACATCCAGAGGCAATTCTTTATCTGTATGGAAAATAATAAAATTGAAACTCCACTTCCCACCTAGGGCCACAGCCTTAGGTATAGAGCCTTCCACTTGTATGAGTCTCTTCCAAGGCCCTGTGGGGAGACTAGAAATGGGTTCACATAGTCATATGTTTTTGTAAAATTTGAAAATATATGTTGAACCCATGGTTAAGATCTCCCTTCCTTTCTATTCTAACTACTCCAAATTTCTCCTTGTGTAAGATTGTCATGGCAGTGGCTGTGAGCATTTTTTTTTTTTGAGTGGTTAAAGGGAAGTCGACTTAGAGATTTGAGTTTTGTTGGTTATTTTTATGTAGTTTGCAGTTACTGTGTATACACTTAAGTTACTGCTAGCTGCTGTCCCAGTAAAGAATGACTTTCAGAAATATTTACTGTCTGCTCTGTGGACCTCACTGGAGTCATGATATGTAGGTACAGTTTAGACATTATATTATAAACTGTCCTTTGGGCCCTGGCACCAGAGATATGTGAAGAGTGGAAGGATAACATGGTGTGAAATGTATAGAGCCAAAAGTTAGTGTGTGGAAAATTCTTCCAATTACAAGATATTTCAAAAGTTCAGAAGTGCATGAACTAATTCAGTATCTATAATTATAACAATTTTTTGATGGGATCACTTGAAATGTAGTTTAACTTAACCAGAATACCTATATATTTTCTAAAGAGTTTATTTATTTATTCATGAACAACACAGAGAGGCAGACACAGGCAGAGGGAAAAGCAGGCTTCATGTGGGGAGCCTGATGTGGAACTCGATCCCAGGACCCTGGGATCATGACCTGAGCCAAAAGCAGATGCTCAGCCACTGAGCCACCCAGGTCCCCCTCATATCAGAGATTTAAAAGTTAAGTTGTGGGGGATCCCTGGGTGGCGCAGCGGTTTGGCGCCTGCCTTTGGCCCAGGGCGCAATCCTGGAGACCCGGGATCGAATCCCACGTCGGGCTCCCGGTGCATGGAGCCTGCTTCTCCCTCTGCCTGTGTCTCTGCCTCTCTCTCTCTCTCTCTCTCTCTCTCTCTCGCTGTGTGCCTATCATAAAAAAAAAAAAGTTAAGTTGTGGAATCCATATATAAAATGTAATTTGAGACTTCAGAGTGTTCAGGAAGAGCACACTAACTTCAATCTTTATTAATAAGAGTCTAAACATCAGGATGCGTGGGTGGCTCAGTCGCTTAAGCATTTGCCTTTGACTCGGGTTATGATTTTGGGGTCCTGGGATCGAGTCCCACATTGAGGTCCCTGCTCAGCGGGGAGTCTGCTTCTCCCTCTCACTCCCCTCCCCACTGCTTGTGCTCTCTCTCTCTCTCAAATAAATAAATAAAAACCTTTTTAAAAATTAGAGTTTAAAGATCATGTTCAATACATCTGAGTGTGTGGGGCTTAAGTGAAGAATGACGGCCACTGAGGAGGCAGGAGTGGCAGACGGAATCAGCTTGGGTACCATCTACCAAGCCCAAACAAGACAGTAGGAGAATGGAAAGTTATGGACCAAACGTGATCACTTATGCACAAATTCTAAGCAAATTACTAGTAAAGAGAATTCAGCAAAATATAAAAAAGATAATATAGGATGACAAAGTTGGGTTCACGCTATGCCAGAAAGAATAATTTAACGCTAGCAAAGCTCTTCATTATATTCACAATTAAAGAAGAAAGATTAAAGAATAATTTCAAAAGATATAGGAATTTTGGCATCTATTTGTAAGGATCAAAATGAAATATTGAAAGGAACTGCCTTAATCTGATGAAGGATAGTTAACAAAAAAATTCTACAGAAGCATTTTGCAAATTGGCGAAATGTTATAAGCATTACATTTAAGATCAAGAATGAGACAGGTGCCCTCCCCCACCATTTTTATTTCACACCAAATTAAAGGTCCTCGTCAGTGAAATAGGACCAGAATAAAAGGAAATACATATATAAAGACTGCAAAGGAACAAACTGAATTCTTAGTTGGCAGTTAATTCCTTTCAGTTATTGAAGATAGTACATTGTTTCTTGGCTTTCATTGTTACCACTGAAGAGTGAATTATCACCTTCACTGCTACTTACTGGAAAGGTAATCTGTATTTTTTTTCTTACTCTTTTAAAACTTTTGCTGTATCTTTGAGGTTCTTCAGTTTACCTATGATACTTTTTTTCTTCATAAAAATCTAACTTTTGTAACTCACCTATTCATTCAATATAGTTTGTATATTTTAGGAGTGATTTGACTCCCTACAGGGAGAACAGGGAAAAATATAAAATAATTCTACTCAGAGAAGCACAACGACACAAGAACAAAACAGGTTCTGCAGGAATAAGTTAAAATATGAAGTTATGTATAGCTAAAATTATAAAATAATTTTCCCAAGTTACAATCTCTAGGAAGTGGTAGAAACATCATTCAAACCTACGCACAATGTCCCTTAGCATCTAACCACTACACTGTCTTGCCCTTGGCCACAGAAGGCAAAACGGTGTCTCCTACCAGATGAGAATGTTGCAACGAAAATTAAAACAAGATACCATTTCATACTTACTAGACTGCAAAAGTTAGAAGTCTGACAATAGCAAGTATTGGTGAGGCTATAAATTACAAGAATTCTTATACATTGTTGCTAGAATACAAATTGTGGCAACCATCTGGAAAGCAATATTTCAATATCTGGCAAAGTTGAAGTAATATAGTAATTTTGCCTCTAGCTATACAGCACAGAGACATGCCCAGGGGGTGCAGAAGGAGATATGTACAAGAATGCTCAAAGCAATATTGCTATATTAATAGCAAATACAAAAATGAAAACCACCTTTAATAGAAAAATAAATAAATGATCTGGTCGTACAGTGGAGCAAAGTTTCTTGCTGTTTAAACAGCTTCACTGAGGTTTAATTTAAATACCATAAATTTCATCCGTTTTATTTATCATTTTATCATATATTAATGATTTTTAGTAAATCGTTTAGAGTTGTGCAACATCATCACAATCCAATTTTAGAACATTTCCATTACCCTAAGAAAGATCCCTCCAGCCCATTTGCAGTTAATCTCATCTGCCTTGGTTCCCCCAGACAACAACTAATTTACTGTGTATCTATATGTATCTATTTTTATACTTGTCTTTTCTGGACATTTAATACAAATGAAATTTTAAAATTTAGTCTTTTGTATCTGGCTTCTTTCACTTAGTATAATGGTTTTGAAATTCATCCATGTTGTAGCATGTATCAATAGTTCTTTTTATTTCTATTTTTATTTTTTTTAAGATTTTATTTATTCATGAGAGAGACAGAGAGACAGAGAGAGAGGCAGAGACACAGGCAGAGGGAGAAGCAGGCTCCATGCAGGGAGCCCAGTTAGTTCTTTTTAATTGCTAAAGTATTATTGTAATGTATAGATAGACCCATTCACTTTTTTTTGGCTATTATTAATAGTGCTTTTTGAACATTCCCATGTAAGTCTTTGTCTGGATGTGCATTTTCATTTCTTTTAGGCAGATATCTAGGTGTGGAATTGCTTGAGAGCAAAGTTTCTAACTGTGTTTGTGCCTAGGACCTCTTTAGCAGTCTGATGAGACCTATGAGCCTCTTCTCAAATGTTTAAAATGTTTTAAATGCCTTGAAATATATAGGATTACAAAGAAACAAATTGTATTGAAATATGGTTATTATCAGCATACTAAAAAGTTATGATATGGTAATATATGTTTTATTAACTCATTAAATAGAGTAGCAAGATAACTAACAATGTCAAAGTAAATATCTGTATTTCAAACTCTCTCTCTGTATTAACCATAGTGTGATATGGAAATACCCATGATTCCTCTTGGTAATAAAGTCACACATAACTATGGTTGGCTTCCCACTTTATAATTAAAGGAAATGCTTAAATTTCAGCTAAAGTTAAGTAAAAATTCTGTTTCATAGATTTCCCCCACCCCCTGGCTGGGTTCTCAATTGATTAAGAGCTTGAAATATAATATTATATTGTAGTGAGAATGAATGAAAGAAAGCTACTCATTTCAGCATCAATGAATTTCATAAACATAAGGTTTAACTTAAAAAGTAAGTTGCAGGAGAAAACATACACTATTACACCACTTATGTAAAGCTTATTTATCTCCTAAATAATACTATTTATTGATCAGGCATTCATACATGTATGATAAAGTATGGAGCAATGCATGGTAATGGTAAACAACAAATTCAGAATGGTAATTATCTCTAGGAGGGAGGGAGAGGGGTTTGTCCAAGAAGAAGGTAAGAGAGCTTCAACTTTATTTGTAATGATACATTTCTTAGGCTAATAGGTATGTATGCAGATGTTGGTTATATTATATGTTATTTCTTATGTTTCTTTTTTCTTTTTTTTTTCCTTAAATAGGCTCCATGATCAGCATGGAGCCCAATGCCGAGTTTGAACCCAGGACCCTGAGAGCAAGACCTGAGGTGAGATCAAAAGTCAGATGCTTAACTGACCAAGGCACTCCTCATATGTTTTTATATTTTATGTTTCTAGTGTATTTCCATATGTATGAGATATTTCATAAAATATTTTTTTCATAAAATATTTTTAAAAGAATGAATTAACCCTTTGAAAACATGTAATTAAAGAAACATTATAGCCTCTACTTAAAAATCAATGATAATATTAAAATATTCATGCCTAAAATATGACTAAAATACTTAAAATGCTTATACCCAAGTTTGTGAAAGTAAACAATGGGAAGTGAAAACATAATAGTATCTTTTCTCACCTATCATCACCAGCTGAGAATCTAATTTTTGAAAATAGCTGGAAAATTTTAGAGATATTCATTCTCTTCATATTTTCTTTAAATTTTCAATTATTTGAGCTCTCTGGACTTTCCCCAGACATCTTGTCCAGATAACTTTTAAATTTCATTACACTATTATTTGTAGATTTGAGTTGATAGACTCTTTTGGTTATAAGCAATGGAGACCCTAGTCACATCAGTTTAATCCAAAAAAACCTACCTGTTGGTTAAGATAACAGAAATGTTCGAGGGAAGTTATAGCTTCTGTCTAAATAATGCTGCTGGACCTCCACTCACTCTTCATCTCTCAGGTCTGTTTTCTCCTGCAGGTCTGTCACTCTCAGGAAAACCTTCTCAACACGGGTAGCCGTTGGCAAGTCTAGGCATCCTTCGTCATTACAGGACCAAGCCTCCTTGCATCGGCTTAGAGTTGTGTGCCAATCCCTAAACAGTCACTGTGATGGAAGTGCTGACTGGCCCGGTCCTAGGCATATTTCCTAGAGCCTAGGGTGACTGGGTATAGGCCCACCAAAACCACAGGGATTATGAGGGAGGAGGGGGTGGGTCCCCAAAAGAAAATGTATTAAGAGACAGGAAAGGACGTGCTAAACAGAACAAACAACAAATGTCCAGTACATCATCTGAGGATTGAAATGTCCTCCCATTGTCTAGCAGTGGAGGCTCACTCCGGTGTCATGTAGCTCTCTAGTAACTGCAGGATGTCTGACACATCTGCATGGATTCTTCCATTTAATGATGAGTGCTGATCAGGGCTGGCTTTCAGAATTAGCATTCATGGCAAGAGAAATTTTGACCTGAGCAAGAAAATTCTGGACCTTTGTAAAACAGAGGCCAGGACTCCCATGTTCTGTAAAATTTAATAATATCAATGGCGTTTCCTATTCGGATCCTCAGTTTGCTACTTCCATGATAAAAGCCTACATGAATATTATATGATTCTGTAAATCTTTCCAATAAAGTTATATAAAAAAGAAGGATTTGTTTAATACTATTCGATTCAATGCTGTGTACTGACATAATGGGAAAATTATTCAGGAACATTTCATTCTTGAGAAAATACTGCCTACATTATCAATGCCTCAACATACCTGGGCTTGTAAAAAACTATAATCCATACTTTCTGAGCATATGAACTTGTTGGCAACTTTTCACCACAAAAAATAATTTATCTTGGAATTCAACAGCTATTAGCAGTGCTCAAAAAGTGAAGTTTTCTGTAACAGAAAAGGATACAGTTGCAGATGATATTTACCGACTTCGTTCACTCAACAGTCAAGGAAATTTCCTGAGGAGGCTCTCTATTAATGAATATTCTTCCAACTGAAATAGGTAGCCCAATTTTTTAAAAAGATATATATATATATATTTTTAGATAAAGAGTGGGGGCGGTGAGGGAGAGAATCTTTCAAGCAGACTCCCCATTGATCACGGAGCCCAACATAGGGCTCGATCTCATGACCCACGAGATCATGACTTGAGCCAAAACCAAGAGTCAGATGCTCAACCAACTGAGCCACTCAGCTGCCCCAGTAGTGAAAATTTTGCTTATAAGGGGCCAAACTGAGGAAGATTAATAAATAGTGATTCATTAAGTATTATTTACCTATTGTATGCCAAACACTCATGCCAAACCCTGGGGATATAAGAGTAAAGAGAAGAGCTTATAGTTTAATAGAGGAAACCTACAGACAAGTAATTATAATAATGATGACCAAGACTTTGATGAAATCAATAATATGCATTGTGATACTTAGAATAAGGGTCAGCAAGAAAAAGAATGAAATGGGATGGTAGAGGTACAGAGAAGGCTTCCGTGGGTAATAATAAATGCCTTAGGGGAGACTTGGGCTAAGTCTTTTTTTTTTTTATTCATGAGAGACAGAGAGACAGAGACATAGGCAGAGGGAGAAGCAGGCTCCCTGTGGGAGCCCGATGTGGGACTCGATCTGGGGACCCCGGGATCACAACCTGAGGCAAAGGCAGATGCTCAACCACTGAGCCACCCAGGCATCCCTTGGGCTAAGTCTTAAGGACAAGTAGGAACTATCTCTGTACAAAAGTGTGGGGAATGGAAGAGCAACTCAAGCAGAGTCAACAGAAAAATAGCAAATATAGTGGGTTTGGCAAACTAAAAGTAGGTTTCAGTAAAGGAAGTATGTAACTGAAGACAGAGGTACTTTCTGGTAAGCCTTGAGAAGGATACTTACTAAAATACATCTATCAAGTACCCACTGAGATTTTATTCACATAATTGCAATTAATTTTGTCTTAAATGCATCTTATTTTATTTTTTTAAAAAGAATTTATTTATTTATTCATGAGAGACACACAAAGAGGCAGAGGGAGAAGCAGGCTCCCCACGGAGAGCCCGATGTGGGAGCTCCATCCCAGGACCCCGGGATCACGACCTGAGCCAAAGGCAGATGCTCAATCACTGAGCCACCCAGGCATCCCTGCACTTTAATAGGTTAACATTCTAGGGGGTGGTTTGGGGAGAAGTAGTCATCCACAATGTAGTGTCGATTAATTTAATCAGTTTGCTGCTCTAACATCTGGCCTAGATCAGGGGTCGGCAAACTTTTCTTATAAAGCACCACATGGTAACTATTTTTGGCTTTTTGAACCAGACCATTTCTGTTGCAACTACTCGTCTGTACAGTTTTTTTTTTTTTCTTTCTTTAGAGAGAGGGAGAGTGAGAGAGCACACATGTCGGGGGTGGGGGTGGGGGAGGAGAGTGGTGGGAGAGGGAGAGAGAGAATCCCAAGCAGGGTCCACGTTCAGCATGGAGCCCAACACAGGGGGCTGGATCTCACAACGCTAAGATCATGACCTGAGCTGAAACCAACAGTCGCCCACTTAGCCGACTGAGTGGTCCACCCAGGTGTCCCTACTCACGCCTCCTGTCGTATCATGAGAGCAGCCATAGGCAATACATGAGCACAGGGATGTGACTGTGTCCCAGGAGAACCGGATTCACACACAGTGGCAACTTCTCCAAGGTTTCTACTAAGTGAAAGATCTGTGAGTTAAACCAAGGACTTTCGATCCCTCCAAACATTGATTCTTCCTAGCCTCACTGACCCCAATTAAAAAGCCCTTAAACTTTTAATATCTGCCTGGACAGACAGCCCTTGCCTCGCATTGTCCTCTTACATGGCCACCTGCCAGAGGCCATATAAGATCTTGGTCTGTTTGGAAAATGATGCTCAAGAGAGAGGAGAAACCCTGCCCCTCTCTTCTCAATTCATCTCCTGCCCTGGAGAGGCAGGAGGCACAAATTCTATACAGATAAGTGGCTCCTCTTGTCCTGGGGTAAGCCTCCCTTGCAAGTGTTCAGACCACTTCCCGTCCTCATCGGCCTGGTCTGTGCATGGCACTTCAGTGCACATGGAAGTGATGCTGGCTATGTGCAGGTTCCAGGGAACACTGCATTCTGACTCTGAATTTATTTTCCTCCCCTGCAAACCTCCCCCAAAGATAGTAAATCATAGTTAGGGTTTAAGCCTAAACATGAAAGCCTATTAAACACATTACATAGCTGAAATATAGCACTATTCTACTGCTAGAAGCTCTGTCATGTTTAGTAAAAGTGTGGGTCTTGGACCATGAAACTCACTCTGAAAGGCATAAAAATATTTAAGAACTAAGAATCCCAAGCCTTTTGGGAAGGGAGAAAAAGAATGAAACCGGCTACCTTTCATAATTTATTTCTCTCATTCTTTATCCTCTTTTGAATTTGAGAAAATCCTGAAGGCTTAGAGGGGACTTGTTCATACCAAACAATTTATCTCTATGAATTCCTTTTTTGTGCCCTTCACATGTCACAGACACACAATAATGCCACCATTACTTGCCAGTTGCATGAACTTTGATCTCAAATGGGTCATGGGGCAGTTTCAAACAAAGCACTAAATGTGAAATGATAAGCAACTTCCATGCCTATGATATTACGAGATTTGATTTTTCACATGGTGGGCACAATGGCATATTTCTGTCTTTATTTTTCAGTTAATGACTATAATGTGGATATTGCTAGAAGCCAGGGACAGGTCTAACAATTTCATTGAAAACAGAAACTTCTCAGCATTACACAATCCAGCACAATATATCTGATTTCTAATAGCTTAATGGACATTTCATTGCTCATTAATATTAGAGGATTTAATGAAAGAAAAGCCATTGACAGAATTGGCCTTATAATTGAAAATCTCACATTTTAAGAGTTATGAAGCTGGTGACTGGGTGCTTTAAAGTTTTTATTTAAGTTCCAGTTAGTTAACATACAGTATGATATTAGTCTCAGGTGTACAATATAGTGATTCAACACTTCCATACATCATCCAGGGCTCATCACGACAAGTGCACTCCTTAATTGCCATGACCTATTTCACCCCCCGCCCCCCATGTTCCTCCTCTCCGGTGACCATTAGTTTGTTCTCTATAGTTAAGAATCTGTGTTTTGGGGGGCACCTGGATGGCTCAGTCAGTTAAGTGGCTGCTTTCGGCTCCAGTCATGATTTCAAGGTCCTGGGATCAAGCCCCCCATCAGGCTCCATGCTCAGAGGCAAATCTGCTTTTCCCTACCCCTTCACCCCTTCCCCTGCTTGTGCTGTCTCTCTCAAACAAATAAATAAAATCTTAAAAACAAAACAACAACAACAAAAAAGAGTCTGTTTGTTGGTTTGCCTCTCTCTATCTCTTTAAAACTGGTCACTGTTAAGACCTGGTTTTCGAAGTTGTTACTGAAGCTGCGAGTATTCATGCACAGAGTCGTAATAATTTTAAAACCTTAACTTAGCCAAATACCCTATCATTTATATAATTCATACAGGAAGCGTTAAATATCACACATTTTATATTAAAATGTGAGGCAGGGTATTTATAACAAGACCAGTGCTGTAGCTTCAATATTAAGATACGTAAATGAATTTGGGACCTACGTCCAAAAGTGCTCAAGGCCAGGTGGTCATGCTAAGTAACTGAGTGTTACAAATGGTGACTATAGTGTTAAAGTTTCAGATTATAACCAACTATCTCTAACCAAACCCCTAGTCCTTTTGCTAGCCCTCTATGGTCCTGATTATTCTAGAAGGTTCATGAGTTTTGTCTTATGAGAACCCACAAACCTAAGAATCCAAAAATACAGTTCTGACTCAATTTAAGTTATATGCTCACTTTTCAGAAATGGTAGCTATGATTATTTCTAAAATATTATTGTACTTATGAATATAGTACTTTTTGAATGATACAGATGATAGTTTGGCCAAATGGAAGCCTTTAAAATTATCACCATTATTATTATTTTGCACTAGTAGGTAAAACGTGAGTAGCCAATGTGTGCAAGTGATGAGTTTCATAAGTCTTAAAGTTAGATTTCTCAGTTACTAGATTTTGTTAATTGCCTTTCTCTTATTAAATTCTTTTTAATAAGACTCACAAAATGATTTATGACATTGTTCTTCGTTTATGGTAAAACTCCTACTTCAGCTCACCAAAATACTGCCTGCAAAATAGGTTTACAACTTTTAAAATTCTTGTAATCACTCTAGATAGATTTTATCTGGAGTGTTTCTGAAATATTGGTGATCACAAAAACCTTCCGTTTTATAACAGTTCCTAGCTTATTTTAAGGTACACACAATGTGAACCAGTAGCAGCTTGCCTTTTCAGTAAAGGTAGAAGTCACGTCAAAGGAATTAAACAATTTGTAACATTTCCTCGGTTCAGTGGGATTACTTTTAAATCTTAAAGGCATTATAGGCTGAGAAAGCTTGCAAAAAGGACCAGATTTTATGCTTTTATAATGCATGGTTCTCAGGTATTTCACTGAAATACCTTCAGAGTTAAAAATATCCATATGCTTGAGGTTGGCCATCAGCTGTGTTACTTGCAGTATAAGGATTGAGTATAAGGATTTTCTAACTGATGAAAATGAAGTCTAGCCACCCTGCTTTATTTTGCAGCAGCCTCTCTAGTGGATAAACCATGGTTCTTCCAAGAGTCATCTAAAGTGCTTAAGAGTAGATTTTCTCCAAAGATGGGCAGTTCAGGTTCCACATGAGGAGAGCTCAGAAATCCTTCCCCATCAGAAGGCCCAGGAGCCAGGCACCCCCCTGGGAGGATGACACAGCCTCTGTGTACGGGATCCAGGCTCTCTGAGCTCAGTGGAAAAGCGGATCCCTATCCAGGGGGACAGAGGCGGAGGAGTTATTGAGAGCAAGCAGCTTTGCTTGCTGATTCAAAAGCCTAACTTTGTCTGTCAACAAGCACTTTCTGGGCCCTCAGGAATGGGTGTCGACCACAGCCCTTCTGGCTGCCTCTGTTAATCATTGAACTCTCTTTTTTTCTCAATTTGGGAATGAGTCATGGCTTTAACTCTAGGGCAGCCTGATAAAGGTCCCGCATCAATGGCCTGCCCTAGGATTTCCAGGTCAAAGGAAAAGGAAAAAAGAGGAAAATGATAACTGCCAACTTAAGAGAGGCCCAAGACAAGTGTTTGTGTTGAAAAATAATGTCGACCTCAACATGACCTTCAGTACAACAGTGCTCCCTGCTCAAAGATAAGTAAGCCTAGACTAAGATACCACATCTGAAAGTAGCACACAGCTTCTTTTGCCCACCACATTTTGAGTTTGGGTAATACTTGGTATAAATGGCTAATCTTGATTGGGACGTCTATGGTCCTGATCTACATATAAAGCAACTGGTTCACTGAGGTTCGAAGTGAACATGTATGACTGACTCTCCAAGAGAGAAAATCATACCTAAACATGTAAATAGTATATGGTATAGTGACTGCATCACTCAACACTTACTATTGATATAATTGGATACGATTTTGTTGTCTTGCCGATTTTTATTTTACGACTGTCATTTTAAGTATCCAATTGCCTGTGTTCTTTAGAGAGCCTGAAGCCAAAATGAGGGAGTGGGTTTTTTTCCCCTTTGGCCAAATTAAATATAAACAAGGAAATCTGAACTTAGAGAAGAAGAAAATCACATTTCAAAAATTCAATAACCAGAGTAATTTTCCTAATTATCCTGCCAGATGAAATTTTTAAGACTTCCAATGACAGCAGAATATGTAAATTAGGTCAATGTGTGGTTTTATGGTCAAATAATATTGTTTGACCTAATTATGGAATTAAAAAAATATATAGAAGATATCTGAAATTAATGATGTACTGCATGTTCGCTAACTGAATTTAAATGTGCATGTATATGTATTATATATATTATATATATAAATATGCAAATATTTACATATATATATAAAATGAAGTCCAGGAATCGAGGAGGTCCTGAGATCACCTCTTACTATGTACCAGGCACACCCTATCTGCTGCCTCAAATTCCAGTGAGCAGTCCATTGCTAATGAAATTTATTTTCGAAATTGCTTATTATCGAATGATAAACTATTAAATAGGGTCAGGGAAATAAACACAGTAATCGTTTAGTAGATGACTCAGCAGTCTAGCCGCCCAATTTTAGTAGGTTCCAAGCCACAGATTTCACATTCTCCTAACATTCTATAATTGAGAAAACGCTTGCCCGCACAAGTCATCATTCTATTTTATCCTCAGAAAAAACCCAGAAGGTTGGTATCATCACTCCATTCTATAGATGCAAATAGCGAAGCTCAGTGAGTTTCAGAGCCTTCAGTGGGGCCTTCATTCCAGCAGTTGTTGGGAGGATGCCTACGACTTGCCGGGCACAGCCAGCGAACACAGCCAGACGGGAATCCAGGAAGTACATCTCTTGTCAGAAACGTGTTTGCGGCATTTTCCTCAACACGGAGAAGCAGGGCAGCTTCCAGGCTATTCAAGCTGCCACGTGAGTTGCCGTCTCTTTGCCCTCCCAGCACTGTGCCAAGCAGCCTCCGACAGTCTGAGAGCTAGAAAGGAGAGGCGTTATCCAGCCTCGGAAGCGCTGATTACAGGCTGAATTAGGAGGTGGAGCAGCGTCCCCTACACCCCAGGGCCCTTCTCTGGACTTGGTCTCCTCTCTGCCTATGTCCCACCCTTTCTATTTCAATGAACTCTTCCTGGAAAAGCAATCTTTTAAAAAGTAGGCTGCAGGCCTTTCCTGGGGTGAGCCGGGGGCAGCGGCGGCGGGGGGCGTGTGCGGGGGCGCTGGGCCCTTCCAGCAGCTGCCGCCGCGTCCCTGAAGCCGCGGCGGGGGAGGCCGCTTTGGGGCAGGGAGGCCGCGGATGCAAGGAGGTGGCGCCGCGGCCCCGGCCTCCGGTCGCTGCTCAGCCGCTGCCCTGGGCCCCCGTGCGGCCCTGAAGGGGACGAGCGTCGGCCCCCCTCGGGGAGCTTTCGGTCCATCGGGGCGTCACCTCGTAACCAAAGCTGATCGCTTCGCTCCACCTGTTTGTAAGCCGGTAGCTGCGGCCGTGGTTTTCGGCGGAAGAGCAACCTTCTAGACAGAGCTCCGGGCCAGAAGGTCACACCCGTTTTTGCTCTCTCCGCCGTGTCTCACGCTTGGCCTGGAATGAATGAAGTATCTGATAAATGCTTGTTGGGTGAAGAAAGCACAGACGAATGCAAATACATCCTCTCAAACTTGGAGACGTGGTCTACAGGACGGCCAACACCGGAGCACAAGAGTACGAGCAGGGGGAGGAGCAGCGGGGAAGGGACAAGTGGACTCCACCGAGCAGGGAACCCAATGTGAAACCGGACGCCACGACACCTAGATCATGACCTGAGCTGAAGTCAGGAGTCAGATGCTTAGCCGGCTGAGCCCCCCAGCCCCTGCCCTTCGCTGAGAGGGAGACCAGGTGATGTCAGCCATGCCCCTGAACGCCTGGCACCAGGAGTTGGTGACCTTTAAGGACGTGGCTGTCTACTTCACCCAGACAGAATGGGCTGGACTTTCTCCTGCACAGAAGGCCCTGTACAGAAGTGTGATGCTGGAGAATTATGGGAACTTGACATCCCTGGGATACCCAGTTCCCAGACCTGCTCTGGTCTCCCTTCTGGAGGGAGGGAATTTGCCTTGGGGCTTGGAGGCACAGAATAACCCATCTGCAGAGAGGTCCAAAGGCATCTGTAAAGGTACTGAGACCAACGTTGACAATGAACCCACATCAACACAGGGAATTTCTGAAGAAAGAGATGTGATGTTGTCACATGGTTTGCAGAAGAATGTTGTTCAGGGAACCAACTTTCTAGAAACCTGTGAACTACAAAAGCACCAGGAAATTCCCACAGTGAAAAATATTAAAGGAAAGGTTCCAAGAATCCACTGTGCAAGGAAAACGTTCAGATTGTTTGGGTATGGCAGTTCCTCCCACTTTATTCTTTTTTTTCCCCAAAATTGTTTGAAATTGGACTTAAAGATTAAATCAAGATGAATGTCCTTTCTTTGAAAAATTACCTGTGCCTTTCTATATACAACTTCTTACTGATGGTGGCAGAGGTGATGGTGTAGTCCCCGAGTATTTAAGTTTTTCTTCATATATGTCTTATACATTTATTAATAAATGTATTAACTTTTAAAAAAAATAAAATAAATAAAAATAAAAATAAAAATAAAAAGTAGGTTCCAGGGCGCCTGTGTGCCTCAGTTGGTTAAGTGTCTACCTTTGGCTCAGGTCATGGATCCCAGGGTTCTGGGATTGAGCTCCATTCCAGCTCGGTGCTCAGCAGGGAGCCTGCTTCTCCCTCTGCCTCTGCCCCTCCTTGCTGATCCTTCTGCTTGGACTCTCTCACTCTGTCAAATAAATAAATAAAATTGAAAAAAAAAAAAAAGTAGGTTCTTTAAGGGGGGGGAAGGCTGTTCAAGAAAAAAAAAAGCAAAATACATATATTTTTTTAAAGAAAAGTTTAACCACAGATATGGAAGACACTATAGAAATTGTGGGGGAAATCTCTGCAACCCAAGGCAATAAAATTGAACATTAATTTCACTGAGAGTAATTTTTCAGCAATATATAAATTATCAAAATTAACCTAAGAAAAGAATGAAAATCTTTACAGGCCAGTAATCATAAAAGATAACTAAAGATGTACCTTTAACAAAATCTACAGACTGAGATGGTTACAGACATAGTCTTAAAAAGTGATGATTCATGTCATTTAACACACTTGAGCTCATAGAAAAATGCAGTAATCTCCATTTTATCCAGCTAGCCAACACCTTATTAACAAAACCCAAAAGATAGTACAAACAAGAAACTTATAAGTCAGTTTTGTTTATGAACATAGATATGAAATTCTTTTTTTTTAGATATGAAATTCTAAGTCAAATATTATCAATCTAATCTAGCAATAAATATAAAGAGAAACAATTTGAGTTTATTCTAGATAGGCAAGTATATTTCACTATAAATAATCTTTCCAGATCATTCATTATACCAACAAATTGAGTGTGAAAATGAATAGTTATAATTATAACGATAGTATACTAAGACAAGATTTATCAGAATTCACCATCCATTCCTAATTTTAAAATCCTCCAAATAAAATAGAAGGGAAAGGAAAATGTGATAGAGACTGTTTGTCACAATCCAAGAGCCAACATCAAGCTAAGCAGTGAAATTAAAGCCATTTTCCTATTAAAATCAGAAAATCAAAAACAATGCAGCATATCCACATTGGCATTATTATTCATTTCAGAGCTAATATATTAGATAAGAAAAAATTCATATAATAATGGAAAATAAAAGACAAAATTATTCTTTTTGTAGGATATGATTATACACACAGAAACTAAAAAAAATCCCTATTTTAATAAATTAATAGCATAAAAATTAGCAATAATACACTGGGTGCTCTTCTACATGTTTATGTCTACTAACTCATTTACTCCTCATCCCATCCTATGAATTAGGTATAATCTCTTCTCCATATTTAAGATGATGAATCTATAGCCCCAAATCAAACAATCAATAAATAAGAAATTCAGAACTTGAGCTCAGAGTGTCTAGTTCCAGAAACTGAGCACAACTTAAACTGCTTCTTGCATCATTGACTAGAAAACACATTTGCAACGTGTACTATCAACAATTATACCAGCAATATACAATGAATTCTAAAAATTAATAATAACAACTCAATGGAAACACTGCCAAAGGATATGAATGGTAAATTCAACTGGCCAATAATCATAAAAAATGTTCAACCTACAAGAAAATACCAGACAAGTAAAAGCAGTTGGCAAATTACAAAGAATGATAAAACCAAGTGCCGTCTCTCCCTCTGCCTGTGTCTCTGCCTCTCTCTCTCTCTGTCTCTGTGTCTCTCATGAATAAATAAATAAATAAAATCTTAAAAAAAAACAAAAACCAAGTGCTGTCAAGGATGTTGGAAAACAGTTATACTCATATGTTCCTGTTGGGAGTTTGAGGACAAATTGCCATACTTTTAAAATCTAGTCAAAATGCTGAAACTGTAATATACACATATTCTCTTATCCACAAATTTCACTTTTAGGAATCTCTCTTATCAAAATAAACACATGAGAATGTAGAACTACTGCATAGGATAGTTATTACAACATTGCTGTAGTTTGCAATTAGTTATGATATATCCATTGTAAGCAATATCGTGTAGGTTTTAGAAAGAAAAAATAAGATTTAAAATATTGAAAAGACTGTTACCTTTCAAATACGTGAATTGTCCCACTTGAAAAAAAATGAATCTAAAACTGAATACCTAAACGGGGTTCCTGGCTGGCTCAGTCAGTGGAGCATGCAACTCTTGATCTCCGGGTGGTGAGTTCAAGCCCCGTGTTGGGGGTAGAAATTACTTTAAAACAAAACAAAAAAATAGCTACCTGAAAATGCAGAGAAAATTTCTAGGAGATCCAAAAGTGGAGAATTTGAACATGGTAAAGGCAGAAACGTTTTCTCTTTACACTCTTTTGAACAGTTTGAATTTGTTTTTTGAGCAATGAACATGTAATTATTTTTAAAAATCTGATAAACTAGGGGCACCTGGGTGACTCAGTCAGTTGAGCATTCAATTCTTGATTTCGGCTCAGGTCGTGATCTCAGGGTCTTGAGATCGAGCCCAAAACCAACTCCCTACTCAGCAGGCAGTCTGCTTCTCTCCCTCTCGATCTGCCCCTACCCCTGCTCACACATGCTCCCTCTCGCGCTCTCAAATAAATAAATAATTTTTAAAAAATTTTTTTCAATTTTTGAAAAATCTGATAAACTAATTCCAATGCTTGACAATAGCTTAATGTTACTCTTCAAGGGATATTTAAGTTTTAATGGGCAACCCTGGACTTTTTATATGGGAAGAATAAGTCCATTTCAAATATACCATCAGTGCCAGTAAGAGAGACTCCCTACATCATACCATATGGTATGATTGACTTGGTGAAACTACTCAGACCTTTTTAAAAATATTTCCTGTCTCACGTGTGGAACTTCAGTTCTTGAATTTAAAAGCTTCGAACTTGTCAGGGTTTCAAGGAAGCTCGGGGGTGCATTTAGCATTGGGGTAATAATCCACGAAATGTGGAGGGGAGAGGTTGGCGAACACAGCATACACACCTATTAACGCTCTTCATACCACCCACCCACCGCAAGCCATTTTGGTATCAGGCTGATTCACACATCAGAAAGAACCAGAAACCTCTGCGTGTCAAAATTATTTTTTGTTTACATGTCTCAAGGAAACCTGAAGTTGGTGATTGCATTTCACAAGGACACTGGGAAAAGCCATTTGTAGCTATCTAACTTTATGCTATCAGCAGAAGGTAGACATTGATCACACAAAGAACAGATGGCAGTACTGAGAAAATAAGCATTCTGCTATTATTCCTGGGTAAATCCAGTGGGCAGAGATTACAATAATCAATAAAAAAAGAAATCAACTACTTACATAAGTCATGTTGTAATAACTGAACTGGTTGGATACGGAAAAGCACAAAGAAACACTTAAAAGTTCTTATTTGGAAGTCTTCAACTTCAATTTTTCTCTGTATTGTCTTAATAAATCACACATCAAATAAATACTGTTGAAGGGGAAAAATTAAATGAAATGGGTATTGAATGTCAGGCTGAGTAGGAAATTTTAATTGCAGAATAATGGAGATGGATGGATATAGATGACACTTTTAAATAAAGTTATCACTTCCTTTCTCCTGTCTCAGCTCCTAACACAAAGTGATAATTGCTTTAAAAGCAAAATAGTTCTGGATACACACTGATAGGTATTTTTTTTCCCAAGGACTATAAGTAGCAAATTTCAACACCCAATGAATCATGTTATTTCTCATCTCACTTAACAAATTCTAATAGGCAGCTAAAAGTCTCTTACAGGGTATTCATTTATCTCCATACAAAATGTTTGAGGTTGAGATCTGGCCCAGAAAATGGAGCAGAAAGATTAGGAAAGGGAAATTATATAACTGTCATCACAAGTAAGATTCTGTTCTGCTGGATCTGAATCATACCATTTTCACCACCAATGCCTATATTTCCTTCTCAAGAAAAAATAAAGAAATAATTTAAAAAATTAGAAATCTCAATAAAATATAGATAAACACTGAGTCTCCTAAATGAACTCATTGTGAGAGAGTTAAAAGAAAATGGGGAAAATATACTACATAAGGGTTTCTTTTTTATTTTTTTTTACAGAAATGGAACAAACACTTGCAACATTCACAGAAGAGACAGAAGATAATTGTGGTCAATTATATTATACTCCTACTCCTGAGAAAATATCTCACGGTCCAGGAAATGAGTTCTGAGATCCTTCCTGGATGTGGTAATATGTCCCAGTGAGCCTTATTGTCTATTAAATGCCCTGCTCTCACACGGTCTAAGAGTAGATATGCATTTTTATTGATTTTTATGTACCACACCTTTTGTTCCAAAACAGATTTTAAGATAGCTTAAAAGGACACATAATGGGCAACAAGACCTCATAAATTAAAAGTACAAGCAAAGGAGAAAGGAAAATGTGGATAGGAGCATAAATGGATAAAAAAATACGGCCAAAGAAGACATATTATGATAACCTCACTCCTGCTGTTCATGGGCCACAGATTTGGTGCTAAGCTCTCTAGTAGTGGCTGCGAAGAAGGAGACATCAAATTCGAGCATATCCTTGCAAATGGAAAATAATCCTGGGACGCCTGGATGGCTTAGTGGTTGAGCATCTGCCTTTGGCTCAGGTCGTGATCCCGGGGTCCTGGGATCGAGTCCTACATCAGGTTCCCCACAGGGAGCCTGCTTCCCCCTCTGCCTGTGTCTCTGCCTCTCTCTCTGTGTCTCTCATCAATAATAAATAAAACCTTTAAAAACAAACAACAAAAATACAAAGGGAAAACAACCTGATGAAGCTTCAGCATTGGCTTCAATTATTCTATTTGTAGTAAGAATAAAAATATAGCAATAGAATAGATCTAACTCATAGAGTGTTTACTATAATTTCGGGTAATCCTCTGAACACATTAACATTTAAATCATTTAATTCTCACAAAAATGAATGAAGTAGATGGTACTATTATTCCTTTTTTATAGATCAGGAAACCAAGGAACAAAGGAACCAAGGAACAAAGAGGTTAGGCATACTGCCCAGGATGGTGCACCTAGTAAGGGAAAAAGTAAGATACTACTAATTGTGTACTTTGATTTAAGTACAAGTATAATCTTCCTGTGCCGATGGCTTTTATATATTCACCTATAAGAAACAAGTTGCCTAAATATAAACAAAGCTATAAAAACAAACCAGCTAATAAATGATCCTGTTTGAAACTAAATGCTGCTTCCAACATTAACGTGGAAGCATGTGTAATGATGAAAGTTCATTTTTAAGTTTGGAGTGCTATACTTTGATGACTCAATTTTCTTTCTATTTTTCTCTAATTAGACTACTGAGAAACCTAGTTCGTATGGCCTGTTGTGATACCGTTTGGCCTTCCTTTGGTGAGAAGACATTCTCAATATATCAAGCACACCAGGTTTTTTTTTTCTCATCAGCTGGCAGCAGTTCAAGAAATAACACTTGACATCAACTCTATTGGAAGCACAAACAGAGACTTAGGCAGTGAAACTATGGAGCAGTTTTCAATTATAAGATAAAAAATGATCCAAACTATGCTTATACTAATTTGTTTGCTAGAATGTCATTTGAATAAAAACACAAAATTTAAGCATTCTTGTGAATAACTCTCAAGTCCTCTCTCTTGGGAAATACTTTTTTGAAGAAACATACTTGACAATGTTCTTAATTTAAAAAATTAATTGCTCCAAGTATTATTAATCTCCATGCTAAAAGACAGTTATTTCTCATGGAGGACAATATAGAGTATAGTGTGGAATTAAATTAATAATGGTTTGGGCATCTCCATCAGAAAAGACAAGATCTCGAAAATATAGTGATGACGTTGCATAAATGTCTAACTCAGTAAATGATGATCTGGTTGGATTTGGGGGCATATTTTTAAGAGGAGGGAAGTCAAGCTTTGGGGAAAGAAGTCTGTAGCAATGAACTTAGAGGTGTCTAATACTTCGTCGACCATGTGTTGCTGATTGAATATGGATCTGTGGACTTCAACATCAAGAAGCTCTGGTATAGAAAGCAAAAAAAACCAGTAAGAAACAACCTGAATGGACACATTGCATTTCTATTCACAGACAGACCAAGAGAATATTCCTTAGAAGTATGCCATCCAAGAATACATATTTATATGATGTCCTTAAACTCAGAAATCAGCAAGATCTTAAAGATGCATTATTATTTCATTTGTTTCCACTTTTCATACTCTTAATAGGATGCTTTCAAAGCATGGTTGTCAGTAGTAATAAGGGTGGAGGATTCTTCATTTACATCACCAGAGAGCAAATACGTTTCTCCCGTAATTATGGAATCAGATTCCTTCCTTTCAGTCAGACCCAAGAGAATGCCATGAGCTGATTGTTTATGTAAGGTGACATAACCAATCACCACGATTGCTTTCAACTAGTTAAAGCTTACCCAGAAGTCGGTGTGGGGATCATCTTTCCTTAAGTCACATGGGCTGCATTTTGTGGATGCCTCTATAAAACCAGGGTTCCACTGTGAAGGGGTAAATAGAGACAGGTTGCTGGGTAGACAATGAACAGATACCCTAGACACAAAATTTTTTCCTGAGAAGGCCAAGGGAAAATATTTTGTATTATCCCTGGTATATCTCGGATGGGCTATAGGGGGCAGTAGTGGCTCAGTACTCACTGAATTTCCACCACGTAGTGAGGGACACTTCTCTGGAGAGGTATTTTCCTTTAAGGGTCAAATATCATTTGCTATCACTAAATCATACCAGAAATAACTGGTATTTTCATCAATTAAAATCACAGCTGCTTAGAGTCGAAAACACCGACATATTGACTGGTTCTTTTTTTATCGGTATCTCATTATAGGGCCTTTCTGTACCTTTCACTTAACACGCAGAATGATCTGAGTTAGCAAGAACAGTTTATGCATTCAATTGACATATTTTCCCCATCAACCACTTGCCTGCTCTATGCTACAGAGTGAGTGAACAAGCAAAAGATACTTCTCTGTATTTATTCAATACAAAGGAGCACGGTTAACATTAAACTCAAATGCTCCAGATGTTCAAAAAATAAGCTAATAAACATGCCAAGTTCTGATTTAATCAGAAAGACCTCTTTCACTTAGACTCTGAGCTGGAGATAAATAAAAAGGAAGACAGAGAGGAAAGGTATTCCAGGTAAACAGGCTCCAGTGGACAAAAAAAAGTCTAAGCAGGGTGGTAATAATCTGGAAAGACAGTTGTGGATGGGAGGACAGAAGAGAGGACCATGGGACTAGTTCACTGTTAACTCAGGGTGGAGCTACTGGGCAGTGAGAAACCTTGTAAAGGAGATAGGAAGGAAGCTAACATTTGCTGGTTGTCGCAAATGTGTCAGATGCTGAATGTATTTCATTTATTCAATCATCACAAGAACCTAGCACAGTGAGTTTTATCATTATCATCCACTTTTATGGATGAGAAATCTGAGAATCAAAGAAATTAATTGTCCAAATCACAGGTAGTAATTGGCAGAAGAATTTGAAGCCAAATCCTGAGCTTTCCTCCACGGTCTGATGTCTCCTGTTGGAGGAGAGAATGATATAACAAGAATCATAGCATTCACAATTAACCACAAGCTGTCGGAGGAAGATCTGAGCGAGGGCATTCCAGCAATCTAAAGAAGGTGATGACTGCATAACTCTGTGAACATAATAAAAACCATTTAATTGTAAAAAAAAAAAAAAAGAAGAAGAAGAAGAAGAAGAAGAAGAAGGAGGTGGTGGCTAGCCGACAGAGCTTGTGAGAAATGCTTAATTATAGAGATCGAGATGAGATAAGGTCCCGGTTACTCCTACCAGTTAACTATGTGAGGCAAAGGATACTAAGGTAACCCCAGGTTCTGTGCTTGGCTCATTGGTCAAATCATTCTGCTCCAACCAAAATATAGAGGACAAAATGTCAGGAGTTGATTGTCATTGCCGTCAAGGATAGTGACTGGGCCAAGTGACATTTGGGAGATATTTTTGTATATAGCCGCATGGGTAATATTCCAGCGATTTCTCTCACTTGGAACAGAGCTAAATTTCAAATCTTCTTAAAATGTACTTAGTACTCAACCCAGTTGGAATTTGTTCTAATTTGGAAAAGGAATGAGTTAAATTTCTCTTTTTTCTTTTACAGATTAGTGACATAAAGAAGATATTTTAAGATCTAAATTCTCTTCCCCTAAACTTTAGAGTTAAAACAGAGTATTACTTAAGTTCAGTTGACAAAGGAAACAAAATAATGTGAATATTCACATTAGAATAGAATTCATGGTAGTACTCCATGAAATAGAAGCTCCCCTCTGTCAATTTTTAATACATCTTCCACTCACCTTCTAAAAGTCCTATCTGCTTGAGAGTGCCTATGTTACAAGTGAGGGGGGTTCACAGGTTTGTTTTCCTCAACACGAAATTTCAGGGCAGAGAAGAAAACTTCTTTAGTGATTTAGGTTCATGGTAAATGCTTGTTGACTGATAGGATGTTCATTAAATGCAAATTGAACATTTTATATTAGTATTGTTGGAAAGGAAAGCGCTCCTGGTTCCTTGGCTTTCTGGCTGCACAACTTCAAGTTCTTCAGCATTCTGAACATTATTTTTTTTTTCATTCTGAACATTATAAACGATGCCTACTGCATAGCATTCTGTGCAAACATAGCAATGTATGCAAAAGCACCATATAATTTATTTTACTGAATAAATGAAGTTACAACTGGGCAAATATTTTAGACAGCATGTGTGCATCACCTTAGCCATGCCAACAAGGCAAGCCTTGATAATTCACTCTGAGGATTTGATAGTAAGAGACCTTCTCTCTTAGCATATTGTATACTCCAACTGTCTTATAAATTCAGACTGAAAACTCTCAAAAGATTCCTTCTTTCTACTGAAATGAAGTTTAATAATAATAAAAAATGGGGGAAAAAGACCTGAGAAACTAATACATGCTTCCAGAATATCAGAGTTGGTTTTTTTTCCCACTTCCCCTTATCTGTTGACATTCCCTGGAGCACAGAAGTGGACTATTTCTTTAGATTTTTGCAGTACATCTACTCTGTACATTTCAAGTCAATGATCATATAACTCCCAAATGACTGAAGTAAGTTTTGGACTAAAAACAAATGTCAGTGTTAAGAGTATGAGAAATAAAAAAGGACTCTACCGGGGAAAGACTGGAGGACACAAAGTAAGAGAATGACGGGAGAGGCTAAAAACTATGGTTTCAGTCTCCGCTTGGAGGTTGGGAGAGAACAGGAAAAATCAGAAAGGCCGTAACTCTGGAGAATCCAGCAACAGTCCCTGTAATGAATTCTAAGAACTTGATTCCCCTCAGACACATGCACTTTGTCCAACCACCATTCCTTTCAGGTGCCATGCAAAAAAATAAAGCATTTTTTAATTTTTATTTTTTAAAAGATTTTATTTATTTATTTATTTATTCATGAGAGACAAAGAGAGAGAGAGAGAGAGAGAGAGAGGCAGACACAGGCAGAGAGAGAAGCAGGCTTCATCCAGGGAGCCCGACGTGGGACTCCATCCCAGGACCCAGGATCAGGACCTGAACCAAAGGTAGACGCTCAACCACTGAGCCACCCAGGTGTCCCCCCAAAAAGCATTTTTAGACATTGTCTGTGAGAGCTACTAGGGTGCTGGGAAACAGAGAATAAATATAGAATTAACTTAAAGGCCAATGCTGTTTGTGTGTAAGTCTAGGCCATGGCACAAAATCCTTACCTGCAACCTTACCCTGAATCCTTACCATGGGCCTGCCAAAAAAAAAAAAAAAAGAATATAAAAGGGAGGAAGCAGAGTTGGAAACCTCTGGCTGTCACGGTTCTGCCTGAAACTGGTCGCTTTTCTACCGTTTTCAAAGGAAACAGGCGACAAACCAGTCATTAAAACAATCAAGCTTAATGCAGGGGAGATTTTTAATAAATATTTTTAATAAAAAATGTCTTCGGGATTTTTATTAAAAACCTAGAGATTTATTAAATATTAGAATGGTTCTCTGCAGACTTATTATTGGACATGAAAGCCTTTTACCTAAAGGCTCCCTCCACTCTCCATCCCTACCTGGAGGGTGGTTATTCCGCTCTCAGTTCTCTAGGTAAGGAAAAATCACAGCGTAGCTGTTCACAGCTCGAGGCCTGTGGTCACACAGTTGAGGACTGAATCTGATGCAACTCCCTACTGGCTGGGAGGTGTTCAGGAAGTGACTCCATCACTCCGTGCCTCAGTTTCCTCAAGCGAAAGTAGATATAACGACAGTCTTGCCCTTATAGAATTGTCAAGAGTGTCATTAAGCTCTGTACCTGACATGTAGATCCAAAAAATGGGACCTATTAATATTAAACATGCTCCCTGTTGGGGCACCTGGGTGGCTCAGTGGTTGAGCATCTGCCTTTGGCTCAGGTTGTGATCCTGGGGTCCTGGGATCGAGTCCCACATCAGGCTCACCATAAGGAGCCTGCTTCTCCCTCTGCCTATGTCTCTGCCTCACTCTGTGTCTCTCATGAATAAATAAATAAATAAATAAATAAATAAATAAATAAATAAATAAATAAATAAACAAACAAATAAATAAAATCTTTAAAAACAATGCTCCCTGTTAACAGAGTAGGATATCAAGGGGCTGCTAGCTCAGGAAAAACTGTTCGCCCTGAGAGGTGTACCAGGGTGTAGGTCACAAAGACGTCTCATGAGCGCCCCCCCTTCCCCAGGAGTTACTGGATGGTCTGTTATTGGAAGGAAACCTGGGAAGGAACAGCCCCACGGGCTCCCAAGATGGGCAGAGAGGACGCAGTCTGCCCATAGCTGCACCTCCTTGCATGGATACTTGTGTGAGCAATAGATTGTTTCAAATTTTTCCCACTTTTAAAGTTCCTAAAGGACTGCTTGCAAGTGAGCTTACGACCTCAGGGCCAGCCCTTGCCTTCAGGGGTTTGAGAGAATGTAGTGTTGGACTTTGGGGTTTAGAACATTAAAGGGATTGTACATCTCTTTCCTTGTGCAGCCTCCAGGCTGAGGATTATCTTTCATTTTATAAAGTTTTCATTTTTCAGGGTCCCTTGATACTTCAGATTCATTTTACATCTGATTTTTATAGCTGTTATTTACATTTATATGTTTTTTGTCTACATTTATCTTTTCTCTGTTTTCCTTCTGTGCTCTCTTTTGGGGTATTGTTTTTAGGGGACATGCTTTGGGTTAGAACCCAGCTCATACACACCAATGACAAGAATGTCCACCATGAGTTTTTGAAATTGATGGATAATAGATCAGTAGACTACTTTTTAAAAATCTTTTAAAAGACTACTTTGACAATTATTTTTAAAAGTCAAGGATACGGGTTAGCAGCATGTTCTTTCGGGATCTATTGCAACACATATGATTTAAGAAATGACATGTGGGATGTTTTTAAAACCTTTTATCAGGGATCCCTGGGTGGCGCAGTGGTTTGGCGCCTGCCTTTGGCCCAGGGCGCGATCCTGGAGACCCGGGATCGAATCCCACATCGGGCTCCCAGTGCATGGAGCCTGCTTCTCCCTCTGCCTGTGTCTCTCCCTCTCTCTCTCTCTGTAACTATCATTAAAAAAAAGAAAACAAAAAACCTTTTATCAGAGGCTTTCTGAATAAGATTTTATTGCAGTGAGCCCACAGATCCAACTTATGTTGAAAACAGAGGTTCCAAGAAGCTAACAGAATTACCCAAGATCACTTAATAAACTGTAGCCAATCCAAACATGGAGTCCAGGACCCTTCACCAGGGCAGGTTTCTTTACCCACATCAGAATGACTGAAAAGCTTTTCAGACATGGAGGTTTTCTCATTCCTATGCTGCAAGAATGCACTTCAGGAATATAGGAAATGGCTTAGGAATATTCATTTTTATATATATTTATGTGTGCTATTTGTAATAACCCTGAGGCTGGTGGTCCATGGGCCATACTTCAAAAGCTGTATCTTTAAATTCAGTTCAGAGCTCTAAGACAGAGTCTCAAATTTTTGGTTTCTAGAACCACATAAACCTTTAAAAAATATTGAAAATCCCCCAAAGCTTTAGTTTTTGTAGTCATATCTATTATATGTAGTGTATTAGAAGTATGAATGGAGGTATTTAGATATTTACTTACAGATTCATTTAAAAATAATAAATCATGTTGACATGTTAACATAAACATACTGATTGTGAAAAATGACTATATTTTCTAAAATAAAAAAGTTGGTGCGAAGGGTAGTATAGTTTCATATTTTTGCAAATATCTTTAATGACTGGCTTGATAGAAGACAGTTGGATTCTCACATCTGCTTCTGCATTCATTCTGTCGCAAAATGTTGCTTTGGGTTGAAGTGCATAAGGAAAATTGGGCCAGATGCAGATACTTAAGTTGGAAAAAGAGGGACTATTTTAATAACCTTCTTATGTACTTGTGAACATTTTTTGATACTACAGCAAAACTCAACAGGTAGAAATTTCTGAAAGGTTATCTGCAATGTGGAATCTGAAACCATATTAACAAAGTTTTTGTGTTCTATCGCATTGAGACCCACTGGTCTCACTTATGTGTTAACTATCCTTTTTATCTGTTCCTGATTTAACATCATATGTTAGTCATTTGGAAAATATCATTTCACTGAATTATGCAGACCTTCCAAATTCTGGCATATTTCACTATACAATATTTTTTAAAAATCACACTTGTTAATATCACCACCGATGTTGTGAGAAAAAATCATTACATTTTGAGACACTGTTAAGCTCCTGGTGGCAGATACAATCTTTCCAAAGTCTTAATTTTCACCTGAAAGCTCATATTTATCACTGGCAACAAATATCTAAAGTTAGAACCAAGGCTTGCTTGGTTCGTTTTTGAAAAGTCTAAAAAGCCATATTGTATATGTCCGTTGTTCTTCAAATTAAAATAGTGTTTCATAAAATAAGTGGCTAGTTCAGCTCACAAGTCAATTGCACTATTGCTCTCCCTTACACTTTGGTCCCTATGAGCACTTACCATTTTGTCACACAGATTAAAAAAACATGTTCTTAAGAGATTGAGATTTCACAAAATTAATAATTTTCCCTGCTTTATCAGGGACATTCTTAACTGAATCTAGAACTTTTTCTTTTTTCTTTTTTTTTTTTTTTAACTGCAAGAGCATAATGGTGAAGAACAACTAGTACAATGTGGTACCATTCCTTGATTTGGGGTAAGTCACCAACCCCCTGCTTTTGTACTCTCAAGGCAACATCAATGCTGCAAAAAAAAGTCAAATAATGTCTTCGTGTTTTTACAAACTAGTTTTGACCTCGCAGACCTTCTGTTAAGGTCTCTAGCACTCCCAGGGTCTACGGACCACACTTTGAGAACCACTGCTCTAAAAAAATAAAACACAGTTTGTCATTGTTCTGATATATTCCAGCCCGGAAAATAACACAAACTATTTCGCTGGTTGTCCTCATTTTTATTTCATCTCCACCAGAGGTAACACACGAGTACAATTAATTAACCCGTCGTTCCCATTAAACCAACTAAAACTATCATGTGTCCTTGTAAAGCTGGCAAGCTGAGAATTATGCAATTTGGGATAAAATCTCATTACCATTTAGAGAAAGGGGGATAACTAACCCAGGCATCACTGAATGGAGAATCCACTCACTCTAAGTTTCACTCTTGGCTCCACACACAGTAAAGGATTAAAAAGAGTTTAGGTGAAGTTTAGGTCACTGTGGCTCTTGAGGCTGTTTAATCACAAAGGAAAATATATTCCCTTGCTAGGCACCACTGTGTACCATAAGCAACACAGAGAAAAGTCTTCATCCATGGGCAGAAGTGTTCTGAATGGTAGAGGTTGAGGGAGTTGCTATTGAAAAGATAATAATGTGATGGGGGAGATAAAAATAAATTTCTTTTTGTCCCTTAGGCGTTCTTCTGCCAATGACTGGATGTTACCCTTGCATGGCTTCCTCCCTTCAGGCACAAAGATGGAAAGGTACTTCAAATTCAGAGTAAAATTTGAATAGGCTAGACATCTGCCTTCCAGCTACGGCTTTCTACACCGCTCAAACTGCTAAGAGCCCTAGAGCCCCTTCCAACTTATTGTAACCAGTCAACTTTATTATTTTTTTTCATTTTTTTAAATAAATTTATTTTTTATGGGTGTTCAATTTGCCAACATATAGAATAACACCCAGTGCTCATCCCCTCAAGTGCTCCCCTCAATGCCCATCACCCAGTCACCCCCACCCCCCACCGACCTCCCCTTCCACCACCCCTAGTTCGTTTCCCAGAGTTAGGAGTCTCTCATGTTCTGTCTCCCTTTCTGATATTTCCCTCTCATTTTTTCTCCTTTCCCCTTTATTCCCTTTCACTATTTTTTATATTCCCCAAATGAATGAGACCATATAATGTTTGTCCTTCTCTGATTGACTTACTTCACTCAGCATAATACCCTCCAGTTCCATCCACGTTGAAGCAAATGGTGGGTATTTGTCATTTCTAATGGCTGAGGAATATTCCATTGTATACATAAACCACATCTTCCTTATCCATTCATCTGTCGCTGGACACCGAGGCTCCTTCCACAGTTTGGCTATTGTGGCCATTGCTGCTATAAACATCGGGGTGCAGGTGTCCGGCGTTTCACTGCATCTGTATCTTTGGGGTAAATCCCCAGCAGTGCAATTGTTGGGTCATAGGGCAGGTCTATTTTTAACTCTTTGAGGAACCTCCACACAGTTTTCCAGAGTGGCTGCACCAAGATACAGTCAACAAAACTAAAAGACAACCTACAGAATGGGAGAAGATTTTTTTTTTCATTTTTTAAGGATTTTATTTTTAAGGAATCTCTACACTCAACATGAGGCTCAAACTCACAAGATCAAGAGTCGCATTCTCTACTGACTGAGCCAGCTGGGTGCCCTGGAACTGGGACACTTTAATTTTTTTTTAATTTTTATTTATTTATGATAGTCACAGAGAGAGAGAGAGAGGCAGAGACACAGACAGAGGGAGAAGCAAGCTCCATGCACCGGGAGCCCGACGTGGGATTTGATCTCGGGTCTCCAGGATCGCGCCCTGGGCCAAAGGCAGGCGCCAAACAGCTGCGCCACCCAGGGATCCCCTGAGACACTTTAATATGTAGTTTATTTTATTTTATTAACGTGTATTTTAGAAATTGAGAGATTGTTTAATGACTTTGCAATTAGTTTTTGGTTATTGCCTTCAGTCCATGGGCCACTGGTTTGTAGAGAAGGTAAGAGCCCTGAATGCTAGTGCTTTCTCATTGCCTCATTAACCAGCTGTATGGCCTTGAGCAGGCCTCGAATGTTCCATCTCATCGGTATAATTACGGCCTAGACTCTAGAACGCACAAAAGACTGGAGTTGTTAAGTCTCTGGAGAGTATTATATACTTCAATCCACTTTTTGTTCATGCAAAAATAGCCATTGCTAATTTACCGTTACTACAGCCAGGTGTCTCCTAAGGGTTGTGCGCGTGTGAGCTGATCATTCTCCTTATGACAGAGACGGTCCCTTAGGCCGCCACACGGGGTCCGCGGTCCTAAAATTCACCACTCGAGGCAAAATCGTGCAATAGCGCGTGGAAAAGTGGGATTGGGGTACAACAGGCAAAGACTTTGCAGTCTCACATTTTCAAAAAGATAGCAACCCGATACGAGTGCTGGCACGGTGTGGCAGGTGGGAGAGCGAGGGGCTGCAGCGTCAGGGCAGAGAGGATGGGCACCGCCCGGGGGCAGGCTGCGGGCGGCGAGGGCGCTGCCACCTGCCCGGCTCCCGCCCTGCGGCCACCGCCCGAGGTACAGAGCGCGAGAGAAAAGAGAAGAAAATGAGAAAAAAAGAGAGATGGAGGGATCCCTGGGTGGCGCAGCGGTTTAGCGCCTGCCTTTGGCCCAGGGCACGATCCTGGAGACCCGGGATCGAGTCCCACGTCAGGCTCCTGGTGCATGGAGCCTGCTTCTCCCTCTGCCTGTGTCTCTGCCTCTCTCTCTCTCTCTCTGTGACTATCATAAATAAATAAAAATTAAAAAAAAAAAAGAGATGTAGAGGGAAAGTAGGAAATAGGTGGAGGGGGAAGAAGGAAAATGAACAACAGGGGAGCAGTGTCTGCAAGGGAGTGGGGAGGCCGGGGTCCTGGTTCCCCCCCCCCCAGGGCAGGGCCTTGCCCCCCACCCCCGTGTGAGTGTGAGTGTGTGTTCCACTGGGCCTCTGTTCAGCTGGTGCCCTTTCCTGCATTCTTCCAGCATCTCTTGCTCCCAAACAGGGCCTTGTGCTCCACTTCTTTGAATAAATTCACTTTTTTTTAACAGGCAAGGAGAGTAGAGCCAACTCTATCTCTAGTCCAGATGCGGGGAATCAAAGCAGCAGAAAGGTGGGACTTCTTGAAGATTAGTTCAAAAGAGGCACAACCAGTACTTGCACGAGGGCTGTTGGCACCAAGAGCCACGCGCTCAGTCCCCGCGCCAGTACCCTCCCGGCCTCGGGGGAGGTGACTGCACCTGCAGCCTACACATTTCAGTCCCCATGTCTAGAGATCTCAAAGCAGGAAAGGAAGCAAAAACGGACAGGGAAAGAAGATGGCAGCTGACACAGGGGTGGGGGGTGGGGGGTTTAGAGCAAGCAAGTGATCACGTAAGTTTGGCCACGACCAATCCACCCTACAGCGAGTGTATTCATTCCCAATACTCGGAGCTTAAGGCTGCAACGTGAATTCTCCATGTTTCACAGTCCCGAAAGCATTTTCTAACATAGTCTCGTTCTCCTTTAGCCCACGGCTAAAAGAAATGTGTGTGTTGTGCCCCTGAAAATTCTGGAAGAACATAAGAAGGACAAGCATTTTCTTTATCAGTACAGAATATTAGCATGGCAGGGAAAGGGGAGGCATTACTCAATGCACCAGGGCAGTGATATACTGAGAAGGGGTGAGGAGAGCCCATATTTGTAACATCTGCCAATTTTGTGGAGTAAACACTCCCAGCATGGCCAATTTCAAGCTGCTAAGATTTACAACCAACTTCCAGGAGTCCTGATATTTAGCATTCAGTTCTTCCAAGCCAGTAGGAGATGTCTCTGGCACAAGCCTGGAGGCTCCCAGACTCCCAGGGTTAATGGGAACCGGGAGGAGGCTGGACTCCCAAATAATAAGCAAACAGCTACAGTTACAGCCAAGCCATAAAAACAAAAGGATGAATCCCAACTCCACAATTTACAGATTGGTACGCTGAGGCCCAGAGAGGTTACTGAATTCCCCATGACCACCCAGTATCATTAAACCTCCTGTTTGCACTCCTGTTTCATTTAATAGTCTAAAGCAGTTCTCAAGTGTTCACTTGCATTAGAATCACCTGGAGGACTTGTTAAACCACAAGTTTGCTGATTCCTACTTCCAGAGTTCCAGATTCAATAGATCTGGGGTGGAGTTCCCGAAGATTCCTCACTCCCTACGTGCACACCCTGAATAATCTCCTTTTCGGTTATGTTCAGTGAGACTAAGTATATGATAGGATTGTGCCCCTGTGATTAAGCTGTGTTACAGAGCAAAGTGAAGGAATTTTTGTGGATGTAATTAAAGTCCCTAATCACTGGCTTTGAATTAATGAAAAAGGATATTATTTTGGGTGGGCCCGATCTGATCAGTGAACCCATGAAAAGAGGGAGGAATGGAAAAGAAAGAAATACCTTCCTTCAGGGAGAACTGAGAAAGGGTCCTAGAGGAGAGAGATTTGGTTTGAGTCTCCAAAGTGAGGAAAGCCCGTCACAAGGGGCTCTAAGGACAGAGAGTTGCCTGAACGAAGGCCAGAAAGTATGAAGGTCCAGAGGTCCAGAGGAATTTGAAATAGCAGGCAAGAGCAATAGGTATAGAGGGAATTGTATTTTGACATCCTAAGTTTGAGGCTTCCTGCAGTGCTTGTTTCCTGAGAGAGGTGGCGTGAAAGTGAGGAGGGAAGTCAGAGACAGCTATGCAGAAGCCGTGGTGCAGGGAACATTGGTGAGATTACCAGGTGAGAGACAAAGGGTGTTGGAGAAGAACCACAGTAAAAGCCCAAGCACTGGGGGCAACTGGGTGGCTCAGTGGTTTAGTGTCTGCCTTCGGCTCAGGTCATGACCCCGGGTACTGGGATTAAGTCCCGCATCAGGCTCCCTGCAGGGAGCCTGTTTCTCCCTCTGCCTGTGTCTCTTTCTCTCTCTGTGTTTCTCATGAATAAATAAATAAATAAATAAATTTTTTTAAAAAAGCCCAAGCAGTGTTTTCTTAGATGTAGGTTAAAAACAATGAATCACTACACTTAAATTCTATACTGAGTGTAAATTCTATACTGAGACCTCAAATCAGAAAATATTTCTGACCTATGGTGGGCTTTACTCGCTTCTAAATATCCAATGTATTAAAAATTAAACTAGAGTGTTTTGAAGGTTGTGTTATAACAGTGGTCCCTGGACAAAGAACCTGAGTACCCGCCTGGAAAACTCTTAGAAATGCAGGTTCTTGGAGCCCGTTCTAGACTTCAAGTTTGCCAGCAATCTGGCTTGGTTTTTTTTTTAAGCTTTTTTTTTTTTTTTTAATTTTTATTTATTTATGATAGTCACAGAGAGAGAAAGAGAGAGAGGCAGAGACACAGGCAGAGGGAGAAGCAGGCTCCATGCACCGGGAGCCCGACATGGGATTCGATCCCGGGTCTCCAGGATCGCGCCCTGGGCCAAAGGCAGGCGTCCAACCGCTGCGCCACCCAGGGATCCCTTTTTTTTAAGCTTTTATTTATTTATTTGAGATAGAAAGAGAGCATGAGCAGGGAGGAGGGGTCAGTCTCCCCCCTGATTAGGGAGCCTGATGCGGGGCTCAATCCCAGGACCTCGGGATCATGACCTGAGCTGAAGGCAGACGCTTAACTGACTGAGCCACCCAGTTGCCCCTGCCAGCAATCTGTTTTAATAAGCCCTCCAGGGGATTTTTGTACCACCTGAAGTTTGAGAAGCAACAATGAAGTTAGGAAAAGAATGGTCATAATAGTTAGGCAGAGACTCTCAGTACTGGTTGAAAAGAGTAAGAGATGGATCGTCTGATTTAAGGGATGTTTGCTATCGGGTTATCAGAAAAAAATCAATCTAAATGTAAAATCAAATACAGAATCATGTTGATAAAATATCCTCAGAACAGGTATTACTTTCCCGAAAATATGTTGGTTATTTGATAATCTATCATCAAAGCCAATGTTTATATTAGGAAGCAGTCATAATAAAAAAGACCAAGGAGGTGATTGGAAACCGTTAGTTGATCATTACCCTGTAGAGTTCTATAACTAACCAACCCCCTATTTTTCATAATAAGATGGGAGAGGAGACAAAATCACACCCCACGGAGCATGATATTTTCTCACCTCATCCTCCAGCACATCCAGCCGAAAAATAAAGCCCAAGAAATTCTGAAAGCCAATTTGCCACACATAAACTGAGAACATGGCACCTTTTAATGGGTTATAAGAACTGGATTGTTCCTTTGTGAATACTTGGATTAAATAATCTACTTGGAGAAACTCTTGGAAAGTTTGTTATACAGAACTTTCTATCTATCTCAAATAAATAAATAAAATCTAAAAAAAAAAAAAAAAAAAAAAAACCCAAAAAACAAAAGACAAAAAAACAACCAAACAGATTGCTGGCAAACTTGAAGTCTGGAGGAGGACCCAAAAACTTGCATTTCTAAGATTTTTCAGGTTTTTTGTCAGGGGACCACTGTTATAACACAACTTGTAGAACCTCTTGGAAAGTTTGTTATAGAGAATCATCCTCAGTCTTTCTCAAATGTTGCTGCTGCTGCTGATTATTATTATTATCAACATTTTGTATCAGAGAGTGCTTTTGGCTGCAAGTGAGAGAAAAGAAATCCCTAGCCCAGAACAACCCAGGCAGTAAAAAATGTAACTAGGAACACAGAGGTAGGGCAGCTCCAAGCCCAGCACCTCAAGGTTCCAGGTCCCCCGCCCTCCTTCGCGTATTGGCTTCGTCCACAGGCTGGCAGCAGGATGGCTCCAGCTGTTCCCATTATCACCCCAGGCATGACAATATCCAAAGAAAGAAGAGGGACCGGTTCTTTCTTGTAGCTCTTTCTTGGCAGCAAGAAAATCTTTCCCAGAAACCTGCCAGCAGACTTCTGCTCTTATTGTCTAGAATTGGGTGACATGCCAGTCTTATTGACACAATTCCCGCTACATGGCCACAGCAAATCTCTGGGGATTTACATGTCAGACTCATGGACCCCCTAGCTTTCTAGGTTCCCCAAGGATATTTATCAAGTGGAGTTGGCATTGAGGCATTTTTATAAAATTATTGAATATTTTTTCCTTTTGCTGTCAGTAAAGATACAGCCAGGCACAACAAGGGTAAGTGTGCAACCATGACTAGCTCAGATGAACCCTTGGGGTGGAATAGATATTGGAGAGATAATCACTATTATCACTACAAATAACAACCTCCACTAACAGTTACTATGCGTATTTCCATTGTGCTGGGAATTATGTAAATCCTCTATAAGTGTTATATCTTTTGAAAATAAATCCAGAAGATATGTAATTTTAAGAATGTCATGTTACACATGAGGAAACGTGGGTTGAGGTTGGTGAATCACTTCAAATTACACACCCAGTAAATGCTGAGCCAGGACCCAAGCCTAGAAACCACTCTGCTGTATGGAGAGAGCACACTTAAAATTACCTGGTAAATCTGAATGTACAGTTCAAATATCAGGACTAAGCATGGCATGGACCTCAGCAAAAGGAGAATAGAAAGATAGGAGGAAAGAGGAGATACCAAGAAAGCATGCCCTTTGTTGCTTTAAATGTGTCCAACCTTTCAAGCTCTACAAACTGTATCCCAAAACATGGAAAGAGGTCGTGTCTATGACTTTGGGGATGTCACAAAGGTAAAAAAAAAAAACAACACAAGAAAACTGGAGAGAAGCAAGTGCCTGAATTTTCAAGGAGCAAAAAAGAGAAGATTGTGAACCGAATAATAACAGCTAGCATTTATTGAGTGCTTCCTTGATGCCTGGAATTGGTCCAACGATTTTGTGATGTAGAATTATTATTCTCCGCGTGTTATAGATGAAATACTGAACTCATGGGGCTTCTGAAAGGATTAAATAAGTGGTTAGATAAGTAAAGTGTTTGGAATAATTCCTGGCACATAGCAAAACCTTCCATAAATGTAAGCTGTTATTGTTACGGAGAAACCAAAGAAGTTCTCTTCTTTGTGCCTGCAGTGTGCTGTCTTTATTTAATTTATTTAATTCGTATTTATTCCATCTAGAGCCGTCATCTGCTTTCCTAACTATTTTTCATCAGCAATCGTTTGTAGCCAGAGTGTATATCAGAAGAAAGTGCAAGGTTAGTAGATTTATTTTGCAGATAAAGAAAGAGGCAAACGGATTGGCTTGAGATTCTGTGATTTGCTTAGTTGAAGCGGTGGTAGCCCCACTAACAGTAGGACATGAGAGCTCTTAAAGTCCCCCTCTCCCTCGCTGGTATTAAGGACCCCTGAACCCAGCCGCTTGGGCAGTCTCAGGCCGGGCAGCTCAGCTCCTCAGCCGAGCTGAAACTGCTGACCTGTTATTTACTAAACTATTCTCTTTTCCTTCCCTTTGTGTCTTTGGTCTTTATCTGCAAGCAGTCATAAAAGTTTCATATAATGACAGGTAAGGGACTAGGAAAAGATGCAGGCATCTGAAATCTGACACTTGAAAGATGTACTTGTCCTGCAATATGTGTCAAACAAAGCATTTTTCTGGGCATTAAAACAATACCAGTGAAAGAACCCCAGCCCTGCCAAGGCTAAGTTATTTGGGCACAAGAGTCATCTTGCTTCACCTCATAAAAATAGGTGTGTTTGGTTCCTGGACACACTCGAATCTTTGGGATGTCAGAATAGTTCAAGAATGAAAAATGTTGCAAGTTCTGAGGTGTGAGGACGGTGGTTTTGTTTGATTGCTCAAAAAGGAACTTAGACCTTTTCTGTCGCAGGTTTTATTAGCACATATTTCCCACTAGATGGCTACAACAGCTATCTGGAGATTCATCTTATGAGGACGAGTGGACCACGCCAAATTCACGGGCCCCTAGCTTTGTCAGGTTTTCCTGGGATGTTTACCCTGTAGCATTGGCATTTAGACATTTTTGTAAAATTGTTGACTGTTTTTCCTTTTCCTATCAGTTAAGATATTAATTCTGAGTTCAATTCCTTTCTTGTCTCCTAAGTTGAAATCACTCTCATTGTCATCCCAAATGTGTTTGTCTACTAATGTAATCAAGGGTCACCTCATAAAGCAACCTGTACAGCTGATCCTCCAACATATGAAAACTGTATGTAACCATGGTCTGGATAATACAAAACCAAAGAGAAAAATTCAGCTTTCAAAATCTTTAAAAAAAAAAAAAAAAGGGCAGCCCAGGTGGCTCAGCGGTTTAGCGCCGCCTTCAGCCCAGGTTGTGACCCTGGACTCGAGATTGAGTCCCACGTTGGGCTCCCTGCGTGGAGCCTGCTTCTCCCTCTGCCTGTGTCTCTGCCTCTCTCTCTGTGTCTCTCATGAATTAATAAATAAAATCTTTAAAAAAGAAAATAGAAAATTTCAGCTTTCATGCCTAACATGAATTTATATTATTGAAACTAAGAAACTAGGCCCTGTATCAGGGAAGAGAATGTTCATTGGTCCCACTCATGGCTCTTTTCACCTCCCCACCCTCAGACTGGAAGAACCAAAGAGTTTTGCTGCTGGTAATCTGGGAGTGATGGTAAGGGTGACCTATCCATGTCTATAGCTAATCAAAAACAGGTACAAAATCCCATCAAATGTTACCTACCGTTTTTAAAAGAGATTTTATTAATTTTTTTAATTGACAGAGAGAGACAGAAGGAGCACAAGCAGGAGGAGTGGCTGGCAGAGGGAGAGGGAGAAGCAGGCTTCTTGGGAAGCCGGGAGTGAAGTAGTAAAAGAAACTAAGAACAAATATTTTTTGCAAAGTTCAAGAAAAAGGTGGCAGAACAGATGTAAAGAGATAGGGCAATGGATAGAGAACTACATATTTGGATTCCCTTCAGTTTTTTTAATTTTTTGGTTGTTTGTTTTGTAAGAGGGAATCATAAGGAATGGAATTCCCTATTGACTATTTTTGGCTATTAACTAACTGTGTGTCTTTATTCACATTTTTAAAAATAGCTTTTTTTGAAATATCAGTCACAGATCATGCATTTTGCCACTTTAAAGCATACAATTCATTGGGTTTTAGCATATTCACAGAGTTCCGCAACATCGCCATTATTTAATTTCAGAATATTTTCATCGCCCAAAAAGAAATGGCATAGCCACTATCAGTAACTCCCCATCACCTCTTCCCCACCCTTGCAACCACAATATACTTTCTGTTTCTGTGTATTTGTCTATTCTGGACACTTTCTGTAATGGAATATTATAATATTTGACCCTTTGTAACATAATAATCTCCCTTAGCATAAGGACTTCAAGGTTCGGTGCACCTGATGCCCACTGTTAAGTGTCCAACTCTTGATTTACTGCGGCTGCTTTGAACATTCATGTACAGGACAGGTGGTATCAATTCTCTAGAAGTAGAAATGCTGGGTCTTGTATTAGCTCTATATTTAACATTTAGAGAAACTGCCAAACTCCTGCACTATTTTACATCATCATCAGCAACATGTGAGAGCTCCAATTTTACCACATCTTCCCCAAAACTTGTTATATCGCTATTCTATATGCATCCTAATCATTTTGAAGTGGTATCTTGTGGTTTTGATGTGCATTTCCCTAAAATCTAATGCTGTTGAGCATTATTTCATGTGTCTGTTATCCATTCGTATATATTTTAGGAAAAATGTCCTTTAATATCTTTTGCCCATATTTATTTATTTATTAAAATATTTTATTTATTTATTCATGAGAGACACAGAGAGATTGGCAGAGACACAGGCAGAGGGAGAAGCAGGCTCCACACAGAGAGCAGGAAGTGGGACTTGATCCCAGGACTCCGGGATCACGCCCTGAGCCAAAGGCAGACACTCAACTGCTGAGCCACCCAGGTGTCCCCTTTGCCCATATTTAAATGGATTATTTGTATCCTTTGTCAGGCATATGGTTTGCAAACATTTTTTCCCATTCTGTGAATTGGGGAAATGTCTTTCATGAGAAAATTCCCTTCTGTTCTGTGTGTGTGTGTGTGTGTGTGTGTATGTGTGTATCATGAAAGAGTATTGAAATCTGCCAAATGTTTTTTCTGGATTTGTTAAGATGATCATGTTTTTGTCCTCTATTTTATAATATGGCATATTATATTAATTGATTTTTTGTATATTGAACCAGTTTGCATTTCTGGGATAAATACCACTTGGTCATGTTATATAATCTTTTTATATGGGTTCAGTTTGATAGTATTTTGTTAAGGATTTTTACATATATATTCATAAGAGATATAGTCTGTAGTTTTCTGGTGACTCTTGTCTGGTTTAGCCATCAGAATAATCATGGCCTCTTAGAATAAGTTATGAAGTGTGCCCCTCCTTAATTATTGGAAGTTTGTGAAAGATTGGTGTTAACTCTTCTTTAAACAATTAGTAGAACTGACTACTGAAGTCACCTGCTCCTGAGATTTTCCTGGTAGGAAGTTTTAAACTTACAAATTCAATCTTTTACTTGTTCTGTGTCTTTTCAGATTCTCTATTCCTTTGTGAGTAAATTTCAAGTTTCTGTCTTTCTAGGAATTTGTCCATTTCATTTAAGTTACCTAATTTGTTAGCATGTCCTCTATATTCCATGCACAGTTTCAGACTCTAGGGATAAGGGGTGTGTGAGAGACAATACCTTGCCCTTATGGAGTATACACTCTCTCATAAGAGAGGTGGACAAGAAATATAAAAAAAATAAATAATATAATACATAATAAGATGTCAAAAAGAGTTTTGATTATTAAGTACAATTTAATAGATGATAGTTATCAACTGTTTGGATGTTATATTCCAATCATAATAAATTAATAAATGAGTATAACATGCTGATAGGATGCCTAGCAGGTTAAACACATTCTCATAATGAATTTCCTTTCATACATCAAACTCATATAATGAATGAATTTGCATATGTATTTTATTTTAAAAATTAAAGTGTGTCCACAAAGATATTCATTGGTCAGTTTAGACAATTCATTGAGAAGAGGGACAAATCAAGTCAAAACAGCTGTCTTCTTAAGTTGGCTAGGTGTTTTGGTGGCACTTAATCTCATTATACAGCTTCTGTGAGCATTTTATCAGTAGTCCCATTTCAATTTAGTCAAAATTAAAGAGATCTAGCCTGACTGAATGGAAGGCCATCAACCTGATTGACTCCACATACTGTACCCCTCTGGGCAAGCCATTTGTGTTGTGTCATAATGGTCTATGATTCAGAGCTCACCTCAGCACCTTGGACAGCAGCACCTGGTTAAGTTCTCATGTTAGCACATGAATTGCTAAATTCTTTATTAAAACAATCTCATTATCCATAATAACACTATAAGGTAGGTAATATCATTTTTTCTGTATTTACAGATGAAACTGAGGCTTTGAGACATAGGTACAGAGTTAATAGGTGGCAGAGATGGAATTGAAACCCAGGAAATTTGATTCTAAGCCAAAGATTTTTACACTGTATTTTTCTGCCTCCCTTATAAGTAACATATTATATACGTAAAAAGTTCTTACTTTGTCAGAGGACATCACAGAGGACATGTTTTTCCCCAAATATTAGAAAACAACACAGTACGGGATCCCTGGGTGGCGCAGCGGTTTGGCGCCTGCCTTTGGCCCAGGGCACGATCCTGGAGACCCCGGATCGAGTCCCACGTCAGGCTCCCGGTGCATGGAGCCTGCTTCTCCCTCTGCCTATGTCTCTGCCTCTCTCTCTCTCTCTCTCTATGTGACTATCATAAATAAATAAAATTAAAAAAAATTAAAAAAAAGAAAACAACACAGTACAAATCTGCTTCACACATTACTAGTAAGTAAATGAATACAACCTCAAGTATGAGGACAATCTGTTGTCAGGCAACTTCTTGGCTCACTTCTATCTTAAAGCAAATCAAACACTATGTTTTGGTCAAGTGCATTGTGCTTCCATTGCCTGTGTAATTCACAATTACCATAATAAGGGCACTTGGTTCTCTCTGCACTATGACGAGGACATCGGAGGAGCTAGTTGGAGAAGTTCAGAAGCACGATCAGTCATTGTCTGGAGATTTATGATCCACATATAAGATAAACAGTCTGGTACATTCTGATTCTTTTACTGCTGAGCTGCACCATCTGTCTCCACCCAGGAATCTTAAAGATTTCTTAGATAACGTTGCAGGATCATCTTTTAAGAGGCATTGTCGGTGGCCCTCCAACCCATTGTGACTAAAGCAAACTTGATAGGAGGGTGCTAACCAATGAGTCTCGGAAATTAAAGGACTTAGTACAAATAAATATCCTATCCGTGAAAATAAGCTTTTATTAACAGGTGTAGCAAAGGGAAAAAGAAAGTGTATCTCACAATTTCTGAAGATTTAATTAGACATGCCAATACCTACTCTGGCTATAGATTTAAGATATAAAATGTAGGTTTTGACACAGTAAGACTGCCTTGCTAAAATAAACCATCACTGATTTAAATGATAGCATGAGAGCTGTGCTTAGCTACAGTGACAGAGATCGTGCTTACCAAATACTCAGTGGTCTTTCTATCGTAGTGCCTTTGAAAATTATTTGGCATAGCATTCTTAGGGTATGTTTTTCTAAAGATCAACCTACACCTTCATTATGTATTTTCCCATCCCCCTTGCAGTTAGATTAGGAATATATGAGTAAGTTGACCAATGGGCTCTGACTATATCCCTTCCAGGCTGAGGCATGTAGGAGCCTTCTCCATGTCTCCCTTCCCCAGCAGAGACAACCTTGGAGAGCATACACAGATCACAGATGTCCTAGAATATGGAGGCCAGCCTGGGCAACGCTGGGTTGTGATGAAAGTGAGAAAGAAACTTTTAATGTGTTAAGCCCCTGAGATTCAAAGTTATCTGTTGCAACTAATTACTCTGAATAATACAGCCATAAATATCAGATGGCATTGAGATATATCACCACTAGGGAAAGTCTTATTTTCACTACCAACCTGGGAATAAATCAGGAAAGAAGAGTTTCTCTTATTGGAGGAGTTAAAGTTTTGTAGCTAATCCACGTATTGTCTTTAAAAAGTTTGCTGATTGCAGGGGTCTTTGAGTGCTTTTTTTTTCTAAAGATCAGCTTGTACCTTAATTATGTTGAGAGATATGCAAAATAAAGATCTCTGCCCCTGGATCTTGTTGTTTTTAGTATTATCTTAGTCTTATTAGCAGGTTGAAAGAACAACATCTAATTCCAGTATCCTGAGCTACCAATACCAGCAGTCTCCAGACCAGAGTAAGCTACCTCCCTGGCAAGAGCTTTAATGTCACATACTTCCTTGATCCATCTTTTGGGGCTAGGTATATCATATTAATTGCGTGGATTTGAATGCAGTATGGACAGGGTAGCCAGGAGAGAAGGGCAGAAGAACCAAGCTTTTAACAAGCTGCCATCATTAGCTATCTGTCTATGAAGAATTAATTTTATGGGGAAAATCTCATTGTTATTTCAGGAGGCATCTGTCATATTATTTTAGCTACAATAGATGAAACATAATGAAGCAATTGTTTGCAAGAAGGCCTTGGCCATAAGCTACTTTTGGTGACTCAGAACTGATTACATTATTCTAAGGGTTGTAAAAGACTATGGTGTATGTAGGAATACTGACTATAGGGATCCCTGGGTGGCGCAGTGGTTTGGCGCCTGCCTTTGGCCCAGGGCGCGATCCTGGAGACCCGGGATCGAATCCCACGTCGGGCTCCCGGTGCATGGAGCCTGCTTCTCCCTCTGCCTGTGTCTCTGCCTCTCTCTCTCTCTCTGTGACTATCATAAAAAAAAAAAAAAAAAGGAATACTGACTATAACTCATCAAAGGAAATCATCTTTCATGAGATGTGATTAAGAAGTCTTGATCAAGAATATATGTCAACTTCCCATACCCACTCTAGATGGAGAAATCTCTATTTTTAAAGATGTCTCAAAATGGTTTCCCATTATTTACTGAAATTTTGTGTGTCTCCTTTTTTTTCCACAATGGCAGCCTTACTGCGCATTAGGGTATACAAAAAAAGGGACCCTGCCTCAGTATGACAACAATGAACAGGGAATCAGCAATTTTCCCAGGCTCAAGGGGAACTATGTGGAACTAAGTATTTCCCCATCCACAGGTTTCTGTCCTTGTAGAGGAACCATTGCATTACATTCTTGGACTCTCTCACCCCTTCTTCATCCCCAGGAAAGAACAAATTTCTTATGTGCTGTGAGACTTTAGGAACAGGAACTATGACTCTGTACGTTAGTCCCTCCTTTCTCTCTTTTCTTTCTAGGATTTTTCTGATTGCAGAGAAGATATGCCACAATGTAAACTTAGGGGTAAAGACTCTGCCCCTGCAGGGGGAGGTCATAGTTTTTCTATGCTACCTGTTAGGGGTGGAGAAATTGGTCAAGTTCTGAGATTTAGCATCAGGGAATCCTCTCTTGTCACATACCTAGGTTATATCCTTCAATTCAATGTTAGTCGGCAATAAACCTTATACTTTTATCTTCATTTGCCTGACTCCTTTATCTTCTGGTTCAGAACTTGGTATGAGAGGAAGAGGTATGCCAACTCAGGCCAGAAATCTACCTCCAAACTAGAGGAATGTGTGCGGAAGACAGTTTGTAAAGTCCCCAAAAAGGGCCTAAATGATTCTGATTAGCCAACTGAACCCAACTCAGTTGGGGCAAGGGATGAAATGTAATTTCACATGAAGATAAAGTCCTATTTTATTGAACTCAGGGCGAAAAATCTTTTGGTCCTCAGGAAGGAACTAGAACCAGGAAATGCAAGCCCAAATGGAATCTTTTCCACCCCTTGTCTTGGCGTCTCTGTATACTTGCTTCATTCTTTCTCTGCTTCTCCAGACCATACAGTGGTGTGAGTGTGTGTGTGTGTGTGTGTGTGTATGTGTGTGATGGGGGTGTCCGCAATGATCCAATCAATTTTAACCACAAGGAGAAAAATCATATAGAACAATGTGTATATTGTATCAAGAAAGCAATAATGTAGGTTATCAAGTGTTAGGAATGGGAAACAGCTGTATGAGGTTTGAGGACAATAGTGTAAAACAGGTGGATGGGAGAGTGAGACTGGAAATTCAGTATTATAGCCTTGATAGTCTGTTCTGGGGGTACCTGTGGGATTTGTGGTCCTGTATTAGAGACCAGTCACCCCAGTCACAGTTGCCTCCCTAGTCATGGACAGCCCCGGACGTGCAGACATATAGCAGAGGCAGAGAGCTGAGCTTAACCTGCTATGCTTTGTCAGGTGAGTAAATCAGAGGAAGAGAAGATATTGATGGGATTTTGCAGAAATAGGTAAAACTACCTTTGCTCTCTTTTGGTTTTCACTTAAATCCACTCTTATAGAAGACCGTGATTTGCTCTTCCAATTTGGACCAAGAGCATGGCTTTCCAGGCTTGCTGTAGAATTCTCCCCCTGGAATTTCTTTTTTTTAGTGGGCACTGAATTAGTGGCATCATTTCTTACATCTGACAACCTCTCTCACATTACTTTTTATCTTATTTTCTCAGGATATTCTTTAGATGGAAAATTTTACATGTGAATTTCCCGAGACTCTGTATATCTAACATTGTCTTTATGTTACCACCATTGTTGATTGATAATTTGGATGTAGGATCCTAGCTTGAAAACTATTGTCCTCAGAATTTTGAAAACTTTGCTTTCATGCCAGTCTGACTCTTACTCCTCTATATGGTGACTTCTTTTTATTCCATGCAAGTATTTAGGATCTTTCCTCTACCCCTGAAGTCCTGAAATTTCACAATGGTATGTCTATTTGTGGGTCTTTATTCATGCATCCTTCTTGAAATTTGGTGAGTAAATTCACCCTTAATTTAAAATAATCCAACTCAGGGATGCCTGGGTGGCTCATCAGTTTAGCGTTTGCCTTTGGCCCAGGCGATTATTTTTTTTTTTAATTCAACTCAGATGAATACTAATTTAATTTTAACATTATATAGGAACTTTACCCCAATACAATATCCCTTTCTTCCTTCCTGCTTGGGCTATTATTGCCACACAAAGTACATCTTTACATATTATAAGTCCAACAGTATAATTAGTTATAAATGATTATTATTAATTATAGTTTTATGTGGTTACCCTTTAAAGCAGAAAGAGAAGAATTATGAGAAAGGCAATTTCAAATCTAAAGATTCATGTCTCTTTGGCTCTGACAAATTTTCTTCTATTATTTCTTTAATAGTATCTCCTTTTTTTCCTTGTTTTCTTTTCATAAAGTTCATATTAGTGAGATTTGTTGTCTCTTTGTAGCTTTGCTCTGCTATCTGAACTCTTCTGTTATTCAACCAACGTTTACTTCCTTTTTTTTGTTATTTCATATTTTATTGGACTGATGTACATTTCACCATTTCTGAAACATAAAGCTAACATAGAACTAAGAATGTAGGATAGTAAAGGTGGTGAAGCCATCCACAACTGTATTGAGTAAACTAGAAAGATAGCTGGAATCAAGGGAAAAATGTTTTTAAGTCTGAGGGGAGGTCCTTAGTTCCTAACAAAACCCTACAAACTCTAATAATACAAAGGTCAGTTTATGGAAAAACTCCAAATTGCCCATTAGGCAGGAGAAATGGGCAGGATAGAAGAACGTGGGTTGTGGGGTCCACAGCAGGGATGGCTGGGCTGGAGGCTGCGGCTTCAGGCCTGGACTTGTAGGTAGGATCAGGCTGGAAGAAGTCTAGAGGGCAGGTTACTGCATTCATCCACAGCCCTGGCTTCCCTGTCAGTCTCTAGGATGTGGCTGCTTTCCTCAGATCAGGCAAAGTGTACTTTCTAAAACCTTTTGTTGTCTGTTCCCTTTCTTTCTTTCTTTCTTTCTTTCTTTCTTTCTTTCTTTCTTTCTTTCTTTCTTTCTTTCTTTTTCTTTCTTTCTTTCTTCCTTTCTTTCTTTCTTTCTCTTTCTTTCTTTTTCTTTCTTTCTTTTCTTTCTTTCTTTCTTTCTTTCTTCTTTCTTTCTTTCTTCTTTCTCTTTTTTAAAAAATATTTATTTATTTATTCATGAGAGACACACAGAGAGAGGCAGAGACATAGGCAGAAAGAAGCAGGCTCTGGTGGGGAGCCTGAAACAGCACTCCATCCCAGGACCCCAGGATCACGACCTGAGCCGAAGGTAGACGCTCAACCACTGAGCCGCCCAGGAGCCCCATGTCTGTTCCTTTTCTATAGTACTTTGTTCTTAATTTATGGATATATTTTATAAATTTAGTAAGTTAACTAGTAATACACGCTCCTGGGGCAAAACTCAATAGTTCAAAAAAAAAAAAAAAATGGATAGTGACAACTAAGCTCTCTCTCTCATTCAGTTCCCGGCCCTAGAGATGACTTTGTGAATAATTTGTTGTGAATCCCTCAGAGATATTTCAAGAGTTTTAAAAACATACCTACCCTTCAAGATACAGTCTTGAATCTCTCTGAAAATGTAATTTCAGTTTTGCTTTCCTTTTTTTATTCTTTCCTAAATTATCTCGTTTTTTTTTTTTTTAAGATTTCATTTATTTACTTGAGAGAGAGAGAGAGGGCTCACAACCAAGGGGAGGGGCAGAGGGAGAAGTAGACCCCTCGCTGAGCAGGGAGTCCCAGGAGGGGCTCTATCCCAGGACCCAGAGATCATGACCTGAGCCGAAGGCAGATGTTTAACTGACTGAGCTACCCAGGCACCCAATTATCTCGTATTTAGTGGATTTTCTCCTGTTGCAAGTGTTAGTATATTTTCTTGATATTCTAGTAGTAGAAAAGCTGCCCAGGAGCTGTGTTCACATGTGGTAACAGTGGTAGAGTCAACACGAAGGACTTGTTTGAGCGGTTGAGAGTTGGTCTCTGTGCTCATCAAATGACTAAATGGAGGGGCTACAAGCTGCCTGGCAGCCCTTGTCAGGCGGTCTCTGTTCTATGTGTTTACACAGACTTCAAATTAATGTCTGTTGCCCATCTCACTCCTCACTCCCACCTTCAACCCCTGCCAATTCCTTGACCCAGAGTTTCTCGGGGTTTCGCTCTGCAGTTCAGAGCTCTCCATGCTACTGTCCTTCTTTGCATTCACCCCTGGCCTCCACCAGTTTGTAGTCATCATGAGGCTCCTCCACCAGATGGAATCTCCCACCTGCTGGTGGTGCCCTCCAGTACCCGGGGCTTGGAAAAAGTTCTGGCCATTGGAAAATACTGCAGTGTAAGTGCCCCAGAGTAGCCTGTCAGGACATTTGTGTAGTAACGTAAAAGGATAGCCTATAGTGGGGGTGGGGGCTTCTCTATAGAAGGATATTTTTTTTCATGTGAAGAGATGAAAGTCTGTTCTTGTGGACTTGGAGACATATTTTGGGGGGAGCCCCAGAACACAGGCGGGAGAGGAATGCTATTTTTATTCATATGTTCCTACATCTTCTTCTACTCCCCATCTGGAAGTTTGGTATTTTCCTGAGAGACATCTGGCAGCCCTGTCTGTTCCAGGGCTCCTCATTAGTTTAAATTTTTTTTGTTTTGTTTTTTATTCATGATAGTCACACACACACACACAGAGAGAGGCAGAGACACAGAGGGAGAAGCAGGCTCCATGCACCGGGAGCCTGACGTGGGATTCGATCCCGGGTCTCCAGGATCGTGCCCTGGGCCAAAGGCAGGCGCCAAACCGCTGCGCCACCCAGGGATCCCTCCTCATTAGTTTAAACAACACAACAATTCACAGTACTTATTATTTCTTCCTTATAAATACAGCACCGTGCGATGCTTGCCACACTCTGGAGATGACCACGGCTCCATCTCCCTGGAACTAGCTCCCATTTCCTAGTTTTAGGCACGTTGTTCTCTTCTTCTGACAGGAGGGCCCGCACTCATCTAGGCTTCTAGCAACACTATAAAATTAGAAGGAAAAAAAACCTTCAGAAGTTGCAAAACAGATGATTAACAGTAATGCTGTGGCCTTCCTAAGTTAAGGATATCACGCTGTTTGCCCATTCACACATGCTTATTGATTTAATGTTTTGTAAATTTAGCTCTCTTGAGTCTGGGCTGATGTGTGGGTGCGTACACCAACCAGATTGATATTTGTGCCACAAGTGAGAAATAACTTGATAATTTATGAGCGGTGAAACCCAAAGTCGGACAGGTTTTCCCTCGGGGAAGGAAAAAACATATGCAGCTCATCGTAGACAACTCTCTTCTTAGGTTCTTTGGTTTTAAGGAAGTAGGAACTTTCTGGTGCAGTGGTCGAAGGGGAGTTATGTAGTCAGTCGGCCCACATTTTCTTTTTTGAAGTGGATCTGAGAGGAATGTGCCTGAGTGGCGGGGTTTCCTTCTTGCTTTCTCTCTGTATCGGTGTGGAGGCTGGTGTTTGCTAACCAGGACATCCTGGGAGTTCAGTGGCCACATCGAGGATGTCTGGGCATGGCTACCGAGTGATTGGCCAACGGAGATGCCACGCTGGGGGAGTAATTAGTAGGTTGGGTTCTATGCAATGTCTGATATGAGCCCCTGTCTTTCTTATATGCCTTGTGTTCAACAAAAGAGCTCTCTGGGTTCTTCTTTTAAAGTAAGGGAAATGGATTTGGTTATAAAGGGGCAAAGGAGGTTGCTTCATTGGAGAGAAGGGTATATATCAGTTGGGGGAGGAGAGATTGCTTGGAGATCCTCTTGGAAAATGCACTTCCCCCTTCCCCCAAATACGTATATTTGCATACACACTGCTTGCACAAGTATTCATGCTCACTTGATGGGAGGGATGGGGAATACTGAAGGCAAAAAAGGAGGAGCCAGCCAGTCCATCCCCTTCCCCAACAACCTTGCTCTCTTTTCACTTGGAGAGGTCCTTGGCAGCTCAAGGGCACCTGAGCCAGAAAACTGATTTAAAATACAAAAGCTCGTGTCAAAAGTTCTTGACCTTCAGAGCAACATAGATCCCTCAGGGGCCATGCGCTTCGGTGCAAGACACAAGTGACTTTGGCCATCATGGAGGAGAGAGAGGGTTGGAAGTCAGGAAGGTGATTCAAAGGTTGAAGCTGAAAGGGGAAGGAGGCACAAGGGTAGGCAGGCAGTGGTCTGTGGTAGGTCTGGGAAATGGTCAGGCACGTACTGTTGATTTGTTCATGAAAGCCCAATGCTGCTGCTTGGTTCTTACTCTCAGTTCAAGCTGGCAGTGCTCCCACCAACCAAATTCTCTTGTGTTCTGGGGCTTCTCTGCACATCATGTTGTAAGTGTCATGCGCTCACCCACGTGTACTTGCTGATGCGAAGTATGGGCCAAGACAGCCACAACCTCAGATCTCCTTAAGATGAGCTCTCTTCTACCTGCAGTCCTTACGAAGTTGCTGCTTGACAATCCCTCCAGAGTCTAAGAAGCCCCCCTGTTCAACAGAGAGTCTGGGAAGCACATCCCAGACTCTCTGTTAGGATCTAAAGACCCTAACATCTTTAGAAGTTTTGTCTATTTAAAAGAGGCTAGGAGGTGGCATCTTAAATTATTCTGAGGTTTTAAAAAGGATGACTCTTACAGGTCCATCCTAGATTTGATCTTTGCCTGGAAGCCATTTCTTAATGTGAGAATAGTTTGCTATCTTAAGAGACTGAGAAAATACATACTTTTATCTTCAAGTCTAAAGAGTCCTGGCTCCCTTACATTTCTTCAAATTTTGCTTGAAATCAAACAGTTGCTGTATTCATTTTTTATTTCTGCGTAACAAATTATTACAAACTTCGTAGCTCAAAGCAACACAAATTTATTATCTCACAGTTTCTGTGGATCAGGGGACCAGCATATTTCAACCACGTGTTCTGCTCATGGTCTTATAAGGTCAAGGTGCCAGCCAGCCATTCTTCTCTGGAGGCTCCACTGGATAAAGACCTGCTTCCACACTCCCTTGGTTGATAGCAGAATTGATATCGTTGGGTTGTGTAATGGAAGTCCCACTTCTGGCTGCTTTCAGCTCTCAGGTCCTTGCCATGTGGCTCTTCCATGACCTCTCACACTTCAAGTCTCTTCTCGGAAAGGGACTCGCCTGATTAAGGGCTCATCTGTTTAGATCAAGCCCATCTACGATAATCTCTTGATTACCTGGAAGTTAACTGATTGGGGATTTTAACTACATCTGTGAAATGCCTTCTGCTATATCTCTTTCTGCTTTCCTAACCTAACCATGCATGCAACAGCAGGAGGTAGAGATCATGGGAACCATCTTAGGGTTCTGGGATCACAGCTCCTTTCTTGGGTTATTTTCCTTTTCCTGTTCTATTATAGGTAGCTAAAAAACCCCAAGCAGAACCATCAGTGCTCTTCATGAAAACTTCCTTAGCTAGATCATCAAGTTTATTACTAGATTATATTTTCTATTTTTCATGTTCTGATCCTACATAACAAGTGTCCTGTTTTTCTAGCTTCTAATAATAGTTCCTCTCTTTCCTTTAGGCTCTTACTGACAGCTTCCTTGAGACTTTTTAGACTTTTCCTAACACTCTCCTTGAGGCCCTTTAGTTTTCACTAACATTCTTGTGACCCTTGAGACCCTTCCAGCTTCCATGTGGTACCAAAGCCAAAGACATGTTTGGGGTTTCGCTAATAGCAGTCCCCAAATCAGACACAAGTACCAAAATCTGCATCAGCTGGCCACAGTGATATAGCAAGTCACTCTAAAACCTAATGACTTAACACAGCAACAATTGTGGGGGGAGGAGTTTGTTTTTTTTGTTTTTAGCTCTTGAATCTGCCAGGATAATTCCAGACATAAGTCTGTGTTTACTGAACCAATTAACACATAAGATGAGATGAGATTACTCTGTTAGCATAAAGTTCTCTGGTCTAGGAGTTCTACTTTTTTTGCCATTGAAAATCAGTTGTTTGGGCCAAACTCCCCACAGAGAACTAAAAAGCTGGAACACACACACGCACACACACATACACAGACACCAAGACAGTTAAGATGTATAGGGAAAATGTCTTAGGTAGAGGAAGGAAGCCCAAAGAGGTGATTCTAGCATTTGGTGCCACTATCCTTTCAAGAGAAAGAGCACTGTTATTACAAGCAGTAAATCAGAAGCTAAGCAGAACTTTTAGCAGACACAGGCCTATGGGGCAAAAGCTGAAGCTCAAGGGATGTCAGAGAAAAGGAATCTATTTCTAAAAGGATTCCATAGGACTATATATAAGAACTAAGAGTAGACCGGAAATAGATCGGTCATCCCAGATACTGACGTCCAACTTCATTCAAATCACTGTAATTTCTGGTCATAAGGTGATCTGGAGGCACTAGCTCAAGGTCCACTTCCAGAAGTAAAAGATCATATTCTTTGAAGGAAGATAACATTATGCAGAGCTTCGATTTCCTCTCCATTTTTATATATAGTGCCTGGTACCAAATCAAAAACATTTTGGGGGCAGCCTCAGTGGTTTAGTGGTTTAGCGCCGCCTTTAGTCCAGGACATGATCCTGGAGACCCAGGATCGAGTCCCACGTCAGGCTCCCTGCATGGAGCCTGCTTCTCCCTCTGCCTCTCTCTCTCTCTCTGTGTCTCTCATGAATAATAAATAAAATCTTAAAAAAAAAAAACTGGACACATGCTAGTTCACCAGCTTCTCCAATAAATTTCGTAAGATTAAAATCAGAGGGTATATTCCTTGACCACTGTGGAAATAAGTCAAATATCAATAACACCACCATGAAAAAAAAACTACAAAATTTCTGTACGTTTGGAACTTAATTCACTTCTAAATAACACATGTGATCCAAAGGAAGTTATAATGGAAATTAGAAAATACTTAATTGAATAATAATGAAAATCAGACATAGAAAGTTTGAATAATGAAACCAAAGCAGTGCTTGGAGGGAAGTAAATGGATGTCAATATATATATTAGAAAAGCAAAGGAGCTTCAGATCAGTGATTTAAGTATCTATCTGAAGTTATAAAATCAAAGGAAACCCAAAGTAAATAGAAGCAGGGAAATTATAACTCTGAGAGCAGAAATTGTTTAAGAAGAAAAATAAAGATTAACAAAGCCACAAAAAGCATTCCTTGGAAAGCCTAGGAAAACTAGTAATACTTTGACATGACTGATCAATGAAAAAGAGAAGGCACAAAAAATCAATAATAAAAATGAGAAAGAAATATTACCACTGGACCTTCTGACAATAAAAGAGATAATATAAAGATATTAGGATTATGATGAGAGATTAGAAAGTTTAGGTAAAATAGAGAAATTCCCAGAACACAGTTGCTACCACTGACAGCAAAAGGTAGAAACTGATCAACATTCTAAAATGTATATGGAAAGAATAATAACTGAGATAATCTCGATGAAAAAAGAACAGGGTTGGAGGAGCCAGATTACTGAACATCAAGATTTTTTTAAAAGATTTCATTTATTTATTCATGAGAGATACAGAGAGAGAGAGAGAGAGAGAGAGATGGAGGTTCCCTGCGGGGAGGGAGAAGTGGGTTCCCTGTGGGGAGCTCGATGCAGAACTCGATTCCAGGACTCCAGGATCACAACTTGAGCCAAAGGCAGATGCTCAACCACTGAGCTACCCAGGTGCCCCTGAACATCAAGATTTGTTATAAAGCTACTACAGCGGAGACTGTGAGGTTGGCACAGGGATAGATTAGCAGACATGGAATGAAATAGAATCCAGCAAAAGGCCCATCAATAAGTGACACCTGATTTATGTGAAAGATGGCACAGCAGAGAAGGGAGAAGAGAGTTTTGTTGAGTCAGTTGGATATCCACACGAGAGAACACTGAAAATAAGATTCAGCTACTTTTAGACTGTAGGAAAATTTTCTAGGGACGCCTGGGTGGCTCAGTGGTTGAGCATCTGCCTTGGGCTCAGGGTGTGATCCTGGGGTCCTGGAATCGTGTTCCTCATCAGGTTCTCTGCGGGGAGCCTGTTTCTCCCTCTGCCTGTGTCTGCCTCTCTCTCTGTGTCTCTCATCAATCAATAAATAAAATCTTTAAGGGAAAAGAATTCTAGAAAAAAAAAAGGAGAAAATCTTCATGGAGTCAAGTTGATAAAATTTCTTAAATGGAACACATAAATCACTAACCATTAAGGGAACAATGAATAAATTAGAATAAATTAGATGTAGGAACTCCCATTCCAAAAGGAAAAGACACCAAAAAGAGAGTGAAAGGCAAGCCACAGAGATTTTATATTTAGAATCTGAAAAACATATACAAAGGGCTTGTATCCAGAATATGTAAAAATGTCTATAAATCCATAAGAAAAATACAGAAATCCTATAGAAACATATCCAAATGGCCAATAAATATCTGAAAAGATGCTCAATATTATGATGAATCAGGGAAATATGCAAACTAAAATCACAATGAGATACTACTACCCCACCACCAGAATGGCTAAAATTAAAAGACTGGAAATATCATTTGTTGGTGGGAATATGGGACAGCGAGTGGTGGTGGGAGTGAAACTGGTGCAACCATTCTGGGAAAGTGTGCATTACATGTACATCTATCTTATGACCCAACGAGTACTCTCCTATATTTATATTGAAGAGAAATATGTATGTATATGAGCCAAAAGACACAGCACCATTATCTGTAATAGCTAAAAATAAATAAATAAATAAATAGATAGATAGATAGATAGATAAATAAATAAATAAAAACCAAAGTTCCACTAACTGCCAAATGATAAATACCATGTGGTTGAATCATAGAATAAACGAGCACACAGCAATGACCATGCAAATGCTACTGCCACACAACACGGATCCACCTCACAAACATAATGTCAAGCAGAACCGTCAACTACCCCCACCTCGGCAACATACAGTATGTGATCCCATTTACAGAAAGTTTGAAAACAGGAAAAAATCACCTTGAATGGTTATCTCTGGGGAGGACCGAGCCTCTACTAGCTCGGTGGAGGTCTATCGGAGGGTGGGTCTGTCCCCAGGCTCATGGAGCTTCCACAAGCACAAGTCAGCATTCAGCCAGACTCAGCAAACACTTTGCTAATCTCCAGAGTTTTCTCTGTGCAACTTCCTCCTCTTTGATATGCTGCTTCCCAAATTCTAGCCCCCCTAGCCTCCCAGAACTCCTCAGCAAGACCCTCAGACTCTGGGTTCCCTCTTGCTGAGCTAAGGACTGGAAACAGCCTCCAGGCAGGATGCTGAAGCAATTGAAGGGCTCACTTCATTTGTTTGCCTTCGTGGATCACAGTCTTGCAAGGCCTGTTACCCAATGTCTAAAAACCATACTTTCATCTTCGCTCCCTCGTTTTCTAGTTGTTTATGGCAGTACTGTCATTAAAGGAGCAAGTGTTTGGATCCCATTCCTGGAAATTCTGATTCAGTAAGTCCAGAGTAAGGCCCAGGGATTTGCCTTTTGAAAAAAATATGCATCAGTGATTCTACAATGCAGTTCCCCAGTTGTCTATGATTAAGAAAAATAATAAGGCCATTGTCATTCATGACAGGCCTATGGTTCCCTATTTGAAATACTGCTGGTCACATTTATGTTGAAACATATGCACACGGTGTGCATATTCAGTTAGCATATAATCATTTCAATGATTTTGCATTTATGTTTATGTTATTTTTTATATACATGTTATTTTCACTACACCAGACATTGTGAATCTACGAATTTGAACTATAAAGTGAAAATATGTTCACCACTTTAAAGTACAAAGTCAACTTGGCTTGATGTGCATGCCTAATTTTACAAATCATGTTGGATAGCCCTATATAGACGACATCTCTGTTCAAGGGTATTTGAGACTTATTGATCTTTAAAGAAAATTGCTGAGCCCACTTAAATTCAGAATCTGTAATCTATAGTAGTTCTTAGATTATGCAAACACACACACTCTAATTTGCATACATATAAATTTTGAAATAATAGAATAGCATCGATAGCTAATATTTACTGAGCACTTATGTGCCAGGCACTGAACTAAATTCTTTATAATGATTTTATCTTTTGAAGCTCAAAACCACCATAAAATGTAGGTCTTATCATTATGTCCTTTTACAGAGCCTGTTATGTGGCCCAATGAGAAGGTGTAGAACCACAAACCAAACCAGAAAAATTCCCTCCAGTGTTTTGAAATAAGTAGATGAAACAGTGAAAGAATTTTAACCAAACTCTTTTCTCAGATTAATAGGATTTTAAAATAAACCTCTTTTATGGAAAGAAGTAGGGTAAAAAATAAAATTTGCAAATGGTAAGTTCCTTTCCCCCCTGAGTAAACAATGACCCCTCAAGTCAATATTTACTATTATTGATTGAAATCTAAACATACGGGGAGTTCAACTGAAAAAGGAAGTTTTGCCATATCAAAGAACTTTGAAGCAGATAAAGAAGAAAATGATTAATCCTGGAGGAATCAGAACTTTGATCCCATGTTTACCCTCAGGTGAATGGCAGCAGACGCTTTACCAAAGAAGAGTCATTAAAATGAAATCAGGGACTTCAGGAATCCCTGGGATCAATACATAGCTTTCTCCATTTTTGGAAAAGCCTGTCATCTGTCCCTGTGCAGTGTGGATGGGGTCTGTTCAGACATCTCTCCATACCTTACATTTTCTGCTCATTAAAGCCACAAAACTCAAGGTGGTTACCTGAACTAAAGCCACTGAACTCAAGATAGTTCAGCCATTAGGTCAGGAATTGTCCTATCTCCAAAATAAATATTATTAATTTTCACTAAAAACCTCAAGGCAGTCTATGTAGATGTGCTTCAGAGCCTACCATAAAAGGGAAGAGAAAGGGATATTTTTCCATTGCTTCTGGGTTTTTTTCTTTGTCTAAGATATACAAACTTCCTCTCCTTTGTCCTTCCATACCCAGAAACATTTGCCTGTTTTCTAAAACTCAGTCTAAAGAAACTGAGGTTAATGAACTCCACATAAATGGAAATGATGTCCAGGTTTCCAGAGTGAACATTTAGGTTTGTTCATCTCCTCCACCTCTTACAGCAATTGCCAAGTGAGAGCTACACCAGCCCGGAGGCCTAATGAGCACCTGTTTCATTTACTAGGGATATAACTTGAGCTGCTGCAAAAATTGCTTTTGCAGAAAAGATGAGAAATGATAAACAAGCTCCTCTTCCCAGAAGCATAGTAGCTTATCCATAACTACCACTTCATAAACAGATTCAATCCAATTCTTATCTTTTGGTGTCTCCAAGGAAAGCAGTTACCTGCCTTGGAAATAGTGTAGGAAAACATTCGATCTGGCTCAAACTGCTTGGATTTGAAATCCAAGACAACCACCTGCTAGCCGTGTAATCTGGGAAGTCACTTAGCCATCATGTGCCTCACTTCCTTATCTGGAAGGTGGAATAGTAATAGTGCCTATCTCACAGGGTTTTATGAGGATGAGTAGGCATTTTTTTAAAAAATAAAATTCAGCTTTATTTGATTGCTCCCATGGATATTGCAGGAATAAACTCTTCCAAGTATGTATCCATCTTATTTGAAATAAGATAGGTGATATCTGATAGGTTAAGAAATATCTAAATCAATCACATTTGCAATATACCCTAGCTAATTTCATTGAGCCTCAAGACCCCTTATAAATCCCTCCTATACACAGAATCTACCATGACTAGCCTTGACCGAAAGGACATCATGCCTTTTCCTTCAAATTCCCAAATTACTGTAACTGCTGCCTGGCTCAACCCTGTGGTTTATCACATACTGTCTTGTATTCTCAATTATACTTCTTTCATTTCTGCATCATCTTCCTAACAAGACTGTGAGCCATCAAAGGTGAGGGCTATGTTTAATAGTTCTTTGATTCCTCCCTTACACTTAGCATTATCCCCATTGTCATCACCACCGTATCTCTTATTTCTTCAGCTAAGACAATCTCCCAAAAGGGCTGGTGCTGAAGACTGCTGGCAGCACTCCCAATGGCTGGGGTAATAAGTTCTTCATTCCTGAAGGGGACCTGGATGATATAGTGGTTGGTATAATATCCACAGAAGATAGTGGTTGGTATAATATCCACAGAAGGTAGAGCCAGACCTTCCCTCACTTGGGCAAATATTTCCTATCTGTCTCTTTGTGATATAGGTTGGTGCAGATTTTCCAAGGGGGATAGACTCGATGACTTCTGAAGGTTGGCCTTGTCTATTATCAGCATGTGAGTCAATGGCAGTTGAGAGGTTTCCTTGGGCAAACAGTTATTGCCCTTGTGAATCAGATTGTCAATGCTAAGAAAACATAGGTATCTGTTTGAGCAACCGCATTCAATTTACAGATCCAGGCAATTCCACTGATGATTCCTGTCCTCAAACTGAATCCAAGAGAAGCCGAAGAGCTCAGAGCTGGCTCTGCAACTTTAAAAAACAAAACAAAAATAATGGGAAACTGAGAAATAGGAGGTGGTTGTGTCTGGGGTGGGTAGATGATAATGCATGCTCTAAAGCTCCAAATTGGGATAGGCCGGTGAGAATTTTTTAGTTTAACTCTTTTTTCTCCCCAGCATTGCCCTGAACAGGTCACTGACTTTTCTGCCACAACCATGGGACCAATAAGAGAATATTCTGGAAGTTCTGAAGCTCAGGAGGTAAAGAACAGACAGCATAAGTGCAGATGAGTTGGCAAATCCCTGAGAAACCTGCTCCTCCTCAGTTTGAGCAATTGTAACATCTTTGGATAAAAGCAGTTCTTGGGAAGAGTGAACTTCCAAGATGGAAAGAATGATGGAGGAGTGGCTTAATCCTGAATGTCAAAACAAGGCCCTCTCCACTATGGGGCACTCCTTCTAAGTCACTTGGTATAATGCTCCCTATCTAATGCACTTGGAGAAACCCTAGGCAGGGCCTAATCGGCTTTTGTCTCTCTCTCTCCAGGTAAATAATCCTAGTTGAATATACTAGTCAGGGTCCCAGCAGGAAATGGTGGCATACTCAAACCGATGATTTGAGAAGACTTCAGTAATAAGACTATTTATAGTTATGTGGCCAACATACAGCAGTACTCAAGTGCTAGAAAAAGGCCAGGGAGTGGGAGAGGAGGTAGGAGGTCTCAGATTCATAGGGAGAAAGCCTTTTGAAGGGGTCTGTCTTGACAGGAGTTCTGACCTTCGGTCAAGGACACACCCAACATCATAGAGAGAGAAGTGAGAGAATAAGTATCCTTGACTGCACATTCTTCCCTTCCACCATTCTCCTGTTGGGTCTCCCCAGTGGCTGAACCCAACAGGAAGCCAGAGGACAAGGGATCCTGTAGATGTCATCTGCACAGGTCAGGCTCAGGAACACTGAGCAGGGTGGGGATGGTGGAAAGTGGATCTAGAAGGGCAAACAGAAAACCTCCGAAACACCAAGGTAGCTGATAATCTCAAGGGACAAATAATGAGATATTTTGTAAGCATTTTAAACACTATAAAATGGGAGCAAATAATAAAAATCTTGCCCTCAAAAAAAAAAGGAGAATTTATGTAACTAAAAGATTTTTAAACAAATAAGTAAATAATATTTAGAGATATAAAGAGGAATATGGGAAATATGATGCAGAAGAAAATGATTATGAAAAATAGGCAATAGAATATATTGTGATGGAGAATAATACAACAGATGGGCTTAATAGCAGAATGATTATAGTCAAAGAGCAAATTAGTGAGCTGGAAGATCAGGTCAAGGGACTCATCTTGAAGTTATTTGGATGGGGTAAAAAGTTTAGGAGAATGAAAGAGAAGTTAAAAGACATGAAAAACATGTTAGTTTCCATCTGCTGGCAGTCCCAGATGAAGATAAGGGTTAAGTGAAAACAAGAATGTTTTTAGGAAATAATGCCCAAAAGTCTCCCAGAATTAAAGAAACCCCTAAAGGGGGCATGGGTGGTGCAGTGGGTGTGACTGCATCTGACTCTTGATTTCTACTCTGGTTGTGATCTCAAGATTGTGAGATCAAGCCCTGTGTCAAGCTCACATGGGGGCAAGAAGCCTGCTCAAGATTCTCTCTCTTCCTCTGCCCCCTATACATCCCCTTAAAAAAAAAAAAATCTAAGTCTCCAGAATGACAACACTGTTAATGCTGACTTAGAGCCCAGAAGAAAAAAGCCTATTCTAAACACATTATAGTGAAATTTTAGAACATCGAAGAACAAGAAAACCAGATTTCTCAACAGCAAAATTGTATAGAAGATAGATATATAATCTCATTATATACTAAAGTACTAAAAGAAAGCAATTTTTAATCTTGAGCTTTATATTAATTAATCTATCATTTAAATGTAATTGGAATAAACATATTCTCAAGTATGTCTCAGAAAGTTTACCATGCCAACATTTTGAAAGACCTCTTGGACTCTGCACTCCAACAAGAAGAGAAATTAATATAGGAAGAAGCAACAAGGTATGAAATGAAAGGATGAATAAAGAATATATTAGGATTTACTCTTGTTTAGTTAAGCCTTGCCCAAGACAAATTACAAAAAGTATATCCATAATAATCCGGAACTAAAATCTTAGCTGATACCCATAGGGTAGGGAAGGGGAAGGGGACAGGGAGGAGGAAATGATAGTATGCCAAAGTTCCTATCTTCTTCGCAGGAACACATATTTTCTGATGACCTTTAGATACTGTTGGAGAAAAACAAGCATAGGCAAGATCTAATAATTGAGATCCTACCAACAGATAGATTCATGAATATAAGAACTTAATACTTGATCTAGATAATATCACAACCAGTAGGAAAAGAATGAGTCATTTAGCAAATGGGAATGGAAGAACAGGCTCACTATATGGAGAAAAATAAGATTGGCTCTCTATACTATGTTAGTTAACATTAGGGCTGTAGATTTAGCTGTCTATATATTACTCTCCGCCACCAAAAAAAAGTGACAGTGTTAAATAAGGCATAAACTATTTCTCTCTCCTATAAGAGAAATCCAGAAGTAGGATGCAGGGCTGGTACTGGAACTCTGTAATTTCACCAAAGCCTTTCTAATTTACTGATCTGCCATCCTCAGCATGTGGCATCCAACCTCAAGATCCTTCTATGGCTCAATACAGCTACTGATACTCCAGTGTCATTTTAGCAGTCCAGGGTGGAGACAGAAAGATTCAAAGGGAGAAAAGAAGGGACATGTCTCCTCCATTTTAAAGAGTCTTCCCAGGAGTCTTTCACATACTTTTGATTATATCTAATTGCTGAGGACTAAGTCATGTGGCCTCACTTAACTGTAAAGAAATCTGGAAAATGTCTTTATTGTGGGTAGCAATATGCCCAACTAAAATTGAGGCTCCTAAAGAACAGAGGAGAATGAGTATTGAGAAGTAACTATTCAATACTGACTACAAAATAATAAGCTCCAATGTGATTAAAGATACAGAGTCAATTAAATAATAGGATAAGATGAGGGCACTTGAGTGGCTCAGTTGGTTAAGTGTCTGCCTTCAGTTCAGGTCATGGTCCCAGTGTTCTGGGATCAAGTCCAGAGTCACTCCCTGCTCAGCAGGAAGTCTGCTTCTCCCTCTCCCTCTGCCCCCTTGTGCATTCTTTCTCACATATATAAATAAAATCTTTAAAAATAATAATAATAAAATAATAAGATAAAATATAGAAGAATATCTTTGCGATATTGGAGCAGTGGGAAGAAGGTGAGTATCAGAAACCAAACATAAAAAACCCAAATCGTAAGAGGAAAATGGATGGATTAAAGTACAGTAAAATAAAGATTCTTCCTAAATGAAAGGCACTGTCGGTCAAATTTTCCATGGAGGGGAAATAAGATATTTGCAAGAAACCAACAAGTATTAATGTCTAGAAAATACAAAAACTTTTCAAATTATCAAGAAAAAAAAGATAATTTAGCCAATGGAGAAACCAGATGGTTATTAAATACATGGAAAGATCCTCAACTTTAGTCGTGGGCAGCAATATGCTAAACATAACAACAATGAGATAATTTTTTGTACATTAGAATGGAAAATATTTAAAAAGTGTCATTAAGTGCTGCTGCTGATGTTGGGAAAGAGGATTCCTTGCCCACAATTGGTCCAATGATTCTGGAAAGCAACCTGGAGGTACTTATTGATACTTAACATTTATGGTCTGGGTCAGGGATGAGGTATTCACCAGAAAGACACTCTGGGAGCACTGATTTCTTCATTCACAAACATGGTGGGACATTGGAAAATGTCAGTGAGCCAGGGATCAGTTCCTAAGACTGGTAATAAACTGTAATGTTAGGTTAGGACACTGGCCGATGACAGACAAAGAAGGGTGAAAAAAAAGCAGCTGGACTGGAACAATTATACTTGACACCAAGGACTAAGGTTGTGACCATCTTCCCTGTGCTTCCTTCTGTCCCCTTACCCCAAAACACCACACGACCCACTCTCTCAGCCCTCACCAACTCTATCTCAAGTACAGAAGGCCAAATTCATTCCCAAAACCCTACAAAGGGAGGTCCTTGAATGACAGTACAGCCTAACAGAACCAGAACTCAGAGATAACACATAGAGGCTAAAAAAAACCCTGTTGTGTGGAACGAAACAAACCAGATGAACTTATTAGCCACAGTAAATTTAAAGTCAGAAACTTAGCTTTAATCACTGAAAAGGGTAGACTGTCAGAGCTCAAAGAACCTTACATATTACCTGATTTATAAATCCACTCAGTCATCCATTCATTCAATTTTCTGAACACATACAATATTCCAGGTACAGTGTTAGGCTCTGGCGATTCACTGATGAATCAAAGCTCATTGCTCCCTGGCCTTCACCAAGTTTCAGTCTAGTGGCAGATACAGTAAAACTCCTTCCTGTCTTTGAGCCTTCATCCTGCCTGCAAGAAACTTCAAATGAAAGTATCCTCTGAAATGTTCTCTAGGATGTAGCTGAAATGTTAGAAGCCGGTCCTAGCAACCCTTTCTAAATTGGACCCTGCCCCCAATACATACACGGGTATCCTCCCATCATAGCACCCCGTTCATATCCTTCATAGTAATACACTTATCACTTGTATTTAAATTATATATTCATTGACTTGCTTTGCTCAATATGTACAGTTTATAGATGGTAAACAGGTCTAGAACACACAGGAAGCTATTATCAGAATCAGGATTAAAACCCAAGCCACCTAAGTATACAGAAAAATTAAGAAGCTAGTAACTTCCCTGAATCTCAGTTTTCCAATCTACAGAATATGGTTGATGATCTAACTTACCATGGAAATCAGGCAAGAAAAAAGATCTAAGTAAAGAGAAAGTCATCCTATATTCATGGATTGTGACACTTAATAGTGTCACGATGGCAATTCTCCTCCAGATTCAACGTAACTCTTATTAAAATCTTATCTGACTTCTAAAGCAATTTTGAAAAAAAAAGAGTAAGGTTAGAATATGCACACTTCCCATTTTAAACAGTATTGCAAAACTACAGTAGTCAAGTATAGACATAAGACATAGACATAGAGACCAATGGAATAGAACTGAGAATAGAGAATAAACCCATATTTTTACAGTCAATTGATTTTGACAAGGATGCCAAAATAGTTCAACACAGGAAAGAATAGTTTTTTCAACACACAGCGCTGAGACATTAGGTATTCACATACAAAGAATGAAGTTCGATTCCCACCTCATACCATATACAAAAATTGACTCACATTTTTACTTAGTAAAAGTTCAATGTTGAAACTATGAAACTCTTAAAAAAAACACGTAAGGGTAAATCTTTGTGACCTTGGACTGACCACTGCTTCTTAGATATGACACCAAAAGAAAGAAAATGATTGGATGTCCTCAAAATTAAAAACTTATACTTCAAAGGGCACTATCATGAAAGTGAAAAACAGCCCACAGAATGGGAGAAAATATTTGTAAATCGTGTATCTAATAAAAGCCTCGTATCCAGAGCATATTAAAAAAAAAAAAAACTCTTACAAGTCAGCAATAAAAAGATTGGCTTGGATCCAATAAAAAATTGGATTTTTTAAATCCAATTTTTAAAATGAGCACAGGATTTAAATAGAAAGTCCTCCAAAAAATAATATACAAACGGACAATAAGCACGTGAAAAGATGGTCAACATTATTACCGCAGGTTAGGATGGCTATAATAAAAAAGATGGACAGTCACAAGTGTTGAAGATGTGGAGAAACTAGAACCCCATATATTGCTTGTGAGAATGTAAAAACTGGCTCAGTTGCTTTGGAAAACAGTTTGGCAGTTCTTCAAGATATTAAACATAGAATTCCCATATGTCCCAGTAATTAAACTCCTAGGTATAGAATGAAGAGGATGAAAACACATATCCACACAAAAACTTGTACTTAAATGCTCATAGCAACAGTATTTATAATAGTCTGAAAGTGGAATGAACCCAAATGCTCATCAACTGACAGATGGACAAACAAAATGTTGTATACCCTTTCAGTGGACTAGTATTAGGCTACCACAAAGAATAAAGTATTGATCCATGCTGCAACATGGATGAGTCTTAAAAACATTAAGAACATTATTGTTCTTAATTAATGTTCTTAAGATTAAGAACATTATTAAACATTATTGTAGGATACCATTTATATGAAATGTCCAGACCAGGTAAATCCATAGAGATAGAAAATGGCTTCGTGGTTGCTGGGGCCAGGAGAGGGGGGAATGAGGAGAAACCACTTGTGGGTGAGGGGGTTCTTTGGGAGGTGAGAAAAATGTTCTGGAATTAGACAGCAGTGATTGTTACACAACTTTGTGAATATACTAAGCCCCACCAAATTGTACATCTTAAAAGGGTGAATTTATAATATGTATAATATGTATATTTATAATATGTATAATATGTTTATTTATAATATGTATATATATACATATATAAACATATATGTATATATATATTTATAATATGTAGATTGTAACAACGATAACATTTTAAGAATCTTTCTGAGTAGGAGTGCCTGGGTGGCTCAGTCAGTTCAACGTCGGGCTCTTGATTTCGGCTCAGGTCGTGATCTGAGGGGTCCTCAGGGTACTGGGATTGAACCCCGTGTCAGGCTCCATGCCCACTTTGAGTTTGCTTGAGAAATTCTCTACCTCTCCCTCTGCCCTCCCTCCTCAAATAAATAAATAAATCTTAAAAAAAATTCTTTCTGGGTATAGTGCATATCAACTTCTCACTTTCCCCAATTCTGATGTTCTTGAACTTGCCTCACTCACCACCTCCCATCCCCCCGACCCCATCATCATGGGAATATCTAATAGGACACTCACGTTTGTATAAACCCTACTTCCTGGACTCCATCTGTTGGTCCCCATGAATCTCTAGGAATCAGGATACTTCTCCACGATTTTGAACCTGGGAACAGATAAAGAAACAGTCATTTCTTCATCAGTGTTAGAGGCTGTTAGAGCTAAGCCTGACTGGAAATTGGAAGCTGTTACATTGCATGGAAGGAAAGTCAGTCTGCAGTGAGAGGCAAATTAAGCTTATCTCAGAGAAGGGGCAGGAATGAAAAACAAAACATGTCCTGAGGGGCCTTCAGGTCCTGATTCCAGAGGTCCTAAGCGTGAGATACACCTGGAATCTTCCCACAGTTCAGGGTGTCCAGTCTCCTTGGGTTCCATAAATCAGTAAGCTGTCTCTCTTCCTAAACTAGTTGTCTCTCTGGCCACACCATTATACTTTAATGCGGCTTATTGTGAATGACAAATGGATGTAGGGTATGAAAAAGAAAACAGTATTAAGAGCTAAGGGTTACGAAGGCCTTACTGTACGTCAGACCCCACTGCAAGTGTTGTAGCGTCCAACGAGCTCAGCCCAACATAACAACCTTAGGAGGTAGGCTCTACTCCTATTCCCATTTTAACTATGAAGAAAGCAAGGCACAGAGAGGCTAAGAAGCTTAGCCAAGGCCACACAGGTAGTAATTAGCGACGTCAGTATCCTTAATCGTTGCACTCTGCGGCCTTATTCGGAGTAGAACATCGACTACGGGTAAGGCGTTATCATTACTTGGAAGAAATTAGCACGGAAAGTGTCCCAGTTGTGATTTAACAACTATTCTAAGACGTGGGTTTCTTTTAAAAAGCAGTATCTTCGGACACCGAAGCTTGCAGGAACTCCTCATGACTGTTGGTACCTCTAACCAATGATTTCAATTTTCTGACTTTAAATACTTCTATGACCTGGATCCAAATGAACTTTTATCGTGGTCCCAGTTATTCTGGATGATTGATGACAGTATTTTGGCGTTTACAGCAGCGTATGGGGTCTGTCTCTGTTAGCGCCTGAAAAAAGAAATGTTCATATTCTGATGTCCTTAGTATCAGGAGAGTCAGTCAATGATCCACACGGAGACCACACTGGAGCCGCGGGGTTTGCTAGGATATGGTCACGTCTACAGTACGTTCAGGGTCTGCTCTTCCAGCTGTAAATCAGCAAGACTAACACTCGTGCTACCTGGTTCTCCTTGCAAGAGCCTTTCTAAGTTCATGTTAAATTTATAAGGTGCTTTCTCGAGATGATTAAAAAACCAGATTCTGGTGAATCCCAATGCTTACCCAATCTATCCCCTGCGCTGGCAGGAAAGTTGCACATTAAGTTTTTCCTCTCCCCTTCCTCTCCGCCTTCCCTGCCTAAGAATGTGTCAACTTTTTGTTAAAAGAAGAGCTCAAGGGATAGAGGCTTTTTCCTCCAGACTATTCGGTCCCCTGTGTCTGATTTCCCACGGAGTGCTAATTATTGGTGGAAACCTGTTAGATGAAGTTTGTGCATTGGGCATCTTTGAACAAGGAACGGGAAATGAAATTACCACTTCATTTCAGAGAAATATCAAGTTGTCACCAAGAAGGCAACACCTAATGCCAACTGCAGATAGGGACCAGTGGCCCCCAGGGCCCACGCTGGCTTTAGATGTAAGTAAGAAGTGTGCTGAGATGGGCAAGGAAACTAAGCTGGCCAGAAAAGACTTCCTCCTCTTGCAGGATCGTATCACTGTAGATTCCATGGTTTGAGTTTCACTCTTTAGTCTAAGACTTTGCTCGGTTGAGTTGCTACTGATCTAAGGAAAGGAGACATTTAAAGTCTTATCAATTCTTTGTATCTTACTTGAATGAATTTCAGTTCTCGTCTCAGGACTGTATTTTTAGGAATGGAAAGAAAGAATAAGAACACACCCCAGGAAGGAGACATGAGAGACAGGGGCTTACAAGGAACCCAATGTTGCCCAAGTGCTGCCTTGCAGTGCCATCTCTGACCCATCACTGTCTCACTGGGTTGCTCAGCCACTGAACCAAAGGGAAATCTGAGAGGCCCGGCCAACCAGCAGGAGGAATTGGAGAGGCTTCTTTCAGAAAGAGGAAACCGGGCACCTGCTCAGGTCGTGATCCCAGGGTCCTGGGATCGAGTCCCACATGGGGCTCCTCACGGGAAGCCTGCTTCTCCCTCTGCCTATGTCTCTGCCTCTCTCTCTCTCTCTCTGTGTCTCTCATGAATAAATAAATACAATCTTTTAAAAAAAATTTTTAAAAAAGAAAAGAAAAAAAAGAAAAAGAAAGAAAGAGAAAATCACAGCTGGCCTCTAGTCAAGAGAAGGAAATATTTCAGGAGTCCCAGGATGTGAGTGTCCAGCTGAGTCGAACATTTCTGTTTCTACTCTTGGAAGACCGCCCTGATGAATATTTTTCCACCAGCAACTTGGAAAATAAAGTTAGCCATCAAAATAATTAGGGCTAACTATTCATCATCTGACCCTAAGCGGCCCTGAGATTTTCTAGAATTTGAATAGAAAAGTAAAGTATGTCATAAGCTTGTGAAAGAAAAGAATGAGGGTAGAAAATTGACTTAGCATAAAATGATGTCACAATTCATTCGTGATGGCCACTCCAATCTCTCAAAATGCAGAGTTTTTAAATAAAACCATTGAAATCTTTATAGCCTTTTGCAAATTACCTCTTGATTCTCATTATCAACCCACCAAGGACTATTTATGATGTGACAAATGATGAAACTTTGGGGGACTTACCTTTTGTTCTTTTTTTCCTCAGTTTTACTTTATGAAACTTTCAAATAAAGTAAAGAGTACGGGGACACTCAGATGCCCACCACGTAGATTGCACCATTGTTAATATTTTGTTGACTTTGGTTTATTCATACCTGTATAAAGATATTTCTCTTTTGCCAAGCCATTTGAAAATAAGTTACAAACATCATAAACTTTATCCCTAAATATTACAGAATTCATCAATGAAAAATAATGACATTTTCTTTTATAGACGTATCATTCTTACCCTACAAAAATTAGCAATTATTCCCTAATACTGTCTCATATTTAGATCATGTCTAAATTCCCTCAATTGTCCCCTTAAAGGTCTTTTTTTGTTTTTGTTTTTTATTGAGATATAATTCACATTCCATAAAATTAATCTTTTTGTAGTGCACAATTTAGTGGGATCTGTATATCCCATCATGATGATCTAATTCCGGAATACTTTCACCCCTTCAGGAAATCCCTGACTCATTAGCAGTCACTCCTCATTCCCTCCCACCCCCCTCCCACCAACTACTAATCTACTCTCTGTGGACTTGCCTATTCTGAGCATTTCATATAAATAGAGTCACATAGAAGGCGGCCTTTATATTTGGCTTGTCTCAGTACAATGGTTTCAAGGTTGATCCATGTAGTAGGATGTATGAGCAAGCGCTCCTTTTCTTTTCATAGCTGAATATGACTCCGTCGTATGGATATATGTTGTGTTTATCCAGGGACATTGAGGTTGGTTCTAGTTTCTGGCTTTTATGAATAATGTCACTATTGAATATTAATGTACAAAAAAAGAATATTAATGTACAAATTTTTCTGTGGATGTATGTTTTCAACTTCTCTGAGTCTGGACTTAGGAGTGTAATTACTGGGACATATGATAACTCTGTGTATATTTGGGGGAACTTCCAAACTGTTTTCCAAAGCAGCCAAACCATTTTACATACCCACCAGCGTTATGTGGGCATTCCAGTTCCTCCACGTCTTCACCAACACTTATGATTGTCCATCCTTCAGATCATAGTTATCTTAACATATGTAAAGTGGTTTTGATGTGTATTTACCTAATAATGATGATGCTGAAAATCTTTTCCTATACTTATTGACCATTTATGTATCTTCTCTGGAGAATGCTCTATTCAAAGTCTTTGTTCATTGTACGATTAGGTTATTTTCTTATTGTTGAGTTGTGAGTGTTCTTTACATATTCTGGATATCAGACCCTTATCAGCTATATGATCTGCAAATATTTTCTCCCATTTTGTGAGGTGTAGTTACACTTTCTTGACTCTATCCTCTGAAGCTCAAAATTTTCAATTTTGATGACACTCAATAAACTTAGTTTTTCTTTTGTTATTTGTCCTTTTGCTGTGACACTTACAAAATGACTGCCTAATTCAAAGTCACAAAGATTTGCCTCTATGTTTTTCTTTTAAAGATTTCATAGTTTTTGTTCTTCTGTTTAGGTCTAGGATTAATTTTGGACCAATTTTTGTATACAGTGTGAAGTAGGGGTCAGACTTCATTCTTCTGCACGTGGATATCCAGTTGTCCCAGCATTATTTGCTGAAAAGACTATTCTTTCCCTACTGAATTCTCTTGGCACCCTTGTCAAAAGCAGTTGACCATAAATGTGTGGGTTTGTTTCTGGACTCTAAGTACTATTCATTGATCTCTATGTCTAAACAGATGCTAATTTTATGCTAGTCTTGATTATTGTAGCTTTGCAGTAAGTTTTGAAATTGTTAAGTGTGTGTCCTGTGTTCTCCAACCATGCTCTTCTTTTTCAAGATTGTTTTGGCTATTCTGGGCTCCCTGTATTTCCAAATGAATTTTAATATCAGATTGTCAATTTCTCAAAAAAGGACAGCGAGGGTTTTGATAGAGACTATGTTTAATATTTTTAAAACTTCCAAAGAGTGACTTTTAGATGATAGCCAATAAGCTTTTTCTAAGAAAAGAGGTTTTTCAAGGACAATCACTTTTAACTATCTTAATTGTTTCAAAGGACTAAATGTGGGGTATTTATTCTCATTTTTAAATAACTTCATTCATTTTGAAGAAAAAATACATTAAATACATGCAAAACTGAATTTCAAAGGGTGTTCATGAATAAAGATGTGGGCTGCCAAGTAATCTACAGCACTCTTACCGAGAACTAGTGCTCTTTAATCAGCAACTTTTTTATTTAAAAAAAAAAAAAAGATAATTTTGCCAGGGATTTTTTTTTCCTTTTGAAGAAATCTGATTGCTAATTATTAAAGAGAGTACTACATAGCTCCGGCAACTAAGTGAGAAACAGACTAAAGATGAGTTTTCAGCGAATGAAAATTCAAAATGCACCAACCTCACTTCCATCTGTTGGTGGAAGCTCTTAAAATGCTACTTTACAGAAGCCTGATTGCCTGGGACTTCAGTTAGCAATAGTGTCAAAGAAAAAGATTTAAAAATGCTTCCTTATGAGTTTGGTGCCAAACCCTTGCAACTGATTTTGTTTTCGCTGCTCTTTCTCCTCCTCTGTGCCTCCTCATCACTCACTTCTATCTCATCCTCACTGACTGCTGCCTCTTTTTTTTTTCACCCTCCAGGGAATTTCAAGTATAGATTTATTATTTTTTATTTTTTAATCTTTTTTAAGTATAGATTTTTTAAAAGTGTCTTAAAATAAAGTTAAAATACATCATTACTGAAATAATTTATTTTTTTTACATCTAGATCTGTGTTGACTCATTCTACACCAAGCTCTTGGGTCATGTCCTGGGAAAGTGGCAGGGGTCCAGGGCATGGAGGAGGGGGAGTCGGGCACAGGGGTGGGAGGCGGGGGGTGGGAGGGAGCATACAGATCAACTTGGGTGAGCGTGTGTGTGAATACTGAGATACGATGCTGTCTACCCTCGTCACTCCACAGCAAGACAGTCTTAGGCGTAAAATTTCCTAATAATAAAAATCTTTTGGAACTTCCAAGACAAATCCATCTTCAACAGGACTCACCCTTGCTTAGACAAATTCAATTTTTCCCTACGGCAAATGCTATGCAATAGAAGACATAATATCCAAACGTCTATGTCCTAAACGTGAATTGTGCCAGCTGCAAAATCTCTTAGGACACAGCTACTCTCTGGACCACAGGAGGTGAAATGTAACCTGAGTGGCAACTTGCAGCACTCGGTTTGTTTCTGAGTCACCTACTTCTGTCCACTGTCGGAGTCTGGGTGCAGAGGAGGAAACTCACTTTATCACAACTCTGTAGGAAAGGGAGGAAGGGAAGTAAGTCTTGTAAGAAAATTCAAGTAGCATATTCCAAAACAAATGTGAGTGATATTTTTCTTATCTAATATTTTGTGTTCTCTGGTCCTCCGGCCTCCCCGGTATTATCCTAAATCACTACAAGTTGAACGTATGTAGATCTAATGGGGTTGGGCTTCCAAGGGGAACAGGTGTTAAGTCAAATAACCACTCACACAGATACGTTCACCCTCACCTTTTGTACTGAAAGGCTGCACTGGCTGGTCTTGTGCAGTTTCTCTCTCTCTCTCTCTCTCTCTCTCTCTCTATTTTGGTGCAAAATGGTAGGTTTATTAAAGCACAGGGACAGGACCCGTGGGCAGAAAGAGCTGCTGTCTACTGCTCCCTGCTGCCTACGTGCAGTTTCTGAGAACATTCTTGGGGCCCCTGGGTAGCTCAGTCGGTTAAGCATCTGCCTTCGGCTCCGGTCATGATCCCAGGGTCCTGGGATCGAGTCCTGCATCCAGCTTCCTGCTTAGTGGGGAGCCTGCTTCTCCCTCTCCATCATGCTCGTTATCTCTCTCTCTCTCAAATAAATAAATATAATCTTTTAAAAAAGAGAGAGAGAAAAAAAGTTATTTAGCCTACTTTGAAACAATTCATGCCTTAACTCTCCTTGCTACAGAATCCTTATGGAAAATTATTATAATAAAATACACTTGCCCAAAGACTTGGGATGTTAATGCTCCCAAACATTTATTTATGTATTTATTATTTATTTATTTATTTATTATTTATTTTTAATTATATATTTATTTTGCTTCCAAACCTTTAAACCTGTGATTCCAAACCTTTAAACCTGTGATTATTTTGCTTCCAAACCTTTAAACCTGTATTAAAAACTGTACTCTATGACAGTAGCTTTGAACCTTTTTTTTTTCACTCTGACCCACATAAAATATACATTTTATATTGTGCACACGCGTGTGCGTGAAATGACAATTTTTTAAATGAAACCGTTACTACATGCAATGCATTCGGGTAGTTTCTATTCTATTTCTTTGATTTTGTAAAAATGCTGAGCAATCCACCCAGCTGATTTCACAAATCAGTCGTAGCTCCCAGCCTGCAACACTGTCCAGAGAAAGACAGTCCTATCACCACAGAGTAATCCAAGGCTCGCACTTCAGTTTGTTGCCTGATAACCTCCGCTATGACCCAGAGGCCACCCCACTCTGAGTGACAGAGAAGCTTACATTCTTCCCCGTTTTCTTTCTTCTGTAGGAGTCTCCCATCCACACACTGCAGGGACATACAAACACGCAAGGAGATAAAACTGAGCAATCCTGTAGCATCAGTCACAGGCTTAAAAAAAATCCCTCGTCTCCCACATAACAATCTATAAAATTGATGATTGTGTAATCAGCAATCAGGAGAAGGGCAAATATTGAAGCCAAAATAGAGCCACAAAAGCAAAATATGCATAGTGTTAAAATTCTACAATCTGCCTAGATTCATTTCTTACCCTCTCTCCTCTGTAATGTCTAATTTTTTGCTCCGTGGGTAGAATACAGTTGCCTTCTTTGCCCTAATGTCTGCTTTTTTCCCAGAAAGTTGCTTTTCTCTTGGACTCATGGCAGCCTTCCATGCAGTCCCTCCCCGTCCTTCCCCAGTGCTCACTGAATAATGGAAACTCTTTTATTCAATCCAGGGCACTAGCTCTCACTTGACTCCTCACCCACTAATCAATCACTCATTGCCCAAGGATTCCCAGTAAACTCTGGCTCCCCTTCCTCCCCTGCCACCACATCTCTCTAGCTCTCATCACACAAAGGCACATGACCGCATAGCCAACCTAGATAAGAATAACGTGAAACAAAAGACGGATTAAAAATTTTTTAATTGCATTACAGACCACATCATAGTCTATTGGGTCCATATTAGTCACTGTATCTACCCAGCATAAGATAAAGGTTTTATTTTATTTGCCCAAGGATTAGGTGAAACTAATTGAGCCACAGGGAATTCCCTGCCCTGGCTCTGGCTGGAGGAAAATTGCCTTCAGTGAATCTCTCTTTCTGTTTAATCACACACATCACCTTGCTAGCGAGGCTATGTCACTGATAATCTTCCATCTCATCACTTGGTCGTTTTTTGTTAATTACTTTTACTCTTTCTACAGTGAGTCTTCCTTTTCTTGTTACCTGCGTGACTAAACTCAATACAAAGTAGACTTTGTATCTACTCCCCAAATGGAGTAGAACTAGGCCGTCACCTTTTGCTCAAAAATATTGTTTCGGCATCTGCTATGTCACCTTTCTAGAAGTCATATTTGTTCACATCATCACATCTGAAAAAGATGGACTGCATGACATTTCCTACCAGGTGACAAATCCCAACAGAGAAATAACCGGCTTCACCTGTTTTATTACTTTATTATTTTTTCCTTGATCTTAATGAAAAGATGGCCACATGTAATTTTTCCCAATATTATATAAAGGTAGAGAGATAAAAGTGAAAATCAACAATTGTTCCACCACCTAGAAATAACCACTGACAATTTACATATCCACAGAGACATATTCCTTGTGTACACATCACACACACACACACACACACACACACACACACTTGAATACAATATTTCAGAAAATCTCAAAAGCAGTTGGCTTTGGGTGGTTGCACTAGGGATAATTTTTAAATACTTCTTTAGATCTTTCTCTGCTTTCCACAGTTTTTTTTTTTTTTAATTCATGAGAGACACAGACAGAGAGAGGGAGAGAGGCAGAGACACAGACATGGGACTTGATCTCCAGTCTCCAGGATCACGCCCTGGGCCGAAGGCAGGTGCTAAACTGCTGAGCCCCCCAGGGATCCCCTTTCCACAACTTTTTAACTGTCCTTGCATGGTTACAAGTCATAGTAAAAGAAAGCCAGAAACTAACAAGTCTAACCAACCGAGGAGCTGTGGTGTCAGTGCCAGGAGAGGTCATGTGGCAGGGTCGGCAGGGGCAGCTGCGTGGTGGGCTGCAGGCAGGGAAGGGGATGTGCGTGGGGGTGGAGAAGGGGCTGCCCAGGAAGGAAGTTCCCAAAAATTATTCCTAATTCTCTGCTCCTGCTGTTGTCCTCTCAGAACTTTGACACTTATGCACCTTCACAGTGACTTCCGCATGCATTTATATTTTCCAGGACTTAGTTTGGGACCTTTCGATAAAGAGAAAATTATCTAGATCTTTCGCCAATGTCAAGAAGTGAGGAATAATTTATACATATTTCCTTAACTTCTGCTATTTGGATCATTATGAAAAAATCCCACTCCCAGGTAGGATGTAGCGGGCAGGAAAGATGTGATGATTATCTGCATTGCCTCCACCAGGCTCAGGGGGGAGGAAGCGCACACATCTCTGCAGGGCTAGGGCTGACTCCCCACAGGCCACTGTTTCCATCCAGCTCTGCTAAATTACACTCCTGCGCCAAATCCAGGAAACTCCCCTTCTTCCCTAATGAAGCATTTATCACCCCTTCCACACCGAATCTACAGCTTGTTCCCTCTCCTGCAACTTCATATCTCAGTACCATCCATCTCTTCCCTTTGTTTTCCTTTAGGAGGGAGGCTTGTTATATATTGCCTGTATAATGCTTTAATCATGGATTATGGGTTGCTTTACAGCTCCCCGAATACCTTGGCAAGGTCTCTATATAAATAAAATTATTATTATTAAAATCAATTAATCAGAGGCACAATTCACTTTTCAGTGTCTGACATCCTGAAAGCTTAGCGATGCAGAGAAGTCTTTTTTGTTCACCTCCAGTGGAACAACATTTTGGGGAATCAACAATATAAAACATGGGACTATAGAGGTCCTTAGTTAGATTATAATTTGTACGTACATATGGATGCATTTCTTTTTGTTGACTCATTAAGGATCAATGATTGATCGGCACTGCAATAAGATAGGCTACTGAGTAATTATGTTTGGGAAGTGCTAGTGAGGCTGGTCATATAATTTGCAAGCCATTTTAATTCATACTCAGCAAAAGAAAGGAGAAACAGCTCATTGTAGAATTTGAATCGCTCATCCACATCAATTGCTTTTGATAGGGTCTCTCTGGAGCAGCTAATTATTTGATTTTTCCTTTTTTTCTTTTAGTGAACTTTTGATTGAAGCATGCATAACAGATAAATGGAAAACTGCACAGATCACAAGTGTATAGCTCAATAATTTTCACAAAGGAAGCACAAAACAACTACCACCCAGATCAAGGCATAGAACATTCCCCCTCTCCAGAGGCCCTTTCTACCCCTTCCCATTTATCACACTTACTCAAAGGCAATCCTGACTCCCATCCTCAGATTAGTTGTGTCTGTTTTGGAACTCTTCTTTCTTTTTTTTAAAGACTTATTTATTTATGGGGAGGGGACCGGGGAGGGCAGGAGTGAGAGAAACTCAAGCAGACTCTGAGCTGAGTGTGCAGAGCCGCAGACAGGGCTTGATCTCAGGACAGGGGCTTCACCTGAGCGGAAACAGAGAGTCGGGTGCTCAACCAACTGCGCCACCCAGGTGCCCCTGGAACTTTCTTTATTTGGTATAACACAGGATGTATTCTGTGTCTGCCCAATGATTTTGCTTTTATGGGACTTCGGTTTTTCATTTATTATTTATTAAGTACCTGCCATGAGGCGGGAATCACATTAAGGTCAGGGACTATAAAGACCTATTAGAGACCACCCCGGGCTTGACAGCCTTTCAGTCCTTGCGGGGGGAGGGGGTGGGGAGACATATACCTGCACACAGATGGTGGCAGGTGCCTGTTAGCGGTTCTCTGAAGGAAGGCAGTGGGGCTCCAAGTAAACGGGGTTCCGTCCCACTGGGGTTCAGTGTGTAGATTAAAGAGGCTCTCCAGACACGTCTTCATACGTCTTATGAAATTCTCTCTTGACGAAAGAGTAGGAGGACATAACAGCATTGTTCGGAAAATGCTGGAGGGCCTTCTCTTCCCTTTCAGCTAATTCCATCCTCATCTCCCTTCTAGTTTTTCCACTGCCCACTCCCGACCCTGTTCTCCTCTACTTTCCCTTTCTCTCAACTCTCCCATCTTCCTTGGTCTCCTCTCATGAGGATCTGCAGGTTCTCCACCACCCCCTACCCCACATGTTCTGGATCCTTCCCTTCTGACTGACCCCAGGTTCCGGGGTGAGAGGAGACAAAGGCCTGAAGCCTCTGTGTTCTCTGCTCATGTGTTGTGTGCATCCACCCCCGGGTGGGCTTCCTTGGGGGTCGTGGGTTGCAGCACCACTGGTGGCTGAGGGCTGAGCAGGTGAAAAGGAAAGATAAAAGGAAGGATAGACGTGAGTGCAGGCTAAACACAAGGGATGAAATGGCTAAACCATTTCAACTAATTCTTTAATGGCTTCCCTCAAATCCTGTGGCCAATCCAACTGAGTGTGGGTGATTTAATATCTACCGTGCTCCTTTACCACCGCCAAGTGCCATTCAATTTCGGGGGCCGAGGTGGAGTGGATAGAGTTCTTTGTTTTGTTTTGGCTCCAGCCAATACAGCCTTCTCTCCAAAAACCCGAAAGGTGGTTTGTGGTGATGGCTCGTCCACCGAGGGGATGCTGCTCTTGTGTCTCCTGCCGGAGGGATCCTCCCTGTTCAGTGTCAATAGGAGACCATTTGAAACACCAGCAAGGGACCTGGGCCTCCTGCTTCATCATTATGCCAAGAATTCCCAGCCTGTATTTCTTTTTCATCTGATTCCAACGGGGTGGTTTTTGTATTTTACCCACTGGCTGCTTAAATTGGAGACTTGGCTGAAAATGAACTGGCTGAAGTTCAATCCAGACAAGATGAATGCCCAGCATTGGTAAACTATAGAAATTGGAAGAGATAGTCCTGGTCCCTCCTACGTGGGATTTTCCACGGGGGGATGTTGGTGTTCCAGAGGACAGAATGGGACCGCCATTTGGCAAGTGTTAGGTTGTGTTAAGAGGCAGAGGAGTGAGATGGTGAACATCAAAGGGCTCTGGATGAAACCATCTGAGTTTAAACCCTGGCTGCATCAACAAGCTGGGTGGCAGTAGGCAAGTTGCTTAAACCAAAGCCTCTTCACCGGTCTGTCACTTGGGTAGTAATGCAGGCCTCTTAGGCTGCACTCCGTGGAATGCGTATGGGAAGGGCTTGGTGCAAGATCTAGCACAGCAACTTGGGTGACGTGTGTCTTTACCTCTTCTGGATGGGATTCTGTTTTTAATTTTTTACACTAAAATTTTTTTAATTGATGTATTAGTGACTTATATTAGTTTCAAGCATACAACATAATGACTTGATATTTATACGTGTGGTGAAATGATCACCACAATAAGTCTAGTTGACATCCATCACCATACATAGTTACAGAACCTTTTTTTTGGGGGGGATGAGAGATTTTAAGATCTTACTAAGATCTTTTGAGAGCTTTTAAGATCTTACTAAGATCTACTCTTAGTAACTTTCAAATATGCAATACAGCATTATTAACTATAATTGCCATGTTGTACATACCACTAGCCTGTTCTCTGTATCTATGAGATTTTATTTTTTAGATTCTACATATAAGTGAGATGATATGGTATTCGTCTTTCTCAGCCTGACTTATGTCACTTAGCATAATGTCCTCAAAGTCCACTCATGTTGTTGTTAATAGCAAGATTTCATTCTTTTTTCATAGTCAATAATACTCCATTATGTATATGTGTGTATTATATATAAAGGATATTATATATATGTATATTATACATATACATATTTATACATATATTGGATAAAGTAATAAAAATATATAAATATATAAAAATATATATAAAGGATAAAGCATATGTATTGGATATGTATCACATTTGTTTATCTATTCATCATTAATGGACACTTAGGTTGTTTCCATATCTTGGCTATTGTGAATAATGCTGCAATGAATGTGAAGTGAATACATCTTTTTGAGTTAGTGTTTTTTTTTTTTTTTCAGATAAATACCTGGAAGTGGAATTGCTGGATCATATGGCAGCTTTACTTTAATTTTTAGAGGAAACTCCATACTGTTTTTCATAATGGCTGTACCAATTAACATTCCCACCAGTACACAAGGGTTCTCTTTTCTCTATATCCCCTCACCAGTATTCTTTTATCTCTTGTCTTTTTGATAATAGCCATTCTAATAGGTGTGAGGTGATATCTAATTTAATTTGCATTTCTCTGATAAATGATGATATTGAGCATCTTTTCATGTACCTGTTGGCCATCTCTCTCTTCTTCAGAAAAACATCTATTCAGGTCCTCTCCTATTTTAATCAGACTGTTTGGTTTTTTGTTATTTAGCTATATAGGTTCTCTATATATTTTGGATGTTAATCCCTTATCAGATATAATTTGCAAATATTTTCTCTCATTCAGTAGGTTGCCTTTTCTTTTTTTTTTTTTTAAGATTTTATTTATTTATTCATGACAGACACCAAGAGAGAGGCAGAGACTTAGGCAGAGGAAGAAGCACGCTTCCTGTCAGGAGCCTGCTGTGGAACTTGATCCCAGGACCCTGGGATCATGACCAGCAGGTTGCCTTTTCATCTTGTTGATGGTTTCCTTTGCTCCGTAGAAGCTTTTTAGTTTGACGTAGTCCCACTTGTGTATTTTTGCCTTTGGCGTCAAATCCAAAAAAGCATTCCCAACACCAATGTCAGAGAGCTTACCACCTATGTCTTCTAGGATCTTCATGGTTTCAGGTCCTACATTTAAGACTTAATCCATTTTGAGTTGATTTTTGTGTATGGTGTAAGACAGTGATCCAGTTTCTTTCTTTTGCATGTGGCTGTGCAAAAGAAGTTTCCCCAGCACAATTTATTGAAGAGACTGTCCTTTTCTCATTGTCTGAGGTTGTTTTAAAACCACATGCTGCTCTGGTGCTAAATGCAGAAGCTTGCTGATTTCAGGGCCCTATGATCAAAGGCAGATTTTTGAAGGGGTCAGATTTTAAGTCCAATTGAAGTTTAAATTTCAGAAGGAGTATGGTTGAAACTCAAAAAATGTAGCTCTCTGGTTGCATGTCTGATGAACAGACCTTTCAGAATGCTAAAGGCCCCAACACCTCTCCAATAGACAGTACGTGTGTAAGGGTCTTCTGGGCTCATCCTGAGCCATCACCAGGATCTAGGCACTGATGACAGAAGATTGATCCTACAAAAGAATCTCCTTTTTCTTCTTCTAGCTGAGACTTCCAATAAAAATCAGAAATCATAGCTTAACTAATATGGCTCTGAGGTTATAATGGCAGAAAAAAAAGGACTTGAGGCCAAAAATTTCTCTGTTTCTCTTACATGCTATGTCCTCATAAGTCAGGAAATCCTGTCAGTTCTACCCTAAAAATAGAACTAGAATCTACCTACCTCTCGTCACCTCTCTCACTACCACCATAGACCAAACCATCATCCTCTCTCACATGGAATAGCCTCCAAACTGGTCTCCCATCGTACTCTACCTAAACACAGCAGCCTGGGTGGTCATTTAAAGTACTCAAGGCCCTCTATGATGGGCTTTCTGTTTCACTCAGAGTAAAAGCCAAAGTCCTCACAGTGGCCCTAGGAAGTCTGGGTTCCCATTCCCTCTCTGACATCATCTCCTACCTGCTCCCCTTGACCACCCGGGTTCCCTGCTCCTCCCTGACCTGTCCTCCCAGCTATCGCAATCCAGCTCTTTGCACTAGCTCTTCCCTCAGCCTGCACCATTCTTCCCCCTAAAGCCACATGACGTACAAACTTCTATTCAAATATCACTTCTCATTGAGGCTTACCCTTAACCACAGTATTTTAAATTATCCTCATTACACACACACACACACACACACACACACACACATGCACATACACACCACCTCGGGCACGCTGGTACTCCTACCTAGTGCCTTTCTATCACTGATTTACTGCTCTACATTTGTGTACTTTACTTGCTCATTCTGCTTATTGTTTACTATTCATCTCCTTCCACTAGAATGTCACCTCCATTTTTTTTGCTGTTTTATTCACTCTATGTATTCATTCATGTATTCTAAGCATCTAGAATATTTAACAATACATATTTGTTAAATGAATGAACTAATCACATAACCAAGGTAGTTAGCTAACTTCGAAATAATCTGACCTCCCAACTGATAACTCAGACTTTCCAGGATGCATTTAATACACAACCCAAGAACAACCTGTACTTCCAAGTGCTCTAAATTCAGTTCCGCTAAGAGTGCGCTCCTTGGCAACAGAGTTGTTTACATTCAAGATTGATTTTGACCAGTGCTTCTAAAATTATCTACAGTGAGGATTTTGTTTTACAGATTCAGTCATTTATTTGAGAGAGAGAGAGAGAGAACCAGTGGGAGGGGCAGAGGGAGAGAATCTCAAGCAGACTCCACACTGAGCAAAGAACCCCACATGGGGCTCCATCTCACAATGCTGAGTTCACAACCTGAGCGGAAACCAAGAGTCAGATGCTCCACTGACTGTGCCACCCAGGTGCCTGTGCAGTGAAGGATTTTTAATTACAACCTGCAGTGGACTAATATTTTTAAACGTTACAATAAAAATTAATTACTAGAAAAATAAAATTTAAAAACACACACATAATAGTTGAGTTAATAAATAAAATATATTATTATTGGGTTCAATGTTAATATGGTTACTTTGTCCAACTGTGATAAAAATTCCGAACACTTAATTCCTACCCTATGTCATGGTGGACACGTGGCGACAGTGCAAGGAGCACTAGTCTTGTCTATGCTTCAGGGTCCCACTCCTCTCCTGCCTTCCAGGCTCTCACGCTGCCCTTGCGCCCTCAGGTTAACGAGGGGTGGCCTATGTGTTTTGCTAACCCTGTCCACAGTTTCTTTCTGGAGGAAGCTTCCAGAGAGCTTCTGTGGAATTTTTGCCAATGGTAGTTTAACAGAAGCCCAGTGAGTTGACCTTTGGAATGTGGAGATAAAGCCTTATCTTTCCAAAGTCTTTTATTCTTCTGCTGGGGAACAGCAAGGCCATGGTTTTTGCACTTTATTTTATATTTCATTATGCTGCTGTTACCAAAGCCATATTTCTTAAAATGCAGCATGCCTGACAAGGTGTGTATGTATATCAGGGAACCTCCAAAATATATCTCAAGTTTTTTCCCTATGCATGAAAGTCACAGACAGTATATTTTTCTGATGTCACAGCAGTTGATAGTCTATCACTGGGGTACAGGAATCCAGAGGATCATATCCACGAAGTGGTGTGACCATCTTTAAATTGCCACAGATGTTTTTTGGGGAAGGAAGTGAAAATATGATTTAGAAAATAAAGAATGTGATCCACTCATATTTCTCTAGACATTTACAAAATATATCCAGGCGTCAGAGTTCACATTCAGTAGGCTGCAATTTCTCCTCTTAACAATACCCCAATTGAGCTTTTGTGAAATTACCAGGCATTTGTTTTCACTTTATGTACAGGGATTTCTCCATGGAGATATGGCCATAACATGAAGGCATCCAATATAGAAAATGACATGCAATGCCTTTATTCTTGCAGTTTAATTAATGCCGTGACAACCAGTTGGCACAGCGCACGGAGGAACGGAGGCCTCTGTAGGGAACCGCCCGATCCGCGCAGCGAGGAGATTGTCAAACTCTTCCTGGGGCCGACGGGGCAAAACCCGAAGCTCCCTGTGCAGCATCCCTATCATCCGTGAGCTAAATCCCAAAGAGAACAAGCAACTTGCAAAATGGGGTTGTCTAATCTAACAAAGAAGAAAGCTGACAGCAGCCGAAGTCCTAAGTCTTTCTGCATTTCACATTTCTAGAAAATGGTTTTCCCACCTTCAAAAAAATAATCCTTACCTATCAGTGCCTCGAGTTCTCCAAGGGACTTAGGTTTCTTTCCTTCCTTCGGGGGGTGACTGCCTGAGCAGTCGGGTTTAGGGGTGTCGGCTGTAGGGGTGAAGGAGACAAAGTCCCTGCTGCCAGGTGAGGCGGTGGGGATGGACAGGCGGCATCAGACCTGGGCAGGGGGTGACGGTGACGTGGGAGGCCACCGCAGATGGGGGTGCAGGGGACGGCTGCTGGGATGTCTGAGCTGACACCTAAGGGAAGAGAGTGAAGAAGCACCGGGAAGGAGTGTTCCAGGCCTGGCGGGGAGAGAGGGCAAAGCAGGAGCCTGTTTGCTGGGCTGGAGGGGGGCCGGAGGTGGTGTGTGTGTGTGTGGGGTGCACAGGGAGCAAGGGAACAGGTGCAAGGCGGGTGGGGGAGTGTTAGGGGCCCATCCCTGACGCTGCTTCTCCATGCTATCAAACCGAAGCCCCTTCTACATAAATGTTTTCAAATGGCCCTTTGACTCTCTTGTAATAAAATCTGTTGCTAATACAACCTTTACTCATAACTTTTAAAAATGAATACAATATCCTAACTCCAGGAAGAAGTAGAAGGCCTTCAGTCAAGTATTCCCCAGCCATACCAGAAATTATGATGATTTAGTAAGATCATTGCACCCGCATGTAAAATCCCTGTGAATCTGAAGCGAACTGATGCCAGCGTGCTGGCGACCCAATAGCATAATGTTGCCGTCAGTATAGAGATTTTCTGAAATAGCGACTAGATTTCGAAGACTGGCTTTTTGTGTTCCTGGATAACTAGGTGCACGGTAAGAAGCAGTTTGTGCTTACGTGTTAAATGGACTCGGGATCTAAACTTAGGTCGTAATCAATAGATTTCAGGACTTTCAAAAGTCTGCCTGCAAACGGGACAATTTTGGGTTGCATCCCGTCTGGCGTCCCCGGTCCCCACCAAGTGCCAGCAGCGCCTCCACTGCTTCCCATAAACCTCCCAGCAGAAGCACTCCCGCCTCGGAACCCACTGGGTGGACCAGGACGGGGCTTTGGGTTCTAGGGGACGGCGTTAGGGGTCTGCGGCATCGCTAGAGGCCCGTGCAGTCCGCGGAACTCCATGCAGGGACACAAATGCCCCATGCGGGCCGCGTCCAGGAACAGCCGCTGCGCGGGAGCCACTGCGCCTGAGCCGGGCGAGGGCGGCCGAGGGAGGGAAGGCGCAGGTTTATTTAATTCTAATTTATTTAAATTTAAATAGGCACAGGTGCTCGTGGCCGCCGTGTTGGACGGAACAGCTACAAACACTGATTCCCCACGAACCGTTTTTTCCTTTTGCACTGGTCCCTCCCTTGCCTCATTTTCACGCTCCTTTGGAGTCTCCTGGTGCACCCACCTGCCCTCAAACACCGGGGCGGGGCCGGACGGCGGGCCCGGCCGTGGCCGCCCCTTCCTGCAGGGCTCCCCGGGGCTCCCCGCCCCCGCCCCGCGGCCCCCCATGGAAGCGCCCCTCCCGGCGCAGGCCCCGAGGGACCGCGGGGGTGGGGGTGGGGGTGGCATCCCCGTCACCAAAATCCCCAGGGACACCGGCCCGGGCGCCAAAGCATCTTTGCAGGCGGCTCGGGGCTGGGGGGGGGGGGCGGCACCCTGGGGTGTCCGGGCGGGCCCAGCGTGGGGACCCACGAGGGCTCACGAGGGCTCCGAGGCGGGGGAGGGGCGGCAGGCGGCGCCCAGGAAGCCGGGCCTGGACCTCTCACCTGCGGAACTGGGAGGCACGGGTCGCGTGGTCCTGCGTCCAGCGGCGGGGGGAGCCTCGAACCTTCCACGGTCTCGGCGGGTCTCGGCGTCAGGGCCTCCCGTGCGGGCGGGCGAGCCCCTCGGCCTGACACCGCCGAGACCTCGCTCGCTGCTCCTTCGGGCCCTGGCCGGTCCCACGGGGTCAGAGGTCACGCCACCACCTCCCCGGAGCGCAGGGCTCGCCCTGTTTAAGGAGCATCTGTGCCTGAGGACGGAGGGTTTCATTCAAGACATCGATACACCTGAGTCTGGCCAGAGGCCGTGGGGGCCTCCGCGCTGCCTGCAGGCCGCGGAGCATCTCGCAGACGGGCGGCGGCCCAGGCTCCCTGACCGCCCTTCCTCAGTTTACCGTGTTGCCCGTGCAGTGGCCCCCGTCCTGCCGAGTGTGGGCTTTGTCCCAGCCGGGTCCGGCCTCCCTGCCGCCGGCTCGCGGGCCCAGCACACGCTCCCCCGTGACCCACGTGCTCTGCCCACCTCTGCGGAGTCCGTGAAGCCGCCGCCGGCACTGCCCAGAAGGGACGAGCTCTCCGAAGCAGCCTCCGAGGGCCCGTGGCTGGGAGCACCCTCCCGGGCACTGCGGCCCCTCGCCCTCTGTGATTTGACAGCCCTCTACTCCTCCCAGGTGACATTCTCACTGGCATCCGGGACCCAAATTTCCCTGGCGCCTGCCTCGGCCTTCCCTTCTTTCCACCACTGCTCCCTGCAGGATTTCCTTCCTGGTCAGAGCTTCAGCTCCCGTCCACAAACTGATGAAAAATCTACCCCAAATCGACTCCAGCTCCGAATTTCTTCAGAGATACTCGGCATCTCAGAGGTAGCTAACCACTGTAGGGCAAGCCTGACACAGGAAGAATAATCTCGAACAACACAAAGTAATACATGACGAGCCCTAAATCATCTGTTAAAATCAAATGGTTTCCTGACCTTGCCCCCTGACAAAGCCGGACATACCACCTTGATCTGTCAAACCAGTCCTCAGTGAAGGTGGTTGCGTTACTTCGGTGTCTCGCTCAGGCTTCTGTGGACACGAACACCAGCTGTAAGTCAGCGTCCTCGTTTCAAAAATCCTTCAACAAACAATGAGCCGGAAACAGTCTCCTCTTCACCTGACATGAGAATAGGTGGAGGAAAACTCTGAAGGAATAGAATCAACTGGACTAATTAGATGTCCTCCATACACAGCCCCACCTCTGCCCCAAGCATAATCTTTTTGGACAGCCACCGTGCCAGCCCGTGGGAAGCTGGGAAGGTCAACCACCCGGTCCCCATCATCCAGCACGCACGGTGGCATTACAGTTTCCTGGGACTCCTTGCACCCAGCAGTAAATATTCAGTAGACGTGGTTATAAATATACCGTCTATAAGCGACATCCTGAATTTATTGAGGACATGGCGGGATGATCCTTCAAGTAAGTGATTCTGTGTCAGATGAGGAAACCCTCTGTGATGGGGGCACCTGTCTTTGTTTTTTTCTAAATGCTCATGTTTGCTGTTATTTGTCTAGATGGGTTATTTTCCACTGTATCTACTCTTCTTTCCTGCCCACTGATAATTTAATTTTACGGCTTGCGACACTGATTTGCAACCAAGATAATTGTAAAGTATCCTGAATCCTCCATTCGTCCCACGCAGCACATTTATAGACCCAGTTCTCACATGAGTCCTAACCTAAGTCCCAGTCTCCCCTGAGCACTCCTCACCCTTGAGGATGCTGCTACTGAATTGTCCTTTTATGGGCTTAATATTTTATTTTATTTTATTTTATTTTATTTTATTTTATTTTATTTTATTATTTTATTTTATTTTATTTATTTATTTATTTATTTATTTATTTATTTATTTATTTATTTATTTTATTTTATTTTAGAGAGAGCATGAGTGGAGAGGAGGGCAGAGGGTGAGGGACAAGCAGACTCCTTATGGAGCAGGGAGCCCGATTCGGGGCTTGATCCCAGGATCCTGAGATCATGACCTGAGCCAAAGGCAGATGCTTAACCAACCGAGCCACCAGGGGCCTCTGGGCTTAATATTTTCATCAGCGCACTTTTAGATGTATTGGTTTATAAAAGCTAGTTTGGGAAAGGCTTTTTTTTTTCCCCAGAAGACTTAATTTTGATATAGACATGCCTTGACTCTTCTCATTCAATTAGTTTGTGAATTTACAGATACAAGGCCGGGATGTTCAGGACATAATTTTCAAACCCTTGCTGTGTTCTTAATAATGTCACAAGTCATAGATTTTAAAAGTAGCGTGTTATGAGCCGTGCCTTTTCTTCCTCTGTCAGCATTTAAAACAGATTCCCGTGACAACTGAACCCCGCTTGCTGCTCATGACTTACAAGACTGAAAACCCAGCTAAGCTTGATTTGCAGGGGCACCAGCTCCACGGCAGCCCCACCCCATGACCCAAGAGCATTTCCGGCGGGAAGGAGACATGCCTTCCCCACACAGGAGCTTCTTGATTGAATTCCCTCCCGAGCTACTCAAGGGCAAGCCCTCAAATGAGGAACAGTCTGAAGCCCACGAACACGCTGGGCTCTCTGGAGTTCAACACCATGCAGATATGCGGACTCTGCACTTGGCAAAGGTAAACTAAGAGCCCCCCACCGCCCAACTGACATCTGACGTGCCTACATTCCCTTTAACTAGGGTTCCCAGGTTTATCTCAAGGACTCAACCTGTGACATATGCAGTTTCTAGAGAACACAGTATTGAAAATATATTGATCAACCCAGATTCATCAAAACGATAGCCAGAATAATAATAATGTAGGGCTTGGGTTTGAAACCTGGCTCTGCATCTTACCAGCTATGTTTGGAATAACATTTTTTCTTTTTTTCAGAGGTGGGGGGTGCCCCTGTTGCAGGTTTGTCCCTACCATTTTTTAATTGAAGTATAATTAAAATACAATTTTATACTAGTTTCAGATGTGCCATATATTGACTCTGCAATTTTGTACATTACTCAGTGCTCATCATGGTAAGTTCAGTCACCAACTTGTCACCGTCCCACGTTATTACGATATTAACTGACTATATTCCCTACGCTGTACTTTTCATTTCCATGACTTATTTATTCTACAACTGAGGTTTGTACCTCTTGATCTCAGTTTAGAGGAAATAACCTCGTAACCACTCCAAAGCCTTGGTTTCTTCCTTGATTAGAAGTAAGAAGAGTATCTTCCTTTCAAGGTTGTTGATATTGTAGCAGAATTTTTTTTAAATGGGAAATAAAAACCTAGCATTTTCTTTTCCCCTCTTGATTTTTGCCTTTTATTTTGCTATTATGAATAAAACCATTATAAACTTTTGGTTTCTTTTGTTTCATTTTTGTTGGGTGAAGATTTTCATCTCTCTTGAATAGAATCTTAGGAGAACTGCTGGATTGTATGGTGAGTGTTTAACTTTTTACAAAACTGGCGAAGTGTTTTCCTAAGTAGCTGTACCATTTGGCATTCCCACCAACATCAACAACACGAGAATCCCTTCTGGTCGCTCTGAAGCCTTGCTAGCACTTATTATTTTCAGTTTGTTGTTGTCTGTTTGCTATCTTTAGCTAATCTCATCTGTGTGTAGAGGTATCTCACCATGGTTTTAACATGCATTTTTCCACAAATTTATGATGCTGAGTATCTTTCCTGTGTTTTCTACCCTCTTAATATACTTTTTGATAAAGCATTTGTTGAAATCTTTCATTAAACTGTTAATAGATTGTTTGTTTTATTTTTATTATTGAGTTGCATGAGTTCTTTATATATTCTGGTTACCAGCCTGGTTCCTTTTGCCAGTATGATCTCCCAGTCTGCTAGTTTTCTTTTCATTTTCTTAACAGTATCCTTGAAGAAAAATTTTAATTTTGATGAAGAATGACTTATCATTTATTCCTTATGTGTTCTATCATTTATTCCTTATGTGTTCTGTGATTTTTGTATCCCAATAAATCTTTGTCTAACTCAAGATTGCCAAGATTTTCTCACGTTTCCTTTGAGAGTTTTAGTTTAGGTTTTAAATTTAGATCTACAATACATTTTGAATTAATTTTTATATATGATTCAAGTTATGTGTCAAGGTTCTTTTTGCATCTTTGTGTGTGTATGGATGTCCAATTGTTCCAGCATCATTGAAAAGACTATCCTTTCTCCATCGGATTATCCTGGCATCTCTGTCAAACATCAACTGGTATTATCTATAATCAATTTATAATGTATTTATAATATATACAATGTGTATTTCTGGAGTCTCTATTATGTTCCATTGACTAAGTATATATACTTTAAATCTGTTCATGTAAATTCTCCAATTTTTTCTTTTTAAAAAATTGTTTTGTTTATTTAACTTCCTTCACATTTCCTTGTAGGTTTTATAATCCACTTTGTCAATTTTTACAACAGCAAAAAAAAATCCCACTGAACGTTATTGCGTTGATTTTACATATAAATTTGGGGAGGAGTGACATCTTAACAATGTTGAGTCTTTCGATTTATGAGCACAGTATACAGTTAGCCCTTGAACAGCACAAGTCTGAACTCCATGGGTCCACTTATATGTGGATTTGTTTTCAATAAATACAGTACAGTTCTGTATATGTATTTTCTCTTTTTTATGATTTTCTTAACAACATTTTCTTTTTCCCTAGCTTATTTAAGGTAAGAGTATAGCACATAATATATATATATATATAACATACAAATTAGGTGTTATTCAACTGTGTACGTGATTGGTAAATCTTCAAGTCAACGGTAGGCTATTTAGTAAAGTTTTTAGGGAGTCAAAAGTTATACATGAATTTTTGACTTCTAAGTGCATTTATGAGTCCTAGAAGGTTTTTTGTAGATGCTTTTGAATTTCTTACATAAAAGTTCTCTGCAAATACTAACAATTTTATTTTCTTCTTTTTCTATCTGCATGATTTTTATTTCCATTTCCTCTGTTATTATATGGGCTGGAACCTCTCGTATGTTTATTTATCAGGATTATATTTAATAGGAATGGTAAGAGTATACTTTATAGGAGTACTGAAAGTACACATCTTTGCCTTATTTGTGATGCTGACGGAAAGCATTAGATCCTTCAATATTAAGTATGATGCTAGCTGTAGGTTCTTCACAAGTACCCTTTTTCAAGTACAAAAAAAATCTCTCTCATTTACATGGAGTTGTGTTTTTTTTAAGTCATCAATGGATGTTGAATTTTGTCAAATGATTTTCTGCAACTATTAAAATAGTCATGTGGTTTTCTTTAATCCATTGACATGATGAATTATATTGATTGATTTTTGAGTGTTAAATCAGCCTTGCATTTCTCGAAAAACTCCACTTGGTCATGATGTATAATTATTTTTATATGTTTACTGGCTGTGATCCATTAATATTTTGCTAAGAATTTTTTGTCTTTTAAGGCATAGTGGTCTGCAGATTTCTTGTTATGCCTTTGGTTTTAGTGTCAGTTATGCTGGCCTTCTAAAATGAGTTGAAAGTATTCTCATGTTTTCTCTTTTCTGAAAGAGTTTGTATAGGCTAGAAATTGTGTATTAATTCTCCATTAAATAATCATTAGAATCATTAGTGAAGGATATGGCTATTCTATTTCTTCTTGTTTCAGTAGTCTATGTTTTAGGAATTGGTCCATTTCATTTAAATAATCAAATTTATAGGCAAAGAATTGTTTATAGTATTCTCTTTTATCCTTTTAAAGGCTGTACAATCAGTGGTTATGTCCTTTCTCACAGTAATTTATGTCTTCTCTTTTTCTTGGTTAGCTTGACAACAGATTTGGCTAATTTTTCCCAATGGTAGACAGATTTTTTTCTGTTTCTTTCCCTTAGCTGCAGTGTGTCCCTAAAGATTATTGGACTTGGTGCCTTCCTCCAGTGGCCAGTGGTGTATGCCTTTTTTTCATGAAGAGGTAGGAGAGCAACACATGAGAGAGGCTTCATGCCTTTCCACAGCACCTGCTTCTCCTGCCCCAGGTCTGCACAGTAAAGGATTTCTTCAGTCTCTCGTCCTCCAATCTTTCTTGCGAACACTTGGTAAAGAGCCTGTGAATGCATGCAAATTGTCTTTGTATCTGCCATCTCCCAGGAATTCTATATTCTCATACCAGCCCACATTCAGTCTTTAGTAATTTGTTAAAAATCTCAGCTGAATTCTTTTTTTTTTATTTTTATTTTTTATTTTTTTTATTTTTTTTTTACTCAGCTGAATTCTTATCAGCTTATATGACACCCAGCATCTGACCCAGGTAAACAAATGTTCATGTCCCATTTTTCTTTGATTTCAAGTCCATCTGTCTTTCTTTAGATTTCAAGCTAGTTTATTGCTCTGCTACCTCAGCTATTTGATGGGCTCAAGAGATGTCATGATTTTTCACACTTTTTCCAGATACAAGGTTAGGAATGTTCTGATTTTCTACATTCTAAACAGAAGCTAAAAGTGCAGCTTTTGGTATAGCAAATAATTTTTTTCAATATTTATCAGGAAGAAGCATCACATGCACTTTGCATTCACATATGAGGGACAATTATATATATTCATGGTCTTACTCTAGAATTATGCTAATTCTCCTGCTCTCTGTTGCAATATAGCCAAAGGGCCCTGAGCCATCTGGATATCATGTAAAACATAATGTTGGTTTACTGTGTGGATGATATGGTATTAATTGGGCCAACTGAGAAAGAACTTCAAGGAAGCTGGATGCCTTGGTATGACCACACATGTCCTCCATGTGCTGGATGGGAAATCCTCATGAAGATTCAGAATCCTTCCACATCAGTGAAGTTTCAGGCAGCTGGTGGTCTGGGATAAAATGTGACATCCTATCCAAAGTAAATGTAAGTGAGGCACCTGGGTGGCTCAGTCGGTTAAGTGTCTGACTCTTGATTTCAGCTGTCATGATCTTGGGGTCATGAGATAAAGCCCCATGTCAGGGTCTGTGCTGGGCGTGAAGTCTGCTTAATGGTCTCTTTCCCTCTGCGCTTCCTCTCCCATTCTCCCTTAAAAAAAAAAAAGTAAATTTGAATCTATCACCCTTGTATCTCCAATTGCTAACAAAGAAACACAATACTTCTTCAGGTTCTGGGGGCAACATACACTATCTCTACCCATTTACCAGTGATATGGAGGGCTGCTATTTTTGAATGGGGAGCAGAGCAAGAAAGAGAATTGGAGAAGATCAAGGCTGTGTAAAAGCAACCCTGTCTCTTGGGCCATACAACCCAGTATCACATAATAGAGATCTGTGTGGATGCAGCATGGAGCCTCTGGATTAGAGAGTAGGATGCTGTGTGGAGCCTCTGGCAAGCTCCAATAGCAGAGCCCCTTTCAGGGCTCAAGCAAGCAACTCTTGGGGTGCTATAGTGCTTTGGTAGAAGGTGAGCTTCTCACCAAGAAACATCAAGTGTCACATGGCCAAGATTACCCACTGCGATGAGCTTCGGACTCACAGACCCACCAATTCACCCGTGGCTATCCATTTTAAAATGGAAGGGATACAATGGGGATCAATCTCAAACAGGTCCAGAGAACATAAGAAAGCTGCAGGAACATGTGGCCCAGAACCACTGTGGCACCAACGCCTCTCCTGCAGCTCATACCTATGGTTTCATGGGGGGTTCCCCCAGGATCAACTGATGAGGGAAAAAGGCTGGTTTTGCTGCATGGATGGGTAAGCTCTGTATGTTGGTGCCAAGTTGAAAATCGACTGTTGTTGAACTAGAGCCCTACTCAGTGGAATTGAAAGACACTAGTGAGTTGACATCCTCCCAGTGGATAGTTTTGAGTGGTAACCCATTCCATGAGGAGTGAGTAAAGGAGCCCCAGATAAGGTTACAGACAGACTCAGGGGCACTGGTGTACAGCTTGGCTGGTTGATCAGAAACTCACAAGGAACAAGGCTGAAAAATCAGGGACAAGGGGGTCTGTGGAAAAGGCAGGTAGAGGGACAGAGGACAGTGGGCACAGACCGTGAGGATCTTCTACATCCAAATGCAGAGGATGCGCTGAATCACCAAGTGGAAAAAAGCCAGTTTTTGTCCTCAGCTATTCCGATACCTGCACAATAGGTTCAGGAATAGCACAGATTCAGGCTATGCATGGGCCTAACAAATACGGGTGGAGGGGGTGGAAAAGAATCCAAGGAGCTGAGTTTAAACTAGAAGAGGCTGAGTTAATCTTGAATTGACCAGTTAGTTTTTACTAGCAACAGAAGTGAGGGCTCAAAAGCTAAGTGAATTTCAAAATAGATTGGGGCGCCAGGGTGGCTCAGTCAGCTAAGCGTCTGCCTTCAGCTCAGGTCATGATCTCAGGGTCCTGGGATCTGGTCCTGTATGAGGCTCCCTGCTCAGCGGGGAGTCGGCTTCTCCCTCTGCCCCTCTCCCCATTCATGCTCTCTCTCTCTCTCTCAAATAAAATCTTTAAAAGATGATAGATAGATGATGATAGATAGATACATAGATACATAGACACACAGATAAAGTGAGCAAACAAGCATGTGATGCTTTTTGCTTGGGTTTGTCATGACCAAGATGTATTTGAATTCCTTGTCGGGAAGGAAGGGGTTTGAACCTTAAATTCTCATGCTCACTTCTAACCAATTTCTAACGTCAGCTAACTTTGTGATCTCTGCTTGGTATCCTTTAAAAGGAATTTACTCTAGTGTCACTCCATTAGTAGGAAACCGCCTCTTTTTGACAATCTCCCCCAAAACATGGCTGTGGCATGCAGCTGTCACAGGAAATTTAAGGGTTCCACAAAATAGTCACTTTTTGAATTGTAAAGCATTAACTTAAAACTTCTCTTTGACGTATCACCCATACAGTGGCCCAGCTTAAAGACTCCTTTTGTGTTTTTGCCCTGATCCTCGGGAGCAAAACTAAATTCTTATGGCTTAATGCAGAAGGGTTTAGCCATGTTTCTGCTGCCTTACTTCCTCCCAGGGTCTCATCCTCTGCCCTTTCTGCTGCTTCTTTTCCATTGGGGGTCCTAGTTGCTCATATGTATTTTCTTCCCTAAAAGGCATTCTAGGCTCAGTTCTTTATTGATTTCATTTTTTTTTCATCCAAACCAATGATGTATGTGAATTATCTATTCCAGTGCCAGGCACATAAACATCCAGTTGGTTGTTATTCTTACACTCACACAGTTTTAACAGTGAAAATCAAAAGAGGAAAAGAAAAATCAATTTCCATCTCAAAGGAGAGTACGTGTCCAGTAGTCCCCATAACTTTCATCTTCCTCACTCAGGTGGCCCTGAGTTCTGGTGTGACAATGATGGAACCATATTTACAGTTGTAACGACTGCACAGGTCCAACAGTTTCACTTATTCTGCTTCATATGACTGTCTTCTTAATGAGCACCAATAGGTCACGATTGCAATGAAGAGAAAACCAAGGCAAACCAACCCAATATCTTTTTTTTTTTTTTTTAAGATTTTATTTATTTGAGAGAGAGAGCACCCATGAGAGAGCACGAGCGAGGAGATGCTGCAGAGGGAGAAGGAGAAGCAGGATCCCTGCTGAACAGGGGGCCCGATACAGGGCTTGATCCCTGGACTCTGGGATCATGACCTGAGCCACAGGCAGATGCTTAATGGACTGAGCCACTCAAGTGCCCTAAACCAGCCCAACATCTTGAGCCACAACTCCAAGCATGTCCCCGTTCGAGTGGGATTCAGAAGTGGATTTATCATGATATGAATAAAAAAATATATAACCAAAGGTGGAAGGATGGATATTTCCAGGAAAAAAAAGCTACTAATAACCAAATATTCCACACTCAGATCCATTTAGAAGGAATTTTTATATATATAGGAGAAATTCTTCATACAATCCTATTTCTGAAATGGAAAGAAAGTAAATGTGTAGTAACAGGAATGGCTTTAAAACAATGGGCATTTGGGCAGCCCAGGTGGCTCAGGGGTTTGGCACCTGCCTTCAGCCCAGGCTGTGATCCTGGAGAGCCGGGATCGAGTCCCACGTCGAGCTCCCTGCATGGAGCCTGCTCCTCCCTCTGCCTGTGTCTCTGCCTCTCTCTGTGTGTGTGTCTCTCATGAATAAATAAATAAAATCTTTAAAAACAAAAACAATGGGCATTTGACATTTAATTACATATTTATTAATCTGCGAACTCAGTATTTAGAAGCCATTTCTTCCAGACTGGGCATGATATACATTGTTATATTGAAATCTATGACCCACTCATGCCTTTCCTGTCATTTTTCTTTTGAATATTGCAATGACTATTTGAAATTTTAGATTAAAATTTAGTATGTGAGATTTCAGTATTTAAGAAATTCTAACTATAATACGCATCCTAGCTTCCCATACCGAAGACTGACCGAAGGCTCCTTACAGTTTAGTAGCAACTCCCAGGGAATGGGGTCACTTTCCTGAGGGGTTTGAATGCTCCTGCAAAGGAACTCAGCCGGTGAACAGGAAGTTTTCTAACCCAGAAGAGGCGACCATATTGCCTTCTATACACATTTCCCCAATATGCTTTCATCTGGACACTGACAACACTCATGTTTATGTCTCCACCTGGGCTTCTCTCCTGAACTCCAGACTTATCTACCTAACTGCCTCCATGACATCTCCTCTTAGATACTTAACAGAAATTACCAATTTACCATGTGCACACCTGAACCCCTGATCTTTTCTCCCCTCCACACATCCAGACGTTCAGGCCAAAAACCCTGGCATTATCCTTGACTCTGTTTCACAACTGATACCCAATTAATTAGCAAGTCCTTTATACATTTCTTTTAAATTATATTCTGAATCTGACAACTTCTTACCACCTCCACTGTTAACACTCTTAACTGAGCCACCGTTATGTCTCACCTGGATTACTTTGATAGCCTTCTACCTGCTCCTTCTGCCTCCAGTCTCATCTCTTCTATGGCCTAGAGTTACGTAGCATCCAGTGATCCTTTTCAAAATCTAAACCAGATCATGTTGCCTTTGCTCCCTATGCTCAACTGCACTGGCCTCCTTGCAGCCAGGGCTCCTGTGCTTTGGAAGAACCTGCTGCACTGATTCAGATTCTAAGATGACATAAAATATACTTCATCTGCATTCCATAAAAATATTATTTTCAGTTTGTTATGTTTTGTGTAGTGACTTAACGCATATTTTGCAAATCCTTTGCCACCCTATCAAGAAAGGTGGGTCTATTGGGCACTCAGGTGGCTCAGTTAAGTGTCTGTGTTCTGCTCAAGTCTTGATCTCAGGGTCCTGGGATCGAGCTCCACATCGGGCTCTGCTCAGCGGGGAATCTGCTTCTCCCACTCCCTCTGCTCCTCCCTCTACTCATGCGCACTCTCTCTAATGAATAAATAAAATCTTAAAAAAAAAGAAAAAGAGAAAGAAAAACATGTTCTAAAGCATTTTTTCTTCGGGAGGTCTCTTCACATTCTTTCCTTCTTAATTTCTTTCCAGTTTAACCCAGACCTTTGATCATAAAAGAAATTCAGGCAACCAGCCCATGCTGCAGGGAGCTGTGGACAAGTGTCCTCTTCCTTTCAACAGTTCCAAAGCTTCATTCCTACCTCAGTTGGGGGCTTCTGTTATGGCTTTCCTACCCTAGTAGTCTAAGAAAATGTCTTTTTCATTGATTCATGTTTCATTTCTCCCTTACAACTTTTAGTTATATCACAATTAAAAAAATAATGCAATTACTTAGATCCACTTAATTCCTTTCTCTGTAGGTCACTTCAGCTTAATTATACATTCAGAGGCATTCATAGCAGCTGCCTGTTTTATCCCTGGGGACATGTGGCTCTTTCTCACGTCTTTCCATCCACTCGGCAAGACTTCAGTTAGTCGACGTTGTTCAATTTAAAAAAGACTGATGTAGTAAGGTACTAGGGGTTTCTATTTTAGCTCCCTTCTTCCTGGATGTTTATGGGGTTGGTATATTGAGGTTCCTCTGAGGCTCCCCTCATTTCTGGCTGGATGAGTCCCAGGAACTAGGATGGCTAAACCTTCCATCCCAGAGGAAGTGAACGTAAAGAGGCTTCAGAAACTCCAGGGCACACCTGAGCAACAGCAACACCTCTATTATTTTAACAGTTGGCCAAAAGTAATGAAATCATGTGTTTGGAACTAATGGTTCTCCATGGAAGACTCTTAAGTGGGTCTGATTTTTCATTTTGGGATCAGATACTAAATGGGACTTAGCCCATGTCTGTTCTGCTGCCGCTTCATATACTGGAGAGAACAGGGTGTATATGAACAGTGGAGATCTGTTATTTGAAAAAAAATAAACTTGCAGTTCTGTGGTGAGCTGAACAGCAATAGCTGTGGCCACCTTCTATGTATTATTTTCTTTAACTCATTTCCAGATGGTTTCTTCCTCACCAGGTCAAGGATCCGACTTTAAGAGACCTCGGCCTCACTAAATAGCCCCCTCTATTCTGATGACCTCTACATTTATACTTGGCTGTCACTCGGATCTCTTAGATGCAACTATTTCACACTTCCACTTGACTAAGCATCTCAACGGCAACATGCTCACAACTGAACTCATGATCTTCCTCATCCCACAGATCTAGTCCTTCCTCCGACATTTCCCATCTCATAGAATGGTTCTACCGATGCTGAGAGCCCTTGTTGTCCAGGCCAGATATCTGATTCCTTTGACTACTGCTCTATCTCCTCCCTCCCCAACACAATGCCTGGCACACAGCTGGGACTTAGTATTTTTTGGATGAATATTCAACATTTGTAAGGAAAATGCCATTAGACTCTCAAGTCCCTCAAAGACCAATGAAATGGATTGTGGTTCATCTAAAACCCAAGCAAATCTTCACTGTGTCTAAAATCCAGACTCTTTCCCCTATGCCAAAGCTACCACTATTTACTCAAACAGCTGAATGCCTTCTAAAATTCCCATCATTACTGTGCAGCAACATGCAGTTAAATGAATGAATTGATTATAATTTTCTCTGCTCTACCAAATTTCTGCTTCTCATACTGTGCTTCATGAATGTGTCACTGCTGGAAAATGAACACTAACTGTGTATTCAGGGCATTTAATAGCAAATTTGAGTGGAATGTTGGTATCTTGATAGGAAAGATTTTTTTGAGCTCTACTAAGCGTTTTTGAAAGCAAAATGTGTCAGCAGACTGAAATTACATGCAAAATTATTTAAAATATCTACATATGATAGACAGTCCCACTTTGTAGCAGATGAAGCTTTCAAAATGTAGGGGATGAAGCTGAATAATATCAACCTCTGGTCTAATTACTTCCAAGTCTTTGCTCATGGCTAAAGGCATAACATGCAATCATGATACATAATAGTGTGAGTATTCAGGTAGCAGAGGACACTATGACAAAGCTCTAATTGCACATGTGGGGGCAGCTGCTGCATTCTACCTACTATTTTAGAGACAGCACTTAGTGCAATAAGGGATGCACTATCCCTGGACTCGGTGCATTACTTTTCTCTGCATAGTACAAGCAGTAGTACACACCTTGAAGGGACTACGGAAGCTGCTTCTTAAGCCCAAGCTTTCCATGCTCCAGACCATCTTAATTAAACAGCTGTCAGTTAACTAAATCCATTGGAGGTATACCATTAATTGCTCAACCATCACACCTTGAGGGAAAACAGTGTGTCACTTTTTCTCTGATTTGATCACCCTCAGCACATGCTTTTCACTATTGGACAAAATTCTGAAAAATAAGTAATGAAATCTGCGTGTGAACTAGAACCCAGTAGATAATCCTTCAGTTTTAAAAATAAAATTCCAAGGTACTGTGTCCATTTGAATAATCCCAAAATCTCAAACAAGAGATGTTTTCCTTAGGTATGGTTAGGTAAGAGGACCTCTTTCCTTTTTAGTTGGAACGTTGCTACATTCCCTCACTTACCTTTCTGGGCCACAAATATTTCATATCCTCAATAGTTAACATTTACTGAGCACTTACTATGCTGGGTACCTTGCTTAGATCAGGGTTTCTCAGCCTCAGCACCACTGACATTTTGAACCAGATAATTCTGATGTGGGGAGGCATGTAAGATGGTAGCAGTACAGCACCCATCCCTTTACACATCCCACAGTTGTGACAACCAAAGATATTTCCAGAAATTGCTAAATATCCCCTGGTGGAAAAAACTGCCCCCAGTTGAGAATTACACTGCCTCAGATATATCAACTTATTTAATCTTCTGAACTATTCCAGGAGGTAAGTTCTACTCTCCTCTGTACAGGTGCAAAAACAGATGCACAGATTCAACCTGCCCAAGGTCGCACAGCTTGTAGAGATACAGCTGGTCTTCCATCCAGGGCAGTCTGACTCCAGAGCCCCAACTCTTGACTGCCGCCCTAGAGCCCTGAGCCCCTTCTGACTTCAGGGCTTCATGAACAGAGGCTTGTTAGGTCAGAATCGCTTCCAGAGTTCTTGAAAAGGAATTGCTTCAGCAATGAAGACCAATTCAGGAATTGAAACTAACTTGAAAGTAAGAGGGAAGAGGGCACAGGATCTTCACCTAACTAGGTATATACCTGAGTCACAGTAACTAAAAGAAAATATTTTTTGAATGGCTAGTCAAATATATATATATATAATATCTAAAACCCCACAGTGTGGTTAACTTTCTTTTCCTACCGCCTAAATCATTTTTAGATCTAAGCAGAACACTTGTGGAGCATAATTTAAGTGCTCCTCTCTTTTTACAAATGATGCACCATAACATTGTTCTAATTATATAGAAAACAAAATGATTTCCTGATATATCCCAACATAGTATATTTCATATATTTTGCCATGTTTGGTGTTAGAAATTAAAATGTTTAGAGATTTTATTTATTTTGAGAGAGATAAAGAGCACAAGCATATGAGCTGGGGAGGGTTGGAGGAGGAGGCAGAAGGAGAGGGAGACAGAAATGGAAAGAATCTCAAGCAGACTCCCCTTGCTGAGTGGGATGGTCAAGGCAGGGCTCGATCCCAGGACCCTGAGATCATGACATGACTAAAATCATGATCTGAGCCACCCAGGCCACCCCTGAGATGTTTATAAAGTGTATATTAAAACTAGGGTTGAAGAAAGTTAAATTCTTTTCTTGTGATGAGAACTTTTAAGATTTACTCTCTTTGCAACTTTTAAATACTCAACACAATATTTACCATGCTACATAATACATTTCCATGACTTATTTTACAACTGGAAGTTTGTACCTCTTGACTCTCTCTTCATCCATTTCACCTCCTACCCCACGCCCCCACCACCTCAATGCCCTTCCTTCCCTTGTGGCAGCCATCAGTCTGCTCTCTGTATCTAGGCATTTGGTTTCTTCTTTTTTTAATTTCACATGTAAGTGAAATCAGAGTATTTGTCTTGCGCTGACTTATTTCACTTAGTGTAAAACCCTCAAAGTCCATCCACACAGCTGCAAATAACAAGATTTCATCCCTTTTTATGACTAAGTAGTATTTCATTGCATCTATGTACCACATCTTCTTTATATACTGATCTATTGATGGACCCTTAGGTTGCTTCCATATCCTGACTTCTGTAAATAATGCTGCAGTGAACATAGTGACACATATATATCTTTTCAAATTAGTTTTTCATTTTCTTCAGATAAATACCCAGAAATAGAATTGCTGGATTATATGGTGGTTCCATTTTTAATTTGAGGAAACTCTGCACTGTTTTCCATAGTGGCTGCACCAATTTCCATTCCCAAGGCACCTCCTCTCTTAATGCAAATATCTGGCCCATCAGCCAGCATAATTCTCATCATTAGATTCCTTCTTATAATTGGAGATTCGTATCTTCCCATTACAGAATTTGCAGATGACCCTTCTTAAAATGCTAATATCCATATTAAGCTCTGTTAGCCTTCATTTAAATAAATTAATCAAATTAGTGAGTCATTTAGCAATCCATTAGAAAGTAAATAACAAACAGAAGTTCCTATGGTCCAGTCAGGAGCAAGGAAATTCTGGTTACAAGGTCTTTGTAGGGAAGCCACATTTAGGGCTGGACAGGACAGGCGAGGTGCTGGACAGGGGACAGGTAGCGAGCAGTGAGGAGTCACTCACATTCCTGGAAGTGTACTTTGCCTCCTTTTTATCCTTCACCTCAGTGCCCTATTTGACAATCCCTTTCCCCTGTGACATCCCACAGTTCTCTCAAAATGCAGATTGGTCCCAGCCTATCCAAGAAGGCTGCACAGCAGACCTGCCACTCTACAGCTAACTATGAGGTGCTGAAGACTCCCCCAGGTGGCATTGCTCCTCCTTGAATCAGCTACCCATGTTGTTTTCTACTTTAATGATACCTGGATTTTTTTTTTTTATTAAAGATTTTATTCATTTATTCATGAGAGACAGAGAGAGAGAGAGGCAGAGACACAGGCAGAGGGAGAAGCAGGCTTCATGCAGGGAGCCTGATGTGGGACTCGATCCCGGGACTCCAGGATCACACCCTGGGCCAAAGGCAGACGCTCAACCACTGAGCCACCCAGGCGTCCCGACACCTGGATTTCTATGTGCATGAAACCAAAGCCTGAATTGGCAATTTAAATGCCTTTCCCCTGGTCCTGGTTTCTCCAAACATCTGGAACACAAAATTTCACCATTTTCTGTGGGGCAAGAGATGTAGGGCAGGGTGGATATCATCCTTTGGAGGCCAACAGGAAGCCCATTCCTTCTGCCCCTCTCATTACCTCTAAACAAATTCAAGAACACAACTGCTTTTTTTTTTGATCTAGAATGTGGCAGACAATAAGTACATGAAAGTTTCTTATCTGGTCGTGCCTATTATGAGAATTTTTCTTCAAAAAACAAATGAAAGAATAAAATGTCCCTGAAATGTAAACTAGGCTCTATAATTAAGCACTTTAAATCTGTTCAGAACAATTTTCAAGTATTCAACTGCTAATGGAAGGCTTCTTCAAAAATATGAACAAACAAGAAAACCAGACCCAAGGTCCATAACTGATATAAGAAAACATTTTATTGTGGAACTCTTAAAGACCAATGATTTAAAAAAGAAAAGAAAACCATCATGCAGATTAAAAAGCTAGGTTGGGTGGTTAATTGCAAGAGTGACCAGAAAAACCACACACAGGCATACTGCAGATACTAAGCAGGCTTAGAGATGGAAAGCTGGCCTATATCTGATCAAACTACCTTGTGCTTTTTTGCTTTTTGAGAAAATCAGGGTGAAGGATAAGCATATACAAGCGTGGATTTAAAAAAAACTTCTATTTATTATATTTTGCAACTATGATCTTTTAAAACGGTGGCCTTAGGAAAATCTGCTTTGGCAAGCAACTGCAGAGGCTCCTGTGGAGAGGAAGTGAAAAGACTGGGCTTATATACAAGGGCTGCTGGCACGTTCAAAGCGCAGGGGATAGTTCACAGAGCAAAATGTAGTCCTAAGTAAATGGGTTTCAGGCAATTTCAGTGTTAAGATAACATCATTAAGAGTAGAACAGATTGTGCTCAAACCCTGCTGTTTATAATTAACACGTTGCTTCCAAATACTCCAGGGTCCCTGGTAAATAGTCTTCTGCTCACATCCACCCAGACCAATCAGAGTGTTTTCATCAGATTCCATGCTGGGCCAGCACCTGTCTGGACAAATCCAATAGAGCCAAAGAACTCCTCTCCCTGGCCAGCTAAGTAGTTGGATGAACACAGCTTGGCTTAGTCATTGTCACAGTGTCCATATGGCTTTGAAGCTTGTTTTCACAAGAAATCATACAAGTATTTTATTATGTCAAAGTTCACCGTCCTATAAACAAAAATAGATAATATGTTAGCATCCTCACCCCCTAGACTGCTCAGCTTTGTATGTGTGATTCTGAGAAGCACATGTGAAACAGTTGACAACTAATGCTAACCAATCCTATAGTGCTATCAAAAGCACCATGATAGGAACAGAATTAATTTTATAAAATGTCACTAGGCATAAAGTTTCTTTAAGAAGTTTCCTTTTTTCTCCTATGCATAGTTTGCTTCTCTGAAAGAAAAAAGGAAACAAAGTTAGAATTAGAACTATTCAATATTCTGTATTTCAATTGCACTACAGAAAGTTTAGATTTCATTTCAAAGCTATTTGCTTTTTGTCTAATAACCAGAATAAAGTAATTAGAGATGCAAAAGTATTTAAATCTTCTCTGTTTCTGAACATTGTTTATCTTCCCAAACACCTGTTTTATCATTACATAATGCATAGCTCATCTGTCCTCATTTGTAGCTCTCATTCTTTTCAGTCTTTTAACACTGGTGACCTGTATGTGTATTGTAACTAAATCTGTATGATCCAAGAATATGATACAACAAACAGACGATGCGAATGTATATTTTTGTACTCTGATGGCAGGCAGAATAAAATAGCAGAGAGACAGAGCCATATAATTATTTTCCTTCCCCCAAACTCATTCTTCACTATAAATATTCAGACTTGGAGGTTTTTTATTTGAATAAGTGGTCAAAATAATTAGTTATAATGATCTAGTGATAAGTATAAAATTAAAGCCTTAACATATTCAATTCTACAAAAATAATCATCCATGGGAGAACAGTCTTTTAAAGATTCACTAATTGCACACTCTTATTTATTAAACCATCATCGATTAATGTTTTTGTCTATCATTTTGTAATACATTTTCTAAAAAAGTTTCTAAGCAAATGACTGACATATTAAATATTGTTTAAAACTTGGAACAGGGAACTATGGATACTGCTTATGAAAACACATTTAAAAATAGCTCAAATGAGATGCTCCAGCTATTGTTACCTAATGTAGGACCAAAGAATACCTTACTTGTTTCATTACAATAGTGCTTCTGAAGAATACTAAGCCTTTCCAAATGGTATAAAAACATTGCCAAGACAATCCTGTTATCATTAACAGTAATAAAACAACTAAAAACAATTACTCAAAAAAAAATCTCAGGCATAACGACATAAAATATATGGTTATCATCTCAATCTATTTTAATGTTTTTCTTTTGTTCAATTCTAGGACCTTCCAAATATACTGGCAACAAAGTACCACTAAACATTTTTTTAAATAAAGTCATAATTAGTACAAACTTCCAGTTGGACTAAATTGCCAAAAAAAACATAAATCACATTGGTTGAAACGATGTCTTTTTAGAGGATCTTTGAAGGAAACAGACATAAAGGCTATTTCTAACCACAGGCAAAAAGGGAAGGGGTATTTGTATATTTCTTCAGGCACATATACCCACCACCATAACTTTGGGTCTTAAGGTTATAAACCTAAAGTAATGAGTTAAGGTGGACTTAATGTTAACTTTTATTGTTTTGCGTTTTTTTTGTTTGTTGTTTGTTTTTGTTTTGTTTTGCGGTTTTTTGACATAGTGTGGAAAAAATTTAGACGCAGGTAAGATTAAAACATATACATTTCAAAACTACATGATTAGAAACTATTGTAAGAGACAATCACACAAAATGACTAATACAAAGACACACCTACAATACTAAGAGGGAAAAGGAGAACAGAATTACAAGTCGGTAGTGACAGCACAGGAGAAGCATCTGTGTGACCTGGACTAGAAGAGAACATGAACAAATGAAATGCTGTGATTTGTTAGTGGCAGGACTCCTTTACTTTACTCAATCTAGCTGTGTAACTTTGAGTTTCTGCAATAAAGTGTTTTTTGATAGAATGAATGGACTGACTTAAAAACACTGCACTATTTAGGTATATTCATTTATAAAAGTTCACTACATTTCATTTCTCTGCTTTGCCACTAGAAGGTACTCAAGCAAACTGAATGATACCATTAAGATTTTTGGATTTTTTTCAAGACAGTAAATTATTCAGGAATTGAATATGTAAGATCATTCCTTTAAGAAACATTTACTGCCCAAGATGTACGAATGTCTTTATCATCCTTCCATCCCCCCGCCCAGTGTAAACAAACAGGTGACTTGCTATCTGGTCCCCATATTTATTATTCTAAGATATGGCAGATTTTGAAAGAATAACTACAAGGAAAACATCAAAAATTATGTCACACATTCCAAAGATAACTTTGAGCTTTACAGGACTCAGAGACAAACAATTCACTGTAAAGAACACTTTAAATTTCTACAAAGACAATTATGTACTTTCTATGTGCTTTCTCTTCAGATGCATATTAAATTTATATAAATATGATTTTAAGATTCTGGATAGTTTTCATTTAATACAGAAGATTCATAGCACTGAAATGAATTATTTTCTAAAGTAAGCATATAAAAAAAAATAGGATAAGACCAAATAATATTAGTGACAATTTGCCTAGGGATAATTAATTCTTAAATCAGAATCTGGAATACTTTAATACAAGTTAGTTAAATGGCATATCTAAGGATTTAATTTTGCCTTTATCCTCTATTTCACTTTATTGATTCTTTTACTACACTGAAATACTGTTTTTCAGAGAAACCATGAGAGACTCCTAACTCTGGGAAACAAACAAAGGGCTGCAGAAGGGGAGGTGGGTAGGCACAGGGTAACTGGGTGATGGGCAGTCAGGGGGCACGTGATGTGATGAGCACTGGATGTTGTATGTTGGCAAATTGAATTTAAAAAAATATTTTTTTTTAAAAAAAGAAATGCTGTTTTTCTCATGGGATACTATTTTATTCCATTCTACTTTTGTGGGCAGTTTGGGTTCTTTTTTGGTTTGGGTCCACTTACAACTTGCAATGGGACAACTTCAAGCAACCTTGTTATTTTATGTTGTCTTCCCCAATGACTGTGTAAGAAAGAAACTTAAAACTACCATTCACATTAAGAACAACCCAAGGACAGTATTTAATAAGCTTCTCATCATCTGTCTTCTCCCATATTCTACCTCCTTATTTTGTGCTTCTTTTAAGGACTCTTACTGCTTCTCTGTCCAAACTTTTCCACCATTCCTTGGTCAATAAAGTTCTCTATGTCCTCTACCTCTTCTATGAATGTTTTTTTCTCTTCTGGGCTTAACGGAAATCTGGCTCCCTAAAGGACCTTGCCTCTCTTCAACTCTTTCCAATAAGGTTAGACTCCAGGCAGTCCTGTTGGGTGGGGGTCGGTATCCTGATGCAAAAAGCTCTGCTCTCCTCCGAGACTCAGATTATTCCATTCACCACCCTGTGTCCTCTTGCCACTCTGTCTTAGTCACTGAATCATGCAGCATTCAGTTCAGTGTTCCTCTCCATCCCAAGATCAGCATCAGCCTTTAGTGACCTCACTGCACATCTGTCTTTCCTAACTCCAAATGACCTTCTTTTCTACTCTCATGATCATATTCAGAAATATTCTACCTCTAAAAACATAAATTCAGGCATTCTATTCTCTGATCACCAAGCTCTTTCTCTAAGCTTTCTGGAACACTTGACACAACCAGTTCACAAACCCCCTCACTTTCTCCTGATCTACAAACACTTACTGAGTATTCCGTGCTAGGCTCTGAACTACTGAACACTATCCCTTTGCTGTCCCAGCATTTAGCCCATGGAATGCTATTAGAGAAGATTCTAAGTTTCACAGATTGGTGTCACTGTAAATTCAAGATCAGGAACCTTAAATGGGCCTTTAGTACTCCCAGCTAGTTCCTTCCCCTGATAGCACCTTCCTCCATTCCCCACAGCAGCTATTTCAAATATCCACGTTCCTCTCAAACTGCTACTACCTTATCCTTGGTCTCAGTTTTGTCTACTCCTTTAAAGGCAAAATAGAATACATCACAATTCCCTCAACTTCTTGCCACCAAACTTCTAAACTTGGCTCCATCTGAATCCACTTCTTCCTCATGTTATAATGCACAGAGTCCCCTCTTTCATCCAGGGCTATTTCTTTCAACTCTGTTGAAAGATCCCATCTTAATATACCATTTCAGGCTTTAATCTCTCTCTGTCCTCTGTACCATTAACTCTCCTCTATCATCCCTTTCCCATTCAGCACTTAAATATGTTCAAACCTTTAAATAACAACCCTCTCACAACTCCACAATCCCTTCAGTAGGTAACAATCCTCTCTTCTCTTCACAGCAACAACAAAATCCTAGGTTCATGAGGATAGGATACAGATCTGTTCTATCTGTCACTATATCCTCAAAGCCCAGCGCAGTGATTATAATGGGCAACAGAACAAATGTTAAGTAAACAAATGAATTAAAAGTATTCTATTTGCTGCATCAATTTTCTTATAAATACTATATAAGTATGCTATAATCTGACTTCTAACTCACTGTATTCCTTAAGTGTTCCTGATAAAGTTACAAATGACCATTTTATCATTAAATCAGATGGACTCTGCTTGATTTCTCGGCATCAGTTGCCTGTTTTGATCATTACTCGCTTCCCTTAGATATTCCTACTTTTTTTTTGATATATAATTCCCTATATATAACTGCTTTACCAACTTAAGCTTGTATTTTTCACTAGTATTTTTCTGTGTTTTTATGCTTCAAAAGTATGATTTTTAGTAACTGCATAGTGGTTTTTAAAAAAATAAGAATGTACAATAAATTACTGATTCATTCCCTTGTTTTGGACATTTAGGCTGTGTCCTCTGATCTAATCATTCATTCTCTACCACAGGAGTCTGGAACTCGGCATATCTACCTCTTCTATGGTAACCATCCTTGAGATCTCTCATCTCTACCACACCTTGATTTGGAATGAAACTCTGTCTCCTTAGTGCCCTTCTTGTTGCTGCCCAAAAAACAAGCCTACAAAGCTTCCTTTCACCTGAAGCTTTAATGTTAATCATTATAGGAAAACATGAACTATTTATGTATTTAGCACATACTAAGTTTAAAGCATTGTTTAAGTTTGAGGTAAGGCAGTGTTTGACAATCTCTGTTTTGAGCTTCATGGACTTATACTGTAGAAAGAAAGATGAACTCTAATTATTAAGTAATTAATTATAATTATGTTAAGTATCAAAAGAAAACAATGAGACCCGTATACCTACATAGTGTGACTGGAGTGGGGGGATGATGGCGGTCATGGTATGTTTAAGAAGGCTTCTTTTCATTTAAATAGAAATCTAAAGGTTATGCAGCAGTTAGCTAAATAAAGGAGAGGAGGAGATGGAAAGTGCTGCGTTTGCAAAGATAGGAAGCAAAATGGTGAATATGAAGAACTAAAAAAACAGCCAGCCAAGTTAAAGAACAGACACCTGGGGGAGCAGTTTCGTACCAGAAGTGGCTGGGCAACACAATAATGCAGCAGGGGCCAAATCATAGGGGCTTTCATAGGCTACATTAAAGATTCTTGTTTTTTTTATCCCAAGAGTCATAGGAAACTATTGAGGACTCTGTTTTTTTTTTTTTTTTAAAGTAAAATTGATGTATAATGTTATATTAGTTTCAGGAGTACAACATATTTATTCCACAATGCTATACATTACTCAGGGTTCACACACTAAGTGTAGTCACCACACAACATTATCACAATCTTATTAACTATTTCTTAAGCTGTATTTTTCATCTCCATGAATTATCTATTTTGTAACTGGAAGTTTGTACCTCTTAATCCTTTTAATCTATTTCATCTGTCTCCCCCACCATTTCTCTGGAAATAACCAATTTGTTGTTTGTTTTTAAAGAGTTTGTTTTTTAGATTCCAGATATAAATGAAATCATATAATTTCATTTTCATCATTTCATTCAAATAATGAGAAATCATTATTTCTCAGCCTGATTTATTTCACTTAGCATAATACCTTCTAGATCCATCGATGTTGTTGGAAATGGCAAGATTTTTTATATGAATGAGTAATAGTCCATTGCATATATATACATCTTTAACCATTCATCTATCAAAGGACACTTGAGTTGCTTCCATATCTTAGCTATTGAAAATAATGCTGCAATAAACATAGGGGTGCATATATCTTTTCAAATTAGTGGGCTATTTTTTGTAAGGAGTTAATGTCCAAAATATATAAAGAACTTACACCACTCAACACAAAAAAATCCAATCCAACTAAAAAATAGAGGATTAAAAGATGATTTTTTTAAAAAGAAGATTAAAAGAGATTAAAATATAAACAGAGGACCTAAACAGATACTTTTGCAAAGAAGGTATATAGATGGCCAACATCCACATGAAAAGATGCTCAATGAATCCATTAGGAAAATGCAAATCAAAACCACAATGAGATAATACCTCACACCAGTCAGAATGGCTAGTATCAAAAAATACAAGAAATAACAAGTACTTGAGAGGATATGAAGAAAAGGGAATGCTCATGCACTATTGCTAGGAATAGAAGTTGGTGCAGCCCCTATAAAAAACAGTACAGAGGTTCCTCAAAAAATTAAAAATAGAAATACCATATGAGATATAATAATGCCAAATGCCACTTTTTTTTAAATTTTTTTTTAATTTTTTATTTATTTATTTATGATAGTCACACAGAGAGAGAGAGAGAGGCAGAGACACAGGCAGAGGGAGAAGCAGGCTCCATGCACCGGGAGCCCGACGTGGGATTCGATCCCGGGTCTCCAGGATCGCGCCCTGGGCCAAAGGCAGGCGCCAAACCGCTGCGCCACCCAGGGATCCCCCAAATGCCACTATTCAGTATTTATCCAAAAAAATAAAAACACCAATTCAAAAAGATACATTGAAGACTTTTAAGTAGGAGGGTGCCATTAAATTTGTATAAGATCATTCTGGCTATAGTGTGGACAACAAATTATAAAGGATAAGAGTAGACAAAAGACCAATTAGGAGACTACTAGAGAAAAGATGGTGGCGGCTGGTTTAGAGGAGTAACATTACAAATGGTAAAAGTGAACGAATTTGAGATCTATAGGAGGGACTTAGTAGTCAAAAGGACTAATGCTTGGATACTGTTTGAGTGTGGGAGAGAAATGTCAAGAATGACTCTAGGTTTCAGGCCTGTATGATGTGGCTGACTGTAATGTTAACCACTGAAACAGGCAACACTGGAGGAAAGCTGGGTCATTCTTTTTTTTTTTTTTTTTTTTTTGGTGGCAGGCAGAAGTAAAGGTTAGGATTCCTGAGTTCAGTTTTGGAAATGTATTGATGTAGCTGAAACATCCAATAAAGGTCAAAAATATTAGAATAAAGGTCTGGCCTTTAAAAACTGAGGAGTTATTAATACAGAGATGGTAGTTTAAGTCATAGGTATAGCTAAAATTGCCTAAGGAAGAAGTACGGTATGAAGAGAGGAATGAGCCAAGTCTCAAGGACCCGCTACATTTAAAGGTCGGGTAAAAGGGATAAGCTGGCAAAAGAGTCTTAAAAAAAAAAACAAAAATTAAAGAGGAAAACCAGAAGACTGGAATCATGGGCTCTTAGAAAAGAGAGTTTTAAGAAGGGGAGTGGTCACCAGTGTTAGATGCCACTGAGAAGATAAACAGCCTGAGAACATTTCAAAAAAGGTTCTGGAGAAAAGGTAGGAGATAAAATTCAGATCACAAGGGGAAGAGAGACCCCACCCTACTGAAAAAGGAAAGAGAGAAGATGAGCACCAGGTAGGTAGCTAAAGCAGTTCTCAACTGATGGTTTCAATTTTGTTCTGTAAAAGAGTGAATGCTGAACAGAGTTCATTTGAATAGTCAAGAATCTTCAAAAAGAAGCCTGTGAATCATGTGTTCTATTCTTCAACAGAATAGGGTGGAATGGGTGGGAGGCCGCTAGAAGTTAATCAAACAAAAGGAAAATGGGGAAACAGCCAGATTGTACAAGTCTCAAAGAAGTCCACGTTTCCACAAGCGGGGGGCTGACACAATCTGGAAGTGGCAACAAGAAGGAAGGCTGGCACTTCAGGAGCATCCAACCTTGAGGGATTAGCGTTTGAGATAATAAGTAGCTACCATTACAGGTAACTTCAGGGGAAGGAGTGTCCCCAGTTAAGAGTCAGGTTTTCATTAAGGCAATGAGGAAGGATATTAGAAGACAGCAGGATATGGGAGGGAGAGAAAGAAAAAATAGGTTAAATGAGCAGAAAAGGAACACAAAACATGGGATAAGGGAGTGGAAGAGGGAAGATGTAGGAAGAAGGAAGTGGTTATTCTTTGGACACTGCCCATGGAAAGCAAGGAAGAGAAAACGAGTAACAAAGCAAGTTGTAGAGTTCCCAAGTTCTAGGACAGAATCCGAGGTCTACAAGTCCTGTTCCCTTCTCAGGTGGTAAATGGAAGTGCACTTCTCTGGATGTGTTTAATATCACTGATGCTATGAATTAAGTTTCTGTTTGGTTTACTATATATTATCATATTGGGCATTCATAAGCCTCTGTCCTGTATATGTTTATGTTGGGGCACAACCCAACACATTCAGAGTAATGATGAAATCCCTGGAAGAAATAGGTTTCATTCAAAAATTATGTCTTTGATGGAGGCTCTTAGATACAGAAGTTTTTAAAATCATTGTTTAGAAAAAGAAAGGTACTGCTTTACAGCCACACTGAATACACTCAAAGTTTCTGTTCAATTTCTTTTGGGTAAGAGTTTGCCTAGTTTTGCCAAAACAACACATTTCAAAACCCCCATTTTATGTTTCAGAGTCCACATGCCACCAAAATATCTCAAATACCTGCATCATAATATCACAGAACTTTTTCTCTACACAGAAGAGACTTCAGGGCAGAGGATGCCAACCTACAGACTTTACAACTTTAGGAAGCTCTTAACTTCATTTGAGGAGACCTGCAAATCCATACCCATGTCAGGCACTATTTTAAGCCTGAATACATAATGTTTCATGCCTATATATAATTTTGAAATATATGTAAATATTTTCAAGATTAATTTTGAAAGATACTAAAATTAAATCTTCATATTCAGATGAGTTGGAAAAGCACTGTCTTACAGACTGTCTTGTTCCACCTACCAGTCTCCACACATGTTACTGCTACTACAAGGCCTGATAGACTGCTAGCCAGCTGCAACCATGAGATGAGGTGATTTAGTATAAATGGCTGGAACATTTTTCATGACAGTAAGTAGACTTCTTTGTGAGGAAACTTGTTACATTTTTAGACAGCTCTTATTTTGACAGACATACTTTCTTCCTTAGAACTTCTAATGGTCTACAACTACTCAGTAGTCTCATCCATACTGTACAAGAAAGTCCCTGATATACTCGATAGACAGTGACTACATCCTTCCTAGGGTTTTTCTCTCCTACCCTGTCTGTCAGTCAGGGAAGTGACTTGACTCCTCATTCTACCATTCTACCACTCTCCTCCTGTCCCTCCTTGGCATGTGCCCATTTATCAATGCCCCTGTTAAAGCACCAAGCACAGGACAGCACACCAGATTTGTTATGCCTATAGGAAAACAGAGCACACCTATTACATCCCCGGAATGAGACACCAGGATTGTTGAAACCTTGCAGCCAGCTAAAATACTCAGGTCTTAAGCCAGGCCTCTCCCACCTTATTTTAGGACATCTGTGTTTTTTGTAGTCAACTGTCTGTTAAATCCTACCTTGCTTCTATGGGACTATTTTCCAGTCTTTTAAGGTCCTTCAGAATCTTCCTTTTTGTTTCTAACAGATTAGCTACTTCTCCCAATTTTATGTCATTTGTAAAGTGATGAGAGGATTCATTCTACAGTGAAACTGATTCACTCTTGGCACTTAAATGATCTTCTCTTATTAAATGACTAATGACATTACATTAGGAAGAACATTTAATTTTTATATTTAGTATATCATTTACATAATTCAAGACATTTTACATTAACGATTATTCTATGCTTACCTAGCAATAGCTCTGATGAAATCTAGAGATACTGTGCATTTGTATTTTGGTCCATCAAGCTGATCATCATGGCCAACTAGGGTTAAGAGCTGGAGGGTCACTAAAGAGGTAATCTAAAAATAAAAAAATAAAATAAAAACATTTTTATGAGCTGTTTTGATGAGATTACGTGAAGCTCTCAAATCTAAAACGTTTTGTAGTCCCTTTAGTAAAGACATATAACTGAATTCATATGAATAACTGCAGAAAATATAACTTCGAAATTGGTATACAGAAATCTGTATATATGCTTGAAGTACTAGTTAAATTATCAGTCTTTAAGGATTCCACCAAAAACAGGTTTGTTTCATTAATGATTCACATGATTGCTAATCTTTAAAGCATATTCCTCTGTACTCAGAATCTTAGGGAATTTCTGTTGTAACACTTCAGAATATCAAATCTGCACTCCCTTGAGAACTGAGCAGTTAAAACGTAGATGTGGGCCTTTTCCAGAGTTGGGTAGCTGGTTAGATGAGAGAGAAATACATCCTTCAGACCTGGGCTTAGTCTTGCATTAAAACTGATCACCAACTAGGTAATCAGGAAAACACCAAAGGATTGATACTGTCAAAACCTGGGACACCTGGTGGCTTAGCAGTTGAACACCTGCCTTTGGCTTGGGGAGTGATCCTAGGGTCCCAGGATCCAGTCCCACATCAGGCTCCCTGCACAGGCCTGTCTCCCTCTGCCTATGTCTCTGCTTCTCTCTGTGTATCTCTCATGAATAAATGAATAAAATCTTAAAAAAAAAATACTGGCAAAACCAAAAGTGCATTTTGATAGGTCAAACCAAAATATAAGGTAACTTTACATTCATAAGCCCAACAAAAGCATTATGTATGCTAATATCCAAAAAGCAAGCTGATCCAAGAGCTGGAATTCCTTGAGCAGCGCAATCTCTTCTCCCTACCCCCCAATTTCTTATTCTCATCTCTTGGACAACAGAAGAAGAGGTCAACAATGGCAACAAGAAAAGATATGGAGACTTTGCTTTGTGTCAGCATAAGGGATGAGTTTTTAAATCTATAATACCTAATCGCAAGTCTTAGCAATTAAAAATACTCACTTAATTTGATACCAATATTTTGCAGATGCTTGGTAAACATTCTATGAGTGATTAAAAATAATAGCAGTAATGATTTGCTTGGTACCAAGGATTTGATACACAGTATCTCATTTATTCCTCAAAATCTTAGAAGGTGGACATTATTACACTCACTTTATAGATGAGCCTTAAAGGTGTTAAGTAATTTTCTCCAGATCCTAGAGTTAGCAGGTGGCTTAGCAAGATTTCAAACCTAGAGTCCCTGCTCATCCTACTATACTACACAGACACCATTCTGTCTCCTGTTAAAATTCTAAAGAGAAAAGTGTTATGCAGTGTTCAGTCAGCTGTCATTACTTTATTAACAAATTAAAAAATGAACAGATGGTAGATACCACAGTATTTTATATACAGAGAATTCTATACTTAGCAAATATGAAGCATTTTTGCTAATTAGAAAAAACATTTTGTGTTAATATATCAAAATATGAAGCTCTCACTCAAAACCCTAAGACTTTAATTTTTAATTCAATATCACAAATTAGGTTATGCCTTGAAATGTTTTTTATAGATGTTGTGTGAAAAGAGTTATGCATTCTGCAGCTGTTGTACGCTGTTTTACATGTCTATTAGATCAAGCTTATTTGCAGGGTTGAAATCTTACATACTCCATTTTTTTATCTATCAAAATTGGCAAAGGCATTAACATTTTCCCATTATGAGAAGTTTGTCCTTTTCTTTTTGTAACTTAATTTTTGCTTTATATTTTTGATCCTGTTATTAAGTGCATTCACTTAAAATCACTGTTTTGCTAGCAAATTAAACCTTTTCATTATTATCTAATGGTTGCTTTCTAGAGTAATGCCTTTGCCTTACAATGTATTTTTTCTAATATTAATATACTTGTATCAATATTCTCTTAGGTGATAATTTTTCTTCCTTTTTTAACATTTTACTTTTGAATATTACATTTTCTTTTTTTTTTTTTTTTTTAATTTATTTATGATAGTCATACAGAGAGAGAGAGAGAGAGGCAGAGACACAGGCAGAGGGAGAAGCAGGCTCCATGCACCGGGAGCCTGACGTGGGATTCGATCCCGGGTCTCCAGGATCACGCCCTGGGCCAAAGGCAGGCGCCAAACCGCTGCGCCACCCAGGGATCCCTGAATATTACATTTTCTTAACTTTAGACAGTTATGTAAACAATATGTAGTGGGATTATCTTTTTATAGGCAGTCTGAGAGTCTTTATCTTTTAGTTAGACTATATGCTCCATTTGCTTGTACTGTAATGACATTCTAAAATTTTATCCCTACCATTGTTAATCTTTCTACTTGTTTTTCTTGTCTTTCTTGCCTTTTAAAAAAAGATAGATTTATTTATTTATTTAAGACAGCATGAGTGTGCACATGAGTGGAGTGAGGGGCAGAGAGAGAGAGAGAATCTTCAAGCAGACTCCCTGCTGAGTGTGGGACCTGAAGCTGGGCTCAATCCAAGGACCCTGAGATCATGACCTGAGCTAAAATCAAGAGCCAGATTGCTCAAACAAATGAGCCACCTAGGCACCCTTTTTTCTTGCCTTTTACTGAACTGAATTATAATACTTCTCCATTTTGTCATTTGCTCTACTATCTTGGAAGTAGTTATACACTCCAGTTCTAATTTCTTTTTTGATTTCTTCTTTGGCCCCCAAGGCATTTTAGAATTCTTTAACTTCCAACTCATGAAGTTTTTCTAGTATTTTTAAATTTGAAGATTGTAGGGAGTGGGGATGGGAGGGAGTTGCTGCAAATCACAGGATGTGGTCTGTATACTAGCAATCCTTTGAAATTTGTTGAGACACCTGGGTTGTCCAGGAGCAAAGAATGTACAGGGACCCGAATGTCACTGCAACAGAGTGAAAATGACCACAGTAGTCACCCTGTCTGTCCTGCCTGCCAGGCCCCTTCCCTCTTTGTCTCCAGCATGTGTCCAGCTGATAGTAACTGAGCACAAAACATGCCCACAAATGTGATGACCTCACACCAGGCAAACAGACTGGAATGAGATAACAGTCTTCTCTCTTACTTACAGAAGTACCTATATAGCATATCCTCCATTTTGTCTCTGCCTACAAAACCTAAAATACTTAGTGTGGCTCTTTACTAAAAAGTTTGCAAACCCTCATTAGAAAATGGCTAGATTCAGGTAATTAATTTAACCAATGTGGAAATCCAGATGCTCACTGACTTGCCCGAAGTGATTATGACTGGACAGTGCCAGAAACTCAATTGGCTAGGATTTAGGTTTCCTAACTGTAATTCCAAAACTTTTGAAAATCGTAACTAAACTGTGATCACAGCTTAGAGAGCTAACATCTAATGAGTTGTATTAGACTTCTGTCTGAAAAAAAGAATGTGTTGATTGAATGGGGATGATCTGTAAAAAAAGGAAGCATTCCCGAGAACAGAACTGGCGGTGTGCCTCCAGCAACAGGACGAAAAGACTCTTTGCCCTTTCTGAGTAAGTCTCATTGTGGAGGTGGAGTTGTTTAGCTGTCACGCAAGGTATTAAGATCATCCAATAATCTCCTTCCCACTCCCACTCCTGAACCTATCTGATTCCAAGCTTAATCTTCTAATTTCAGATGAGAAAGAAAGAACAAAGTTAGGAAGACCTATCTTCTTTGACTTAGTACAATTCAGATTAGTCACTTCAACAATATGAGCCTCAATTTTCAAAACTAAAAATCAAAATAACAACAAACCAACAATGTAGTATGTTCTAAGTATTTATGAGATGACAAAAAATGAGCAGAAAGTCAAGGTACTATTTCAATGCCAAGCACAGAGGAACTGCCTAATAAATCACACCTATTAAATAATCAGTATTTTAATTCTGAGTTTATTGAACTGATTCATTATTATTATTATTTATTTAGTTTATTGAGTTTATTGAACTGATCAGTAAACTTAAATGTCTCATCTGCTTAATTTTTTCAATATTTCAAATATAACAATATTTATCAATAAACTGGCATTCTGGCTTACATATCTGTCTCCTTATAATTAATTCTAATCATATTCCTGAGATACTGATCACCTATAGGAAAATCTACAAAACCCTACAAAAAACTTAAAAGCTAACAGCCAGTTCCTGAAGGGCCGCCCAAAAAACTGCTCTGGAGTCCTGACTCTATAGGCTACACGAACCAGATCTTACCACTGCTGCCCCTAGTCTCACACTGAGCTTTCAACTTCCATTTAATTTTCCAAACTGTGACATGAAAATTTTAAACTTGTTTTTAGTACTTATAAACATCAAGTGTTCTAGATGAGACACTGGTGTGTTTGAAGTTCATAAACTGTATCTGAAGGGAAATCAATTCCTTTATTCAAATAATTATATAAATAAGTGATAGGAAAAGTTTAAAAAATAGCCAAAATTAATGAACTGGTAACACTTGCTACCTATCTAGAAACTTAGTCATCAGACATAGATTTTCTAAGGGGATAAAAATCATTAGGAGGCAATCCTATTGTTTGTCAACAAATTTACATTTATATCTTAGAGAGCCTTTGTTAAAGGGTAGACAGAGGAAAAGAGCCAAACCTTAATGTATCTCCTATGATCACCATAAGAATGGAGCATCAGACAATGAATGACATGAAATGAATAAATGAAAGTTCCTTTCAATATGAAGCACAAAAGTAAGTGCTTCCTTATATCATTTTAAAAACTTTTCCTAGATTCACTGACCTCACCTCTAGAACCACTTCTGTTTATTACCTGCCCAGCTTCTAAGCCACACTTCAGAAGAGATTCACCACAGGGAATACAAAACTCCACTATTATTTATATGAAGAAAGTAACATCTAGACTTTTACTAGAAACTAATCATATTTCTCTTTTCAACTTAAGCCAAAAATGAGTAATATTTGTTTTATAATGACCTATTACATACATTTTAAAATTCATTAGACAAATATTTATTGCATACTTACTATGCATTAACCATTTTGGCATATGTGCTATCTTCCAGTTCATAAAATTACAAATGGTATATCCCTTCTATCCTAGTGTTTGCCCCCAAATAATATAATGGTGTTCACAAATATCAAAATTGGTACATATTACAATAGAAATATAAAAAGAGTATTTTTAAATCATTACCTTTAACTTTTATTTTTGAGAATTTAATACGTATTAGGTGAAAAGTCAAAGAACTTGTTGTCTTGACAAATTTTGAATAAGACAGGGACTCAAATGAAAAGAGTCAAATAGGTAATCATTTCAATCCCATTAGATTCCTTCACATTTTCACTGGAAATGCTAAGAGGAAAATGAAATGATAGGAATGGGAATCCAGGTGATACAAAAATCAAAGAGAATCTGAAGTAAACTACAGGTGGCAGATTACTATTATTTTTCTAAGTGAAGTTATTTCTATTGTTAGCATCCTTACCTTATCCCATGAAGATATAAGGAAAAGTAAAACTGATTCAAGGCAAAAATGATTTCATAAGCCAGTAAATGCTTTTCTTAGTAACATTTTATATGCACATATGAGTAAAGTTAATGAATGGTTAAAAAATTAAGTTATTTAGCATTTTTATGAAAGATAAAAGCTTCCATTTACCTAGTGTAGGAGTTAAAGTTCAATGAAACAAAAATGGTTAAAATTAAGTTGGTTGTTAAGAAAGTGTGAAATAGTGATGTACCTATCAAATGAGGTCATCTGTAAAGTACTCAGCACAGTGCCTGGGACACAGTATTCAGTATTATGAAGTATTATTTACATTATTACTACCTATTAGCATTTATTTTTCTATTTCAAATTTAATGAGTTTTTCTAACAGCCCATTAATTTATTTAAAACTATATTATTTTATTTGAAAACACTGAATTTCCTATAGCGCTCTGAATAATATACCATGCTTGACTTGTTTAGAAACAAAGTAAAACTTAAAACTATCTGCAGGCTAAAAATATTAGTATTAAAAATGTAAAATTAAAAATTATATGGCAGCTTGGACCCACATGTAGAAAAAATTAAGGAATGTGAGAATAGTTCTGAGGAAACAACCCAAAATGCAGAAACATGGAAAATGTGAAAGAGATGATTGAACATATTTCTAATCAAAGATCTAGAAGGAAAACAGAGATGGACAAAAGGGGGCACAAGCAATATTTGAAGAGATAACAGATGGGAATTCATTTGAGGAGACAAAAAACAATAAACCACAGAATTAAAGAGGTAAATAAATCCAGAGAAGGAGAAATAAAAAGAAATCCATACCCAGACATGTCATAGTGAAAGTGTAGCCCACAAAAGATAAAAACAATTCTTGAAAGTAGCTAGAGAAGAAAACACATTACCTTCCAACAAGTGGCAGTTGGACCTACAGATTTCTTAAGAATAACGAAAGCCATAAAATAGTGAAAAGATAGCTTCAATGTACTGAAGAAAATCACTGTTAACTCAGAACTGTACACAAAGAAAAACAATCTTTTAATACTGAGGATGAATTAAATGCATTTCTAAACTAAGAACAACCAAAAGTTTGCTACCAGGAGATCCTAAAATCAAGGAAATTCCTAAAATGTGCCTCCAGGTGAAGGCAAGGCAAAAAGTTAAAAGGTGAAATGCAAGATGGAATGAAGAATGAAGAGTGGAAAATATGACGGTAAACCTAAATGAATGTGCCCACAGAGTTAACAATATTGTATTATGGGTTTAAAAAGATTAAAAGTGCACAATACCAAAAATATATAAATTGGAAGTACAGAAAATGAAGTTGAAATGTTCCAAGATCCCATGGTATCTGAGAAAATAACAGTATTATTAAATTTTACTTTGATAAGTATGAATGTTATAATTTTTAGAATAACAACCAAGAGAACAGAAACAAGAGGATGTACTCCTAAATTAGAGAGGAAAAAACTGAATTATAAAAATAATCAAAAATAAAGTAAGAAACAAAAATAGAAAATAATAAAATTCTATTAGTCATTATTTTAAAAGTAAACTACTGAAAATTAAAAACAAAGATTATTAAAAAAAAAAAAAAAAGAACAATTATACACTGTTTAGAAGAGATACCTCAAGGGCAGTTTGGGTGGCTCAGTCAGTTAGTTAAACATCTGCCTTTGGCTCAGGTCATGATCCCAGAGTCCTGTGATCAAGCGGAGCTGAGCCAAGGAGTCTGCTTCTTGGGTTCTCTGCTCAGCAGGGAGTCTGTTTAGTCCTCTCTCTCTGCCCCTCCTCCCACTCATGCTCACTCTCTCAAATAAATAAATAAAATCTTTAAAAAATAAAATAAAATGGCTTTAAAAAATAGAAGAGATATTTCTAAAACAGAAGAATACAGGAAAGTTAAAAGTCAAAGGACAGAATGAGATACATCAAATACTAACTAAAAAAGAAAAATCAAAGTATATCAACACAGATAAATCTAATTTTACAAGAGATTTAAAGAAAGGTTCGCTTAATAATGACAACATGCAGGCCCCATGTTTGTCTCTCTTGAGATCTTTACTACAAAGGGATGAGACAGAACAAGATCAGCAGCCAAGGAATAATGGGGGTCTTTGGGGAAAGAGTACAAATCACTAAGAATCAAGACAAACTCATTATCCTTCCTATTTTGGAAAAAGGTAGGAATCACAGTAAGAAAGTAGGCCTGAAATTTCAAGAAGGATATACAGAAAAGAGTAAACACAGTTTCCTATAGCAAAATAAATTCATTAACTTCAATCTTCTCTATTTTTCTGTAAGGGATTCATTTGCTAAAGTAGGTTAGTAATAGTCATTTGAAACTCACATTAATCTTATTGTTAAATGTAGTTTTCTTAAGTAGTTTTCTTTTAAAATATAAGAAAACATTAATTACCGTTACTCTGCCAGTGGCATTTCCTTATATTTCTTATAACTTCTACTTTCCTGTGATTCAAATACTCTCACATATTTAATCTTTTAACTCAAATTGTATGCTATATTACTTTTACGTATTTTTTCATAAAAAACGCAAAAATCTGTGTTTAATTTAGTTAAATCAGAATTTCAAGAATATTTTTGGATAGCTTACACTTTTATTACTTTTATCATATTAGTTACAATAAAATTCCAAAGACAGTAAGTAGAACCAGATAGTTCCTTAAAGTCACTACCAGAATTGCATGAATAATCATGTAAATTGTGCAAAGGATACAATATTGCTTTAAGATGTAGCAGTCAAAAGTCATTTCCAAACTATTAGTAAGATTACTGTAAGATTACTGCTCAACTGGGGGTTGGGGGGATGATTTAGGAAAGGTTAATACACAAAAATATCTAAAACCAAAATGAAGCAATTAAATTTGGATGTGATTTTTCAAATTAAAAATTATTAACTTCTAAGATTTTTTTATTCCTTGACTTTACCACATGAAAACATAGAAACAGAGTTTAAGAGAGTATCACATAAAGCAGTGTACAAATGTACCAACAATTTACAAGTACTCTCCAGTTTATTATATCACTAGAGTAAAACTGAAAAAAAAAAAAAAAACCCATGTACAAAGATTAACCTGTGGTATCAACATTTTGAATCTCAAACATATTAACTTATACGTAAATGAAAACTTGCAGAGGTTTTCATATATGAAGCTTTCGTAAAATTATTTCTATATATGCATAAGCTCAAGGATAGCTACCTTCTTCTCTTCATTAGCCAATTCTTAAAAATTATCTAATTTTTATTTCCAATTGCATATTCAGTTAACTTTTAAGTACTGTGCATCTATTGATTTACTTCTTTGCCCAACTTTAAATGTTCATGACAGAATAATGAAATCCTATCTCCAGGTTGGCATTAATACCTAAATAGTTTGATATGGTCAGTGGGAATATGGCAGAGGGGTGAAGGTACTCAGGACCAGATTCATTATATTGTCTCAGTTCTGTGTGTGTACCTATGCATACAGGAGGTACAGGTGAGATGGGTACAGTCTCTCCCATCTGTCGCAGCAACCAATCTTGTCGCTAGTTACTACCATTGTTAAAACCCCAAATTCAAGAAATGATTCTGAGTAAGGCTCTGTTTCTAGCAAAAAATAAATTGCAATATACTGCAGTCAATAAAATTAATGTCTTAAAAGGATTTAATCTTGATTGGGTATAAATTCCCTAAATAACAATGGTAAAATATACTTGAATATTCTGAAAATAATTTTAGCACTAATTTTCAGAAGGTTTCTCATGCAATTGAACTTTGAATTACCCTTGAATATATTTTATAAACAAATACTAACAAAGAGCCTAGAAAGTAAAGTTAGAAAGAAAATATTAAAAAAATAAAATTAAAATACAGGAGAACTTTTGGTCCAGACAAAATGGCATAGATTCATATTTACTGTTCTTCCCTGGACAACCACACACTCTGGAAATAACCTAGGAAGCAATCAAAGGAGGACTGTGAAAGGTAGAAAGAGGAGGATGAACCACTTACGGACCCATAACTAGAGGAACAATATAAAAGCAAGGAGTCCTGGGATTCCCCACCCAACAAGCACAAAATGACCCCTAATTCTCAATTCAGAACAGAAACCTAACCACGTAGGCCTAATTTCTCCCTGAACTGAACACAAACCCTTCCTCCACAAAACTGGCAATTATGAGTTCTATGTCTCAAAACACTGTCTTTCATGAATAAAGTGGACATAAAGATATTCTCAAAATGAGGGAAAACTAAAGAATCTGTCCCTAGCAGATCTACCTTTAGAGCATGGTTAATGGATTTTCTTCAAACAAAAAGGAAATGATCAAAGGAGGAAACCTGAGTGCTGAGAAACAAGACAAAACAGTGGAAAGAGCATGAATATATAGATAAATCAAAAAGACTATCTCTTTGTGAGTTTTTAAAATCCTATGATTGGGGCATGTATGATTGGTGGCTCAGTGGCTGAGTGTCTACCTTTGGCTCAGGTTGTGATCCTGGGGTCCTGCATTGGGCTCCCAGTAGGGAGCCTGCTTCTCTCTCTGCCTATGTCTCTGCTTCTCTCATGAATAAATAAAATCTTTAAAAAAATCATATCTGATTAAAAATTATACCACCATTTGATATTCAAGACAATATTAAAACCACAATGAGATACCACCTCACACCAATGAGACTGGCTAAAATTAACAACTCAGGAAATAACATATGTTAGCAAGGATGCAGAGAAAGGGGAACTTTCGTACACTGTTGATGGGAATGCAAAATAGTACAGCCACTCTATGACCCAGCAATTACACTACTAGGTATTCATGAAAAGGATACAAATATAGTGATTCAAAGGGGCACATGCACCCCAATGTTTATAGCAGCAATGTCCACAATAGCCAGGAAAGAGGCCATACGTCCATCGACAGGGATAAAGAAGGTATGGTATACATGGGCACACACATGTGCACAAAGGAATAGTACTCAGCCATCAAAAAGAACAAAATCTTGCCATTTTCCAAGGACATGGATGGAACTAGAGGGTATTATGCTAAGTGAATTAATTCAAAGAAAGACAAATACCATATGATTTCACTCATATGTGGATTTAGGAAACAGATGAACATAGGGAAAGGAAAGGAAAAATAAGATGAAAATTGAAAGAGAAGCAAACCATAAGAGACACAGAACTCTAGGCAACAAACTGAGGTTGCTGAAGGAGAGGTGTATGGGGGAAGAGATAATTATAATTGGGTTATGGCCCTTAAGGAAGGCACTTGATGTGATGAACACTGGGTGTTATATGCAACTGATGAATCACTAAATCCTACCTCTGAAACTAAAAAAAAAAAAAAAAAAAAAAAAAAAAGACAATGCCAAAAAAAGGTGGATGAATCTTTAAAAAAAAAAAAACAGTGGGTAAGCAAAGGGTTTTAAATGGAAGATTACCATACTTCACAGAAAGTGGTAAAACACGGACACCACTTATAAAACAAATATACAGTTATTACCTAGCAACTGTACTGGGCATTTATCCCAGAGAGCTGCATGTTAACAAAAAAAACCTACACACGAATGCTAATAGCAGGTTTAATTTGTAATAGCCAAAAATGAAACTACACAAAACAAAACAAAGAGTAGGAAAGCTGAGATGTCCTTCAAGGAGTGAACAGTTGAACCAACTGTGGTACTTCCATATCATGAAAAAGAAAAATAATGAACTATGACACATGCAACAATTTGGATGAATCTCAAAGGAGTTAATTATGCTCAGTGGAAAAAAAGCCAATCTCAAAATATTACATACTATATAATTCTGTTTATAAAAATTCTTGAACTGATAAAACTTCAGAGATGGAGACTGGTGGTTGCCAGATACTGGCAGAGGGAGCAGGAAGGAGGTGAGTGCGGTTATAAAAACAGAGGTCCTTGTGGTGACGTCAACGTCTGTGTCTTAACTATAGTGGTGGATATACAAACCTACACATGGGATAAGATTTCACATAACCCAAATATACATGGATAGATATACACAAAAATAAATATATAGGAAAGTGGGAAATTTGAATAAAATCAGTGGATTGCATGAATGCCAATCTCCTGGTTGTGACACTATAGTTTTGTAAGATATAACCTTTTGGAGAAACTGAATACAGGGCATACAGAAAGAGCCAATGTTATTTCTTACAATTGCATGTGAATCTACAATTGCCTCCCCCCAAAAGTTTAATTAAATAATTAAATAATGTTTATTAATTAAAATAAACATACAAGATCCAATAAAATAAATACACAAGAAAAAATCTGTAAGGAAGTATGGTGAAAAATGTTATCTAGACCTTACTGTGGTGATCATTTCACAGTGTATGCAAATCTCAATTCATTGTGTTATATATCTGAGACTAGAATAACATTGTATGTCAAATATACCCCAATAAAAATGTACATACATACATAAATATACTGATAAAATACACAAAATAGAGAGGGCTTTGAGAAAAACCTTAAAACCTGCCAGAATAAATTTTTTCTCAAAATGTTTAAGTACCTATGAAGTTAGAAATATCTACTTGTAGAAATAAAAACATTTTTTGACTCATATTTACAGGGACTTAAAGAAATTACTTGATCTTAAAATGGGCAAATTAGAGACGTTATTGTGGTGAGGCTACGTGGATTTTAAAAAGCATATAGATTACAGGTTTTCTTACTGAAAGCCAGATAATTAGTTACAACTTGTGGCTCAGCAGCAAAGGATTTGTAGCTGCCGGTTTCATGCTCTGAGCCCATAAAGGTCTCACAAAGTTTCTCGAAACCCATGACTTGTACAACTTATTTCCTCTAGACCATACGATTATAGCAAAATTATTACTATGTAAATCCCAACCTGAATGTTCCACATTTTCCAAAAATTTACTTTTTATTTCTATTTCTTAAAACTGTGAAAGTTTTTGTGTTGGGTCTATAAAAACCAAACGCTTCAAATTTATTAAAAAACAAAATGTTTCAATATAAAAATGACTACAAAATAAAAACCTAAGCTAGTCCATCAGGACAGAGAACCTTGGAGATCAATGCCTCGTTTTACGGATGAGAAAACAGACATCATAAAAGGATGAATAGCATTATCAGTCCCTGGTCAGTCACCCCAAACAAATATGTTGAGGCACTCTAGCAGATGTTTCAAAATTATTTAATCCAAAAATCCCAGTGAAAAATACATATAACATGTATATCATACTAGAGATTTACAAGTAACAAAAACATCTTAGAGTTGTAATAATAAATTTTAAATTAAGCAATTAATCTTAAGAATCTTCAACATATTAAAAATGTTTAGTCAAAATAATGCCTCACTTTGGGTGTTGGTGAATATTAGAAGATGGTCTGCCAAGGCTACTAGCTACTGTACTAAAGACCCCAGTCAGTGCTTTTTAAATCTATTCTTCTAGTGTCCTTCAAAATTCCTGAGAATGACATATATGTAACCTAGCATTCCTTCTTTCCTTCAGGACCTAGTAGAGGATATGGACAAACCTGAGAGGAGGGAAAAAGAGCTACAGGACTGGTTAATATCAGAGACCATGGGTAACACTAGCATGGGGACTGCAACTTATTATTGAATCCAAGCTCTATAGATCAAATACAGACATTGACAGATCTGGATCTCTAGATTATAGATACAGACACTGTGGTAGGCACTTTAATTTCTTCAGACCTCACAAGAACCCCACGAGTCAGGTATGTACCTCTTTTTCTAGATAAGGAAACAACTTCAAAGAGGTTAGTAAATGTTTAAGGTCACTGAGTTAATAGTTGTAAGAGCAGCACTGAATGTGAACACCATCTGAATCCAAAGCCCACAGTCCTTATACTACCCCAAAAGGGAGCTACAGAATACAGGAAAAAGGTAACTTTGTTGGGATAGACTAAGGAAAGCTTTATGGAAGGAGTAAAATACAACTCTGGAAACATTACACACTGAAAGTAGGTTCTGTAAGTATGCTTGCTGGAGATTAGAAACCCAGCAGCAAAGATACTGCAGTCAAAACAAAGACCTTGATGAAACTGTAGCAAAAAGGATAAAGAAATATTTCAACACAGGCAAATGTCCAGCCCCATGGATACATGTAAAAGCCTTGAGAATTAATAATCAACAACCTCATGAACAAAACTGTCAGATGTGAGGGTGTGATGTCACCAAAGTAAAATATTGAGTGGAATTTAATAGCCTAATGAATTTCATTATGTTAACTTTTCATAAATCAGACTAGACATTAGACATAAAATTACTGCTTCTAAGACTTAATTTTTAAAAGATAATTAAGGGTGGGGAAAAACATGATTTCTTAAAATCTGAAATTACATAACACTCAAAATGGTATCCCAGTGCAAAATTTCCCATTTGTGGATTAAAGATCATTTATAAAAAAATCATAATATGTAAGTAACAGTTTAAAACATTAAGTTAGGATAAACATTAAAATTTTAAAAAGCAAAGTTAATGAAACATTTTAATTATTTAAGTAGGTTTAAATATTTGTGTGGAAATTATTACGCCCTTTTTTGGTTTCTTTTACCTATATAAGGCACATTCTTTTGCCAATAATTTTCAGATTTTAGGAGGGTATATACTGTTTTCTACAGCTGTTTCTCTTGTCTAGTGAGTCAAGCTGAAATTCAAATGAGTGAAATTCAAATCAACATCAAAGTAGCCTACAGAGTGGATTTTCTTTTTTCAAGTCAGGATTTAGATTTTGTGCCAAGAAATACAGAATAAAGTTTTTAAAAAAATAAAAGCTGTACTGGAAGAAGTCAGGATCTAGCAGAGGATATGGAGTAAATTTGAGAAAAGGGGGAAAAAGAGCTATGGGAACAGTTAATGTTAGTGTTAAGTTTTAGTCGTATGTTGCCACTGATGCTTTTCCTCAAAATTTCTGGGTTTTAGTACTTGATTTAAAAATAAACAAAACTCCTAAAAGTCTGAAGCATCTTGCTATCAAAGAGAATGGTATTGCCCTAGCTTTTATGTACTAGCAGCATATTGATCATAATTAAATACTTTCATTTCACTTTAGCTTTAAATAATCAATCTGCCTAACTCAAATGCCAAAGTATATTTTTCCCCTCTGCCTAGCTCCTAGGTCACGAGGGAGGTATTCAAAGAAAAATTACAAGTGAAAACCTTATGCTTGGAAATTTTTAAATTTACATGTTAAATGGGGTCGTGCAATATTTACTTAGTTATTAATCTTTGCTCTGTGTACTATTATGTTCTTTGTTCTCATCCATGTAGGGGATGAGCTGATTATTTATGTCTTAACAAGAGAGGTTCATGTAACCACAGTGAGGATTTTTTTCTTAATCTGAGAGGCAGTCACTAACAAGCTTCAGCTGGAAGTGCTTGATGTTAAAACAGTGTGAACCTGCTCCTGGGCTAATAAACTATGTTCTTTCTGCCAACAAAAGGAAATCAATTTACAACTGTAATTAATTTTTAACATGCTCATTATTTTTATACTTTCATAGGTTGAGATCTATGTCAATTGATTTGTGAAATATCCTGTCCTGTTTGTCCTGGAGGAGTTTTACAACCTGAAACATATTAAATTATTTAAATAAAAGCACTTAACATGTGACATGTTAATACATGAGATTCATACAAACCAACCAGCACCACATTTGATCTGATTTCAGGTGACGTGACAGTTCATGAGCATGTGGCGGACATCAAGAGTTCAACTGACAGTTTTACACACACAAGGTAGGGCTGATGAGTGGGGCAGTGGAAGGGACAGGCAAATACTGTCAAAGTTGCTCAACTTAAAACCATCACCTTTGGAATTTTATTTCCCAAAGAAAAGGCGAGGAGTAGCTAGTCTTCCCTTACGCTCAGATAAACAAAAACTGGCATGTATGTTTTCACACAGAGGAACCAGAGAGTGCCTATAATCCCTGGAACTTATTAGCACATAAATGACTGCAAATTGTCCATATCTAGAAGGCGATAACTGCAAGGTTAGGAGAATGGGAAATCACTCATTCAATAAGTGAATCTCATGTTGAAGGCACTGTGCAAGACACAAAAATGAAAAGACAAGAATCTTTGTGACCTCAAAGGATTCAATATATCACATAAATCAAATGGTAATGACACAATATGAGAGATGCTACTGATGTGTGTAAACTCGGCTATCTGATTACAGAGGAGAGAGTGAGTAATGGAGGGGGGAGGCAAAATGTGGACTCACTGAGAAAAGACATTTGGAGTGTGGATCACGAAGCATAAAAGAGAGCTCAACAGTGGTAAGGTGACAGCACATGTTACAATACAAAAGAAAAACTGGTGTGTTTTCAGACAGGAAACAGCTTATTGTGAATGGTGTAGATGGTGAATAAAGGAAGTGGCAGAAAATGGGGCCGGTCTGTGAAGAACCTTAGAGGAAATGCTATGGAATGGTGAATTGATTTTACAGATGAAGTAACTCATTTTTTTGTGTTTTGGGGTTTTTATTTTTAAGATTTTATTTATTTATTCATGAGAGAGAGAGGCAGAGACTCAGGCACAGGAAGAAGCAGGCTCCATGCAGAGAGCCCGATGTGGGACTCGATCCCAGGACCCCAGGATCACGACCTGAGCCACAGGCAGACGCTCAACCACTGAGCCACCTAGGTGCCCCATGTAACTGGTTTTAAAAAGTGTAAGTAGAACAAGATCAAGTTTCTTTTTAAGATAAATTTAAAAGTACATGGTGACAGGGAGACCAGTCAGGACACTGGTACACTAGTCTAAGAGCTAATGAATCTATGTATTTGAGGCAAAGGCCATGTGAGTGGGAAGGAATAAGTCCAAGAGACATCCGTATTTAGGAAGAAAAAAGATTGAACTTGGTGACCAACGATGGGGAAACAGAAGTGTTCAGAGATGATTTCTCCAGTGAACTAAAAAAAAACCAGTATTATCTTTGCTTTCCTAGCACCTAACATCCTGTACGCCACAAAGTTTGAGCTTGGTAAAAGGCTGAATAAATAATTTTGAAATCTAGGTGAGGCTGAAAAACAGAAAAAAGGTTTAGGGAATAATTTCTTGTTTGGATATATACACGTGTGTGATGGAACCAGTACCCCTACGTATGATTATTCAGTTGACAATCTGAGTCCAGACCTAGAGAGGATAATGGCTAGAAATACAGGATTCAAAAGATATCAGTAGACACACAGCATTTGAAGGGAATAGATAAGATAGTTCTGGGTACACTTATTTCACTTTCTGATTCCTAACAAGAGCATGGTTATTTTTGATCCTAAGAATTCAACTCTATCACATTTAGGATGTCCACGGTGAGGGAGCTATTAGGTTCTACAGATGACTTGGCACTGAGAACTCCAATTTCTTACTGAAAAACTGAAATATGTCTTTGTATAGGCAGGTGAGGCCAATGTCCTCCAAAGGACTTCAATTAGTTGTGAGCCAACAAGGAATCAAGACAATTTCTCATTGGAAATCCCCTTAAGGGGCAGCCCGGGTGGTTTGGCGGTTTAGTGCCGCCTTCAGCCCAGGGCGTGATCCTGGAGACCCAGGATCGAGTCCCACATCGGGCTCCCTGCATGGAGCCTGCTTCTCCCTCTGCCTGTGTCTCTGCCTCTCTCTCTCTCATGAATAAATGAATAAAATCTTTAAAAAAAAAAAAAAAAGGAAATCCCCTTAAGCATGAACATTTGTCATTATCATTTTTTGAAGAAGTATTTTAAATACAGTACACATTCCTGTAACATAGATTTTTTCCAAATCACTTATCTCCTAATCTGTTATTAAAACTTCTTTCCAAAAAAAAAAAAAAAACAAAAAAACTTCTTTCCTCTTTAAAACAAACTAGTCATAAAGCTCTAAGTACACATTTGCCCATATAGTCACTATAATAGTACAGGTTTTACTGTACATGCATGTACAGGCACATACTCCCATACATTCTTTCGTGCTTTCAGCAAAACAAAATCTGCCAAGTCAAATAAAATTTATTAGTGTTGAATATATCTCCCCCTAAAATGTGAACAAAAGGCATACATTTGGGATATTTATTAGAAGTCTTATGAAGCTTTGAGAAAGGTGACTATAAAATACTGCCTATGAAAATAAGGTACCAATGTATTATTTTACTTAGAAGTTGAAAGCATAATTTATGCAATTTTTTTTTTATCCCTTAGGCAGTATTTTACATGTTGCCCTTAAGCAATGGTCCCATTTTTCCAGAGTCAGGTAAAAACACCTATTGCTGGGCTGATATATTCACAAAGGTAAAATGGCTATGCCAAAGAAATTTAGTATTAGATTTAGGGAAGACAAGAGAGGAGCGGAGTAGGGGTAAACACTGTTCTTTTACAAATGACAACAAGAAATTTAACCTTTACCCCTGGGCAATAGAGTATAATATACTGTGCTTTTTTTTCATACTTAGTAATAATTAATATTAGTATTCCTTACCACCAAAGTAACTTTGTTCTTTTCAAATATGAAATATCCCAGAATAGTTTTTTAAAAATCTCCGGAAAACAGAGTGGTCTCATAGTAGAAGAGTAATACACCCACATCAGGGGTAGGAGTGGATTTGAGAATCTAATTTACTGCACCAGTGGAGACAGAGCTCCATGGCAGGCAAGCCCTTCACTGCGAGGTAAGGGTCTGCCTCTGTCAAACAGCACCCCTGCCGATCTATTCATCAGTGAAGTAGGCATTAAATAAGCCTCCTTTACCATGTTTGCAACGAAATGTTCCACAGTCTCAGCTGCAGTTAAAAAAATAGTAAGTTATTAGAAAATGTTAGCATTCAAGGTATTTTCTGTGATTTATATAATTTACCTTCATAGCATCAAGTATTTAAGTTGGATATTACAGAAAGACTGGAATGCTTGTACAAGCCACATGAAGCACAGAGAAATCACAAAAGAATACCTTTTCACATTTTCTAATACTCTAGTATGCAGGGAATTTGTTCTCAAGAAAACTGTTTTGTTTGCCAACCTAAATATAAAGAAAATTATCATACTTAATGTCACTTTATATGAATATATTACAGCTAGATTTTAGGATGTTACCCTTTATGTTTACAAAGTTCAAATTCTTACCTAATATATGCATGGGACAATATTTCATTAACTATAATTTCTGGTGTTATGTATCATTTGACAAATGTAATTACTTTTTCTCTAAAAATATGAATCAAACAACTGTAATACTATACAATAAACTGATTTTTTTTAAGGTAAAGAGGTTTATAAGCAAAGTCTATAAAATCATCTTATTTGGTTAAAGTAGTTTTGGTTAAAAATTTACATAAAGTTTGAAATACTGTATATAAAAGAGTGACATAATAGCATAATTTTTAATCATAAAGTATTTGAAATACGCCCATGTAACTTTTTAAGACCCACTTAGTATACAACAAGCCAAATATAATACACTACTTATCTGTCCATAACTTAACAAGTTTCAAGTCTTAACTGAGATTGTTTCAATACCAATAGACACAACTAACCAAATCTAATTTAGTTACAGCTAAATTTAATTGGGTATTAGCAAAATTTGGTTATGACACAGGCATGTCAGAAAGATTCAACAAACAGGTTTGTTAATTTTACTTGAAAGAAGACACTCAAATACATATATTATCAAATAAAAGGAACTACTGAAGGGAAAAATCCTATTTTCAACTATTCACCTTTAATATTTAAGCATTAATTTTCACTTTAAGTATTTTAAGTTATTAGTTCCTTCATTCAGCACGTTTGTCCTCCCAATAAATACACACATGGGCCATTAACCCTAGTACAAGCTAGAAGCTGGCAGCTGCGCCAAGACCAAATGAAGGGCAGTGGAAGCCACAGACTGTCTAGAAAGTCCTGAGGGCAGGAACAGCATTCTCTTCACATTTGTATTCTCTTGATCTAACACAGAGCCTGCAACATAGCAGGCCTCAATAAGGATCTGTTAAATAAAATTTTAAGCAAAGAAAGAGAAATTTAATTCCAAACAGGGAAAAAAGATTAATACTAACTTTGAATCTGAAGTATGAATTTAAGTATATTAAATAGATTAAAATTTTAATTTTTAAATGTTTTCAAGTTAAATATTAACAAAATCCCTTCTATACTTTAAAAAAACAGGAAATTATAAACATTTACTGTGCATCTACCTATATTTGAAGAAAAATGCCAAAAGTCTGTTACTGGTTGAATGAAAGGTTAGTGGCCCTGACAAGTATAGCAAAAACATCTTCCAGCTATGGTAAATTAGAGATGAAGCATCTGCTTCAAAAAGTTCTCAACAGATAACCAAATTATCATTCTGTGTTCTGACTGATGATGATTTGGAAAATATCACAATTATTAGCTCAAACATTTCTTGTATAATATGCTTATAAACCAACAATGAAATGAGCAGAAAGCTTAAGGTTATCTAAATGCTACTACAATTAATGCAACCTTTATGGGGAAAGATCAAGTTGATTCATGACCAAAAAATTAAACTGATGTAACAGATACAGTACAAATATATCTCATGATGTATATGGTATCATATGTGAATTCAAGAGCAAAGAGAAAATGAAATGTATATATTTTTTAAAATGTATCTGTATATTACACTTTGCTCAAAAAAATTTTTATACTCTTAAGAATGAAAATTAATTAATAAGGAGGTTTTGATTTAATTTTTCCTTATGAGATTATATACACCTAATTAGGAAGCCATTCAGAAATTAGATATAAATTACTGAAAAAATTCAACTTATCAATATGGTACATAGAACTATCTTTTAAAGGAATAATGCACGCTCCTTTTCTTTCAGCTATTTCAAGATACTAATTTAGAGTGCATTGCTATAATACAGCAATATAACAATTATAAACTTCTAAACTGGGGCACCAGGGTGGCTCAGTGGTTGAGCACTTCAGCTCAAGTCACGATCCCGGGGTCCTATAATGGAGTCCCACATCAGGTTCCTCACAAAGAGCCTGCTTCTCTCTCTGTGTCTCTCATGAATAAATAAAATCTTTTAAAAAATAAAATAATAAAAACAACAAACTTCTAAACTGTACAATTATAATGAACTATCTTCAAAAATAATTCTCCAAAATAGTAACTAATAAGATCAATGATAATATGTAATATTTTGTAATTGAATGTCCTTAATTTTTTAAAGACAATTTTCCTCTTAAAAGTCACTTTAGAAACCTATGCCAATAATTTTAGAAATAAACTCTTCAGCAAGTTTATCCACTGGGAAAAGATAAGGCAATATAGCTTAACATTTTTGTTTTTAAGATTTTATTTATTTATTCATGAAAGACACATAGAGAGAGAGTCAGAGACACAGGCAGAGGGAGAAGCAGGCTCCATGCAGGGAGCCCGATGTGGGACTCGATCCTGGGACTCCAGGATCACGCCCTGGGCCAAAGGCAGGCGCTAAACCGCTGAGCCACCCAGGGATTCCCATCTTAACATTTTAAAATAAGTAATATACTCTAAGATCTTAAAGAACTGTATTCCTACTATCTTCACCTAACTACAAGACTATAGAGGAGGTAGGCAAGGGTAAGACACAGCATATCAAAAGGATGAAACAGATCATGTAAAGATTTCCAAGCAAATTATCATTTTTTTCTAGGAAAAAAGTTAAAATAAAAAAGCATAACGTGGCTTTGACATACTTCTGAAAAAAAAAAGACAATTCAGTAGTATTTCTTTTAAAGATGGTAAATGGTCTTCAGTAACATCTAGTCAAATTAAAATTTGAAAGTAATATCTCTAAACTTTACTACTTCCTGTATCTAAATGGCATATAGTTCATCCATTCTAACCACAGTGACAGGAGAAAAGAACGAAAACACCAGAATTAATGCATTGCCATTCACAAAGTTCAGATACATATATAAGAGCTACGTTGTTTTATGTGAGTGACAATTTTAAAATGATCCATGATCTTGACTACAAGATTATACTAAACTGGATAAGGCTATGACTATCTTAAAAGTCTCAGAAAAACTGCAAAAACCTATTTCAATTCAATAACTCTGACCATTAATCTGTTAATCTTTACAATCTATATAAAATGTTAAATATGCTAATATTCTTTTACTGATTTATGAGACTAAAAAATTAATGAATAAAATTTTATTTAAAATTAAATAAAAATAAATTAAGAATACCAACTATAATACAATACTACTGTTACTAATACTATTATGAATTTGATTATTATTCTCAATTGAAATTTTAACTTTAAAAATTCCTTAAGCTACTATTTTTGTAACTTTTTTACAGAGTAGATTTAAATAGATTTGAATATAATGCAATGGAAATAAAATTTCACTTCAAGAAAATTGTGAACATATATACATTTGATCAATTTATTATATGTAAAAATAATTATAAACTGATAATTCAAACTATAAGAACAGCACACTATTATGAAATAAATCTTAAAACAGGTGTATATAGAATGATTAGAAAAATAATATATTATCATCTCACATAGACACATTACAGCCAATAAAAAGCAATTTACTTCTAGGTGGAAAATACTCATGCAACATAATTCTTTACCAACCTTATTTACATTTTCATGAATGTGTAAATATGTGTGCACATTACACATACACACATATATCATTAAACGTCTTCAGGCAATTGTATTTTTGTTCAAATAAATCAATGTGTTCAATTAACAGCTTTCTCTAAACATGAAAGACTATGAAGTTGAGTACAGCTGCTTTCCTAGTTCATCTTAAAGCTAGAGTGCAGCAATATCGCCATCTAGTGTTCGTATCAAATAAGCACTGCCAATACAGACGTGGGCATACTTGACTTAAAAAATTAAGTGAACACCAGTAAATTGTCATTCCTTCGGGCAAGAGTAGAGTTTGATAGTTGAATGATATGATAAAAATAGAAAAGATCACTGGGACTCAATGGGAGGGGAAAAAAATAAAACTGTGGGAGAAATACCCTTTTTCTGAATGTGACTTTAGTCACATTTTGTTCTCAAATACTGTATGTATGTTTCTTGATTTTCTTGGATACTTTATTGACCAAGCAAAAGTAGAGGTTAACTTCTTAGGGTTAGTTGCATCTAATCCCACTGTACTCCCTCACCCTTTGTATCCCAAAAGGGAATCACTGAAATCAAATCCTTTTAAATTCATTTAAAGTCATGTTTTAAACACACAAAACTATCATTTTGATTACTACTAAAGAAATAAAGAATAAAACCTTCGTATAGGTTAAGGTTGAAGAGAATTTAACTTCATTTAAAAAGTAAAAATACATTTAGGCCAAGCTGTTGCTTAATTACATTACAGACACTGTTGAAAGCCTAAAGACTGGTGATACTGTTCTTCTCTAATAAAAGCCTCAGAGTAACTAGTAAATCTCCAAATCAGTAACCTCTTATTGGTTTTGATTGTCTATCCCTATAAGCCCAGGCCTGCTGCGGGGAAAATCAGCATCCAGGTCCAGATCCTGACGATGATTTGCTGTGTGGCCTTGGGTAGATCTTGTAGGCAATCTGAGCTTCAGTTCCTTCTCCTTTTTGAAGATTAACTTAGTACATGGCAAGACTATAAAATGCAAAGTGTTCTACACATGTAAGGAACGATATGTAAGGCATCAACAGCAAGGCATGATGTGCGGTGGTAGCAGTACTTCTACTACTGGACCACAGTGACAAGCACTGCTACCACTAGTAACAATACATCCCATCCACTCTCAACAAAATCAGTGCATTAGTTCACAAATGTACCTTGCTTTTTCCTACTCCCAACCCATTGCTCATATCATCTCCTCTTCTTTTAAAAAATATTTTATTTTTTCATGAGAGACAGAGACAGAGAGAGAGAGGCAGAGACACAGGCAGAGGGAGAAGCAGGCTCCATGTAGGGAGCCAGATGTGGGACTCGATCCCAGGACTCCAGGACCACGCCCTAGGCCAAAGGCAGGTGCTAAACCACTGAGCCACCCAGGGATCCCCTCATCTCCCCTTCTTAAATCTCTAGGCTAACTGAACTCTATCCATGGAAAGGAAGGTGTCAACTTTATTACTTTTTCATTTACCCTTTTGTGCTTTTTTTTTTGGTACAATAAAAAATGTACCAAATAAAATAAATAAAAATAAAAATGACGGGTATCACGTCAACTAGAAATACTTAAAAAAACAAAAATCCTGCTCATCCTCCACAGCCCAGCTCCATTTTTCACCTTTTCTGTGAATCTGTTTCACTCTGCCCAATCCAGAAGCGATCTCTGTCTACTCTAAAATTCTCAGCAGCACTATCCAGCATCCATTTACAGCCCTACATCATTATTTTAATGTACATGTTTTATCCCTTCAGAATAAATCACTATCTTATCCTTCTGTCTCCCACAAAGGTAATTTTTGGGCACTTGAGAAGTACAATCAAATGTGATATAAATGTCTTCCTTTCCTGTTTGTTTATTTTTTTTTAGGATTTTATTTATTTATTCATGAGAGCCACACAGAAACAGAGAGAGAGAGAGAGAGAGAGAGATAGAGAGAGAGAGGCAGAGACACAGGCAGAGGGAGAAGCAGGCTCCATGCCCTCAATCCCGGTACCCCCAGGATCACGATTTGAGCCAAAGGCAGATGCTCAACCGCTGAGCCACCCAGGTGTCCCTCCTTTCCTGTTAAAAAGAACTGCCTACTTCATTTCTCTAGGCTTTGGTTCTCAAAGATATACTCATTGCATCATATTGGGAATATGATTTAATCTCTAAAGCTCAATTCCTTTAATAAAGATTAATAATACCTGCTTTCTGTTTCATAGTTACTGCAGCAGCAAAAACAAGACAAAAAAAATCATCTACAATATGTAGAAAGTTATTAACAGTGTAAATTTTTATTAAAACCTAATTTCAGACAAAGCTTTTTAAAAAATGGGGAAAAAATCACTATAATACAGATTAAAACTCAATTACATTTTTAAAGTTACCAGCATTAGGGGCTGCCAATCTACCTACCTAAGCTAGTTATGTACATAACCTAATCAACCAACCAGACTACCTTTCTTCAAGAATACAATACGTGAAGACACAATTTTCTAGAAATGTTGATTTACATAAAAAAATTATCTAACTTCAATGTTGAGAACACATCTATGTTTGGTTCTCAAAGTCTTCTTTACATGAAAAATTAAGTCACCTCCATACACTGGATTACAAGTCAAACATCCATTCAGGTACTAAATTTATTTGCAGTGAATTAAAATGCAAATGTTATTATTTAATATTTCTCAACCTAGAAACATATATATATAGAACAAAATACTCATTGCAAAATCTAAGATGCTTTTCAAGAATATTACTCACATCATTTGTTTTATCTTCCAGTCATTCATATCATATGCTAAGAACTGTTTTTCTGGACCATTGAAGATCTCTATTGTGACTATATTTTTAATAAATAGTTTTTCTTAAAATGTCAACTGAAAAAAAAACACTGAACAACTTTATTTTTTTAAAGTCATATTTCATATTTATATGCTACTGCTGCCATCTAGTGAAAATTTTGAGAACTTAATCATTCTGGAAAATCTTTTGTATCACACTGTCAAGGAATAAGGATGTTACAGATTACTTTCTTACAAATAAATTTTTTAAAATGTTGTGTTCATTATATATTTCCACATTATAATTCATCAATTTAATCACAAAGCCACTTATTTAATCAGCAAGAAAATTCTAACAATTTAAAAATTCCTTTACTGAAAAAAGAAAACATCAGAAACATCAAGTTGGTTTTGTCATCAAGTTATACCTGTAAATAGAAGCAAATTCAGGAATACCCTCAAAGATTCTATATATTTAGAACTTTCAAGTACTTACCAAGAACACTGTTCATTACTTAGCTCAAGCAGTAACATTTGCTGACTGAATATCTAAATGCCTGGAACTATACCAACTATGCTACCTTAAGAATTCCATAAAGACAGAGGGGACAAGTGATAACCTATCATTAAGCTTACCTGGGAAAAGATATTTGCTGTTGGAGCAACTCTGCTGTCCACGATACTATATAATATTGCTAATAATCTGTCTAGTGGAAATGGTTTTGGTCCAAGAAGATGATTGCTTGTCTGTAACAAAAAGAACATGGTTTTCTTCTTATATCAGGGCACTTGCTTTCTGTACCACAAATTCCCAGTAACAATATATGTATAGTGCTCCTCAAAGATCCTACCAATTCTAACTTCCATTCCCTACGTTAAAACCTTAGCTGGTATGATCATGACTTATCTTTCAACATTTTCTTCAAGATTTTCTGACTTAGCATAAACAGATATTAAAGAGAACAACTCACAGTGATCCATTCCTAATCCTGAATATCACACCTATTTTGTTTTTGCAACCAGATGGTGAGTTAAGGCAAGTCATTTGTCAAAATGGTGCATAACCAAAACCAGGGTCCAGGTACTAACTCAACGAGAACTTACTGCTTACATCTATTCATTCTTTTTTGTACCATCACCAGGAAAATATATTTGTTCAACATTAATAGTTCTAAAAAGATCAGTTATAGTAAATACCAGCTCAGAAAACTAATAAAAGATTTGATAGTTTGTGAATATCAGCCTGAAACAATGTAAAATTTAAACACTTGTGTACAAAACCATATGGTACAATTTCTTGTCATCAGAAAACTGAAGTGCTCAAGATCCACTCTATAATTTTAGTAGTACTGTTAGAATGTAAGTACTCTCTATTAGCGATGGCAAATAAATGGAAATCTATATTTACATGCATGAGAAAAATTATTTAAGAATGACTATAAAGAAAAATACACATAATTACAAAATGAAGTATGTATTTACTTTAGCTATTTATATCTAAAAAATAGTTTAGAAATCATTTTCCAATCTTAAATTTTAGATCCTTTCTCATTAAATACTTCAAACATTTAGAGAAGTAGAGGCTTCTCTACTTCTCTATTTATTATATCAACAGAAGCTGATACAATAAATAACAGTGGGCCCAGCACCCAATTTTATCAATCCCTAACATTATGCAATATGTGCAAAGAAAACATTAGATCACATTACAGATTTGAAGCTCCCTTACACTCCTCTCACATCCCATTTTCTCCCTAGAAGGAACCACTATCTGGAATTTGATGTTTTTACCACTTTCATGACAGTTTTTATATTACTACTACATATGTATTCATAGACAATATATAGCACAGTTTGCAAGATCTAATCTCATATAAATGATATTATTTTGGACATACCACTCAATCATGTTGCTTTTTATCCTTCAATAGGTTTTTGAGGTTTATCCATATTGATACATGCACTTCTAAGTCCCACTTTTAAACCCTATGGAATTCCATTTTATGACAAATCACTATCTACTCCTAAAAATTCATCACTATAACTCATCAAAAATAATCCTGTGACAGACAATCCTGTACACTTCCCCTTCAGCACATGGGTGAGTTTCTCTAAGTGGGACTGAGAAATTAAAGTAGAAGGCAGAGATAATGCTGTGTGTTAAGCAACACTTTCGTCTAGGGCGCAGAAAAGACTAGTATCTCCTGCCCATAGATGACTGTGGGTGAATGTGATGTCACCTACTTCTAAGCTTGGCCTTTCAAACCTTTAATCTCCTTTTAATCCATTAATCTTCTTGCCCTTTGGAGGCCACTTTGGAAATCACCATGTTTCACTTGGCATCACTATAAAAGGCTACCCAACCCACACTCCATTGTGTCATGAGCAACATATAAATCTTTGTTATGTTAAGCCACTGAGGGTTTGGGGGTTTGTTGTTTGCTACTGCATAGTCTGGCCTATCGTGACCAATACAAAATACATTCACATATTAACTTCATTACTACCAACCTACAGAATATGCAGGCTCTTACTCTTCTACATTATCACTAATATTTTAAATCCTCAGATTTTTTTTTTTACTTTTGCCAATCCAAGAACATAAAATAACAGCTGTTGTATAAAGTTTCATTTCTCAAAAAAATAAAAATAAAGATTCATTTCTCTCACTAGTGAATGAGGCTGATAATCATGTCAGGTTTTTTAGACATTCAGGTTCTTTTCTGTATCATTTACCCACTTATTGATTGTATTTTTTACCTTCTTACTGGTTTAAAGAAGTCTTTAAAAAAAATTCTAGATACTCAACATTTGTTACCAAACATTTGTCAGTTGCATGAGTTTAAGAACAGTGGTTAACATCACAGCACCTGGCTGGCATAGTCAGCTGAGCATCTGACTTTTGGTTTCAGCTCAAGTCAGGATCATGAGATCAAGTCCCTCACTGGGCTCCGCACTCAGCACAGAGTGTGCTTGAGATTCTCTCTCCCCCCTCTCTCTACACTATGAATTCTGCCCCCCACATCAGTGTTAAGCCCTAGCTTCTGGTTGAAATTCTCAGTGAAGATTTTTTTTTCCTCTCTTCATACAGGGTCTGAGTTTAGCAGGGAAATTTCCTCACCAAATCCATTTGCTTGAAATGGAAAATTTTTCACTTTTTACATTTTTCTGATTAGAAAATACATATCCAATTTAAAATTAAAGTGTTCTAGTGGCATATAAGGTATATGATATTTATTTTCCTATTTACCATAGGTTTTGATGCTATACATGCAAATTGGATTCCCTCCTAGAGGAGATGGAAAAGTCTGAGAAATACCTACTAAATCCACTATAGAGCTTATTAAAGAGAATGAAGGCTTGTCAAAAGAGAACAATCAGGGGATCCCTGGGTGGCTCAGCAGTTCAGCGTCTGCCTTCGGCCCAGGGTATGATCCTGGAGTCCCAGGATCAAGTCCCACGTCGGGCAACTTGCATGGAGCCTGCTTCTCCCTCTGTCTGTGTCTCTGCCTCTCTCTCTCCCTCTCTCTCTCTTTCTCTCTGTGTCTCTCATGAATAAATGAATAAAATCTTAAAAAAAAAATCAAAAATGGAAATCAAATTCTTGAGTTAAATGACATCAAATTTGGTGTCAAGTTACACCAAGAAAAATAGAGACAGAAACTTTAGAGTTATAGATATTTACACTAGAAAAACTAAAACTAGAAACAATTCAAAGAAGAGGGGAATGAGACTATGGTGAGGAGAGGGGAAAAACTGTTGCTTTTCTCCATAAACTGATTGGTAAGTAATCTGGTATCACGCATACATTAGCCAAATTAAAAAGCAAACTCTTAAAAAATAAGTGTCAGCTAAGGATACTCAGAGAAAAAGAATTATACAATTGAAGATATATAGGGGTGCCTGGATGACTCAGTTGGTTAAGTATCTGCCTTTGGCTCAGGTCATGATCCCAAGGTCCTGGGATGGAGCCCCACATCAGGCTCCCTACTCAGCAGGGAGTCTGCTTCTCCCTCTCCTTCTGTTGCTCCCCCTGCTTGTGTTCTATCTCTCTGTCAAATACATAAATAAAATCTTAAAAACAAATTGAAGATATATAGTATTTTTAAAACAACTGTTACTATAATTATTCATGTGGTTTCCTTTTAATATTTAAAGTCTTTTTTTTTTAATTTTTTATTTATTTATTTATGATAGTCACAGAGAGAGAGAGAGAGGCAGAGACACAGGCAGAGGGAGAAGCAGGCTCCATGCACCGGGAGCCTGATGTGGGATTCGATCCCAGGTCTCCAGGATCGCGCCCTGGGCCAAAGGCAGGCGCCAAACCGCTGCGCCACCCAGGGATCCCTAATATTTAAAGTCTTGATTAGATTGAGAGCCTCATGAAGGCAGAGACAATGGCTATTCTGTTCTCCACTCTATCCATAGCATCCAGCAGAGTCCCTGGCATAAAATAAGCATTCAATCAAGATTTCAGGAAGATAGGAACAAAAATACAAACTAGTAGGTATACACAGGGAGCTTTCAGTTAAGCTCAGATTTTAAAACGACATGAACCAAAGACAAGAGGCAAAAGTCAAATCTGTAAGTCAAATCAGTAAGAATCACATCAAAAGAACTACAGTCCCTTTACAACTAAAGACATTTTCATGAAGTCTTTGTTCACATGGTTCCCTCTGTCAAGACTGTCCTTCTTGGGGACTTGTACAAATCCACTCTTTCCAAAGGGATGGTCCAAATTCCCCTTCAGCCAATTTCGTTGTGGCCCCATACCTGGCCTACAAACACTCTAAGGGCCCCTAATTTCTAAGCTGCTCCAGATTCCTCAGGTCAAATCTGCTTGCTTTTGGGCTTAGGTGCCGCTTGGTCATCTATGCATCTACCTACAATGCAGTTTCACGTTGTGTATATTTCTTAGTCCCTCCATGTTCGTCTTTCTTATTTCTTCAGTGTCATTTTTGTGGGGGTTTCAAAGGGTAAAAGAGGAAAACCAGCTGTGTTTAGTTAAAAATTCTAGGGTAGTCTTTTTCATCTATGAATTCACTAAAAGAACTTGTCAACTCACTTTCATATCTACTACCAGCTCGTTTAATGTGCTTTCATCACTGTACCAAATACTAATAGAACATTATAATGGCACCTTACCAATAAAGAACTTCTTACATCCAAATGACTAATAAAAGCATGCATTCATCCACTTCCTACAGTATCCTGAATTCATGACTTTTTCTCATCAGAAAAATTAAAATGTAAATACCTTTTCATGTTTCTTTAGAAAGTTCGTTTTCTTAATTTTCCCATGATGCTGCAATTAAGGAAAATAACTATTAAGATGGGGGAAAAAAGGTAAGAGTCCACAAAAACAGAAAATATAATTTAAAACAGTTAAAAAAAACTGTTAATTTAAAACATAATCTAAAACAATTAAAAAAATATAATACTAATTTATGTATCTTAGGCTTCTTATTTTATTTACTAACACTTAAAATATCAACATATTTTAGTGCTTTGACTTAAGATTTTGATTGTATACAAGATTACTTCTTTACATACGTAAAGAAGAAGGTGTTAAAATAAAATATTGGTATTTCCTAAAAGATTAACTTATATTGACAACATATTTGTTTCTATAAAAACAAAACTTCCAAAGATAAATGGGTTTTTATTCATCTTTAAGGTAGACTGTCAATTCACATAGAAACACAGATTGAGAATATTCAGTTAAGCACGTGGTACTTATTTGTAGAGAAACAAACAGATGTGGTCCTTCATGATACTAAAGACTAGTGCAAGACATAAGCAAAACAACAAATAAATTTATTACAAATACATTTAATAATAAATCAAATTGCATATTTTTTTTCAAAAAGAAAACAATTCCAAAGTGGGATTTCTCCAACTAATGTACATGCAGAAGCAGCTTCTGAATGCTCTGGATAATGCTGTATGCAGTGCATGGCACTATTACTATAGAAGCTCTAGAACAATAAAGGAGTTACCATCCTTAAAATTATTCCCATCTCTCATACTTTACACAAAACCTTATTTATTTATTTTTTAAATCTAGAATTATTACCTAACGTATATCTGAACTCTTCTGTGAAACTACCTACTTCCCCCATTTAGGCTGTGACCATAATTTAAAGTCTTTGAAGAATAAGTGCTAAATATAATAAGTATATATTAGCAATCTAATCTCTGCCCCTGAAAAACTTAGAGGTGTTTAGAAACTTCAAAACACTCCTGGACTCTTTGAAAACAAAGTAAAAAGAATTAATAACTACCTTAAGGAAGAACCTCTTGTCAGTTCTTGCTGGATTGTATGAAGCGAGGTATGCAGCAATTAGAATAAACTTAGAGTAATATGGAAGTTCCACATGAGTATATGCCGAGAGACCTATGTAACAAAAATCTTTTATGAAGCCTTTTTTTTTTTAAAGATTTTATTTATTTACTCAAGAAGAGACACAGAGAGAGAGGCAGAGACAAAGGCAGAAGGAGAAGCAGGCTCCCTGCAGGGAGCCCAATGCGGCAATCAATCCCAGAATTCTGGGATCATACTCTGAGCTGAAGGTAGATGCTCAACCACTGATCCACCCAGGCGTCCTTATGAAGGCATTTAATAAACTACTATTAGATTTTAAGTATCTCTTATCTTTTCTCACTGATCTTTTGACTTCTGTATGGTGTTCCCTGGTAAAAATCACCTCCTCTCCGAGTTTAAAGTGCCATTAAAATGCACCGGCAGTGGTGATAAACATTACTATCAATCATATGCTTGTTCATTCTATTATTTTTGCTTAGCTTCTCCTATTCAGAAGCCTAAATCCTACCCATTCTTCCCTTCAAAGCCACACTTTCCATTAAACTTTCCCTGCTGCTTTTCTATCATACCAAAATAGAAAAATCTATCCCTATGAATTCCTACTTTGTGAATTTCTCTTATGACTCATGTAACTTTATACCTTGTATTAAGTTAATTGTACGTAAATTTTATTTCTTACCAAGCTATACTATTTACTGAAGAAATCACATCTAATACGGTTTTGTATGTGTGTGTGTCCCTACGGTACTCCATACAAAGGAAATAACTGAATGCATAAGAAAAACAAAGGTCAAATAGCACTGATGTTTACAGAAAAGTTAGGAATCTGATGTTTACTGAATATCTAGTATGTGTCAGACACTGTGAGGTGCCACCTTATTACCGAGGCATCTCTAAATCTTCACAGTAACTTAGATATTCTTCTCATTTTATTTTTTAAAAGATCTATTTATTTTAGAGAGGGAGAGAAATAGCACAAGTGTGAGAGGTAGAGGGAAAGGGAGAGAGACAATCTCAAGCTCCATGCTGAGCATGGAGTCTGATATGGGAGGCTCAATTCTAGTACCCTGAGATCATAACCTGAGCTGAAACTAAGAGTCAAACACTTAAGCGACTGTGCCACCTAGGCACCTTTCTGTTCATTTTAGATGCAGACACTGAGTTGGGCTCAAGGTCATACAGTTAGGGACCAATTACTGAGATTTTCTAATGCCCAGCATCTATTTCTTTCTACTAGAACACACAATTGAAAATTACTTATATAGCATCTAGGGCACTTAGAAACCAAAATAGGTAAAAAGAACTGCAACACCACTTAATTTCACACTATTTCTTTCAATCACTAGCCAGTGATCTACTTTTTAAAATAAGAGTATTTTAGATACTCGCTCATTTTTTTAAGTAAAGTTGTTCTATTGGGATAAATCCAAAGTAATAGCTTCTTTAAAGAAAACAAAAGCACAAAGCAGTTTTAAATATAACCAATAGAAATGCAACCCCTAAACTGAGTTAACATAAAACTCAAGAAATACATATATGATAAAACTGTGTCACCCAACTGAACAAAAGCACTTAAAGAAATTAAACTGCTTAATTTCTACATGATATAATCCAACATTTAGAAAATGTAAAATTGGTATTCAAATTATTTCCTCTCATAAACTGGAGCTTCATTTAAGAGAAAATCATTAATTAAAGTATCATCGTAGTTTGTAAATTCTTTTCTGTAACACTATTTATTGACTGATGCTATCTTTAGTATTAACTTCAGTATCTTGATTATTAGTAATTAAAGAAATGTCTCTGTTCACTGTCTCAATACTTCCTTTGATACCTTTCAGTTGTGCTGGATCTGTGTCATCTTTCTGTAGCTTTTCCCACTGTGAACTGAAAGAAAATAGAAGAGCAGTAATGGTTTGAAAATATATATAAAAATCAATATACTGTACTTAAAAGAATTCTAGAAAAACTAAATTTTTTGATTGAAGGAAATAGTCTATCTCCTTATAAATAAGACAATATATACATGTAACTGTACATGTTGATACCTCAATGAAATCATTTAGTGAGTATTAGAACAATATAAACTTACATAGCAATATCCAGATGCTGATTTTTATGATTTTATTTATTTATTCATGAGAGACACACAGAGAGAGGCAGAGACACAGGCAGAGGGAGAAGCAGGCTCCCTGCAGGGAGCTCGATGTGGGACTCAATTCCAGGACCCCAGGATCACAACCTGAGGCAAAGGCAGACAGACGCTCAACCACTGAGCCACCCAGGTCCCCCAAATGATAATTTTTTAATCTCTTTTCCTGATCATAATTCTGAAGCTACCAAAAAGTACCAATAAATAAATATCACCTATCCTTCAGTAAAACTCCCAATGCTCCAGTGAGCGTATCAGATGCAACCATCTTCTATGGGTACAGTTTGTGTACCCAAAACAATTAAAATGGTAAGATCACAGATTACAGATCACCATAAGAGACAATAAAAATGAAAAAATTTGAAATAGGGGGCACTAGGGTGGCTCAGTCAGTTAAAGTTCTTGCCCTCGGCCCAGGTCATATCTCAGGGTGCTGGGATCGAGTCCCACATTGCGCTTCCTGTGGAACAGGGAGCCTGCTCCTCCCTCTCCCTTTGCTCCTCCCTTTGCTCCTTTTCTCTCTCTGAAATAAGTAAAATCTTATAAACTATTAAAAAAAAATAGAAAGTTGAAGACCATAGGTTAAGTTGCCCCAGGCCCCAGAACACCCAGCCAGTCAGTAATGAAGCTAAGAACTGAATCCTTGTAGAATGCCTATAAAGTTCATGCCATTTCCACTATCTCCCTCTGATCTTACCATTAAAACTATTAAACGGCCTCAAATATTATTAAGAATATGAAGTAATGATATGACAAATCAAATTCATTAGGAAATATACTACAGTGCAAGGAAAAAACCTGCCCTGAAAGACAAGTTGTAGCTGTATGACCTTGAATAAATCAATAACCTTCTCACCAAAAAATAAGGCAGTTAGATGCAATGATCTCTAAGGACCTTCTCAACTCTGTAACTCTGCCCTTAAAATACTAATTTAAAAATAAATGTCAGACCAGGACTAAATATCCCAAATCAAACTGAATGTATTTTTTCAAACCTGCAAGCATAGCTGAAAATTATGGAAATACAGGGATACTTCATTTTACCATGCTTCACTTCACTGTGCTTTGCAGATAGTGCATTTTTTACAAATGGAAGGTCTGTGGCAACCCTGCATCAAGTAAGTCTATCAGTGCCATTTTTCCCAAAATTGCTCACTTCATGTCTCTTTGTCATATTTTGGTAATTCTCATACTATTTCAGTTTTTTTTAAAGATTTATTTGAGAGAGATTGACAGCATGAGTGAGGGAAATGGCAGAAGGAGAGGGAGAAGCAGGCTCCTTGCTCAGCAGGCTCGATTATGACTTTAGCCAAAGGCAGACACTTAACCAGCTAAGCCACCCAAGCACCCCCTATTTCAAATGTTTTCATTTTTATCATTTTTTTTATTTTTTTTTAAATATTTTATTTATTATTTATTTATTTAAGTCACAGACAGAGAGAGAGAGAGGCAGAGTCACAGGCAGAGAGAGAAGCAGGCTCCATGCACCAGGAGCCCGATGTGGGATTCGATCCCGGGTCTCCAGGATCGCGCCCTGGGCCAAAGGCAGGCGCCAAACCGCTGCGCCACCCAGGGATCCCTATTTCTTTATTTTAAAAAAATTTTTTTATTGGAGTTTGATTTACCAACATACAGCATATCACCTAGTGCTCATCCTGTCAAGTGCCCCCCTTAGTGGCCGTCACCCAGTCACCCCAACCCCCCACCCGCCTGCCTCCACTTCCACCACCCCTTGATCATTTCCCAGAGTTAGGAGTCTCTCATGTTCCATCACCCTCACTGATATTTCCCTCTCATTTTCTCTCTTTCCCCCTTTATTCCCTTTCACTATTTTTTATATTCCCCAAATGAATGAGACCATATAATGTTTGTCCTTCTCCAATTGACTTATTTCACTCAGCATAATACCCTCCAGTTCCCTCCACATCAAAGCAAATGGTGGGTATTTGTCGTTTCTAATGTCCACAATAGCCAAACTGTGAAGGAGCCTCAGTGTCCATCGAAAGATGAATGGATAAAAGAACATTTTTATTATTTCTTATGGTGATCTGTGATCAGTGATCTTTGATATTACTATTCTAATTGTTTTGGGGGTCACCAACCACACCCACAGAAGGTGGCAAACTTTAATGCTCATGGACTGGCCATTCCCCCATCTCCTCCTCTCCTTGGGCCTTCCTATTCCCGGAGACACAACAATATTGAAATTAGGCCAATTAATAACCCTACAATGGTCTCTGAGTGTTCAAGTGAAAGGAAAAGTCCCGGTCTCTCATTTTAAATCACCAGTTAGAAATGATTAAGCTTAGTGAGGAAGCAAAAGCTAGGCCACTTGCACCAACAGTTAGCCAAAGTGTAAATGCAAAAAAAAAGTTCTTAAAGGAAACTGAAAGTGCTACTCCAGTGCACACACAAATGATAAGAAACCAAAACAGTTTTACTGCTGATATGGAGAATATTTTAATGGTTTGGACAGAAGATCAAACCAGCCACAACACTCCCTGAAGCCATAGCATAATCCAGAGCAAGGCCCTAACTCTCTATGAAGGCTGAGAGAGGAGAGAAAGCCAACTTGAAAAACAAGTTGGTTCATGAGATTTAAGGAAAGAAGCCGTCTCCATAAGAGTGCAAGGTGAAGCAGAAGGTGCTGACATAAAAGCTGCAGCGTTATTCCAGATCCGGCTAAGATCGTGAATGAAAGTGGCTGCACTAAGCAACAGATTTTCATTTTAGGTGGAACAGCCTTCTATCAGAAGATGCCATCTAGGACTTTTGGAGTTAGAGAGCTGACTCTCTTATAAGGGGCCAATGAGGCTGGTGACTTTACATTGAAGCCAAAACTCACTGACCGGTCCAAAAATCCTAAAGTGATTTCATCTGTCTTTCACCACTACTAGTGACCCCATCTCCTACTTCCTCTGTCCTCTCCTTGCAGTCACTGCCTAATGTTTTACATCAGCATGAGCTCCAGAGCTGGCTCCCCTGCCTTCCTTTCACTAATTACATATAAATTGAAGTTTGTAGTTAACTCCATAGTCTCCTAGTTATAAGGCAGGCAAGAGTTATGAGTGATTTTATCTGCTCTCCTTATTGATCTTTTTTTTTTTAAAGATTTTATTTATTTATTCATGGGAAACACACACAGAGAGAGGCAGAGACATAGGCAGACGCAGGGAGCCTGATGCAGGACTCGATCCCAGGATCCCGGGATCACAACCTGAGCCAAAGGCAGACACACAACCACTGAGACACCCAGGAGTACCTCTGCTCTTATTGACCTTGTGAAGAAAACTGGATATGTGGCCATCACTACCCTACAGGAAACTCTAAGTACTTTCATTATCATGTAAAATCATTTTAACAAGCATCCAAAGTTTCCTACCTTTAAAAGAACAGATCATAAGCTTTTCTACTCTGTGACTTCCAAAAATCATCAAATGACTTTTTATTATTGAAGAGAACAACAGTACCTTTGTAATGTTTCTATTTATTTAAAAACGTAAATTTCTCCCTGAATTATAGTCTAATCAGCTAATTGTTTTTTAAGATTTTATTTGAGAGAGAGTGAGAAAGCACAGCAGGGCTCGAGGCACAGAGGGAGAGTGAGAAGCAGGCGCCCTGCTGAGCAGGGCCCCAGATCCAGGGCTCAGTTCCAGGGGCAGAGGGACCCAAGAATCATGACCTGAACTAAAGGCAGACACCTAGCCAACTGAGCCACCCAGTCAGCCACCCAGCCACCCTAATCAGTTAATTAAATGAAAAGCAAAGTTAGTATGAAAAGTAATTACAGATTAAGGTATTTATGAAAGAAAAATCATAACACTACTGTACTGACCAGTGAGAAAAGTAGATTGTGTTGTTGATGTTTTTAAATTTCCTATATTGTTTTGTAACTGAGGCTTACTCACCTGTAAGACACTGTATCATTCACAAACATTTTCACACACATCCTTTAAATTTTGGAAGAACTGTGAGAGGAGGAAGCTGAGGCCTAGAGGTTTCTAGGTGACTTGCTAAGATCACACAAGGCAGAAAATGGCTGAAATAGAAATCAAAACCCCGTTCTTCCCACTGCACTAAATGCTACCATATCTCCTGAGTAGTTTCACTACCTATGAAGTTCTAATAAGACAAGTGTAGACCTACAACTTGATTTACACATTGCTCTAATAATCAAGTTTTCATTAAACCTATTCAAATATCTAACACAAATATAAAAAACAAAGCTAAAGCTGATTTTTCTGTAGCTTTCCAGACTTAAAAAAAACAAAAACAAAAACAAAAAAAACAGCAATTGTGAGATATATGCCTTGCTCCAAACTGTGTGATATACTGGTTAAAAACTGTCCTTCCAAAAGTAAGAAGAAACGATTCAAAACTCATGTTTTCCTAATGTGAAGAAGGTGAAGGAAAACATATACAGTTTAGTAGAAAAAACATCCAAACTAAAGATAAAAATATTATACACACTAAACAGAAAATTACCTTGATATTTCCCTGAGATAAACAGTCTGCATAGCTCTCTTCAAATGAGGTTCAATATTCCTCCAGAGTTTGCGAGTATCACGTTCATTTGCTACCCCAAAAGACAGAAAAATTTCAAAAATTCAGATCTTACAGAAATTGCTTCAAAACAAATATTAAGAAGTAAAATTACATAGTTACCTTCTCCTTTAACCACAGGTTCACAATATTTAGGAAAATTAAGCACTGCCTGTAAATAAAAGGAAAAAAAGAGAAAAAGCACTTATCTACCACAACTGGGAATTATTTTCAAGTAAAATGTTTATTAGAATGTAGGCAATTTTATTTCAATATAATTAAAGTAAAATATTATTATAGCTTATTACAACAATAAAACAAATATCGAAAATGACAGTAAAACATGTAAAATACTCCTGAATTGACTAAATCCTAATGTATTTGCTTCTAGATATAAAGTAATATAGTAAAGCGTAATTTGTCATTTTAGTTTATAATTCTGTTGCAAAGGACCATAAAACACACAATACCACTAGCCCAAATAATTAACCTGTTACTTTCTAAGGTCTGAACATTCTCACAAAACAAACATCATCTCATTCAGTACAATTCAAAATTATGAGATTGGCAATACCACCTGAAACGACGATAAATTCAAGTTTTTGGCACCATGCCAGGCATACTAGATCAGAATCTCTAAGAATGAGATCCAGGATCCATGTTTTAACAATCTCTCCAAAAATCTATGTATTCCAAAGTCTGAGAAGTACTAACTCTTATTTCTAAATAGAGAGAGAGCATACACAAACATGAGCAGGGGGGAGGGGCAGAAGGAGAAGCAGACTCCCCACTGAGCAGGAAGCCCAACACTGGGCTCCATCCCAGGACCCTGGGTACATGAGCTGAAGGCTGGGCTGAAGGCAGATGCTTAACCTACTGAGCCACCCAGGCACCCCCAAGAAGCACTAACTAATCATAATTACTTAATAATTTTTCATGAATCAACACTGGAATTCTACTGAGAGGTAGTTTGAGGAAACGGATAAAAACACACTGCTGTCACTTATTACTATGAACTTGATTGCAAGTATTTCTTACTTAAATGATTCCATAATAAAGCCTGGTGAAAGAGAGATGTAAATGTATTAACTATCCAACCTCAAATCTAGAAGGTAAGAGGGAGCTGAGAACTAATCCTTTAAACAGTTTTTCCTATTTTACTCCATAAAAAGCAACTGTTTAGGGTAGAAAAATCTTCCAAACTCTGTTAATATTAAGTGTAGAGAGGCCAACTTTCTTAACTTAGTTTCAGGTTTTCAGATCAGAACCCTGCTTCATAATTCAGTAACATGTCACAATATCAGGAGTAACTGGTAAACAAATTGAGTAACTGCTTTTTTTTTTTCTTGGCCCAAACATTAAAATATATACTTAATCATTTACAAATAGCAGTAAAGAGGTAATGAAGATAATTTTAGGAGACTATTTTCCTGTTTTACTTTAGTAAGTTAGTATTTTCCCCATGTCATTCCATAAGAACTTGCTGAGTATATTAAAACTATAATTGTGAGTACCCTTAACTATCCAAATACAAGCTCTGTATCTAAGGAAATCTATAAATCCTAGACCTCATTAAAAAAGGCAATTGACAAAATAATCTGTCCAAATACAAAATAATTTTCATGGGGTGCCTAGGTGGCTCAGTTAGTTAAGTGTCTGCCTTTGGCTCAGGTCATGATCCTGGGGTCCTGGGATGGAGTCCCACATCGGGCTCCCTGCTCAGCAGGGAGTCTGCTTCTCCCTCTGCCTTGCTTGTGCTCTCTATCCCAAATAAATAAATAAAATCTTTAAAAAATAATTATTTTCACACCTTTGACTATTAACATTCAAATGTGCTCTCCAATATTATGCCCAATATAAATCCTCAAATATAAGCGAATCTTACTGCCTTGTATTAGGATTACTTACAGCAAATCTAACTTCAGGTCCACTGGTATTTTAAACTGTCTTCCCAACTACCCAGAGAATGGAAATAAAAAGGCTGCTAATAAAATAAAAAAAATAATAATTCCAAAGCCCAGGCAGATATAATTTTTAGATAATTTTTTTATATAATAAATTTTCACTCCCACGGAACATTCCTCCCATTTATCTCTCCATTAAACCTTAAGTATATATTATACTCTTACCTGGTCACATTCATGAAAAGGGGTTGCACGGTAGGCAAGACAGAGGCATAACTTTAAGAAATGACCATGTGCTCAGCAAATGATCATGCTCATAATATTAACAGGAGAAGTACAGTATGATAATTATTAGTTATGGCCACCTATTATCTCACTTATTCCTGACATTTGCACTCTTCTGATACTCATTTATCAGCCGAGTAATTTGCCTACAGACAGATTCCAGTCCCTGAATTCATGATCATGGATTTATGAGATGTTCTGGGAATTTATTTCTAAATCAATAAGGGTGCAATTTTTTTAAAGGTTGTATTTATTTATTCACGAGAGACACACAGAGAGAGGCAGAGACATAGGCAGAGGAAAATGCAGGCTCCATGCAGGGAGCCTGATGTGGGACTTGATTCCAGGACCCAGGATCACTCCCTGAGCCAAAGTTGCACACTTAACCACTGAGCCACCCAGGCGTCCCAACTGAGGGTGCAATATTATTGAACCCTGATCCAGGTGAAAAAACTACTTCCCATATTGCCAAGGAAAACTTACATTGCTTTAAGATCCATTGTGAATAGTGACTAAGCTGCCACAAGACAGAGATAGGCAATTTAGGAAACTTCCAACTCTTCCTCAGGGAGATTTTCACTAAAACGTCATTATTCTATTTGAAATTATTTATTAGAAAATCATCTGATGGGGCACCTGGCTGGCTCAGTCGGAAGAGTGTGTCACTCCTGATCTCAGAATCGTGAGTTTGAGCCCCATGTTGGATGCAGAGATTACTCAAATAAAAACTTAAAAAAAGAAAAAAAAACCTCATCTAATACATGTATATTATAGTAAGCAGAACTCTAAGATAGTTCCCCAAGACTGTCAGCCCCTGACAGACAGGCACACCTTCTCCCAGTTATTCAAACACTAATTTAGGTACTGCTATAAAAGAATTTTGTAGATGTAATCAAAGTCTCAAAGACTGTACTATTTATGGGAGAAAGACAATCAGATGAGTCTGACCTAACCACACAAGCCCTTCAAAAGCAGAGAGTGTTCTCTGGCCAGTCACAGAAATCAGAGATTAGGAGTACAGGATTCAATAAACCCTTGCTGGCTGATAAATGGGTAGGTCCATGCCAAGAATACAGGCGCTCTCTAAGAGGCCTGAGACTTGGGTTGACAGCCAGCAGGACAGCTTCAGACCTCATTCTTACAGCCAAAAAACCCCCAAATTCTGTCGTCTGAATGAACCTGGAAGCTATTTTTCCCAGAACCTCAATATGAGAATACAGTTTAGCCAAAACTTTAATTTCATCAGTGACATCCAGAGCAGAAACCAGCAACAGTGCCTGCATTTCTGACCTACAGAACTGTCAGCTAATAAACGTGTATTGCTTCAAGCCACTAAATTCATGGCATTTCGTTATACAGCCACAGAAAGCTAATAATACACATGTTCAAGTACAAATGTAAAGACATATTCCAATATTCCAAGGTCACAGAGAAATAATCTCTGAACTCTTCTGCCTTTTTAAGACTACATTTCATCTCTGAAACATTAGAGAAATAAAAATCAGAACTGAGAACATTTATATTAACATTAATCAAGCAATGGATGCCTTACTACATGCATTAATTCATTTAATCCTCTAAATGAGGGGCACCGGAGTGGCTCAATGGTTGAGTGTCTGCTCAGGGTGTGAACCTGGGGTCCTGGGATCACCAAAGGGAGCCTGCTTCTCCCTCTACCTGTGTCTCTCATGGATAAATAAATAAAATCTTTAAAAAATAAAATCCTCTAAATGAACCAATGAGGTAGACATTATTATCATCCCCACCTTACAGAGAAGTTAAAGTATGTTTCCAATCTCTGACTTCCCCTTCTTTGGTCAGCCACAGAAAATTCTGCTTTTAAAATGCTCATGTGATTAGGTGTCACCCACCTGGTAACTACCCTAATCTTAAATAAGGATATCTTGAAGCCAGATAGATATGATGAAGAGTAAGGTATTTATAAGGTTTAAAGGTATTTCCCCACAAAAAGGAGAAAAAAATACCATCTTCACCAAACGATCAAAGTGAACATTATCAGTTACAAAACAAAATGAAATCCTGTAACATCTGATAAGCTGCAATGAGAACAAAGCATCATTTCTGTGATATTCCTGTCAGATGCATAACCTGAATCTGACCACAAGCACACATTAGACAAATCCAAATTGAAGTTGATTCCACAAAACAACTGGCCTGTAATCTTCAAAGGTCTCACTCAAGACCATGAAAGTCGAAGACTGAACAACTCTTCCAGATGAAAGTTCAAGAAACACAGCAACTAAATGCAGTTTGTGATCCTGAACTGGACTCTTGCTCCCAGGTACATTACTGTGACAACTGGCAAATACTGAATAGGGTTTGAATTAGGTTGAAGCAATAAGGCCACTTTCTCATTTTGATGGTTGTACTGTAGTTATGTGGAAGAATGCCTTCCACATATACGCACTAAAGTATTTGGGGTCAAGGGGGGGCATCACATCACAAACTTAGCTCAGGTTATCTGGGGAAAAAAAAGAAGGAAAAGTTCTTTTTATTGTACCTGCAGTTTTTTTTTGTAAATTAGAAATTGCTTCTGAAATCTTTAAATTTAAAACTATCCAATACTTTCTTTATCTTATAAATACTGTATCTAATAGACTAATGAGAGCAAACTATTAACATGCCAATACCACTGAACATGGTTGTAATACAAAAAGAATTCTTAATTATTCAAGGCCAAAAATAAAGGTATCCAGTAAAAGCCCAACTGGAAAAGCTAGCTAAATACAGCTTCTTGCTCACCCCAAGTCTAAAGATGGCTACGAGACCACTTAAAATATGCCACAGCTTCATTTAACATGGATGAATATCTCAAAATGTTGAGCAAAAGTAGATAGATAAAAAAGAATGCATATTATATGTTTCCATTTAGATAAAGTCCAAAACAGGCAAAACCAACCTTTAATGTTCAAAGCAAAGATACTGATTACTTCTGGGGAGGGAAGAAGAGGTAGAGATTGGGAGGAAGCATGAAGTGGGTTCCTTGGATTTTCTACTTTTTGATCTGGATTATGTTTACATATGTTTCCATTTTGTGATAATTCACTGTGATATATATGTATTGTTTCTGTGCTGTGCTTTACTTTTTTTTTTTTCCTTAAACTCTGCTCCACAGCCAGTATGAAGCCCAAAGTAGCACTTGAACTATGACCTGAGATCAAGACCTGAGCTGAGATCGAAAGTTGGACACTTAACCCACTGAGCCATGCAGGCACCCTTTGTGCTCTTCTCTATATATCCTATACTTTAATCAAAAAACAAGAAAAAATAAAAGGAAAACAAACCAAACTAAGTTATTTCTCCTAATTGAAGACTCTGTGCTTCCCCCTTAAGTACCTTTCACCAAAAAATAGCTCTTCTCTATGTGGAAAAGACAACCTCATTCATAAATCAATCAGTATGAAGATATAAAAGAATGATGAAGGACACCCACTCACCCAGCCATCTCTCAAACCAAACCTGGCAATCAACAGAATGATAGCTGTTCTGACAGGTCATCCTTCAAACTTCATATTTCTTTAATAACATGACTTTAATATGATGCAAAATCCTACAGCAGTTTTGGTGAGCAGTCTCCATAGCCAAGCCATGGTTGATGTCATTGAAGACAGTAAGATTACAATAGATTTTAGGTCTATGAACCTCTGCTCAACAGAGGGAGGAAAAGAACTAAAATTAACTGATCTCCTTCAGCTATCAGGCATTTTACATGTGTTTGCTTCTGTGTGTGTGTGATTTTTTTAACCTCACAAAATTCTGAGGCAGGTATTAAACCTACTTAATAGAAAACTCAAGTTCAAAAAGGTTAACTTGCCAAGAACATACGGCTGGTAAATGACTCATCTTGTGTTTCTTCATCTATAAAATGAAAATTCGTGATAATGCCTTCCTTCAGAGGGTTGTTACAAGAATTGAGTCAATATTGGTAAAAGGCTTAAAACAGTGGCCAGTGCACAATAAGTACTCAATAAAACTGGCTATTATTAAGAGGTAGTTGTATTATAATACTTATGAAACTATGTTGTGAAGCCAGACCCCATGATTCTTTATTCGCAAAATTTTATAATCTAATTCATTTTAGTTCTCAGGGACCATTTTTGCCTAGCATACAATCATATCATAAATAAGTAAAAATAACTAATATGTATAGAAACACATTGGTGTATACTGTCCTCTTGAGTCAACAGAGACCAAGGGGACAAATCTGCAACCATTTCAGAATTGTGACAATTCTTGCTCATAAAAAATAATAATAATAGTTTGAAAAATACATGAAAGAATTTCAGATTTGAGAGTCATGACCATTAGAAGTAGAATTATGCTGGGTTGGTCAGCGGCATGTGAGACAGGTGAGTTATGTGCAAGGCAGAAAACTCGGTGCCAGCTGCCTTCACCATCCTGCAGCCCGGAACCCACATCTTCCCACACTCCAAACGTCCATGGGACAATCTTCCAGGACAGATTCCTACAGGATTCAAGGACATCAGTGCTAAGTTGTGTTAACTGCGAGTTACATCCCAGGTGATGGAGGAGTATTTTCCTGTGACTCCACCTTATACAAGGACTGTGTACCGACCCTCCCTCCTCTCTGTAAGCCCTTTTGGGCACCAGGGATCCAAGACGTTCAACTGCTGGACAGATGTTAGTGATGAGCTTGAACTAGAACAGCTTGTCTCTTGTTTCTTCCCTACTGAAAAGACACTTAATAGCTACATTTAAATCAGAAGAAGCCTAAAATCTAAAACTTAGAAAACATACTAAATGTGAACACAATTTTAAACGGGCACCTTCTTCTACATTCTGTCTCAAACACACATTCAAACACATACTGAATCCCTCTAAGTGACTCTTCAGTGCAAAAAGTAAAAGAAAATGTGCTAAGATCTATAGAATCCGTTTATTTTAAAATAAAGGTTTTCCAGCCTAAGATATATTACTACTTTCTCTTACATGTAGATAAAAGCTTAGTATTAATGGAACATTTCTAAAAAGGAAACAAGATATTCTTGCCCCCTCCCCTTCACATCCAATTAAAAAGTAGAAAGATCAAAGAAAAATTAAATGATTACTTTCCAAATTACCTATGCAATATAAATAGCTTTCTGCTCTTTTAAATAACTTTTTAAGTAAACTTATATAAATATTAAAAGTAACCCCTTATGTAAAGTACTAATTCAAGGTCAGTAGCTCATGAAAGACCTGTAATTAAGGCTTCTGACTATCCTCAAGTTCATCTAGACGCCAGACCACGACTGTTACATACACAAAACCTGAAAGAAATGTTACAAAAAAATTAAAAGACAATTACTTATTAAGCTTTTACATCTTCTATTTCTCTTCATTTTGATTTTAATGAAGTCTTACATTTTCTGCAATTAGAAAAAGAGAAAAAAGGAAACAAAAACACTCTTAAGGAAGAGTGAAAAGATAGAACTAAAAATGAATGAAGGCTTTCTGATCAGATTGAAGTTTGAATTAAGGCACAGACACCCACCTACTTAATGTTAGCTTCAAAAAGCCTATCCATATTTCCAGAATAAATTTTCAGCGGCTAGCCTACCTCACACCATTTTTATGTGGAAAAATATTAAAAGATGTGCTTTTTTAAAAAGTAAAATGCTCACTCACCAGGTATCTGAGCTCTTTCAAATCTCGGCAGACAGTGTAGAAAACTCCAAGAAGAATATTAATGTAGGCAGCATAGAAATCAGCTGAATACTCTGGAGGATGATCGTGTGACAAGATCTTTTGAAGGTTCCCTGTTCAGAGGACAAAAATGAACTTAAGGATTAACCCAGAACCCCAGTTATCTTCTAGCATTTTACAACAGAGGTATAAAATAATAAATATACAAGCCCAGCAAATATTAAAGAATAAGAAAACTGCTACAAGATTAGAAATATAACACAACTTTTGAAACTAAGGTTAAAGAATTATGAATCTAATGTTCCAAAAAGAGGTACTAAAAATTGCTTAAAACAAATATTAAACAATGACATCTAAAGAAAATCTCAAGAATCCCTGTAGGCAAATCAATATCAAGAGTGAAAATAATATATATTCTACTTATTTTCCTGCCTACAAGTAAATCAACTAAAAAAAACAAGAGTACTACACAAACTACCACCAAACTGGAAAGTGCTCTTCACTTTTTGAAAAATAAAAAGAATTCATAAGTTTTTATGAAAATCATCATCGTTACTTTATCATTCCCCCTTTTATAAATCACGTTTTCGGGGCAGCCCAGGTGGCGCAGCGGTTTAGGGGGCTGCCTGCAGCCCGGGATGTGATCCTGGAGACCCGGGATCGAGTCCTACGTCGGGCTCCCTGCATGGAGCCTGCTTCTCTCTCTGCCTCTCTCTCTCTCTCTCTCTCTCTGTCTCTATGATTGAATGAATAAATAAATTTAAAAAAAATTTTTTTAAATCAATCATTCATGTTTTCTGCCTAAAGCTTTGGTATCTTTATTTCTCTTCTATCTTAAACTCTTTATATAATATCATTGGTTTAGAACCCTAAACTTTCTTTTATCCTGCTGGAAATATATTGTAGAAGCACAGTTAAAATTAAAAGAGAAACAACCACCCATTATTCAAAATTTCCCAGGTATAGTATATGAAATCAGTCATTCATTCCTTATTATAATTCCCTCTGAGTCCTTGGTGCAATGAATGGTGTCTTTAGACTCCTTGGTTAGGAGTTCTTTGACTATGACTAATACTTTAAACCTTTTTTTTTTAATTTTTATTTATTTATGATAGTCACAGAGAGAGAGAGAGAGAGAGAGAGAGAGAGAGGCAGAGACACAGGCAGAGGGAGAAGCAGGCTCCATGCACTGGGAGCCCGACGTGGGATTCGATCCCGGGTCTCCAGGATCCCATCCTGGGCCAAAGGCAGGCGCCAAACCGCTGCGCCACCCAGGGATTCCCTATGACTAATACTTTAAACCTCTTTCCACAGGTTCAGGATTTTTGTAATACTTAACAAGTAAAAAGTCTTAGAAGATTTCTGATCAAGTCAATTTCCTTTTAACTAGGGTTCCCTTTAGGTGAGTATTTTTACCATAGACACTATGCTATTTACCATCAGCCCTTGACTCTATCACTCTCTTGTTCCTTACATCAATTAGATATAGGTGCAAGATCAAACAATATATATGGCCTATCACTGGATACATATAAACTTATAGCTATATTAAGGGGCTCTTTTAGATAGGGCTGCTGCTGAAGGGAAAACAACAAAAAAACAAAACAAAAAAAAACATAGAACAACATTTCAAAGCCTAGCCACATCCTTGGAATATTACCCTGCAGGGATTCTAGATGGGAGACTCTTATTAGATCTGCATTTTTAAAATAATGACCACTGAAAAAAAAAATACACAAAGTCCAAAACTTAACTTTGAAGTCTATGTATTTTTTACATTCTAATAAGACATTTTAAATTTATTGTTACTAAGCTTTTTAAAACTATGCATGGGAAAATACTGGATACCTGAAAGTTTCTAAAAGGTGCCTTAAAACTTGGAGATAGAAGGGATAAATGGTTGGTCAGATGAACATACGTAGGCGAAAAAAGTGCTCTACAAATGCATGGGTGCAGAAATCTGGAAAACAGTCTCCAGCTGAGACTGCACTCCTAACATCCTCCTGTACATCTCTATCTAGATAACCCTTATTGGTGACTCTAAGTGCTTCACGTGAAAGTTGATTAGGTGCTACCACTGGCCCAATCCTGATGAAAGTGTTGTAAGAGTTAGCTCATTGTGTGGCTATAAAAATAAACCAGCTGCTTAGTTAGACTACAGGCAAAATTGCAGAGTACAACCGTACATTATAGAAACTCTAATTATCTGGGACTGTTCAAACTTACGGAAAAATGCTATCTCTAATAGGAAGCCAAAAATAGTGCACTAGCAGGTAGTAAAAGGGAAGGAGAAACCATCTGATTGGTCTCCTGTTGTCTTAAAATTACACTATCAAAGAACAGCTTTACACACAAAGAACAATCATTTCTAACTTGAAGAGGAACTTCAGCTTCTAGTCATGAAAAAGTAAGAAGCTCCAGAAATACTCTCCTGTAATAAACTAAAAACTGGACAAAATACAGAAAAACACTATTTTCAGACTTCAAACAACAGGCAATAAAGGACTGTGATATCTGAGAAAAAGGAAACAAATGAGCCATCAGCCAGGCTTTCTAATAAGAGGTAACTGTAATTTTAGAACTACGGTACAGGAAAGTTCCAAGGAATCATTAATCCCAATAAGTTGAGAAGATACAGATCAGAGTAGAGGGAGCTATTTAAGGCAGTTAGAATGTGCAGGGTAGAGTATAAGAGAGAAAGAGCTATGGAAAGAAAGAGCTCCAGAAATCTACATAGGGATCCCCCGAGTCTTGTCTGAATACCAATCTGTATATGCACAGAGTAAAACCCCACAGGCCAAGTAAGAACAATTTCTGGGGTTAAACAATTAGTGGAAAGGTGTCAATCAAACAATTATCAGAGCTCATGCAGAACTATAAATCATTCATACTGCCACCAGTCAGAATGAATGCACAAAATATTGTAGAACCAAGTAGAGATCTCAAAAGGGCTATGTCTTAGAAGGAAGGCTTAAATTACCCCTGGAATAAAGATTACTCCAGCACATCCCTTCAAAAAGACTTAAGAACTGCCCTAAAAGAATCAGATATATCTTTAAGAAATTTAAGTGCTACCTAGAAAAATGTCCTGCATATAACAACAAAAACCACAGTATCTATTATTCAATAAAAAATTATAAAAGAGTTGCAGAAGGAGAGGTGGGGTTGGGGGATAGGGTAACTGAGTGATAGGCATTAAGGAGGGCATGTCATGAGATGAGCACTGGGTGTTACACTATAAGTTGACCAATTGAATTTAAATTAAAAAAAAGAAAAAATAAAAAGAAATTACTAAATACACAAAGTAACATAATGAATACCAATAACAGATAAAAATTACTCAACAGAAACAAACCCAAAATGAAAGAGGTCATGGAATCAATAGATAAGGATATTAAAACAACTTATTATAAACATGCTCAAAATCTCAAAAATACAAAGGAAAACAAAAGTACAAGATCTATAATGAAAAATTCCACTGGATGGGATTAAGTACAGAATAGACACTTGTAGAAAAAAAAGTAACTTAAAGACAGAAAAAAACTATCCTTGATAAAACAGAGAGAAGAAAGATTTAATAAAATTTAAGTAAGTAAACAGATTCAGTGAAACAATATCAAGTGGTCTAACACACATGTAATGCAGTCCCAGGAACAGGAAAGGAAAGGGGGCACAGGTAACAAAGATAAGGTATTTGAAGAAATAAGGGCTGAAAATTTTCCAAAGTCGATGAAACTATACAATTCATATTTCCAAGAAGTTCAAGCAAGATAAACAATAAAAGATTTTTTATTTCTTTCAAGTCCAAATAATTTAATATGGCGTTTATAATAGGGCACCTGGGTGGCTCAGACAGTTAAGTGTTCAACTCTTGATTTTGGCTCAGGTCATGATCTCAGGGTGGTGAGATCAAGTCAAGCTCTATGCTCAGCGCATAGTCTGCTTGAGAGTCTCTCCCTCCCTTTCCCTTTGCTCTCCTCCTGCTCATGCTCTCCTTCTCTCTCTCTCAAATAAATAAAATCTTTTGAAAAAATACAGGGTTTATAATAAATGTAGAAGTAAAACACAGGACAATAGACAAAGGTTGTGAGATAGGAAGCTACGTCACTGATATTTTCAGAGTGCTTATTGGAGTATAATATATCCTGAATGATACAATACTAAACCAAACCAAAAAGCTGATGAAGTACATTATAATTCACCAGAAGGAAAAAAAAAAAAAAAAAAAGCCTTACCAAAAGATGAGTAGTCTGTATGTGGTAGAGGTCAGAAACAAGAATTCCAAACTGGGCCCCTAGTATTCACTGCTGAGAGAGGGCATTCTGAACATCAAATATCATATTCTTACAGATGGTATGTGATTCAAGTTATGATTGGATGACATAGCCACTAAGATTATCCCTTTGCTCTGGTTCCATGCTTACTCTAACTACAATTTGGTTTATCAATTAATGTTTCCTTTTTGAATGCCTTTCTGTGTGATTACAGTGTTTTGCTTTAAAAAAAAAAAATCTTGGCATACAGAAGGACCTAAATTAAATCATCAGATTATCAGATTAAATGTGACTCCATTATTATACTTCAAAATCTAGTAAGCTATACTCTCTGAAATTGGCAAGATCGCTTTATTTAACTATGTCCCCAAATTCTCTCCATCTATGATGCTTTGTATCTTTACTTTCTAAAATTTTCAATCATATTCTACAATTATGCCATGCTTTAATACTTCACTAAGATGTAGAAAATCAGCTTTTAAAAAATAATTTTCTTAAATTCGAAATAGTTTTCCAGTACTTACACCCTGAAAGGGTCATGAAAAAAGTTAACTTTGAACAGTAATGACACAGATACAAAGGAATATTTTAAACGAATTCCTTTGATTTATTCCTTTTCTTCTTACCCCTTTCTTTTACAATTTTTATGGAAGAGAAACTATTGAAAATAAGGGCTCCCTTCATCTATTTTGGGTTCCTTTCTTCTATTTCAGTTAATTAGCTAAAGGAATGTGTCATTTGATTGCTGTTTGGGTGTAAATAGGCAAAAATGTGTTTATCTTAACAATGAATGTTCACAGCTGATTAGTTCAGAGGGCTAGTGTTAATGAGGCCAAGGTCAAGAAATGCTATTTTTTAATAGCCTTGTAACCACTTTAAGCTTCGCATTTATAAACTCTGAATCAGAAGTGTCCTATTTGTATAGGGACAACACAATACTAATCTACAAAACTATTCAGCAACACAAAAAGCTACAGTGTTCTTCCAAAGACAAAAATAATCAAGATCTATGAAATTTAAGATTAAATACTAACGAAAAAGAAATAAGAAACACAACTGGCAGCTGGTATTATAAGAGGAACACTAACGAAAAATAAAATGAGATTTACAAAGTTAAAAGACACATTTCACATAGTACTTAACCCAAATACATGGTAAATAAAGATTTCTATACAATTTAAATGTGCTCTGCCAACCTAGTCTAACTTTTACTTACACAGATGTTACCATCATAATATATGCATCTTACCAGTATGGTAATCAGTATGATTAAAAAATGTGATAATACACCATTATTAGCACAAATATGTGAGGAACACACTCAAAAAATTTTAGTAACTGTATGAGAATAACCCCTCACAGTTCCAAAATAAAACCTCTCTAAGTGCAGATCTATAACATTTTGAGTTTGGCATCACACCTGAACAGATTAAGATATCAAAGAATTGCATTTGAATATGCTAGCTTAATCTTTCAAATAACAAAAACTCTTCTGGTGAATATCATCTATCAAAATGAAGTTTTAAAATTTACCTATGCTATAATCAGGGAAATACAAGACAAATGGCTCAAAGCACCCAGTATTTGGACGAAACTTCTCCCAAACAATTTCACTGAGAAACAGAACAGTCACATTTCTGTCAGTCTGTAAAAGAAAGAGAAATAAAAGTAACTTTGCATTTGAAAATCTTAATCAGAATAGCAATTCCATTTGAATTTTTCTTTCAAATAAATCCAGCAAAGTTACAAGGTGTAACAAATTATTTGCATATTAATAAGCCTTATTTATAAAACCTAATCAAGGAGCTCATCCACTTGCAAATTTTCATACCTAATTACTTAGAATTTCCATAGAACTTTTAGGTTAATTGACATTTCAGTTACCCATGAAAGCTAGGACAGTCACACAAGGGTTTGCTTTATAGGAATGACAAGGTCTTTTTATGGGAATTTTCAAAGAAATCATTAGCTTTCAATTAATAAAAAGGTGTGGAATATATCTATCTCATCATTAAGATACCTACAGAAACCCAAAGAGGAAATAAGAGTTAAAGGAAAATAGATATGCCATACTTAAAACCATATATTGAGAAATTTTAAGGGTTTTTTTAAAAGGCTATTTTCATACAAACTACTGAGCAAAACATGTTGAATATACATTAAAAACATTAAACATACACACAAAACACCACTGTTAAGTGAACAGTCATCTTCTGAAGTATATTTAGAAAGTATTATCAGTATACCAAAAGGAAGGGTAAGAAAACAAGCTCAATATGTATACTATCCTACAGAGTGGCCACAAATGGCCTATGCATGCCAGTTAAGAATTTATCTATGGACATGCCTCTGTATTTTCAACACAAGTTTTTATTTTTCTCCATATTCTTTTTGACATCTCCTAAGGTGACAGAGCAGACATGATTAACTGTTTTGTTCTATAACTATTCTTAGGATCCAAACACTCAAATTATACCATACTTTGACGGTGATCTGCTGTTTATTGATTCCTAACTTATATGTAATCTTATGCTCCAATTTTCATTACTTAGAAAATCAGTTTTTTGGCTAACAAAGATAGTTGAGTTCAATAAATTAATAATTCCACAAAAATCTAGCTTCTTTATGAAAAAAAGGAAAAGATTTTTACTTTCAAATGCTTTTTATCTTCTTGAATTAATTTCTATAGGGGTAAAAAAGTATGCTCCAAATACAATCTTGATTACAAAGCATGGAGTTATTTTGCTTTAAAAAATGATTATCTAAAAAAAAAAAAAGATTATCTAAAAGCATTTGAGGGATGCCTGGGTGGCTCAGTGGTTGAGCATCTGCCTTCAGTTGGGGCATGATTCCAGGGTCACAGGACTGAGTCCCCCATCAGGTTCCCCAAGGGAGCCTGCTTCTCCCTCTGCCTGTGTCTCCTGTGAATAAATAAAATCTTAAAAAAAGAAAAAAGCATTTGATAAAATCAGTTCAAAAATAGGTCTAAAAAAATAGAAGATATTTATCTAAGGATTTTAAGTTGGTAATATTCACATCTGTTAAAGTACATTCAATATACAATGATATCTATCATAACTCAAACTTCATTTTATTCAAATAAATATTTAATATAAAAAACATAAAATGCTGGGGCACCTGGGTGGCTCAGCCAGTTAAGCATCTGACTTTGGCTCAGGTCATGATCTCAGGGTCCTGCGATTGAGTCCCACCTTGGGAGCCTCTCATTGGGCTCCACACTCAGTGGGAAGTCTGCTTCTCTCTTCTCCTCTGCCCTTCCCTCCGCTCGTGTGCACACATGTGCTTTCTCTAACTAAATAAAATCTTAAAAGAAAAAAAAAATCATGATATGTCTTTACTTGACTTCTCCTAAATGAAATACACTTTTTAAAATCAAGCATGTAAAAAAATAAATAAATAAAATAAAATAAAATCAAGCATGTTTCTTTTTTCTGGTAGAGTTTAGGTTACTATAAATCTTCATTTTCTTCAGTTTCCATAATTACAACTAAAAAAATATGAAAGGCCTAACTACTATGAAGGGACACAAGAGGACCACCACTAGGCATGAGGGGGGAGAAACAAGGAAAGCTATAGTGGAAGAGCAAGAGGACAGCAAGAATGTGTTCTAGACACCAGACAAGGAATCCTAGAGCAATGGGGGACAATGAATGAAGGTATGCAAAAACAAAAACACAAACACAGCACAACAAAACAATAAAAAGAGGAATGCCTGGGTCGCTCAGTAGGTTAAGTGTCTGACTGTTGGTTCTGGCTCAGGTCATGATCTTATGACTCCATGCTCAGCAGGGAGTCTGTTTCAAAAGGTTCCCTCCCTTTACCCCTACCTTCACTCAAGTGCACACCTGCTCGCGCTCGCTCTCTCGCTCTCTCTCTTCCCCTAAAATAAATGAATAAATCTAGAAAAAAGGAAATGAAGGAGGAGGCATCTACTCAAAGACAACGAGTTCCTGGTCTCAGTAGTAAAATGCCAAGAGTTGATCTAACTAGCAAAGGCTAGACTGTATGAGGAAATTTCCAGGATGGCTACGGATGGCTACCAAGAGCTACACCTGTCCCTCCTCCTTTCTTCCCATTGGGCACCCCCACCCAATACTATTACTAAAAGTGGATTTCAGGAATCAACCTTAGGCACATAATGATTTCAACAGCACTTGCAAAGCCTCTCTCAACTTCTAACGGTTTTTCAAATTTCAGTAATTATATTCAGTAACTGTTTAACTTTTCAAAAGTGGAAATGTCATAAGCTCTGTCTCTCCAAATATTAATTTTCATTATAATGTTACTTAATACTTAAACGCAGACATAAAACTAGGTAGGTATAAACTATTTATGCTCCAAGCACTTAAAGGATTATAAAACAAAAATAAACCTGTAAGTTACATACAAAACTATAAAATCAATAAAACTTAAATTAACAGTAACTAAATATGATTAACAATACTGTTTTGATCAAACTAAATATTTGCTCACTTGTGATTATGGTACAAACAGAAAACTCAAAACTTTTGAGTTTAGCATTGCCATACCATGCAACAGGTATTGGTAGACCATGAAATCTCTCCCCAGTTGTCTTTACTCAAACTTCTGCAAAACCCTTTTCTGCCATAATATTATTATTTGGTTTTGACCTGGCACATATGCACACTAAGTCCATCCCTATTCTTTTCTCATTACTCCATGACAATTAACAGTGGTATTAATACTATTTAGTGCCAGCACAATTATAAATTGTAATTCAAAGCTGGTTCTGACACTGACTGGCCATGAGATAGTAGAACTTGAGATTCTTTTCCTAGATTACTGAAAATTTAAAAATTCTTACAGAAAGTCTAAAGTCTAGGCCCCTACCATTGACTCTAGCAAACACCTACAACTTTTAAAAGAAAGCATAGTCACTTCACAATTAGAAATAGAAAGCTAAAATAATTAAAGAATAAACGTTATCAAATTGTAAGCTGTTTTTATTTTGGAAAAAATGCTCAATAAAATTCATAATAGAGAAATGAAAATATAAATTACATAAGCTTCATTTCTCACCTGTCAAATTGGCAAAACAAAAAGCTCTGACAAGACCATCTGTTGATTAGGTCACAGGGCAAAAAGACTTATACATTACTTACCAATTCTTGTAACCTAAGAAACCCAGGCAAAAGGTTTGCTTCCATATCTCTTAGATATTCTGCTTTATCTAGAACCTTATAAAAAAAAAAATGCAGTGTCAAAATCAATTTACAAAACTCTCTATAAAACATTTACATTATATACTACATAATTCAAGACTTGAATTTTCCATGTTAAAAAAACTGTAACCTATGAATTAATTTTTAACTGGTATTTACATTTGTAGAAGATATTTCAAACAAGTCAAATTAGTAAATTAAAAAACAGACTACTTACAATGTATTGGAACCCAAACTTCTGAACAGAAAATGAATCATAGCTACATTAAAAAGGTTTCTTTTATAGCTATATTATCAAACTCTAAGGCTACCTTACAAGGCATACAAGAAAAATAACTGGATGTATTTTTCTTTGGTGGATGCATTTTTGATTCCATCTAATAAAAGTTAAATTTTTGTTCAATTATAAAACCATTGGTATTATGTTATTTTAAAAGATACTTCTCTTCCACAGATATATAGTACGTATAGATATAGCACATATATTCATGGATAACACATATATAATGCATACAGATATGTAGAAAGAATGCATATATGTTTTTATGGATAATATAATAGGTGGCAAGGAACAACGTACGGGGTAAAGATGACACAAGTCTACCACATGTTAATAATAACTGAAGCTGAATGATGGGTTCATTGGAGTACATTACACTATTTATATATTTGAAATCGTGATGATAAAAAAATGTTATAAAAAAAAAAAAACTTGCTTCAAGAGGTCATCCATTAGTCCATAAAACTGAAATCAAGGTCTTCATAGCACTAAAATAATCTAATCCTGTTTCTACTTTTTGTTATGGAAATTTTAAAGTATATACAAAAACAGGGAGATCAGTAACTCCCACATATATTTCATCCAACCCCAACTAACATCAACATATGGTCAATCTTGTTTCTTCTATACATCTCCACTCTTCTCCTCCACCATCTCTCTGGATTATATTAAAACAAATCCCAGACATACCACTCCATCTGTAAGTTTGTCAGTATGTAGCTCTAAGAGATGAAAACCTTCTATTTTTTTAAAACATAACCACAGTATCATTATCATTCCTTAAAAATGTATTGTTTCTTAATGTCATGTAATAACCAATAATCAAATTTTCCCACTTGTCCCACAAAAGTCTCCTTAGAGTTCACTTGCTTGATTCAAGATCCAAAAAAATTGGTATTTTACATCTTATCATATTTGATTTGTCATCTAGTCAATTTTAAATTATAACATTTCCTCTGACCCTTCCTGTTTTACTTGTTATGTACTTATTGAAGAAAATAGGTCATCTGGCATGTAGAATTTTCCATATCCTAAATTGGCTGACTACATCTCTTTAGTACCACTTAACATGTTATTATGCCTTACTTTATGTATTACATCTTCTATCTTTCCTGTAAAATAGTCAATAAATCTAAAGGTTTGATCAGGTTCAGGTTCAAGTTTTGGGCAAAAATACTTCCAAAGAGCAAATTTCTTACTGAATCACATCAGCAGGAATAGAATACCTGGCTGTCTCTGAGATGTTAAGAATGATGCAGAGGTTCAAGTATCAGTCTCATCCATTCATTATAAGGTTCCCCAGCAGCCTTTCACCAAATGATTTCTGCATCAATTGATGATCATTGCCTTACCCAGAATTTTGTTAGGTATTGCAAAACTATAATTTTCTATGATTCTTTCTGCATTATTGAAGGACATTCTTCTACAAAGAACTTGCCCTTATCTGCTATTTAGTTACTCAGAAATAAAGCTCACACAGGACAGAAGGGATAAATGCTTGGTTCTTTTATCTATCAATTTTCAGAGTAAGTTTATGCCTCTATTAGTTTTCTGTGGTGGTTGTAACACATTACCACACAAACTCGGTAGCTTAAAATAGACTAAAAGTTTATTCCCTCACAGTTCTGCAAGTCTTAAGTCTGAAATCAGCTTCACAGAGCCAAAACCAAAGTGTCTGCAGGGCCACACTTCCTCCAGCATCTCTAAGGTAGAATCCATTCTTTGTCTCTTCTAGATCTGGTGGCTGCCAGTATGCTTTGGCTTGTGGCTGCACCACTGCATAACCAAGGCAAGCATTTCACATTTCTCTTACTCTGCTTCCATTATCTGGCCTCCCCCTGGGTGTGTGTGGTTTAGTGAAGGCCTCCCTTGACCTCTCTCCTACAGAAACATTTGTGATTGCATTTTGGGATCACCCCGATAAACCTGGTAAATCTCCCCATCTCTAGAACCTTAACTTCATCATATTTGCAAAGACCCTCTTTCCAAATGAATTATTTACAGGTTCCAGGGATTAGGACCGGATATTCTCGGAGGCCATTATTCAGCCTACTGCGCTGCTCTAGTAAATCAAACTCCTGTGTTAACCAATGAGTAGCTTTTTATATATCTGTTAAGTATCGTTATAAATTCATGGATTTTAACACATCTAATGTGCTTCTATCTACTAAGTTGATTTTTCTTTTTGATGGCCAAATTGTAGTATGTTTGGCCAGTAGAAGCCCCTTCAAACTGCTTTTAGGTCCTTTTTGTACTCTCAGCTTTGAGATGTAACTAACACATAATACTGCATAAGTTTAAGGCACACAACTGTTGATTTGATACACTTAGATACTACAAAATGACTTCCATGATAGCTTTGGCTAACACCTCCATCACCTCATTTCTTTTTTGTGGTGAGACCATTCAAGGTCTGTCCTACTCTCTAAGCAACATATATGTATATACAATATAGCATAGTATATGTAACACGGTATAGCATAACTATGACCACTACATGAATAGACTTATTCATCTTATAACTAGAAGCTTGTACTCTTTGACCAACATCTTGCCATTTCCTTATCCCATAACCCCTAGTAACCAATCATTTTACTTTGTTTCTATGAGTTTGGCTTTTTATATTCCATATATAATTGTCTCTGCTTGATTTATTCCACTTAGCATAATGCCCTCAAGATACACCCATGTTGTCACAAATGGCAGGATTTCCTTCTCATGGCTGAATAAAATTCCATTGTATATATACACATATCTTCTTTATTCTGTTCTATTGGTCTATGTATCTATTTTTATGCCAGTACCATACTATTTTACCATAGCTTTGTGGTATAGTTTGAAAACAGGAAGTACAATGCTTCAAGCTTTTTTCTTCTTTCTCAGCAATGCCTTGGCTATTCTGTCTTTTGTGATTCCATATAAATTTTAGTATTGTTTTCTCTATTTCTGTGAAAAATGTCATTGGACTTTGATAGAGATTGCACTTAATCTATAGATGGCTTTGGGTACTACGGATATTTTAACAATATTAATTTTTCTAAAACATGAGCTTCTGTGTCTTTTTGAAATGACCCTCATTAGAGTTGATAGTTTCCTAGCTTTCTATTATAGCAAAATTCTCTGGGTTCATCTTGTACATTTTCTTCTCAGAACTGAAATAAAGAAAGCTGGGTTGTTGTTTTGTTAAACATTTACACTTTTTTTAAAATTTTTTATTTATTTATGATAGTCACACACACAAAGAGAGAGAGGCAGAGACACAGGCAGAGGGAGAAGCAGGCTCCATGCACCGGGAGCCCGACGTGGGATTCGATCCCGGGTCTCCAGGATCGCGCCCTGGGCCAAAGGCAGGTGCTGCGCCACCCAGGGATCCCTCACATTTACACTTTGTTAATAAATCTTATTGGAAATTATAATCATTTAAATTAGGAATAAAATTAAAATGCAAAGAATATATTGTTTCCCTAAGTATTCCAAATTGTTATAGGTTTTATTAATTGACAGCTTGAAACAATCTATGAGAGTAATCAACTTAAGACATCTCATTCCTAATTAGACAAAATAAAGCTAAAATTATTTACTGCTAAAAAGATATAAATTATTTTCTCCAGTATGCAATTATACAATTTCCCCATCAATCTCCATTTGAATAACTCTCTAATCCAGGACACAGATTAATTCAAATAATTGGTCCATTTTTATGCCCATTCTAATGCGAATCACAAAGCTGAAGCAATAAATTAATAGTTCATTCTTCTAATTTAGTTAACCCACTATAATTAATGATTTCATGATATTCTAATAAATGATCCTTCTTCAAAAGCAATTATCAGATAATATTCAGAGAAGTAAAAATTTTAATTCAGATCCAAACATTTATCTTAATAATTTACACAAAGGCATTCTAACAGACTTGATTTGCAAGCTGGTTTACTGACTAGAAAAACATTCTCAGCCACCTTTCTTTTTCTGTATTTCCTAAATATTGAAGCTTACCAATTCATATATTAGATAGCCGAACCATCTACAGATGTACTCTAAAATATGTTCCAAACACCTGCATACTTTCTCACACTTAGTGTTTAGTAATCTAACAAATACTTACTGAATACCTACTTTTACCCAATAGATCTGAAAAACAGAACAGCCCTACTTACTCGTCAAGGCTGTTTCCAAAATATTGATTTTCCCTCCTACCTAAAGACATTTAGCTTTGAAATTCTCCTTGTTGTCATATATACAGAGATCATTCCTCTTCATTCTTTAAATGTAACAGTTTCTTACTAACACTTCCCTATGATAGCTCCTATATTTTTTTTGGATATTTCAAAACCCACATTAATGCCCCCCTTCTGATAGGGACTCTTAATTCCTTAAATTCCTCTCCACTAGTGATCTTGTCTCCTACCTTACTTCACTGGAAGACCAACTGTATTTCTTAGATCACTGATTTTTGAGCTTTGGTCTGCGGCCCCCTGGGGTAGGAAGGGTGGTCCCTGATATCCTTTCAAAAGGATAGCAAGGTCGAAACTATTATCATAATAATACTGAAACATTATTTGCCTTTTTTCACCATGTTGATATTTGCACTGATGGTGCAAGTAATGGTGGGTTAAACTGGAGTTGCCTTAGCATAAATCAAGGTAATAATGGTGCGGTGCTGTACTAATAGTAGCTGTATTCATCACCATGCACTGCATTTTAAAAGAAATTAGACTTCTATCTTGAAGAATATGAGGGTAGATATATTTTTTCCCATTCCTTCTGCTAAGTAAAACTAAGAATCTTGAATATTATATACAAAACTGGGGCACCTGGGTGGCTCAGTGGTTGAGTGTCTGCCTTTGGCTCAGGTCATGATCCCAGGGTCCTGGGATCAAGTCCTGCATTAGGCGCCCTGGAGGGAGCCTGCTTCTCCCTCTGCCTATGTCTCTGCCTCTCTCTGTGCATCTCTCATAAATAAATAAAATAAAATCTTTAAAAACAAACCAAACAAAACAGAGCTCTGAAAGGTAGAAAGGAGACAAACCATCTAGGGACCTCAAAAGCAGAGGAATGCTCACTTCAGAGGGTATATTGTCTGAGTTGTCTTTTTGCCTCACACAACCCATATGTGGAGCTGTCAAAGACAGCAACACAGAAAGGCTGATGAGCATAAACCAAAAATGCCCCCAAAAAAACCCTTTCATAGTCAAGAGTAGGAATGGGGCAGCATAGTGAGACTTCTTTTTTTTTTTTTCCCTAAGACACTGTACTTACCCAAATTTTCTTTATACATCATTGATTTCTTCTCCGTCCCCATTTGTTTTCTCATCTCCTTATCCCATAACCAATAGATCGCCACAAGACTCAGGCACTTGGACTCACCTCTTTTCACTCACTCTCCCAGTAACCTAATAGTCTCACAGTTTTAAGAACTACTATATACTCACAACTCCCAAATCCTATCTCCACAATGGGCCTCTCTTGACGTAGGACTCCAGTCTCCAAGTGCCAACTGAACATCTGTACTTTGACTTAACATGCCAAACCAAACTCCTGATCACTCTTTTCCTGCCCAACAAGACCCTAACTGCTATAGTTTTCTCCACTATCATGACAACTATATACTTTAAGTGCACAGAAACTTCTGAGCCACCCTTAACTTTGTTCTTTCCTCCTCTGTAGTCCTTCTATCAGAAAACTCTGTCAAAATATATTGAGACCACTTCTTAGCACATCTACTGCTACCACCCTGGCCTAAGCCAATGTGATGTTTTGCCCAGATTGTTATAAATTCCTCAGAACTAGTTGTATTAGTTTCCTACAGCTGCCATAACAAAGTACCACAAACAGGGTGACTTAAACAACAGAAATTTATTATCTCACAGTTCCAGAAGCTAGAAGTCCAAGATCAAGGTGTTGGTAGGGCCATGCTTCCTCCAAACATGCTAGAGAAGGGTCTGTTCCAAGTCTCCCTCCTGGTTTCTAGTAGTCCCTTGGCTTGCAGCAGCTTAACTCCAACCTTTACATGGCATCCTCCCTGTGTGCATGTGAATCTCCAAATTTCCTCTTTTTAGAAGGACATCAGTCATATTAAATTAGGGGTCCAAACTACTCGAAGTATAACTTCATCTTAATAATTAGAACTGCAATGATTCCATTTCCAAATAAGGTCATTCTGAGGTTTTAGGGGTTAGAGCTTCAACATATGCATTCTTGGACGAAACAATTCAACCTGTAACACTAGTCTGCATACTTCTATTCTTCTACCCTTCATTTCATTCTCAACATTACTTCTCCCCCACACTTAACTAATCCAGCCACAATGGCTTCCTTGGTATTCTCTGAATTCACAAAGCAGAGTCCAGTCTCCTTTGCAGTCTTATGTAAGTCTCTTTACCTGGAATACTCTTTTCCACATATTTTCATGGCTTGCTCCTAACTTCCTTCCTTGTTCCTCAGGTTTTAGTACAGTTATCATCTCGGTGAGTTCTCTGTCTTCCCTTTTTAGAAAAATAACTATTCTCCCCTACCCAATTAATTTACTCTGTTAACATATTGTGTCTGACATGCTACATATTAACTTGCTATTTATCTACCTTCCTTAACTACACTATAAACTGCAGGAAGGCAGAGACTAATTTTGTTCCCTGTTCTATCTCCAGTATCTAAAATAGTACCTGGCATCTATAAGGTGCTCAATAGTTATTTGCTGGATAAATAAATGAAACTAAAATGTGGAAGGAACAGTTTTATACATTTCAGGAGATGCAAGAATGCCTAAGATTTGGTCCTTTTAGTGTTACAACTTAGCTGCTATAATAAGGCATTATATTAAAATTTAATTCCAATTCTAAAGATAATCATTTTTTTAAAAGGACTACAGTATTATTTAAAAATCCACTAAAGGGCAGCCCCAGTGGCGCAGCGGTTTAGTGCCGCCTGCAGCCCAGGGTGTGATCCTGGAGATCCAGGATCAAGTCCCACGTCAGGCTTCCTGCATGGAGCCTGCTTCTGCCTCTGCCTGTGTCTCTGCCTCTCTCTGAATGAATAAATAAATAAATTAAAAAAAAAAAATCCACTAAAATAAAACACCTTACACATTCTCAGTTGTCTGTTAATCATTTTCATATTGATATAACAACTACGATTCAGACTGTAGCCACCCCAAAATCAAATGATTCATTTTTCCCCATAAACCTATTCCACACACAATTAAATATTTTGACATTCAAGGTCTCTTCCATTTACTCCTTTCTGCATCTTCCACCCAGGTCTAGTCCAGGTCCACCATTCTTTCAGACTGTCTGTCACAGCCACCCCTCAATCCATCTACTTAACATGCTTTGCAAAGTAATCTTCCCAAAACACATGTTGCTCTAAAATGTTCACTACCTCCTCACTGCCTAAATAAAATATAGCACTTTAGTAGAGTTTTCAAGATACTCCATGACCTGCCTCACCTACGTTCCTAGCTTTATTCTCGCTTCATACACTGTTACCAACTAAAACTGTACTATCTGCATTTCCTACCCTCCACTGATCTGCATACCTTTCCTTACATAATTACTACCATACGAAATTCCCCTTCTTCAGTTTCTTTCTATAATCCTTTAATCATCCTCTTAAGTCTTCAAAAGTTATCACTTCATGAAGCTGTGCCACATATGCCCGAGTCCGTACTTTGCATCTCATGGCTATCACTTATCACACTCCGCAGTCACATGTAGTATGTGACACAACTCTTCCATTAAACTGAAGTTCCCTTTGGATAAGAAATATATCTAAAACATTTTTGTATCCCAAAAGCACCTTGCACAGTGTAATATAATAAGACTTGAAACAAATATACAGAAATTGACCTAATAGGCAGTTTTCGAATAGGTGGTAATGAAATTATATTACTCACAATATATACAGTCTGATCCTTAAGACTTTCAGCTTTGGTTACTTGTTTAAACAAGCGAACAAAATCATTAAATGTTTCACAGGTTACTTGAGTAGAACATCCATCCTCTGAAGAACAAAGATGATTCAATTTGTTTAAAATTTGTTCCAAAAGTAGCCTCGAGGTAAAGCATTCAACACAATTCACAAAGACATGTGGAAGCTGAAAACAAAAATTTAAAAAACGTGTAAACAGGAAAGAAAATCCACATATACAATAATGGCTCTGCTGGATATTGCCCACTGGTCCTTCTACTTTATACCCCACCCCGACCCCCCAACTGACTCTGTGCACCCCAGGAGGCTGACCACTACAGACTGCATCACCTAGACTCTTATTTTCTAGCTCTGCTTGGATTCAGCCAAAGAGAAGAACCTGAAGCCTGAAGGAAAGCAATAAGAAGAAACAAGATGGATATTCCCTTAACCTACCCTTTGGCCCTCAGTTCTATCATGGCTACATGATTGTACCAAAGGCCACAGCTCCAGCTGGGCAGCCCCTCATCTAAGGCTCCAGCTCTTACACTGATCTGGGAACAGCTACTTCCCATGGTCTGTTCAGATCTGGGGGAGGTAAAAGTTCTCAGTGCTTTACCATCCCTCACCGGTTCCCTTAACATTTCTTCAACCTTTGTACAACAGTATCTTCATTAAACTCACTTCAATTATTTGAGTTTGCCATTTGTTTCCTACAGAGATTCAGAGCAAACTTATACTTTAAAGAATTCTTAGAAAGAAATCCTAGTACATGTTAAAATTCTTAGCAGGAATTTCCTACTAATTATTTTAAGATAATATTCTAATAATTAACCTAGATCAAAAAGAATTTTAAGAAATTGAAACCATAGTAATCCTTCTATGAGGATTAAGCTAGCTCTTCCTTTAGAGATCAAAATGTAGTTCCAGAAGTAACAAGGAAACAAAGACTTCCTTACAAATATAGTCTGTTCTGGAAATGAAATCACAAAATCACAATCTGAGGAAGATAACTTTTGGCATGGAACACAAGTAATGGAACCTGTAACTAATTTTAGTGACATTCCATAAATCTCACCCAAGAAGGAAGCTTTTCCTTCTCTTTTCAGAGCAACAATGTAACTAAGGCTACCTTATATTCTCAGTCACAGTTTCACTAACACTTGCTGGGCTTTTTTATCCCTATTCCCTGATGAACTAGAGTCACAAGATCTCGAACGAAAACAAAAGTTAGTCAGAAATGTTTCATGTAGAAGATATTCCTTCAAAGAAAGCTAAACTGTTCTAAATAATCTCCCATATTCCTTCCATTTCTAGGAGTCTATGAGTAAAACAAAACAAAACAAAACACAATTAATGGTTACTCTTACCTCTAAAGTTTTCAACAAAGTTTGTGTTACATAGGTCTTTCCACTGGCAGTATGTCCATAAATAAAAATTGATGGAAAGCTGAAATGATGCCTCTAAGAGAGAAAGATAAGTATTAGTCTGCACATACAAAACAGAAAATTAATCATTATCAACTCTTGAGAAAGTTTTACGTGGCAAAGTAAAACATTCAATCCGAATTATTTCAACAGTGACCATACTGGATCCATGATTACACTTTGAACTTACCTGAATTGAACTCTAAGCACTTTCTCTGTTAGGAAATTAAAATTTCTGAAAAACTATTCTTTGGCATATTTAGTATACACTACATGTATGATACGATACATATAACATATATATTTATACTTGTTACTATTGTGTAGGTTTATATGTACGAATTCCTGTATTTTCAAATATATAGATTTCAGAGATTTTTCAAGGATAACTTTGATCATACTCCATTTTTAAGAATCTAATCTCACTTTAAAGAATCTAATCTCACAGGCTGCAACTTCACTATACATTTTAAAGCTCCGAAACGGTTGCCTGGGTGGCTTAGTCGGTGAAGCATCTGCCTTTAGGTCAGGTCATGATCCCAAGGTCCTGGGATCGAGCCTCGCATCGGCTTCCCTGCTCAGCTCGGAGCCTGCTTCTCCCTCTTCCGCTTGTGCTTATTGTCTTGTGCTCTCTCCACGCTCTCAATAAAAATCTTTAAAATAAATAAATCTCTGAAACAAAGAATATGTAATCACAAAGTTGGAAAGAATTTTAAGAGTCCTTTATACTTAACAGAGTATTTTTAAATTATGCATACTATATTTACCCTGGCCTGAATGTACACATTTCGTCAAATAAAACAATGATAAAATCTATGTATATTTCAAAACACTGATTCCCAAGAAACTCTTGCTATGTGTTAAGAGTCAGTTGCCTACTGAAAAGTAAAGATTGTCAAATGGACTCATTAATACTCCAAATATGTTTCATACATTTATTAGACACTCATCAATGCTGAAAACCATGATGGATTGAAGAGTACAAATATCTGTTAAAGACAAAATCTGCTCTGAAAGAGTTTATAGCCTAGTGGGATGCACTCACTTTAAAAAATAATTACAAAAAAAATGGGATGATGCAATTCCCACAAGAAAGCAGAGTAGTATCATCATGATCTACCACTGCAACAATAATCATTTACTTATTTTTATTTACATATTTACTCTATATTTACTATTATTTTTTATTAAACATTTATTACATTCTAGCCACTAAGTTACACATTTCCTCTTGCAAGACAAATTAGGGCCTAAGATTTATACAGGAGAAAATTTTCTTTTTTTTTTTTTTAAAGATTTATTTATTTATTTATGATAGACATAGAGAGAGAGAGAGAGGCAAAGACACAGGAGAAGGAGAAGCAGGCTCCATGCTGGGAGCCCGACGCAGGACTCGATCCCGGGACTCCAGGATCGTGCCCTGGCCAAAGGCAGGTGCCAAACCGCTGAGCCACCCAGGGATCCCCTACAGGAGAAAATTTTCTAATAGCATGTGCCAAAGCAGTCCCAAAAGAGACTTAAGATGGATCTTTAAGTATATGAATCCTTTATGTTAATACCTAACAATGCTGTAAATCAACTGGCTCAAAAATGCTATCCCAAGAATTAAATGTATGCTTGTTGAGCATCTGTTATCCAAATACTATAGTTCACCTTTAAAGAGAAGGTCAAGACATACTGCAGGAAGTTTTTCCAAGCTACACTAAACACTCCTTTTCTGAAATCCTGAAATTAGTCTGCATCCACTGTTTGTTGCTTAGTGATATTCCATCTTACAACATTACCTAGAATCGTATTGAACTCTTGCCTGTTACTCAATCTTTCACCCTCCTAAATCTCCTTAACAAACTGTAATTAGCCAGTATCTGGAAGGTGCCTAACACAGAGAAGATGCTCAGTAAATATCTGTTGAGCAAATAAATGAATCTGCTTAGAAATAAGAACTGGGTTTTTTTGTTTGTTTGTTTGTTTTTTTAAAGTTTTTGCATCTCCAACATGCACCACACCTTGATGAAAAGCGATGATAATGACTGTTAAACGTGAACTGCTGTAAAAGCAAAGGTCGGGACCCTTTATGTTATCAACACTAAACCAATACTAGTCATCTCTATTTGACAATATGCTTTTCCTGGAGGACGGCTCTCAGAGTTACCTAGTTTTATCATCTCCAAGGAAGGAATGCATAGACTGTAACCAAGAAAATATTTCTGCGATGGTATGGATGGCTCTATCTGGAAGCATTAAAACTAGAACACTAGAGATGCAGTCCTTATCCTCTTATTTCCCTAAGCATTGTGCGCTTTTGGAAGAAGGGTGGTACTTTTTCTTTCACTACTTCACAGACTCAGACTCCCATCCAACATTTTTTTGCTGGATTCAAGTGCTTTAAGTAGTTAAGAAAGCAAACCAAAAGATGGGTGGGGAGGAGGGCGGAGTATGAGCCTAAACCATCAGTTATTCCACTCACACATAAAACCCAAGTCTGACGAACTTATTAACTCCATGTCTAAGGAATGAGGCTGAAGCAAAAGACTCCTCAAAGGCCACCAGAATATAATCAAAAAGAGATGTTTTGAATTGGTGAATGCTACCTCCTAAGGAAAGGACTCCCTAAGCTGTGCTCATTCAAACACACTTCATCTCTTCTCCCGGGCTCCCCCTGAACTGCTGGTCAAGGATTCTAGTCGGCGGGGGCGGGGGCGCCCGGGAGGCTCACTGGCAGAGCATCCACCCTCAGCCCTCAGCTCGGGTCGTGATCTGGGTCCTGGGATGGCGCCCGCTTCTCCCTCTGCCCGTGTCTCTGCCTCTCTCTGTGTCTCCTATGAAGAGATACATAAAATCTTGGGAAAAAAAAAAAAGAGAGAGAGAGAGAGTTCTAGACAAGATCTCTGCAAGGCTTCTGCCATTCTGGAAAAGCCGTTTTAGTCGTTAACCTGAAGCCTGCTCTGCCCCGCCCCCCGAGGCCTCAAAACCACCACCTCATCACCTAGTCCCTCAACGAAACGTGCGAGCGGACGCGTGAAGAGAACGACGACCCTGCGAACACGCCTGTTCGGAGCATCTGGCAGCGGCGACGCCGCGCTAACATCACCTCAGCAGCGTGGCGTGTGGGAACGCAGCCGGCCCGGGCCACCTTCCTGAGGGGCCGGCCGCCCCTGCTGCGCCGGGTCGGTTTGTTTTTTTTTTTTCCCCCAAAAGGGCTTCATCAGAAGTTACTTTGGGTGCGGGAGTGTGGCCGACCTACAACAACCCCTTTCTCGAGGCAAAACCACCAACCGACCGACGGAGGACCGCCCCCTCATGACACCAACACGGAGACGGAAAATTCAGAGGAGCGCGTCGCAGGATTTGGAAGAGAAAAGCCAGCCCGGCCACAGTACCTCTCCAAACAGGGCCTGCAGGGTGGACACTTGAGGCTCGCGACAAAGCACCATGTTTTCCAAGTGAGGCATCCCGGCGGGTACGGGACGGCGCCACCGCGGGGCCGCAGGACCGCGTCGCCCTCGGTCCGCGCTCCCGCCGGAAACCAGACTTACGAGGCGGTGGGCGGGGCCGGCGTGCCCGTGCGTCGGCGTGACGGCAGCGCGCACGCGCGGCGTCGCCCCGCCCTCTCCCTCCCGAGGCGGAGGAGGCGGGCTGTCGGTGACCGGGCGCCTCGGGTCGCGCTTTTCGCCGCCCGAAGGCCGGGAGACCAGGCGGGGGTGCCGTCGCCGACCGAAGAACGGCTGGCCGGAGCCCCTGGGTTCGATTTTCTTGCCTGCGGAAACTTGAGGTCCCAGGAGCTTTCATCGTGGAGCACCACCGAGGAAGTCGAGGCCGGCGAGCGGCTGAGACCCTCTCCTTACGGGGCCTGCAAGGCCGGCTGAGAAAACCCGTCGTCTGGATGGCCGCCACGAGGGTGTGGCAGTCAGGGCTCCCCGGTGCCGAGGAGGAGCTGAATCCCTGGTCTCCGCGCAAGCCTACGTGCACGTCCGGGAATGCCTCTCCCTCCAAAGCGATGAAGTTCTAAGGGGAAGGTGTTGGCCGGGCGCCGGGGATGACAGTAATGCTGCCCTTAGCGTAAGGCCTTCTGTGGATTTATTCGAGGAACACCTGCTAGGAAGAAACCAGGCCCTGGAAGATTCTGTGAAACAGATACAGAAGTAGGGGATGCCTGGGTGGCTCCGCCGTTGAGCGCCGCCTGCAGCCCGGGGCGTGATCCTGGGGACCCGGGATCGAGTCCCGCGTGGGGCTCCCTGCATGGAGCCTGCTTCTCCCTCTGCCTGTGTCTCTGCCTCTCTCTCTCTCTCTCTCATGAATAAATAAATAAAATCTTTAAAAAAAAAAAAACAGACCCTGGAAGATTGTGTAAAAAAGATACAGAAGTAAAGAGAAATGTGTGTGAAAAGAGAAAGAACTTGGGTTCCTAAAACAAGAGCAGAGAGACCTCCGTAAAGACGTTGAACCATTCATTTTGAACCTCAACTTCCTTATCGTAAAATAAGGATAATAATAGCTGGGGTATTGCTAGGAGTAAAAGGTCATATACTTAGTGTCTGGTACATAGAATTAATTGTGCATATGATGGTCCGAATCGTGGTCTAAAGGATCTTCAGTTACTTATTCTTTGGTTTTTAACTAAATGTTTTGTTTATCAAACAAAGATGTTTTAGTCCTGAGATACGGAGTTTCAATACCATTGTGAAAGTCTAATGTACATGGTGATGTACTGGCATCCCAGGATTAGTTTAGGGACGCCTGGGTGGCTCAGTGGTTGAGCGTGTGCCTTCAGCCCAGGGTGTGACCCCGGGTCCCGGGATCCAGTCCCACGTCGGGCCCCCTGCAGGGATCCTGCTTCTCCCTCTGCCTGTGTCTCTGCCTCTCTCTGCGTGTCTCTCATGAATAAATAAATAAAATCTTATAAAAAATAAAAATAAATTGTTGAAAAAGTAATCTGGAAGTAAGAAAATCTCAAGTAATGATTGTGGAACTTAGCCATGCCATCAAATAAACAAGAGATAAACCCAAATGTAGATGGAAAACAATATTTTGGTATAGCAATAATCTAGTCTTATGTAAATTGTCATCCCGCTGCTCTGATCCTTCTCATTTCCCATTCCACCAGATTCCTCAACAAGTACACGACCCTGTAGAACATGCTCCGCTCCCCACCTCACCTCTTCTCTCACCTCATCTGCTCACTCTCCTTCACCCATATTGGCATCTTTGCTTTCTCTGGAACAGGCTAGGCATGTTCCAGCTTCTTGTGATTCTGAGCTTGCTGTTCCTCCGAGACCATTTGCTCAACCTTATTCATGTGGCTCACTTCTCAACTCACATCTATGCTCAAATGTCACCTTACTAAAGGGGCCTGCTTTGACCCCTTAAGTCTCTGCTGTCCCACACTCCCCCTTTTTTTTCTTTATTTTTATTCACTGTACTTCTTAAGTATGTATTTTACTTTTTAATTGTCTCTTACACTAAAATTAAAATGTAAAGTCTCTGAAGAGCTTAAATAACCTAAAAAAGTTCCTAGTGCAGAGTAGATACTCAATTGTTGAGAGGCTCCTGGGTGGCTCCGTTGGTTAAGCCTGACCTTCGGCTCAGGTCATGATCTTGGGTTCTTGGGATGGAGCCCTGTGCTGGCTGGGCTCCCCACTCAACCAGGAGTCTGCTTGTCCCTCTCCCTCTGCTCCTCCCCATGCTCATACTCTGTCTCTAAATAAAATAATAAAATAATATAAAATAAAATTCTCCCCCTTCATCTCATATGTGCTGTCTCTCAAAAAAATACATAATTATTGAATTAATTAGTGACTTATTCCAAATAACCAGCATGAGTTCTAGTACACAGTAATGTTTAATCACATTTGCTTTATGAAATGAACTATTAAGGAAAAAATCTAAAACACCAAAAAAAGCCCCAAATGTCCTAGTTTTAGTTGCAAAAATGTTTTCTGTGCCTTGAAATTTAGCATCCCATTTTTACTCAATAGTCTGATTATGGTAGTTGTAGCCACTTTGGAGACTACCCTGAGCTCAAAAGAAAGTAGAAATGGTTGTCCATAAAATAAGCATATAAATAAATAAAATTGGGTTAATATCCAGGCAGTTTATTCTGAAATGAAACTACCCTTAGGTCCTTGGGCCATTGACTGTTGAAGTTTGAATGTAAAGGACCAACATGGTCATTAGAAATTGGATAATAAAAGGGGCACCTGGGTGGCTCAGTGGTTGAGCATCTGCCTTTGGCTCAGGTCATGATCCCGGAGTCCTGAGATCAAGTCCCGCACAAGCTCCCCACAGTGAGCCTGGTTGTGTCTGCCTCTCTCTCTGTGTCTCTCATGAATAAATAAATAATAAAATTAAATTATTTTTTTTTTAAAAAGGGCTGCCTGGCTGGCTCAGTTGAAAGAGCATGCAACTCTTGATCTCAGGGGGTCGTTAGTTTGAGCACCTGGTTGATTATATAGATTACTAAAGAGAAAGAAATGGGGTAATGTATCCTCAGTACCACGTAATGCTCTTGTGAAAGTCCCTCCAGGTACATGAGGACATTGCTAACAGTATTATTTGAAAATACACCAAATATTGACTTTTTTTCCAAAATAAATATATTTTAATAACATGTAAATAAATACTAATTAAATAATAGATAACTATATTGAAAACAGTGCCATACTTTGCAGATTGCTGTATTTTATGTACCTTCTCTAACCTTAACTTATTCTATGTCTCGTTAGTTCAATCTAAGTATGATGTCCATTTTTTCAGCTCCTTCCAGTTACCGCTCATGATAGGTAGAATAATGGCCTCCCAAAGATAGCCATAACCTAATTCCAGGATCTATGAATATGTTAGATTACACGGCAAAGGGGAATTAAGGTTGCAGGTGGCGGGAAGGTTATCAGCTAGCCTTGACATGGGGCGATTAAACTGTATTATCCGCATGGGCCAATGACAAGAGTCATTATTACTGGAAGAGGTAAGCAGAAGGAGAGCCAGAGAGGTGGCAGTGTGAGAGAGACTGGGGTTGATGTTGCTGGCTTGGAAATGGGGGCTGGAGGGTTGGGTCATGACCCCAAAGAATGCATACAGCCTCTAGAAGCTGCAAAGGGGAAGAAAATGGATTCTCACCCAGAGCTTCCAGAAAGAAACGCAGCCCTGCTGAAGCCTTGATGATAGCCTAGTGAGACTCATTTCAGATCCCTCATCTCCAGAATTATAAAAAAAAAAAAAATTGTGTTGTTTTAAGCCTCTAAGTGTGTGGTAATTTGTTACAGTGACAAAAGAAAACTAATGGACCACTCGTTATGTTAGAGTTCATCCTGACCTTTCTGCTGGTTTAAAATATATAGACACGCCACTCTTAGTACGCATATTGGTTAGTCTTCCTAGTGATCATGTTTGAAAGTAATTTAGGGATATTAAAATGGTTAAAAAGGATACTTGTCTCTACTCATGGATTTCAAGGGTGAAGATCATAACACAAGGGACCTTGAAGTATTATAAATTTTTCATTGCATCAAATTATAAAACAACCCTATTAAAATTACATCAAAACTTAAAATTCCAAAACTGGTGGAAATTCAAGAAAAAGATGTCAAACCCACTACTATTGCAGGAGATTTCAACCAAATGTCTCTAAACACTGTTAGATCAACCAGACAAAAATAGTAAGGATATAGGAGGTTTTACAAACACAATTAACAACCTGGATTTGCCAGACATGCATAAAACCATTGCTTTTTACGATATTCTTTTTTTTTTTTTAAGATTTTATTTATTCACGGGAGACAGAGAGAGAGGCAGAGACATAGGCAGAGGGAGAAGCAGGTTCCCTACTGGGATCCGGATGTGGGACTCGATCCCAGGACCCCGGGATGATGACCTGAGCCAGAGGCAGACACTCAGCCACTGAGCCAGCCACTCAGGTATCCCTTTTTTCAAAATTCTTATTCCACCCTCAACCCTTGAGCCTTCCTGTGGACTTGCAGTTCAGAGGTGGTCTCTCTCCACATTCTAGACTCTTGCCCCAGAGACAGAATACTACTTTTTTTACTCACTACTTGCCTGTCTGATCAGAGGGTTAGGGAGTTTTCTCTTCTGTCCTGTCCTGCTGCGGTCTTGGGCTGGCCCTGGAATTTAGGAGTGGGTTTTTTCTCAGTAAACCTGTCCTTCTCTCCATAGCAGCTAAACTCTGCAGTGTTGGGGGGAATCTTATTTGTTAGAGTATTCCCTGCTCTGACCCTAGGAACAGAGGGTGTTTTCCATTAACCCTTCTCCCCGCTGTGGTTTTAGCTTTTCATGTGTACTCTGTAGGTAAGAGGGTTAGTTGCTTTTCTTCTGAAGGCTTAAGACTTTTATTTTATACACAACAAGAGTCAGGGCAGGATTTTGTTCATGTCCCAATTTCCACATTTCTAATTCTCTCATTTCTCATGTCCTCTATCTTATACCTCTGGGGGACGTTCTCTCCTGCTGTCCCCTCCTTGATCTTTCTTGTGAGCATCCAGTGGAGGTCCATGGAGATGAGCCTGTGAGTGTAAGCTCCCTCTGTGTCTGTGGCTTTATTTTAGCCACCAAATCATTAAAAATTTTAGCTGAATATTTTTACCTGCTTATATGGCACCTACCTTCTTTCCTACCTCCTATTTTGCTACAGGTGAGCCCATCTTTCCTTAGATTTCATGCTACTTGGTTTCCCTGTGACCTTAGCTCTTCTTTAACTCCTATGGGTTAAAGAAAAATTGTTAGTTTGTCTACCTTTTCTTGTTAGAGTGGGAGTAATGCTCTTTCCAGATTTTTACAATCTGGATTATAGTGGAACTCAACTAGTTATTTCTTATTTTTCTTTATTTATTTTAAAGATTTTATTTATTTGACAGAGAGCACAAGCAAGGGGAGCAGCAGGCAGAGGGAGAGGGAGAAGCAGGCTCCCCACTGAGCAAGGAGCCCAATACAGGGCTTGATCCCAGGGGATTGTGACCTGAGCTGAAGGCAGACGTTTAACCGACTGAGCCACCCAGGGACACCTCAATCAGTTATTTTTTAAATCCAAGCTCACACATGTTCTCATTTCCTTTTTCCCTTGTTGTGCCTTTGGTTCGAACCTTTCATCTGAAAGCATTTTCATCATTGACTTAAGCTGTATCTTATAGGAAACCAAACCGAAGACATCTGCATCTTTTAAGTCCAAGCTCCAGTGCCATGAAACTCTCCAATTTTCTCAGCAAAAACTTTCCAATCTCTCAAGTCTCATAGGATTCATTACTTTACACTCTACAACACCTGAAATTCTCAGCCTTGTATTATGGATATTTGTGCTTGACAGTTTTTGGGGCACCAGTGGGACTAAAATACTCCAATTCATTTATTTATTCCTTCATTCATTAATCTAGCATTTAAGTGGACTGCCATGCTGGAGTGCCAGGGATGCAGTATGACCAAGAGAGACATTGTACTCTGTCCTTGTGAAACTTACAATCCAGAGGGGAAGACAAGGAAGACATAATTAGAAGCTTATTAGAAGCCCTACAAATCCCAAATCTCAGTAAAAAAATAATAAACTACTACAATGCCTATAGAATAAATGAGTGAATATAGAATAAATATATGAATAATAACCTTCTTCACAATTTTCTCCTCTTTTCTTTGTATTACATTTAGCCTAAAATGTAATGTTTCCTATGGCCCCTCGCACATTATTTGAGAATTTCACTGAATATAGCCTCAGGAAATATTTTTCACAGAGTTTCTTCTTTGATAAGTGATCAAAAAGTAGCTCTTCCCAATGTTGGGTTCTCATAACAGGACCACAGTTTTCAGTGCACCTTACCCTCTGAGAGCAACTAATATGTATTAGAAATCTTTTTAAATATTCCATTGAATGGGACAAGTATTTTGAAATTCAGCTCAGTTCAAATTTATTTCAATGAGATAATTTTTAAAATTGTATCACAAAAGAAAAATTAATAAAAATATGTAATGAAACTATATTTAAAGTAATTTATGTAGTGAAATATAAGAAAATCCAATATCAGAGTGCGATTAAATCAATATTAAGTAGAAAAAGCAAGTCAGTTAACTTTTCCACTGCAATAGCCAGATCCATTATTTTTACATTACATCTTTTTAAATTTTCAGTACTGCATTTCTAAGGACGGTTTATTGGATGACTAATTGAACACTTCTTAAATGACATTATCTTCCCTTTAGTGAATTTTCATGACTACATTCTTACTCAAAAGATAAATAATGAAGCATAGGCTCCAGTGTTACACAGATGAGTTAGTGTCTTCGCTCCTACACTTCTTTTTTTTTTTAAGATTTTATTTATTTATTCATGATAGACATAGAGAGAGAGGCAGAGGGAGAAGCAGGCTCCATGCCAGGAGCCCGACACAGGACTCCCGGATCACACCCCCAGCCGAAGGCAGGCACTAAACCGCTGAGCCACCCGGGGATCCCCGGCTCCTACACTTCTTAAATGTGACCTTAGGCATATTACTTTTCTAAGCCTTGATTCCTCATCTATAATGTGGGGGGAAATAAAAAATACTACTTCAGGAGGCTGACATCTCTATCTCCAGGAAGAGATGATGCCCACTCACATTGAACCTCCTCAGCAGGCTGACTGTCCTTTGTGAGAATGCAAGCACTATAATAGAAGGCAGGGATTTTGCTGGTTTTATCCAATACTGTAACTCCAGATCCTGGGATAGTGACCAGCCTGTATAAGGTGATCAGTCACCTTATAAGTTAATGTCAAGTAAATGTATGATATGTTTATCAGAGTACCCAGCACATGACAAATACCCAATAAATATCATTATGGTTGTAATTATTTTGTTGAATAATTAACCTGACCAAAACCAAACTTAATTCTTACCATGTTGCTCCAATAGTCATTCCATCTCTGTAAATTGGCACTACATTTTTCCACTGGCTTAGGCCAAAAAGTTGGAAGCCATATTTATTTCCTTTTTTTAAAAAATAAAATCCATCATAAACCCTGGCTCTGTCTTCAAATTACTGTTGTGAAATATTTTTTCATGGGTCTCTCACATTTCTGCATATCTTGTGAACAAGTCACTGACTGCCCTTTTCTCAAGACTATCTCTTCTAAGAAGTTTGTCTAGCTTTGGAAAATAGAGATAGCATCTTTCTCTGGAGCAAGAGGACAGGCAAACTTTCTGCCCAGTATAGTAAAGATAACACATCTCTCAGGGGCCAAAAAAATAAAAAATAAAAAATAAAAAATAGGCATGTTACTGCCTGTTATAAAAGATTCAGTTTCCCCAAACTCAGGGTTCCCTCTCATGTAACAAAACCCACCATGTGTGCGGATGTTGTCTGGTCTTTGTTGTGTTGTTTTTCAGGAACTAATGTTTGGGCAATTCACAAAGAAATGCTAATATGGGGCATAGAATTAAAAGTGTATGTCATAGAAGTCTTTCTAGAGAAAATAGTATCTGATGTGAATACTGAAATATAAGTAGAAGTTAGGTAAATAAAAAGAATGTGTAAAGGTTCAATGTGCAAAAGAGCATGAAAACAAAGTTTCAGATGTCTTGGCAGAACCAGAGTAGAGGGAAAGAAATGGAAGAAGAAGACTAAGAGACAAAGTCAAAAAATTTGGAGAGGTAAGAGTATCCTGGGCACTAAGGGTCTTAAATGCCATAACATGGAGCTTAGACATGATCTTGAAGATTTTGGAGAGCCACTGAAGGATTTTAAGCATGGATATTTGCACCTTGGAAGGATCACAGTGGCAGCAGTATTGAGAACATTGAAACAAGCAGGAATGAAAACACAGAGATCTTTTAAATATCTGATTTAGTAAACTGGTTTAGAATATTTAAGGAATTTAAGCAGGAAAGAGCAGAAGCAGAGCCAGATTAAGGACTCAAATCTTGCAAACATTATGACATTTTCAAGTCTCCCCCATGCATATTTCAAATAAAAACTGTATTAATCCATAAAAATATTTGTAAAGAAATTTAATTATGTCCTGAATTATGTTGAATATATTTTTTTCATATAGAAAATATTAAAATTCCTTCCAAATTTTGTCTTGATTTTTTGTTTGTTTTTGATTCCTGAGGTTTTAGAGAAGTTATTTAATAAATATCAGGTAAGGGCAGCCCCAGTGGCCCAGCGGTTTAGCACTGCCTTCAGCCCGGGGCGTGATCCTAGAGACCCAGGATCGAGTCCCACATTGGCTCCCTGCACGGAACCTCTCTCTCTCTCTCTCTCTCTCTGTCATGAATAAATAAATAAAATCTTTTAAATAAATAAATAAATAAATAAATAAATAAATAAATAAATAAATATCAGGTAAGACTTCCTGCTTGTCACGGTGTCAATTAAGATTCAGAACATTAAATGATAAAAATCAGTCAAAAGGTTTTTTTAAAGTAATTTTCATTTCTTTAATATTTTTATTAATAATATCAACTCTTATCTATGTGCTGGTTCTCAGTTCTCTATTGGTGAGGTTTCTTTTTTGGAACTGTCCCATAATTCTAATGAATGCCTCTCCTATCACTGGGGTGGCTGATAAAATGATATCTATTTACAGGTAAACATTGCAGACATGATCTTATCACTGCTTCCCAGGGGAGTTGGGAGTGGGATGCAAATTGAGTGCCTCTCTTTTTTATATCTGAGATGTTTGACAGTTACGATGTCTAAATACAACTTTTCCTTTCTTATTTGGGACACTCAGAAGTGGGCTTCCTCTATTGTCTGTTAAAAATATTACTAAGGAACAAATATATAAAAATTCTCGTGACTGAGCAAGATAAGAAGATTCTGAAAAACATCTAATGTTTTAGTGTCTTTCTCTTGTATAACACATCAATTATTTCTTGGGAACAAGATAGGGAAGGTACTGGTCTTCCAGTGCCCATTTATCAAGTTCATTTTTTTCTTAGGTGAGTGTAGAATTCTTACATGACAAATAGTCAAGAGTCTTGGCCCACAAGGTAGGTGTTTGAGGATTTCCTGGGACCCCATATTCTGCTAGTGCCCTAGTCATGCAGTGAAGCCATCTGTTAGATAATCTGACAGCAGGAAGGGAAATGAAGATAAACAGGTTTGAGAGCTATTCAGACGGTAGAATTGACAGACTTATTTGATTAAGGAGAGAAAGTAGAGAAGAGTGGCTGCTAGGATCCTGAATAGAGGTGGTGACCATCCCTAAAATGAGAAATACTGGGCAGAGCAGTTTTGGAAGGACAGGGAAGATGAGTTCTGTTTGGGGCAAGCAGAGTTTGAGGATCCTGGAAAATATCCAAATAGTGATGCCCAATTGGCTGAATGGTTCTGGAACTTAGGAAAGCCACTGGAGCTAAACAGATTTGAGATTCCCTAACACTTAAATGGTTGTTAAATTCATGTAAAAATTTATGTCCCTCAGGGTCCCTGGGTGAGCACAGCCTGTTAGGCATTTGACTTAGTTTCAGCTGGGGTCAGGATCTCAGGACATGAGGTCGAGCCCACCTCTGGCTCTGAGCTCAGCGCAGAGTCTGATGAAGACTCTCTCCCTCTCCCTCTGCCCCTTGCCCCTGAGTATGGGTGCGAGCACACACTCTTTCGCACTCAAATGTATAAATAAATCTTTAAAAAACAAAAAGTGGGGCACCTGGGTGGCTCAGTGGTTCAGCATCTGCCTTTGGCTCAGGTCATGATCCCAGGCTCCTGGGATCCAGTCCTGCATCAGGCTTCCTGCAGAGAGCCTACTTCTCCCTCTGCCTATGTCTCTGCCTTTCTCTGTGTGTCTCTCATGAATAAATAAATTTTTTAAAAATGAAGTCACTCAAGGAGAGTGGATAGAATGAGAAAGATAAAAGAAAGTGAATATGGAAATCTGAAAAATATCAACATTCAGAAGTGGCAAAAGAATAGATTAAGAGATTGAGAAGACAGCCAGAGAGAGAACAGGAAAATTAGGAGTGAGGAAAGATGTGTCATAAAACTAAGAAAGTTCCAAGAAAAGGGATGATCAGCAATGTCAAATGCTGCAGAGGACAAATGAAATGTATATCGGGATCATATAAAAAAAATGGTGTTCTATAAATGGTCTTTTTCTTTAAACGATATTGCAAACATTTTTTTCATTTCAGTGACTATAGATCTGCATTATAATTTTAAATAGCTACAACGTAGCTGCTACATAGAATTCAATTGTATGGGTGCATCATAATTTATTTAACCAATCATCAACTGAAACTCAAAATTATTTATTTTTGCTTTTATAAAAATTTCTGTGAATATCTTTGTATATAGACGGTGACATGTGTTCAAATATGTCCTTCGGTTAAAATCCTAGAATTGGAATTATTAGGTCAAAATGTCTGTAGATTTTGAAGATTTTTGATATATACTTACCAAATTGCCTTCTGGTAATTTGCTCCATTTAGCTAAACCTGAGACTTCTGAATTAAGCCAGGGAGTGACTGGGAGAGAGAAGGGGTGGTCACAAGCCAGTAATGCCACCTGATTCTGGGCAAAAGGAAATGGACATGCTTTCTAGAGAAAAGCATCTATTATCAGGGTCTCCATGGATTGAAACCTGCCAACCCCAGCCCCTACTATAAAATTGCTGGACTGACCAAAGAGGAGGAGGCAGGCATGCTCCCCACATTCTCGAACAGTGCGGGCAGAAGCAGAGGAACATTCTCCCAGCCTGAGGCTGTACCATCTGGAGAGATCATGCCAAATGAGGAAAATCCCTCAGTTGAGCAGGATTGTCAAGTAGAGTGATGTGCTTCTGGCTCTGGGCCGAAGTCTTTGGGTTTTGCAGGCAGCTGCAGCTGTAGGGTAGAGAAAGAGAAGCCAGAGGACTGGGGGAAAAACCTTGGTCCGATCCACAACACTTTCCAGGCTGGGAAAATGGGAAAGGGAAAAGTTAATGCAGTTTTTAGAGAAAGAAAACCTCTTGGAGGGTCAATGAGGAGGGAAGAAAGATAATGCATGAGGAGGCCCTGGGGATGGGGAAATTAGATTCCTTTTAGAGATCCAAGCCCTTGTCCTTGCTTTCCAAACCCACACCCTTGCAGTCTCTGAAGACGAGGGGGACTCACTAGGCTGTTCCCCATCCCTCCAGGTCTGGTGCAGGTTCTACTAACCTGGTCCTTCCAGAACCAGACAGTCACTACTCTGGTTGCTTCTGTTGGGACTAGACGTGGAGCTTGGTCATCCACGCCCTCCCACCCCCACCCTGGGTTGCTGATGCTCACAGAGGGAGGACCCCACGTACCAGGTTTAGTCGTGGGGCTTTTGGCTAAACCAGGAGAGCTCATCACGTCTCCTTGTTAGGGTTAGGGTTAGGGTTAGCTTTCAGAATGGAGGCCCAGCCCAACCGGAATGAGTTTGAAATGGGCGGGAGGGGGTCAGATATTAAGGGAGCAGTCTCTACCCTTGGCAGGAGCCCTTGGTGGGGGAAAGAGGACCTCAGCACACCGCGGGAGGGATGATTCAGACACAGGTGGCTCCCCGCATCTCTGTAACTACTCTTCTCTGCCTCTAGATGTCGCCCTTAGAGTCCGAATAACAAATCGTGGCTCCCTGAGAGCACAACCCTCCTAGATTTCTAAATCTACCTTTACTATCCCTCAGGCAGGATGACAAACCCTAATTAGAACTTACACACATCCCACCCCAAAACTGTGGGCTGTGGGAGGTGGAAGTGGGGGCACATAAATGCCATCTCTTTCCCTATGTCAGAAATGTGAGGAGAAGGGAGTTTAGGGGCTGGAATTATGGTACAACAATTGAATTACCTGAAAAAGAATCCATCTCTCTGTGGCCTGGACAAGGAACTAGCTTGGGCTGGTAGCTACCTCATACCCCCCAAGAAGAGGGGCTGTATTGTCTTATTGGCCCCAAGATCTTCAAGGTGCTGGGCAGTGAGGTTCTCAGAAAGCCCCTTGTAAACACCTAATATCTGATTCAGGATTACCTAGAAACCAAGTAGCTTGCAGTTGCCCCATTGAGAAATGTATTCTCCTGCTGCCCACTAAAAAGGGAGCAGAGAGGAGGCGGGTGTCTCTTTGCTGCAGCTTGGTTGTGTGGCCCACAGTAGCACAGATTTCAATGGGGTGCAGGAGGAATTAGGGCACTGAGGTCTTTGCTTGATGCCTTTGGCTTTTGAGTTTTCCCCAATAAAGCATATTCCCTACCACATCATGTGATATTGCAGAATTTACCTTTATCCACCTCACCACACTGCAGAAAAGTGAAAACAAACAGAAGATCATAAAGATAGCCCAAGAGAAAAGTCAGATACCTAGCAGGAAACCACGAATAGACTGATCGGAGATTCCTAGTTAACAACAAAGACCAGGGAAGGAAGACCATAGACAAAGAGCTGAGAGAAAATACCTGTCTCAAGTTGTGTCCCCAGAAAACCTCCTGTCAAGAATGGGAACCAAAGGAGCACCTAGGTGGCTCAGGTTGTGATCCCGGGATCCTGGGATCGAATTCCATACCAGGCTCCCAGTAGGAAGCCTGCTTCTCCCTCTGCCTATGTCTCTGCCCCTCTCTCTGTGTCTCACATGAATGAATGAATAAATAAAATCTTAAAAAAAAAAAAAGAATGGGAGCCAGATAAATGAATGAATCTGTTTTGGTAAATAGACACTTAGAGAATTTGTCATCAACAGATATATACTTAAGTTCATGTAATTCAGTATATATATATGTGTGTGTGTGTGTGTGTGTATACACATACACTATATCCCATTCTGTTTAATTCTGCATAATATTTTACTGTCTGAAGGTACCATAATTTTTTTTAATTCCATTTGTTTATAATTTGGTGGTTTTGTTGTTACCACTGTTATTTTAGTGTCCCAATAGATAGTCCCATATATATCTCTGACAATTTGTGTGATCATTTCTATAGGGTAGATTATGAGAAACAGATCAAAGATTACATGTAACTTTAATTTTGATAAAGTCAAATTCATCTCCAATTCACAGCCCAATAAATGAGAATGTCTGTTCCCCTGCAACTTCCTCAACACCAGGAATTAAAATCTTTTGGATTTTTCCAGTTTGATTTATAAAATGAGTTTGAAATGTATTGTTTTATTTTTTTTATTTTTTTATGATAGTCACAGAGAGAGAGAGAGAGAGAGGCAGAGACATAGGCAGAGGGAGAAGCAGGCTCCATGCACTGGGAGCCCGACGTGGGATTCGATCCCGGGTCTCCAGGATCGCGCCCTGGGCCAAAGGCAGGCGCTAAACCGCTGCGCCACCCAGGGATCCCGAAATGTATTGTTTTAAATTTCATTACCTTGACTTAATAAAAGTATCTTCTTATTTTATTGGCTGTTTACTTTTGCAAATTGGCTATATATCTCCTCTTCTTGTTTTTATTAGCTTTTAGTCTGGTTTCAGTTGATTTTTTAAGTTTTAATGGGGGGGATATGATCAATATACAATAAATTGTACATATTTAAAGTGATTTAAATGTGCAACTTGAGAAATGTTGGTATGGCATGTACTTGTGAACATATCACCACAATGATTAATATCTCTGTCACTGCAAAAAGTTTCCTCATATTTCTTTATAATTCCATCCTCCCGCCCTTCCACCCCACTTCAGCCCCGGACAAACATAATCCACTTTCTGTCCCTGTACATTAGTTTATAATTTCTAGAATTTTATATAAAGGAGATAATGCAGTATGTAGTCTCTTTTTTGTTTGGCTTTTTTCATTCAGCATAATTACTTTGAGACTCATTCATGTTGGTGCCCAAAGCTCATTCTGTATTTTAAATATGAATCCTTTGTTATATATAATGAAGATATTATAATTTCTCTAAGATGTTCTTAAAGTTCTGCTTATATTTAATTGTGGATTATTGTACTTTATAATCTGACTCTTATGTTTTTTTTATTTTTATTTATGTATGATAGTCACAGAGAGAGAGAGAGAGAGAGAGAGAGAGGCAGAGACACAGGCAGAGGGAGAAGCAGGCTCCATGCACCGGGAGGCTGAAGTGGGATTCGATCCCGGGTCTCCAGGATTGCGCCCTGGGCCAAAGGCAGGCGCTAAACCGCTGCGACACCCAGGGATCCCTGACTCTTATGTTTGGATTCACAATTAAAAGGTCTCCCCCATCCCACAATTATAAAAACACTGAAGAATCTTCTAGCACCTGTTTTCTGGAATTAAATTAAATTTATAGATTAACTCGAGAAAGAATTGAAACCTTTATAATATTGACTCTTATTATCCAGGAACATGTGTTTCTCCATTTCTCCATATCTTCCTTTATGTCTCTCAGTAGGGTGTTATAGGGTTTTGTTTTTTTTTAAAGTTTTATTTATTTAAGTAATCTCCACATCCAACAGAGGGCTTAAACTCACAACCCCGAGGTCAATACTCACATGCTCTTCCGACTAAGCCAGCCAGGTGTCCCTATAGTTTTAAAATATAAACATGTCCTTTTCTTTTGACCTTACCCATAACAATTACTATTTGGGGTTATTGTGAATATTTTCCCTTGTATTTCTCTTACCAGTTTTCTAACCAGATTAAAATGTACATTCTGATTGTTGCTCTGAGTCTTATAGGTTTATATAATTTCATGTCATCAATATAGTCCCCACTTTGCACAGTTTCAATGCAATATCCAATTTCAGGTACCATGATTTAGTTATATAACACCAGTTCCCCAACAACGTGATTCAAATCTCAGTTACCAGGGTTTATTGGCTCTGAGTAATGGCATATAGAACTCAGTCTGCAAATCAGTGCAGACATAACAGATGAGCATCATGATCAGTGACCAATCACATCACTTCCTTCAAAATCTGTCCCTGATTGGTCACCTTGCACTTGTTCTTAAGTTCAAACACGGAATGGTAAGCATGTAGTTTTGCTGCCTCCTTTTGCTGTCTCCTGGTGATAGATTCATATGACAGACATTTTACAAAAATGAATATTAAAAAGAGGGAAATTGTCACCAAAGGTAAAAGTGCAGCAAAGAAAAAGTGATAGTGTTGGAAGAGAAATTTGAGTCATTGCACAAATGGATTTATAGAAGTTACAGGTGACTGTGGGTAACTTGCCAGTGTTGCCATTCAAGAAATTCTAGGCACATAGCCAGAGGAACTTTGTGAAGGTGAACTTATTGACATAAATAAGGTTAGTAGTTGTAATGAAAAGAATGAAAAAGAAATTACACCAACAAAAATCTTCTCCTTAAAGGAATGCTCAGAAATATTTCACAACATTGAAAGCACAAAGGACAAAAGTAAAAAATGTTTAAGCCAGTAATAAACAGTTCAAGAATGTAATTTAGAAATTATTTGCCAAACAACAGTAGCAATAATAAGGTTTTAACAGTAAATCTAAGAAAATAATCAAGACTTTTAAGAAACCATGAGCTTAAAAAAAATAAAAAAAAAAAAGAAACCATGAGCTTACAGCCATCAGAAAGGACAAATCCCCACCATGTCCTTCAGTGTGTCTGGAACTGGAGGATGTTATGCTGAGTGAAGTAAGTCAATGGGAGAAGGACCATCATCATATGGTTTCACTCATATGTGGAATATAAGAAGTAGTGAATGGGACTATAAGAGAAAGGAGGGAAACTGAGTGGGGGAAAATTAGAGAGGGAGACAAACCATATGAGACTCCTAACTCTGGGAAACAAACAAAGGAATGCAGAAGGGGAGGAGGATGGGGGGGAGGTGGTGACTGCGTGAGAGGCACTAAGGAGAGCACTTGATGGGATGAGCACTGGGTGTTGTACTATATGTTGGCAAATTGAATTTAAATAAGTTTTTTTTTAAAAAGAAACCATGAGCTTAGCCCTCTAAAAATATATACCTGTATGAAAACTTTGAGCTACTTGGTCCTGCCTGCACTTGCTCAGGAGAGACATGGGAAAATCCTCAGGGTCACTTGCAGGAAGACCCTGTAGGGAGGCAGGATGCCAAGAAGACCTTAAATGAAGCTGGGTGTTTGTCCAATCAGGAAGCCCTCCGTATGTATTGCTCCTCCTTTGCAGTACCTCCCAGACAGACACCTATGGCCCATTCAAGATGTGCAATGATAGCCAAAGCATCTACTGGTGGCTTCTTCCTGAGGGACATCCCATGGTCTCTTGGGAAAACCTTTCTAGTGCCTAGGATGCCCTTCCTAGACCTTGATACACAATTACTGAGGTTCATACTTCAATTTTTTTTGTTCTCAAAGATATAACACTACTTGAGTGGTGTCAGTTGTAAAGTATTGATGTACTTATGGAAGATGTGTTTAGGACACTTGACACCTTCTTATACTGCTATTTGCTGTCAGCACAGAAGCAAGGAGCACAGATCTAAGTTCTTAGAGCCTTTCCATTCTCACATTTAGTCTCTGTTCCCACATCCTAGCCCAAGCCAGAGCCTTACCTAGGAGACGTCACAGATGGATCCTTATCAAGAAAAGAGAATAAAATAGAGGGCTAAGAAAGAAATGCAAAGACATGAAAAAGCATAAAATATAAAAAATAAAAAGTACAAATCAAACTGTAGGTATCAGGAGTGAGATGGGAATATATCCAGAGAAGCAGCCCAGGGACACCTGGCTGGCTCAGTCAGTGGAGTTGTATGACTCTTGATCTTGGGGTTATGGGTTTGAGCCCTACAGTGGGTGTAGAGATTATTTTTAAAAGCAACCAAGAGATAAGAAATGTGTGTGTGTGTGTGTGTGTGTGTGTGTGTGTATGACAGAGAGAGAGAGAGAGAGAGATGTTGGAAAATCAATGATGGTAAATATGAATCTATATACTCAGGTGTGCAAAATCATTACCTCATGTTATTTCTTTAAAATTCAATTTAATATGACTTTGGTCTCAATTTCTATGACCAGGTTGGCAGAAAGTTTAATCTCAATCATGTTGGAAACTTCTGCTCTCACCCAATCCTATGAATTATGCCAGGAGATTTACAAAATATTGGGGGTGGCACCTCCCATCTTCCATCCCCCCTGATTACCAGTAATATCCCCATTGTCCTTGTTAGACCTTGGCAGGGCTCTTCTACTTCTTTGGGCATATGAAATTTTGTCAATGCTAGGCTACTGCCTAAGCTCAGGCTGCTATATAACAAAATATCATAGACTGGGTAGCTTTAAGGACAAAAAATTGTTTTCTCACAGTTCTTGAGGTTGGAAAGTCCAATATCAAGCTTGGAAGATTTGGATCTGATGAGGAACCTCCTCCTCGCTTGCAGAGGGCTACCTTCTTGCTGTGTCCTCACACTGCAGAGAAAGAGAGAGCAAGTGCTCTGGTTTCTTTTAAGTACACTAATCACATAGTGGTCTTCACCCTTATGACCTCATCTAAACCAAAGTTTCTTCCAAAGTCTCTACCTCCAGATAACATCAAAATGGGGGGTTAGGGTTTCAACATATGAGTTTGGAGGTGGGGACACAAGTGTTCTGTCCATGACAGTGCCTGTGCCGCCAACCTCCCACTGAAGTCATGCCACCTTTCCCAGTGCAGCCTCAGATCCTCACTCCCTCTGGAAACTGCTGACCGCCAGACTCATCCAAGTACTAGAAAAATCTGCTTTCTCTTCTTCTGTCACTCCTCAAAATCATTTACTTCTAGTTCTTCCTAATATAATTCCCTCGAGAATTTCAGTCTTTTGAGAAACAAATACCAAAAACAAATGCTTCTTGTCTACCCAGAAGCAAAGGAACACAGAGGAGCTGCCTACCTTCTTGAAACTGGAGGATTGGAGAAAAATCTGAGAAAAAAAGCAAAAATCAATATCTCCACAAATTATCCTTTCACATTAAAGTTGAAGAAATCTTCTATAATCTCCGCCAGGCTCAGCACCCTTGATTAGTCAGTAAATGGATCACACAGGAATGGCAGCTTGTACTTCTCAGACTCAAAAGAGACAGTGTCTGATCAAAGCCCCCGATTGACAATACTAGCAATGCAACCAACCCAGCAGGTGATTGGCCAGTGCTGGATAAATAACCAAGCAGTGGCACCCAATCCATTATTAGCTATTATCTATAATACATGTCTGAAATCCAGAAAGCTCTGAAAAATAAAAGCTTTTCGGTACTCATTTGGAAGCAAACTCTGGCCTGGTCCATCTTGAAACAGTTTATAGTCTTTATTTGCCTTGTTTCTGTAAGTAGTCACATATTTTGCTGGGGAGGTATTAATGTGTTTGATGAAAGGATGTGGTCTCAGATTTGCTGGGAGTGTTAAATAATAGATGGCCCATGCACTGTATTTTCTTCATAAAATTGAAAAAAATCTGAATTTGGAAAGATTAAACCATAAGGATTTCAGAAAAATGACTGTGGAACTAACTCGTGTACTTGGAACTTACTGGCTCATGCACAAAATTGTTCCAAGGTGGACTCCTAAAGTCACTCATTTCCAACCACAAGGAAATATAACATCAGAACAGAAGTTCTGAGTAATCACTCTCAAGATTGATGAACCTGAGAGCCTGGTCTCTCCTAAGGGCAGACAGAGGATAATGAATAAAGAGAGGTAGCTTGTGGCCAGGTCTGACTCTCTGTGCGGTAAGTAAGTCTACTGGCCAAAGAAGCAATAGGCTCAGGACTCAGTAATTCCCTCCCTGCTGGTTGGGCTTTATTCAACCATTAGGAATGACAGAGGAAGGGTGGGGGGTTCTATGGCCTTGAGATGGAGGTGAAAGGTAGAAGGAGGAGGGAGTGGGCAGTCACTGTTGCCCAGCAGGAAGCTTTCTAGCACAAAGAGATCTTTTGGAGAATACAAATCAAGGTCTTACAACTTACTAAGGGGCTTTGCCCAGTAGAGACCACAAGCTTATTAGATCTCAGCTTTATATGAAAAAGATGTAATTGAGCAAAAGAAAGCAGTAAAGGAAATGAAATGGCAGGCATTTCAATAGGAAATGGGTTGTTTCTTTACATGAGCAGATGAGAGTTAATACACAAAGAGGAAATTCTCCAAGAGGTGAAAATGCAGACAAGAATCCAAGAAAATCAAAAGGAAAGGCACCAGCACGCGGATTACCTCACAGCTTTGTCACGGTGTGAAAAGACATCTGGGGGTTATTTTCACAGTAGGAGGAAGCATCCATAATGTGAAGACTTTATTGCATCAGAAAGTATAAACATGAGCTGGTTCAAAGGATTTGATAAACAAAAGAGGTGTAAATAAGTAAATAAATATGTATCATTTAAAGTCATAGACCACAACATATATGGAACATACTTATCTTGGAGATATTTAGTGTGTTTCTTATACCATACCATTGCTGTGAGCTTTAGGAAACTCACCAGGGGATTTGATGGGCTTAGGATCTTTCATCGGCATTGGAGACTTATCAACCTATCTTTCCCGTAGGATCCTTATAAACCATACACACTAGAGGAATGATGCACATGATGCACATTCTCATCAAGAGGTGGAGACAGGGTACAATATTCGCAGGCTGATTTCCTCAACAGCTCAGGAACGATTGAAGTAAGGGTCACATTCTCTTGTCTAGGTTGTGATGTGGCAGGGGGTCTTCCACCCGTCTGTGTCACAAGGGGCCCCCCCTGACACAAGACATATAAAGGGCTACTGACCTACTTTCAGGAGCTGCTGGTTCTCATCTGAGATTACCTCCAGCATTCTTGCTAATTGTCTTTACTCTCAGCTTCTGTTTTCTCACTTTTGGGGGGCTACCTCCTGAGATTACCTTCTGTTCACCCTTAGTTTTGTTACTTCCTGGCTTTGCAATGTCATCCATCTTGCTTGCTTGCCTGGCTCCCATCCATCATCGTCTCTAGCTAGATCCAGTTTACCCCCATTCACTCAGTCCTCTTCCTAAAAGAGGCTGTATTTCTCTCTGATTAGCCTCCTCCTTCTATGTCACACTCTTAACCAGTCTCTCCTTGATTATTTACACATTCAGAGACTGGAGACTGCCTTATATGTCTTTTTTTAAATATTTATTTATTTATTCATGATCCACATTGAGGGGGGTGGTGCAGAGACACAGGCAGAGGGAGAAGCAGGCTCCATCCCAGGAGCCCGATGCAGGACTTGATCCTGGGACTCCAGGATCACGCCCTGGACCAAAGGCAGGTGCTAAACCGCTGAGCCACCCTAGGATCCCCTACATGTCTTTTAAATTCTGCATAATAGCTATCTACATCGCTGGACACTATTAACTGCTCATTGAATATTTGTTGAATATCAATCAAACTCGTTTTCAAACCACTCACAATCAGTTGTGGTCATGAAAACACTTTGGTGAGTTAGGACTAGGGTTTGGCTTGTTTTGTTTTAATGAAGTAGAATATGCTAGAATGAAAAATATCTGGTACCTTGCAAAACAGAGTATTATTTTCTAAAATTTGTGTTTCACAAAGGGTAGGAATCTTAGGATCAGTTCTTTTTCATCCCTGTAGGTCAAGGTTAAAAAATGCAGAGTGGATTTGATGAACTAGACATTTGTTGTTTTTGTTTGTGTAACATCTCCAGCCGTATTTCTGGCAACAGAACCACTTCCATTCCCTGCTTTCATTCCCGGTTAGTGTTTTATTTACTTATTTGACAAAGAGAGAGAACCAGAGAGCACAAGTGGAGGGAGCAGCAGAAGGAGCAGGAGAAGCAGGCTCTCCACTGAATAGGGAGCCCAAAGACGTTGGGCTTGCTTGATCCCAGGACGCCTGGGATCATGACCTGAGCTGAAGGCAGACACTTAAGGACTGAGCCACCCAGGTACCTCCCCTCCCCACCCTCTGCCAATGACTGAGCCACTCAGGCACCCTACCCCCACCCAGTCAGTGTTTTCCCCACCCATCCAGCCATGTTGCTAGAGAAACCCATCCCCTTGTCACCATAACTGGCTGAGGAAGAAGCAAGTGGCACAAACCAGTCCAATCAGAGTGCTCCTTGAGATTTTCTAGCTCCCCGAGAGCTATCAGAAAAACTCTTTCTTTCCACTGGAATTGCCAAACTGGTATACTGTGATTTTAAGACTAATTGTGGGCATATTGGAGAGACTTGGAGAGAGAGAGAGAGAGAGACACTGCCTCTGGTCCCAGTGTTATCCTGGACTTTCCCATTACATAAGTCAGTGTACTTCCTTAGTCTAAATTGGAGTTTTGCCTTTTGCAACCAGAATCCCAACTAATATGAAAGAGCAGGGGACAAGGAGTGGGGAAAGCTGGATTTAGGCCTAATAGTGTCACGTACTGGTTATAGGACTCTTGGAGAGGATCAAAAGCTGTAAAGATCTCAGTTTTCTCTTCCTCTGAAAAAAGATAAGTGGCTTCAGACAGTAACTCACAATCCTTACTGGTCATCCGAGTTCCCTGTGGAGCTTTAGAAAATGTAGATGCCTGAGCTCCATGCCAGGCTTAGGTTTCCTGAATCAAAACTTATAGGAGTGTGGCTGAGGCAGGCATTTGTCACTGTAAAAGGACCACACATGATTCTGATGCACAGCTGATGTAAGTTACATTGTCTCTAAGTTTCTACCCTAATACTCAGTACTCTGTGACTCTTCTGACATAACAGAACCTGATCAGATTTTCAGCGGTTGACGTAGTGACGAACACAGACTCTGGATTCACGCTATTTTTATTGACTAGCCTGAAATCAGTGATGTCATACGAATGCTAATAACGACGAATAAAGATATGCTATCACTCTTCCTAATTAGCCTTATAGAGAAGTAACACCCACCAACGCATCAGTCATATTTTCTCAGCACAGACACCCACGGTATGGCCTGCTATCATAATTCTCTCTCTCTCTCTCTCCCCCTGAAAGGCTTAAGGGGAGGAGTATGGAAATAAAAAAAAAAAAATAAGTGCAAGAAAAGTCAGATGATTAAATTTGTCTTGTATCGTTACAAATATTTCTGGTGCCAGAAAGCGACACATTTCACTTCCTCCCTGTGTCAGAGCACACATATAAATCAGAGTTGTTAGCCAAATGATAATACATTGACCTCAGTGATCTTTCCTGAGTAATTGTTTCTTGCCTGAAGAGTTCATTCTGTATAGAAAAGGCATATTTCTCTCATTAATAATAATAAAAAAAAAAACCCCACAGAGATAAGTCTCATTACCTCAACAGATTTGTGTCTATTTTCCTCTTTGGTATGCTTCGAGATAATTCATTAGTCTGTTCATTGTTTTTCATAGGGACACTAACAAGACTAGCAGATGTGAGATTCTTTGTCTGGGAGACTGATGTCTTGGTAAATTTTCATTACGTTCCTCTCACTCCCACTCTTTGGTGGAAAATGCAGTGGGTTGTAGGCTGGCTGCAGAGATGTGCACAGGCCCTCAAATGCACGTGTTCAACTCAGTATTCTGGGGGCTCTGGGGTAGTGGCCACGGAGAGGAGAAATAGTGTAGCCACTCTTTGCATAGAGACCTTCTGGGGTGGAGGAGATGAGGACGACCAAGCAGGCAGGATGGGGAAGGCGAGATAGGAGACAATTTTGCACCTAAGGAAATAACTATTTTTGAAATGTTAGAGTAGCCTGTCAGCCTTGACAATTTTTTTTTTCAGATTCAGAGGAAACCAGGGTGAGTAATTATAGGCAGTGACTGTCATTGTCAAGATAGTTCTGTAATTAGAGAAACACAAAATATGTCTCATTTAGAGGCACCTCAAATAGAGCTGTGGCGACAGCCATCAGTTAGAAAAGGTTAATAAAGTCAGAACAGTCAGACGATGGGGCGAAAGCTGAGGACTACGACAATGTCTGTGACAGGAGAGGACGTGCTGCCACCCTTAAAGCAGGGAGTTTGCCTTTTTTTTTTTTTTAACTTTTCAAATTTTTTTATTTCTTTAAAGATTTTATTTATTTATTTATTTATTTATTTGACAGAGAGAGAGAGGAAGAACACAAGCAGGGGGAGCAGCAGAGGGAGAGGAGGATGCAGGCTCCCCACTGAGCAGGGAGCGAGATACCGGATACCGATACCAGGGCTCGATCTCAGGAATCGAACCCAGGACTCTGGGATCAGGATCTGAGCTGACAGCTTTAACAGACTGAAATACCCAGGTGCCCCAGAAGTTTGCTTTAAAGCAATCTGGATGGAGCAGTCTGGAAGAAGAAATGGCTCCTGGAATTTGCAGTAAAAATGAAGGAAGGGCACAGAGACAAAGCCTACTAAATGTCTATTAACTACACAGATTTTTAGGATTCTCTTTCCTTTTTTAAGTTAATGGAATAAAAAACACTTTGGGAGGAGGAGCAAAATTCTTTCCTTAGACTCATGATACTGTTGCAATCCATTTCTGCTCATGTGTAAATCTAACAAAATGGTTTAAGGGAGGTAGCTCACTGTCTAAGCAGTCGGTGTTTTAACAAATATTAAGTCAAAATCTTAACTATCTCACAATTTCGAAAAACAAGGTACTTTCACCATGAAAGCATGTAAGAAGAAATATGTATGAATTGAAGAGAATTGTATAAAGGAGTTGAAGAGAAATCATTTTCATCATTTACTTCATAAACAGGAGAAGCAGTTGGGTGCAGTACCTTTGGGCATCTCCTCCAGGTTTACAAGTGCCCAGATAGACAACCTCACTTCTAATAGAGGCACATGGTTGGAATATCTGATTTACACATGGTTTTCTTACATGCGATTTTTGCTTGTTTTTTTTAAATTTGGAATGTCTTATTTTTACCACACCAGTATAAGGAACTTAAGAAAAAAGCTTTCAACTTTCTATGTAATATCTTTAATTTTTTATGTAACCATGTGCTTAAAATGATTTCAAAATGTAAGTAAAGTTCAAGAAGTTTGTTTCCTATATAGCCAGGTGATATAGTATCCTTTCCTCCTTCACCTCTTCCTTTTCTCCTCTATCTCTCCTTTGAAATTTATATTTAGGATCTGACATTTCTCTAAGAAAAATGTGAGAACTATGTGAAAATTAGGCTAAAATGAAAAGCTTTATTTATTTTGTTCAGGAACACCTTATTCATCAGTCACAAATAGATGTGATCTTTAAATACTAACACTGTGTCTCAGTCTGGATGTAAGAATAATTTTACAAATTGAGTTTATTTTTTAAAGATTTATTTTAGAGAGAGAGAGAGCATGAGCAGGGGAAGGGGCAGAGGGAGAGAGAGAATCTCAAGCAAACTCCATGATGAATGCAGGGGCCCAATGAAGGACTTGATCTCAAGATCCTGAAATCCTGACCTGAGCTGAAACCAAGAGTGGGACGCTCAACCAACTGTGCCACCCAGGTGCCCCTAAAAGTTGTGTTTTAAAAGGAAATCTAAAGTATTAAGATTTGAAATGATTCTACTAGAGTGAAGATATCTGCCCACATATGGAACTTTTTTCCTTCCCATTTAATATTCAGTATAACAAAGTCCAGTTTTCATTCTGCACTTGAACCAATCACATCATAACCAGTAATCAGTTCTACATGGGAATAGTGTTACCTGTCAGTAGGTTTGGAGGAAACAGTTAAACATCATTGATGGCCAAACAATAGTTATGGCTGTGGTTTCTAAAAAGAAGCTCCTAGAGTTTAAATTGTTATGGTCTAATGAGTTGATTAAAAATTTAACATTTCTGGCTAAAATTCAAATGTTAATTACTTGTAAAACACATAAATGAAAAATGGTGTTTTTGTAATTCCAAGTTTATATTTGAGAGGCTCATGGCAAAAAGTACCATTGAGTAGTTCCATTTCTGTTGAAATGGCATCCAGAAGCTGGGTGTTATCTTTTTTTAAGTTTATTTATTTATTTATTTTAGTAATCTCTATACCCAGCGTGTAGACCCTGAGATCAAGAGTGGCATGCTCTTCAGACTGAGCCAGCCAGGAGCCCCTGGGCATTATCTTTAAAGATAATGCAATATAACTGCAAGATTCCTCCACCTCCAAACATGTTGGACCTACTCTTTCATTCTTCAAATATTCATTAAGATACCAGGGTAGAGATACCGAGGACATGAAGATGAAAGAGATGTGATTTTGACCATCAAGAAGCCCAAAATTGGGGCAGTTCAGTGGCTCAGCTGGTTAAGTATCTGCCTTCAGCTCAGGTCATGATCCCAGGATCCTGGGATCAATCCCTGCATCAGGCTCCCTGCTCACCATGGAGCCTGCTTCTGCCACTGTCCCTGTCTGTATTCTCTTGCGCTCTCTCAATTTTGCTCTCTCTCTCTCTCTCTCTCTCAAATACAGTCTTTTTTAAAAAAATAGTCCTAGTCTTAAAAACAAGAAGAAGTTCAAAGTTGGGGTGTTTGGGTAGCTCAGTCGGTTGAGCCTCTGACTCTTGATTTTGGTTTAGGTCATTATCTCAGGGTCATGAGATCGATCCTTGCATCAGGCTCTGTGCTGAGCATGGAGCCTGCTTGGGATTCTCTCTCACCCACTGTCCCTCTCCTCCAAAATATGTTGCCCAAAGTTTAGCCAAGAAGAAAGACATTTGTATACATATAGGTTCAGACATGGAAACATGTCTAAATGCTTAGGAGAGTCTAACTCTGCCAGGGAGAGTCAAGAGAAAGTTTCAGAGGGTATTTGATGTTTTAGTTGAGTCATGAGGAATAATTAGAAGTCTCACAGACAAAAAAGAAAGTTCCAGAAAGGTGAAGCACCTATGCAAAAGCATGGAATGATGCATGAATGTTGGAGAAGAGCAATTAATTTAATTTGGCTAGAACAGAGATCGAAAACTTGGAGGTTAACTAAAGTTAAGGAGACAAGAAAGATAAATGGAGGTCAGATGGAGTTTGCATTTTATCCAACTGGTCAGTGATTCTTAGCTTGAGGAAGTGCACATATAGCTCACTGCAAAAAAAACTCCAGCATGATTCATAGATTTCCTTTCCCCATTTCCCACCCCCTTCATTAAAGTCTTCAGGTTAAGAACCCTGCTGAAGGCAGTAGGGACCACTGCAGTGACATAATAAAATTTGTGGTTTAGAAAAACTACTCTTACAGCAGAGTAGAGAATGTCACTTGATCACCTCTCATGTGCCAGGTTTGAAGGACAGGCTGGAGGCAAAGAGATCCATTAACACCTCACTCCACTTAGTTTCTTTAAAATCTGGCTCTTGCTCCCATAGGTAATTAAAACACACTTGAGAAGAATGTCAGGATGCAAGTGATATATGTGTATCTCTAGTTTCCAGCCTAGCTCCTCTCGACTGCCACACAAATTGACTTTCCTCCTGGCCCATGCCCTTTTGAACCACTGCCTAAATTCTGATTAAGATCTCTCACTTTGTAGGATCTCACAGAGTAATAATTGGCTACAAACCCCTTTGGCATAGACTTAAGACCTCTCACATCAACGTATGTTTCTTAGAGGCTGCTCAAACCAGATTTTCTCTAGTTCCATGAGCTGGCCCCAGACAGTAAGAAGGCCAATGTCATTTCTAGGTGAGAGGTGATAAAAGACTAAACAAATAGGGGGCTGAGGGGTGGGAATACAAATAGGTCATAGGAAGAATTAAAGGGCCTTAGCCACCTGGGGGCACCTGAGTTCAAGCCCCATGATCCATGTGGAGCCTACTTAAAAAAGGGGGGGGAGGGCCTTTGCTCCCAGTTGGATGTAGAAGATGAGGATGAGGGTGTGACATGAATGACATCCAGGTTTCCAACTCAGAGAATGGGATGCTTAACAAAAGGATAAAAGAGAAAGAGGAAGTGTGCCTAGTTGGCTCAGTTGATGGAGTATGCAACTCTTGATCTCCGGGTTGTGAGTTCGGGCCCTATGTTGGGTGTAGAGGTTACTTAAAAATAAAATCTTAAAAGAAAAAAGGAAGAGGAAAAAAACATACAGGGGGAATTTTGGATCTGCTGATTTTAACCCTTCTTCAATTCATCCAGGTTCTATAGAGCATGTTCTGTCTGTTAAATGTTAATGAATCCTAAGGTTTGATTCTTACTTGCCTTGTCTTACCCTTGCGCACAGACTACTCGATCTCATTCATTCTCATGGCTTCAACCACCACCTGCCCGAAGCTGTTCTCTCTGCTTCCAATCTCTCCCTTTGTAACTGGATAATAGGAACTCAATGAATATTCATCAAGTAAATGAATGTATGGTTGACTGAACTCATCTTCCATAATGTCCCAACAGTTCTCTTCCTAAAATGTAAATATGAGTCTGGAGTTAAGAATCATGGTCACCCTGAAGCTGAGACCCATTAGCGTGGAATCGATTAGTGAAGCCTTGGCAATGCATAAGTTCACCCAAGGGTAATATGTGATTAGTCAAAAAAAGATGATAGAGGACAGAACTTTAGGTGTCAACAATATATGAGAGTTAAGCAGAGGAAAATGAATCAGAAAGCTACTGAGAAGAAGAAACTTGGTGATGGAAGAAAAACCAGAGGATTCTTACATCTTCACAGTTAAGCAAGAAAATGGTTTGGAGAGGAAGGCCCATGAGTGAAATTGCCATGGTGGCAGGAATGGAGGATAAGAATGGGTCCAGCAGCATGGACTACACTTACCAAGACTGTTCTAGTTACTGGTATCAGTAGAAACCAATGCTAATATCCAACCTATCAGCACAATTTTCAAATTGTTATCAGTAGAAACCAATGCTAAGATCCTGTTATGTTATGATCTCTTGAAGAATCCACCTACCAGTTGGTGGCAAGTTGACTATGCTGGACTTCTTCCACTCAGGAAGAGCCAGCAATTCATGTTGACAGAAAGGGAGACATATTCAGGTATAAATTTGCCTTTTCTTTCTGCAAGGTCTCAGCCAGCACCACTATTCAAGGGCTTAAAGAATGTTTGACCCACAAATGTAGGATCCCACATAATATCCTTTCAGACCAGGGGACTCACTTTATAGAAGAAGAGGAGGAGAATGGCTTTTAACCAGAGGGATCTACTGTTCCTGTCACCCCGCACTTCCCGGAAGTTAATAGCCTGAGAGAGCATTAGAACATCCTATTAAAGGCATAGCTAACATGTAGCTAACATGGAAGCTTGGAGATAATACTTTACAAGAATGAAAGTGTGCAATATATATACTCCAAGTCAAAGAACTTAATGAAGTGTGTCTTCAGTGGGAAAAATAGATGGGTCCAAGAACAAAGAGGTGAAAGCAGGCGTGGCTCTGCTTGCCATCACTCCCAAGTAACTCCCATGGCTTTCCATGTGAGGCATTGGTCTTTCCTATCCATGCAACTCTGACTTCGGCAGGTTTGGAAGTTCTAATTCCAAAATGGGAAATAGTTCTACCAGGGGACAAAGTAAAAGTCCCATTGAGTTATAAACTATGACTGCCATGCATGGATCCTTGAGCCAAGGGACCATCAGGTAAGAAGGGGAGTCACCATCCTGGCAATGGTAATTGACCGTAAGCAGAGCTTACGGAGGCAGAGCTACACAATGGGAGCAGGGAGGAATATGTGTGACACTTGGGTGACCCACTGGGCCATCACTTGGTACTTCCATGCCCAATTTTTATGGTGGATGGGGAAGTACAGCAATCTCATCCTGAGAAAATCATGGTGATCGGGGTCTGACCTTGTGATGTGATGTTGAAACCAGCAGAGGTACTAGGTGAGGGTGAAGAGAATCTAGAATCGACAGTTCGGAGGGAGGGGATGAGTATCAGTTGTAGCCTTGAGCCCAGTTGGAGGGGCAGGGGTATAACTTACCCCACTAACCTTCTCTGCAAAGTTCCTCCAGGAAGATCCACTTCCAGAATAAATATAAAGAAGTGGATCTGAGCGACACTGTGGTAGATGCTGCGATGCACTGCCCAGATCCCTCTTCAATGAAGGGTTGGTTGCACCAGTTGCTGGAAGTGCTAGCTGCAGATGGTCTTCAGCTGTCAGCCCTTCCAGGGCTTGCCTCAGCTGCAGACAGTGGCTTTGCTCAAAGTCATGCCCCTTCCCAAGGAAGCCCACATGTGATAATCAGTGAGTGTGGAAGTAAAAAAGCCTGGCTATCCTGGGGCAACTTGAACTAACCTTGAAGGTCCATTGAAGCCTGAGTCCTCCTTGCAGTCAGCCAAGACTGTCCATCATTGGGCTACATTGAAGCTCCACTTCTCCCCCTTCCAGTCTACCTTCCTTCCTCTACCTTCTACAGGTATTGATCTTAAAGACTTTCTCTCTCTCTCTTTTTTTAAAGATTTTATTTAATTACTTGAGAGAGAGAGAGAGAGAGAATGAGAGAGACAGATCACAAGCAGGGGTAAGGGGTAGAGGGAGAAGCAGACTCTCCCCTGTGCAGGGAGCTTGATGTAAGACTCAATCCCAGGACCCTGGGATCGTGACCTGAGCCAAAGGCAGATGCTTAACTGACTGTGCCACCCAGGTGCCCTCAAGGACTCTTTTCAGCAGACATCTGCATGCCTCTGCTCTGATTTGGAACTTAAGGTTCTACTCCCTAGGGAACGGAACCTGTGACTCTTCCCTAATGACAAATCACATCATTAGTCCTGGATGAGGGTTATCTTCACACACTGTTCATCATTTCCTTAGACCTGGCATCAATCCTCTTGAAGGTCAAAGTCCTTGCTTTCAGCTCATAGGGTCCTCTTACAGGTGAAGTCGATCTGGCCTGCCATCTTTCAGCCCATTTCAAGCCTTCACATTTTCCCCAGCATGGCTGCTGTATTCAGATGTGGAGCCTTGGAATACCCTACAAGTCTGGTTAGGGGTTGAATCCCATTCAGAAGATTACACAGAAAAGGAAATCCAATTCAACTAATGTTTATTGAACAGCTACTGCAGCACAGATACCCAGCTACCATCTGGGAGTTTACAGAGATGAATTAAGTCTTTTCCCAAAGAGTTTACAAAAATGTGCTGGACTAGTAATTTTCTCTTTTGAAGACTAACCCAGGAGCAGCAAAACGTTTTAGGTTTTTACACATTACATGCTTCCTTTCCTTTGGAGTGCAACTATTGCTGTGAGCTTCAAAAGCAACATTCAGAAAGAGTGACTGAACTCATCCCAGCCTGTCTGCCCTTCTGTCTTCCCAACCACAGGATCAGATATCCAGCTGTTCCCTTCACAGAGGTGCTTCAAGCCTGAGTCCAGTAATGGACTAAATACCACAATTGGGGGTCTCCTGCCTTATCTTCACTGGGTGGTAGATGAGGATGATGATTTCATCCAGGGTGCTCACCAAGTACCAATCGCTGAACCCTATTCCGTAGGCCAAGTAATTCCTAAGGCTGGGTGGCCCTAAGAGTCTATTTCCATCGGCCTACATTTAAGCACAGCAACTGAAGAGGTCAGGGCCCAGAATCCTGGTTACAGACAAGCAAAGTCATGTTCAGCATTGCACACTCTTACACACATGCTCTTCTCCCTCAGAGACCAGTTGCTCTCCTGATAAACACCTTGTATTGTTTTATCAGAATAATAGGTCTAGCTTCACCCAGGCAGATGGAAGGGGGCTTAACATCGGTTTCCTTGTTTGTAAAAGAAGCACAACAATGCCTATCCAGGCTGCCTCACAGTTTATTATGCTGCTCAAATGAAAACATAGGAGTTCATTTCATAAAAACTAAAGCACTGAGCCAATGATCTCAATCACATAGCTCAGAGACATGTTGGGTTGTGACAGAACAGTATCGTAATGTTTTAAAATTTGGGCACTTTCAGATGAATGACAGTCCCCAATGGATTTAACACCTGGTAGGCTTCATTAATTTCTATAAACTGCCTGGCCCTGAAGGCTTTTGCTTGTAATTCTGCTTATGCAAATGTAAGATCTTATTATCAATGCTTTAAAAGAAACTCCCACTATTATAATGGTGCATGCGTCCCTAACAATGTCTAATAAGTTACAGATAAATCTTTCTTTTTTTTTTTTAGGATTTTATTTATTTATTTGAGAGATCATGAGAGGGGGCAGGAGAGGAGGGGAAGCAGGAGGGGGAAAAGGAGAGGTGGAAAGAGATAGAGGGGTGGAGGTAAAGCGATGGGGAGAAGCAGGCTCCCTGCTGACCAGGGAATCCAAGGTGGGGCTTGATCCCAGGACCCCAGGATTATGACCTGAGCTGAAGGCAGATGCTTAATGGACTGAGCCACTCAGGCGTCCCCCAACAAATCTCTTTGTATATCAATTGTAAATGCATCTCATTTGACTATGAACTCACTGAGGAGAAATAGAGTATCTTCCAAAAGCTAAGATGGTGTCTGGGCATTGGGAACGCTCAATTAATACTTCTTGGGCCTAATTGAACCAGATGGTGGGGAAAGTGGGTCATTATAACAGGGTAGATGTTAAGGAGAAGCAACACATGGAAATGAAAAAAAAAGAAAAGTCATGAAGTATGAAAAATGTGGAAATACCTATAGAGAAGAGAAAATACAAGACAACAAATTCTGAGCACCAAGTGGACGTGGAGACACAGGGAGGACAGTTTCGACCCCAGGGGTAAGGTTCAGGGAAAGGGAGTTGGAGTAGGTCTCTGAAAGACAAAATACTGAGAAGCGTGTCAGTCCTATATGAGGCAAGCACAGCTTCTGAGTGCTGCTGATTGGAAGGCAGTATCTGGGTGCACTGGATGCCCCGTGTTGGGCAGCGGGAGGTGGGGTGCTGCATACGTGCAGGCACCCGATTCAGGATTATGACATCACCTGCCTCTGCTGCTTACATAAGATGCCAGTGTAAAGATTAGGGTGTTCAGCTCACTTCTGCAGGGTGCCCTCATGGAGATCATGTCACCCAGTCCCCTAAGTACAGATGATCAGCTCATGGATTATTAGCCTTAGATCTTTCTCTTTCCTTCAACTTCACACCCACAGCTCCCCAAGGTCCTGGCAATCCCTCAGCAGTAAGCCACGGACTGGACTGGAGAGTAAGCTTCAAGCATCCCATGCCACAGCCTGGACTTTGGGTCTAGACACCTCTTGGCTTCCAGACTCCGACGTCTTCTTTCTGCCTCCACTCTTATTACATTGGGTTTCTCTCTCCACCTGAGGGCCCTCACTTGTTTTTAAAATCAAAGTAAAATTCCATCCTTATCTTCCCATGGAAACCTCCTGCTGCATTCATTCATGCCCAGGCACACCCTTTGCCCCATCAAGTCACTACCCTTAAAAAAAAAAAAAAAAAAAAAGTCACTACCCTTGCCCTCATAGTCTCCCTCTCCTGAGGCTGGGTCTCGTCTACTTCCCATTTGCAATGGGCTCCCCACTTTTCTTCACTAACCATTTGTAATTGTAATTTTAATTTAATATTTCTTTTTTTAAGGAAAATTATTCCTTTTATTACAAAACGTAGTAATTTAATGACTTCTGTACTTTTCCTTATAAGAATAAGATATAAAAAAAATCACTAATGATGTTCAAAATCAGAAACTAGATAATCAGACCAAAAAAATCACATTTATTTCAATAGTTCAAAGTGCAAATACAGCAAGTTGGTTCACAATGTTTCAAGATACAGTTTTAAGTATAATGAAAACTTGATAAACAAAAAAGAAAGGGTAAATAGCAGAAATAAAGCTCAATGTAAAAAAAAATTCAAGTAGCCCGAAAATCTTTAGATTAAAATATTCCATTTACGACAATTCAGAAATGCCTTAATTTATAGATAGCAGTAGCACATTGCCATCCAAAAGAGCTTCTCCAAGAAGGAGGATCACCCCAAACCAGTCAGCTCAGGACCAGAGTAGAAGCTCTTGGGGAGGGCTATTCCTGATTTGGCAGCCTCACTCTCTCTGTCGATCGATATGGTTTGACCCATGATACTTGGATGTTTAGGCAAATTCTAGAAAATGTTTAAAGTTCAATATGAGGCCAACACCCTGATAAGAGATACTGAAATGGCCACTATATATTTACAAGATTTTAAAGACCAATCTTAGCTTCAGGCCTCTGGTGTAACCGGGGGAAAGACACTGACGGATGCTTCTTCCATTACTTAAAACATCTCTGTAAGGTTAGCAACATGGCCTTTACAACCTCCTCCTGAAAATCATACTTTGTTATATACTTACTTATTTCTTTTTTTATATTTATTTATTTCTACACATACAGAACTTTTATGTAAAGTAGAAAAAGTTCCCACTAGGAAGATAATTAAAGGTTGTTAATCTTGAAACATGGCCCTATAAGTGCTTTTCAGATATTTTGGCATAGGAATGCATGGACTCAGAAAGTAGCGGTCCTAGGCATGGCTCGCCTCTCTAGGTGGATGGCCTTGTCTCTTTGGAAAGGACACACAGGGATCCCTGGGTGGCGCAGCGGTTTGGCGCCTGCCTTTGGCCCAGGGCGCGATCCTGGAGACCCGGGATCGAATCCCACGTCGGGCTCCCGGTGCATGGAGCCTGCTTCTCCCTCTGCCTATGTCTCTGCGCCTCTCTCTCTCTCTGTGACTATCATAAAAAAAAAAAAAAAAAAAAAAAAATGGAAAGGACACACATCCTATGGTAAGAAAGGAAGGGAGTCCCTGCACCACCCACAGGAGGGTGGATAGAGCAAAATTACCTTCACCTGGAGCAGGCGGTCAGCAAACTGGGGCCTGCTGGTCTAATTCAGCCTGCCACCTGTTCTTGTAAATGTGACTTTATTTGAGCACAGCCACATGCACTCATTTACATACTGTTTATGCTTGCTTTCATGCTACAATGGCTGAGCTGAGCAGTTGCAATAGAGACCATATGGCCTGCAAAACCGAAAATTGAAATTCAGCCTCTACCCTTTGCAGAATGTTTGCCAACACCTGACCTAAAGTTTCCTTATTTTAGCCTGTCTGGTCTCCCCCATCGCACTGCAGCCTGCTTAAGAACAGGCCAGTATCTCCCGCTTTGTGACTTTGAATACGCCCCATACAATGGAAAAGTGGAATTTCTGATTGAATGACAGGCATCCATCCAAGGAACATTTTCAAGTGCATCAGATGAGTGGGAAAATCTAGAAGTGATTTCTATTTTATGTGATGGAAAGGCTATTTCCATGCCTTTTTTTCTCAATACGTTGAATTTTTAAAGTTTTACTTCACAGGGGCACCATTTCAAAAAACCACATCTCAGGATCCCTGGGTGGCGCAGCGGTTTGGCGCCTGCCTTTGGCCCAGGGCGCGATCCTGGAGACCCAGGATCGAATCCCACGTCGGGCTTCCGGTGCATGGAGCCTGCTTCTCCCTCTGCCTGTGTCTCTGCCTCTCTCTCTCTCTCTGTGTGACTATCATAAATAAATTTAAAAAAAAATAATTGCAAAAAACCACATCTCAAACTTTGTTGAAGAGGTTTTCAGAAGACAAGGTCTCTTTGAGGAAAGAGACTCTCTGGTTTACTGCTGCGGTCTCCTCCTACTGCAGTGCTGGGCACAGAGGAAATGCTCTACAGATATTAGTTAAATGAATGAAGAATAAATGAGCTTCCTCTTCTGGCTGCAAATAATTTTATTTAAAATATGGTGTTTGAAAACATATGTAAACTTGAATTTCACAATGTTCATAACTCCACGGTTAATTAAATAACACCCAGGCATATGTTTGTTTGGAAAATACCAGCATATTTGCAGGGAGATCATCGGAAAAGCAAGTGCTGATATAAGAAGCCCATCGGGCCAATTCTGTATATTACGAAGAATCCCCTTTCCACCCCAGGGCAGATAACAGCATTATGCTCAGAATGAACGTAGACAGCCTCCATTTAAAACACAGGTTGCATTTCAGAATTTATTTACAAGCCAAGACTTTGACAGGCGTTTCTGCATAGAAATACTCTCATGGGGAATAGCTAGGTTCTAGTCCAAAAACTCCACTGTGGCAAGGAGGACTTTATTTAGAGGAAAACAAATCTGGGTTCAATCAGTCCCAGCTATGTCACTAGTCAGCTGACTTGGGCGAGTTATTCTCTTTTGCCAAGCTTCTGGGACTTGTTTTTGTTTGGGGATTTTGTTTTGTTTTTAATCTATAAAGTGGAGGAAAATGATACAAATTTTGTTGGGAGAATTAAGTGTGATCATATACGTAAATTGACTTTCACAATTCCTGGCACATGTTAGAGATTTAAAAAATCGAGTTTCCCCTTGCCTGGGCAGTGGTGGAATTGACATTTGAAGCTGCCGCCTCCTTTCTGCACGCCTTATTCACTTCTAGCACCTTCACTCCGTAGAGATCTGTGATATAGAACCTTGTCGAGGTCGATCTTATTGCCCAGAGTACTCCAAGCTCCAGACCAACTAAAAATCTTGTTCTCTCATTCAGCTGATCTTGCTTGCCCAGGTGTTTTCTAACACCCAAGCAATGTGATTGAATTAATTTACACTACAGTGTTAATGGCTCACCAAATACTATTGCTATTTTCAAAAAGAACTACGAGATCACCCAAATGAATCTCTAACAGTTCAGCTAAAATGCAGGCAGAGAAAATGCCATTCCATTTCCTCTCTTAAAATGATCTTCCCTTGGGGTGCCTGGGTGGCTCAGTCACTGTCCAACTCTTGATTTCAGCTTAGGTCATGATCTCAGGATCCTGAGATGGAGCCCTGCCTTGGGCTTTGAGCTCAGTGTGGAGTCTGCTTGAGATTCTCTCTCTCTCCCTCCCCCTGTTCATAATCAATCAATAAAATCTTGGGGAAAAAAATAATCTTCCCTCTTTTCACCCTGGGGTGACGTGGTCCTTGCTGGGAGGTTCTTGCTGGGGTCAATATTTCCAAGCCTGGGTTTCTCTGGATAAAGTCTGCAAACACCCTGAAGATGCATGAGTTAACATATACATTTTTTCTGGAGGGAGGATTCTCAGCTTTCATTAGATTCTAAAAGTGATACCCCATGATTCCAGAATGGTTAAGAACTTCTACTCTAAGCTTTACCTGATTTCACAATTTCTTCCCCCTCCGTCCTTCTAAAAACTAAAACTACCTAAACTGAATCAAGTTCTGATCGTTTTCCTACAGGCATCTGAGGGACAGTCTAGTCGCTGAGATGAAGGGGAAGGCAGACAGGGTATGAACATCCCTGGCTATTTTCCCCATAGAAATTTTTTAAAGATTTTATTTATTTATTCATGAGAGATACAGAGAGAGAGGCAGAGACATAGGCAGAGGGAGAAACAGGCTCCCTGTCAGGAGCCTAATGTGGGATTTGATCCAAGACCCCAAGATCACGACCTGAGCCAAAGGCAGATGCTCAACCCCTGAGCTACCCAGGTGCCCCCACATAGAAATTTTTGAAACATAATTTTTCCTTACTGAAGTGAATTCTCAGGGTTCTGGGTGGCTCAATAGGCTAAGCATCCAACTCCTGATTTTGGTATAGGTCATGATCTCAGGGTTGTGGGATTGAGCCCCGCATTGGGCTCCACACTGGTCACAGAACCTGTTTAAGATTCTTTTCTCTCCCTCTGCTCCCCTCTCTCAAAAAGCAAAAAAACAGAAAACAAAACAAAACAAAAAGAAGAGTTCTGAAAATAGTTTTACTTGCAGAGATCCCCAAAACCTCTATTGTTAGGCAAGTAACCCAAAATGTAAAGTTCTAGATGACTGTAGGGGGTCCACAGCAAAGCATACTGCTGGCCCTTCCAATAGGTGGCCACATTCAAAATTCTAGATTGGTTGCTTTCTCTTTCAGGTAAAAAATGAGAGAATAGAACCTCCCTATCTTACTTGCAACATTTAAGCATATTTTACACCGGAAAGCAAAAGAACCTACACATTTAGAGAAAGACAAACTGAAATTAGGGGTTTTCTTAGACTCTCAGTCTTAAACATGTCCAGAATCCTGCCTCTTGCAAAGGTCTCAAAAATATTCTGAGAACCTAAGCTGACTGGAGAGTCTTGAGACCTCTGGGACCTACCATTTCTCCCCACAGCCCCCAATCCAATGAACTTTGGAAAGTCTGGGCTCAGAAAGCCAGGAAGAGGGGCACCTGGGTGGCTCAGTTGATGAAGCATCTGCCTTTGACTCAGGCCATGATCCCAGGTCCTGGGATCGAGTCCTGCATTGGGCTCCCAAGGGGAGCCCACTTGGGGAGCCTGCTTCTCCCTCTGCCTATGTCTCTGCCTCTGTGTGTGTCTCATGAATAAATAAATAAAATATTTTTAAAAAGAAAAGAAAAAAAAAAAAGCCAAGAAGACTAGGAGCATGAAGTAATCCATCTTCCAACCCCAAGGCACATTTCTCATGAGCCTGTGTCACCTATGAAGCTGTGCCCAATAGCAAAGGGCCCTGATGGATTTCTACCCTGTCAAAATACCCTTCAGTTTCGCCCTTCTAAAGTACTGGCCTGTGCATCAGACCTGAGATAAAAGAGAAGGGCTTGCCATGGCTTTACAAGGGACAAAGAAGTAGTCACTCTCCATTGAGGGAAAAAGCAGAGTGTGAAAAGGGAAATGTCCGTAGGAAAAACCATTTCAAGTGGAACAACCAAAAGCTAGAAGGAAGACCACATGGAACTGTGTCTGTTCCCTGTTGTCTCACCGATACAGGAGATTCAGTGAAAAGAACATATTTGCTAATTGGAATGCTCAAGCAAGTTTCTTTGTTCATTTGTTTGCTCATTCATTCATTCATTCATTCATTCATCCAACAGGTGTGTCTTGAACTTCAATGATTTTCCTGGCCTGTGGCATGGGAGATCAGAGGAAAGGATCTAAAATTTTCTCTTTACGTAGTAAATTCTAACTGGAAGATTGACGTTTACCACAGTGTATGGTTGTTTTATAAGGCATATCTCCAGGTGTGGTAGGAATTAGAATAGCAGCATCTTAATCTTGCTGGGAAATGATGGAAATTTTTGACAGAGGGTGATGTTCTGTGCTAATCCTTGAAGAAAGAAGAGGTTGCCATCACTGACCTCCCAAGGGCTTTGCTTATTGAAACTGTGTGCCAGTTATTAGCAAAGAAAGACTATCTCCTCTCCTAAAAGCCAAATAATCGACATTTTAATGAATTTCTTTTTGCTTATGTATTATTTTCTTCTGATGGCTTTATTTTAAATCAGAATGTGTCTCAGGACACCTGGGTGGCTCAGTCAGTTAAACATCTGTCTTCAGTTCAGGTCATGATCCCAGTATCCTGGTACTGAACCCCCACGTCGGGCTCCCTGCTCCATGGAAAGCCTGCTTCTCTGCCTCCCTCTGCCACTCCCCTGCTTGTTCTCTCTCTCTCTCTCTCTCACACACACAAATAAATAAATAAATAAATAAATAAATAAATAAATAAATAAATAAAATCGTTTAAAAAATAAAAAAATAATAAATCAGAATGTGTCTCATTTAGAGTTCCCTTTAGGGAACTATCATATCTCATATCAACCAAATCAGCAACGTATCACATTTTTAAATTTTTAAAAATCTACAAAAGTGGCTTAAACAAGATAGGAGTATATGTCTTTGTACTTTCTTCTCTTGTAAAGGAACTCTGGAGGTCAGAACTCTAGAGCTGGGAGGGTAGCTTCATGATTGTGGAGGATCTTGGCTTTTCCTGTTCGGCTGCTGTACTGCGCTTGGCCTAGTATGCCGCTTCACAGTTAGGATAGCTGTCAAAGTTCCGGCTATCACACATGCACTGTACCCAGCAAGAAGAAACAAGGGAGACAGAAAGATCTCCCGATCTTTTAAGGGTACTTGGTAAAGTTCCATAGATGATTCAGCTTATGTGTCATTGGCCAGAACTTAGTCTCAAGGTTAGAACTCATGGTGAGGGAGGCTGGGAAAAGTAGTCTTTTAGCCAGCCAATAATGTGTCAAACTAAAAAAAAACTGAGCTTATTACCAAGGAAGAAAGAGTGAGTGGATATTTGGAGGCAAGGAGCAGTATCTGTCACAGACTGTCAACTCACCAGGACTTGAACACACAGTGCCTGAAGACCACCACATCACGGTCTCCTAGAGCCCCAGAGTGCAGCCTAGTGGAGCAAGGCCAATGGAGTAAAAGTTTTATGAAAAGTGGATACTGTATAAAACAAGTTTGGGGAAAATCGTGGTACAAAGTTAGGTTTCCGGGATCCCTGGGTGGCGCAGCGGTTTGGCGCCTGCCTTTGGCCCAGGGCGTGATCCTGGAGACCCGGGATCGAATCCCACATTGGGCTCCCGGTGCATGGAGCCTGCTTCTCCCTCTGCCTGTCTCTGCCTCTCTCTCCTTCTCTCTCTGTGACTATCATAAATAAATAAAAAAAAAAAAAAAAAAAAAATTTCAAAGTTAGGTTTCCTTGTTGTAAGATTTCCCAGAATCCTTTATTTGTTAATGTCTATTAGGAATCTCTCAAAGGTCCCAGGGAGCTCTATGACAAATTTCCCATTATCATTTAACAAGGAAGTCATTTATTTGAAAGTCGTTTTTTTCTCCAAGAGATTTTAATAGGCTTAGTGTTCCAGTGCACATATATTGAGAAATGCTGATCTAGTGAAAAGACGGTGGGCTTTGCAACCAAACTAAGACATATTAAATCCCTGCTTTTACTTAGTAGTACTGCATCTCTTGCCATTAATTTTGAGGATAAGATGAAGTAATATTAGAATTAATTCAGGTACAGTCTCTAGTAAATAACAGGCATCTATTTTCTTTTTAATGAATAGAATTTACTTTTTAAAACTGTCTTGGATTTAGAGAAAAATTGAGCAGCTAGTACTAAGAGCCCCTATGTATCCCCTCTACTATTAACTACAGTTTCCTCTACTATTTCCTCTATTATTGACAATTTCCTCTACTATTAACTATATCAGTGTGGTGCATTTGTTAACAGTTAGTGAACCAATATCGATATATTATTATCAACTAAAGTCCATTGTTTATCCAGACTTCCTTGGTTTCTTCTTAATGTCCTTTTTCTATTCCAGGGTTTTCCACCCAGAATACTAAATTACATTTAGTCATAATGTCTCCTTAGGCTTTTCCTAGCTATGACAGTTTCTAAGATGTTCTTCCTTAAAACAAGGAGTTTGGGGGCACCTGGGTGGCTCAGTCAGTCCAGTTTCCGGCTCTTGATTTTGGCTCAGGTTGTGATCTCAGGGTTGTGAGATCGAGTCCCATGTTGAGCTCCACGCTGAGCATAGAGCCTGCTTGGTTTTGTCTCCCCCTCTCCCTCCCTGCTCCTCCCCCACCCCCCAACTCACTCACTCACACTCTCTCTCTCTCTCTAAGAAAAATTTTTTTTAAAGTTTTGAGGAGTTCAGGTCAGGTAGATTATAGGATGTTCTGCTATTGAAATTGATGTTTTTCTCATGGTTAAACCGGAGTTTGGGGTTTTCAGAGGACGATCACAGAGGAAAAGTTCCACTTTGATCATATCACATGAAGGCTACATTCTATCACCATGATTTATAACTATTGACGCTGACCCTGATCATCTGACTGAAGTGGTGTTTGTCAGGTTTCTCCATTGTGAAGTTGCCCTTTCCTTCCACTTTCCATACTGTACCTTCGGGCGGGAATGTCACTGTGTGATCCCACACTTAGAGACAGAGGAATTACATACCCCCTCCCTTAAGGTGAAGTATCTACATAACTTACTTGGACTTCTTCCCCATGGGAGATCTGTCTCTTCCCACCGCTTTGTTGATTTGTTCAATCGTTTGTCTATATCAGTATGGACTCATGGAGACTTATTTAAACTTTGAGTTATAATCCAATACTATTTTATTTTATGGCTTAGATTGGTGCTGCCTTGGTCAGGGGAAGCTCTCTTAGTCGACCCTGTGCCCCTTTGACATGTCTATTGATGTAGGTTGCTTTGTTTTGAGAGTTTCCTTCCTTTCTGGTGCTACAAGATGCTCCGGGCACCTCTTACATATTTCCTTTCCCAGTCCCAGAATCAATCATTTCTTCTAAGATCTCTCTTCCTTTTATTGGAAAATGGTTTTAGAAACGCATACTAGGTGTTAGGTGTGCTCATTGCTATTGGAGTATCATTTTTAAAGGCTCTATCAGCTGACAGAGAAAAGAAATACATAAGCGTATACTAACCTATGCATATGCACATAACCTATAAATATTTCTACATGGAACCATCTTATCGATATGAATTTAAACATGAGCTCTTGGGATCCCTGGGTGGCGCAGCGGTTTGGCGCCTGCCTTTGGCCCAGGGCGTGATCCTGGAGACCCAGGATAGAATCCCACATCGGGCTCCCGATGCATGGAGCCTGCTTCTCCCTCTGCCTGTGTCTCTGCGCCTCTCTCTCTCTCTCTCTGTGACTATCATAAATAAAAAAAAATTTAAAAAAATAAATAAACATGAGCTCTTACGGATATCCCCAACTCTCACGCATTACCACAAAGATCATTCCAGCTTTCTCCCCTTGCTGATCTGTCAATTTCCCCTCTAGCAGGAAGGTATCTGGCTCCCACCAGCAGCCATCCATTTACTTAATCGTCTAATTCCAGTAAACACGTATAGATATCTCTGAATTGTTAACCCATATTCCTGGGGGAAACAACTCTATAGACCAGAGTGCATTATTTATGTACAGTTCCTTTTACCTTTCACGTTACATTCATTTCATTCATTTCCAAAGTTACTTAGCCCAGTACCTTCTCCCCACCACATTCAGTGAGGCCATTTCATGCATTTGCAATACAATTAGATTCTCTTTCCACAGACTACTTTTTTTCTGGGATCTTCAAACCTCCTAAATGATATATTTTTAAAATATGCCTACACCAAGTCAGTCTTTGTGTTGTAGAACTCAATGGGTTTTGACTCACGAATAATGTCATGTATCTGCCATTCTCTATCGCACGGAAGAGTTCCACCACCATAAAAATTGCCCATGCTTCACCTATTCTTAGATTTTTAAATTTATTTTATTATTATTTTTTATTTATTCATGAGAGGCACAGAGAGGGGGGAGGGGGGCAGGCTCCATGCAGGGAGCCTGATGTGGGACTCGATCCTGGGACTCCAGGAGCACGCCCTGGGCCGAAGACAGGCGCCTAACTGCTGAGCCACCCAGGGATCCCCCTGCTTCACCTATTCTATTCCTTCTGCTCTATCCTGAACCATTGATCTTTTTTCTTGTCTCTATACTTTTACTTTTTCCGGAATATCATAAAACTGGATCCTACAGTCTTTCCAGACTGACTGCTTTCACTTGGCAAAATGCATTTAAGGCTCCTCCACACCTTTCTGAGACTTGACAGCTCTTTCATTTTTATTGCTAAATAATATTATGTTGTATGGATATACCACAGTTTGTTTATTGATTACTTACTGAAAGACATCTAATTGCTTCCAGGCTTTGGCAATCATGAATAAAGCTGCAATAAACATTTCTGTGCGGGTTTCTGCATCGACATATTTTCAGCTTAATTGGGTAAATACCTATGAGCACAATTGCTGAGTCATATGCTAAGTCTGTTTAGCTTTGTAAGAAGCTGCCAAACTGTCTTCCAGAGCTGTTATACCATTTTGCCATCCTACCAACAATGAAAGAATAATCCTGTTGCTTCACATGATTGCCAGGTTAGTGTCATGATTCTCAGCTGTTTGGTTTTTTGGTTTTTGTTTTTTGGCTATTCTAATAGAGGTGTGGTGGTATCTCATTGTTTTAATTTGCAATTCCCTAATAACATGATGTTGAGCATTTTTTCATATGCTTATATGTCATCTGTATATATCCTTAGGTGAAGTGCCTGTTCACATCTTTTGCCCAATTTTTTTTCTTGGGTTGTTGGCTTTCTTATTATTGAGTTTTAAGAGTCCATTTAAAAATGTTCTTAATATTTTATTTATTTGGTTGAGAGAAAGAGCATGAGCAGGGGTCTGGGGGGAAGGTGGTACAAGGAAAGGGAGAAGCAGATTCCCTGCTGAGCAGGGAGACCAATTTGGGGCTCTATCCCAGGACCCTGGGATCATGATGTGAGCTGAAAGCAGAAGCTTAACAACTGAGCTACCCAGGGGCCCCCAATTATTTTTAACAAAAATTTATTTTAAGTTTTTATTTAAATTTCAGTTAATATACAATGTAATAATTAGTTTCAGGTGTACAATTGTCAGTACTATCAGTTTCAGGTGTACCATTTAGTATTCAACACTTAACATACAACACCTGGGACTTATCAGAACAAGCGAACTCCTTAATCCCCATCACCTATTTCACCTATCTCCCCACCCCCCTCTTCTGGTAACCATCAGATTGTTCTATATAGTTAAGAGTCTGTTTCTTGGTTTGGCTCTCTCTTTTTTGCCTATGCTCATTTGTTTTGTATATTAAATTCCACATATGAGTGCCATCATATAGTATTTTGACAAAATTTTGTGACAAAAAGATTATAGTTATAGTTGGGATGTATTGTTTTTATGTATAGTAATACTGTAAAGAACTTAAATATTATTGACTTACTGATTTTAAACATAATTATTTTATTCTGAAACTTACGTGGTTTTCCAGAATTTTATACTTCATTTCTTTTATGTGTTAACTCTTCTTTCCATTCAAGTTTTTTCTTAAAAATGTTCTTTCTTTAGAACAACTAAAAACTAATCTATTTTATGTGTATGGATAAAGACTGGCTGATATTGTAGAAGGGTAAAATCAGGCTTCCAACTCCAAAATAATCTACTCCTACAATATTCATTCATTAAAAATTGGAAGATGGAATTAGAGTAATCCAAAAGATTTTTTAAAAGGCATTTTTAAAAATTGCTTTGCACAGATAATAATAAGTAGATTTCATTATAGGGCCTTCATTGTAAAGCCAAAGGAATGGAAAATAAATGGTGGCAGTCCAGGAACAGTTGATAGTGGCAATTAATATTCATAACAGCCATCATATAGCTATAAAATATTACTGATTGTTATAGCTAGTATATAAAATCCAATTGACTTCCTCAGGATTAGCACAGTAATGTCATTATAGTCTGAAATCATGTTATAAAACTGTAATCATGCTGGCCTAAATAAAATGAGAGTTTGTACCCGAAAAAAAATTAATCCATTTACTTACATTTTGCATTTGACTTAACTCAAATGCCTCATATCTAAATTGTACATCACATAGCCCTATTAGAATTGTACAAACTTGGTAGAAAATGAAGGTACTAACCAAGGTGCCATCTACAGGGTATCACAGAAAATGCAAAGGTTATCTATTGCCGGAATATCTAGTTAACAGGAGGCAAACCTATAGGGTATGTCTAGGATGGAGAACATGTAGAAGCAAAGTCTCAAAAGGCAAAGCAAAATACAGAATCAAAGGAGCTAGGTAATTACAACTTTTGAGTTCCATGAATGGAGTAAACTGCATAATTCAAGAAGTGAGTTCCCACCCTCATTTGTACAAGGTTTTATGATTTTTCTATGCACCAAATCAATGAAAAGAAGCTTGTAAGAAGTTCTTTTTGTATCTCTGAGTCATCTAGGGGGCATTTTAATGAAATCGAGACTCTCACAAAAAGAGTTAAGAGATCTGGGTTCAAGTCCTCTTGCCACTTATTAGTTGTGTAATCCTGGATTGTAATGTTGAAAGTATGACCACCGGAGGCTGGTTCCTGGATGTGGATTTTGACCTCCTCTTCCAGTCCTTCTCCCTTCCTCAAGGTCTCCTAGCTTCTTTCCCCAACATGTCTTAAATCCATTCCTCTCCCTTCTGCTTCTGTCTCTTCCATCTCTGCCCTCTGTGCTTTCTCCTTCTCTTTCCCCTAGTCACTGTTCCCCTATGGCTTTCTCCTTCTATTTCTGAAAGATATTCACAAAACTTTTCTTTGTTAACCATTAACCAAATATTCATAATAAAGGTATACACAGTTTGTCTTTTGTTTTCATTATTGCGATGGGCATGTGTCATGTGCTCTGACTGTCCAACATATTTTTTCCCAACATACTTTTTAACACCCTTGCTATCTTTGAGGAAGTCACAGCTTATGAATTCAGTGTGCCCCCCCACCCCCACCCCATCCCAGGCTTCTTTGCAGTTAAATCATAGGCAAAGGACTTAGTTAGCTTCCATCTATGGACTTACCCACACAGAGACTTGCAATTTGGAAGAAGATAACATGGAGCTAGAGACTCTGCATGAAGGCAAAGCAAGGGGACAGAAGTGTGGCAACCATGAGAATGCACGCCAGACCTCCAGCTACGGGGAGCATAATTGATCATGGACCCCAGCTACTGCCCCCTGAGAACCATTGCTTCGTTATACTGCTGCCATGCTTTCTACATGTCAGTGAGTGACACAGAAACACTCAGGAAGGCCCATTCCTGTCCTCTGATGACCAACTTCAGTTGCAGGACTCCCCGAAGGACCCTCCAGAAACTTCTTTAGACCGTAGCGGTCTAGCACACTTTACTCAGCTTTCCTCTCTTCTCCCTTCACTCAGGGTCAGACTTGATTAGAGATCTGATAGTTCTCTCCTCCTATTCCAGCACCTTCCCATTTTCTCTCACAGAGGTATTCCCCCTAATAAAATGTGTCTGTTTCTAGTAGGACCCAGAGTAAAACAAGAGGCATTTAGCTTTGAGGGAAGGCAGTGGCTACAAGGTCAAGTCCCTGGTGCTGAAGTAGCAATGTTTGCAGAGCAGTCAAAGTCTTGATGTCAGTGCTTGGTGAGAGCTATGTGTCCTTATCAGAGTAGTTCTAAAGTATGCTTTGAGGCAATTTTCCCCTAGAAAATTAGCCTCAAACCTCATTCTCTAGCTATCTCTACAATTCCATGAGCTTCTTAATTCCTAAATTTATGCTTAGTCAGCACAAGTAACTTTCTCTTCTTTACAATTAAGAGCTCATGATACAGAAATCAATTAAGAAGTCGCTACTGGCAACAGAACCTCAGAGAAAGGGAGAAAATCTGAAATGGGTTATTTGGCCTAGTTGGGGCTAGTAGCTCCTAAAATCCAGCTAATGTTAAGGGACTGTGGCATTACATGACAAGCACCATGACAAAAGAGCTAATTAAGTTAGGTAGTACAACGAACACCCGTAGATGTGTGGAATAAAGTGCCCATTGAAGGCAAGACTCTGAGTGACTGAGTGGCTGCTACCACAGCACAGAAAAAAACAGGAATGTTGTGAGGAATTTAAGGGCCATGGGATAAATGGTTGCTACCACTTGAAGTAGATAGCTTAAAGTAAGAGAAGAAAAGTCTCAATCTATTCTCAACCTCACAGAACACCGTGCCCGGTCCATGATTAAGATATAAGAACCTCTCACCAAACGTAGTTGCAGGAAAACATAACAGAAAATCAAACTCCATCAAATCAAACATCTGATTCTCTGAATTGTTTCATCATATGAGTGGAATTCACAACCAAGTCTGTTTTCTTGTAAGAAAGTTCAGGGTAAAAAACTAGACCCCAAGAACTGGAATGGGAACTTCTGGGAAGATGTGAGTGACTCAGAATACTCCAACTCATAAACTCAGCTGAGCTTCTCCTTAGGAGAAGCACCATCTGCTCCTCTGTCTGAGACTCCTGCCTTGTGAAAAGACCTGTGATTATCACAGTTTCCTTACAAAGGGAAGGTGATTCTCCTGCCACTTATACCATCTCCCTCCATCTCCAGACCTGGAGAATCAGTTACCTGGGATCAGTTCCCAACAAACCCAAATTAGGCAAGTGTAATGTCAAACCCAACAATCAAAGACACACACCAAAAGTCTTGCAAGATTTTCTAATTGTGTTGATGAATGAAAGAAAAGAGAATACGCATTGAAATATATTCTAAAAGAGAGAGAATAAAGAGAAGAGAGGGGCACCTGGGTGGCTTAGGTCATGATCCCAGGGTCCTGGGATTGAGCCCCAGGCTCCCTGCTCAGTAGGGACCCTGCTTCTCCCTCTCCCTCTCCCTGCTGCTCTGCCTGCTTGTGCTCTCTCTCTCTCTGTCAAATAAATAATAGATATATAAAAAATAAAGAGAGGAGAGTAAATAATTTTATTGGACAAAATTTATCTATGTGAGTACACTTACCAGAGTTTCTGGATTAATATTTGAATTACATAAGTACTGTTGTTTAGTTGTTTGACTGAAACCAGACTTAGCAGCACCTACCAGCCCTCTGATGATCCCCTGGATCCACATGTAGAGGCTGTCAGGTAACCTCTTTCCTCTGCCAGTCCAAGGCTTTCTCAAGGGGCTCGTGGAAAATGTAACTAACTCAGCCAGGATCAGATTTGGCTACTTGAAACCGAAGATTCTAAGACAATATGTATTTTTAATCTTAAAAATTAAGTAAGTTGTATTATTCGAGTTTCCCCAGAAAAAAAGAGAACCATTAGGATAGGCATATACATAGAAAGATATTTATTTTAAGGAACTGGCTCATGCTATTATGGAGAACGCAAGTCCCAAATCTGCATGGTGGGCTGAGAGGCTGGAGACCCAGAAAAAGCCAGTGCTACAGTCCAAATCCACAAGCTATCTGCTGCAGAATTGCCTCTTGCTTTGGGAAAGTCAGTCTTTTGTTTTACTCTAGTTTTCAACTGATGGGATGAGTCCCATCCAATGGAGGCCACTGTGCTCTCCTCAAAGTCCACCTATTTAAATGTTTGTCTTATCAAAAACCTTCTCACAGAAACATCCAGAATAAGGTTTAACCATATATCTGGGCACCTTGGCCCAGCCAACTGACAGATCAAATTAACTCTCACACCAGATTTTAAAAAGCTTTTTATCAGAAGAATACTGAACATCTGCATTATAAATCAGAATTATTTCTAGAGATGACTGTATTCAGTCTTTTTGTAAGTCACTCAAAAAGTGAATGACTAAGACAATGTAATTTTCAGTCTAGTTTAAAATGTTGAATTTAAAAACTACAAAATTCTGTACTATCCATTTTTTAAAATTGCTTTTTCTGATGATTAATGGCTAGAATAGGAGGGCACCAGTCTACCATGCTTAGTCTCAATTCTTTTCTCAGTCGATATGGTTTATTCAGAGATTCCAAGCAGGTAAACTTGCTATTCATGGCACATCTCTAAATAGAAATCTGTGAAAGATAATGGGCAAACATTAAAACTCTAAAGTTCTGATCCATGGGGTCATCAAGCTATTGATCTTTCTTGTTTATATTTGTCTTGCCAATGGAAATCCTAAGATATGTCTTCTTGATGTGTATTATAGACAATAACTACAAAATCACGGGATAGATCATACACTCTAGTGAGGGAGAGGCAAACAGATAAAAATGAGATTTAGAGAACATTTTTGTCCCCAGACAAATGCAGACTTAACAATGAAAGTACACTCTTTTTATTTAATTCAGCCAGGGTTACTTTTTCGTGATATTAGGGTGATAGAGGCCCTACAGATAATATTCTCATAAAAATTTCTCTACCAAATACATATACTCAAATGAGATATAAAAAGAATTGGTGAATTATTCTGTTGAAAGCAACTTTTTTTATAATAAAATCCACAGCAAAAGATGAATTAACTTTATACATTAGGATATAATTATTTGACCTCCCTTGAACCGAGACTCTTAAGGACTTCAGAGAGCCAGACAAAAAGCTATTTAGTCTCACCGAAGGCTGTATGAATGTCTCCTTTAAACCAAGCTTGGATTTAACATTCAAAGTGATTATTACTTAGTGACTCGCAGCAGGAGGTTCTTGCCCACTAACAGAAGTGGTATCCTAAACACACTAGTTTCACATCAGGCTTCCCTTTGTCAGAACCTACAGGTGCTCCTCAACACTGCCTTTGAAGAAGCCTGACCACTCTCGAAAGTGTCATGGCAGTGCATAAATAAATGAACCTTTCATGGTAGAGCACTTAAGAAGAACAATAACAATTATTATTTCAAATCATCTTCAATAGTTTAATGATAAAACTGGGTATGGCATGGTAAAATATTTTCTCTTGTATCTCAGTTCATAAAATCCCTGTGCAATTTGTGGCTACCGCAGTAGATGGCAGTATTTTAAAACTTCCTCTTCGCAATCAGGACAATTGAATGATTATCTTTAATCAGACTATTTATATTTTATATAGATGAGTCCATACAAAACAGTCATGGTTTAATTCTCACATTTCTTACTTCCTGGACAAATGCTAAACTGCAATAAAACTTGAATTAACAAACATTATCGGTATACTTGAGAGGTGCTGGGTGTTAACTTGGGGACTACAAGGATTTCTCTGAGCCATGAAAACAGGAAAAGTCAGGGTTAAATTGTGCTGAAGATGGTCATCAGAGGAGACTAAAAGAGCCCAGACAACATTAAATGTGTTTTTACAAAAACCATTACTGAAATAGGGGTTTATGTTTTATATAATGGGGAGTTAGTAACCCGGGATAGGTGAAATCATTCTCCCCATTGAAAAATATTCTGACACGTGGATTTGCATCGGAAATCTTTAGAAAATGCTTTTGGCTGAGTATTGTGCAGCATCAGTAATATGTTATTCATTTTCACTGACTATTATAGACCTATGTGTCTGGCTTTTACCAACCTCACTGAGAAGCAGTTATTTAATCTTTGCTTTGGGAGGGGTGGGGGGCATCACTGTGGTTTTTCACCATATAGCTACAATGAAAATATTTTTTGTCATTATCCCTAGAAATAGGTGGATGTTCCTATAATTGGAGGAAAATAATTTCTGGAAACTTAGTAGTCAACCACCATAGCTCCTGATTAATTAAGCGTTTTGTGGAATCCACTCTTCTCCACCCTGACACTTTATTTTCTTCTAACACTTCGTGAATGGAGAATATTAAACACTTCAACAACCAATTATGAGTAACAATTTTGAAAACTCTGCTTCATATATACATAATATGTATTCTATTTTTTTTTAATTTTTATTTATTTATGATAGTCACACAGAGAAAGAGAGAGAGGCAGAGACACAGGCAGAAGGGGAAGCAGGCTCCATGCACCGGGAGCCAGACGTGGGATTCGATCCCGGGTGTCCAGGATCGCGCCCCGGGTCAAAGGCAGGCGCCAAACCGCTGCGCCACCCAGGGATCCCTATTCTTTCTATTTTTTAGATTAATCCCGAAGTCATGTTTTTTGTCCTACTCCCTACTACTTCCTTTGTAGTTTTGCTCCACTAATTATCCATCCTGTCTACTGTCTCCTCAATTTTTCCTTTCCATTGACTTCTTCTTTTTAGCCTAGAAGTGTGCATAATCTTGTCCATCCTAAAAAATTAAGTTAAAAACCTTTCCCCGGATGCCTGGATGGCTCAGTGGTTGCCTTCAGCTCAGGGAGTGATACCCGCATCAGGCATCCTGGAGGGAGCCTGCTTCTCCCTCTGCCTGTGTCTCCATCTCTCTCTGTGTGTCTCATGAATAAATAAATAAAATATTTTTAAAAAATAAAATTAATTAATTAATTAAAAGCCATTCCCTTGATATAGACCTTATTTTGATTATTGTCTGGGTTTTGTGGTTTTTTTTTTTTTTTTTTTTTTTTTTTTTTTACATTTTATTTATTTATTTGAGAAAGATGGAGAGCGGGAGCTAGAGCAGGAGCACCAGCAGAGTGCAGGGCGGAGGGAGAGGCCGACTCCTTCCTGAGCAGGGAGCCTGATGTGGGACTCAATCCCAGAGCTCCAGGATCATGACCTCAGCCAAAGGCAGATGCTTATTCTACTGGCCATCCAGGCGCCCTGATTATTATCTGTTTTAGTTCCCTCAGGCTGCCATAACAAAATACCATAGCCTGAGAGGCTTAAACAACAGAAATTGATCTTCTCACAGTTATGGAGGCTGGAAATCTAAGATCAGGGTGCCGGGATGATCATGTTCTGGTGACAGCTCTTTTCCTGGTTTGTAGATACGTTCTCAAATGGCAGAGGGATTTCTCTCTCTTCCTCTCCTTATGAGGTCACTAATCCCATCATGAGAGCCCCCCTCTAATGATCTTATGTAACCCCAATTACCTCCATCTGCCCATCTCCAAATATCCTCACATTACTGGTTAGGGCTTCAACATATGGATCTGGTGGAAAGGAACGTCAACCTACAATCCCTAATTTTCACCTCATTTTCCTTCCTCTGGAGCTGTTCAGATGACATCTGGGAAAGGATAGTTCTCCTTCCTGCTCCTCTACCTCAGTTCTCATTTTCCTTCACCTCTCCACACATTGGCTTCTATCCTTATAATGTAAGTGACATCTAAGATATGTTTGTGAAGTTCAAAGATTCCTTTTCAGTTCTTGACTTACTTGGCCAATGCTATTGACCATTTTGTTTATTTGTTGCTTCTCCCTCAGGCTTCCAAGAAATGATACTGTTTTCTGCCTTCACCTAGCTCTGGAGTTTCTCCTTAATATCCTTTGCATTGTCTTCCTCGGGGACAGTGTCAGGGTTCCATCCTTAGTGCCCTTCTCCGTTCAATCTATATTCTCCTCTTCTACTTACCCCCATGTCTTCATTATTGCCTCTATACTGTGGTAGATTTCCCATGGACCTCTCTGTCCATGATGTAAAGGGAGCTCCTTGTCTACCAGGCAATCTGTACCACTGTCCATGTTATTTAAATAAACATTTCTTCAGATGGAATTGGAATCTGCCACCTTGGTGATTATGGTTTCTTCCTTTTGTGGCAATATAAAACGAATGCTTCTCATGTCTGTAGCAAAACTCTTGAAGTTTGTGTTTTAAAATATTTAATATTGACTTTCTTGATTTTCTATTATCAATACTAGTAGCATATTATCTTCTATTGCTCTTCAGTAGCTATGGACTCTAGGCTGCTCCAATCACCTCTGGATACTTCAGTATTTGTCAATGTCTTTCTTAGAATGTGCTACTAAGAAAATCAACTACAATATTCTAAGACTGAATGAATTATTAGTTTCATGCCTGAACTCTATTCTTTGAAAGATAGAATGATGTTCTATTTCCAAACCACACTTCCAAAGCACATGCTTGGGGTATTTTTAAAACTGAAAAACAGGGACGCCTGGGTGGCTCAGTGGTTTAGCACCTGGCTTCTGCCCAGGACATTATCCTGGAGTCTTGGGATCGAGTCCCACGTCGGGCTGCCTGCATGGAGCCTGCTTCTCCCTCTGCCTGTGTCTCTGCCTCTCTTTCTCTCTCTCTCTCTGCATCTCTAATGAATAAATAAATAAAATCTTTTAAAAAAATAAAAATAAAACTGAAAAACACATGAAGTATTATTTATCGCTATTAAAGTTCATTCTGCAGACTTTTAATCCAGTATTCTGGCTCATAGAAATAATAAATTGTACTTAGGTAATCTCTTGTGTAGTTTCTTTCTACTGAATAAATCATTATTCTTAATTTTACCTTCTGAAATTTGGATAATCTTGCTTTCTGGGACTTTATCCAAGTCACTGATATTATTGAATAGGGTGAAATCAAGGAAGAGCCTCTAATACTCTTTTGAAGATGCTGCTTCACTGGCTGTGTTGTGTGCTTTACTCAGGATTTGCTCTGGAAGCGGCTGACCCACACAGTATCATTCATTAGCATCAACCGTGGATGTGTAAGCTGCTATAACTCACCAATGCTGCTGTCATGCCAACAACCTATCCATAAGACTGTCATGGAAATCTTCATCAAATAGTTATTAAACATCAAAATATGTCTAGGACACTTTGCTGACACAGTTCTGCAGCATGGTTTGTTACAGTGATGAGAACCTCTCTATAACCTGAATAATATAGATTCCTCCTCTCCCGTAAGTCTTATGTGGCACACAAGAGTTCCCCAAATATAAACCATGTTTTCATTGTCCCTTACAAATCAGAGTCTCCTCAGTATGTTAGGAGATTCAAAGTGTGATTTTTCTTTGGTATTTTAAACCCAGGCACATGAACATAAGTATAATTCAGGAAACTGATTGTTCATATCATGGGTTCATTTCACACTCCGTTGCAAACATTCCAAACACTTTGATTGGAGTACAAATGCTTAGCCTCAAGATTCTTGCACATTCCAAAATATTGCCTCAAAAATGATCGTTTAGGATCCTTCCCAATTTTCACAGCTTTCCAGAAACATCTTAGCCAAGCACATACACAAGTATAAATGCCACTACCTTTCTGTTTTTGATTCTTCTAGACTTCCCCTGATCTATTTGTCATTAGAGAGTTGCCCAAGAGGACAGAACAGCTGTAGGGGCTCTCTTAGTCTTCCAGCCACCCGCTATCAGGCTATATTTCTGCTGGAACTCCTCCTTTCCTGTCTCTTGCCCATCACCGACAGCATCCCAACCTCACAATTATTGGTCTATCTTTTATGTTTTCAAGCCTAACAGTCAACCCTCATAAGCAACATTTGCAGTTAGATCCAATCTCATCCACACCGAAGCTTAATTCTTCCAGGTGTTTGCCCCTGATTTCTAGCTGTGAAATGAGACACTTTGATTCCTGTGAAAAGAATTTCAGGCCACAGTCAGCAGGTAGAAGGTTCTGTTTTTGGTAGGGGAGTTATTTTCTTCTTGCTCTTGAGCCAGATATACATAAAGTTTGGCTCTGAAGTGGGGAGGTTGGCCAGAAAGAGCAGTGGAAAGTCTGAACCAGTCCCTTAAGACAACTATTTCAAGAAAACTATAGATCAGGGGATCCCTGGGTGGCGCAGTGGTTTGGCGCCTGCCTTTGGCCCAGGGCGCGATCCTGGAGACCCGGGATCGAATCCTACGTTGGGCTCCCAGTGCATGGAGCCTGCTTCTCCCTCTGCCTATGTCTCTCTCTCTCTCTCTCTCTATCATTTAAAAAAAAATTTTTTTAAAGAAAAATAAATAAATAAATAAATTAATTAATTAATTAAATTAAAAAAAGAAAACTATAGATTAAAAATTGGGGGAACAAAAAGAAACAACCCTACCCCCCAAATCTGGTCATATGTGGCCATTTTTTAACTAATTATGTAATTCTTAGATTGATAGTTACCCTAAGGTACAGAGACATCCAAGACAGGGAATCATAAAAAATCTCTAGGGTACAGTGAAAACTGAAATTGCCATTCAACTCTAGAATAGCCAAAAGGAAGTCAAACAATTGATACCTCCTTTGTACTTTTCAGGCCTGTAATTAAGTCTTTTAAGAACTTAAGAACTGTATTGAATTGTATTTTTTTTTCCCAAACCTCATGGGTTATAATGAACTATTGAAGAGCATAGTGAGAAGCATTTGACTTAAGTTGATTCTGTGTGCCCCTCGGAAGAAGTCTCACATGAGTTCAACTGTAATTTCTGATAAAAATGATGAAGTCATGGCTCTTAGTGAGAGCCTCTGACAAGTGGCTATGTTGGAGATCAGAAGATGACTCTTCCAACCAAAAATTTTGTTAGCAGTCTACGTAATGATAAATTATTGGTGATTCCCTATAAATGACCAGTCTTTTTTTTTAATATTTATTTATTAGAGAGAGAACATGAGTCAGAGGGGAGGGACAGAGGGAGAGGAGAAGCAGACTCCCTGCTGAGCAGGGAGGCTGTGGGGCTAGATCCCAGGACCTTGAGATCATGACCTGAGCCAAAAGCAGACACTTTACGTACTGAACCACCCAGGTGCCCCCATAAATAACCATCTTCAGGAAAGAGAAAGCCCAGGAGATATGAAAGTAATCTTTCTTTTATAAAAAAAAAAATTAGTCTACCCCTCAAGTTGACCCAAGTCATGAAAAATGCAATATTTCATCTGGAAAAACCAAATATAAACTTTCAATATTCAACATTTTGAAGTGGTGGTATATCAGTAAGGCTGACATTAGTGCTAGCAGAATTAGTTGGTTGCTTAGATATAAATACTTTATGTTAAATCTATACTAACAAAATATAAAGTATTAGTATAGATTTTCCCAGGCACAGTGAGGATCCATGGTTATTACATATAATGTATGAGGAAGGCTAGTAACTTGAAATACACTACACTCTTATGATACAGAAATAACTTGGAACTTTATATTTGTTTGGTTGATTCATTTTTGGAAAATGAAATAAAACCTAGATTGCTGAAATTTCTGTGAATCTCACAAAATTTTTCTGCTTAGACATTCTGAGCAAATATTTTTAGAAAAAGCCTTCCCTAGAATGGTACAGAGGAACTGCATATACAGATATATTTATCTTCATTCATTTATATTGGCATATTTTCAAGGAAACTGCAACCAGAAAAAGGTATGAAATCCATTAAGTAAATACGTAAGTCCAGTTTCAGTGAAATTGGTATTCTATCAGAAGGTAGGACATCGTCCTCTGACCAAATGTTAATGCATGAATGACTTGATGACATATCTAATTCCACTTACACAAAGCAGATGGCCTTCTCAGATCCCTCATTATCCCTCAGTTGTTTTCCTCCACCCTGACTACGATTAACATCCATAGGTTTAAAGAGATGGTGGCCTTACACTGTTTCTGTTGCTCTACTGTGAGCTTTTGCATTTCTCTCTCTCTCTCTCTCTCTCTCTTTTAATATGCCTCATAGAAACCAGTCAGAAATCACTCTTCAGAAATGGATTATCTATTCTTATAAGGGGAAATAGTCTTAGCCAAATGGGTAGTCCCAAGCGTCCTATGCAACATTAAAGAACTCTCTAACAATGAAAGCAAGTGGTCCAGAAGTTGGAATCTGGAGGTTCTTTAGTCCTAAACTTCATGAGAATATCTGGGTAAGTAGCTCCATGTTTGACATCCCCAATGTAGCACTAAGATCAGATACCATTGACCTTAACATAAGAATTGGCATTGTCTTCACACCAAAGGTGTGGTTTTACTGGGGAACAGCAGCAGCAGAGACCACAAATTGAGTGGCAATTAGAGGATTACTGAAAGTGTTTAATAAGGACAGATCATGAGGCCAGGAGCTCATATTTTATATAACTCAAGATCTGCAAATAGCACTCTTTCCTAATATACCTCTGTCTTCTGGGGAAAGAAGAGCTGATCACAGGGGTGCCTGTGGCTGTCTCAGTTGGTAGAGCATGTGACTCTTGATCTCGGGGTTGTAAGTGAAGTCCCATATTGGGTATAGAGATTACTTAACATGAAATCTTAAAAGAAAGAAAAGAGAAAGTCTGATCACAAATGGACATTTCAGCCTCCGATGGGCTCATGGACTCTGGAAGTAGCAACAGCAGAAGCAGAAGGAGCAGCAGTAGTAGGAACAGTGTGGATTTGTATGCTGGTAGTATGTTACTTACATTTACTGAAGAGATGCATCTCCATTTGTGTGTGAAGTTTGTTCATTTCAGAAAGTGGCATTACCAGTTCTCCTCTGACTTAAAAATAATCTAGTATTCACAGTAAAGACCTGTATTTGCATAAGAAAAAGCCAAATTTACATTGGGAGAGTGTTAAAAGGTGGGATGGCATGGAAGGTGATGAACAGAAGAATAGATGAGTTGATCCATAATTCCCAAAGGCATGGGAATCAACATTTTCACCTCTTGAAAGGATAAAAGGAAAAGGAAAAAAAATATATTCAGCAATGTCTTGGCATTTGCCATTAATTGTAACATAACCCAGTTGCATAATGAAGAGCAGTTACAGTCCTTCAAGATTTATGTAACACTTATAACAGTATGATTTATTTACAAAGAGCTCCTTTGATGTGCTCTTTGAAACAGCCCAGCAAAGTCATATCTCTTCCATCCAAATAATGTTTGATTTGAATTCCAAATTCAGTCCTGGAAAGGAATGCAGGCAGTCAAGTGCATTTGCTTTGGACATGAGCCATGTGAGGATCCCAGGCCTCTCGGAATCCACGCCTGCTGCTCTGTCCCCTCTGGGCCCAGTAAGGTCTCCTGGGATTGCCTTTTTTTTATCAGCATGTTATGCTGAATACAGGAGGTGCTGGCACAGTGATTTGTCCCCTAATCAGCATCTGATCCCTACTATGTCAGTGTGCCTGCCCCAGGTTTGCGTGGGAGAATTAGCCCTCCTTCGTTCACCGGATACAGACTTGATATAGATATATGTATATCTCCAGCAAGGTGGTATAACTATCAAAATGTCCTGCCATCCCACATTAGGTCCTTGGAGGATTACTTCTGGCAATCTGACTCTTGAACTAAGACTGATACAAGGGACCTGGCCTATTCCAGTGATGGCACTTTGAAGAGACTGTCCATTGGTTTTTGTTATTGGTGTCCCAGACCGCTCTGGACCCTGTCCTTACAGCATTACCAGCTGGTTTGAATTTGTAAGTCACCTCAATGACATTCTTTCTTTCTGCCTTCCTTTTTTTTTTTTTTTTTTTTTTTTTGGCTTAAATTAGCTTTTTTTTTTTTCCTCTCTTGCTTGCAAAGAAGCTTAACCACTGAGTTACGCCTCTCGGTCTGTAAAATCTCTCTGTCTGGAAGACCTGTCCCCAAGGCCAATCTTCTGCATTCACTCCACTCTCCTTGAAATCTCTAATTGACTCTTGGTGAGTAGCCTGAAGACTGATGGGTCGAGATTCTTTAAGAGAATATAGTTAAGGATAGGAAAAGAGATGAATAAGGATTTTAGTAACAGATACTTAGTGTGTTGGATATCCGATCCCTTTTTTCCCTAAGATTGGAGGTACTTCCTTACACATCTGAACCTTGATATACCAAAATTGCCTCCTGCTTCATCAGCAATTCAAATAAAAATGCTCATCATCAACCATCAGCAATTCAAATAAGTTCCTGGCATGCTGCCTGAGAACTCTGTACACCCTACTATTGTCAGGAATGGTTCTTGCTTACTCCTCTCTAGTAAATTGTATACTGGGCAGGCTTAGGTGGGAGATTTCCCTTCAGGGGTTTCCTGGAAACCACCTTGGTGAGAACCAACTGTGCCCCCTCAAAGCTTTCTCTTTTCCCACCTTTTCTCCCATAATTTCTTGTCTTTCAAAGCCTTCCAGCTGCAATTCCACATTTACTTTTCTTAACATCAAGACTTCTGGTATGAAGTACAGAAAGCTGGTATAAGGTTCTTTATATAGAAATATTGTTTTTCTTATTAATTTCTAAGTACGCAAGCTAATCAAACTCTATTATATAAATAAGATTAATAATCTTTCTTTCCCAAACATTTTTGCTTCCCTGAAATGATTAGTAGCAGCACCATTTACATATACCCATTAATTAAAAATCTCAAGTCACTTTACTTTATAGAAGTCAAAAATGTCAATGGCATTTCATTTACTGAGTAATTTTCCTATCTCTATTTTCACTATATATATATATCACCTATATAGGTGTCCTTACTGACCTCTTTGTCACCCTTATATCCAACTTCCCCACTGACACCAGTTATGTTGAGACAGAAATTTGATCATGGTGTTCTTCTGCTTGCAAATGGCTAATGGCTCCCAACTTCCTACAGGATAAAATACTAACTCCTTGCAGAACACCCAACCCCTTTCAGAACCTGGGCAAACTTTGTCTCCAACCAAGATATCCCACTCTTCCTCTATTGGAGCCAAACCAAATTTCTGTCTCTCACATTAACCAACTTTTGTACATGTTACATCTCTCTGCCTGAGAAAGGAAAGGGTGATGGGTCATCACTGACTGTCTGCCATGGATGAGGCCATTGTTCTACCCATTTGTCCTCCAGCACTCCTAGAAATTAGTTTTTTTTCACCTTTTGAAAATAAGGGAAAAAATCACGCTTCAAAAAAATTAAAAACCTTCCTCAAATTCATAGAATGATTAAGGGCTGGAACTAGGATTCAAACTTCAATCTTCTTGATTCTAAAGTGCAAGCACTTTTCACAAGATCAGACTGTGCTCTCAGTCTCATACTCTCTTTGTCCTTTAAGACCCAGTTTGAAATGCCACCTTCTTCAGAAAAATTTTTCTGACCCCCAAGGCAGACTTAGTCATTTCCTCCTTCCAGTTCTGGTGTCACAGTACATACTTCTCTGTGGCAGTTCTTGTCACACTGTTGTGTAGTTAGGTAGGCATCTACATTCCCCTCAGCCTGTGGGACAAAGCCGCATCTAACTGATCAGTGGGAAGACCGGCTGGGGAGGTGGAAACAGCTTGCCAAGAGTTGAATCCACCTTCTAGTATCTGTTAACAATGCAACCTTGCCAATTTATAGAAAATGTCCTCACCTGCCCAATACTGATGATGCCATAGGCAAACTTTCTAGTATATAGAAGGCTCTCAGCAAATGTAGAAAGAAAAACTTGCAAGACTATTCAATAGTTTTGTGGTCCTTTCAAGACATAAATTTTCATTGCTATGGATCTTCCACAGAACTTTAATAGTGGGATTTTTTATATTTGTGAGAGAATGGAAGGAGAGGTAGTTTGGGGCAAGCTGAGGATCCAATACCCTTCCTACCCACCGTATTTTGGTATCCACCAATGTTTGCCTTAGCAAGATAGGCTGGACCTCTAGAAGAAAAAACTTATTCTTCTATCTCTTCAGCACCTTTTTACAAGAGTCAGAGCCTAGGCCTGTGCTAGGCAGGTGTAGAGAACATAGTCACTGATTCACTGATTTGCTACCCCAAAACTCTTAGCTTCATAAAGAAAAATAATACGCATTTTATTGTACATTTATGGAAAACACACAATAATAGACTTTGTTTCACAAAATATCTTTTAAGAAAAATGTATCCCCAAAATATCTTTTATAAAGCTAATTATTGTGTTTTCATATTTATGTGAATCTTTCTATTTAAAGAGACTCAAAAGCCTTTTGCAAACAGATTTATTACCTATGTAGTGTGTTCAAGTCAATTAAAGTCAAATTCAATTAAAATGCAACCACCTCCGAAGTGGGGCACAGCAGATGTTCAACAGCCCACAGTGACACCTCACAGCAGCGACACTTAAGCAGCAGTTGACGAACAAAAATGAAGAATTCCATTTTCTATTTAAGCCACAGGAGCAACAGAGAGAAGCAGAATGTAATTATCCAAATTAGAAATTTTCTGTGACACTGAGGTCACCATCTTTGCTATTCACAGAGGGGCCAAGGGATATTTATTGATCACATGCAGCCAAGAGCACTGCTTTATGTCTAGGCGGATGGCTGGCCCCTCGGGCACGTGGCTTCCAAGTACTCCCAGCAATGAAGATTTATGACAGAGTCAGGAATGCTGTTCAGGACTTTAGAGAGGCGGTCCCTTCTTATTCTTCTATCCCTGGACTCCAAACAGGGTTGACCACCAGACTGTCTACCCAGGGACACAAGGAGAATACAATGTGAGACAGCCAGAGTGTTTCTTTTTGTCCAGTGCAGTAGGGTTGTTACTGGGATTCAACTCGGTCCTGGGTCTGGTTAGAGTGGAAAACACCCTGACAGCTTCCTTCTGGGATTTCCACATTCATTGTGGCTGAAGAGTAAGGGCTACCGAGGTGGGAGGTGGGTCAGGGTTTCTTCTACAGGTGGATACACGATCTGGAGAGAGTCACTACCCACTATCAAAGCAACCTGACGAAGAGTTGAAAAAATCAACCACTATATGAAAAATGCCTGGATGGAGAGCTGGATACGTCTCCCCTTCTAGATGTGAGCTGCTCTAAATTCGCTTGATCATCCTGCATGTACCAACCATATGCCTATTATATTACATTTAACTTAAATATTGGCTAGAATAAGTTTCCACATAGAAGAAGAGCAACCTCTTATCTTCAGTTTATGTCAAACTGAATGATAATTTGACTGACTCAGTTTTGCCTTAATCTGATAGAATTCTAAAATTGGAAGCAAGCAGCAACACGTTAATGGATTTGCCTCTGGGTCAAATTTCTACCTCAACTCACTCTCGTCATGCTATTATTTAATTAACTCATTTTGGTAATGGCCACTTGCAAACAACTTACTGATACATATAGAATTAGCAATTATTCTGTCCCTGCACGCTGAGGAAAGGACATCTCCAGAGTCTGAAGGAGAGAGGAGCTAGCAGTTTCTGGGAGAGGCTCTGTTTACTACTAAATCACAGTCTATTTAGATGCTGTTACAATTTTACCTAATAAGAAATACAACAAAGGCTGCTTAGATAATATGGTATGACCTCACATCTAGCTTACGAATTGCAGGAATTAAATTCTGGGGTATATATTTTCCTCCCAAGTAAAAAACATGGAAGTCTTCCTTAAGAGGGTCGCAGGGACTTGATCCTCTCAGGATCAAAGCACATGCAAATCGACACGATTACACCCCCACTGTGTGCATAAAATTGTGCTGAGCACGAGGCAGACATAGAAAGATGAACACAATGATCCTTCAAATCCTTATAATATTTCAGGGATCTAGGGAGATAAGGAGCAAAGACTAAGAAACAGAGATCACACAGAATGTTTGTGGTCGAGCCAGAAATCGTATTAGAACTTCTTTTTTTGTAATCTGGGGCTGCCCTGCAGAAGTAGAATTTTGAATTAGGCCTCAGAGATTTCAGTCCTCAAGGGCACGCATAGTCATGGAACCAAGTAGGTCACCTTCAAGACAGCAGAGGAACAGTCACTCCTGGCCACACAGGGAGGAGACTCTGTTTGAACACCAAGGTGGAGTCTGACATTTCTGTCCAGATTGAGATTTCTACTGTCACCTGAAAAGTGTTATTCCCTCTGTAGTTCCCCTCTCCCAGATCTGCCACACATCTCTCTGACCTCCCTGACCACTGGCACAGAAGGTGATAAACACCCTTATGTCCAGACTAATCCTATAAACAAGCAAAGTCTTAGCTAAACCCTGAGCACCTGGGACGGAGCTCTTAATCCTCCTTCCATCCACAGCCAGGCTCAAGGAAGGAGGAGTTGTCTGCACATATGGCCCTTGCTCATTTGTCGAAGTTTCACCTCAGGCACCAGCAACTGGGCAGCACACTATCGAGATTGTTCTCCTAAGATCACTAGCAACCACTTTTCTATGGTTCATCTCAGAGCAATGATCATGCTGGCCATCCTTCCATCTTGAATCTCTCTCCCTTCCCACTGCCTTTATGATAGCACTCCTTCTAACTGCCCCCCTCTCTCAGACCACCCTCATTAGGACCCTTCTTGCTCCATTCACCTCTTCAATTCTTGATCCTCTCACTTCCCAGAAACATTGGTTGGAATGTTGATTCTTGCACTTATTGACCATATGATTTTGAGCAAAGTACTGACCTCTCAGAACCTGTCTCCTTGTCCTCAGTAAGATGGGACTAATCATGCATAAGTCATCAAGTCCCTGTAAGAAATAAATGTGAAACTATGAATTTCACAAAGACATGAAAGACATGGGTCTGCCACAAAGTATGTGCCCATGAAATGTTCATTCTCCACCTACCACCGCTGTGTTAACAATGCCTCCATTGATTTCTCTAGCTTAGACCTTACCCGCTCTCAGTGAAAGTATAACATCAAGCTACCAAGTCACCTACAAGTCACCTTAGATTTTTTCTTCTGCCTCATTTATGTAGAATTCCATTGCCTTTAAAACTCTAGAATCAGTTATCCTCTCATTTTCCCACCTTGACTCCTCTCACTTTGGGGTACCTTCATCCTTTACCTGAACTATTGCTAGTCTTCTAGTTAGTCTCCTTCCAGTCATTCCCACGACCACCCCCACCCTTCTCCCTTCATAGCTCCCATCTAATGCATCTGTCTTCTCTACTGGAAAGTCTTCACTGGCTCCCCATTCCCTAGAGAACAAAGCTACATCATTTGCATGGCATGCAAAGCCTCTCAGAGTGTTCCTCTTATTATAACTTTCCACCTTTATCTGCAGCTCAGATATCTTTTTCCTTTGCACAGACCTCCTGTCCTCCATTCTTATCAACCTACTAGTAAGTTTCCTAAGTCCCATGTCCTTACTTTCTCTCTGCCTTTTACATTCTGATTCCTCCGTTAAAAGGGAAATATGAAGTGTCCTAACACGATATGGTGTGATGTGTGTGTTTTTGTAAGTGTAAACTCCTAACACTTTGTTCCCTATGGTGGGATAAAATAACCCGAGATGGAGAGTGAGAGAGAGAACACCAAAAGCCAAGAAGGAAAGGGAAAAAATAGATTGTTGAGATCTTGAATAATGTTTTACCAAAGTAATTAATAAAATAAGAAGTATTTCCAATGTAGACCACTTAGATAAATTTCCCCAAGCTGAACCCACATGTTAGGAATTTAAACTATTGAGTATTTAGGAGCATTGCTGCTAGGTTAAGAAACTGGTGGCTTTTTAAATTGATATCTTAGTACATTAATGGCTCCCAATTTTCAGGGACCATTTCTCTTCTGAAAAATCGTAAAGATGCGAAGTTTATTCACTTTAACCACCAGGCTGCCTAGAAACTACAGGTTTTCTGAAACGGTCATTAACAGTAATTTTAGAGAAGAACTGTGACACTTCTGGCCACCAAAACTGGTGTATCAAAGTGACTTCCTCTTTGTCGTGCATTTAATTTACTTAAGGCAAGCCACTTTCAATTCAGTTGAAAATTAGGAATAATTACTCCTAGTTAAAAAAAAAAAAAAAAAAAGAGTACCTCTATTTATAAAGGACATGACCAAAGGCTCAGATTGCTTCTTACACTTTTCTTTCTCTAATTTTATTACTCAAAAAGAGGAAGGATTTGGGAAACAGATTTAATAAAAGCTAGAAACCTTTGTTATTTATGACAAAACAAAGTTGATCTCTGAGCACAGACGTTGAAGGAAATCAGCTTGGTTATTTTCCTGCTTTCCTATTGGGTTCATTCCAACTTTGGGTACAGATTACAGGTTGTCACTCCTAGTCATGAAGGAAAATCTCTTCTCCTTTCACCTGGGAAACACTTCCTGTAGGACACGAAATTTCTGAATAATGGGAAGGAAAGTAGTCAGTGTATTTCCCTCCGAAGGTGTAAAGCCTGGGCACTGAAACCTGACTACCTGGCAGCAAATCCACATTTACCACTTACTGTTTACCTTCACTATGTCTCAGTTTCCTTCTCTGTAAAGTGGGAGCAATAACAGAACATGGGTCATAGGGTCCTGATGAGTTTTAAAACTCATTGATTAATACAAAGTACCCAGAATAAGTCCTGATCTGCAGTAGGCTTGTAATAAATGTTAGCCCTTATGAAATCTGTGGCTGTTCTGAATGACCTAGTGATGACTTACAGAATGTCTGTGTGATTTATTTCATCAAATCATGGAATGTTTGTGGTGGAAAGGAAAAACTTAAATATCACCTGATTATACATTAAACAAAGACTGCCTCTCTCCTTCGAGCACCAACTCCCCCCACCCCCACCCAGCACGGTCGATTTTTTTCCTTAAGTAGTCAGAGCGATCCTTCTAAAATGCAGATGCAATCAATGACTCACCATCCTCAAGGGAAAGACCAAACCATTTCCCCCAGTGATAATACTCTAGTTGGTCCTCCCCACCCACCCACCCATCACATATCAAATATTTGAATCTGTTTTGCTAAGATCCCCTCTACATTTTCAGGAGCTGTTGCTTCTGCCTCACACACCCTACTACTCATCTTACTATCCCATTCCTACTTATCTTAATGTAGGGCCCTTCCCGTGTGCTTGGGAATGCCCGTGCTTTCTCCCTTAGCTCCCATCATGCTGAACCATAGTGACCTCTTTGTCTGTGTCCAGCTACTTACCCCCAGTTCTATGAGGAGAAAGAGCATCTCTGTCTCCTCCATAGGTTTAATCTTCAAGAGTAAGTTGATCTTTAAAAAAAGAAAGAAAAGAAAAGAAAAGAAAAGAAAAGAAAAAAAGAAAGGGCTCCTGGGTGACTCAGTTGGTTAAACATCTGCCTTGGGCCCAGGTCATGACTCCAGGATCCTGGGTCTGAGCCCCATATCAGGCTCCCTGCTCAGCGGGGAGTCTGCTTCTCCCTCTTCTGTTACCCTCCCCCCTGCTCATGCTCTCTCTCTCTCTCTCTCCCAAATAAATAAATAAAATCTTAAAAAAAAAAAATAAAAAACTAAGTTCAGTGCCTGGTACATAGTAGGTACAAGACAAATAATTTGCTTTATGAATGAATCGACACATGATTTTCTCCCAAGTTAGTCAGGGCAAAGATGACCTTAGAATTAAGACCTTTCCTCCATAGGTATTTGATCAGCTCTTTGAACAAAAAGGAAAGGCTTTGTTCTGACCGAAGTTGTCAGAAGAAATGTTTTTCCAAATAACAAATGTAAACACTATTATAGAAAAAAGCACCAGGATTATATTTTGAAATTTACTCCTTATTTTTGCCCGTGTCTATTCCTCATCTCAGCTTCTTATAAATATGAAAATATTTTCATTTCTTGTTGGTTTTATTCTTTCCACTTGGCAGATAACCGTTTTTTCCTTTGTGTGTGTATGTTTAATGGAGCTGAGATTAACATGGATATTTTTGCTTGACAACTTCAATTTCTGAAGCTTCTTATTATAACCAAACATCTTTAATTTGATGCTATATCAGCAATTAGAAAGGGAAAGTTTTTGTGATGAGGAGTAAATGTCTCAGTTACTGATTGTTGTGTTTGTGAGAAAGAATAAAATCATTCACCTGATCTCATAAATGTGCCGCGAGCTTTAAATTAGGCAAACACTGCTTCTCCCCTGTGCAGAATCGAAGAAAGGGCTGCAGAGTGTCTGATGCTCAATATAAGTCACTCTCTCCAAGCCTTCACATCAACTCTGGTGGAAGGCAATGAGACCCCAACGCGCTGCAACCCTGCCAAGGCTCTCACCTGTCTCTCCCCCACACACCCCCACCCCACCCCCACCCCTGCTGCTCCCCACAGGCACAGCCTCTGGGGCTGCCCTGCTCTGACAATCTCAGCGCTGATTTCATCCGGTTCTTTATCCCTGCTTACTTGAGTTACAGGAGTCCAGGATGCCAAGTGGTCTTTTCTGCCACCTACTCTCCAAGCAATTTGGCATATCCTCCTTTTAGATTTTCTCTCACTCCCTCTCTTCCTGCCAGCTCTCTGAAACTCATGCTCCACCATCAGGAACTCTCATCAATCTTCTCTGAACATTTCCTTTCTCAATAGGTGGCATTCCCCTCAGGACTCTGCTCCTCTCTGGCGGTTTCAAATGAAGGCTGCTCTCTTGCCCACACTCCGAGCAACTGGGCTTGCAGGTGGTTGTTGCCTCTCCTTGCCACTTGTAGACCATTCTTGGTCTTTCCTCCAGCCCACAAATACCAGCTCAGAAATTTGAGTCATTGGAATCTGCCATCATCCTCTACCTCTCTGGTTGATATCACCTGCCGACTCTCATTATTTGAAAATTTTACCTTAGTCATTATCTTACATTCGGGTTCCCCATGAAACAGACTCTGGAATATTTGCATGCAGGAGAGTGCGTTGTGGCACAACACTTGTGAGGCAGGGAAGGAAGTAGGGTTAGACTGAGGAGAAATTGTTCAGTGAAGAAGCCCTGGGAGAGGCCTCAGCTCACTCCACAGATAGCAGTGGAGTTGAGATGTTCCTTCAGAGTCATCCCTAGTTGAAGGAAGGAGGTCAAGACTTTACGTTTTATCATCGAACTCTTACTGTCTGCAGTGTGTGTCTTACCAAAGTCTCCAACATACTTATCATTTCTTGCTAACTCAGTCTGATTAACGTGATCCCACTGCTATAATGGGCCAGTGGGATGTTCTGCAGAATGTCTCGATGTTCTACGCCCTTCAGACTGTGGCAGAGAATAAGAGAATTAATACAGGCCTGGATCAAGACACAAATGTATACTGTTGTCTATGCCACATTAGTGTAAATGACTCCTGATTCTTCTTCCTGAGAGTGATTTAAAAAGTGCACTTACCGGATCAATGACTGCATATTGTATCACTAGGCTGCATTAATCTGCTGTAGGAGAGACACCACATCTGGCTTGCTGCTCTTCCTCGGTTGAGTTTGCAGTAGAACTGCTGAAAGACATGAGCACATGGTGGGAAGCACCAGGCTGGTAGCATTTCCATGGGTTTAGAGAGGTATAGACATGAAAGAGCCAACTTGTGGGGGACTTGAAGGCAGCATAGGGGAGTTTGGAATTGATCCAACTCACAGTAGGGAATTTCTTTAGTAGAACAATGAGTTGGTGAAAGTAGGGCTAAATGACTTAAATATCCTGGCCAAAGAATAGATGGAGCATGGCAGTCAACTGGGCCAAGTATGATAGAAGACACTGCAGTATCACGGGCCTGTGGTGACAGCTCAAGTGGTAGCTGTAGAAATTGGAAAAATGGGGGTAGGAATAAGGAACATCTGTAAAAACAATGGATCTTGATAATGTAATAGAATCAGCAGATGAAGGATTGATAGTTGTCAAAAGTGATTCCACCCTTTCACCCCTGAGCGGTGGAGGAATGCTGTCCTCTTTAGGATAATTTGGAAATGAAGGAAGAGGTGGAGAAGAAAAGGGGAGTGTTTAAATGGAGGATGATGAATTTGCTTTGGATTTGGAAACGTTGAGCATGAGGTTATTGGCAGAATGTGCTGTTGGAATGGTCCCTTAACAATTGTAAAAGTGAAATTATAGACTTGGGTAAGCATTTGGTAAAACTATAAAAACTTAAAACTATAAAAAATGCTTTTATATATAATTTTTTTAGATTTTATTTTCAGCAATCTCTACATCCAACATAGGGCTCAAACCCACAACACTGAGACCAAGAGTCACACACACCACCGGCTGAGCCAGCCAGGTGCCCTAAAGGAACCCTTTTAAAGAGATCAATTAGAACTCATTCAGGTGCTTCAGTGGAGGATAACAGTGATGGTTTTTAGGGAATTGTAGAATAGGGGTCTGAACCTGGGGGCTCAGTCGGTTAAGCGTCTGCCTTCAACTCGGATCATGATCTCAGGGTTCTGGGATTGAGCCCCACATTGGGCTCCTGCTCAGCAGGGAATCTGCTCCTTCTCCCCTTGCTCATGCTCTTTCTCAAATAAATAAAATATTTTTAAAAAGAGAGAAACTGTACAATGTTTATGAAGTATATGCTTGGGTAATATTTGGAGACGTTAATTCATATTCTGCACACCTCCCCAGCGTTTTCCTATTCATTTTCTTCCATTAATTCAGTAGTAGACTCTATGCTTGGTTGACTATGGGAGAGTAAGGGAAAGGCAAAAATTCCAAAAATAGTCTATATGACCTAGTATCTCTAAAAGCAGAAGTCCATTAGAAGAGGTTTAAGCATGAAACAGTGGACTGAGAGAAGTAGAAGGGAGAGAAAGGCTCCCTCAGATTAAAAGAAGACTCTCTTGGGATAAAGAAGAGCCAAGTGGTCTAGAGGATCCTGAGACAGTTCAACCATAATTGCACATCAGGTAATCCAGAGGGAATTTTTGGTTATTTATTTTTTAAAATTTATTTTTGTTTTGGTTTGTTTTGCACTTTGTTTTTTGTTTTTTTAAATAGCAATATCCAAGTTTACCTCCAAAGATTCAGATATATACATTCTGGTTTGGGCCCAGGAATAGAGTAGTTTTTTTTTTTTTCTTTCAAGAATAGGTATTTCTTAAAAAATTCTCCAGGTAATTTAATGAGTAGTCAGATTCACTGGTCTAGGGTGGAATTTCTCAGGCTCATTACTATTAACATTTTGGATGGATAATTCTTTGGTGGCAGGGGAGGTTGTACTATCCTTGCATTGTAGGATGTTTGGCAGCATTCCTGGCCTTTAGTCACTAAATTCCAGTAACACCCAACCACTCCAAGTTGTGACAACTAAAAATACTTCCAGATATTGCCAAATGCTCCTGGGGACAAAATTGCCCCTGTTGAAAACCACTGGTCTAGAAAAAACATAAGATTTGAGGTTATTGGCCTCACCCATGAGTGACATGACACACTACTGGGAGCTTGTGGATCTGGAGGAAACATTGGACAACTCAGAGGAGCTACCTGAAGACTATGACCAATGTAAACCAATGGCTGATGATCGGAGTATCCTCCTCCCCATTGCTCACATCTAGTGTGGTTCACTAGTGAAAGTGAGGTCTTGGCATAACTCAAGGATGAGCGTGAAAGATGGGGAACTGAGAGAACTCCAAAGTAACTATAGTGGAATTTCCTGCTACCCTGGTGGAATGAGGGCTTAAAGCTAAAAATGAAATATTAAAGAGAGAGAAATGGAAAAGTGATATTTCTTGAAAACCTGAGTTTGTGACCCAATTTTCATGCATTATACAAGTTCACGTCCTATTGCCCTGTTAACTATTAGAAATACATCACACCAAGCTCTGCTATGCATACATATCCATGACAATCCTGCAATAGACTGGAAGGCAAAAAAAGTTGACTAAAAGGGATCACTAGGTGGCTCAGTAGTTTAGCGCCTGCCTTCCGCACAGGGTGTGATCCCTGGAGTCCCAGGATTGAGTCCCACATCGGGCTCCCTGCTTGGAGCCTGTGTCTCTGCCTCTCTCTCTCTCTCTCTCAAAGTCTCTCATGAATTGAAAAAAAAAAAAGTTGTTTAAAATGGAAGCAGAGCTCCTACAGTGCCTGGCTAAAAAGTCTATAAGTGATGTCTAAGCTTATCCAGGTGATAAATGAAATGGCATTGCAAAATAAGTGCTATAAACCAAAGACATATGGGAGTCTCTTCAGCAGCTAATGTAACCTATGATGTCTTATCCTCCAAACTTTCCTGATACCTGGGAGCTCAATAATCTCTGGTGGACAGCTGGGAACTCAGGTAGACAGTAGGGATGACATCTGTGCTCTAGGGGGCTCATAGCTCCAAACTAAAATGCCCACCTCTAAATGGCAACTGTCTATCCACTCACCTCTTGAATTTATAAGAAAGTTTGTCATCCCAATTGCCTTCAGAATCAAGACATTCTTAATATCATCTAGTTGAATCTCATCATCTAAGAAATAAGAATCCTGAAGTCCAGAGATATGAAATGCCACTCACTTAATGTTGTACACCTAGTGAGTAACAGCACTAGAGCTTGCTTGGGTCTGATGACAACCAGACTGGTAACTTTTTCACTCATAGAATGTCTCAAAATATAGCTTTTCAAAAACATTTGTCTATTTACACTAGAGATTAACAGAAAAGGAAAGGCAATATGATGTCAGTGTATAGAGATTCTTAATTGTGGGGTTATTTCAGGCAGTGGCCCAGATTCCATCAAGTCCTGAGCAATAGAGACAAGGAAATAGCTTGTATATTTCAGCAAGATGGCAAATCCCAGAAGTTTTGGGATGGGCAGCTTTGGCTTATGATAGATTGTGAAAAAGGAGATTTTGTCTTTGCTCTCAGGATAGCTGTGGTCTATGTGCAAAAGAGTTGGTTCTCAGATTTATGTATATTCCCCACAAAAAATGTTACTTTTATCATCGTATATTCCTCTTTGCCTCTCTATTACCACTTTCTTTTAAGGTTCATGGGAAGGGCCTCCAGAAAGGGTTTGAGACTAATGGTCAGATTCCTCACTTTCAGAGTAAAATACATTAAAAAAAAAGTGATGACAGGGCTATAAGGAAATGTTTAAGGGAGGTGGAAGCCTCAATAATGCAGGAAATTAATCTGACCCAGATAGCCTGGGCCCTTTCAAAATACAGAGTGGTTGCCAGGGTTGTCTACTCTACCCATGGAACCAGGTGATGACTCTTTAAGTTGGGTCACCTGAATCCCTTCACTTTTGAAGTGAATTCTCTTAGGTTCAAAGGCTGGGTGCCCTCATGGTTTCCAGAGACTAATGAGCTGTGATGCATTAGAGATTGAAGGTGTGGTAGAGATGGAAACAGAGCCGGTTGGCAGTGCTGGGACCAGAGAAAGTGTGGGACCAGAAGTGGGGTCAGCACATGGCATCAGAGACTAAAGTTACTTTGTAGTCAAAACTGAAATGATGGGGTGCCTGGGCAGCTCAGTCACTTAAGGTTAAGTATCTGCCTTCTGCTCAGGTCATGATCCCAGGGTCCTGGGATTGAGCCCTGCATCAGGCTCCCTGTTCAGCGGGTTGACTGCTTCTCCCTCTCCCTCTGTAGCTCCCTCTGCTTGTTCTCTCACTCTCTCTGTCTCAAATAAATAAATAAAATATATATATATATTTTTAAAAGCAAACTGAAACAATGATGCAAATAGGCCGTGGGAGAGCAACAATACCTACTGCTTCTTCCAGTAAAAGTTGAAGCTGGTGTAGCATAGAACTAAGGGTCACTTCCACGGTCAGTCTTATTTACTAGGGCTACCGCCTTGCATCCTTCTTTACCTTGGTCGATCAGTCCCCAGTCCCTACCGAGCTTAGTTCTGGAATGTAGCAGAAGCACAATGAACTCAAGTGACTTGATCAGGTATTCAAAGAGTTTACCTTCCCAGTCTATTTGCATTTAAGGAGGACTCTTTCTGGAATTAAACATTTATTCCAATACACCTTCCTAAGACTTGAAAATAAATAAAAATGCAGACTTGAAAACAAATAAAACACAAATTAAGAATATTAAAAATTCAACTTTAAACACTGAAGAACTGACACAATAGTGGAGAAGTGCCAGACAAATTTCTGCAAGAAAACCTAATCCCAAAGAGGCAAGGAGAGTCACTAGGCACTAATGCTGACTGAGGGGCATTTGCCAGCAATAGAAAACATACCGGGGAAACCCAGACTTGGATTCTTCAGCCTCAGGGGTTGAGGGGACAGAAATGAAGTCTGTTACCAGCAAATTCTACCTAATATTCAACAACGAAATCTTTCAGTGATGAAATCAATCTGATACAAACTCTTACAGAGAATAGGAGGAGAGAACATTTCCCAACTCCTTTTGGTGAGGTTAGCATATCCTTGATTCCAAAGCTCCATGAGGATGGTATGCAAAAGAAAAAGTAAGGCTAATTTCAATAAATGAAAACAGAAACCCCAGGAATGTGAGATGGGGTTAACATTAGAATCAATTAATTTAGCACACAAAAGACTGAACTAGAAAGATCATAGGATCAATTCAAAAGATGAAGAATACATAGCCCATGTTTGTCACCAATAGGGTACAATGGAATACCGTATGTACCCTCCACTATAGAGCCATGATGACACAGAGCAGGGACCTAATTCAGATCCTCTCAACCCTGACCACCAAATCCAGCATTCCTCAATAGCTAAAGCTCTGCCCTTGGATAACACATCTTGCAGGAATGGAGGCAGGAGGCTTGCTGAAAGGAGGAACTGGACTACAAAGACTGGCCAGCACTGGATCAAACCAGTCAGCACCAAGATGGACCCCAGAGCCAAATTTTCACCCAACTTTCCCTCTCATTCTAATGATAACAATCATTTCTAGAAATACAAATTGTGCATGTTCATTAGACACACAGTGCATGAAGAAGCATGACTTTTATTTATTTTTTTTTAATTTTTATTTATTTATGATAGTCACAGAGAGAGAGAGAGAGAGAGGCGCAGAGACACAGGCAGAGGGAGAAGCAGGCTCCATGCACCGGGAGCCCCACGTGGGATTCGATCCCGGGTGTCCAGGATCGCGCCCTGGGCCAAAGGCAGGCGCCAAACTGCTGCGCCACCCAGGGATCCCAGAAGCATGACTTTTAAATGCACGGGTGCTAAAAATCCCTGCCTCTCCATGCTTAATATCATCCTTTTCCCACCTCAGTTTCTTTAAGAAAATCTCCCTGACCTCTCCTTGGAAACTTAGCCTGAGGATAATTTCTTTTGTGCTCTCTTGTTCTGGAGCATAACCTTCCGCCCCGCCCCCCCAAGGCTCTGCCTGAAACTCCTGTTTGGGCTCTGGCCAATTTCTGTTGCTTAGAGAGCCCAAAGGCTCAGGGAACATGGGTAGTGAGTTAACTGTAGCTAAATGCCACAACTCAAATAAATCTTACATATAATCTTAGCAAAAGAAGCAAGACGATCAAGAATACCTATAGCAGAATTCCACTTATATAGCTTTTAAAAATGGACAAAATGTAATTGTGTTCTTTAGGAATGCATACAAAGCAGGTAAAAGTATGAAGAAAAGAAATTTATTACTGTAAATAGAAGAACACTATTACCTCTGGAAAAGAGGGAAGGGGCTGTGAATTGATGATGATGTAGGAAAAGACGTTAGGGTTCAAAGTCAATGGCCAGAAAGAATTCTTGAGGCGTCTTTGGTGCAAAAAAGGTGTTTTTTTTAAAGTACAGGAACAGGACCCGTGGGCAGAAAGAGCTGCACTGGGGTCATGAGGAGTGGCCCATGATGTACTTTCAAGTTGGGAGGGGGTTAGGGAAAGCATAAGTAAGGAATTCTGGAAGCAGGGTTTCTAGGACCTAGAGGGGGCTAGCTGCTATTGGGAAAGGGTCATTTATTTCTGTCTAATAAAACCTAAGTCATGAGAGCCTTCAGATATGTATGGTGGGTGTGGGCCATATGTTTGGGGGATGATTGCCAACACTATTTTGGAAGGGTTAGAGATAAAGGAAATTTCCAAAGGAATTTTTACATGCTAAAGTAGACTTACAGGATCCTGGGGAGGAGGGGGTGGGGTCAGGCTATGATTGCCTTTTGCCCTTAGCAGGGTATTTATATTCAGACAGTTGAGTCCCTAGAGGAATGTCTCTGCCTGTTTCAAGGACTTGTCAATGGGCTGTAGGTAGTAAGAAAATTTAATATTTTTTTCCCTTTGTTTCCCACATCAATGGGATACAGGGAGGCTTTTGGAAAGTGCTGTCAGTGTTTTATATCTTGGTTTAAGTGGTCGTTACTTAGATGTTCACTTAATAATTACTGTAATCACTAAACTTCATTTATGGTTTATGCACTTCTAAACATGTATCTCATATATCACACCAAAAAAAATCTTTTTAAAGGAAATCTTTTGAGATTTACAGAAATAAAGCTCCAATTGTGGCATTTCAGCCACCATGTCTGACATGTAACAGGAAAGATGTTTTGGGGTAGGGTGGGCAGATCCATACTCCCTTCAGGAACATTACATATCCAACTGTTTACTCTGCTTCTCACATAGGCAACCTCCCTCTCTGCAGTCCAGCTCACTAGACTGAAAAGCCTGGTCCTGGTCATTTATACAGTGGTCTACTGATTTTGCCATAATCTTTCAGAACCAGCCAAACCAACATTATGACTACTTCAACCATAACATATCTTAAATTTAAATTGAAAGCACAATAATTATTTTGTGTTTTTTTTTTAGAATTTTTGAATTATGCAAACTGATAAGCGTGATCCCAAAGCAACTAAGAGGATTATTTATGCATTGTAGTTTGTCTGGTCAGGGGTCATAAGAAATAAGAAATAAAACATACTGAAAGTCAATGATAGAAAATAAAAATGCAAAACTTAGTATTTTTTTTTTTGAGTGATAACAGCAGCTCATCAGAGAAGAGACTAGGAGTTGTCATGGCAACGGTAATATGGGGAAAGTAAGCCTCCAGTCTCTGAGTCTCCTTTTTCTCTTTTCTAGTACTGGCACTAAATAGTAAAGAATGGTCCCAGATGATGTGTAAAACCCATAATGTTTATAAATTAGTCTCAGTTAACTCATACAACAACCTTGAGTTTCTAAACAAATAACATGCTGATGAATGTTAAGAGAGTAGAGACATCTTTGATGAATGTACAATGCATCTAGGTCTCATAAAATAAAATAATACAGCATATGGCTGGGTTTAATGATGGTCTGTGCATATCAAACCTGACTAGCATCATGTGTAGTTTCAAGCGTTGGATTTTGCTCCATCTTTATGACACTTTACTGTAATACACTCATTTCAACCCTCACGTATAGGCTCTCACCCTGATCTCCACTGAGCATACACCTTATCTATTACACAATAAGTATGTAGTAGGATATACTGGTTAAGATAGTGAGGTTTTGGGTCAGAGATCCAAGCTCAAATTCAAACACTACCACTTGTTTGCTGGGCAATCTGGGGTGACTTACTTAATATTTCCAAATTTCAAATTCTGAATCTGTAAAATGGAGAGGACTATAATTATGATAGCTCTTTCAGGATGGTTGTGAAGGCTAAATGTGATCATGTGTATAAAAGCATTTAGCGGAGCACCTGGGTGGCTCACTTGGTTAAAGCATTTGCCTTAGGCTCAGGTCATGATCCCAGGGTCTCAGTTTGGATCCAGCCCCATATCAGGCTCCCTGTTCAGTGGGGTGTCTGTCTCTCCCTCTCCCTGTACCCCTCCCCACTGCTGGTGCACGCACAGGCTCTCTCTCTCTAATAAAATTTTTTTTGAAAAGGACTAGCACAGCTCCTGACACATACTAAATACTCCAAATATTAATTTATTATTATTATACATAAAATACTGTTATAACCTGTAGTTATGGCTATTTCAAGCAACAGTTGAAAGTCACAGAAAAATTGGAGTTCTTAGAATTGTAATTCTCAGCTACTTTATTCAACTGTTTCTATTTCTGATTTGGTGTTTCATTTCTCAGTTAATGCTTGGAAGCACTATTCAAAAACCACTCTGCCAGCCTTCCTCTATAGCTCTCACTGCTTATTATGCTTGTTTGGGTCCCAATCTCAATCACAATTAAGAGTGGCAAACTCTGGGGGCGCCTGGCTGGCTCCGTTGACAGAACACCTGACTCTTCATCTCCAGGTCATGAGTTCAAGCCCCACACTGGGTGTGGAGCTTACTTAAAAGTAAATAAATAAGTTTGATGTGGGGATATTAAAAAAAAAAAAAAAAGAGTAGCAAGTTTTCTAAGAGACAAAGCTCAGTTTAATTCCTATTCTGACCACAGTCTGGTGAGTGAGATATAATGTAAGTATGTCATGTCTATGAATATTAAAAAATGGGATATTGGACAACTTGCAAATCTATATGATGTACCATCAGCTGACAGCTATGAATTAGGAGTATAAACTTGAGTCGGGCTGCTTGCTCTCGCTCTTTTTTTAAACTGAGGTATAACATATATACAGAAGCACAAATATTTTGTGAACTGCTTGATGAATGTTTACAAAGTGAACATACTCACGTGCCCATTGCCCAGATAAAGAAATAGAATATTGTCAGCACAACAGAACCCTTCTTTAGACCCCTTCCGAGTTACTACCACCTTCTGTCCTATCCCTTTTCTGTCATTGTCAATTAGTTCTGCCTTTTTAAATTCTGCAAATAGAATCATCTGATTACTTCTGTGTTTGGTTTCCATTTATCAACAATATCCTGTGAGAATGCAATACTGTGATTTATAATAAGAAATATATGTTGGGGGCACCTGGGTGGCTTATTCCATTAAGCGTCTCCCTTTGGCTCAGGTCATGATCCCGGGGTCCTGGGATGGAGCCCCACATCAGACTCCCTGCTCAGTGGGGAGCTTGCTTCTCCCCCTGCCCTTCCTCTGCTCATGCTTTCTCTCTGTCTCTCTCTCAAATAAGTAAAATCTTTTTTTAAAATTTAGAAAAAAAATAAATATATACTTGATTTCCTACTCTATTCTCTGCATAGTGCTCCTAAAAACCTTTGGATTTCCTAAGGTCAGAGCGGTAAATGTGTCTTTTGTTAAGTTAATGAGGTGACTTACAGAAAGCCTTTAGGTTAGCTGAGGATGGAGGTTGGTCGTTGGGGAAACAACCACGGGAGTACAGGAGAACTAACCTGGGCAGGAGGGTCCTGGAAGTTAAATCAGTTACCAGTGGCCAATGGTTTAATCAATCATGACTGTAATGAAGCTTCCAAAAAAAACCCCCCAAAGGACAGGATTTCGAGATCTTCCTGTTGGTGGATGTATAAAGATGGGCAGAAAGTGGTACACCTGGAAGAGAGCGGGGAACTTCTTGGCCTATATATTTCTTCCATCTGGCTTTTCCTGAGCTATATCTGATGAGAACAAAGGCAAAAGAAACGTAGACAAAATTAACTTTCCTTACAATTTGCAGCCCATCGATAAATACCTGAGACAGGCAGAGTGTGACTTTCCTCAAGATGTGCACCACGGCCTTAATGTTAATGCTTTGCTAGAGGGGGAAAAAGCAACCTTAGCTTGACAATAGCCAGACCCGTTTGCACATTTTTCTTTTTCTCTTTCTTTCTTTCTTTCTTTTTTTTTTTTTAATTTTTTTTTTTTTTTTTATTTATGATAGTCACACCACAGAGAGAGAGAGAGAGAGGCAGAGACACAGGCAGAGGGAGAAGCAGGCTCCATGCACCGGGAGCCCGACGTGGGATTCGATCCCGGATCTCCAGGATCGCGCCCTGGGCCAAAGGCAGGCGCGGAACCGCTGCGCCACCCAGGGATCCCCTCTTTCTTTCTTTCTTTCTTTCTTTCTTTCTTTCTTTCTTTCTTTCTTTCTTTCTTTCCTTTCTTTCTTTCTTCTTTGTTGTTTCACGTATTTATTTAAATTACACTTAGTTGGGCGCCTGGGTGGCTCAGTCAGTTAAGCACCCAACTCTTGGTTTCTGCTCAGGTCTTGATTTCAGCTCAGGTCATGATCTCAGGGTCATAGGATTGAGCCCCATGTCAGGCTCCAAGCTCGTTGAGGAGTCTGCTTGAGGATTCTCTCTCTTTACCTCCTTCTGCCCCCCCCATTCACACGCTCTCTTTCTAAAACAAATAAATGAATCTTAAAAAAAAAAAAAAAAGAAAGACTCTGAAGTTGGAGAGATGTATGTTAAAATCCTACTTCTGTTAGTTGTTTTACTTCTCTAAACTTGAGTTTTCTCATCTATAAAATGGAATCAGTAATCTCATCTCCCACATGGTAGTGCTATTGATGCAGGAGGGCTCCGTTCTTGTCTCACAGTCGAAGAATGAATCTCTCAGACAGAGGAGAAACGAAAGAAGTTTACTAAGAAAAGATACAGAGAAAGCTCTCAGAAGTGAGAGGGTCCTGACAGGGTTGCCATTGAAGATTTTTTTTGGCTGGCCTTTTATACAGAACCTGACCAGGGAGTTTACGGCCTTGACATTTCTTATGCTTCTTGAGTGAATGACATATGGCTTTTTGGGGGGATCTGGTGAGTCTCTGTGATTACTTTGTAGCCGTCAAAGGAAGATACTCCCTAACATTTGGGGCCAGGTGGCTGGATCTACTTCTTTATCTCCCTTTTCTGGCATTATCTCTGTTTTTGTTGCATCTTGGTGTCCTTGGGATTTATGGGAGTTTGACTCTGGGGCCTTCCCCTTATCTTTTCCTGCCTAGCCCTATCTGTCCCTAACTCTCTATGAAGATTTAAGGGGACCATTTGTTTGAAGCATCTAGAATAATACTAGGTATGCAAACTGTTTATTATAGTCCACTCATTGTCAATGTAATAATCATTATTTTATTCCCATGTTAAAATATATACGTAGTAAAACCACAATTTTAATAGTTTCGCATCGTGAGTAAACACAATTAATTTGTTCATATAAATTTAATATATAAACAAATTTTCTGACACTGATATTGTATTGCAGGCCTGGGTCATGCAGTGGAGTTGAAGAGAATTTCCTCCTTGTCTAGAATCTATTTGATTTTCCAGCATAGTTGATTTTGAGTCTTCAGTTGTCTTTTCTTTTTTTTTTTTTTTTTTAAGATTTAATTATTTAGAGAGAGGGAGAGATGGGGTGGGGGCAGGGGCAGAAAGATGGGGAGGTAGGGAACCTCAAGCGGATTCTCTGTTCAGCTCGGAGTCTGACATGGGGCTTAATCCTATGACCCTGAGATCATGACCTGAGCTGAAATCAAGACCTGAGCAGAAACCAAGAGTTGGGTGCTTAACTGACTGAGCCACCCAGGCCCATGACCTGAGTGAAATCAAGAGCAGGACACAACCAATAGATCAACCCAGGTGTCCCAAGTCTTCAGTTGTCTTAATCCATTTTTATATTTTATCGTATCAGTTATGCATTAATGGAAGTGAAATTCCACTGCATTATGTAGATAAAACCTTAGAAAAAGGAAACGTACTGCGTTATTCTTCCTTTAATCTCACTGGGAAAACATTCTTATGATCACATTTAAACAGTTGTTCATCTAGATTTACTTAAACTTTATTAAATGGTTCCCTGAAAGTAAGGTAGGCATTTCTGAGAACTGGGATCACAACCTGAACCAAAGGGAGACACTTCACTGACTGAGCCACCCAGGTGCCCCAAAGATCTGACATTCTTTATTCACAATTGCTCTATACTCTATTTGCACCCTGTAAGTCGACACTTAACCTTTTGGGGGAGACTGGAGCAATTTTTCTCAAGGTATATTTTTTTTTTTTTTTTTTTTTTTTTTTTTCAAGGTATATTTTGGAGAGAGATTAGTTATATATCTCCAACCACAACCATAACCTTACCAGCTTAATTAGCAGCAATCTTGCAATGGATTCACAAGGTCCAATTTATACATATCCTGCAAGACACATGTCACAAAACTTTCAAAAGTAAAATCAAGAACCTAAAGCATTCCAGACACTTTCATCCAGAAGAGATGTCACTGAAAATTCCTTTGATAAGCTATTTCCATTATTCTTGTAATAACTCTTTTAAGCTGCTTCTTTATCGGTCCCAAAATTATCATTGGCTTGAACCCTGTATCACAAAGATGAATATACAGCAATTTAGATTTAAATAGTACGAGAATGGGAGATGAAGACAGGAAGTGATAGACTAAAGAAAAATAATGGAGTAGACAGAAACAAAGCATACAGTAGGGGTCTGGACTGAGTGAAAAGCATAAATCCTCTACATTAATATGATTTCTTTTATGACTCTTTGCTATGCTGTTTCGATGGTTGCTTCTGTTCTATTCAAGTTTTAACATGGTTGATTGAAAAGCATTAAGTGAATGATCAGATACTAAAGATTCAGCGATCTTGACAACCTAATCTGGCTATTTTGTCGGTTAGATATGGATCTCTTTTACTATGTATTCCGGTTATCTCTTGCTGTGTAACAAACCATCCCAACTTCAAGGCTTCAAATAGCAGCAATCATATATTGGTGGACAGGGCTTTGCAGAGGTGGTTTATCACTGCTCCACACTGTGCTAGTGGGGTGGCTCAACGGGGGGCTGGAGGACCCATTTACAAGATGGGTCACAAACATCACTACGAGATGACACTGGCCGTCAGCTGGGAGTTCAGCCAGGACTGTGGGATGAAGGGCTCAGTTCTTCATCTTCCGGGCTTCTCCATAGGCTGTTTGGACTTCCTCATGGCTTGGTGGCTGAGTTCCAAGAACAAAAATCTCAAAAGAACCAGGCACAAGCTGTTGCCTTTTATGGCCTAGCATTGCTTCTGCTTCTGTATCACGCGACATCACTTCTGCTATAATCATAGCCTGCCCAGATTCAAGAGGAGGGAACATGGTTCCCACCTCTCAACAGGAGGCGCCTTGAAGCCACACTTTAAGAAAGCTTGTGGGATGGGAGATTCTGTGGCCATTTTTGGAAAGTGCAACCTGCCACACCATATGTGTTCATTCATTCATTCATACAATAAATATTTATTGAGCACTGAATTAGGAGTTGTTTTCAGTAGTGAGGAAAAATATACACTTACTGTGTGGTGGGGGAAATAGGCTTTATTCGAACAGTCCCAGAAATAGATCTGAGATTATAACAGTGATAAATGGTGCAAATGAGAGACCAGGAGAGAATGTGAGGAGATCTAAGACGTCAGTCAAGGCTTCTTTCCAGAAAAAGAAATGTGAGTTATGCTGAGATCTTAAGGCTGAGGAAGGGTAAATTTCTCAAATGGCATTCCAGGCACAGGGAACAGCATGTGAAAGGCCATTCGGAGAAGGGAGGGACATGGTGAGACCAAGGACACGAAGAAGGCCTGTGTGGCTGGAGAAACGAATGAGAGAGAAAGTAGGAGTTGAGGCTGGAGAGGCCGGTAGAAGAGCTGTAGAAGACCAAGCAGGGACGCACAAGAGCGTTTTGCCTTAAGTCTCAAAACAGCAAGAAGCCATTGAAATGTTTTGAGCAGAGGACAGAGTCAGACTTGCATTTCAGAAAGTACCCTGTCCTGGCGTGGAGGGTAAACAGCAGAGGGGGAAGGCGAGAGAACAGGATGTGGCTGTTGTCGTCACAGTTTGGGCAAGAGGTGACAGACAACACACACTAGCCTGGTTGGTAGAGATGGAGAGAACCGAACAGATTCGAGAAATGGGTCAGAGGTTCTGCATTTACTTAGGGCTCCCCTCAGACACTGGATTCTGGTTCTCTAGAGCAATTGGGGTCAAATCTTAATAGCGTTAGAATCTACACTATTTAGCCCGGCCTCTGGAATGTGAGAGGTAATTAAGGAGGGTTTACTGGAGGGTGGTTGGATGGATGGATGGATGGATGGATGGAGAATGAGTATGAAAACAGACACACCTCCCTTTCAGTTCCAATCTCCCTAGTTCCCGCCTGCCTTACTGCCTTTTCTTATACTGCTCTCTTCTTGCAACATCTGCCTTCATGGTCTCACATCTCTCCACCCCACCCCCTGGTCAACCCATCCTTCACCAAGGAAGCATCCTTGGATCTCAAGCTGGTTGGGTGTTTCCCCTTTCAGAAGGCTTCTCTGTCATCTGTCACAACTTACCACACCACATTACAATACTCCATTTGTCTCTTTTACCTGATTGCGTGAGCTCCCTCCTACAGAGATCGTGTCTTGTTCATGTGTTGCCCCAGCAGCAAGTACAGTCAACAGCCTATAGGAGGCCCTCGTTAGTATTTGTTTACATCAATGAACAGAGGGAATGACGTCTCTGTGTGTAAGACCCCCACATAAGAGGGTGTCACGGCTGACATTCTGTGAGGGGAAATTCAGAGGACAACTTTCATAAATACTTGCTGCTGCGTCTGCGCAGAGTAGGCCAGAAGGTTGCTGGTGAACTGTTTCCCTCCCCAGGGTGCAACCACACCTCACCCCCAGCCAAGAATCTGCTTCAGCACTTGAAGGAATACTTCAAATCTCAACTGAGATTTCAGAATTTGCCATCATAAAATACAGTAGCAAGGAGTTGGGCCTGAAAAATATTTAAAAGCAGGTGTTTTCAATAAAAACCTTAATATGTAGACTACCCTTCCCAACAGAATACTTCGCTGAAGCACTATTTCATGCTTTTGGTGGGGACCCTAACGAAATAGCCTCATAAAACTTAGAAATACCACCAGGTGAAATGCATAATGATCTAGGCCAGTGTCTCTTAAACTGAGATCCGCATGACATGTTCTTAGCATTTATGAGTTCTCTAGAAGGATTTTTAATTTTAGTTTTTAATTAGGTGCTAATTTAAAAATTAATATAAGCGTAACTCAAATTATCGGATACATTTACTGTCTGGTGGGGAAACAGGCTGAAAAGCAGTACTGACAGTTTTAGAACAAAGGAAGACTTCGTCTATATGATGTCTTTGATGCTCAGTGATCCACCCAAGAGTTTAGTTTTAAATGTACTGGTAAGCATGTCCAGCTCCACGACACATCCTAACATCTAGATGATGACACTCATCCCACAACTACCATTATATAACTCTTACTAAATATAAACATAGAACAAAACAAAACACACCTCTTCATTTTTGCTGTGATAACTTGCAATTGAAAATCATTTTCATAGAATAAGATGTTAATTTCTTATTTCCTAACTATGATACTATCATTTGAAAGTGATAGTTTCAGAGTCATGTGGTGAAGTAATAACACATAATAGAAGGAGTCTTTTTTTTTTTTTTTTAGGTTTTATTCATTTAAGTAATCTCTACACCTCACATGGGGCTCAAACTCATGTCCCTGAGATTAAGAGTCAGGCACCTTTCCAACTGAGCCAGCCAGGCTCTCCAGAAATGGTCTTTATGTGCAAATTCTTTCTTTCTCCTTTCTTTCTTTCTTTCTTTCTTTCTTTCTTTCTTTCTTTCTTTCTTTCTTTCTTCCTTCCTTCCTTCCTTCCTTCCTTCCTTCCTTCCTTCCTTCCTTCCTTCCTTTCTTCTTTCTTTCTTCTTTCTTTCTTCTTTCTTTCTTTTTCTTTCTTTCTTTCTTTCTTTCTTTCTTTCTTTCTTTCTTTCTTTCTTTCTTTCCTTTCCTTTCCTTTCCTTTCCTTCTTCTTTCTTTCTTTCCTTCCTTCCTTCCTTCCTTCCTTCCTTCCTTCCTTCCTTCCTTCCTTCCTTCCTTCCTTCCTTCCTTCCTTTCTTTCGATATCTGCAATATGCCATGCACTGTTCTCTGCTTTGGGGACACAGAGTGAATCAGAAAAAGTCTCTGTCCTTATGGAGCTTACATTCAAGTGAGTGACATCTAGGCACCAAATAAAGCCAAATCAATCACGTTATGATCCAACTGTGTCAAGAAAAATTTTGCAGTAGTTTGGAGGGAAAAAAGTGGTCAAAGAATTGAGTGTCACAGGGCACATTTTACTACAGACGTTGTCACCTCAAAAAACCAGTGCCAAATCAATCATGACTACTACATTTACAGTGAGAGAGGATTTAAAAAAATTTTTTTTATTTTATGTTATTTATTTATTTATTTTTTTATTTTATGTTATTTATTTATTTATTTATTTTATTATTTTATGTTATTTAAATTCAATTTGCCAACATATAGTATAACACCCAGTGTTCATCATATCACGTGCCCTCCTTAGTGCATGTCACCCAGATACCCCTATCCCCCCACCTGCCTCCCCTTCTGCAGCCCTTTATTTCCCGGAATTAAGAGTGTCTCATGGGAGAGAGGACGTTTTTGAGTTGATCTTATCTTTATGCATATCAACTTGTGGCATTAGTATAAATGACTAATATTAAAAAATATTTTTAAGGGATCCCTGGGTGGCGCAGTGGTTTGGCGCCTGCCTTTGGCCCAGGGCGCGATCCTGGAGACCCGGGATCGAATCCCACGTCGGGCTCCCGGTGCATGGAGCCTGCTTCCCCTCTGCCTATATCTCTGCCTCTCTCTCTCTCTCTCTGTGTGACTATCATAAATAAATAAAAATTAAAAAAAATATTTTATTAGATAATATCTTTAAATTTCTCAGTTATATTCTGGAAATGTTAATTTGAATTTTATTAGTTTGGTAGTTTGACCTATGCTTAATTTGTAAATAACTTTTGTGTTGATAATTTCATTGAGTAGGTTTTCAAAATGTAAAGATTGGGAGTTTAAATTTAATTTTGTAAAAAGTTTTATTGAAGTATAATTTATATGCCATAAAAGTCAACCAATGTAACTGCAGTTCAATGACTTTTTACTAAATTTCTACAGTTGTGCGACCATCACCATAACCCAGTTTTAGAACATTTTAATTTCCCCAAAAAGTTCTTTTCTGCCCATGTGAAGTCAATCGCAGCTCCCAGCTCCAGCTCCAGGCAATTACTTATCTACTGTTTCTAGATAGCTCCCTTTTCTGGAAACTTCTTGCACATGGAATCTTTTGCACCTGGTTTCTTTCATTTAGCACAATGCTTTCAAGGTTCATACATCTCATAGTATGTCTCAGTTTTTTCATGTCTATGGTGGAATAAGTTCTGTTGTTTAGGTAAAATACATTTTGTCTATGAATTATCAGATATTTGTATTGTTTACTAGCCAGTCTGACAGTTTCTGTCTTTTGATTGGAGTGTTTGATCCATTACTTTTTTTAAAGATTTATTTATTTATTTGAGAGAGAGAGCATGGGAGTGGAGGGAGGGGCAGAAGGAGAGGGAGAGAATCTCAAGCAGACCCCCTACTGAGCATACAGCCAACTTGGGGCTTGATCTCACAACCCCGAGATCATGACCTGAACTGAAATCAAGAGTCCAGCACTCATCCAACTGAGCTATGCTGGTGCCCCATTAAGTTTAAAATATGTATATATTTAGGGGTGCCTGGATAGCTCAGTCCTAGAGCATGTGACTCTTGATCTCAGAGTCGTGAGTTCAAGCCCCACCTTGGGTATAGGGATTACTTAAAAATAAAATCTTTTTTTAAAAAAGATTTTAGGGATCCCTGGGTGGCGCAGCGGTTTGGCGCCTGCCTTTGGCCCAGGGCGCGATCCTGGAGACCCAGGATCGAATCCCACGTCAGGCTCCCGGTGCATGGAGCCTGCTTCTCCCTCTGCCTGTGTCTCTGCCTCTCTCTCTCTCTCACTGTGTGCCTATCATAAAAAAAAAAAAAAAAAAAAAAAGATTTTATTGATTTATTTGAGTTAGAGGAGGGCACAAGTTGGGGGCGGGGGAGGGGGCAGGCAGAGGGAGAAGGAGAAACAGACTCCTCACTGAGCAGGGAACCCAACACGGGGCTGGATCCCAGGACCTCAAGATCATGAACTGAGCTCAAGGCAGACACTTAACTGACTGAGTGACCCAGGCGCCCTAAAAATAAATTTTTTTAAAAGATATATATGTTTATTTTTACACATAATTTTTAAAATTAAACTTTTATTTTTATTTTTTTAAGATTTTATTTATTTATTCATAAGACACACACGGAGAGAGAGAGAGAGAGAGAGAGGGAGAGAGAGGCAGAGACATAGGCAGAGGGAGAAGCAGGCTCCATGCACTGGGAGCCCGATGTGGGATTCGATTCTGGGTCTCCAGGATCGCGCCCTGGGCCAAAGGCAGGCGCCAAACCGCTGCGCCACCCAGGGATCCCTAAACTTTTATTTTGACATAATTGTAGATTCACATGCAGTTATAAGCAATAATACAGAGAGATCCTTACCCTTTATCTACTTTCTCCCAATTGGTTACATTTGCAAAACTCTAGTACTATAGTTCAACTAGGATCTTGACATCCATATGGTCGAGATACAAAACATTTCCTTAAATGCAAGGATTCCCCCAACCAGTTGCCTTTTTACAGTCATACCCGTTTACCTCCCATAACTATTCCCTTCTTGATGCTTAGCAGCTGTTAATCTGGTCTCCATTTCTTTTTCTTTCTTTTCTTTCCTTCCTTCCTTCCTTCCTTCCTTCCTTCCTTCCTTCCTTCCTTCCTTCCTTCCTTCTTTCTTTCTTTCTTTCTTTCTTCTTTTTTCTTTCTTTCTTTCTTTTTCCCTCCCTTCTTCCCTCTCTCTCTCTCTTTCCTTCTAATATTTTAAAGTAACATCTACACTCTACATGGGGCTTGAATTCACAACCCCAAGAGTAAGCGTCGTACGCTCCACCGACTAAGCCAGCCAGACAGCCCTGGTCTCCATTTTTATTATTTTGTTATTTTAACAATGTCATATGAATAAAATCATGCAGTATGTAATGTTCTGGAATTGTTTTTTTTTTTTTCCTACTCAGTTTAATTAACTGGATATTCACTTACATTATTGCATGTAACAATATTTCCTTTGTAAACATTTCTAAGTGATATTCAGTTTTTTAAAAATATTTATTTATTTATTGATGAGAGACACAGAGAGAGAGAGGCAGAGACACAGGCAGAGAGAGAAGCAGGCCCCGTGCAGGGAGCCCCATGCGGGACTTGATCCGAGGACTCCAGGATCAGGCCCTGAACCAAAGGCAGACGCTCAACCACTGAGCCACCGGGACGTCCCTGATATTCAGTTTTGAAGGACAGTTTTCCTGTCTTGGCTTATAGTTAATTTCCTTTCAGCATGTTGAATATATCCTCCAAATGCCACTGGCCTCCAGTGTTTCTGATGTGAAGTTATCCATAAATTGCATTGTTGTTCCAGTGTTCCTATGAATTGTTTTTCTCTTGCTGTTTTCAAAAATTTCCCCTTGTCTTTAGCTTCAGCAGTTTAACTATGACATGCCTAGATACAGGTCTCTTTGTGTTTATCCTACTTGAGATTTGTTGCCCTTGGATCTGAAATGTTTTTCATCAAATGTGGGACGTTTTCGGCCATAAACTTCCTGCCTCTTAATGGGGCTCTCATTACACATTCTTGGGTACATTTGATATTGTCCTACAGATGTCTGAAGTTCTTCCTTTTTTTAAATCTTTTTTCCTCTGTGCTCTTCAGATTAGATCATTTCTCTTGATTTATCTTCATGCTCACTGATGCTTTCTTGTATGATATCAAATCTGCTGATATTACTGAATCCATCTAGCCAAAGGCAGATGCTCAACCACTGAGCCACCCAGGTGCCCCAAATTATTATTCTTATATTTATATTTGTTTAATCTGATTTCCTAGAGGTTTCCCCTAATTTTTTTTAACGTATGCTTCATGCCCAGTGTGAGGGTTGAACTCACAACCCTGAGATTGAGAGTCTCCTGCTTTACTGACTGAGTTGTCCAGGAGCACCCCAAGTCTTCCTCAGCTTTCACTTTCCACCAAATCCTTTTTTGCCTCCCCTGAATGTGCACACTATTCCTCACTTGTCCAGGAATATGTTGGAGAGCTTATCTAGCTTGTGTATGGCTCTCTCGTTTCCAGACCATCCCCATCAAATTTGTATCTCATCTGCTGCTTGTCCCAAGTGGGACCTCAGGCTAGTAGAGCCCTGGATTTTCCACACTCATTTCCTACTGAGCTTGCTAATTTTGGTAATAAAGTTGTTTGGCATGGACTTATGTACTCCACTCCAATGAAGTCTTCTCCTTCAGGCAGAAGCTGGTGGTGTTCACTGTCATCCCTGCTTTGCTAAAACGATATGCTGATTGAGCCAGCGTTGGGGGGGTGGGGGAGGGTAAGTAGGAAGAAAGTTACCCCAGGCAAAAAGACCACAGACTTCCAAAGATCTAACCAAATTCCAGAAGTTCTTTCAGTTTGTTGCCTTCGGTCAAACTTCAGAGCCTTAAAATAAATGGCTGTTTTGACACTTTCATTCGGTTTTATATTTGCTTTCGGGGGAGAGGATGCACTGCCTTCTTCATGCTGCCCTGAGTGAAAGTTAATTGTTATTCCTTTATTATTTACTCTGTACATTTAAGTAACATTGCAATAATAATTACAAGTCATTACTGTCAGTGTACTACATTTTTTTGTTGTTGCTTTTATTTTTTTTTAATTTTTAAAAAAGGTTTAATTTATTTTTTCATGAGAGACACAGAGTGGCAGGGGGAGAAGCAGGCGTCCCTGTGAGGAGCCTGATGTAGGACAAGACCCTAGGATCCCGGGACCTGAGCCAAAGGCAGTCACTCAGCTACTGAACCACCCAGGTGCCCTGTTGTTTTTACTTTTTAAAAAGATGTAAACAGTTTGTGAAACACTGTAGACGTGTGAGAATTCACAAGGCAACATGTATTTACTTCACTTTGAAACTGAATGCCGTTTCTGATCAAACACCCCTCAATGGGAAGAATCACCTATCGTGTCTGAATACTGTAGAGTGAGGAAATTCATTATGAATTTAGCTTCTCATAAGACCTTTTTTTTGCAGTGTATTAATTTTCCATGAAATAAAAAGTGGCAGATACTTAAAAAAAAAAGAATAAATGGGATGAAGTGTTTATATAAAGTGAAATAGTCTGTACCATTCAGGTGAAAATCAAATATGCATATAGTCTTTCCAGGAAACATTTGAAAAGTAAGTTGGTGTTAAAGTTTTATCAGAGGCTGGATGTGGTAGGTTTTATTAAAGTTCTTGATTTTTCACTCACGTGTTTTCTGTAAGAGTGTTTTATGTCTCTAGCACATTGACTTTTGGTTTCTGCATATGATGTGTGTTGGCCAATGGAATATGAGATGACATGCTATATTTGAGCAGAAGTTTTAGATACAGTTTTATAATTTCCCTCCGCCTCTTATACTTCTGTCCTTATGCCAACACATCCCAGGTAGGAGAGTGCTCCTTCAACTTGGACCTCAGAATTACAAGACAAGCAGACCTGAAGTTAGGTCCACTGCCTAGAGCAGAACCTTAGCCAACTGGCGACCATCATGCGCTGTAGGGTGGAGGTAAATGTTTGTGGGTAGAGGCCGTGAATCTGGGTGCCCTTCTGTGGTTAAAGATGACTAAAATTGGCATAAAAATGTGCCTCTTCAACAAAAGCACCAAATCATCAAAATTAATATTTCTGTATTGCTATAGCAGTAAAAGAAAGCATGTGGGTGGGTTTCCTTTACATTTAGAGGGGTATCTGGGGTGATAAGACTTAAAATACATGCTTTGTGGATTGGGGATATTCTCAGAAAGGCTGAAACTGAGGTTTGAGAGACTCAAGTGATTGTCAAGGGGGAGAGACAAGGTTTCTGAATAAAGATGTGTCTAGCAGAGAATCCAAGCAGTGGTTTCAAATAAGAGCTCAAAACTGAAAGCACAAGGGTACATGTTCCAAATGAAGGTGTTGATTGTCAATCAAAGTGCACACATTGAATGGAAACTCCATAAAGCAGTTTCAGAATTAACAGCAGATACAATTTTTTTAAAGATCAGGAAGATGAAATGAGTGCGAGATGGAAAGAGAATAGAACACACATACCAAACTGAAAACTTTAATATAATTGCTTCATTACAGACTTAAAAAGTCATACTTCAAATGATGATTACATACCTATAGTCTTTTATTCAATAGAGGTCACTACTTAACCTCAGATAGAATTGTTCAGAAATCATCTTTAAAAGGTTAACGGAGAAATGGTTCTTCCAGCACAGGCTGTAGAGGTGTTCAGCCTATGAGAAAACAACTTCTGTTCTTTGCTGGGATCTGGAAAAGTGGAAAGAACTTATAAAAGGACTGATTCTTACATAGAATACAATTCAAAAGAGAAGAAAAAGGGGGAGGCATTGTGGTGCATAAACAGAGGAAAAGTGAAAGAAGAATGATTGATATTCCTATTTCCCATTTCTTCCCATACGTGGAACTCATATCTCTTTGCAAGTGGTATTTTCTAAGGTGCCATGAAATCAGAGCCTTGTGATCAATGTGATCTTGATTTGCAGGGGGCGTTGAAACACTCAAGGCTTCTGATTGCCACTACTGACCTAGTAACTGATGAACTAAGAGGTGTTTCCAGACATCTGAAAAGCCCTAAAAGAGAACTGAGAGGGGGCAGGGACAGAGAGAAATCCCTGGTCAGTGAAAAGAGATTCAATATTAGAATCTATATATTCTGGAGTGGGATCTGATACTGACCTTGGTAATAGCCCTAGAAATTGATGAAATATCAGATTTTAGAAATCATCTCTTTCTCCATTTTCCAAGGTCACAGTAATGAGTTACCCGAAAACACTAAGTACCGATTGCCTGAAAAATGATCACAGTTGGACTTCAGGACGGATTTTCAGTTTCAAATAAAATGTCTGCATCTCGAGTCTGATATCTCTGTTAGGTCTCGCCTCATTTTTCTGCAAGTACTGGGTTTTATCTTTTTATTTATTTATTTATTTATTTTGCAAAGTCAGCCTAGAATAGTCTTTGTAGAACAGAATAGAATTCTACTGAGGAAAGGGACCTTGGAATTCATCTGATATCCTCTTTCCCTCATCATAATTGTAAAGATGAGAAAATGGAGCCCCAAGAGCTTCAGGCTCTCCCAGCTAGGCAGAGATGACAATTGCATCTGGATCCTGTCTTTTGTCATCCAAGGCTTTCACACTTTCCCAAGCCGTCGCAGATTAGTTTGGGATCAAAACATCTCATTCTTTAACTTACCCAGAATCTTTTCAGTTGTGTTACACAATCCAACTATTCTTCTTTTGTTGTTTTCTGTTTTATGGTCCTCTCGTTCATTAACACACAGTTTGGGAAAAGAGTGGGTCTCACTACTGACTCTTTGTGGCAGTAAGGGAAAAGCATTTTTAACAGTCAGGTTTGAGATTTGAATGTTCAGTGTGTCTAATTTGAGGCTGTCAGTGACACTGACTTCTACTAGTTATTTAGCACATATGAATCATATTATAGTTTGAAAATACTCTTCTATCAATAGTAACTTCTTAGCATGAATCAGGCTAATTTTATTATTTCCTCTTCCCCAAAACAGCTTTCCTGGTCACATCATATTTGATAAATGTAATGAGCTGCCCAGGTGCTTAGGTGTCTGAAGTCCTAAAGTCTACATGGTGCCAGACAAAAGCTTTACATTCATTTTAGGGACGGTGCGACCTCTGGGCTTTCTGGTTGCAAAGGGCAAGATTGAGATGGGCAATGGAAGGCTCTGGGAAGATGGGGAAGGATAATCTGCATTCACGGATGGGAACTGAAGAGTTTACAGGAGTTCTGGCTCATTCTTAGTTCCAAGAATCTTGGGAACTCCTGCTCATCCTGGAAATCTGCTGTGGTACAGGGCAGGATAAAGTTCCAGAGAACAGCCATTGGCAGCATTCAGTTCATCCCTGATGGACACCACATCTCAAGGAGCAAGAACTCAAATTCTCAGGGGAATCCATGGACGCACTTAAGTTCATCAATACACCAACACCAGTCTGTTTCTAGTTGCCATTGACCAGAGTAGACACCTTGAGTGTGTCCCCTGGTGTAGTGATTCTGAGCACGAACCTAGAGGCATTTCTGAACCTGGAATAAGAATAAGGCGCTCCTTGGGTATGACTCAAATAGAAAAGCTCTTTGAATCACAACATTTGAATCTGAGTCACTCGCCAGTCTTTTCTCTGTCCTATAAAGGCAATTTAAGCACTGAGGTCTAAACTAGGCTTTCTGATTCTCCGCCTTTCCCCTCTCAGCAACCTTCTATCTCAACTACCCCATGGGAGCAGTAAGATCTCTTTTAGGCATTGATTTTAAAGAAAGACCACTTCATACAAGCAAGTTTGGGGGGATTTGAGGGCTTGGGAGAATCGTTAGAAATTATTGTCAGTTCATGTTGTAAAGCTATGTCTGCCCCTGGGAACCATGGCCTGCCAGATGGCCCCATAAATCTGATTACCCTCACCTTTCGTCTTCTTTCTTCCATGCTAAAACTCTTCTGATTTTCTGATATACCAGCAACTTCAGGGGAGTTAAAACAAATAAAACCTAACAGAAGTTCTGACCCTCCATTGCCACCAATGCACTGATGATGCATCATTGTGAATTATATTTTTAGAGGCTTGCAAGTGTTATATTGGGCTGGCTGATATTTAGGTCACCTTCCCACCTCCTCCAAATCCCTCTGATTTTTTAAAGACCTTCTGAGAATCTACGACCATACTTGCAAAAAAATTCTTAGCCTCCTAAACTTACAAGTCTCACTCATGCTTCTGTTTAATTCTGTCCCCTTAATCTCCAAAGACCTGCCTAAAGGACCTGGAACTGTAATACCTGAACATCATGCTTATAGGACACACCAGATGTAAGATTCCAACACTAATCCTTTTATTTATTTATTTATTATTTTATTTTTTTTTAACAGTAATCCTTTTAGATTCTTTCCCAGTTCCAGCAACTGCCCCTTCATTATTTCTTGCCTCTCATATCCCTATTTCCACTTCCTCTCTCTCCCCATACAATCTCAAATCTTCAGGTTATCAAATGATGGGCATGGTTGGTCTTCATCATTTAGGGTACATCTGAATCCTCTTCCATATGATAGGTGCGTAAGTAGCCCAGTACCTTTTGGAACTTGCCTGCCTGCCTTCTCCCCTTCCTTCCTCCCCAACACCCTCTGCCCCTCATTGAACCGTTTTAGCTTTCTTATCCATTCCTAGTAGTTTCAAATTCCACCTGGTACTCCCCGTTACTCACTGCTCTTGTAAGGTGGTCAATTTGGGCATAATGGCAAGATGAGGTCCAGGAGCTTTTATATGTTTTTCATCATAGTAAATTGTGGAAGTGAGTGGAGACTTATGGGTCAAATTCTAACAGAATCCTCTCCTTTCTGCTTAGAGAATTCAACGGTCATATGGCCCGAAATGGTTTATTACCAATGGGGTCGCTGCTATTGCGCATTCTGGTTTCATTGCTTTGAGTGCAGGTTGCCTATTTCTTTACATCGGAATCCGAAAGAATCAGAAAAGGAGCCAACTGAAATAAAGGAATGGAGATGGAAAGGCAGGAACTGTTAAAAGAGCAACAGAATGACTGTAAAGGGAAAACATTAAGCTAAGGAAATAGTACGAAGTGCAGGTGTAAAACGGCAATGCTACACGAGAGTGTAAGGAATTACACTGTGGCTGCTTCACGGGGAAATTGCTCTGAAGACAACTCTCGGGGTCGCTGGAACTTTGGGGTGCGAGGGAGGGGAGGGACCCGGACGGTGCAAACGATCACCTGCCTCCTCCTCACCGGAGCCTTGGCACCCCAGCACCGCGCCTCGACACGGAACAGTTGCCAGGGAGTATCTGCGTAAGAAACACAACAGCAGCCCAAGTCCCCGGTGTTTTCAGACAAACTACACATTCCCGTGACACAGTCACTTGCACGCCCCGCAGTCTCCATCTAAGGCAGGATTCCTGGGGGAAATGACCTGACTTCCAGGAGAGTGTAGGGCCTCCGCGGGCTACAGTTCTTTGGGCTGCGTGTTGGGGCTCGGGGCAGGGTGGGGGGTGCAGAGAGGGCATAGCTCGGTGGAGCAGATACGGAGCGCCCTGCAGGTGTGCCTCTGCTCCTCCGCCCGGCGGGCCCCCGCGCACTCCTGCCCCCGCCGCGGGCAGCTCTGCGGGGGTCACCGGGAGGCTCTCGGGGGCCGCACGTCCCCTGTGCCTGGCGCCTCTCGCCTGCACCCGCCGCCCCTGCAAGGATGCCGAGGTCCAGGCACGTTGCCGTGCGGCGCCCAAGTGCTCCCCAACACCAGCCGGGGATCCCCAAGTCCAGGCCCGCCGGTCGGGCCCCCGCCCGCCGCTGCCGGGGGGAGGTCGGGGTGGGGGGGGGAAGGCGGGAAGCGGAGCGGGGGCCCCGGAGCCCCGCTGCCCCGCTGCCCCGCTGCCCCGCGCGGGATCCGGCGCCCCGGCTGCCGCAGCTGCAGGGTGGAGGGCGGCGCGGCGGGCCGGAGCCGGGGGGGGGGGGGAGGGGGCCGCGCCCCGCGAGCCCGGGGGCCCGCGCTCCCCGCCCTCCTTCCGGCGCCGCGGGGCTGGGGCTGAGGCCGAGGCCGGGCAGGGGCGGCGCGCGCGGCTCGGCGAGGGCGTCTCGGGAGCGCCGAGGGGCGGGGGGAGGCGCAGGCCGCGGAGGAGGCGGAGGAGGGGGAGCCGCGGGAGGAGGGGGAGATGCCCGGAGCCGCCGCCGCCGCCGCCGCCGCCGCGATGCTCCCGGCCCAGGAGGCTGCCAAGCTGTACCACAGCAACTATGTGCGGAACTCGCGGGCCATCGGCGTGCTGTGGGCCATCTTCACCATCTGCTTTGCCATCGTCAACGTGGTGTGCTTCATCCAGCCCTACTGGATCGGCGACGGCGTGGACACCCCGCAAGCCGGCTATTTCGGGCTCTTCCACTACTGCATCGGCAACGGCTTCTCCCGGGAGCTGACCTGCAGGGGCAGCTTCACGGACTTCTCCACGCTGCCCTCGGGCGCCTTCAAAGCCGCCTCCTTCTTCATCGGCCTCTCCATGATGCTCATCATCGCCTGCATCGTCTGCTTCACCCTCTTCTTCTTCTGCAACACGGCCACGGTGTACAAGATCTGCGCCTGGATGCAGCTCACCTCCGGTGAGTGCGCGCTGCCCCGGGGGCGGCGGGAGCGGCGGGGGGAGCCCCGGGGTTCCCCAGCCCGGCCCCGGCGCCCTGTCCCGGGCTTCCCACAAGCTCCGGAGCGCGGGGGCCGCGCGGGAGGCGGGGCGCCTGCTGGGCCGGGGGGTGCGACCCCCGGGCGCCCGGGGCGCCAGCGGGAGGCGGGGCGGGGGCGGCTGGGGGAGCCCGCCGTGGAGCAGGGCCCGGCCGCGCCCCGGGAGCCGCTGGCGCGGGAGGGAAACTGTTTCACTCCGTCCCGGGCAGTTATGCAAAAAAAAAAATAAAAATAAAAAAATAAAATAAATAAATAATAATAATAATAATGCATCCTCCACCTGGAAGGGAGTAAATGCCGATTCTGCTTTGGGTTCCGCTCTTTGAAGAACAGAGCAGCTTAGACCGTCCCTTCGCAGTTCCCCAGGTGTCACGTCCTCCGCTTGCTCCCTTGTCCGCGAAGGTCCTCACCTGAAATCCTCCAACGGAGAGCCCCAGGGGGTCAGGACGTCTCGGGGTCTCATCCCGGGGAAGGGGCTGTAGGGACATGGGTTCACAGGGAAGGTCTCGTTTCTGTAGCGTTTCTGATCACTTTTTTTTTTTTTTGCCCGTGCATGCGAGATTGTTGCGAGCTGGAGGATATGAAAGTACTTTTTTTCCCTGAGCATCAAAGTTACTTTTAACCCAGGAAGGATGGGAGGTGCATTTCTCGGTGGCTCTGGAGACGCCCGGGGCCAAACGGACGCCCCTCTCGGCTGCCCATTCTGCCTGGCACCTTGGGTGTCCTGCCCTCTAAGGGCAGCCTCGTCCCTCGGACACTGGACACCCTCCTGTTCCGACACCGCGGGGGTCTTTTGGTTTTATGGATGGTCTGGTTGTGGAAGACCGTAGGATATCTCAGGCAGTCAGGCTGTCTAATTTGTGTCCTGTTTTATTGCCCCCCCCCCCTTTTAAAAGCTGTTACCTTCAAAGATTTTGTACTTCTGCCTGGAGAGGTTTTTTGGGGGAGAAGGGATCTGATCCCTGAGTTTACCAGTGTTGTAGGATGATCAAGTCCTTTTAGAGGTGCTGGGTGAGAGCATTAAGGTCCCTGATCTTCTATTGCTGGTTGATATAAGAGAAACTTGTGGGAGACTAAGCTTGGGTTATGGAAGTATTTGCTTTGTATGAAGTGTGTCTCAGCTGATTGTGATTTGCCGTGTTCTTTCTGAGAACACGTGCAGGTGAAAGGCAAGAAGTGAGCACCAGCTGAGAAACATGCGTCCCCCTCCTTCTCCAGACTGCTATCCTCCCGAAATGCTCCAAGCACTCCATGGACACCCTGTGTTTTTATCTATAATGTTAACTTCTATGGCAATTTCAGGAGCAGACTAACTTTGACATTGGGAATGAATTCATTTATTACAGTTCTTGACATTTGGCTCCGGTTTGACTTTGAAGACAATAAGACATTGAGGATGCAGATGCTTTAGAAAAAGAATTGACCCTGCACAGCTAATTTTAATTTTTCTAAGTTAAATGACCTATTTAGACTGATGATTCAAATTAGATTGTTTTTTGAAGGTTTAAAAGAAATTTGCAGGTGATTTCTGAACAACATGTCCTTATTTTATTTTAATGAATTTTTGTACTCTAAACCCAAGCTTTTTTTTTGTTTTTAGTTTATTTTCAAAAGGAAAGAAAACAATCTTTGGGAAAGAATGACCAGTTTTGGAGTTAATACAACTGTAACTATGATAGAGTTTTTTTTTTTTTTTTCTTTCCTTTTTCTGGAATAGAGCACACAGGAATCATTCTGGGGTAGTTGAAATGCGATGTCATGTTTTCAGAAGTTTCACATAAATATACTATCCTGTTTCCCATATGTCAACATCAAATGTGATGATGGCCTTTGTACTAATGAAGATATTTGGATGTTTGCCTCATTTTTGGAAGAGTCCAGGTCGTTAAGTTCTAGGCATACTTTCTAAAACCTTTATTTGCAACTTATTTTGTATTTATTCCTCAATAAGCTACAGAAGAGCATAATTTTATTTATTAATACAATTTATTAAGGAAGAATGATTATGATGATGGGCAGTTAAGAGTCAAAGTCAGCTATATCCACAGATTTTGAAAGAGTGGGATATGGAGGATATTTTTGAAGGATATCTCATTTACCGTGGTTCTCTTTTTTAAAGTCTCATGGCACTAACGAGAAATCTCGCATGATGG